>NC_140629.1:10758888-12068485 GCF_057382275.1 Copadichromis virginalis
GTTTACTATATGCTGCTTAAAAGCGCACATTGACCATAAACTACATCTCCCACAATGCCCCCGGTACTGGGGGCAAGAGTGATGTACTGCCAGATCTGTTATTTAAATATACGTGTGGTATCCACAGAAACTCCGCTAAAAACTCATAAATCCATTTCAACGATCACCAAAAAGCCAAAACAGCACAAGATTAAAGAGCAGGTAAACAGATTCCGCAAAAAGATGTAAACACAAAGTGTGGATCCCACGTACAGGACATGCCCTTTGGGTGCAAAAAGCCGACATTTCACAGATTGCGAAACTTCAGATTTCTTCACTCTCCAACCAAAACTCACTCAACCAGCAAGAAGACAAGATCACGATCACGTTTGAAAAACATTATAATGAATTCTCACTTTCTTTCTTTCCCTCTTTCCCTCACCACCATCTCTCCGTGTGCTTTGAGACTAGTTTCCCATCACAACTCTCTATTTTCTGCCTTACTTGCTTGCTTATTATGCACCTGTCTACCGTTGTGTACAGTGTTGTCAGCAACTGTTTTTGTTTTCCAAAAAAAAAATAACACCTGACAAGAAAGTCTCATTTCTGCTACTCAGTGCCAAATAAATTTCAACGGTCACAATTTATGCCAAACAGCAAACCGCTTAGCTATGTGTCTAATAAAACCTCTGTAACTTTGTGAAAAACACAAAAGTTTATGTTTTTCACTTTCTACTATTAAAATCTCTGATTTTTATGACTACAGTTAAAAAACAACAACAAAATGGACAATCTGGACAATGAGCTACCAGAATTTGTAATTTTACACACTTTTTTCTTACTATTTAAGCCTGCCATATAACACCAATTGTGACATGGACATTATTAACAACTAGTAATAATAATACCAGTTGTTAACAGCAGTCCAACAACTTTCTTCATTCATCATTTATATTTTCACTCAGTATTTATAATAATTCAATACATTTCTATCAGAGCCTGTCACAAAGAAGGTTATCAACACACTTTTCAGCATAGTTTTTGTTGTGGAAATGAGCCCTGTCTCTACTGATGTGAGCCTACATCAGTGAAAGGATGAATGCTGCAATCAAAATTTTATTGTGTATAAACCAACTGTCCTTTAGAGAAAGTCTTAAAAACCCAATAGCTGAATACTTCGTATAGGCACTGTGCTAATATACAAACAGGCTTCCTACTCAACATCACAGTATTTGCATACAGGTGGGTAGCAACCAACTCTTCAACTGCTGAATAATATAATACCTTGGCTTTACATTATATGCAAACCACTGCGGAATATTCATACACTTTTTAATAGAGATTTTACACTGCCCAACCTTTGTCAAATTATGGTTATTTTAGTAAAGAAATAAGGTACTTACATTTTGTTGTTTTAGTTAAAACTGTTGGAAAAATTTAGTCTGCTACATGGAAGATTTAGTTGAATTTTGCCAAGGTATTAAATGATTCAATAGTTATGATGTTAACAGGTGATCAGGTGATACACATACAGCAAATTCTGACAAAAATGTCTACTTACAGACGTATCGCAGCCAACAACATGAAATCTGCATGGAGCTTTAAATTTACTGCAGAACTTAATATGGTCCACATACTGCAAAACAAAAAATATGAAAGAAGCTAATGATCTGTAGAATACGGTGTAGAATTTGATCCCTAGCTAAATGGCAAATGAGATTAATCTAACAGAATTATGAAAAAAAATTTAAATCTCTGCAGTACCTTTTCTCTGGGGATCTTTTTCTTCGCACAACCTTCACAAATCATTGGATACTTTGGACAGATCTCATCATGAGCCTGAAAAAATAAGTAGATCAGAATAAAAGAAAACACTTCTCGTCCAGCTCCTTGCCTTAACTATTTAACTTAACACCAGTTTAACTATATAGATGCCTTAAGGCATGCAGAGGTAGTTCATACTGATATAAGAAAATTACATAAATTAGCCAAATTAGATGTTATTGTTGTTAGTCCTGTTTGTAGGTGTACAGATGACTATCACTGAAATACCACAATATGGGTGAAAGCTCATTCAGTGGTTACTGAATTTACTCAATGGTCATTTATGAATAGCTTTAAAGGTAAATATATCTTTGTTTTCCTTTTATTTCACTAAAACTATATTTGTATCATATCTGTGTGCTTGAATATGTCTGAGAAGGGTAAATTTAAACCCAAATGTAATGGCACAAAAACAAGTGTTTACGGGTATGTGGTGACAATGAGTCAGCATTTCAATTCAATTCAGTTTTATTTATACAGCACCAAATCACTACATCAGTCGCCTCAAGGTGCTATATTATTGTAAGGTAGACCCTACAATAATACATACTGAGAAAAACCCAACAGTCATATGACCCCCTATGAGCAAGCACTTTGGTGACAGTGAGAAGGAAAAACTCCCTTTTAATAGGAAGAAACATCCGGCAGAACCAGGCTCAGATCATTTCCCATGAAATATTGGACACACTTGCCATATACTTCTACATATCTTATACTTCACTGATGACTAAGTGCTGAGACAAGATGGCCATAAGATAAGGCTGAATACCATGGAAAACGTAATAAGCAAAGGTTGAGATTACAATATTTTATCATATGCATTTAATCACATATACTGCATCATAACATAAACGTCAACTAAATTAGCATCATGTTAATGTTTCAGAATGCAACAGCTCTTTTTATGATGCATTACTGTAACAGAGAGAAGCCTGACCTTGATATTCTTTAACAGGAAGGGTTCTTTGCAGTATTTGCAGTTGAGCGTTCTCTCCGGACACTCTCTCTCATTGTGGCGCTCCTGCTCATTGGCTCTCATGAGCTCTTTACAGGAAGGACAGAGGATGATCATGAAGTCACAGTTGCCCTCGTGGCTGGCCTGTAGGTGACCAAAACAACTTTACATATTGTCCAATTACTGTATGATAAAATTGTTTGTACGGTTAACTTGATGACGTTACAATGAGCAGATATAGTATTATGTTGTATCTCACATGAGGCCAAGTTAAACCCTTTTGAGGTGAGAATACTGACCAGGTAATAAAATAAAATAAAACATGTACAAAAAGTTGTTAAAACCATTTTAGAAGAACATACTCTAATTTTTCAGTTAGAAGTTGCATGACTGAGCCAAGTTCAACACTAGGCAATAGTTCAGTCGACCAGAACAGCCTTAATGAGTAGTCACACTACAGTGGAAAAGCAATCAAGATCCAAGATCTGCCTTACTGCCCCCTGGGAAAATCTCTCTTGTTGCCACATAGAACCCATTCCAGTCACATAAAATGCATCCATCCAAAAAGTGCAAAAGTTCATATGGGTAATGATGAAAAAAATATAAGTGTAAGAGTAAACTCCTGCAAATACAGACATATAAATGGTAAATGGCCTGCATTTGTATAGTGCTTTACTCAGTCTAAGGATCCCAAAGCGCTTTACACTACATTCAGTCATTCACCCATTCACACACACATTCACACACTGGCAATGGTGAGCTACGTTGTAGCCACAGCTGCCCTGGGGCACACTGATAGAGGTGAGGCTGCTGGACACTGGCGCCACCGGGCCCTCTGACCACCACCAGTAGGCAAACATATATACAGTGGGGCAAAAAAGTATTTAGTCAGCCACCGATTGTGCAAGTTCCCCCACTTAAAATGATGACAGAGGTCAGTAATTTGCACCAGAGGTACACTTCAACTGTGAGAGACAGAATGTGAAAAAAAAATCCATGAATCCACATGGTAGGATTTGTAAAGAATTTATTCGTAAATTAGGGTGGAAAATAAGTATTTGGTCACCTCAAACAAGGAAAATCTCTGGCTCTCACAGACCTGTAACGTCTTCTGTAAGAAGCTTTTCTGTCCCCCACTCGTTACTAGAGATAGCACGATACCACTTTTTTATGTCCGATACCGATATCATAAATTTGGATAACTGCCGATACCGATATGAATCCGATATAGTGTTTTTTAATAAACAAAACTGTTTTTTAAATATCTTGCTGCATTTTGTATAAGTTCATACTCAAGTTTAAAACAACAACTACACTAAAGCTATTCTGTTATACCTGTATGCAAAAAAAAAATTTCATAGTACAGCAATACTGATCAATCTAATAAACTTAAACCTACACCATCCTCCCTATTCTGGTATTTTAAAGAGTACTTAGCATAAATATTAAGCAACCTAACTAATAGGGTTCCAACTCCCAGCAACAACAAAAATAAATAAATAAAAAATAGGGAACCACCCCTCACGCTCCAACTCATGATGCTTAATCGACGTAATCAACCTTAATTTGATGCAGTGTGAAAAAAAATGCACAGAAATCAATTATTTTTCAAGAAATATTAAATAGATTCAACATCTTTCTTCAACAAAATTGCAGACTGCACAGATGGTACCTTCCCAAAGGAAAAAGTACTATAGCTTACTAGGGTATATATATTAGACTTAATAGTTACTATATACAGTAATTGACTTCTATTCATTTTACATCAAATTAAAACTTTGGGTGTAAGATAATTATTTATTAAAAGCTAGACATTTTAAATGAGAATAAGAAAGAAAAGTATGTCTTTGTGCCCCCTTTTCCCTGTTAATGCCCTATCGGCCCCCCTGGCTAAACTTTGCTAGATCCACCCCTGCACAGTTACCGTCAGCTACGTAGAAAAAGATCCTCGAGTAGAAAGTAATATTAAATAAATTCTAACAACAGCTGATCAAGCTTAAACGTGCTGCTGTTGTTTATCCGCTGGTTTCCTCTTTCTGGTGCAAAGTGGGCCAAAAGCAAACTAGAGACACGGACTCGCGACAGAAAAGCCGATCAGCTGATCGTTAAGCAGTTTCATGATTGAAGTAGCAGCAAGAAGAGGCAGTCGCTCCATATATCGCTTGTTAAGCTTAACGCAGGAATGCTTTACAAACATTCAGAGATGGACTTACACACTTGCTTTACTTCTCTTGGGATAACTTTGTCGGAGATGAAATGCCGGGTTGCTAGCGAAGCTCCAAATGCTATCCAGACCACTGACAGGTCGGCATGCCACAGCCGCTCTATCACGTGATGCATACTGCTCCGACGTGCTAACGTTCTGAGGTGAGTTACGGTGTGTTGCAAGTTTTGTGAGGTGCTTTCGTGATATTTAATGGATCGGATTACATTTTTTATTTTTCTCCGATATCCGATCCAGTAATTTAGGTCAGTATCGGACCGATACCGATACGTAATATCGGATCGGTCCATCTCTACTCGTTACCTGTATGAATGGCACCTGTTTGAACTCATCATCTGTATAAAAGACACCTGTCCACAGCCTCAAATAGTCAGACTCCAAACTCCGCCATGGCCAAGACCAAAGAGCTTTCGAAGGACACCAGGAAAAGTATTGTAGACCTGCACCAGACTGGGAAGAGTGAATCTACAATAGGCAAGCAGCTTGGTGTGAAAAAATCAACTGTGGGAGCAATCATCAGAAAATGGAAGACATACAAGACCACTGATAATCTCCCTCGATCTGGGGCTCCACGCAAGATCTCATCCCGTGGGGTCAAAATGATCATGAGAACGGTGAGCAAAGATCCCAGAACCACACGGGGGGACCTGGTGAATGACCTGCAGAGATCTGGGACCAAAGTAACAAAGGTCACCGTCAGTAACACACTACAACGGCAGGGAATCAAATCCCGCAGTGCCAGACGTGTTCCGCTGCTGAAGCCAGTGCATGTCCAGGCCCGTCTGAAGTTTGCCGGAGAGCACATGGATGATACAGCAGAGGATTGGGAGAATGTCATGTGGTCAGATGAAACCAAAGTAGAACTTTTTGGTATAAACTCAACTCGTCGTGTTTGGAGGAAGAAGAATACTGAGTTGCATCCCAAGAACACCATACCTACTGTGAAGCATGGGGGTGGAAACATCATGCTATGGGGCTGTTTTTCTGCCAAGGGGACAGGACGACTGATCCGTGTTAAGGACAGAATGAATGGGGCCATGTATCGTGAGATTTTGAGCCAAAACCTCCTTCCATCAGTGAGAACTTTGAAGATGAAACGAGGCTGGGTCTTCCAACATGACAATGATCCAAAACACACTGCCCGGGCAACAAAGGAGTGGCTCCGTAAGAAGCATTTGAAAGTCCTGGAGTGGCCTAGCCAGTCTCCAGACCTCAACCCCATAGAAAATCTGTGGCGGGAGTTGAAAGTCCGTGTTGCTCGGCGACAGCCGCAAAACATCACTGCTCTCGAGAAGATCTGCATGGAGGAATGGGCCAAAATACCAGCTACTGTGTGTGCAAACCTGGTAAAGACCTATAGTAAACGTTTGACCTCTGTTATTACCAACAAAGGTTATGTTACAAAGTATTGAGTTGTATTTTTGTTATTGACCAAATACTTATTTTCCACCCTGATTTACGAATAAATTCTTTACAAATCCTACCATGTGGATTCATGGATTTTTTTTCACATTCTGTCTCTCACAGTTGAAGTGTACCTCTGGTGCAAATTACTGACCTCTGTCATCATTTTAGGTGGGGGAACTTGCACAATCGGTGGCTGACTAAATACTTTTTTGCCCCACTGTACATACAATATATACTGTACATATATAGATATGTCACAAAACTGGTTATTCCAAATTAACAAATGATACTCAAATCAAATCAAATCACAATCAAATCACTTTTATTGTCACATCACATGTGCAGGTACATTGGTACAGTACATGTGAGTGAAATTCTCGTGTGCGAGCTTCACAAGCAACAGAGTTGTGCAAAACACAATAACGTAAACAAGCAAAATACAAGAATGGCTACATCTGAAACTAATAAATATATGTACAATATATAATAGTATATGCATTTCTGGATGTGTATACTAAATATTTTTCTACGTGTGTGTGTGTGTGTGTGTGTGTGTGTGTATACACATATTTTACAAATTAAATAGAGTAAACAATAAGTAAAATATATAAAAATATACAGAGTTGAGACATGTGCAAAACAGTGGCATTACTGTACAGTATGGAGTGCATAATGTTGAAGTTCCAGTAGTGAAGCTGAGGTGTCTATGACGTGTTCAGCAGTCTGATGGCCTGGTGGAAGAAGCTGTCTCTCAGTCTGCTGGTTCGGGACCGGATGCTGCAGAACCTCCTTCCTGAGGGAAGTAGTCTGAACAGTTTATGGCTGGGGTGACTGGAGTCCTTGATGATCCTCCCCGCTTTCCTCAGGCAGCGCTTCCTGTAGATGTCTTGGAGGGAGGGAAGCTCACCTCCAATTATCCGTTCAGAGCACCGCACTACTCGCTGGAGAGCTTTGCAGTTGTAGGCGGTGCTGTTGCCATACCAGGTGGTGATGCATCCAGTGAGGATGCTCTCAATGGCACAGTGATAGAAGGTCCTGAGGATGCCAAATCTTTTCAGTCTCCTGAGAAAGAAGAGGCGCTGCTGCACCTTCTTCACTGTTTTGTTTGTGTGTACTGACCACGTAAGATCCTCAGCCAGATGTACACCAAGGAACCGGAAGCTGCTCACTCTCTCCACAGCAGCGCCGTTGATGGTGATGGGGGTGTGTACTTCTCTGCACCTCCGGAAGTCCACTATCAACTCCTTTGTCTTTGCGACGTTGAGTGTGAGATGGTTGTCTTGACACCAGTGGGTCAGGGCGCTGACCTCCTCCCTGTAGGCCGTCTCATCACCGTTGGTGATAAGTGTCGTAGTGTCGTCCGCAAACTTCACAATGATGTTGGAGTTGTTAGTGGCTGTGCAGTCGTAGGTGTAGAGTGAGTATAGGAGAGGGCTCAGTACACACCCCTGTGGAGCACCAGTGTTCAGTGTGATGGGGGATGAGGTGATGCTGCCCAGTCTGACCACTTGGCGTTTGTCAGACAGGAAGCTAAGGATCCAGCTGCAGAGGGAGCTGCTCAGTCCTAGATCCTGCAGTTTCCTGTCCAGCTTCGAGGGAACGATGGTATTGAATGCTGATCTGTAATCTACAAACAGCATTCTCACATACATGTCTCTCTTCTCCAGGTGTGACAGGGCAGTATGTAGTGTCAGGGCTATGGCATCATCAGTGGACCTGTTGTGGCGGTATGCGAACTGTAGAGGGTCCAGTGAGTCGGGTAGTGCAGAGCAGATGAAGTCCCTGACCAGCTTCTTGAAGCATTTGCTTACGATGGGGGTCAGGGCTACAGGTCGCCAGTTGTTCAGTGAGGAGATGGTGGAGGATTTGGGTACAGGGACGATGGTGGCCATTTTGAAGCAGGCTGGGACTACAGACAGAGAGAGGGAAAGGTTGAAGATGTGTGTGAACACTCCAGCCAGCTGAGCCGCGCATGACTTGAGGACGCGGCCGGGAATCCCGTCCGGACCAGTAGCTTTGCGCGCGTTCACCTTCCTGAAGCACTTCCGCACATCCTCCTCAGACACAGTGTGTGCACTGACGTCATCCGCGGTGCGCACACTGTCCGGTCTCATGGTGTTCGCTGTGTCGAATCTAGCGTAGAATACATTTAGATCCTCACACAGAGAGGCCGTGGTCTGCGGTGTGCTGGTTTTCCCTCTAAAGTCTGTGATCGTGTTTAGTCCCTGCCACATACTACTGGTTCAATGTCATCATTTCAGAATGCATTGGTTCTGCTCGGCTGGTTCCACTCTCCGTTTACATCATTGATTTAAAAAAAATAACCATCTGTTGTCACCACAGGTATAATTAATTACTTAATTTCTTTCAATTAGAGCTGGGCGATAGAACGATAACAATATGTATTGTGAAATAACTTTTTCTTGATAGAAAAATTAAACTATTGCGATAGGCCTCATCTCGCTTGTCCTCTTAAAAAAAAAAAAAAAAAAAAAAAAGGACAGCCAATGCAAATTAAGTAGTGCAGAGCCGAACCAATCACAGCCGCAGCGTCACGTCACGTGACTTGTTACGTACAGCACAAGTGCCAAGCCGCACATGTGTATTTGTTTGGGAAGCAGCCAGCCGCCGTGCCGCCTGGGTAATGGAGGAAATGAGTGTGCTGACTAGAGAAAAATCAACCGAGAGCGTGACCGAAGGTTACCGAAGAGAACACAGATGATGGTTCCAATGCCGGAGAGATTGCCGGAAGAGCCATAGAAGTTCCGTAGTGTGAAGGTGTATAGGATAAAGGTCTAATCATCTCTTAGTTTAGTCAGATTGCACAGAGTGTATATATTTGTTAATAATTTGAATCATTTTGGATAAGGATAAGTGTAAGATAATGGGGAATTTCAGTTTTTACTTTATAATTTGTTTAGCGTAAGATTTACAGTTAAATTGTATTTTTTCTTGCCTTATTTAATTTGTACGTACTGTTCCTTTAACACACGGTAACTGTGCACGGGGGGAGTGTTCGCGACAGGCAGTGTGGAGCTACGGGGGCTCTTTTCTGGAAGCGCTGGGTGAGAGAGTATTTGCCTCAGCTTCAGACACGGCAGAAGTGGACACGGGTGTCTAGGAACTTTGTGCCTGGAGACATCGTTTTGCTCGTGGACGAAACAGCACTGAGAAACTCTTGGCTCATTGGTAGAGTCACTCAAGCCATGCCGGATGAACATGGCCTTGTTTGCAGGGTTCGTGTGAAGACCAAGACCAGTGAACTCGATAGACCGATCACTAAGGTCTGTCTGCTCCTAGAAGCAGTATGAGTCAGTGGTAAAGGCTGGACTCCCACGGTATGTCATGTACTGGTGACCTCTGACATCAGAAGAAAGAAGAAATTATGTTCTAAGGACTGAATGCCTATGTTGTTGAACTTGATCATTGTGCCAAATTGTTAATAATTGTTTATAAGTTTATAGAACAATTAGCGGTCGGGAATGTATAGGATAAAGGTCTAATCATCTCTTAGTTTAGTCAGATTGCACAGAGTCTATATTTCTTAATAATATGAATGATTTTGGATAAGGATAAGTGTAAGATAATGGGGAATTTCAGTTTTTACTTTATAATTTGTTTAGCGTAAGATTTGCAGTTAAATTGTATTTTTTCTTGCCTTATTTAATTTGTACGTACTGTTCCTTTAACACACGGTAACTGTGCACGGGGGGAGCGTTCGCGACGGGCAGTGTGGAGCTACGGGGGCTTTAACTAGCTGTGGAGAAAAACTGTTTCTTACCGTGTTTGCAGTGTACAGGAACATTCAAATGGATCACTGTATTTCAAACTGTGGAAATAAATGTTTGCCTGTTTGTTTTTCAACTACAAGCGGACTTTGTGGATTATGTTCAACTGCACTAAGACACGCGTACGGCCCGACTACCAGCTAGTGCTTCCGCGGTAATAGAAGGTATTTCGGCTATTTCAAGTCTGACAAAAAACAGAGTAGCGCACACTGTTGTGCCAAAAGCAAGTCTGGAAATACAATAAAGCGGTGCATGCTCAATCTCTGACTGGAAGCGCTAATTCGTCATTCGGCTTTTGTCAGACTAAAGTAACTGTTAAAACTGTTTGAAAAGCTAAGCTATACAACAAGGAGAGATTGAGAATTTCCTTTTAGTTCTCAGTTTATTTGATATTGACAAAAGTTAGTCAATTTTGTCTGTTCTTCTGTAAAACAAACTAGGATTTATTTTTAGAATTAATATTTTGTTTTTAAGTGGAATTGACAATTATTCTGTTTTGTTTGTTGTATTTTGAAACTTAAACGCTTTAGCGGCTGCCTTTTGTGTAGTTTGCAATATTTGCCTTTATTTATCTGAAAAAGTCTCATGTTCCTTAAGTACATCTACCCTGTTGAACTTATTATGGGAAATAAATATTTAAATCAAAACAAGCTGCTGATTATTTCACATTTTACTTGTGAGCAACGGCACATTTAAATCCTACAAATATAGTTATTTGGCTTATATCGTGATATATAGCGTTATCGCCTGAAATGAAAAAAACATATCGTGATATGAAAAAATCTTATATCGCCCAGCTCTACCTTCAATACAAAAATATTTTGTTTGTCATGGCTTACACAAGTAAAATTAACACAGAACTTAAAATGACTATATGAACACAAAAGTCATACCATTTTTTGTGTGCCAGATACTCCTCAACATCATAAAGTGGCTCCTGACAATTGACCATAAGGATCCAAGCCACCAACAATTACAATTTTATATGAACCATGTCAGAATAAACAGTGTATATTACCCAACAGATATTATAAAAACAACACTATAAAGTAGGGGCAGTTTGAAATGCTGATAGAGTGTGTATATATGCTTAGGTCTGTCTCAGTAGTTCAGGATTGGATATGTGACTGGTGAGGGTTGACGGGGGCCTGAAATGGTGAGAGTGTGGGTGAGAGCAACACAGGTCAGTACAGTACCATGGGTGGATTTCAGCAAAACCCACAGCGGGGTGAGCCTGATATACGTGTTGACCAATGAATGGGTGGGTATGTGAACACACAGGTCTCTACAGGTATTCACAGCCAGTAATAAGACACATCTTCCCCTCCTTTCAGAGTAACTTGAATCCCAACTCCGTGCCCGTTCTGCTGATTTTGAGGGATCTGATGACTTCCTCATTTTCATCTGTGGCTTTAATCTATTTGCAGCAGGACTGTGTGGGCTCAATTGGCAGGTCATTCACCTGTAGCAGGAGGTTGCGGTACCTCCTGCTACACCTTCTCTCTCTGGGCATAATCTATAGACAGGGTTGTCCCCTATCTGTTCTTTCGCAGTGTAGATGTCCTGTTACCAACAGGGGTCTAAGTTGCACAGGACCTCCTCTTTCAATGAGGTTGTGTACAAGAACTATATCCCCACAATGGAGGGCACTCTTGTCATAAAGTCCTTTACAATAAGAGCTCGTTGCCCGTTTGCATTTGCTATTCAGTATACCTGAATCATTCCTGTCCACTTCTTGGCATAACCACTTGGTGTTTCAGCCTCCTGATCTTTAGAGTCCAAAAAGGAGGTCAATGGGGCGACATAGATGATGGCCATAAAACAAGTAGTAGGGGAAGAGCCCTGTAGCCTCATGCTTTGTACAGTTGTACACATTAATGATATGTGGTAGGTGGTCTTTCCAGTTCTCCTTTTCTTTTTCTCCCAGAGTCCATAGCATTTACAACGCAGTGTGCAATTTAGTCTCTCTGCCAGGTTTCCCCTGGGGCTCTTGAGTGACCAATACCAGATAACTGCCTGAGGGTGATGTTTGGTGGGATATTTGAACCTGGGGATGTAATCATTGAGAGAGAAAAAAACAAAAACAAAAAAACAACAGCGGCTGCCTTGCCAGCTTTGTTTTTGGTTGGGTCGGCCTAGGCACTTATACAGTCCACCCAAGGAGTTATGAAAGCTGTCAAGCACCTTAATTGTTCTACTATGAAACCTTAGTGGTAGGTCTGATCCAATATCAAAAACTAGCTGCATGACCATGAGTCAGTGGAGTCCGAGGGAGGGGGTGTCAGTCGCTCACTGTTTTGTTATTCAAAAGCCGATAATCAACAGAGGTGTAGGGAGCTACGGTTGTTCCTCACACATAAGAATGGGGCAGAACAGGGTGAATCAGACTTAAAAATCCATCTTTTTACCAACAGTTCTTGAAAATCTTCTTTTACCTCAAGCCTTTGAGCTGTGATTGTTTTGGTTTGTGTGGAAACAGTCTTTTGTGTCTCTGGTGGGCCCATCTTAATAAGGTTGGTAACATGCTGAATTGTACCGAGAAGTGTTCTCCTTGGTAGTGTGATCTCTTGTTTTGAGTGGTTAGAGATCGGGACCTTGACACAAGGGTGACTGGAGTTCTGGACCTCCAGAAGGCCATTCCCTGAACTCAGCTGTGCTAGGACACTGTCCTCCTCTGTAGGTTATTACAAAACAAGGGGATCGGAGATGTCAAAGTTTGGGGGTACTCTGCACAACACCTGTACCACTCTTCCAGTTGGAATGAGAATATTGTTTGTCCTACTCTTACTGTAGCTGGGTCACAATATTTACTTGCCCAAACTGGGTGAAACAAACAATGGCCATCACCTGTTCTTCCCCCCATCACAAAGGCATTGCATAAGAGGTTGACAACTGTGGCAATGGCATCACGTAGGGCTGCACGATTTTGCATAAAATGAGAATCACGATTTTTTTGCTTAAAATTGAGATCACGATTCTCTCACGATTTTCTTTTCCAGTATAAACATTTATTGCACTTATTAACTGCACATCGACTTCGTAACAGTTGAGACTGAACATAAAAACAATAAATAAACATAAAAACAACAAATGTCTGACATTTTGTCGTTGCCGCAAAATGTTGTACAGCTTGAAATTCCGTCTCCACCGTTGCTCGACACTGCGTGTATAGAGCAGGTAGTGCAACAATAGAAAAATAGTTGCGGGACGGCACTGTGTAGCGTTTGTCTAGGGTGTTGATCATTTTCCTAAATCCCTCGTTTTGCTCAGTGTTGATGGGAGCCATATCTTTGGTCAGGTGATAAGTAATAGCCTCCGTAATTTCTTTGTGCCTGCGGGAGTTCGACGGGTATAGGGAAGCGCTGTATAAGGTTCCCGTTATTGATGTTTGAGTGGTTGACCGGGACGGATTTTCTCCTGTCACTTTCTCGTCATCCCTGACGTGCTCTCCATTGTTTTTTCCCTGCCAATTTTAGCAGCCAGCTTCTGTATCACGTGGTATAAGGCTCCGCCCTTGTCATTTGTTGAGCAGGAAGAGTGAGCGCTTGTTTTCATGCAGATTACGTCCCAGATCAAAATGCGGTACAATCGTCGTTGTTAGGTTTTGTATTGTTGATTGTCATTTATGCTTAGAAATATTTAACCATAGATGCTTAGAGGTGTATAATCAATTGTGTAGTGATAAGTTGTGTGATCTTTAACAGGCTACAGAGGCTTGGTGTGCATTCCACACCTACATCCTGGGAGCATGAGAGAGGTCATACCTTCTCTTATTGTTTTATGGTAGGATTAACGTAGTTACGTCTGTTTTAGTCTAAGTGCTTTTTGTGTATAAATGAACTGCTGGACTTCCTTACTGTGTTATCTAGGATGAGGGGGGGTCTACCCTCTTCCTGACCAAGGATGTTTGCTTGTGTGCTTTTATGACCCTTTGATCAGCAGTACCCCCCCCCCACACACACACACACACACACACACAGGCAAGGTACTCTTTGTGTGTATGTAGACATCACATGTTAATGAACCTATGCATATTCATGTAACCTCAATAAAAGGACAGTGGTACGGGAGAACGGACGAGAGCAACTGGGGTCAAGTGGAGGAACGGCACTCTGTCCGGTCTCTCCCGTGCACGAGTAACATGAAGAACTTTGCCTATTTGTGTCTTGCTTAGCAGTGTAATTATATTGTCTTCAACGTTCCAGCGGATGGGTTCAAGCTACAAACCTATCAGTCGTCTTCTTTTTTTTCCCTTTTTTTTCCTTTTTTTTTTTTAAATCGTCATTTGGAAATGAGATCGCACATAAGTATGAATTGAGATCGTGATTTTCTAACAATTAATCGTGCAGCCCCAGCATCACCTTAAAGTTCTTGTCTCTTGATGAGCACATCAGCTCCTAGTAAAGTCTGGGGCAGTGACAGCTGGCTAACCAAGAAGGGGGCTTGAATGGTGAGATTGGGATTGTTATTCCCTGCCAAGTTGACGGTGAGCTCTACCCAACAATCATAGGAGATGTTTTGGACATTAACTGCATAAAGATCAAGGTCTTCATCAAGAAGTTCTTGACGTGGTCTTACTGTATAATTGAGAATGTGGATGTCGGCTGATATGATTTTAGCTGCTTGGGTTCAATGCTTACTGGAAGGCCCTGCTGACAGGCTTCTGGCTTTCGCTTAAAAAAGACTGTCTTGTTTCCCTGAAATTTGGTATGCTTTAAGCATCCCACTGCTTAGTGTCCATGATCTCCACACACAAAACAATGGTTTCATTCCTGCAGGTTTCAGACAATGGGCTGTTTTCCCTCTTCCCCTGCTCTGCCAGCTGTCAAATGGCCTGAAGGTCTCTTTCGTATGTTGTGTCTCTTGTTTTGTTATCACCCTGCCAACCTCATGTTTTGTAGCGTTGTCATCTTTTGGCAGGGGAGTTGTCCTAGTCTACGCTGGATCTGCTTCCCTCTTGTTTGTGCCACAATAACAAAGGACACTAGTTCAATGTTGTCGCTTCCCAAATTTCCTCTGAGGGCCGGGGGATGACATGCTGAACTGTTGTCCTCTTATTGACCAATATAAAGAGCACTGGTCTCTAAATGCTATTGACACCCTTTTCTCAATGAGAAGTCTGGGCCCTGGAGGGACTTTCCCTGCCGGATACACGATGGACGGGTGGCAGACATGGAGGATCGTGTGCCTGGCGGGACTGTCGATTGAGGACGCTGAAGATATCTACCTATTCGGAACCATGATAACAGGGTTCTTGCTGATCGGAGTTGGCTTGGCCCTGGCTTGTTGGAGAATTAAGAAAGCGGAACCGGCTGTTCAAACCCCCCCAAGGCTGCCCGCTGGGATTGAAACGATGGGACGAGGTGCGGCTTCTCAGAAAGGACTCACTGAATGCAGCATGGTTAAGAGCTTGGAGGCGCTAACGGCTGCAGTGAAGGCTCACTGAGTACCTCTGAGCGTACATTGGATTACATCAGGGAAGAATCCACTCGGAACAACACCTCTGGGCGGAAGCTGGATTACATCGCGGATCAGTTGGCTGCGGTCGTGAGGTCTCAGAATCTGCTTTGTGAGCAAAAGACTGAAAAGACCACAGAATTGAAGGTAAATAACATCATGAAGAAACTCGCAGCTATCCAACGGGAGATTGAGAGACCAGTGTCGGTGTCGGAGTGTTAAAAACAGCTTGAAATTCTCATGAGTTGTTTGTAAAAGAAAAATCACCATTATAATGCGGCTGCCCCTTTGACGCCAGCTGTGGGCTCAAGGCTGGAGCCGAACAAACACTCCCTGATAACGACTGTTACGATGTTGTGCTGTGGACATTAGGTGCTTTTTGTGCAGAGGAGTTTTTTTGTTTCCTGTTCTCATGCTATCCTACCATGGAAGTACAGCATGAGTAGAGGTCTCTTTTTTTCCTCTTGTACTTTCCCATTGTAGTGTACATTTCAGTGTTTTTTCTGTAACGCTACCAATCTCCGACTTGTATCCCCATGTAATGTCTGTGTTGTGTGTGTAAGGTCGGGGGGGGGGGGTCCCATTTCACTGCAGGGCAACCTGCATGTGGCGAATAAAGCTTTGATTGATTGATTGATTGATTGATTGATTGATTGATTGAAATCACCTCAAATTCTTTGACAGTTCCAGTCCATATGCATCCTTCATTGGGACAGACAGCTGCCAAGGCCTCCACTTCTCTGCGGGCTGCATTGTCAGGGAAAGCCTGGGTGGGAAAAAAAGGAGGTTGTTGTCAGTGTTGTTTGGTTTGCATCTTCAGTTCAGATTAAGCCAGGATGCACCAATTTCATTTTTCAGGGAGATTCAGGACATATGGTCAGAGGATAAAATGGCTATAGGTGTTCCATCTATTGTTGTTACTGCTAAGACCTATAGAGCAGTCACAAAGTTTCTGTTGTGTTGGATCTAAACTGCAGGCCATTAGATTTGAACAGAAACAATGACCATGACATTACAGTGCTTTATAAAAATTCCAAACCAGGCCAAACTCTATTAAGAAAACTGCTAAAAATGCTAATAAAGTGGAACTGTAATAAAATGTACTTACACCACCTTGCTTAAGGATTGAGGTGGGTTCCTCAAACAGGTCTTCTTTGATGCATGCACTGCATTTCTGTGGTCCACAACTTCCAAAGAGAAAAAAAAAACACACATAAATAATAAACACTGTGGTAGGGCTGGGCGATATATCGAGTTTTTTAAAAATATCGATATATTTTCATACGAGATATAAGATGTGACAATATCGTTTATATCGATATAGTCTATGTTACGTTATAATTATACTTGTGGAGCCGCAGGTTTGCCTCTCTTTCGTCCACTTTTGTCTCTACGCAACGTTACTCGGCCTGGCCTCTCCTTCACTGAACACAACTCCCCCTCCCCCATAGCTTCACCTGCAGGCAATGACAAGATGAAAGCGGAAAATCTCCGTTAGCGAGTTACCGTGCGTGGGGCTGGATGGCGTCAACGTGTTAGCGAGCTAACCGCGCTAACGAGCTAACCACGCTAACGACATGCAGCCAGGAGGGGCTGCACGGACTAAAATCCTTTCATTTTCTCAAAAATCGACAGCGCGCCTTATGTATGAATTCTGGTTGTGCTTACTGACCGCGAACCGATTTTATGTGGGACACAGCGCTCAGCAATCTGTCAAAAAATGTTTTAATATGACTTTGCTAAGCTACGGAGCTGCACCACTTGATGGATTGTCGGAGGATTACGGCTACCGAGGAGGAGCCTCGCGGAGTGATACGTACTGTGTGTATAAGGACCACAAATGGCACCTGTTCAGAGACGTGGTGCAGCTGTAAAATCTGTCTCTTTGTTATTATGCTCAGCGTCTATTAGTTTACATTTTGACTGCACAATTGTGAGCTTTTTGTTATGCACAAAAACAACATTGTTTTCTTTTATTTATGGACCATGATTATTTAATAAATGCTGATAATTTATTTTTGAGTAATTTCTTCATGTACATCTACGCTGTATGTAAATAAAAGTGCCCGTGTGACATCTGGGACACAGTGTGACTAAGAACTCTCTTTTTGTTCTTAACTTATGGCTTTAAAAAAAAAAAAAACAATCGAGATATATATCTTATATCGCCATCCAGCTAAAAAATATCGAGATATGAATTTTGGGTCATATCGCCCAGCCCTACACTGTGGCAATGTCAAACTACCATTGAACATTTGGCATACAATGCC
Organism: Copadichromis virginalis; assembly: GCF_057382275.1. NCBI lineage: Eukaryota > Metazoa > Chordata > Actinopteri > Cichliformes > Cichlidae > Copadichromis > Copadichromis virginalis. Next base: position 10,776,793 of record NC_140629.1, read on the forward strand.
TCAGTAAGTATAACATACAGTGGGGCAAAAAAGTATTTAGTCAGCCACCGATTGTGCAAGTTCCCCCACTTAAAATGATGACAGAGGTCAGTAATTTGCACCAGAGGTACACTTCAACTGTGAGAGACAGAATGTGAAAAAAAAAAATCCATGAATCCACATGGTAGGATTTGTAAAGAATTTATTCGTAAATCAGGGTGGAAAATAAGTATTTGGTCACCTCAAACAAGGAAAATCTCTGGCTCTCACAGACCTGTAATGTCTTCTGTAAGAAGCTTTTCAGTCCCCCACTCGTTACCTGTATGAATGGCACCTGTTTGAACTCATCATCTGTATAAAAGACACCTGTCCACAGCCTCAAACAGTCAGACTCCAAACGCCGCCATGGCCAAGACCAAAGAGCTTTCGAAGGACACCAGGAAAAGTATTGTAGACCTGCACCAGACTGGGAAGAGTGAATCTACAATAGGCAAGCAGCTTGGTGTGAAAAAAATCAACTGTGGGAGCAATCATCAGAAAATGGAAGACATACAAGACCACTGATAATCTCCCTCGATCTGGGGCTCCACGCAAGATCTCATCCCGTGGGGTCAAAATGATCATGAGAACGGTGAGCAAAGATCCCAGAACCACACGGGGGGACCTGGTGAATGACCTGCAGAGAGCTGGGACCAAAGTAACAAAGGTCACCGTCAGTAACACACTACAACGGCAAGGAATCAAATCCCGCAGTGCCAGACGTGTTCCGCTGCTGAAGCCAGTGCATGTCCAGGCCCGTCTGAAGTTTGCCAGAGAGCACATGGATGATACAGCAGAGGATTGGGAGAATGTCATGTGGTCAGATGAAACCAAAGTAGAACTTTTTGGTATAAACTCAACTCGTCGTGTTTGGAGGAAGAAGAATACTGAGTTGCATCCCAAGAACACCATACCTACTGTGAAGCATGGGGGTGGAAACATCATGCTATGGGGCTGTTTTTCTGCCAAGGGGACAGGACGACTGATCCGTGTTAAGGACAGAATGAATGGGGCCATGTATTGTGAGATTTTGAGCCAAAACCTCTTTCCATCAGTGAAAACTTTGAAGATGAAACGAGGCTGGGTCTTCCAACATGACAATGATCTAAAACACACCGCCCGGGCAACAAAGGAGTGGCTCCGTAAGAAGCATTTGAAAGTCCTGGAGTGGCCTAGCCAGTCTCCAGACCTCAACCCCATAGAAAATCTGTGGCGGGAGTTGAAAGTCAGTGTTGCTCGGCGACAGCCCCAAAACATCACTGCTCTCGAGAAGATCTGCATGGAGGAATGGGCCAAAATACCAGCTACTGTGTGTGCAAACCTGGTAAAGACCTATAGTAAACATTTGACCTCTGTTATTGCCAACAAAGGTTATGTTACAAAGTATTGAGTTGTATTTTTGTTATTGACCAAATACTTATTTTCCACCCTGATTTACGAATAAATTCTTTACAAATCCTACCATGTGGATTCATGGATTTTTTTTTTTTTTTTTTCACATTCTGTCTCTCACAGTTGAAGTGTACCTCTGGTGCAAATTACTGACCTCTGTCATCATTTTAGGTGGGGGAACTTGCACAATCGGTGGCTGACTAAATACTTTTTTGCCCCACTGTATGACCTTAACTCAACTTTGTCTGAACACTCAAAATACATGCCGTGGTCTTCAAGTATGATGGCACAATACAACAACTATAGGTTGAAAAACAACTAAGAGCTGGAAGAGGGTGAAAATCCAATAAGGCCTACATTTTTCAGATTAGAGCACTATATTTATCTGAAAATAACATAATTGAAAATTTCAAGGTCATTTATAAAGGGGAAAAATACAGAAATGTGATACTTTAAAAGGCACCTATTCTGAATTCTCTAATATTTGGTCAAACCCAATTGTAAACTTTTATTGAAAACAGCCTAAAATCTCTTAGGGAATCTTTCTTGTAGTTTTTTTAAACTAGCCTTCAGGACTAGTTCTCCAGGCTTCTTTAAGGGCTTTCTAAAGCTCTTCTTTGGATGTTGGCTGCCATTCATTTTGCTGCCTGTCAAGATGAGTGTTTCTATAATGCTGAGTTCCAAGCTTTGGGGAGGCTAGTCAATGATAGTCTTCCATTGTGTTTTTCTATCCAGACATGCATTTATTACACAGACAGTTTATTTCAAGTCAGTCTAGTACTGCACATTGTATATTTTACTCTTACAATGGTTAAACATGGTGAAATGATCAAATAGTACCATAAGAATATGTGTAAATCGAAAAGAAAAGCACCTGTGTTACACTTTTTTTGTTGGCTCTGTATAATGTCAGGAGGTGAGGTGTGGTGAGGTACACAGCATTGGAAACAACCACTCTGTGTTTGGAAGGGGCAGCCAATAGGAAGAAACGTGGTTTTAAATGGAGAGGAGATGCAACACATTGCTTTACAGATGAATTGAGGGGCTGGATTAAGGCCCAGGAGTAACACAAATAAGGATCCATTTAAAATACCGGAAAGCTACATTAGTAAAATATTGAGCTCGAAAATAAGCAGAATAGATGCCTTCTTACTTTCAGAAGACTATTTTCTCTTTAATCACTCACACAAACATGATTTGTGTTGAATTTCTTTCATAGGTATATTAATCCAGTTTTATTTTTTATTTTTTTTACACCTACAAATGCAAAGAAAGACAAGCATTTGTGAAAAAGTTAGGGTGTGTGTGGGGGGGTGTTGTCCCACCTCCCCCTCTAGGTAAATAAAACGAGCACACTCATTATATCTTAGATTAGATTACACACAATAATTAGTAAAAGTCAGAAGTGAGTGTAGGGCACAGATGGATGTCTAACACCTTAGGATCTGTGAAGTTAAATAACTGATTCATTCTTGAGAAACAAGTCATCTAAAACATAAGTGAAACTGAAATTGCTCTGTGTCATCACACACCTGCGCAGTGTGAGAGAAGAAAACAGGTGAGTCACTACAAAGGTCCACTCGCGGTGCTTTAACCCTGTGTTTTTGTTTCTGTACCACTATAAATCCAGAAATATATACATTTAAAAATGCACTCCTTATTACTGCATTTGAAAATATAAAACATATAAAACAATACTAGTAAGAAATACTAAACATATATAAATCTATGAACAGCTGGTCCTTCTTGAAGCCTGAGTCGTTAGGTCACCCGAATTTTACCTTGAAAAAACTGGCAACTTTATTTTGGCACACTTACTAGACAACAGACGCAGGGAGATAATACATTTTAAAGACACTGAGAGGTGCCAGACCTTCTAGTGAATTCGGCACAATACCGACCTGACAGTACAATAAAGCGCTGTCAGGTTCAACTTCTCGAAATGCACACCCCTGGCTGGCTCCTGTGTCCTGCCGACCCCAGCAGAGGTTAGCAGGACGAGACTACGAGGACACCTAGCCAGTCTATCGCACATAGACAAGTTGAGATATTATTTAGATAAGGACGCTATTCATTTATCACCTGTAGGTTCAGTTTAGCTGTATTTTGTTTGTAATTCAACTCTCTTTGTGCAGGCATACAGCGTTACACGTGTCAATAAATGTTACATGGATAGATATTTGAACGAAGGCTGGTGACGGGATCTGAATGCTTATTTTGGGCTACATATATCTAGCTAGCTCACTAGCATCCAGGACTACTCACCTCACAATTTTGTTGAAACAGAACGAACAAAAGCGGTGACCGCATTGGGCTTGCAGGGGCCTTCTCAGGATTTTCTGACACGAGTTGCACAAATGCTTATCCTCCAGGTTGTTAGCCAAAATTTTCTTTGGGAAGCCCGGTTTGTTACCTTCCAGGGAAGATGGTGGAGACGGCTCCTGTGCAGCCATTATTCCCCTTGAACAATATCGGGGTACTCAGCGGGGTGTGTTCAAGATAGCAAACACAGCTGAATATGACTGTAAAAATACCCGCAAGCAACGACTCATTGCTCTTTAGCAATTTATTAAAGCGTGTATACCTGCTTTGTTTATGAACAAATGACGACATCTAACTCCTCATCTGCATTGACAAACACGTCCAGGCGTTTTCATGTGATAAAAGTGACAGCTGAGGATGCTGCGCTTTACTGTAAGTTGCTACGTCTGCCGCTAGGTGCCGCAAGTCCAAAAGAAGAGCATCTGTGTCATCAGGAAGCTGGCTGGGATAAATTGGACGGTCTAGATTCGACCACCACGACAGCCGCGGCAAGCTAACTGCACTTAATCTCGGAAGTACTATAGTTACGTCTTGAAAATAAAAGCGAAAATCGGCAATCGGTTGTAATGTGAGAAAGTAAAGAAAATGGATCTTGTTCTACCCTAAAGCTGTCTGAAACTGTGCACATCCACGTGGAAAATAGCAAAATCACGAGACTTACCAGGTATTATGTGTTAATTCTCATTAGTATACACAATTCAAGTGAACTATTGCCCAGACTTCATAAAATAACTAAATTCATAAAATATTCTTTAGTTTGGTTATCGTAATTGTATTTCAACCAAACTCGCTTTCTGGTAAATTAGTATATTAGTATATTAGTATTAGTATTAGTATCTGTAAATTGATTTATTAGCTCATAAATGACCAACACCAAACACGTGGATTTTAGTAGTTACAGTTACCTGACATAAACAGTATAAAAGATTAAAGCTGCATTCTATTTCATGGTAAGTAGGGGGCAACTCCTTTGGTTGCAGTAAGACTTTTAGTTCTATAGAAGTCTATGGGAAAATAACCATCTGTGATGTCAGTAAACACTTTACTGATGACTTTATGGGCTTAGTCACTAGTTTCAGGTAATGCTGAATAAAACATGAGCCCAAATTGATTACTCATTATTGGAGTTCAAGGAAAAAACGAGAATCATCCCTGTGCTCACTGGATAATAATTTATGAGTCACAAGTTGTCAGTCAGTAAGAAGGAGATTTCACATTCAGAGGCAGCCCAATACAATCCAGATTGTATTGGTTTCACAATATGTGGCAATCTGCAAACACAAACAAATAAATATGCAGAAAAAAATTCGAGGCACAACTTCTTCTGTATTGTTGGAAACCTACTCAGACCTATTGAAATTTAAGTAAGAATATCCATGAGTAAGCTACTTGGAGCATAAGCTTAAATAATGTTTCGGTATCGCTAAGCTTGAGCTTTATTTTGAAACCGGATATTCACAAGTTTTGCGTGCTACTTGATGATTGGTCGGCGGTAGCTGTTTTCTTTGCAAAGGAATGTCGCTGCTATATCTCTGTCGGGATGGAGGTCTGACAGATGTTTTGAGGAAAAGATGCTGGGACTGCACGCTCCTATCTTAATATATACCCGTGAGTATTTGCAGCTGACGTTAACCTGAAAAACTCATCCTGACGTGCTGCCGTGTAGTGTCACTGAGCGCAGAAGTGGCAAAGCTAAGCTAATATTGCCTGGATTGCTAGCTAAAGAGAAGCCAAAGGATAACGTTACCCTTTAGCTGGTGTAACGTTAGGTAACAAGCCGGGCTGCCTCATCTCTTTTTGAAATCCGAATTGACCTTTACATACTCTTTCGAATTTTCTGATTTAAGAATGCTTAAACACATTGCTTGATATATTAAGCAAAGCTCACTGTTCTAGCTGAGCGAGCAGCACAGTCAGCTAATGCTAGCAGGATAACGGTGAAAGGGAAATTCAACCTGAAAACAGAATTAATTCGCAGCCATTGGTAGATAATTGCTCGGCTCTTTGGATTTGAGCTAGTTAATACTTTTTTTTATTAACTTTTTAATACAAACAGACACGGAGCTTGTACTAATAATGTCAACTGAAGACAAAGCTGATCTTGATAGCGAATAATGTATTTCTTGTAGGGACACTGTGACAGCTCCCATCAGGACACGGAGACGTGTTCTGAAGCTTTCTGTTTTTCAGCTGGTCAAATATTGTTTTAGAGACAGTTTCTAATTCATTGTCATTAAACCTACTGCGAAGAATCATCTGACAACGTCGTCATTATGTCTTGCTTCAGCTTGTGCCTCTCATGTTCTCCCATTACCATTTTGGTAACATAGTCGAGATTACCTCCCCCGACCCGTCAAAGCCAGCCGTTTATCAAATGATTTAACAGTAAAATTTGGACTGTGTGTGAGAGAGAGAGGGAGAGAGAGAGTGAGTGAGCTTAACCTTCTAATGTGGGGTAAAGTATAGATTGTGATTTACTGTTAAGTTCTGACCAGTCCTGTCTCTGTGGCAGGGATGATTGACAGTAATGAATATTTAGTCAAGTGCAAAATCCTTATGCTTTCTACCCCGTCATCTTCAGCTGTAATTGAAGCTGTGCTTTAATAAACTAAGCTACTATGACATCACCCCAGATGAGTATCTTTGTGATTGTCTTCCTGGCGTTTTGAAACTGGCAGGAGAGGGATGGATCAAAGTGAAAGTGCAATCTAAAACTATATTTAGAAGTTTCTATGGACGGACAGTTGTTTTAGAACTACTTTTATCTCGTTAACTCTCTAGCTAACAATGCTTGGATCATCCGATTGTTGTGTTTGTGGTGTTCCAAGCGTGTGCGCAACAGTGAAGTTGTCAAAACGTGGTAAAAGGTTTTTCCTCCTGTTTCTTTGTTTTTTAATTTTTAATTTATTGGGCAGTATAAATGTAGATAATGATAGATAACATCATTCATCCATTCTCTTCCGGTCCCCAAAAGGGGACAGAGCCTTTCAGTCTGTTGCACCAAGGCTGTGGAACAGTTTACCACTACAATTACGTTTGCTTGACTCTGTGGATTCTTTTAAAAAACAGTTAAAAACTCTTCTGTTCAAACAAGCCTTTTGTTGATCTACATATTTTATATATATATATATATATATTTATTTTTTTTTACATTATTTACATTTGATCTTTTACATTGTATATAATGTCTATTGATTTTATTGTTTATTTTAATATTTTAATATTTGTGTACAGCGCTTTGTGATTGCCTGTCTGTGAAAAGCGCTTAATAAATAAAGTTTACTTACTTACTTGCTTACTTATCCTTATCAGGGTTGCACGGATGCTGGAGCCTATCCCCGTTACCATAGGGTGAGAGGCAGGGTACGCCTGGGACAGGTTGCCAGTCTGTCGCAGGGCTAACATATTGAGACAGACAATCATTTGCACTCACATTGACAACTATGGGCAATTTAGCATTGCCAGTGAACCTTACTCATCTAACTGCATGCGTTTGGACTGTGGAAGGAAGCCGGAGTACCCGGAGAGAACCCCCACAACAGATGGAGGAGTCAAACTCCAGACTTCTTGCTCTGGAAAGCAGCCTTAAAAGTAATCAGTCAGTCATTTGTTGAGGTTATTTAGCAGGAAAAAAAAAAAGAGTATTGCATCCACAAATATACATTTATTAATGTTTAATTATGTCTTTTAAGTACATTTTATTTATATAGGTTGCATTTAGCTCTTTTAATTTCTCTAACACAAAGCTGGTTATAAGCCAACTTTATCCCAGGCTTGAATGACGGAAAAATTACTCTTTCTTCTGATAAAAAGTTTGATTACATTCTCACATCGTATGAGAGGTTGTTCGATAAGTGTTCAAGGCCAACACTGTTAGATCCGCTTCAAAGAAAGTTTCACTAATTCTGGCTAAGCAGCTTACTTACTCATAGACTTGTGTCGGTCTCCTTTTACTTTCTCGGCTGACTAAAACATATCTGTCTCAGCTAGGGCTGGGTCATATCATACCGTTCACGGTAATACCGGTATAATGTCGGGTAACGATAAGAAAATGAAATATCGCGATAGAATATGGGTAAAACACGCATGTGCAGTGCTTTTGTTTTCATACGCACATGGCGGAAAAAGCATGGCGGCGACAGAGAATGAGAAGGGCAAAAGCTGATTGTTAAATGAAACGGATGAACCAGAATTGGTTTGTAAATATGCTACAACTTCAGTGGTGTGGCACTGGTTTAGCTTTCGTCCGTCAGATACACAACAAAGCATTATTTTTGGTAGAGCATGCTAGCGGGCCGTCGTTATTACCGTGTTTTTTGGAAAATACGGCACACTTAAAATCAATCCTTTGATTTTTCTGAAAATCAACAGTGCCCCTTATAATCCCGTGTGCCTTATGTATGAATTCTGGTTGTGTTTACTGACCTCGAAACGATTTTATGTCGTACACGGCACTGGAAAATCTGTCAAATGTTTTAGTACGACTTTGCTAAGCTAGGAACCCGCACCCCTTGATGGATTGTTGGAGCATTACGGCTATCGTAGGTAGGAGCCTCGCGGAGTGCTACGTACTGTGCTTCAACATAATATTACTGTATTATGTGTATAACCTCTTTTTAAGTTTTGTGGATATTATACATGGTTATGCTGAGGATATGTCGGCCAATTTCCACTGGAAATGCCTTTTGGTTAAACGGTCAGCAAGGATTTTGCATTTGCACTGTTAAATTTTTATGTAACTTTAATGCAGATTAAAAAAAAACAGCTGCTTGTTTAAGTGAAAATACATTGATTTTATTTTATTTTTTTTGCACGAATAAAGTTGTGGAGCTGTAAAGTATTTTGTCTAGTGTCGATTATATCGTCAGTTATATCGTTATCACAAATTTTCAAATGTATATCGTGATAAATATTTTTGGTCATATCACCCTGCTCTAGTCCCAACTACAGTGGCCCATGTAGGACAAATTTGAATTGGGGCAGGTAAGAAAACATATTTTAGTTGAATACAATCTGCTGATGTCATGTCAGTGAGATTTTCCATACTGTACCTTTAATGCACTTCCACATAAACTGTCTTTTGACTGTCGTGGTCTAATGGCGTTCATACTAGCTGTGCTGTTGTTGTTTTCTTGTTATATTGTGTTTATTTTACTGAGAATTAGTTTCCAGCTGTACACAGCAGTTTTTCCAACTTTTTGAATAAATAAAGCATATCTTAATTTTTTTTAAGTTGAATAACTTACAATTCGCATTCATTTATTTTATTTCCACATAAGAGTGACAAACTCGCACAAGAAGCTGGAACTAGTGGATTTGTGGTTTTTCTCATGTTCTAACACTTGAGCATAGTTTGATATAATTTTCATTTTTTGCAAAAAATATCAAGCCTGTCCTTTTCATCACACCTACATGTTAACAGAAGAATTTCATCTAAACAAGAGTCTTTAATCCCCAACCTCTGTCTCTGTGTTTTTCTTTGTTTTTTTTCCCCTTAGATGATGCTCAAAACAACATGGTAGTAAATTCTACTTGTGACAGGCAAAGAAAAACATCTGGTCAACTTTAAAAGAGGCACCGCTAAATTCAGTAAACCACTGAAGTTGGTACGAAGTGATTTGGCATCATATTTGCATCTCAGCATAGATCCTTAACTTCCTTGCTCGTGAAGATACGCTGCTACACTTTTACTTGTGTTGTCATTAAGGAGTCATCAGCCAGAGTTCCTCTCTACTGCAGAGTGAAGCTGGTGAAGCTCAGTCAAGATGTTCTCAGCGCTGAAGAAGCTGGTGGGCTCTGAGCCTGGCCAGCTCAAGGAGAAGAACATTCCTGCTGGTCTGCAGTCCATGAACCAGAGCTTGCAGAGACGCTTTGCCAAAGGGGTCCAGTATAACAGTAAGTAATCCAGCCAGCTAAATACATGTTCTGTCTTAGTTTGTTCAGTTTTATGGCATCTCCATCATGTTTCCTACTCCAGTGAAAATAGTGATTCGTGGAGACAGGAACACTGGAAAGAGTACTTTATGGCATCGACTGCAGGGCAAGAAGTTTGTGGAGGAGTATATACCCACTCAGGAGATCCAAGCTACAAGCATCCATTGGAATTACAAAAGTAAGCCAAGATAGCTGTGACCACATGTGATCATCTCACCAGGGCTGGGTGATATATACATTTAAAATATATATATATATATATCATTACAGTGTTTTAGAATTAGCCATTTAATTTATATCAATGTAGTCCAATGTTGCGTTACCAACTTATACACTGCCACTGCACCTTTAGGTGAAGTAGACTGTGTTGTTCATGTACACACAGACTTTTTTCCTAGTTTGGTCGAAGCCTGCTTGAAGGTTGGATAGTTGCTACTCTATAGTACAGTTCTGTAAATGAGTGCATGTTCACAAAAAAACTGGTGTGCACGTGAACATCTGCACAAAGCCTCGTGCTTACTGTCTGATGATGAAATTTACATTACTTCCACCCTCTTCAAGTACACTGAACTACACAAAACTGACTTAATATGGAACTAACTGCAATTCACTTCCTTTGCAATTCACTTCCTGTCCTGACTGACAGCCCAACTACCTTTAATTAGGACCAATAAAATTAGATGTCTGCTTTAATAAAAGTGTCTGTGACACATCACATGTTGTTTTTGTTAAATATACATACATACATACATACATACATACATACATATTAGTGAATCAGCCAAAAGGAGCTTTTAAATACTGAGAGGATTCTTTTGGTTCATGTCACCCAGCCCTGCTTGTCACCACTGCTTTAGTTATGTTTCTGTTTTGGTTTGACATCTGCTGTTTGTGCCTCATAATTTATTCCAGTGGCACCATATCAAGGTAAAAAGAAAAAGTTTAGCTGTAGTTTGAGCTAACTGATTGTTAGAGGAGACGTCCTGTATTTGTGTCAGTGCTTCCATACTAGTGAGAAAACACTACACTACTTAGCGCGAGTAGATCCACATTAGTCATTTAACAGTCAATAGATTTGAACTCTTCTCTCTGTAGTCTCAGAACATGAATAATGAATGTGTCCTCTGTGCTTGCCTCAGCTACTGATGATGTGGTGAAGGTAGAGGTGTGGGACGTGGTGGACAAAGGTGAGTGTTGACACACATGCCAGTCAAATTTCCTCTGAGGCTGACCTCTTGCATTATATCAACACATCCAATAGAGATGCTTGTTGCTTGTCTGTTCTGTCCTCAGTGTTGATGTTGTCTTTTTTTTTTGGGCACCTCTCTTACACTCATCTCAGGCCAAAAATATCCTCTTCCTGAAGGTGTAGGTGAGCGCTGCTACAGTATGTAGATACTAAACTCTTGTGTGCTGTGGGTTTGCCCTGCCTATCCCCACTCTTATCTGAATGTCAATATTGTCAGAGTATGGCTCAGGGTTGCTGCCTAGCTATGTCTCAGAGTTTGGCTGTTTTGTTTGAGGGTTTTCTTTCCTTTTTATTGTTTTGTTTATTTGTTTTTTGTTTTTTGCTACTGCTGCACCCAGTTGGAGCGTGAGCATCTGCAGCGTGTATTTAAAGGGCACTGTGTGGTCAAAGTAGGCTGCGAGATGCTTTTCTGTTAGAAAAGCAGTTGTGCTGCTGCTCTGCTTGCTCTATACCTTTATACTAACTTAAAGCAAAAACCAAACTGTAGATCAGGATTTCACTGTGTGTCAGCTTGTCTGATCTTACCATTTGTGACCAATTGTTCTTTCAGGCAAAGGAAAAAGGCGCGGTGACAATTTGAAACTGGAGAATGAGCCCCAAGAGGTGACTATCACATGGCTGTCATGTGTTTTGGAAGAAAGGCTCACTTCTAGTATGTGGGTTGCAGATTTTAATCAGAGAAAGATGTCTTATAAGGAGGAAATTGTAAAGGGGGAAAAAAGGAAAAGAAGCATATGATCTCAGCAGAATATTTTCCTCCAATTGTTCTTAAATATTAATTTGTTTGTGTTATAGTCAGATGAGGTGGCCCTGGATGCAGAATTCCTGGATGTGTACAAGAACTGCAATGGAGTGATCATGATGTTTGACATCACCAAGCAGTGGTAAGAGAGCTTTGTGTGTGTTGTTGTCTCATCAGGCAAGTCTATTTCTTTAATATGCATGAGCAGATAAAGTTTCATTGTGTCTGTCTGTGGTTATGAAGCTTCCACTGCTGGATTGTGTTCAGCTCTAGATGCACAATCCTTAAAATACATTCCACTATTGCTATTTTGGGCATCCCAAGGGAGAATTTTTTTTTAATGTATATATTAGCATGGCAAATGATATAACTGTAGGTTTTTCAGTGGGGTTTCATGTAAAGTAGGATCTGGTGTATCTTATGTCTCTGTGCTGTAGAGCTCTTTTGTTATTCAGCCACAATTAAAAACACATGAGTGAGCCTCACTGTTGTTCTAGGTGCTACAGTGACTAAGCACAGTAAATGATAGGTATGCTTAAGTGTAGCAAAAATTATAATCACGTTTACTTTGGTTAATGCTGTAGTCTAATCTCCATTATTAAATACTGTTTTTCATCATGCATTTAATCATCTTTAACAAGGGGATTTACTCACATTTCAAATATAATTCAAATTCAGATGTAAAGGAAATAAGTAAACTGTTTTAGGTGAAGGTGGCCGTTGGGGACAAAGGGTCCTCTGGAAGAGGCTTAGGCTCAGACTAACTTTCTGACTGTAAAGCCAGTCTTGGTTGGGCAAGACTAGCTAGCTGTCTAGGATCCATATTAGTGTTCCTGTCATGGTGTGACTCCCCAAGCGGTTGCAGCAGATGGCCGCTCCTCCCTGAGTCTGGTTCTGCCGGAGGTTTCTTCCTGTTAAGAGGGAGTTTTTCCTTCCCACTGTCACCAAAGTGCTTGCTCATAGGGGATCATTTGATTGATGGGTTTTTCTCTTTATGTATTATTGCAGGGTGTACCTTACACTACTAAGCGCCTTGAGGCAACTGTTGTTGTGGTTTGCCACTGTATAAATAAAATAAAATTGAACAGAAAATATGCCCTTGCAGGTGTATAATTTTCACAGACACCTCTGTGGGTAGGTCATTATTTTCTGGCTGTCATTAAATTACACAAAAATCAAAAAATGTGTCTATGTTTTAAAACATTTATACATTACTGTTTTGAGTCCCTGCTTAATTCTCTACATTTTAAAGCCAAATACTGAACTTCAGGGTTACCAGTCATAAAAACAGGAAAGCACAAGTATTTTAGAAAACTGTGTACCGTCATTTGTAAGCAGAGTTGGGGAAGCGATATTTGAAGAATAGTCAGTTTCCAGTGAATATTGATACTCCCAGATAAATGTTGTGATCCTATCAATTGCAGGACTTTTAATTACATCCTGAGGGAGCTGCCCAAAGTACCCACCCATGTGCCGGTGTGTGTGTTGGGAAACTACAGGGACATGGGCGAGCATCGTGTCATCCTCCCTGATGATATAAGGGACCTAATTGCTGGATTGAACAGGTAGATATAGATAATAATTGAATGTATACAGTTGAAATAAAAAGTGTGATAATAATAAAAGTTGTTTTCTCTGTAAAAAGTAAATCTTGTTACCTGATATAGCTGTGGAAAATGTTTTCAAATTTGAACATTTCAATGAGCATCGCATTTGCTCAATACTCTGGGATAAGCTACACAGACCTTTTTTGTGTCTACACTCTGAGCTTTTAATAAAGCCATAATGTCATCAAACCTTGCACACACATAGAAGTAAAAAAGTTTTAAAATCTTATTTTTAAGCCAAAAGTTCACCAACGTTTGTCCGTGTACCTCTGTATTTATACAGGGACTGTTTTGTTTTTCCACAACAACTGCATGAGCAAATTACCAGGATGGTGCCAAGTTGCAGGACCTGCCTATAGGGACTCAGAATACTGCACCATATATCACTGTGTTCAGTCACAGATAGCAAAAATACAGGAAACAGTACCAGGAATAAACAGGAAGTGTTGGAAGAAAACAGAACCGGGAACAATATAATTCTCTAAGGACTTTAATTTTTGGTTTTAACTTTAAAAAAATTTACATAATCAACAACTAGATTAGTGTTCTTTCACTGTGTCTGTGTCTGCAGCCACAAACCAGACATCCAGGGAACTGAGGGCTCAGTGACACAACCAAAACAGGAAGAAGCTTTTTTTTTTTTTTTTGTTAATTTTGTTTTCTTACCCAGATTTGAGCTTACACCTCACCAGAGGGACTGGCTCTGCAAAACTTAAAACCCCAGTAGTAGATAACAGGTATCACAACAGTGGCCATCAACTTTCTCTAGTGGGCTGTCTGCTTCAGGCTCAATGCACAGTTGTGTAAAAATGGTAATTTTGTGGGTCATCCGACTCTTCTTCCCCACAAAATGATCCCTATGAGTGCCACCACTCCAATCAGAGACGTAAGGTACAGCTTAGCATCTTGCACATTTAAAACATATTTGCACAAAACATGCTGCAAGTAAAATAATCTGTGAAAACATGGTACTTCCCGGGGATTTTAAACCGAAACTCCTGCTACCTGCCAGTGTGGAAGTGCCTTAAACCTGAATTCTCTCTAACAGAAAAGATGTCTGATTCTATAAAAGTCTCTGGAAAAACAATTTTCAGCTCCCTTGATCTTTGACTTCAGGAAACTTTCCTTCCTAGATTTTATTCTTAATAAATACAATATGATTGTTTTGTAAATGATGGTTCGCCAAAGTCAAAAGGGAGGATAAAACTGTATGTGCTCATAATACAAAATGTTTTCATTTACAGTTTGTTATCCATTGAGCACATCAATGTGGCATTAGTTTCAAAAAGCTGAGATGGTCACAACAAAAACGCTAAACTTGTAGCGTTAAAACAGAATATCACTAACCAATGAGGGACTTGAAGATTGTTACCTACAATTTTTATATAGACTCTGCAGTGAAAACAGCAGTAGAAACTACGCTGAACAGTAGACCGTGGATAGAAGATAACTCGCATAATAGTGTTCAAAAGTGATGATGGATTGGATTTATATAGCGCTTTTCAAGGCACCCAAAGCGCTTTACAATGCCACTATTCATTCACTCTCGCATTCACAAACACTGGTGGAGGCAAGCTACGGTTGTAGCCACAGCTACCCTGGGGAACGTGACTTATATTTATTTGGCTGGTTGGTAACTAACCAGTATAATACAAATGGATATTTTACCACTGAAAGCTGTCTAGTGTCAAAGGGAAGGTGTTATCCACTGTCAGTTTAACAACTTAACAAGCTGATGATGTGTCTGATGTTTTTGTGCCCTTGAGGTGGTAAATGCAGCTACACCTCTCTCCGTTTTTTTTTGTTTGTTTGTTTGTTTTTTTTATTAAATAACACTTGGACATCAATGAGGCATGTAAATATAGGGTATATATTCAGAAACTTGAGTTTACTACTAATGCTTTCCTTTTACAGACCTATGGGATCATCTTACATCCACTATGCCGAGTCCTCTATGAAGAATGGCTTTGGCTTGAAATATCTGCACAAGTTTTTCAACATCCCGTTCCTACAGCTGCAGGTTATTGTTTTGTTTTATGTGCTGAATATTTGATTTATTTTTATTTATAATATCAGGTTTTCAAACGCTATAATTTTTTATTATGATTTATTTATTGTAATGGAAGACAAAGCACACCTATTTCATCTCAGCACGTGCCCAGGTAATCATGCCATGTGTTTGTGTGCAGAGGGAGACCCTCCTGAGGCAGCTGGAGACCAACCAGTTGGACATGGATGCGACACTGGAGGAGCTCTGTGTCCAGCAGGAGACTGAAGATCAGAACTATGAGATGTATGCTCATCTTTATTCTCTCTGACAGCCTGTGCACTGCTGTTACTGAGCCACTAGAGGGACTAGATCAAAAGCTTTATTTCCCAAAATTCTCCCCCACTCTATGTAAAATATTATGTGTCCTCACTTTTTATGCATTAGGTGCTCTCATGTCCACTGCTGGGCTTAAACTAGTGAGCTGGGTGCACACTACTACCTCCATCTTCTAGCAGTTGAATTTAACAGATTTGTAAAATGAACTACACATCTGTGTACATTTCCTTCTACTGAGTTTTTCCTTACTCTAGTTTCTAAACTGTATTGATGGCCTCAGATGTTATTCAAAGTCTCTTAAAAGTCCTGTTGTGATATCTGCAGTTTCCTGGAGAACTTGGAGTCTCGCAGTAAGGGCTATGGTTCCCCTGGTCCAGCCAACGGTCAGAGTCCCTCATCAGGCTCTCAGTCCCCCATTGTCCCTCCCAGTGGGGCCTCCACCGGCAGCTCCAGTCCCAGCACTCCACAGCCACCAATCCCTTCCCAGCCACTCCCACAGTCACCATCTGTGTCCACAACCTCTCCTCCGCCTCCCACAGCAGCAGCAGCTGGCGGGGCAGCTTCACCTGCTGCTGAGGTAAAATCATTGGCCCAGTCACCCGAACACCTTCAGTCACCAGCTGCAGGAGCGTCGGGCCCACAGAAACGCAGCTTCATCTCCCGATGGTTTGGCTCATCCCCAGCCACCGAGGCTTCTGCCTCAGCACCAGGTCAGTCCTACACAGCACTCGCACAGCAGAGTGCTCCATGTAGTCTCTACACCAGCCATCTGTGACAATATTTCTGTCTATTCACAGCCATTAGCACATTCGTCCACGTAGCATTACAGTCCAACACTGCAATTTTGCACTCAGGTTAAGTGGACCAACACTCTCAATTATAAACAAATTCAATAACAGTAAATCATGAGTAGCAACCAGAGGTTTGATCCCAGGACATACACACCATGACATGAACATGCACTGCTGCTGGTTGAAGCAAATTGTGGCCATGACAAACCTGCATATGAATCACTCAGTGGCTTATGTAGACACAGAGGAACTGCAGGCGTATATAGAGATGCTCATTTTTGGATGCTGTTTACAGGTCAAAAAAATTAATCAGTTTAAATCTGCAGGGTACTGCTGCAAGCCCCGCTCATCAGCAAATGTAAGGGCGGTGTGACTTTTCCATGGACAGGAAGAGAACAGCTGGCAGCACAACGTGGGAAGCTTACATGCAAAGATCAGTCTGTCCATTTACAGCTTCTGCTCCACCTCAGCTGGAGTCCCTCTTCTTGAGGGGTTAAAATAAAAAAAACGTGATTAATATTTATATTTCAGGATGAAGTATTTTTGAAAGATTCCATCATTTAAAGTGGAAAAAAATATTACTTTATAATATTTTTGCAGGAGTTTTTGCAAAGCTGCCACTTTTTTGTCCTTAGGGCATTGAGTGTGACAGTTTCTTGTTTTTGTTTTTGTTGCAAAGA
Organism: Copadichromis virginalis; assembly: GCF_057382275.1. Classification (NCBI taxonomy): domain Eukaryota; kingdom Metazoa; phylum Chordata; class Actinopteri; order Cichliformes; family Cichlidae; genus Copadichromis; species Copadichromis virginalis. The sequence continues at coordinate 10,793,854 of NC_140629.1, forward strand.
GAGGTGACTATGACACTGCAAAAAAAAATAATAATAATGAACTTGGTGTTCATTATTATTATTTTTTTTTGCAGTGTTTCTGCCAATCAGTCTCATTTTAGGGCCTATTGAAAATAATCAAATATTCCTTGAAATGTATTTCATGGAAATTGTTGTTCTTCTTTGGGGTTTTTTTTTTGTTTTTGTTTTTTTGATAAAAATCAGTGGAGCTATATAAACATACTGGCCTTCAAATCATTAAAATCCATTAAATATTATTAATATTGGATATTAAAAGTTCAGACCAAAGTAGTTGACTGAGTCATTTAAAGTGGAACAAATATTACTATATAATATTTTTACAGCACTTTTTGAGAAGCTCCACTGTTTTGTCTTTAGAAAGAGTCAAAGACGAGAAGAGTGAGGATTTTAAAGAATCATCTAAGGGTTAAGAAAGCTGTTCAGTCACATCCGTCAAATCTTGATAAACTAGAATGTAGTAAGCTAATGAACACATTCAATGGAGATTGTTATATCAGTTACTGAATAAAGAGTTCACTTTGAGTTTTCTTTGTCCTCCGGGCACTGAGAGTATCCAGACCAGCTTTAGAATATATTTGTTGACCGTAACTGAAACTGCCAGGTCCATAGTAAGTAGTCACAAGGTTTGAGACTTGGGAGTTGAGAAATGCGGAGCATTTAAAAGGATCAAAAGACTGGCTGGTGTTGGAATGTCATGTGATTTCAGTCTTTCCCTGCAGTTTCTGTATAATTAGCTAAAAGCAAACACACAGTGGTTCTGCTTTGGAGCTTTTGAACTTTAAAGCGTAGATTTTTGTTCTGAGTCATTTTGCTCTCAGTCAAAAATTGTCTCAATGTTTTCCTCAGAGGAGCCTCCTGTACCAGTGTGTCCTGCTAAGGTGCAGAGTGTGGATGATTTTGTGCCAGATGAGAGACTGGACAAGAGTTTCTTGGAGGACAGCCTGCCCTCCAAGACCAAGGTGCCCCGACCTGCAGCAGCTCCCACTGTGGACAGTGACAGGTGAAAATTTTCACAAATACTTCTGACTTGGCCTGTTTTTACTTTTAGAAAATACTCTTTGTCAATGTTTTACATTTTACCTTCTTTATTCAACATTTAGAAGAGGTTGAATTAAATTTTTAAATGTTTTACTACATTGTTAGTCACTAAGTGTCTGCTTTCGGTCACCTCTTCAAGCCTCTTTGAACCAACTTTTCGTGTTCTTGCTTCAACCCAGTGATGGTGAGGATAGAGGAAACCCCATGGTGTCCAGTTTCCAGGATGAGCTTGACCCTGATGATACTGAGCCAAGCCTTTCCAACTCTAAGGCCCTCCCCCCCATTAAAGATATCACTCTGAGCAGTGACGAGGAGGAGGGAATACCAACAGCACTTGTAATCTCACAGGATCAAGACCTGGAAAGTAAACCTGAGCTCAAAGCGTAAGTCAAGAAATTTCATTAGTGACACAAGTGATATACTGCTCAAAAAATTAAAGACACACTTTTTAATCTGAGTTTAGCATTAAGTCAGTGAAACCTCGGGGATATTGATCTTATCAGTTAAGTAGCACAGGAGGTTGTTAATCAGTTCACTTAACAAGAGGTGACCTAGAAGGGCAACAATGCGACAACAAAGCAGGAATAGTTTTACAGGTGGAGGCCACTGGTATTTTCTGCCTCCTGATCTTTTCTGACTGTTTTTCTCTAGTTGTATGCATTTGATTAGGGCCAGTGTCACTACTGGTAGCATGAGGTTATATCAGGACCCCGCATAGGTTGCACTGGTAGTCCAACTCCTGCAGAATGGCACATCAATACGCACACTTGCAATAAGGTTTGCTGTGCCTCCCAGCATAGTTTCAGGAACATAGCGGAGAATACAGGAGACAGGCAGTTACTCTGTGAGAGCTGGACAGAGTCACAAAAGGTCCTTCACCCATCGGCAGGTCTAGTATTTGCTCTTTTGTCCCAGAAGGAACAGGGTGAGCTCTGCCAGAGCTACAAAATGACCTCCAGCAGGCCACTGATGTCAGTGTCTCTGAACAAATCATCAGAAACAGACTTCATGAGGGTGGCCTGAGGGCTCAACATCCTTTAGTAGGGTCCTGTGTTCACTGCCCAACACCATGTAGCTCGATTGGCATTTGCCATAGAATACCAGAATTGGCACCACTAGCACCCTGTGCTTTTCAGAGACAAGAGCAGGTTCACCCTGAGCACATGTGACAGATGTGAAACAGTCTGAAGAAGCCATGGAGAACGTTATTCTGTCTGTAACATCGTTAAACTTGACTGGTTTGGTAGTGTCAGAGAGGGACATATCAATGGAGGGACACACAGACCGCTATAGGGCTAGCCAGCAGCACCCTGAGTGACGCTAGGTATCACGTTGAAATTCCCGGGCCCACTGTCAGACCCTACACTGGTGCAGTGGGTCCTGAGACATCAGCTGTCATCTCATTAGGAGCATGCCCCGACGTTGTCACACATACATACAAGCACATACAAACATACAGCCATACAAACCACTGAGTACCATTTTTGCAATGAAATTTTGACAAAATGGATTATCCTGCTGCATCACTTCTTCACTTTGAGTTTTGAGGTGTCACTGTAGGTTGATGTGTAAACGATGTGGCATCCCTAACGCATGACCCAGTACATATCAGTGTAGATATGCAGCCTATCCCCCCCCCCCCTTTCCCCCATTGTGATCTGATATGTTTTTTGTTTTGTTTTTTTACGTGTTCCTTGAATCAGGCCTATAATCACAAAACCAAAGGTGACATCTAAAGCTCCGGATCCCCAGGGCCAAACCACACCACCCATCTCCCTCACTTTAACTCCCGCAGTAGAGCAGCCAGCCCGACACCAAGGCAAGAAGAAGGGAAGCACGCCCAAAGTGGAGGACTCTGACACAGACCCTGAGGCTCCTGTGGCTCAGCAAATGCTCTCGTTTGTGATGGATGACCCTGACTTTGACTCTGAAGCATCAGACACACCTAAAATTGCAAAGGTAAACAAAGATACTTCCACTATGAGGCCAGTTCAGGTCACAGATCTGGAAAGCAAAATCTGCAACAGAAATTAAATAGATGAAAAGTCAATTAAAACTTTTCTGTTCTGCTTCTTTAATGAATATACATTTGCATCCCTTTTGAATGCAGGATACATTTCCAGTCAGGGATGAGCTTCTGTCTGACCTCTCTGATGATGACATGCAGTTAGCCAAGGTGCCAGAACCCCTAAAACCCACTGTGATCACCTTCAAACCCAAGGACGACACTGACCTGTTTGGTCTCGGGATCCAAGAAGAGCCTCCTGCAGCCAAGGAAAGCAGCGAGGATCAGGAAGGCAAGTCCTTAAATACTTGTCGATGTAACTCCACATTTGATTAGCTGATGAGCAGGCAGATTAGGTCAACAGAACCCTTTAGATTCAATTGATATTGCACAGTGACTTCAAGGTGCTTGATATTGTTATGTAAAGACCCCACAATAACAGAGAGAAAACCCCAACAGTCAGACAAAAGATGCATCATGGAAGAGACCCAGAGTTTAATATTAACTAATTGTTAAATGCAGAGAGGTGTGTAAGCACATACTGAGGGAGAAAGGTAACTGAAGAAGAAATACTTAATGCATCATGGGAATCCCCCAGCAGCCTACACCTATTGCAGTATAACTAAAGGAGGATTCAGGGTACATGCTTTAGCAAAAAGGAAAGTTTTAAGTTTAATCTTAAAAGTAGAGATAGTGTCTGTCTCTCAAATCCAAACTGGAAGCTGGTTTCATAGAAGAGGGGCCTGAAAACCGAGGGCTCTGCCTCCCAATTCTACTTTTAAATACTCTAGGAACAACAACTAACCCAGCTGTCTGAGAGCAAAGTGCTCTGATGGGGTGGCCTAATTATGCGAAACGTTGTACGTGATGAGAAGGATTTTAAAATTTCATTCTGGATTTAAGGGAGCCAATCAAAAGAAGCCAGTATGGGAGAAATATGCTCTTTCTAGTTCCTGTCAGTACTCTTGCTTCAGCATTTTGGATCAACCGAAGGATTTTCAGGGAGTTTTTAGGACATCCTGATAATGAATAATTACAATAATCCAGCCTAGAAGTAATAAATGCATGAACTAGTTTTTCAGAGTCACTCTGAGACAGCAGGTTTTTTAATTTTACAAAGTAAGACAGCCTCACGTATTTATTTAATATGTATATTGAAGGAAATATCTTGGTCAAAAACAACTCCATTACTCAGTGTTAACTGAGACCAGGGTAATGCCATCCAGAGTATTGGTCTAGACACCATATTCTAAGATTTTTAGGGCTGATTACAGTAACGTCAATTTTATCTCAATTTAGAAGCAAGGATGTAATTGTTTCATGTTATTAAGTGGTTAAAACAATTGTCCTTTTTTGAAATGGTCTGTTCTGCTGGTTTTGTTAAGAAACTGAACTTTAACATAAAACGTATTTAAAATGACTCCATCAGATGTTCACCACTTGTGAGAGTGCTGTATGCATGTGCTCCTCTTTCAGAGAAAGAAAGCAAGCACTCCTCCAAGGAAAAGAAGAAAAAGAAGAAGAAGAGCAAAGAGGTAAACTTTTTGTTGATATTACATACTGTAAGGACTTTGTGTCTAAAGAAGAGAAATAAAACAGTTTTTCTCATTGACCATCGAGTGTATAGTATCTACTGGTATTAGAAATTGAATGCCTGGTACTGAGCTGTGGTGACGGTCGGTGAGCAAGAGGATAGTTTGGAGACATTGCTGCTACAAAGGTGTATGTAAAATGTTAAATGATTATTTGTAAAGATTTGAATGAAAATTCAAAGACATAATGAGTGGACATTCTTATCTAACACACTCACCAGTGAGGGGTCAGACGCTTCAGACTTCAAACTTGATTTAAGTCTTTAACTGCAAGTCTGCAAACCGCAGGGTTTTTTTTTTCCTTTATTAAAAGGATTCTGTTGTTTTGCTATGAACGTGAACAGAAATAGAAAAGTTCAGCTTTTTATGTCGTGAACAGCCTCTGAGGTTCTGCCGGCGAGTCCTACAGTAAACTGTGTGCCGTCACTTACAGGAGGATGAAAAGAGCAAGAAGAAACACAAACACAAGAAAAGGGAAAAGGATGAAGCTGCAGTGCCCGATGAGAAGGAGAAAAAGAAAAAAAAATCCAGGACCAAGAAAACCGAAGTGGATGAGCTGGAGGACTTTCTGGGCGGTGGGGCAGCATCAATCAAAAGAGATGATGGCGATTATGAAGAGCTATAAGAGCTCCTGCAGAAGGGTGCCAGGGCACAGGGTTGTTGGTGGTTTGTATGTGCATAAAGCAGCATATCCAAGCCATACACTGTATACAAGGCTAACAGCACCCAGGTAAAATAAGCCAGGACTCTGCTATGTTTGACCTGTATATTACGTTTGTTACGTTTGTTTTTCCCATCTGCGCCTGTGCTGTCACTTCCGTTCCAACCACTAAGAACAGGCTGGGACACCCACATGTACTGTAGTGAGTGGTAACAGAAATACGATGATCAAGGTGGCCGCAGCTCAGCTCTTTGTACTCTGACGCATTTAAATATGTTGGAATAAGGTTTTATTTGACATCATCCACTCCACGAACCAGCTGCTGTAAATAAAGCTTAACCATTTAGTCTGAATGTTGGTGTGGTTGGTGTAATAACTGAGAGCATGCTCAGAGTGAGAAGTGACTTCTTAAAGAATCCATTGTGTTCTTTCTCTTTGTTTCTTGAGCTTAATGATTAATGGTAATTTTAGTCTTGTGTCTAAATATGAACACTGGAGGAGAATTTAGATGATTTAAGAAGGCCTTCCTGTTTTTTCACACTCCTAAAGTTCATCATCCTTGCAAAGTTGGCTGAATCTGAAACTGGATATTTTTCTTTCTCATGGCCTTCTGTGTTTAACTCAACATTAGGCTCTTTGTGCTTGTGTTATTATTAAATTATTATTATTAAGCAAGATCATCTCAGTGGGATCTGTTTGGTAGGTTTCTGGTGCCGTCTTGCTTCCAGATTTTTCTTCTGTGAGAGTAAGAACAGCAGCGACTGTTTTCTGGAGCTTCCTTTAACAGCGGCTTTAGCTCCTTCTCCCTGAACAGCAGGAGTAAGTTGATGGTTATTTTGAAAGCAGGACACCTTCTAATCTGTGTTCTTAGCTGTATGTATTTTAGAAGGAGCTGTTAACAAAGGCCTTCAATAAGCAAATCTCTCAATTCAGCAGCCATCTTGAATCGGATCTGGGGGCTTATTTAAAAACCGCTTTGAGACTGGGGAGAGAGCCGCGACTCTGCTACTACTCACGCCTACAGCATAGCAAAGGAAGCTGTTACTAACCTCTACTGTGTGCATGTGTCAGTGCAACAACATGATTGGCTAAAGTGTTTCTCATTTCAACTGTTGACTGGCTCTTTAGACTTGTAAATCTTGTACACAGTGTACATCTTCTCCTTAGTGATCTCATACGGACAGAAGGTCAAGCAGGGCCAGAGCTGTGGCTATTTTTTTTTTTTGGACATGATCGGACAAAGAGTAGAAAAAATGTCTGAAATGGAGCATTTAAAGCAGTCTGAAGCCTCACTGCCACTTCTGCATACTGATTTGAAACATCCCACTAACTGGAAACATCCAGAAAAGTATTTGCAAGTGACTGATGTTATCAAGACATCACCACCAAACAGGAACGCAAAGTTTCCGCAGGGTTAAATCTCAATACATTTGAATTACATACGAATCTGCTTTGAGGCGTCCATGACCCTCACAGTCCATGTTTTTTTTTTTTTTTTTTTTTGTTTTGTTTTTCCCCCCCCCCACATAAAAGCTATGTGTGATTCCAGTGCTAAATTCTCTTCCTGTTTTCCGATTGCCTTAACGGAGGTTTACTACAAGGGAATGATGTGCAGCTGTCCTCGTGAACCATTTCAAGTGTTCTTACTGTAATCTGTTGGCTAGCTCGGTCAGGTTAAGAATGTTGTCCTAGCCTTTTGTTATAGGTGGATCTGTATCATCTTTAAATTCTGTTTAAAAGATTGCAGTGACTTGGTTGTTTGCTTTGGTGTCACTCTCAGTGGAGTTTTGTTAACATTCCCAGGACTTTTACTTTATTTATTGCTTCCATTTTGTTGTTTTCTTTGCATGTTTTGTGCCCAGACTTTGCTAAAAACTCATGCAGGTTTTTTTGTTTGTTTGCTTGTTTTAGTTGTTGTTTTCTTTCGAGTTACATCTGTTGATATTTGTCATCCATTTCCTGTTATCCATCATGCTGTGGTTTACTGCCAGAGCTTCTTAAGAAACTCTGCGATGGTATGAACTGCTCCACCTTTGTTTATTTCAGCTGCTCTTGATGGACTCGTGATGACATGCATCGTCTCCCAATACTGAAATTTTTCAAAGAAGTGAAGCTTCCAAGATACATCGCATGTATTCTTTTGACAGCTTTAATATGGTTTTCCATCACATATACACACAGTTTACAAAAAGGTAATTGTGTTATTCCAAAGTTGAAACTATGCAGCATTGATCCTGAATACTGTATGCTCTTCTTTTTATTGTCTCTCGTCATGTGATTGAGGATAAATGCTGACACCACAGTTTCAAGCAAAGCATGAGACTTAAAATGTACAGCAAGAAAAGAATGTAAAAAGTGTAAAAATAAAAAGATATATTTGAAGAGCTTTGTTCCAAAATGAAATGTACAGCATGTGGGAATAATGTCATCTCCATGAAATAAATACAGCTTCATTAGGGGGTTGTTGTGACTAAAGTAATAAGATTTCTGAATGAATGATATGCTCTTTAAAATACTGGGTTTTTTTTTTTTGTTTTTTTTTTTTTTTTTTTCCTCCTAATAGTTGTACAGCATTTTGGAATGAAACCCTTCATTTGTCACCCCATGACATGGTCCATCTTTACACTATGTGTGAGTTTGCTTATGTTTGGTTTGTCCAATAAATGCAAACTTATTTCTTCATAAAAAAGATGTGTGTGTCTTGTCATATGAACATATTGAAGCCCCTTGAAGCAATTGCTGTTGTGATTTGGAACTATGTAAATAAAAAGACCGAATGTTCAATTCAATTCAGAGAGGAGCCTACAAAGCTTTTCCCCTCCCCCACCTCAGCGCCTCAGACCATATCACTGTCATGCTAATGCCTGCTTACAGACCGCTCGTTAAAACCACCAAACCGGTTCGTAAGCGGATACAAGTGTGGCCAGAAGGGTCTTCGGAGGCTTTACAGGACTGCTTTAACACCACAGACTGGAACATGTTTAAGCAGGCTGCCACCTATAACAACACCACTGACCTCCAGGAGTACGCAGAGACTGTTACTGCCTACATCAACAAGTGTATTGAGGATGTAACAGTCACGAAAACCATAACTGTACGGGCAAATCAAAAACCATGGATGACAGGAGAGGTCTACAGGCTGCTGAAAGCTCGGAATGTTGCCTTCAGAGATGGTGACGAGGCGAGCCTGAGGACAGCTAGGGCCAACCTTTCCCGTGGCATCAGAGAGGCTAAGAGACAGTACTCCAGGAAAATATCTCATCACTTCAAAGACAGCAGAGACTCACGGAGCCTGTGGCGGGGCATTCAGACCATCACAGATTACAAGCCCCCACCACAGACCTGTGATAGCACTATCCCCCTGCTGAACGAGCTGAATACTTTCTTTGCTCGCTTTGAAGTCCAAAACAGCACCACTGCACAGAAGACCCCACCCCCTCCTGGTGACCAGGTGATGACTCTGTCCCCGGACAGCGTGAGGAGATCCCTCAGCAGGATCAATGCACGTAAAGCTCCGGGTCCTGACAACATTCCTGGTCGTGTACTGAGAGACTGTGCAGTGGAACTCACTGATGTCTTCACAGACATCTTCAACATATCACTCATCCAGGCTGTCATCCCCACATGTTTTAAAGCCACCACAATCATTCCGGTTCCAAAAAAGTCATCTCCCTCCTGCTTTAATGACTACCGTCCTGTTGCACTTACTCCCATCCTGATGAAGTGCTTCGAACGACTAGTCATGAAACACATCAAGACTGTCCTGCCCCCCTCCCTGGATCCCTTCCAGTTTGCGTATCGGCTCAACCGATGATGCCATCTCCACTGCACTCCACTCAGCACTCACACACCTGGACAAAAATGACTCATATGTTCGAATGCTGTTCATAGATTTCAGTTCAGCATTCAACACTATAATCCCCCAACAGCTCACTCAAAAACTGGTCCAGCTGGGGCTCAACACCTCACTGTGCAACTGGCTGTTGGATTTCCTCACCGGAAGACCTCAAGCAGTACGGGTCGGCAGTAATACATCCAGCACCATCATTTTAAACACGGGGGCCCCGCAGGGATGTGTGCTGAGCCCCCTCCTCTTCACTCTGCTGACCCATGACTGCACTCCATCATATAGCTCCAACCTCTTCATCAAGTTTGTGGACGACACAACGGTGGTGGGTCTCATTAGCAACAGGGATGAGACCGACTACAGAAGTGAGGTGAGACGCCTGGCCACGTGGTGTGTTGACAACAATCTCTCTCTGAATGTGGAGAAGACGAAGGAGATTGTTGTGGACTTCAGGAGAATGCACACCCAACATGCTCCTCTGACCATTGACGGAGCGTCTGTGGAGAGAGTGAGCAGCACCAAGTTCTTGGGTGTGCACATCACAGAGGATCTCTCCTGGACGTACAACACCACAGCACTGGCCAAGAAATCACAGCAGCGTCTCTTCTTTCTCCGCAAACTAAGAAGAGCAGGAGCACCAGCCCATGTACACTTTCTACAGAGGCACCATCGAGAGCATCCTGTCGAGCTGCATCACTGTGTGGTTTGGAGCCTGCAATGCGTCCTGTCATAGAACCCTCCAACGCATAGTGAGAGCTGCAGAGAGGATCATTGGTGTCTCTCTCCCCTCCCTCCAGGACATTTACAGCACCCGTCTCACTAAAAAAGCCCTTTGCATAGCGGCTGATCCCACGCACCCAATGCAAAGCTTCTTCAAGCTGCTGCCGTCAGGGAGGAGACTGCGGAGTCTCCAGGCCAGGACCAGCAGACTGAAGGACAGCTTCATCCATCAGGCTGTCAGGAAGCTTAACTCCCTCCCGATTCTGCCCCCTCTCCCCTCTTCTCCTCCATGGTCTCACTGAACTCTGTCACACACACACACACACACACACACACACACTCTCTGACTCACTCACTGGCCTGCACCAGTTACCAGTCACTTTGTGGAGCATTGGACTGCCATTACCTCATAAGACTTTGTTGTTATACTATCTCTTACCGTATATTACTAAATCTCCATTTGCACTATTTGCTTATTTGCACTACTCTGCCTGGTTTACACTCAATGTCATTTACCCTTACCTGAATATTGTATATTGTATATTGCATAGCTTTCTTGTTAAATTGTATTGTATTTATTAAAATTTTTACTTTTTAATTATTTTATTTGCATTTTTTAATCACTCTCTTATATTTAAATGTTCATATTTAAATGTTCATTTGCTATTTCATCTAGGGTTTGAGAGTAACGAAATTTCTATTCTCTGTATGTCCTGTACATGTGGCAGAATTGACAAATAAAGTTGACTTTGACTTTGACTTTTGACTTTGAATTCCAAACAATGAGGGGAAACAAACACCATGACTGGGACGGTTATGTACTTTAACATGACATTATAGTACAGCAACTGTGTTCTCACTATGCTGCTTCACATTATAAGGTAGATACCCTACATAGGTTTTTAGCAAAGTTATTATGTAATGCGTGAAGCTGGCTGTTGTTACAAGTATAGGTTAGATGACACTTCTGGGACGAAAGTGTACATTATTAATGCAATGTGGCTATTGATATTATGGAAGTCTGTTATGCTATGCGTCATCAGAAAAACATTCCTGATGACATTATGTGCTCAGTCATCAGTTTCAGGTCATTTTGAATAAAACAAAATTTCAGTTTGTAAATTATGGTTATTATTTAGGGCTGGGTATCGTCACTGATTTCTAGAATCGATTCAATTCCGATTCACAAGGTCCCGAATCGATTCGATCCACGATTCGATTTAATTCGATTCGATTCAATTCGATTTGATTCTAGGAAATTTTGACAGTCAGATATATCATAATTCAGATCAGTACATTTACATATTTTTGTATCTATAAAAAGGAAGCTGACACACGCAAGACTTTATCAAAGGTGCGAGCATCACAGCAGATGCCTTTGTGTCAAAGTAGCTGAAGATAAAACACAGAAAAACATGAAGGTGATTTTCCTGGCCTGGGATTTTATAAAAATATTCTGCAGTACATCAAAAACGAAAGAAAACCATTAATCAACACATGAACATTACCTCTGAAGTTCCAGCGGTTTTCGTAGAGACACGGCTAAGAGTTTTGCATTTTGCATAATTTTAAAAAGTTTAAATTTGTTCAGTATTGAACGGCAGAAATTAGGTTTTCTTTTCGGAAGTATATAAAACGAAAAAAAAAAAACGTCGGCCGACAGCGCTGTAAACAACGGTAGACCTGTGCGTAACAAGTAGAGATGGCACGATACCACTTTTTTATGTCCGATACCGATATCATAAATTTGGATAACTGCCGATACCGATATGAATCCGATATAGTGTTTTTTAATAAACAAAACTGTTTTTTAAATATCTTGCTGCATTTTGTATAAGTTCATACTCAAGTTTAAAACAACAACTACACTAAAGCTATTCTGTTATACCTGTATGCAAAAAAAAAATTTCATAGTACAGCAATACTGATCAATCTAATAAACTTAAACCTACACCATCCTCCCTATTCTGGTATTTTAAAGAGTACTTAGCATAAATATTAAGCAACCTAACTAATAGGGTTCCAACTCCCAGCAACAACAAAAATAAATAAATAAAAAATAGGGAACCACCCCTCACGCTCCACCTCATGATGCTTAATCGACGTAATCAACCTTAATTTGATGCAGTGTGAAAAAAAATGCACAGAAATCAATTATTTTTCAAGAAATATTAAATAGATTCAACATCTTTCTTCAACAAAATTGCAGACTGCACAGATGGTACCTTCCCAAAGGAAAAAGTACTATAGCTTACTAGGGTATATATATTAGACTTAATAGTTACTATATACAGTAATTGACTTCTATTCATTTTACATCAAATTAAAACTTTGGGTGTAAGATAATTATTTATTAAAAGCTAGACATTTTAAATGAGAATAAGAAAGAAAAGTATGTCTTTGTGCCCCCTTTTCCCTGTTAATGCCCTATCGGCCCCCCTGGCTAAACTTTGCTAGATCCGCCCCTGCACAGTTACCAGCGTCAGCTACGTAGAAAAAGATCCTCGAGTAGAAAGTAATATTAAATAAATTCTAACAACAGCTGATCAAGCTTAAACATGCTGCTGTTGTTTATCCGCTGGTTTCCTCTTTCTGGTGCAAAGTGGGCCAAAAGCAAACTAGAGACACGGACTCGCGACAGAAAAGCCGATCAGCTGATCGTTAAGCAGTTTCATGATTGAAGTAGCAGCAAGAAGAGGCAGTCGCTCCATATATCGCTTGTTAAGCTTAACGCAGGAATGCTTTACAAACATTCAGAGATGGACTTACACACTTGCTTTACTTCTCTTGGGATAACTTTGTCGGAGATGAAATGCCGGGTTGCTAGCGAAGCTCCAAATGCTATCCAGACCACTGACAGGTCGGCATGCCACAGCCGCTCTATCACGTGATGCATACTGCTCCGACGTGCTAACGTTCTGAGGTGAGTTACAGTGTGTTGCAAGTTTTGTGAGGTGCTTTCGTGATATTTAATGGATCGGATTACATTTTTTATTTTTCTCCGATATCCGATCCAGTAATTTAGGTCAGTATCGGACCGATACCGATACGTAATATCGGATCGGTCCATCTCTAGTAACAAGCAAGCGAATAATGAAGAAAACAGATTTTTAGACGGAAACTGTTGTTGAAGTACAGAGAGCTGTGCATCGTGGTCGAAGCAAAACAGCAAAAGTCAGAGTGAATACATGACGATGTTTATGTGAAGCGTAGTTTGGATCTTCTTTTGCTGCTGGTTCGGTCAATATTGTTTGGAGAGAGATCAAACTAACAGCTTTAGAATCAGCGCATAAAGGGCGTGAACACAAAGCGTGGACCAGCCGACAGATCAGAATCAGCGAGCTGTCGGCTTTCAGCCCCGACTGTGAGAAAGGCTATATCTAACTGATTCTGATCCGCAGGTTGCGCTGTGTGTTTAAGTCTTTGTGCAGAATCCGTGTTCCTGCTCTCATTTACTGTCTTAGCTGTTTGGTGGTTGTTGAAATTTGGGGGATTTCACCAGAGATTTTGGCATTTCGGGCAAAATAAATTTATATTAAAAAAGCGATTCAGGATTTTAATGAATCGATTTTACGTTATCCAAGCCAGAATCGTTTTTAATCGATAAATCGATTATAAAAACCCACCCCTATTATTATTAGAGTACAAGTTGACAAGCAATAAATATGTAATGTCTTTGATAGTATTGTCATATCCATTCCTCATTCGCTATATCCACTTTCAAAATCCAAGGTGATGGTGAAAAAGCTCAGCTCAGGTTTTTATAACATACTGCTTCACAAACCAATGAGTAACATGCATGCCGAAATCTTTTGTAAACAATCTGTGAATGTTCTCCAAAGTTAAAGTGAAAATGTATGAGAAAACTTACAAAAATATTAAAGAAGAGGTCGCTGACACTCTTTGGTCATTCCGTCTCAAAACAGCATATTTTTAGAACATTTCTTGCTTAACTACCTCCATTTTCCATTTTAAAAAAACTTCATGGTCCAAGATTTGAGCATATATAATGACTGCAAACTTCTATCTTCATATATAAAATACTTTTTAAAATATATTACCATCAACATGAATCAGAATCTGTAATTTGGGAGAAAAATGAAGTTTTATTCAGCATGACTCGAAATGAATGGCTGAGTCTACAGACTAATCAGAAAAGTGCCAACAGTATATAAGTCCGAGGACCATTTCCCCACAGACCTCCAAAGAATGTCTTTTAACAACCACAGGTATCAACCCCTGGTGGCTTCAAAACAGTGCAAAGAAACTTTATGCTTCACATTAGCCAGCTTACAGTTGGACATTTTGTGAAAACCATATGTAGGGTCATTGGCTAACAATATACAGAACTGTGAAGCCACTCCTGCTGTGAATTGTTGCTCTATTTAAAAAAAATGATTTGAATTGAACATTTTCATTGGCAATTGTAATTTAACTGTTGTTTTTTCTCAGTAATTGATTAGAATTTCAGATTGAATAATTCAGTTATTCCATTACATGTAAAGACTCTGCCAACGCTCCTCGTGCCAGCATTTCACAGCAGAGATTCTGCATTTTCATACTCCTGCTCAGTCACAGCTCTGCCCACGTCGTCATAAAGTCCATCTGCTTTCTGAGGGAAGACCAGAAAAAGATGTAACACCTGTAACTCTTCATGCTGTTGAAATGTTTCAAGATATGGAAAGTTTAAGTTTACCTTAAAAAGGTGTTTTTTTGTTGCTATGAAAGAAAAGTCAGAGAGTTTAGTGAACCCACCATGGTTACATGCTACAACACGATGCAGTGACCATTGTTTATTATTCATGAAATATTAAAACAAGCGCTAAAATTCTTACATTGCAAAATGGTTCATCTCACGCAGCACAAATATCTTCCCTTACCATCATTTATTATCTGAAGGACTCATTAGAAGTGAAGAACATAAATGAATAAATGAAGGCCTGTCTCTACAGCTGATGGTGAAGAACCTGAATCCAGAATGTGCAAACAAAGATTTCATCTGACTAATTTCATCAAACATGATATTCTTAATTTCATTTTCAGCTGTCATGGTCTAGGTCGTTGACCCCAAGTTTTGAATTTGGGAGGTCTTGGGGTTTGTTCTCATTTCTTTTTCCATATCTTTGTATTATAATTCTGTTGTCCTGTTCTATAGGTTTTTTTTTTTTTGGTTCATCCTAGGTTAAGATGAGATTTGGGTTGGATCTCCATAGTCTCCTTCTTTTCTTTTTTCCTGTGCCTCTGAGTTTCATTATCTCTATTTTTGGTTTCTTGTTTGGTTAACTTAGTTTCCCTTTATTTCCATTCTGTGTTCCTTATTAGGTTAGGCAATGTTTAGTTATCATCTTTTGTGTTTCCTTTCTTTCCTCCCTAGTCAGTCCTGTCTTTGTGTGTTTATTCTCCTGTTGCTCTGTCAAGTTTGTTATTTCCTGTTTTATTTTGATAGTCTTCTGTTTCATGTGTATTATTTTCAGTTTTGCTTCGCCTGTCTCATCACTCAGATTAGTGACAGCTGTGTTCCCGCCTGTGGCCCGTCTCCCTGGTTATCCTCATTGGCTGTGTCCCAATTCAGAGACCGCATGCATGGAGTATGCATTTTGAGACTCCAAATGTGCCGTCGATTTCCCCAAACATCAAGCGTCGTCCGGTGCACGCTTCGTGGTCCCATATATCCCACAATTCATAGAGCGGCGGTGGGTGTGGATAGTTTTGCCGCAAAACACGGCAGACGGCAGAAGCGGAGCGGCCGAAGAGTGAATATCATGTCACTTATTTATGTGCGAATGTTTAATAATGAAGAACATCAAAACATTACTGTTGGCCACATGTCGGCAAAGTTATGTGACATTAGCGATGTTTGTACTTTCAGCGTTAACTTGGTTTAGAGCCTTTACTTTAAAATATACACCGTTCAACAGTTGACCTTAATCCTACAGAGAATGTGATGATTTTATGGATAATTAAAGTCAGTCATATATCCACAAACACAACAAGCTGAAAGTCAGTGATGCTGCTCAGTTTGCAGTCCTGAATCACGGCACAAGCAGGATTCACTGCACTGTTAATGTTAGCTATGTTATATTGCTGCCTCTGTTCGGTGGTGTCGAGCCAAACGGACTTTAACGTGTGTTTGAACGAGCTGACGGTTCACTCGTTAAGCTGAAAGAAAGATGCTTTAATCACAGGAGTCACACATGTGTCCACTGCACCATCTGGGAACTCTTCTTGTTTCGTAATAACACAAACACTAAATCGTCCTTCTCTGGTGCTGTTTTGTAGTGTATACACCTGAGACTGTCACCTGTCTGTCTGTCCTGCACTCTCTCCCCTTTTCTTTCTCTCTGATTGTGGAATAAAAGTATGAACATGTATTTATAAGTTACACTTGTGTTTGAATCCTGCAGCTTATCACACATTTGATTTCTATGTGTGACAACTGCAAGTGTCCAGAGTGAGGACAGACTGAGGGACCCACTGCTGCACATCATCTGTGAGGCTTTGCACCCCTGATGATCCACCAGGACAAACTCAGCAGTGTGTGAGGAAGAGGAGGAGGAAGAGCCAGCAGCAGGTGACAGATGGAGAGAATAGACAGACTGTTCCCTGTTTGTGAAGGACTGCTAGGAAAGTTTAAAATAAGTAATTGTCAGTCCTGAATCAGTCTTATTAGGTAATGTTCAAATAATTTTATCATTCCAGTGTTTTCAGTGTGGGAGAAAGTACTCAGGGCCTTCAAGTTGAACACTATGAAAGGCAGCAACAAGTTTAATGTTCAGAAACCTAAAGTATGTATCAGCAGCAGAATGGAGCTAAAAATAAATGTTTGTTTCAGTTCTATGAAGCTTTGAGTATTTTGTAGCACTGCTGTGTTTGTTGCATCATATTGCTGTAATTGTTTATATGCTTTATATATTCTGAGGTATTCTATAAGGATGTTATGTGTTTGTATACTTTCTGCCCAGTTTGACCCATTTAGCAGAAGCCAGCCTGTTTAAGGCTCTGATATCTATTCTGTATGACTTAAAGCAGTTATGACATGGTCTGATTTTCTCACCCAATAAAGGGATATTTAATATATCAGCCTACTCTTCATTTTATCAGAAACAGTTATCACAGCTCGTACATTTTCTTTTTACACATATATGTAAGCATTGAGCCAAATGTAATAATGCCAACATATTAAACAAACAATATTTGTCTCTTATATATAATACATCTATATATACACTGTCAGAGATACTTGTCTTTGAGTGAAGATTTAAGGTGATAGGACATAAATAACTGCAACTTGAATCTTTGACACAGAGTTCAAGCTCACTGCTGTAATATATCCTGTAATATATATATATATCATAATAATCTGACAATAAATATAATATTGGCCATATTATATTTACATTACCACAGTGAGATGACTTTAGTCTCATGCACAACATTAGCTAATTGTTATTTACTAACTAATCTTGAAATGACTGTTTAGTAGAGAAATGAAGCCCAACAATCAGGTTTTACAGTCCTGTGGTCTCAGCCTCAGATACTCAACTGATCAAAGTGATGTCATGAAAAAAATTAATGACCAAAAAAACACTTTTTCTCCTTCATTTCTGTCAAACAATGCTGTATGAAACGTTTCTCGCGGTTAGTATCATGGTTGCGAGGCAACCTGAGCAGCACGACGAAGGCTAGACCGTACCATTTCACAAGCCTCTCACTTCCGCACTTCCCGTACTTATAGTACGCACCGTACGTAGTATGCATACTGCACATATTCCAAGCGTGCGGTCTCTTAATTGGGACACAGCCCTTGTGTATATATTCCCTGTGTTCTCCTCCGTTCCACGTTGTGCTGGCTGTCTCCATTCTCCAGATTAATGTCTACTGTAATTCCAGCAATAAAGCTGTGTTTCTGAGTTTAGTTCCACCTGGGAGTGCTGCATTTTGGGTCCTACCTGCTTCAGACAGCATTTTAATGACATCAACCAAACATAAGAAGACCACCACCAGAAACAGATGTTTGTGCTGAACATTATCAGTGTAACTGCTGGTTCTTACATGGCGTTTCTCTACTTGAGCACTTTATATTAACACGCACTTTTTTTCTATAACTGAGTACTTTCATTAACATTCATACACTGGAAAGTAACTTGTGGTTTAGTGTCTTGCCCAAGGATGCTTTGGCATGCAGACTGTAACAGCCAGAGAACCACCAACCTTCCTTCTGACTTACATCCACCCCATCCATCCATTCGCTTCCGCTTATCCTTTTCAGGGTCGCGGGGGTGCTGGAGCCTATCCCAGCCCCGTTTAGGCATTTAAGACACATTTGCATCTTTTAAAAGCTCTCATCCCACATAATTTGCAGAGGTGCCAAAATTAAAGTGATTCTTAAAAATATGATGTATACATGAGTGATAATATTGTAAAACTGTTCTTTTTGTTTTCTTTGTTTTTAATATATCAACAGCTCTAAGCTCCACTAAAAGTTAACATGTATAAATCTTTTAACTCTCAAAATCCAATAAATTGCTGTGTTGTTGTTGTGCTCCTGTCTTCCTTCCCTCTTCCCAACTGGTCAAGGCAGATGCCCGCCCCTCCCTGAGCCCGATTCTGCAGGAGGTTTCTTCCTGTTAAAGGCGACTTTTTTCCTTCCTGCAGTCGCCAAAGTGCTTGCTCATAGGGGGTCATGTGATTGTTGGGTTTTTCTCTGTATGTATTATTGTAGGGTCTATCTTACAATATAAAGCACATTGAAGCCACTGTTGTTGTGATTTGGTGCTGAATAAATAGAATTGAATTATAATCTGAAAGGAATGAGAACAGGATGGATGGATAGATAGATGTTTTCTAAGTTTTATACTTCATGTAGTTGTGTCACACAGCACAATTTTTCTAACTTTAGCTTCAGTGCAATAACTGTGTGTCTGTTGTGGTGAGGTATAAAAATATCTTACTTTTCAGGTACATGTGGGTAAGTGTGGTCACTATGGGCAGCAGAGGGAGCAGAATCCAGCGAATTAAGCTCCAGATATATGAAGCAGTAGCTGCAGGGGGTTTCAGAAAAAGCATGTGGTTTGTATACATGTTGTGAAGCCCATGAGCACTATAATGACATTTACTTGCTTATCCACATTTTTGGCACTAGAACAGGGAAACTACTGACTTGTCAGTGTTTTAATATCTGTTTGCACATCCAGCTGACACACTGCAACACAAACACTATGTTACTAACTCCACTTTGGTCTCCACCATCTCCAGAGATTAATATATGGCTAGTTATGTTTACCACCTGGCCTATTATTAATTTATGCTAATCTAACCAAACAAAATTTGTGGTGTGCAAAATTAGGAACTAATCCCAGAAATCCTAGTTAACACAAAGTGCTGAGCAACAGTCCCAAATCTTAACTGGGCTTACAATCATAGAAAACTATGACTCCCATAAATACTCATATTAGAACATCACCTTTTGTAATTTTTTAAATTATGAAAGCTTAACATGCACATAACATTGAAATATCATCTTATGCTTACAGTTGTGGATGTAGCCTTCAGCCAGCTTGATGATGGTGCCATTCCTGCTCAGCAAACCACACCAGTACACTCCTTGTTTGTGGTTTGGCTCCAACACTTCCACAGTGAAGGAGCTCACATCCTGGGTCACCTTCAGTTTCCCTCCATCCACCAAGCGTTCACTGTGACTGAAGGTGAGGCCGGTGCAGCACTCGGCAGAGTTCTGCTGACACCAAACCCTCAGAAGGCTCTTGTACTTCACTTCATAAGGACATGTCAGCTTCTGCCAAAACAATGCCTCACAGGTACCTGCACAGTGACATTGTTTAGGTGTGGAAATAATTTTTAAATTTTTTCTGGGGCTCCACTAAAGTTTTCCTCTTGATGTTGGTTGTTTTTCACTCAGTTTCATTCCAGTACTTGTAGATATTCATTTGAATAGGAATGGGGTTTTTTTTGTTTTGTTAAGCCATACTGTTTCATACTGACCTGTTAATACTCATGTACTAAGATATATTAGTAATAGCCAGTACTAAGTAATACAATAACAATACTCTAAAAGCCCACATAAACAGATTACAAGATAAAGTACAAGTTGATAGTTTATGTTTATTCTTTCTCACAGTTTTAAATAATAATAATATCACTAAATGTAATTATGCAAAAGAAATTGTGTACCTCTAAATGATAGAAGATAATTTTCCTTCATCATATACCGAATGGCACTGATGCATAGTTTAATCTACTTCCGTTAGTGGCTCAGACAGGCACTATAATAATCTACAAAAACAAATATTTAAGCTCTAAGATATGATTTCAAGTTCTCTGTAATGATGATGTGTACGCTTACCTGTTGCCAAAAGAAATACTGAAATCAGAATATGCATGATCCAAACACCGAATCTGATTATACTCAAGTCTAATTTATTAAACAGGAAGAGGTGCTTTTAATGGCAACTGACAGGAAATATTTGGCCACAGAGATGTTGCCTGCCTTTCATGGTGAGGGGATGATTTACTTGATACTTGAAATGTGCAATTCACTTGTATTTTTATTTTTATTCCTATTTATTCTATTTATCCCCTTCGTATATTTTATTTATATATATATGTGTGTGTGTGTGTGTGTGTGTGTGTATATATATATATATATATATATATATATATATATATATATAAAATATTATATTCTGTAATTCTGTAACTTCTGTCGGTGCTGTGCTTTTGGAAACCGAATTTCCCAGAGGAACCCACCCGAGGGATTAATAAAGTTTTATCTTATCTTATCTTTAATCCTCAAGAGAAAAACTTCGTTCTAACTACAACCTGGTGGATTTATGTGTCTGTTTATTCACAAGTTTGTCGGTAAAAAAAAAGAAAGAAAGAAAGAAAGACAAAAAAGAGAAAGAAGAAAAATAATTATTTGGCTTTTAATTTGAAAAATGAGTCAGTACAGTACAGTACAAGTCAGTATCGACGTTTGCCATTGGTCCTTCTTTCAGCCAATGGCGCAAACTTTTGTAGGCTCGTCTCTCTCTCCGTGTCCACGTGAGTAGCGTGGGTTAGCTACTAGCAATAAACACATCATGGTAAGTTAAAAAATTGTAAGGTTTGTGCGAGCGTTAATTTGTGTTTTAGTTTGATACCAAAAGGAGATTGTAGAGGTCGAAGCTGACACAGAAGCCAGGCTCAAGGCGGATGTACCGAGCGCATTTCCCCATCCGAGTGTTAGCACGCATTCACATAGAGCCATAGAGCACAGCAGTAAAGTTCTGTAACTGGTAATGTTGAAATACTAGAGTACTGTTTAAACGCTTTATTTCGTTCCAACTGCGTTTTCTGTATCGTCACAGGCTGGTGTATAACTGGGAAAAATAAACCCACGAAGCCTATGTAATGAGTGAAAAAAAAAAATTGCTCGTTGGTCAAGAAGCGTGAGTTTTCTAATCAAAACAAAGATAGCAGCTCTCAGAAATATGACATTTTGTGCTCACTTTAGGAGTGTCAGAAAGAAATAATTGAGAATTACGTGTAACCTTTAGTGAATTCTCACAAATGTGTCATTAAAATGTGACTGATGAAGATACAATCTTGATTGCCAGACACAGAACAGTGAAGGGAGAACCCCTGTAGGTTATTAAATGTGAATTAACGGGACACTGTATGTGCTTTTTTTTTTTTGTAACTGAACTTTTATGTCTGTGTACCTTGAAAATAGAACATAGATAAAGTGGGGTTTATGTTCAAATGCCAGGGTTTTTGAGAATTGTTTAATCATTTATGTCACAGAGTTTAATGAAATAAATCCACAGACTCTTCTGTTCTTCTCAGTTTAAGGAGTCTGTTCATCAGTGTCATTTGAAGTCATTTGTATAAATAAATTACTGGGTAAGTCTACGGAGAAAGGGACTGGATTGAATGTTAAAATTAGAACAGTAACAATCACAATGCACTTTTAGTCGTTGTAAAATCAGCATCTGTTTTTGTTTTGTTTTTTAATTCCAAAAAGAGTGTCTTGGGTTTAACTCCCAACTCCAGGGGGTTATATGAAGTTGCTGCTATTATTGCGCTACTTTTCATTCCTTTTAATCCAGGTTAATGAGCTGAGTGAATTGTTAGTGGCTTCCTCATTTTAAAATTTCTCCAAGTTAGAGTAACTGCTTTTAGATCCTTAATTATATGGGGTGGCTGTGGCTCAGGAAGTAGAGCAGGTCTTCTACAAATCAGAAGGTTGCCGGTTTGATCCCTGGCTCCAGTCCAGACAACGTATCCTTGGGCAAGATGCTGAAGCTCGAGTTATGAAACACTTTAAGTGCTCAAGTTAACTAGTGTTATATAAGAACCAGTCCAAAGTGACCTTAATTCAATTTAAATTATCTTTTTTTTACTTAAGTAAAATTTTTACTGTAGGAAGATTTAAGCATAGACCTGTTCAGATATGTTCAGTCTTTCTACTTATGTGTCTGCCATTATGTATTAAGTTTTTACGATTATAAGTTATTTCTAATTTCGTCTTGTTTTCTCACTAACTTTCGACAAAGTCCCTTACCCATTTTTCCTAAGTTGTGTGAGATGTGTAGACATGTTCAGATATTGTGGCAAATGTCATTTTGCAAGGTAATGTCATTATGTTAAGAGGCCTGTCTTTGGAGTAATTTGGTGTAATGTTTGCGTAGCTGCGTCGAGAGGTGAGACTGAGGCGGGAGTACCTGTACAGGAAGGCACAGGAGGACAGGCTCCGAACAATAGAGGAGAAAAAGCAGAAGCTGAAGGGTGCCCTCGACGGTAGGTTGGCGTGATCATTAAGATCCTTTTTCCAACTACATTTTGCTTGACCAGAGTTGGCACCAAAATGCTCTGACCACACAGAAGTAAAACATCTTTTACTTCTCTGCAGAAAATCATCTCCTTCCCACTGAGATACGCAAAGAAGCTCTTGAGCTACAGAAACTAGTGGAGTATGACGACGAAGGGGCAGAAGGCAAGTGTCGTGAATTCTTACTATCAGCAGCATTTTGTCAGTTTTCCTCACATTTTGTTCACTCATAAATTTTGGTGTTTTCTTGTGCGCGCAGGTGTCAGCTCTCATGTGGATGATGAGTATAAATGGGCTGGAGTAGAAGATCCTAAAGTCATGGTCACTACATCCAGAGACCCAAGCTCCAGGCTCAAAATGTTTGCCAAGGTTAGATCACTTTCTGAGCACAAGCACGTAGAGGCATCTAAAACCTCAATGACAGAATTAACACAAAACATTTACTACAGCACATATTTAATGGCATGTGCAGTTATTTCAACCCTGGTTCTTCATAGTTTTCAGAGATGTTTCTGTATATTACAGATGAAAAATGGAAACGCATGAAAAATTGAAAGAGATGTTTTATAATTTCCAAATATAGAACAACGTCTACAGGGCTCGCAAAATCGCTAGCCCGACGTCCCGGGGCTAGCGATCTTGCCAGTCGGGCTACCAAAATCTATCTCTGCCCTGCCCGTCGGGCTATCATAGAAAGGAAAAATATATGTCAATGCTTTTGCATTCTTTCGGAAATGTAGCTGGGTAATTATGTCATTGGCATCGGTGAGCCACTGTCAATATGTGACATATTGAAATCGCGTTTGAATTTGCGCTTGTTTTTTGCTTTCACTTTGCAATCGCGCGAACTGTGTATA
Source organism: Copadichromis virginalis (assembly GCF_057382275.1). Lineage (NCBI taxonomy): Eukaryota > Metazoa > Chordata > Actinopteri > Cichliformes > Cichlidae > Copadichromis > Copadichromis virginalis. The sequence continues at coordinate 10,817,421 of NC_140629.1, forward strand.
GAGAGCGACAGCACTGATCTGTGAGTGATGATAATTTGTGCACCAATTCCTCTGACATCGTCTTATCAATCGTTAGCTTACTATGCAAACATGACAAGTGAACTCTCCCGCAGCAAGCTCAAACATGTGAGAGGTTGATCGCGCAGAGAATCGCTGAGCGTTATGTGAGTGCCTGTGTAAAAGCAGCAGGATATATATTTTAGTTCTGCTGAGCCAAATAAGACAGGTCAGGGTGAAGAAGTGACAGCCAAAGAAAAGCTTACTGCAAAACGGAGAAGTTATGACAAATCAGACTATAAGGCAAAAAGAAAGTGCAGCTTTATGGTTTCATGGACAAAGAATTTCTGTGGCTGCAATATGACGAGCTAAATAACCAGGGGTGCACATAAGTGGTCCGCAGGTGCGCATTCGCTGTCAAAATAAAAAACGCGCACAAGATAAGAAGTTGCAACGCGTGTTTGCGTACATAAGATTTTCTGGAGGAGGACAGACATTTGTTTAGAACTCTTAAAGATGTCGAAGAAGCAAGCTCCTTTAAGCAATTACTTTGGTGTTCCTCCACCTCCAAACAAATGTCAGAAGGAGTCCGAACCACAAAAGAAGCACGTATTCTCGGAAAAGTAGTTGCAGGAGGTGAGCTGGCTTCAAACAAATGATGAACGCACAGAGATGTGGAGCAGAATGTGCCGTGAAAATCCCACTCTAGCGGACAAAAACAGTGCTTTTATATGGACGCAAACACGCGTTGCAACTTCTAATCTGGTGCGCGTCTTTTATTTTGACAGCGAATGCGCACATGCGGACCACATATGTGCACCCGTGTAAATAACATAATGTTCTGCCGGGTGTGTCGTTGGTTTTCCCTCGATTTCTGAGTCGACAAGTGCCTTTGTCACTGGGACCAGTTTTTCAGTGGAAATTTCAAATTCAGGATCTGACACAGACTGATTCATGTCCTACACAGTTCTTACAAGTTCATAGAAATTTCTGTTCAATTAGAACCAAGTATTTAAGCTGATGTTTGTAATTTTTATACAATGTTGTAATTTGTGTTTCAACAATTTTTTGATTAATGTTTTGTTTCCGTTACAATATTATACTTTAATGTATAATTGTAATATTGTAACAGAACAAAACAGGAAACAAAACATCAATCAAAAAATTGCTCTCTTTTTTATTCGGGCTACTTAAATTTATTTTGGGCTACCAAAAACTGAAGAGTCCCTGCCCGAAGGGCTACCAGGGATTTGAAATTTTGCGAGCCCTGGTCTAAAACCAAGGGAGGTCCAGTATTAAAGAATTTAAATGGAGTTCTGTGAATGAAAAGATAAATAGCACAGATAGTGCTAACTTAGAAATATGGTGTTACATGGTGCTTTTGTTGACATTTGCATTAAAATGTAAAAAATACTGATATGCAGGCTTATTGACAGGCTTCAAAACTCTTTGAAGGATACAACTAATTTTTAATCCAACAATTCTCTAGCCCCTCCTTGAGCCTGGTCCTGCCACAGGTTTCTTCTTGTATAAAGGAAGTTTTTCCTTCCCACTTTCGCCAAGTTTTTGCTCATAAGGGATTATTTGATTGTTTTGGATTTCTCTGTATTATTGTAGGAGCTATATTTACCTTACAGTAATATATATAAAAATTGATTGAAATTAAATTGAATATCTGCCCCCTTCTGAAATGATTGTCTGTGTAGGGAGCAGCTACACTCAAAAAGAGAAAAAAGGATGAAGGGTGCTTCTGTCTGTCGGCTTGATTTGAACGTGTGTGTGTGTTTCCATTAGTCTGTTGTTTGTTTGAGTGAAAAGGAGAGACAAGTGAGCCATTTAACATGTGAAAACGCGTAGTAAAGCTAGGCCTTAACCTCCTAGGACCTGGCGTCCACATATGTGGACATCACATTTTGGGTTAGACCACAATACAAAATTTTGCTCTTTCAAATTAGCCATACAGTGGCACAGTTGTTGTTTCTCATTTTGTTTTTGTACTCAAGAAAAATGCTGCTGTGTTCAGACACCAAATAAAGAGTTTTGCACATCATTACTTAATTGTGACTCACAATAGCAAAGAGAAAAAATGCATGCCATGAAAGAGTTCGGGTCTTAGGAGGTTAAGGAAAAAAGGTGGATTGTTCAGATTAATAGGTTCTTGTTGACCACAGTATCATATGCAGATATTGTAGAAATAGCAAAAACATATTGTAATAAAAAGTAATAGATGGCATGAAACAGCAAGTGTGATATATTAATAAAATTGAAATGACAGCTGCCTCCTGTAAGTGGCTACATGGTGCTAGTTGGACTCATAAGCCCCGTTCCCATTAGCACCTACTCGGATCGACTCGCCACGACTCGACTCGGATTGACTGGTTTTCCATTACATTCGGATAGTACCTGTTATGCATGGCTGTCGTCATAGCAAAGCATCCAAGCGTCCCACAAAGTAATTACTATGTGACACGGACGCTACAGCAAAGGTGTACACCGAGGCAAGAACATACCCACTGCTCGGTCTGTGACTTTTCACCAGTCTCAGGGGACCACAGTGTTGTTTTTTGTAGTTATTTCCCTTGTTACTGGGATTCCAAAGTGGCGGTTCTGATGTTCGTGAATGAGATACTGTCATGACTCATCAAGTGACACTACTGACCAGCCAATCGGTGGCATGCAGCCTGACGACATCACATTTTAGTACCTGCTCAGATCGTTTGGAACCCAGGGCAAGCAGATACTAAAAAAGTACCTGCTGCCAGGTACTGTGACCTAAATGGAAAACCTTGAAAACTGTGGCGAGCCATGCTAAGTAGATACTAATGGAAAAGGGGCTTTAGTTCTGACAGATTTGGGTAGTTTGTCAGACCCCATAGTGATTTGTATTATGTGCTTTAGGCCATGTCCGCACTAATACGTTTTCGTTTGAAAACGCATCTTTTTCTCTCCGTTTTGGCCGTCCGTCCACAGATGGCGTTTTTGGTCAAGGAAAACTGAGCTTTTTGAAAATGCTCTCCAAAGCGACACACTTTAGTCATATGATGACCAATTAAACTAAAATAGTGGTGGCCTATCTTAATTATACAGCAGTTGTTTTGTTTGCTCTCAATTTTGACAGCCCTATTAAAGATTAATATCAGTTTGTACATGCTTCAGATAGCTTTTCTTCAAATTCTTTAATTCTCACTTGCTTTTGCAACTTTGTACTCTCGTGTTACTCACAGCAACAACTCCACCTCATTGTCAGTCCATTTAAAAAAACTTGGTGCTTTTCCTCGACATTTTGCCACAATGTTTCAAAGGGCTGGAAAGTAAATAAATGGCAGACAGAAATGACACAGGTCGAATCATCTTACTTTACACACATGCGCAGTACTGGAATGTAAGCATTTTAGGTTGTTTCAGTGTGGATAAACAACTCTGTGAAAACCATAGTGTGGATGCGGAGCGTTTTTAGACGAAAACACAGTTTTCAAATTCATCCGGTGTAGATGTAGCCTTAGTGAGTTTGTGATCTGTGCAGATGTGTGACTTTTTACACTTTGTCACTGCTCCCTGACATGCACACACCTCTTCTGCGCTGCTTTTCCTAATTTGGCCACATATTGCATGCCTTGCTGTAGTTCTGAGTTTTTCTTGAGGCTTGTGGTCGGTGGTAAACTCTTCTGTCTTCTGAAGTTTTTGCTCTCTTTTAGCTGCACAAATACAGACAGTGATGCTGTATAAGGCGCTGCCCCAGCTATTGATAACAACCTGGGGTTCGGGTTTTATATATTTAAAAAAAAAAGCAGTGTAGACCATGACCATTAAAAATTGAGTTGACAATAATACACGAATCCCATCTTGTATGTGATTCCAGGAGGTAAAGTTGATGTTCCCTGGGGCCCAGCGAATGAACAGAGGAAATCATGAGATCCCTGCATTGGTACAAGCCTGCAAAGCTAACAGTGTTACCGACCTCGTCATCGTGCATGAGACAAGAGGACAGCCAGGTATACTTGCTTTATTCACTTATTCATTTTGCTGCAAAGTCCACCCTCATTAACCCCACACTCAGTCATTTTGCTCTACAGGCAGGCTCAAATATGACAGAAACATTCAGTTCAGAAGAGCTTTAATGGTTACTCCCACTCAGCTTTCATGGGGTATAAAGGACTATGTAGTTTTGTGTTCTGTATGCACAACATCCACCAACAGTGCTAAAACTGGTTGGTGGTTTCAGACCACATTGTACAGCTTGTTCATACATCCATTGCACATGTGCATTGCTGGTTTTTTTTTTTTCTTCTTCATTCTAGCTGCCCTATAGTCTTCACGTTAGGTCAACACTAGAGAAACAAACACAGTTTCTTTACCAATATGAAAACTCTGCACTTTTAAAATTTATAATGGAGTGTTTTGGGTTTTTGTTTAACTCTCAGTATTGACCATAATATTTGTTATTTTGCTTAGTTTTGTTTGTTCTTATATATTTACAGATGGCCTGGTGGTGTGCCATTTGCCATTTGGCCCAACAGCTTATTTCACTCTTTACAACGTGGTAATGAGGCACGATGTTCCCGACATAGGCACCATGTCTGAGGCCTACCCCCACCTCATTTTTCACAACTTCACCTCACGGCTCGGCAAGAGGGTGAGTGAGTGCTGGACAGCACATGCCTTGGATATTCTTTCTCATCGCTTGTTTGTGTGTACAACTAATTAATTCTACTCACGCAGGTATCCAATATCCTCAAGTATCTTTTTCCAGTGCCAAAGGAGGACAGCAGGCGTGTGATCACATTCGCCAACCAAGAAGACTTCATCTCTTTCAGGTGAGCATCAAAAGTGAAAATTCATATAAACAAAATGCTATTTGGGTTAAAGAGTAAGATATGATGCATTTATTTTTAACAGACATCACACCTATAAGAAAACAGACCACAAGAACATACAGCTGACGGAAGTAGGGCCCAGGTTTGAAATGAAATGTAAGTATGGAAAGTTACCGCTCTTCAGAGACTGAATTAACCATTGTTGACGTGGTTATATCTTCTCTGGAAATTCTTTGTTTTTCCATCTGTCACTACTTGATCTATAGCAGAAATCTGATTTGTTTTATACATAGGAGAAAGACTTTTTTTCCTGTCTTTACCTTTCACAATAAAAACCCTAGACAATGCATGGCTGCTGTCCTTACAGTAGTAGAGGGATTTCTTGTGATCAATGAAAGGTTTACAAAATTACATCAAAGCAATTTACACCTGATTTAAGGATTAAAACAACATGGTGTGTTTTAGTCCAATTTAGTCTGGTGGAAATTGTTTCAAATTGTGATTAGTTTGACTATGATTTCTGAAAGCATTGCCGAGCATGTGCAGTCATATTCATGAGAATCATGCTGCATAATGCAGTGCAGCCTCCGGGCCCGAACATCACAGCCATCCATGGCAGACACAGAGTTGTTCTGATTGGTTAACCTCTGCCCATTTGTACTTTTGAGAAACTCTTTTTATACCCATTCATATTACTGAGCTGTTGCCAATTCATACGGTTACCACTTTCTTTCCACCTCCCAAGTTTTTGAGGTATGTTGGTGCCATTGCTGCTTTAGTATTTTTCATGAAATTTACATTCTACAGTTTTTATGTACATGTAGTCTAAACTTTTTTGGAAGTTTAAAAATGTATAGTAAAAATATGTAGCTTCAATTTTTAATATAAATCAGTGTATTGTGTGTTGTGTAATGTATTGGATACTAATGTGCAACACCAGGAAGAAAAAAGATATTTTGATCTGATTGGAAGTACCGTATTTTCACGACCATAAGACGCACTGTGCTAAAAGGCGCAGTCTCAGTTATGTGTGCCCTTACTGTATTTAACACACACATAAGGCGCACTGGATCATAGGGCGCATACAAGTACCGTATGCGTATTTAAAAATAAAGCAGGAGCAAACCTGAGTTCGGTACCTTACTCACATTTTTATTACCAGTAATCGTCATCATCAACAACACACAAGCATACAAGTGTGCATATTTAAAAATAAAGCAGGAGCAAAACAAAGTTTGGTACTCACATTTTTATCATCAAACCCATCGAAGTCCTCATCCTCTGTGTCTGAATTGAACAGCTGCGCTAAATCTCCATCAAACATGCCAGGTTCACTTTCTTCACTGTCAGAGTCACTTTCCGTGCCGTGCGGCTCCTCGGAAATGATGCCGGCTTTTGCGAAAGCTCGAACAACAGTGCCAGCAGCCATGTTAGCCCAAGCATCTACAATCCATTGGCAAATTGTGGCGTAACTCGCCCGGCGCTGCCTTCCACTCTTGGTGAAACTGTGGTCTCCATCGGTCATCCATCACTGGATGTGTTTGTCGCCGATGTGTTTGCTGCAGTAGGAGCGGAAGATGGCCAGCTTTTCCTTATAATCCGCTGGAAGTTGCTGCGCTACCGTAGTCCTGGTCCGGATGGAAAAATGGCACCGTTTCATAAAAAGTGAAAGTGAAACTGCTTTTAGCCGAATGGTGACCTTCGAAACGCTTCTCCCGCTCGTTCTTTGCTCGATGATCGCCTTATGTCCACGGAAACTCAGCTGCGTTTTCTTGACCTGTCGGAGCTTGTTTTCCAGCTTCCTCCACTTGCGAACCATCGATTCATTAATCTTAAATTCTCTCGCCGCTGCTCGATTTCCATGTTCCTCCGCGTAGCTGATGGCCTTCAGTTTAAACTGTGCTTCGTAAGCGTGTCTCTTTGCCATTTTCAGGGTTGTTAAAACAACGGTGTCCTGCATAACGCACATACCTGTTCTTTTATACAGGTATGTGCAATAAAGTCAACGCACACACTTCACCCTTTAGCGTTCTCATGGTGTTCTCTACTACGTCCTCCTTACAACACAAAGGGCGCACTGCGCTATAGGGCGCGCCGTACTTTTTGAAGAAAATCTAAGACTTTTAAGTGCGCCTTATGGTTGTGAAAATACGGTAAGAGCATCAGGGGAAACTCCAGTTGTAGAAAAAATGGATTACTATCCTCTGCTCTGTACAAATTTTCTTTGGGCTCGTTAAATATTAACACCACGTCCTCTTTCTATTTAGTGTATATGATCAAACTGGGAACCCTGGAGAACGAGGTCACCGCAGATGTGGAGTGGCGTCACCACGCATATACACACACAGCGAAGAAAAGAAGATTCCTTAGCATTGAATAGGAACTGAGTCATCATCTGGAATTATAAAATAATATGTGATTTTTGTTAAAGGAGCATAACGAGGGATGACAAGTCCAAGTGTAGTCAACAGCTATGGATGTCTACAGTGATGAATAGGACAGCTGAGCTCAAGTAGATTGAGCCCTGTTTTTTATGACAACCCTATTTGTAGGGTTATATATACAGTATAAAGCATTGCATTCTATATGGTTATTCTAACTTTTTTATGCTGTTTTATAATAAAGAGTTTACTTGATCTGCAATGAGTCTCTTTTTAAAAAAAAAAAAAAAAAATATATATATATATATATATATATACATACACACACACACACACACACCAATCTGCCTTCGGGTCTTTGCCTTCTGCTCCTGGCTGACATTCTTTGTCCAACATATCTGCCATCACTCTGTAAATGTCCAAACCATCTCAGCCTTGCTTCTCTAACTTGGTCTTCCAACCGCTCAGCCTGAGCTGCCCCTCTGATGTACTCCTTTCTAATCCTATCCACTCTGATCATTCCAGTGAAAACCTTCGCATCCTCGACTTCGCATCTGCCACCTCCAGCTGGACCTGCTGTGTCTTGCCTCTGCCTTTGCTCACTTCCTCTTTTTGATGTCTGAAGTCGTTCTGCAGACTGCTACCTTAACTACATTCTCCCCTGCCACTACAGTCTCCTGTCTCTTTCAGATTAAACCATAACATGTATTCCGCCTGTGTGTGCTTTTTTCCTCTCTTTTCTCACCCTTTGTCTCTCTCTCCTTAAAGTTATATTTCACCACAGAGATTTTCATCCTTTTTTCAGTACCAATTTGCCAAAATGACACATCCGCAAATATGTGTCAAGTGTCTGAACAGTGCACTAGTATGCATTTATACTTGTGTCAGTAACCCTAGTACAATCTTGTAACAGTTTTTTAAATTAATTAATTTACTCGTGATCAAAATATAATTAAAAAACAGATTAACATTTGTCATTTCCACCGGTTTTAACGCTGAACAATAATCACAGGTGTCTATACTCTTGCTGTAGTATACATGTGTGTCGTTACACAGCAGCTCCCACCGTTTGGATTGCAGCTTCTGTCCAATGAAAGAACGCGCCTACAGAAGTTGACCAATGAGCACAGAGCATTTATGGAGTTTTTCCGCTTTCCCCTGAAGTTCTTGACAGATTCGCCTCCAGATTGCGAGAATTCAAGATGGCCGTTACAGGTACGAGTTTAACTTTTTATTTATCCCAACTGTTTCAGAACACTGAGACGAAAGGAGATTTTGCTGTCACCGTAAGCACTGCATAGCACAATCTGGACCGTCCTGTGTTGAGCATGTCAAGGAAATTATTCGCTGCATATCTGAAAAGAGACTTAAGTAGGCACCAGCCTGACGCCGTGGTAAAACCCCTAAGTTTGCTAACCTTAGCAGGCTGGGACTCGCGTTAAAGCTTTTAACTGTAAACTGCGCTAGTGACTGAAGCAGCCACATAATCTCTCCCGTTCCAACTAATGCTAATGCTTAGCTATGCTAGTTTGCTAGCTGGTTGAGCGAAGAGGAATTTCCGAAAACTCTGATTACTTTGCTTTGTAGGAATTATGTTTTTATTATATCGCTTCGCACCTCCTTACTACAAATTACCTTGAAAGGCAGTCAGCTAGTTAGCCGGAGACAATTAACTCGCGCTCCAAGAGGAACATGGCTTCCCCAAACTCGAAATGTCATTTTACAAGGCAGTCGAATCCCATGCTAGGCTACCGGGCTAATATGAGCTAGCGTTAGCATCTTTCGGCTGTTAACCAAATGTGCAACTTTGTTTGTCAGCGGTTTGTTTCAATGTTAATTCCAAGCTCGCCCGGTCTCAAATATGAGCTACAACGTTTAGAAAAAGTTAGTTCTTGCTCCTGTAGGCCACTTTGCGAACACCTTAGTTGTTGGTGCCACTGGATTACAAGCTAACCGGTATATGGGACAATTCAAAACTCAGGAAAAAGCTTTCGCGAGGTTTCAGTGTTTGGGTTAATCAAACAACTGTTATTTTCAACAACACTTTAAAGTATGTGATTTTTAAACTTTAAAGTTTTTACTAGCGTGTTGTACAGTAGTTGAGACAGAAAATAGCACTCCCTCTTACTAATTTAATTGATTTTTATCCAAAAGAAATGGTAAAAGAGGGGGAAGACGAGTGCCAGGGGAGATTCGTGACAGAAGGACAGGAGCAAGATTGAAAGGTGTTTACAAGATGGTAGTGAGAGCTGCTATGATGTATAGTTTGGAGACGTTAACATTTTCATTAGGAGTGACTATGATGGACAAAATTAGAAATGAGTGCATCCAAGAGACACCTCAGGTTGAGCGGTTTGAAGACAAAGTTGGCCAAGGCTGAGTTGATTTGGATATGTGCAGAGGAGTGATGGTGAACACAGGATGTTGAAGACTGATCTTCTAGACAAGGAGGAAAAGAGGAAGGTTTGGGGATGTTGTGAAGGAGAGGGGTACAGAGGGTTCGTGTGATAGATGAGGATGCTAGGGAAGGGTTATCGGAGGTAGATTTTCTGCTGTACAACCCCTAAAGAGAGCGACCAAAAACGTATTTGTAGTATTCTTCTAACATTAATTACCTATTAATGTTTATAAAAGTAGTTAAAGTCTGTGTGTTATCAATTTTATCATACCTATGTGCACTTTTTCATATTCTTTTTGTGTTTGTGTAGGTTCTAGGTAAAGGGCAAAACTCCTCTGGACCCCACTGTGCATGAAGCTCTCCTGAGGCTTTGGTGTCCAAGTACTGTGTCTTCCCTTCCCCCCCTGCCCTCCCCCAATTCCCTCCTGCCTCTCACCATGTCCTCCACCTCCTCCTCCTACTCCTCCTCAGGGGAGACCAGTCCAGAGGATCCACCCCGAGGTGGAGGAACCATCCGAGTCTACCTCCCCAACAAACAGAGGACAGTGGTGAGATACTTTTCTCCATGTTTGTCTTGACCAGTGACATTTTTTATATTAAACATTGTAACTATAAAAAGTGCCTTGTTTGATAGAAAACAATTGACATTTAACACTTCTGTAGGAGGGAGAAAAAATCTTCCATCACTGTTGGTTGTAACTGTAATTGCAGTTTGACATCTTTCAGAATGTGCTAATGAGTAAGCTAGTTGGACAGTTGGTATCAGGTTTCTCAGATGGTGCCTGCCACCATCGTCCTTTAATTTGACTTGTAATTCCTGTTAGATGTCAAGTTTTCATACACTGAAGCGTAGCTGTTGCATAGTCCTGTCACTATGTCAGTGTTAAATTTAGTGATATGAGTGGCAGTGTAGAGGACACTGTGTTCATGGCATTATCCAACATGAATCTCTGGGATTCATGTAGGAGCATTCTCCTTTTAAATCCTCAGTGTTTACAGGTGAGTTTTACTAGCTGTACAGATCCTTCCAAAGCACATCAAACTGAGCTTTTCCCTTCTCTGCTGGACCTTTTTTGTACAAATAATGAGCACATGTGCTAAATCTGTGTAGTATTAGCAGTAGGTAGGTAGGGCTGCCACAAACGATTATTTTGATAGTCGACTAGTCACCGATTATTTTTGCGATTAGTCGACTAATCAGATCATGCATCCATTGGATGTAAAATGTACAGCTCATTGCACCAGCATGCATCTGCTCTTATCTAACTATCATTAGATTACAGCTTTAAGTGTTTAAGTTATGTGCTAACTAAAAATAAAGACAAGATGTTAGTTTATAAAATTTTAATTAAATTTGCAGTTTGTTTCGGTGGAGTTTAATAAACTCAGCCGTCTGCTCCTTGCTATCTAAAATATAACAGGACACCGGAGTATATTCTCGAGCATCTCACACTTCTGATAAGCAGTTGTCTGCTTGATGTTTATTCTGCTGTGTAAAAACTAACTTTAATCTCAGCCAAACCAATTTACTCAGGAATAAATAAAATACTGAAAAAAGCCAAACACAGTGGGTTTGAAAACGATTTTCTGGGAGTTTGGTGTTCTCACCGGCTCTAGTGAGCCTTGAACCCCGGCTAGCTATCGAGCTGGTGGGTAACAGACATATCCGAAAACTAAGGGTGCAACGATACACAAAATTCGCCCAAAATAAATTTAAGTAGCCAGAATAAAAAAAAAGAGCAATTTTTTTGATTGATGTTTTGTTTCCTTTACAATATTATACATTAAAGTATAATATTGTAAAGGAAACAAAACATTAATCAAAAAATTGTTGAAACACAAATTACAACATTGTATAAAAATTACAAACATCAACTCAAATACTTGGTTCTAATTGAACAGAAATTTCTATGAACTTGTAAGAACTGTGTAGGACATGAATCAGTCTGTCAGATCCTGAATTTGAAATTTCCACTGAAGTCACGGGTAAGAGGCAAGTGGAACCAAGATCTAGGCCATTTGCTTTTTGAAGTTTGCAAAGACTGCTAAATTTTGCCAGTGGTAGTTCACTCTTTGCAACATAGTACGCTGTTCTAAACAGATTTTTCAGGTTTATTTTTAGTTTGCAATTGGTGTTTTGTTCTGGGAAAGATATTGCAGACTAAGCAGTAATGCATTTCTTTCATTTCTCATGGGTTCTAATGGGGGCCTTTCTTAAAATGACTGGTGCCAGTAACAAAGGCGCTTGTCGACTCAGAAATCGAGGGAAAACCAACGACACACCCGGCAGAACATTGTTATTTACACGGGTGCACATAAGTGGTCCGCATGTGCGCATTCGCTGTCAAAATAAAAGATGCGCACCAGATTAGAAGTTGCAACGCGCGTTTGCGTCCATATAAAAGGCACTGTTTTTGTCCGCTAGAGTGGGATTTTCACGGCACATTCTGCTCCACATCTCTGTGCGTTCATCATTTGTTTGAAGCCAGCTCACCTCCTGCAACCACTTTTCCGAGAATACGCGCTTCTTTTGCGGTTCGCACTCCTTCTGACATTTGTTTGGAGGTGGAGGAACACCAAAGTAATTGCTTAAAGGATTTTGTTTCTTCGACATCTTTAAGAGTTCTAAACAAATGTCTGTCCTCCTCCAGAAAATCTTATGTACGCAAACACGCGTTGCAACTTCTTATCTTGTGCGCGTTTTTTATTTTGACAGCGAATGCGCACCTGCGGACCACCTATGTGCACCCCTGGTTATTTAGCTCGTCATATTGCAGCCACAGAAATTCTTTGTCCATGAAACCATAAAGCTGCACTTTCTTTTTGCCTTATAGTCTGATTTGTCATAACTTTTCAGTTTTGCGGTAAGCTTTTCTTTGGCTGTCACTTCTTCACCCTGACCTGTCTTATTTGGCTCAGCAGAACTAAAATATATATCCTGCTGCTTTTACACACGCACTCACATAACGCTCAGCGATTCTCTGCGCGATCAACCTCTCACATGTTTAAGCTTGCTGCGGGAGATTTCACTTGTCATGTTTGCATAGTAAGCTAACAAATGATAAGACGATGTCAGAGGACATACAGTGGGGCAAAAAAGTATTTAGTCAGCCACCGATTGTGCAAGTTCCCCCACCTAAAATGATGACAGAGGCCAGTAATTTGCACCAGAGGTACACTTCAACTGTGAGAGACAGAATGTGAAAAAAAATCCATGAATCCACATGGTAGGATTTGTAAAGAATTTATTCGTAAATCAGGGTGGAAAATAAGTATTTGGTCAATAACAAAAATACAACTCAATACTTTGTAACATAACCTTTGTTGGCAATAACAGAGGTCAAACGTTTGCTATAGGTCTTTACCAGGTTTGCACACACAGTAGCTGGTATTTTGGCCCATTCCTCCATGCAGATCTTCTCGAGAGCAGTGATGTTTTGGGGCTGTCGCCGAGCAACACGGACTTTCAACTCCCGCCACAGATTTTCTATGGGGTTGAGGTCTGGAGACTGGCTAGGCCACTCCAGGACTTTCAAATGCTTCTTACGGAGCCACTCCTTTGTTGCCCGGGCGGTGTGTTTTGGATCATTGTCATGTTGGAAGACCCGGCCTCGTTTCATCTTCAAAGTTCTCACTGATGGAAGGAGGTTTTGGCTCAAAATCTCACGATACATGGCCCCATTCATTCTGTCCTTAACACGGATCAGTCGTCCTGTCCCCTTGGCAGAAAAACAGCCCTATAGCATGATGTTTCCACCCCCATGCTTCACAGTAGGTATGGTGTTCTTGGGATGCAACTCAGTATTCTTCTTCCTCCAAACACGACGAGTTGAGTTTATACCAAAAAGTTCTACTTTGGTTTCATCTGACCACATGACATTCTCCCAATCCTCTGCTGTATCATCCATGTGCTCTCTGACAAACTTCAGACGGGCCTGGACATGCACTGGCTTCAGCAGCGGAACACGTCTGGCACTGCGGGATTTGATTCCCTGCCGTTGTAGTGTGTTACTGATGGTGACCTTTGTTACTTTGGTCCTAGCTCTCTGCAGGTCATTCACCAGGTCCCCCCCGTGTGGTTCTGGGATCTTTGCTCACCGTTCTCATGATCATTTTGACCCCACGGGATGAGATCTTGCGTGGAGCCCCAGATCGAGGGAGATTATCAGTGGTCTTGTATGTCTTCCATTTTCTGATGATTGCTCCCACAGTTGATTTTTTTCACACCAAGCTGCTTGCCTATTGTAGATTCACTCTTCCCAGTCTGGTGCAGGTCTACAATACTTTTCCTGGTGTCCTTCGAAAGCTCTTTGGTCTTGGCCATGGCGGAGTTTGGAGTCTGACTGTTTGAGGCTGTGGACAGGTGTCTTATATACAGATGATGAGTTCAAACAGGTGCCATTCATACAGGTAACGAGTGGGGGACAGAAAAGCTTCTTACAGAAGACGTTACAGGTCTGTGAGAGCCAGAGATTTTCCTTGTTTGAGGTGACCAAATACTTATTTTCCACCCTAATTTACGAATAAATTCTTTACAAATCCTACCATGTGAATTCATGGATTTTTTTTTTTTCACATTCTGTCTCTCACAGTTGAAGTGTACCTCTGGTGCAAATTACTGACCTCTGTCATCATTTTAAGTGGGGGAACTTGCACAATCGGTGGCTGACTAAATACTTTTTTGCCCCACTGTAGTTGGTGCGCAAATTATTATCACTCACCAATCAGTGCTGTCGCTCTCTATACACAGTTCGCGCGATTGCAAAGTGAAAGCAAAAAAACAAGCGCAAATTCAAACGCGATTTCAATAGGTCACATATTGACAGTGGCTCACCGATGCCAATGACATAATTACCCAGCTACATTTCCGAAAGAATGCAAAAGCATTGACATATATTTTTCCTTCCTATGATAGGCCGACGGGCAGGGCAGAGATAGATTTTGGTAGCCCGACTGGAAAAATCGCTAGCCCCAGGACGTTGGGCTAGTGATTTTGCGAGCCCTGTATCTGATTGAGGAATCACTCATCTTTGGAAAAGAGAGTTTATTACAGAGAAATGGCTCTTTCCAAAATAAAAGCTATACTATACGCTTCTTCTGGACTATATTCTCTGCAGCATATTAAACATATCAGGTCCCCATAAGGAGAATCATGTGCATTGTATTAAAGTATATTCTTGAATGCTAAATGTACAACCCAAATTGCGTCCCCAAAAAGCTGTGTAAAATGTAATAGAGTGCAATGTTTACTCTGGTAAAGTTTGTAGCATGCGTGCTTGTTGTTTTTTGTCTGCTTCCACTTGATTTTGCACTAGGATTATGTCGGCGTAAATGTGCAGTCATATTCGTTGTGTTCCCACTAGTGCTGTCAGCGTTAATCTCGTTGAAATGACGTTAACGCCACAACACGGCAAATCTCCGTTAACGAGCTACCGCCAATCGCCCCGTGCGTGGGGCTGGACTGCCAACACGTTAACGAGCTAACTGCGCTAACACACTAGTTCCCACCCATGTAATTGAGCATTGTGTGGCACATCCAACATACTCTTTTACTTTAGTCCATGACGCTCTTACCTTCAGGGTCATACTTCACATGAAAACCAAAATATTTCCAAACGCCAGATCTGAATGAGGGTGGGGGAGGTTCAGTTTGCCATGTTGCAAGGCGAGCTTAACTTCTGTCTGGCTAGCTTGCCCTGCGCTCAGTGAATCTGCGTTCGACTACTCCGCCTAGGCTGCACTGTCGAGCGCAGATCCACTGAGCGCTCAACACAGACAGCATCGTCAGAAGGAAAGTTGATAAAATAAATTAAAAAATGTTTATTGTTCGATACATATGCGTACCGAACCGAAAGCACTGTATCGAACAGTTCAATATCGATACGAGTATCGTTGCACCCCTACCGAAAACGTCAGAGCGCTTTTGAAAATATGTGGTGTCTTGATAAACTGAGCAGATATTTGAAGTTTACACAGCTACATTCTTGCCTGGAAAATATGTTAAACGTTTATTTTGTGCCCCAGAAAGAATAATAAGAGTAATATTAAAACTAACTAGCTGCCGCTATTGTTGGAAACTGAGCAGGGCCGTGCTATGAATTCTGGGATGGGCTGGGCCACAAAGTATACACCCGACCCATCCTTCAAATTTGGGGAAATGAAGGGCGTATTTGTCAGCTGCATTTGTCGGAGTCTTCGAATTTGGACAGTCTTCGTCGTGTCACTGTAACGTAATCGGCCTACAAATGCGGGCACAGGAGGATGCGGTTTCTGAATTTGGACGCAGCTGCTATAACGGACACTGCTTCTTCTTTGAGGTTTAACGGCAGCTGGCATCCTTGTACATGCAGTGCTGCCATCTTCCTTTTCAGTCCATTATTACACTCTTAAATCCTACTACTTATTCCTGCGTCTTTTGGGATCTTACAAAGCTTCAAATGACGCGTCGACTATTAAATTAGTCGTCGGCGTAATCGTGACTAGTCAACATTATAAGGGAGAGACATGACACTCAGTCCCGAATAGAAATGTAGGGAAGAACTGAGTAACTGTGAAGAGGTTGGTTATTGAGTCCCTGCCTCCAAACCAGCCACAAAATGAGAGAACCTATTGGCCAATTGTGATGTGCTAACATAAGCACACAGCTGACGTTTGACAGTTCCACATGTGTGGTGGCAAGGGTATGTCACTACATATTATTGTAGCAGACAAGTAGGAAGGTGCTTTCTTACTTTTTGAGATAATATGAAGTGCTGTGTTGTTGTTATTTTTTTAAAAATGTAATTGGTTTTTCTTCATTGGGATAACCAAAGGTGTTGATTGTGTTGGCTCTGTCAACCAAGCAATTAATGCCATAATTAGGGCTGCTCGATTATGGCAAAAATGATAATCACGATTATTTTCACTGAAATTGAGATCTCGATTATTTGACGATATTTATTTAACCCTTACGACCTACTATAGAACCAAGTCCGCCAGAGCTTATATTATTTTTTTACATGTTGTAGTGCCATTTGTGGGAGCATTTCAAGTTTCTATACAACTGTTATAGCCCATATTTTAATAATATGTATGCATTAAGTCCATAGTAACTACATTAATTGCAAAAAAGTGCAATAAACTACAAAAAATTGAAAATAGTTTTTGTTTTGTTTTTTACATATATTTCTACTTGGAGAAATTTAAGAGGTTTATCCCTCAAAACTTTAAATACAAAAAAGTTGCAAAAAATAGTTTACAACAACAGGAAATCTATTTTGAGTGTCTTCATAGTTTTATTTTGGAGATACACTGCAGGAAAAACGAAAAAAACAATCCTATGATGCAAATTTGCAAAGAAAACAGCATGTGCATCAAAATAAACTATTTCCAGCAGTGCAATTCGAGTTCTAAGCATCCCAGAAACTATTCAGAAAAGTCAAACATGACTTATAAAAACACCAGTATAGGCTTTTAAAGCCTACAAGTAAAAAACTACATTTTCCGCGAAAATTATGTCACTTCCGGTTTCGGGCAGGAAATGGCGGACATGCGATAGTTCGCGCTGACGTCTGTTTCAATGTGGGAAGTGTTACGAACAGCTGATCGGATCGGCAAAGCGTGTTTCTGGAATATTATGTTTTTGTTCCTGCAAGCCCTTTTTATGCAACTTTTGCAAAGCTATATGTGGAAGGAAACCGTGACCGAGGACAAGCTGATGGCATAAGATGCAAGTACAACTCCTCTGGTTTCATATGCAAAAAAAAAAAAAAATATTGCGCTAGCTTACACGGTTCAGGTTCTACAGGGATTTAAAAATAGTTACACAAAACGGAGCATGCTGCTCTGACCGGCTTTAAAGGGTTAACAATAACAATGTATTGAATAATGACTTTAAATAATAATATAAAATAGTGTACAACACCACTGAAGTTTTTTTTTTTTTTTTTTTTTTTTAACCCCTCTTTTCAACCAACGGCAGTCACTCTCCCCTCCAAATAACTTCTGCTTAGCTTTCCGAGCTTTTCGAGCTTCCCTCGGGTCCTCTTAATCAGCGGTCTCCAACCTTTTTTGCGCCAAGGGCCGGTTTATGCCTGACAATATTTTCACGGACCGGCCTTTAAGGTGTCGCGGATAAATGAGGGAGGGGCTAATAATCGGCTCAGTCATTTTTAATGATCGTTGAAAGCCCAGATCGTAATCGTGATTAAAATTCGATTACCGTATTTCCCGGACTACAGAGCGCACCTGAATATTAGCCGCACAAGCTAAAATCAGGGGAAAATCCTGTTTTGTACATACATTAGCCGCACCTGACTAAAAGCTGCAGGTGTTTCAATGTTGACTCATCATATGTAAGAGAATATGCACAAAGCGAATTGTCAGGAAAGAGACGGCTGTTTGGAGACATCACTTTTATTAATATTTTGAAAAACAAGTTATGGGTGCATATTTGCATAACTTTTTAGGTATATGTACAAGTAGCGGTAATTACAAGTACGAAACATGTACTGTGCTTCATAAATGAGTAACAAATGTAGTACATAATAACCTACAGCACACCAGAAAAATAGATTCGGACTACCTTTTAGGCTCAGGTGCAGTGACACTGTTTTAACAAGAAGAAAAGTCAGTCATTCACCACCATCTTTCTCTTCTTCCTGCGCACTAAAACCACCAAAGTCCTCTTCTCCAGTGTCGGATACAAACAGGCTCAGGATGGCTTCGTCATTCACTCGCCGCTTCTCTCCTTCGTTGTCACTTTCAAAACCAACCAAACAAATCCTCTTTGTCAGTTTCAGAGTCGAACACCCTCAGAAGGGCCGTGGCGGTGTCCTCCTCTCCATCATGCAACAGTCCAGCCCTTCGAAATCCGTTGGTGATCGTGGATGTTTTCACACTTTTCCACGCTGTCAGAATCCAATGGTGGAGTTGAGCATAACTTGCTTTTCGCAAGTTTATCGCCGCTCGTCATCCACACCTCCCGCTGAACGCGTAGCGCTACTTTGAAGTTTGCTTTTCGCGCTACTTCGTACGGCACTACGTTGCCTGGCGGATGGACATGTGACCAACATACCACTCTTGAACCCCGATCCTTCCGCCAGGCAACGTAGTGCCGTACAACAGCGGAACAAACAAAACAAATCCGCTCATGGACAATCCATAGAAAAGCTGCACCTGACTAAAAGCCGCAGGGTTCAAAGCTTGTGCAAAAAGTAGCGGCTTATAGCCCGACAATTACGGTAATTGAGCAGCCCTAGCCATAATGATGTGTAAATTGAAGTTATATTTATTTTTTAAAATGACATTTGGCTGGTGATTCAGTAGATATTTTTTTTTTTTATTTTCAGGTGACTATTGAAATAAAAGGTTTTATGGAGAGGTTCATTTAGATGGGGTCTCAGCCTAAGTTAGCGCCCAGATGTGTAAGCGGTAGTCGGGATGTAGTTCAGTTCGTTTCATTTTGAAAAAGGTTAGTTCAGAATCGTGTTTATTGGCCAAGTATATGTGCAGACACATACAGGGAATTTGGTTCTGGTAGATGGTGGCTCTCAAGCACAGCAATGTAAATCTCACACACACACACACACATCTATATACACACATTACACATACATACACAAAGCTGTGTAAACAACTATAAATAACGAATCTAAACTTGTATACATAAAATACAGAAATGAAATGAGGTGGAATGAATACTACAGAATAGGGCTGCCACAAACGATTATTTTGATAGTCGACTAGTCACCGATTATTTTTGCGATTAGTCGACTAATCAGATCATCATCCATTGGACGTAAAACGTACAGCATATTGCACCAGCAGCATCTGCTCATATATAACTATCATTAGCTTACAGCTTTAAGTGTTTAAGGTATGTGCTAACTAAAAATAAAGACAGGATGATAGTTTATTAAATTTTAATGAATTTTACAGATTGTTTCGGTGAAGTTTAATAAACTCCTTGCTATCTAAAATATAACAGGACACCGGAGTAAATTCTCGAGCATCTCACACTTCTGATAATCAGCTGTCTGCTTGACGTTTATTCAGCTGTGTAAAAACTATAACTTTAATCTCAGCCAAACCGATTTACTCAGGAACAAATAAAATACAAAAAAAAGCCAAACAATAACATGTTTAAGTTATCTAAGTGACTTATGTATGTTTAACCTGAGTAGCGAAAGAAGGCGGTGGGTTTGAAAACGATTTGCCGGGAGTCCGGTGTTCTCACGGGCTCTAGTGAGCCTAGCTAGCTATCGAGCTAGTGGGTAACAGACGTCTCCGAAAACGTCGGCGCGCTTTTGAAAATATGTGGCGTCTTGATAAACTGAGCAAATATTTGAGGTTTACACAGCTACATTTATTTTGTGACCCAGAAAAGAATAATAAGAGTAATTTTAAAACTAACTAGCTGCCGCCGTTGTTGGAAATTGAGCTGGGCTGCGCTATGAATTCTGGGACACAGCTTCTTCTTCTTCAGGGTTTAACGGCAGCTGGCATCCATGCAGTGCTGCCCACTTCTGTTTCAGTCCGTTATTACACTCTTAAATCCTACTACTCATTCCTGCGTCTTTTGTGATCTTACAAAGCTTCAAACGACGCGTCGACTATTAAATCAGTCGTCGACGATTTTGATAGTCGACGTAATCGTGACTAGTCGACTAATCGTGGCAGCCCTACTACAGAATGTACATAAGGTGCAGTTGCAGTCTGGCAGTGGGAGCAGTGTGACAGGTCAACTGTTAAGAAGGGAGATGACGAGGGGAAAGAAACTGTTCCTATGTTGGGTGGTCCTGGTCTGCAGGCTTCTGTACCGTCTGCCAGAGGGCAGCAGATCAAAAAGTCTGTGTCCAGGGTGTGAGGGGTCTGTGATGATTTTCCCTGCCCGTTTCCTGATTCTTGAGAGGTACAGATCCTTCTAGTTCTGCTCAATCCACCCACTATTACTCTAAACCTTTAGGTGTGTGGTACAGAAAGAACGGTTGATTTGCTCATGGTATTTCCTCCCATCTGCAGCTCTTCAGACAAGAGACATGATGCCCCTTTTTGTCTTTCTTGTTTGTTCTCCTGTGTGCACCTCTAACTAGGGAAGGGGAGATGAGAGAGATGGCGACAGAGACTGAGGAATTTATTTCCCACTTACAGCATGAAGAAAAAGCTGGAAAGCAAAGAATCATATTCAGCCACATTTACATGTAGCTTTACATTCCACATTCCTAAACACATAATGGGAACAGTAACCTGCATCATCTAATGTAATGTTTGTTTCTTGTATGGTCAAAATTGATGCTCTTTGTTACTGCCATTTTACCCAAGTGTTACCTGTGTGATCAGAGAATGTCATGTCAAAGTCACACTTATTCAAATATGGCATTCTGTTTTCAGGTGAATGTCCGCCAAGGACAGACTGTGCATGAGATTCTAGATAAAGCGCTCAAAGTGAGAGGCCTGAGCCAAGAGTGCTGTGCTGTATTTCGCCTTCTAGGAGGGTAAGATTGCACTGCTGTTTGTGCCACGTCCTCTCACATCATATTGGAAAATGACTTTGCATTCCTTTTAGCCCACATGAAACTCTGAGAGGCAACAGTGAACAGCTGTCACAAGACTACATGTTAGACAAACACATGTATATAACAGAGGCTGAAGATGTAATGTGAAGTTGATTCAAAGGCTGAAACGGTAGAAAAGTCAATATGCATTGATAAACAACTAATATACAATTAATTATTCATTGTGTATTTTTTTTTTGTTTTTTTTTTTTTTTGTTACCATAATGCATTTGAAGGGTTTCCTGTGTAACGATGGGTAACATTCCTATGCTTCATTAAATATTAAAACAGTCTTAACAAAGGGAAAGAATCACTGACCTTCTGTTCAAACTTTAGCTACGCTAGTAGAATCTCAGGATAAAAGTTGGAAATGACCATGAAAGATCCACTTTAAAGAGAAAAATGAATGAAAGTAAAAATTTTACTCTAGCTGTCTGTGAACATTCAACAGCTTAAAGGTAGAATTTGTAATTTAGCAGTTTTGATGCTTCAACATAGTTGTAAACTGTTTTCTCGCACCATAAACAGTTGTTGACATTTCTGAGAAACTCATTGATATACAAATTAAGTGCATTGGTCAATTAGGATAATGAAGACCTCTCCGTTGTTATTTTTTTGTTATCTTAGCCATTTTAAACCTTGAAAGGGGTTTCAATATTGGTGATATGTACAAAGAGTGTTTAAATTGCTTCTAAATGTTCCTTTTTTTGCCCCTCTAGTCGAAAAAGACTGACGGACTGGGACACAGACATAACTCCTCTAGTTGGAGAGGAGCTTTTAGTTGAGGTCCTGGATGATATTCCCCTGACCATGCACAACTTTGTAAGTATCTCACATACCTGTGTATAAAATGTTCATAGCTTATGTGAAATACCTTCTGTTCATACGTTTTTGGCCTGTGATACTCTAATTGAATTGCTGCTGTTTTTAGCCTTGATGGTCTTAAATGTTATTACTGCAAAGTAAATTTCATGAACTCTATCTGTATAGGTACGCAAAACTTTCTTCAAGCTGGCTTACTGTGATTTTTGCCACAAGTTCCTTTTCAATGGCTTCAGATGTCAGACATGTGGCTACAAGTTTCACCAACACTGCAGTAGCAAGGTCCCCACCGTGTGTGTGGACATGGATACTATAAGAGAGCGGTGAGTTGGAGTAGTGTTTATCGTTGGCTGTACCAGATGCTTTGCTGGTAATATTTCACCAAGAGAAGGTGGCTAGTTGGAAAATAAGTCCTATTTTTAAGGAGGGCCACAATTCTATGGATTCAGACGATATTTTCCAGACTTTGCAACATGATGTCGACATACAGGCCATACAGTTTTTTGTTGTTTTTTTAATTTGTTAGTTGTTGTGTTTTTTATAGCTGCCATGTTGCCCTGTAATTTTGATTACAGTGGCTGAGATGAACATTGTATTCTGGTTAATCATGTTTTATGTAGAGACATACATAGTAAGCCTTTTGTGATCTTTAAAGGCTTACATAGTAAGCCTTTAAAGATCACAAAAGGCTTTTAAATGCTCTTTCCTCATTTCCACCTCATCCTCTTCACCTCAAGCCTCATCTCCTGAACTGCAGTCAAGGCTCTAGCACACAAAAACATGCAAAAACATGCTTCTTTATTCCCAATATTATTGCAATTACTTATTGTAATTAGACTCCAGACAGCTGACTGCCAACTAAACGGCTGGTTATAAGAGTTGGCCAGCTAACGTTAGACTGCAGTGTCCTAAAAATCACACTTTCCTTCTGATAAACAGTTTGAGTGTATTCTCCTTGTGTATAGGAGTTTGTCCGCTAAATGTTTAAGTTCAACAATGTTGGATCCACTTCAAAGAGAGTTTCTCTAAATGCTAACAGCAGCGTTTACAAAAGAAAAGGTCAGGATATGTGTGTGAAGGTTCTTGGTCATCCTGGTCATTGTCGTCTAAGGAGCTGTGAATTGAAGAAGCTTCTCGGATCAGAGGTGAAACGTCTTCCAAGAAACTCAAAGTTCGGACGTTTTTCTTTCCGAGCTCCTTAGTTCAGGATATCCTCAACAACTCACTCAACTCATATTGGCCTCTTTCACTGTCTTAGCTGACTAACACGTTTCTCCTAGAACAGCCAACGTAGCTAGGATTATGAACTTGAATTGGGAGGGTTAAAAAAACCAAAAAAAACCCAACAACAACATTTAGTTGACTGCAATCTGCCATCTACTAAAATCTAATGATTTTTACACACTGTAATTTTCCTTCTGCACTCTTAAAATAGTCTTTTACTTTAGTCTTTGTAAATAACTTTATTGGGACTGATTGATTAGAGCAGGGCGATATGACCAAAAATATTTATCACAATATACATTTGATAACGATATAATTGACACTAGACAAAATACTTTACAACTCCACAACTTTGATGGGGTTTTTTTTGCTCTAATAATTTATTTTCACTTAAAAAAAAAAACCAAAACAAAAAAAAAACAGCTGCCTGTTTATGTGCGTTCTCTAGTTAAAGGCAGTGGAAATTGGCTGACATATAACCATGTATAATATCCACAAAACTTAGAAAGAGGTTATACACACACAATACGGTAATATTATGTTGACGCACAGTACGTATCACTCCGAGGCTCCTACCTACGATAGCCATAATGCTCCAACAATCCATCAAGCGGTGCGGGTTCGTAGCTTAGCAAAGTCGTACTAAAACATTTGACAGATTTTTCCAGCGCCGTGTACCACATAAAATCGTTTCGAGGTCAGTAAACACAACCAGAATTCATAAGGCACAAGGGATTATAAGGGGCACTGTTGATTTTCAGAAAAATCAAAGGATTGATTTTAAGTGCCGTATTTTCCAAAAAACACGGTAATAACGACGGCCCGCTAGCATGCGCTACCAAAAATAGTGCTTTGTCGTGTATCTGACAGACAAAAGCTAAACCAGTGCCACACCACTGAAGTTGCAGCATTTTTACAAACCAATTCTGGTTCATCCGTTTTATTCAACGATCCGCTTTCGCCCTTCTCATTCTCCGTCGCCGCCCTGCTTTTTCCACCATGTGCGTATGAAAACAAAGGCACAAACAAACAAAAAACAAAGTTTTACCCATATTCTATCGCGGTATTTCATTTTCTTATCGTTGCCGAACGTTATACCAGTGTTAACGTGAACGGTATGATATGGCCCAGCCCTAATGATGTTGAAAAACAATTAAAACACCTGAAGTTCTTAAAATTCAGAACAGTTTCAGGGAAAAATGGAGATATACGGACCATCTTTTTGTGATGTGCCTAGATGATCAGATTCAGACTTGACATTAAAAAAACGGTGCAAATATGCACTTACTAAATTATTTAGTACTAAATAACAGAAATTTTGCACATAATTGGAGCCTGAATAGTATGAAACTTCTGTGATATTGTTTAATTGTTTTCTTTCAATCCTATGTCCAGTTCTGATCCCAGTCCTTGCCCAGATGGATACCCACAGATAATACTGCCAGAAAATTCCCCCACGCAGAGCAACCCAGCCTTAACCCCAGAGCCTTCTGGGTAAGCTGGGCAGATGGCGTTCTATCAAAATTGCAGCATTGCTTTATTTTGTGAAATGTATATTTTAATCAAAATTTTGGCCTTCTTTCTTTTTGCTCAGAATGGGCCACCTGTCCCCATCCCCGTCCTCAACCTTTCACTTCCCCATGTCAGGCGGAGATGGTCAGTCTCTACAGAGGCATCGCTCCACATCTACTCCCAATGTTCATATGGTCAGCACATTGGACCCTGCTTCTGCCATGATTATAGAGGTCGGTGTTGGCTGCTTGTTTGCTTTTGCTTGAAGGATTGTCACCTCCACTGTGTATTCATCAAAATAACTTTGTTGCATATCTCCTCTTAGGAAGCACTAAAGTTCAACAACACAATAGGTATGCTTTCCATTTTTCCCCCTCTCTTCTGTTTTAGAATACATTTGTTATTCTATGTATGACACTTATGTTGTGCTGTCTCTTGTTGCTGCAGGTCCTGAACCCTCACCTAAGCCCTCCACCAGCCCGCCCTCTTCTTTTGGCTCTCCAGGGAAGAAGCCACCAAAGTCCCCTTCGGAACCCAGGGAGCGCAAGCCCTCGTCCTCTGATGACAAAAAGAAAGTGGTAGGGTGTCTTTAACATTGTTCACAGGCCACTGGTCACTTTACATATTCACAAGGGCAACCTTTGAATGCATTGAACTGCTATCTCTTTTTAACAAATTTAACAGTCAATCTGTTGTTTCAGCACCGAGGAGGCAACAGAGATTCAAGTTACTACTGGGAGGTCCACTCTCGAGAAGTCAACATCCAGAAGAGAATAGGTTCTGGCTCCTTTGGAACTGTCTTCAAGGGAAAGTGGCATGGAGATGTGGCAATCAAGATCCTCAAAGTCAAAGAGCCAACGCCTGAGCAGTTACAAGCCTTTAAAAATGAAATGCAGGTGTTGCGGTGAGCAGTGGTTTACATGACTTTAACTTGGTTTTATTTGCACAAATCTTTCCACAACTGCTGCTGGTGGTGGAGTTATTAATAATGATAATGATATTAGTATTATTAACGCTGCATAAACTGGTTTTATTAACACCAGTTCACATTGTTATAGCACTTTAATTTAACTCTTAACAATGTGGTGACTATAACTTTCTGACTGCGGATGAGGTAATGGAATTTCTAAGTTTCACTATTTCTGTTCTCTACAGGAAGACCCGCCACGTCAACATCCTGCTGTTCATGGGCTTCATGACTAAGCCCAACTTTGCCATCATCACACAATGGTGTGAAGGCAGCAGCCTGTACCGCCATCTGCATGTCTTAGAGAGCAAGTTTGATACTGTGCGTCGCATTGATGTGGCCAGACAGACAGCACAGGGCATGGAGTAAGACTTGCTGCAATATTCCATTTCACCATCATCACTTAGTCAGGCCAAGTAGCAGACATAAAGTCTTTTTGTAGTGCAAGAAGCTCATTCTGTATACAAATGTTTGGCACCCATGAATTTAATTTACTAGTTTTCAAATTGGGTTTTTTTGCTTTTTCTTTCAGTTATCTTCATGCAAAGAACATAATTCATCGAGATCTAAAATCAAACAGTATCCTTCTCTTGTGCATGGTGTACATAAGTGCAGTCATTGTGTGTTTCTGAGTTTAGATAGCTGTACCTTTTTAACCCGTAGTCACACGTGCTAATTTGAGCCTCATGCTCTGCAGTTATTAAAGGTTTAACAACACACAAAAAGCATTTCCTTTTAATAGACAGTGATATACAGAGCAGCCAAACCATTAAAACTGTGATGTGTCAGTACTCTTAACACAAGAAACAAACTCTATGCTGACTCTTACCTTGAAGACACCTCTCCCTTGTTTTCATGAAGAGGCCAATTTTAAGATGATACGGTGCATCGCTGCTGTCAGGGACAAACATTTGAATTTGAAACTGAGGTATTAAATTTGAGTTTGTCGAGTCATTCCACACTGTCAGGTGGACATTTCTTTGTTTCCCATTGTTTACTTTGGGTAGTTTCCTCTGTCAGTCTCACTTTTTATAACTTCTTTCTTGTGAAATGTTTATGCAGTAACTGATACCATGAAAACGTCCAGCAGCTGTCTGTTGTATTTTTCTGAGATTTGCTGCCAGATATTTTTCTCCATGAGGGCTGGACTGTTAAAATCGGTGACTTTGGCTTGGCTACAGTGAAGGCTCGATGGACTGGCTCTCAGCAGGTAGAACAACCCAGCGGATCCATTCTCTGGATGGTAAGGATACTTAACATGTTTATTGTAGAGCTCAGAGTCTATATGACATTTTAAGGCCAGTAGGGGGAGCAGTTTTTGAAAAGATTTTGGGTTTTATAGAACACTAGAGCAAAATGAGCCTCTGCTCCTTTGTATGAGTACTCAATTCTGTTTCAGATGAGTTCTTGGGCTAAATTGCTAGTTTCAAGTCCTATTAAATTTGAAAATTTCAGTTTAAGTTCAGCATACAGAATCTCTTGTTTTGCCAGTCGGATCCACCTGTCCTCGTGACATTGATTTTAAAAATCCAACATGGCAGCAGCTAGAACATTTAACTTGACTCTTGATTACATGGTAAATGGACTGATTCTTATATAGCGCTTTTCTACTCTCCGGAGTACTCAAAGCGCTGTATACAACATGCCTCATTCACCCGTTCACATAAGCACTTCTAAACACAAGTGCAAACTAATCTACATTCACACTCCGATGAACGCATCCGAGGGCAACTTGGGTTTAGTATCTTGGCCCAAGGATATTTGACATATAGATTGGGGAAGCCAAGGATCGAAGCACCAACCTTCCAATCAGTTGCTGATCTGCTCTACCACCTGAGCCACAGCCACCCGTACATGAACTGTGGCTGTGTCTTCTTTCACCTTCAGTCTGACATTGCCCTTACTTAAATTGTTTTCTACGAGGGAGCTTTTTTCCCTCCTAACTAGTTACTAAAGACCAATGGCTCTGTCTGAAATCTAATGTGTTTAAGTCCCCACTGATACGTCGCTATGCCGACAGACATAACAAACTGCAGTGTCGGTCATTAGTGTTATTACTCCTCGGTTCTAGCTTGGCAACAGTGTTGATCCTGCCCGTGGCCACAATTGGCTGATTATCCAGCTTCCCACAGCACTCATTGGGCAGGTTCCTTTTTCTATTGGGACTGTTGTGTCATGTCACAGTGCCACATGTCAGTCAAGTTGGTGGAGTTGACTGAAATCATGCACCAAAGAGATGTCAGGTTCTGACTGTGCTGGGTGCCACACACCACAAAAAAACAGTTTTGGTAAAGAAATTGTTGATCTTTAGTAATACTTTTACATCATGTCATTCTTCAGCTGCTGATACTTGCAAAATGAGCGGCTGATGCATACTATTACCGATGCATGTTAATGTTGTCCTTTATAACCTGTGTACATCTTGAGTCTTGACAGGTTAAGTTATATTGTTCGTTTGACGACTTTTCTTGAAAAGTGATTACTGTAAATAACATCAAGTCACATCTGTATCATTAACTGTAAAGCAGAATAATAGAAATATGATGGTTTTTCATTGTATATTGGAACCCTGGAAGTTTTCCATCCACTTGTTTAAACACTGTAAAGGTCACACGCACATTATTTGATAGACCCTATATCCATACATGCAGTTTTTATGTACAAGGGTTTGTAGTGTATTTGCTTCTAATCTGGTTAAGTCACAACATCTTTACAAAAAGCTAAATTAGTGTAATCGGTAGTGTTAAAGTACCTCTTTGTCAGTTTTTAATTCATTTTTTCCTCTCTCCTCTCATTAGGCTCCTGAGGTGATCCGCATGCAGGACACAAACCCATACACGTTCCAGTCAGACGTATATGGCTACGGAGTAGTTCTGTTTGAGCTGATGTCAGGAACCCTGCCTTACTCCAATATCAACAACAGAGACCAGGTTCCATTACCCAGTTTATTCTAGTTTATGTTAACACACAACACTGAGTCAGTCTAAAATATCTGACTGACTCTTTCCGAAGATTTTGTTAATTACTATTAACATTAAAAATATAGCCATAGAGTAAGTCACAGTTCCAAAAAACTAACAAATATTAGTAGAGTTCAGTAGATAAACTGTTAAATGTAACTCTGAATTAAATAATTCATCTGGAACACATGAAGCAAATTTTGTGTGACTTGACTTGTGGCCCAGTTTCTTAAGCTGTCTTCAGACCTTTGATGTAATACTTACGTTTGTTCTGTAGCTCACCTTGTTCGGTCCTCTTTTTCTTTGTCAGATAATCTTCATGGTTGGACGTGGTTACCTGTCTCCAGACCTCAGTAAGCTGTATAGTACCTCACCCAAAGCAATGAAGAGGCTGATCGTCGACTGCCTGAAGTTTAAACGTGATGAAAGGCCCCTTTTTCCACAGGTCAGTCTTGTATGGTTTATCGTTTATCACTTTAATAAAAAATATCCTGCAATGTTAAAATGTCCTGTGACTCGACATTCTAAGGGCTTTCTTTAAATTTAACTTGAAACTTTTACTTTATCCAAAACTTTTGGCGACAACTGGGTTCTGTCAGAAAGATGATCATTTATTGTAGGGATCGAACCACCAACCTTCCGATTAGTAGTTGACCTACTGTACTGCCTGAGCCACAGCCACTCCTCTGTATCAATCTAAAGAGGATTTGTTTTTGGAAGAATTTAGGTGAACATAAAGACCTGGAGAAATTTTTGATGTAAAGCAAGATATAGCAGGACTGTAGGCCACCAGTGAGGAATCTTGCACAGGATGCTTTAATGAAAGTTCTGGAAAAGCAAATCGGAGTGCTCAATACAAATAATTTGCAAGACATGGACGTGTCATTGTAGTTGCCTGTAAATTCATACTATCCTTTAAATCAGGTGACTGCCAAACCATATGCAATGTAGTTGCGTAATGTTGACAAAACTAGTCTGTAATTTTCCTAATATTTCTGTCCTTCCTCAGATTCTGGTGTCCATTGAGCAGGTGCAAGATTTGCTGCCGAAAATCGAGCGGAGTCGCTCCGAGCCGTCGCTCCATCGAGCTGTCCATGCTGAGGACCTGAACCCCCTCCTGTTCCACACCACCAGGCTCATGCCCCTCTAAGCTCTCCACAGCACACAGCAAAGAGGCCGCCAACCTGTCAAGGACCACAGCATTCCAGTGCCTCAAAGAGGCCACAGCTGGCTGCTCTCCACCATTGTGGAGCTGCAGCTCTCAGCAGCAAAACTCAGTAACAGACTGTAGAAGTAACCTTAGTCTGACAGTGAATTTTTTTTTTTTTTTTTTTTTCTTTCCTTCAACAAATGACACGCACATGCCCATCAGGTGAAAGAAAGACCTTCTGTTTGTAGACATGTGTAAAATGTCTGCTCTTGCCAGCTGAGAAAGTCAATCGACATCTCGACTTGTATTTGGCTCTTAGACCTGCTTTGGAGTTTCAGTTGTTCTAAAGAAACTCACATGGTTGCACATACAGTGCAAAAGAGTCTAATTCAGATCTTTGAGGACTTAAATCAGTCATGGAGCTGGAGCCACTGGTTCAAGTCACATGATCCACTTACATACTCCATGCTCAGCGGGCATGTGCCCCTTTCACTGTAACACAGCATAAATGGAATGGGGACCTGAGATGTAACGCCACTCATTTGAAAGCAACTCTTTTTGAATACGTGCCTGACGTGATATGTTTTGTAAAAGGTTAGATGTTTGCCCCCAGTGTGGACTTTCAGCATTTACTGGTCTTGCAAATATCTATACAAGACCTGGCAACTTAGAACACTGAACTATGCAAAGAAGTTTATGGGAAAAAAATGTATACCAGTTGCTCATTTAACCTGTTATAGTCTTTTGCTGTACATGAAGCAAAGCAGTGAAAGGCCTGGAGGTAGATATTTTCTTTCACTAACATAAAACATAAATGTATCTTGTCAGGTAGATATTCTTCAAATAGGAACTTTGAAATTCACTAAATTCATCTGAGGATCAAGTTTCCATTGATGCTGTTTGTGGGGGGATGGAAAGTCAGTGAGAAGGGCCTGGCAGAACTGGCTGCATGTCCAAATTTAAACATTACAAATTACAGTTTGAGGGTTTGAAAGTTATCCCATTCCTTAAATCCTGTGTTTAGTCTTAAGAATGTGCTGTTTCAAACAAACTTTTAGTAAAAGCAGTTGCCCACCCCTCTACCCTTTTCAAGTCCTGAAACATCACCTAACTTGTGTCACTTACCAGGCAACACTGTGATACTTTTAATGTTCCAAGTCCACTGAACACGGGGACTAAATGGTTAGGATCAATACTTCAGCAGTGGATGTTATTCATTTCTAAACCAAAATGTTTTCCAAAGTGAGATGTTAGTCAGGTCATCAGAGGACATTGTTGTTAGAAATGTACAGATGTAGTTTCAAGGGCTCAACAGATGGCTCATTTCAATTCCAGGTGTAAACTGAGGTTTCCATGTTGAGGCACGCACCTTACAGCTCTCACACTGCAGGAACAGCAGAGTGCCAGCCTCTGCACCACATGGGCTTAAGTGGTTTGTTGTATTGCTGCTACATATTGTGAGTGTTTTGTACACCTTAAAGATTGAATTGCTTGGTACACAGCTTCAGCAGTGTTGGCTAGTTT
The DNA here is from genome assembly GCF_057382275.1 of Copadichromis virginalis. Classification (NCBI taxonomy): domain Eukaryota; kingdom Metazoa; phylum Chordata; class Actinopteri; order Cichliformes; family Cichlidae; genus Copadichromis; species Copadichromis virginalis. The sequence continues at coordinate 10,848,704 of NC_140629.1, forward strand.
TTCCACACTCCAGAGGTCCATTCTCCAATGCTGCAGTCCCTCGTCCATAGTTCACTCACACATGTCCGCATATTCTCAAAATATTTCTATAGGTGTGGGGCATGCCTTAAAACTGTGAGAACCTTGGTTGATTAGTTGTTCTAATTTAGGCTTGAAGAGGTGTGTACATTTTTCACAAAAGTGAGATCACATCTAAAGGCAAATGTGCAAACTCTGTTGTGATGGCCACAAATCTACTCTGAAGAAATAGCTGAATTATTAAAATCTGTAGTATTCAGAGAACAGAACAAATGTCAGGGTTGTCTAGTTTGCTCGTCCAGCCGTTTGTATGTTACCCACCAGGAGATTGCTTTAAGCTTGTATCCAGTTGATTTTTCTTTGGTGGGATGCTCACTTGTTATGAATGAAAGCCCTGCATTTTATTTTCCTGAGATTGAATTAGTTGCCGCACAGCAAGAAGGTCCTGAGTTCAATTCCACCATCAGGCCGTGTGGAGTTTGCATGTTCTCCCCATGTTTGCGTGGGTTCACTCCGGGTACTCCGGCTTCCTCCCACCGTCCAAAGACATGCAGCTTGTGGGGATGGGTTAATTGGATAATCTAAATTGCCACTAGGTTTGAATGTGAGTGCGAATGGTTGTCTGTCCCTGTGTGTTGGCCCTGTGACAGACTGGTAACCTGTCCAGGGTGTACCCCGCCTCTCGCCCTATGACAGCTGGGATAGGCTCCAGTGCCCCCCGTGACCCTGAAAATGATAAGCGGAAGTGAATGGATGGATGAATTAGTTGAATATTTACTCGCCTCTGTGCTTGTAACACACCGAGGCGGCTCGGTCCTGCTTCATGATGTCTTTCAAAGAAATACGCATGTGCTCAGGGTTCAGCTGGGCTGGTTTAAAAGCTAGTAGCCTTAGCTGGTGATCAGTGATAGTGTGTGGCCTTGTTTTGGGGGTTTGTGGAGAGAGAGAGATAGATAGATAGATATCTAATTTGTTTTTTTCTTTTTGCCCCTCTTTCAGCCCCTCATTTTTGCTCATTGTAATACTGGTGGGGAAATATTGTCTTAAAAAGCCTTTACTCATCTTTACTTAAAGCTTATCAGCCACAACAATTTCATTGCCATCAACAAAAAGCAGGATACTGAAGATCAGCCACTGCTCTTCTTCAGTGTAATCCTTTGTAGATTTGTAGTACTGACTAATGAAAGAAATGGAAACGATAGTCATATCTACAGAACCTTTAGTTTCTCCTTCAGCTGGACTGTTAGCATCTTCGGGCTAGTGCTCACAGGTTGACCTGACAATGCAGTCACTCAAAGCAGATTTAATCCATAGTAAATTAAGGGCACAGACGCAACCCTCTCTGTGGTGATTTTGGTGACTTAACAGTAGGGGATCAGGAGCCATGCCTCCTGGTCTGTCCTAACAGTGCTGTATTCTGAGGCATTGACTCTTGCTGGTCGGGTCTCGCCCAAGTGAAGGCAGTAGGTGTGAGATGATGTTTCAGGCTTCTGTGAATCCTGCAGGTGATGTGACAGACATGAAGCAAAACTCCTGTTGATGCAGATGTCTGTCACTAATGAACTGCTAATTTAATATTCTCATGTTAATCTAGGGGCTGGGTACCCTGACTGATGCTCATTCCAGTTATGTGGTGGGTGTGGGAGAGGTTTTGTGGTGGGCTTTTTTTGTTTTGCTTTCTTATTTATTGATGTTATCGCAGATGTTAATCTGCAAGTACAGCACTCTGAAATGGATCAGATGTTTACTGGGAATGTTTATCTTTGAAATGTTCATCAGCACCAGGCGCTCTCTCGCTTTCTTTTTTCTCTCTCAAACATTCTCAACATGAATGTATGTTTCGGCGCGGTACTGTTGGCTCCTCTGTTCACTCGGACTCTGTCAAATGCAGGGGCATTTCTAGCAACTTTGCTTTCACACATCCTGAGCACAAATGGGTGTCAACATTTTTTTTTTCTTTTTTTTCTTCTTCTCTAAGCAAGATGTTGTCCATGGGGTTTCACTACAATAGCAACACTTAGGGAACTGTAACTAACGGGTATTTGAATGGCCTGAAGCTGCTGAATGAAATCTTTGTTTTTCTTTTTTTCTAAATGAGCTGCTTTTTATAAACATTCAGAAAAAGCAAAACTTTTTTTTTAAACCACAATATAAGATCAGGAGTGCTTTGGTATAACGTCAGCAGACCAGGTTTTCTGTGCATCTGTAAAAAGTAGAGTGGGTTTGGAGAGCTTATTGAACCATTTTGTGCTCAGTTTCACATTGAGGGGATGCCTCCCGAACGTCTTCATCTGGAGGATGAGGGAACAGGTGCCACATCTCTGTTCAAGTGGACCTGAACAGCTTCAGGAAACACGAGATTCTCATCTGGAGACTCAAAGGGGCACCATAATATGGGGGAAGAGAGGCACTGCGACTGTTTCAGAGGATGAGAGCTGTGTCAGAGTAGTTTCTTATTTTATTTTATTGTCTTTTCATATCTGTAGGTGAGTTGGAGTACTTGTCTATAGTTTCTGAGGTGTCAGGGGTGTTAATTTGCAATAAATAGTGTTTTCTGCTGTGTACAGTCTGTTTCTTTTTTGTTTTCTTGTTACTGTTTTTGTGATTTCAAAGAGAACAATTATTTTAACATGTAAATCATTTTTTTTCTTAAGGGTTGTGTGTGTGTGTGTGTGTGTGTTGTGATCAGTAATGATGCAGGATTTATTCTTGAAATAAATGAATTCATCTGTAACTTGTTGTTTTTAGCTTTCAGTACAATCAGTGGAATCTTGTTTGTCTGTTTTGGGACACAGTTCGTTTCATCAGCTTACCAAGTGAAACATTTAACTGGTTTTTAAACGACGACCTCTCGACCCGCTTAAGCTTAAAACGAAATCTTGTTCAGGGAAACTCGCTGAACAGGGTCAAAAGAGGAAGTGGTTATTTTTAAGGCTCCACCACAGATCAGTAAACGGCAAGCTATAAACAGGAAGTCATCTGACAGCAAGATTGTTCAGAAGTCTACAGAACACTGTTTATGCTCTTTATTTTTATAAAGTTAATTGATCTCCAAACGTTGATTGTGTTCATCTGGACGTAGCGTTTTGTGGGAGAAACGTTTTGTCACTCATCCAAGTGACTTCTTCAGTCTCAGCTGACTGCAGGTTAATTGGATGTTTCCAAATTTGTTGTCAGTAAGTAGTTTATTAAAGACTAGTACAAAGGTAATATTTTACAGAAACTGTTTTAAAAAGTTGACAGACCTTAAGATAAACTTGGCACCAAGCAAGTTCTGTACAAAACTGAACTCAGCACACAGCTTCACCTGAAATGGAGTAGTGCACTAAAGGTCAAAGGTGCCAGAATTTACAGTTATACTTTATATTCAGGTACATAAACAGGTTTAAGCTTTAAGCAAGAGTTTAGAAAAATAGTTTTCTCATTTTAAGGAAGTTTTTCCAGAAACTTTCCCTCTAGTTCCTAAAGAACTTTACAGTGATATTTACTGTAAAATGGGAAGATCATGTTTGAAGGTATTCAGAACTTGTAGCCCAGTCCAGATCTGCTAATGTGGCAGAACAGTGTCATGGCAAAGCACATTCCCAAAACCTGTAAACAGAAATATAGAAATTAAACTGGAAAAGGACATAAAATGCAATGTTGTACTGTTTTAAAAAAAAAAAAAAAAAAAAAAAAAAAGTTATTCTGAGCTTCTCAAGCTGACTGAAATTTCATTGGGTTTATGCTTGTTTATATGAAGTATTTTTATTCCTTTTGCAATCTAAAGAGTGGTCTTTTCTTCCCCGATCCATTCTAGAGCTGTGTTTTTGGGTGTGGCAGTGGACATTGTCCAGCTGGAGGCCCACTTTGGTAAGTGGGAGGGGAGCAGATCTTGGGCTGTATCCCAATTCAGGGTCTGCAGCCTTAAAGTACGCAGCGTCAACGATCCTCAAGGGCCGCGCACTTAAAGACTGCTAAGGCCGGAAGTGCGAGGCTTGTGAAATGGGACGGTCTAGCCTCCGTTGCGCTGCCCAGGTTGCCTAGCAACCATGATACTAACAGCTAGAAACGTTTCATACAGCTTTGTTTGACAGAAATGAAGGAGAAAATCGTTTGTTCATTTGTTTGTTTGTTTCTACATGAGCTTTGATCATTCTCTGTAAGATTAAGGTCAGCTATTGAATGGCGTAAATTTTAAAGTAAAGGGTTTAAAACCAAGTTAGTACAAACGTCACTAATGTCACATAACTTTGCTGACATGTGGCCAACAGTAATGTTTTAATGTTCTTCGTTATTAAACATTTGCACATAAATAAGTGACATAATATTCAGCACTTAGTTTACTAAGATACTCTTCGGGCGCCCCTCATCCGCCGTTTTTTTTTTCCGCCAAAATTATCCACACCCACCACCGCGCTATGCATTCTGGGATATGTTGGGCCACGAAGTCTACACCGCCACGTCCTTGAAATTCAGGGAAATGAAGGACTCATTTGAGGGCCGCATTTCGAGCAGCCTTTGAATTGGGACAGTCTTCGTCGCGTCGCTGTGACGTAATCGGCCTTAAAATGCGGCCTTTAAGGCTGCAGACCCTGAATTGGGATACAGCCTTGGTCTGCGGCAATCATAGACTGTATATGAAGGATGGCTGTAGCGGCTTTAACGTCACACATTATTTTGCCATTGCCAGATAGCGAATGTGACTGATATACAGGGATGCTGGACAGTCATTGGTTAAAGACATGTAAACCACTTTTATAACTTTAGTGGGGACTAGTCTTAACAGTAAGATGTGAAACTGGCAAAGTATAAAGTCATCAGGAAAATGTTTAGCATGAAGTGAACTGAAAGTTAATTTTTCTTACATTTCTGTACATCCTAACTTCTATTCCAAAGCAGGAGTTGGCCATTAGGACAGAAGAATGTAGGTTAAAAGTACTTGACCATTAGCTTTTTATTATTTTATTTTCAAGAGCTGCAAGCTACATTCATCTTTTATTTCCTTTTTTCTCTTCACTCCCAACCAGTTTTACCAGATGGCTCTCTGCCACTGTCACTGGCTCTTCTGGCTCTAGTAGATGTAACATGGGCTGCAAGATGGTTTCCACCAATGTGGAATTACCAAAAATAGAGAGGGCATAGCCTAACATATGAAACAGGAAAAGACCGCTGTGTAATCCATTTATTTCAACAAAGTAACTGTATTCGGAATACCATGTATTCAGTTACTCCCGCACACTGTCTGGAGATCTCTTCCTGTCAAAAAGTTCTTTCTCCCCACCATTGCCTGGTACTTGCTCATAATGGGTTATCTGATCATCAGAGTTCTCTCCATCTAATATTGAAGGATCTTTATAGTATAAAACACACTGAGGCCATGGTTGTTAACTGCTATAAATGAAACCATACAGTCAAAGGCAACAAAGTTTAGGTATATTTTAACAGGAAGATGCCACGTTTCTGAGCAGAACATTGTATTAACCAATTCATTCACTTTATAATCCAGTTGTCTTTTATACAGAAGTGAAGATGGTAATTTCTGAGACATGGTACATCTGCAGGTTCATAGATTAACTTTGCAACACCTGCGTAAAATAGTATGTTAACAGCTTACCTCAATCATACAGAGGACAATGACAGAGACCCCAATGGTTAGGAAATTCTTCTCAAAAAAATTTGTCACCTTTGACAAACAACCCTGCACACAAAACATTTTGAAATTACCTGCAGCAGTAACAATGTGACCTTTGACCTCTATGGTACATTAAAGCAAGTATGAATCTGAAAGGATCAGTGATTAGTATGAGCCTACCGTTTGCCTGTATTTATGACTTTTACAAGAGGGGTCCTCAGGAATACAGCAGGATTCTGGCACGTTGTTTCCCCAATCTGTTACATTATGGATTCCACAGCAGTCAAGCTAAAACAAATGAATTTGACAGACAAAAAAAAAAACACATTTCTAAAGTCATTTGTGTCACAACATGACATCTCCACTCTGACACACTTACGTTTTTTTGAATATTATCCCAGTCACTTTGTTTTGAATGTGTTGAATTTCCTTTTGCATCATTCAAGCCCTTTGTCAGATCGGTCTTCACTCTTTCAGTAATCTGAACAGTAACGGAGGATTTGGTGATTACATACAATGTATACATTTGCTTTAAAAACAGAACATATTGTGTATAGCATATGTGTCACACACTTCTCCCTCGTATACAAGTAGCAGACATGCTGCTGTCAGTTCCAAGAGCATCATGAGGAAGAGCATCAGGAAAAACTGTAAAAAATAAATATAAAGGTTTATGTGAATGTTACTCTGAAACACTTTACATAAACATATGAAACGGTACTGTATAGTGAAGTTATTTTCGGCTGCTAGTTCACAGCATGTAGCTCAACATGTCTGATTTCGAGAACGTTTTAAACTTGAATGCGCATAAATGCCCATCTTTGTGTTTCCTCCTAGAAAACTAGAAAAACTAGTCCCGATTAACATCTAAATTACCTTTTTTCCCAGAGAACTGACTCTTTAGATATTTCCGTTTGTTACATAAATGCTATTTTTGTAGCATTCAAAAATTGGAGTACACAACAGTGAAGAGGCAGTGTTAGAGAGCCCACCCCCCTTATCAAAATTATACAGGCTTAAAAAAACAAACAAATTATACCCTTTGGGGGTACCAAAACTAGAGTGTTAATTACCTAAAAATATGAAGTAATCAGAGGGAGCAGAAAACCACATAATCTGTGCTCTGCTTTGAGTATTTGTGTGTGTGTTACCGATAGGAGGAGACAGCGGTTCTCCTTGAGTGCGCCGAGAAATCCCAGGAAGGACACGCAGGTGATGATGATGCCGGTGATCAGGAGGATGTTGGCTATGTTGAAGCTGGGCAGTGAGGGGGTGAGAGCAGCATAATTTGAACTCACCATCACGATGACGCCGAAGGCCAAAACGGCCACACCGCAGATCTGACAGAAGAGAAGACAGACTGAAGCCAAGTCCACAATACACACTACACAGAGTACAGTGAGCTGCACCGGGCCCTGGTCTGCTTCAGAGCTTGCCTACAGGCAGCAGTGTCAGGCAGTACATTTTCTCAAGTGCTTCTGCTTTTTATTTATTTGTTATGCAACAGACTTCTGGCAAATGTTGACTTTTCCTTTTCTTTTGTATCCACCAAGTCTGTGGAACAAAATTAATGAAATGAAATTGAATTAAAAAATATATAATATAAATATATTAACACTTTCTCTTCATGGCCCCTGTGAGTCAGGCATATCTATCTATCTATCTATCTATCTTCCTTCTCACATATTAGCAGACATTGGCTTTCTAAAATTAACTGCCTCCACTCTAATTGGCTCACGTAATCGTCATAGTAATAATACAATTACACAGAGTAAACAAAACTGTCAGAGCCTTTTTTGTGTTTTTTGTTTGTGTGAACTTTTGGTAAATCCTTTTAACTGATTAATTTTTAAGAATCTGACCATCTGGTAGAATATTTGAAACCCAAAGTAGACACCTGAAGCATTTATAAATACTAACTAATTTTCACACACTCATACGTCTGTCACACCTGACAGTTTAGGTTTGAAAAGTGAGTGGATGAATGTGACAGGATGTTTCACAGTGATGTGTGATGTATTGCTGGATGACTGAGACATACGTACAAAGCAAAGCAAGTTGGCGACACACATGGTGTACTTTAAACACTTGAGGCAGCTGTGAGCCATCTTGCAACTCCTCTGATCAGACCTGCAACAAGAAAAGGCCGTTATTTTTTTATTGAATATAAATATCGGAAGCAGGGCTGGATGTGGTCAAGGTTTAATGCAGCATCTCTTATTTATGTCTTGCGTTTGTGTGTGGGTGTGTAAGTGCTAAAACAGACAAAACGTCACGGTCACAAAGCGGGGAAGTGATGCTCACACATCTCACTTCCTGTGTTTCCTCTCAGTTTACAAGCAAAACCAAAATTCTTCTTCTGTACAACACGATATGAGTGCATTATACTTTGGGAGGGTTTAAAATTACATCATGAGAGGGCAGGCAGTTTAATTGTGGAAATACCAAAACTTCCTCAAAATACAAGGTGACCCGTTCTAAGTAAAAATCTCCTGTATTTGTGTTATAAATATGTGTAAAACATCAAAATTTTGCCCTCTTTCTAACTGATCTTTGTTCTGAGAATAGAAAAGAGACTTCTTCTTCTTCTTCTTCTTCGCCATTTAAAACTACTAAAGTACAGCCCTTATATTTTGTTTTCCACTTAAGTCAGTATGTACACATGACAGACACTTTCAGTTAGATGACTGCCTATTTTGGTCTAAATTTGAAAGATTTTTGTTCACTTTTTCATCTTCGTGGGGTTTTCCTTTCTCACAAGTATTTTTTAGAGATTTGACATCAACACGTTTCTGACCGATAAAGAAACATCTTCACAATATTCTGAAGATTTAACGAGATCTCAAGACAAAATAAAGTTTAACTCTTACCTATTTGGAGAAAATGATATCTGCTATCGTCTCTGTTTTCAGGCGTGTGCTTGTCGAGCTCGTCTGCTGTTCGTACTTCCCCTTCTCATAGCTCTGTGAAGCTTGCAGAGTACATCATGGGGCTTTCAGCAGCCCTTCTCACTTCCTCTTCCTAAAGTCTAGCAACATGGAAAGAAACTGATGACTGAGAAAGTGCAGTAGGGACAGCCAATAGCGCTGCAGAGACGTCAGGTGCATGTCTGTGACACACTGCTTATATTTAGATACAAGCTGAAACTGTGGTCAGCAGCTGCAGAGGTCAAAACCCCTCACTGATGTGAAATCAATTGTTAATATTCTTATTGCACAACTAGAGATAATAAAGCCCGTATGTTCGTCACAGAGGAACACAAACTGGTTAAAACATCTAACTGGTGTCATTTCTCACCTTCTCAATGTGTCACGTGCCAAGGTAGTTGTCGGCATATGCAGTCCTGGTTTCATTTAGTCGTGTTGCAGAGTGTTACTTTCTTTATCAAAGGCCGCTACTCTGCATTTAATCATTAGCTACTATTTCTCAGATGGCTGCCCTTCCCTGAGCCTGTTTCTGATGGCCATTTCTTCCTGTTTAAAAGGAGTTTTTCTTTGCCACAGTTGCCAAAGTGCTTGCCTACATGGAGTTGTCTGATTATTGAGGTTTTCTCTTTCTTCCCCACCTTCCAAACATTTACCATTTATAATAAATGCCTGCCCTCTCCTGAGCCTGATTTTGTTGGAAAATCCCTCCATGTTTAAAGGAACCCCTGCCTCCCTACCAAAGTTTTGCTCGTAGGGAATATTTACATTCATGGGTATTTCCAAGTAAAAACAATCAAATGTGAAACAGTTCTCACCTGATCCCTCAGAATCAGTTCATTCTGTTGTTATTTTATATACTCAAAATTTCATTTAAACGGTCTCCTGATACCAGGCTCCTCTTCTAGCCTTTGTTTCATTCCTAATGTTATATATAACCTGACAACTAGCCTCCCCTGACATTACGCCCTGAACCCGCTGTTCCACCCCTCCCCTGCAGCTGCGCCACAGACCACACCCTGCCACACAGTCACTTTTAACACCTGAGATTGTTGCTTGTTATGGCAACAACAGGAATGGAGAAAGAACAAAGAACATTTTCTGTATAATAGACACAAAAACACTGAAAATGTTTTTAAAATTCTTAAAATCTGAGCCCACGGCAGGATGTCCAGATGTTCTCAGGACTGCTGTCAGCCAATGAAAAACCTCGACACATCAGAGGCAAGCATTCAGTTTCTTCAACACTTGTTTTAGTAGTATCGTCATTTCCTGACTCACAATCAGATCATCCATTTTTATTTCATCTTATTACCAGTGTGCCAGGGTTGAAATAAAGACAGTTTTAATCTCTATTTCTGCTGCACATACAGCCAGTGTGCCACAGATCAATACGCACGAGCAAACTGAAGCATAGTACAAACAGAGTAAGGCTGACTGAGCACTGGTTCACTTTCAGGGTGAAACTAAACCACACCTTCCCGGTGGCCTACTGGACAAATCCCTCAACCAGGGCAGCTGTAGACTAAAATACAGCGATGCATTAATGATATAGGCCAAAGTATATGACCGCTTAGTCATTCAAAGTTTACCTTATCATTACTTGGAAGCCTGTGATGAACTTCACAGCATTGTTGTGTGGGAGCAGGAACAGTGACATTCAGGAGGGGGAGCTTAGCCATCACCATTAAGAGGAACTGTGCAACCACAAATGGGGATTTAAGAGTAAAACAACTAATGTACTTTAAAAAAGGGCCTCTTAATGCACCTGGTTTGCAGTTTTTAGCTATAGTAAAACCAAGACACCGTTTTTGTTTAGGCTGAAATGCCTTTGATCCTTTTGCTTCTCTTCAGGCACCAGCGAGGGTCTCTTCAGTAGTGCTTAGTTTTTCATTTTGAACTCTGTTGGATGAATTGTCATTCAGGTTCAGACCCCCTTTGTTCACTTCAAAATGAATTTTTCTCCACTTCTAGCAGCAGTTACTTTTGGAATAAGACTACTAATTCAATTCAGTTCAGTTTTTATATCACCAAATCACAACAGCATTCAGCTCAAAGCATTTAATATTGTAAAGTAAAGACCAACACCCTACCAAACAAGTATTTGGCGACCTTCAGTGGAAAGGGACAGTTTTAGACCACCAGATTTCATGTTCCAGTTACCTTCTTACTCAGATAAATAACATTTTCACCTTTGTTAAAATTTGTTTAGAGTGGGCTGGAGTGGGAATTAACGCCCTCATAAAAATCCAATTATAGCTATAACAATAGTGAGCATTCCTTTAGCATTAGTAAACAAAAACCAAATACTGTATTTAACTCGATCACACATCACCAAATGCTTCATTTCCTCCGACGAGGAAATGAAGCATTTACTGCAGCTGCTTTCAGTTGTTTCTTGTTTGTGGGTTTGTGGGTCTATTTTCACTTACTGAAAAGCGGCTCTGCCGAGTTGAGATGACAACTGACTTGGCCAATAAAGAATAAACTGAGAAATTAAGAATTGTTTTTGCAGCATGCTTCGGGACGTTGTCGACTTGCACTCTGTTATAATGTGGTTTGTTTTGGATTATAAGCTGCTTCTTTCTGTCGCCACACTTTTCCCTGGGCAAGTTCAAGTTGCACTTTGTTTAAACTCTCTGTACCTCCATTCATCAATGCATCTCTTGATTGTATACATGAAAGTCTGAAAGTATTTTTGATTTGGTTAAATATTGTGAAGCTATTTTTCTGAACCATGGACATAATCCTGTTTTCAGATGTATCAGATTGTTGCTGATAGATGTATTTTAGTTGTTCAACTTAACAACAGCCTCCTTCACTTCCACTGCATCTCTTTTATTCTTATATTTAAGATTACAGTGAAAAGCTATAACATACAAATCCAACACTTTGAATCAGCTGCAGATATTAGATAGCAGATATGTGACAGACGCTTCATTGGTAATGAAGTAACAAGGGAACAGGCCTCACCTGGCCATGAAACATCTCGTCACTCAATTGTCTAATTACTTTGGAGCCTCTGAGGTTCTAAATCATTTCCAGCTAAAATCGCTTTGTAAAATCACTTGAATTAAAGCTGAAGTCTGCAGTTCTATCATATCTTGATGGTTTGTTGGTGGTACGTTCAACAAATTATGGATTCAGCTGTAGCTAGCTGCTTTCAGCACTTTAATCTAAACCACATTAACCTTTGATTCCTGTTCACTCTTTTCCAAGTTTCTAATGAGGTATATTAGTATTCTTTCACAAAACAGTTTCACTTCTGAGTTTGCAAGCTGCTTGTTTTATTACTTACATCACTGCTTCCACAGGAATTTTCATGTTTACCGTTCTCAGTTCCGCTGACTTATCATCTTAGATCCAAACACAGCATGCAGCCTACTCATCATTCTGTGCAGGATGAAATGTTCTGGCTGGTGTCCTGTGTGTCCATTTATACTGTATTGTGTTGGAGAAGTCTAACTTCTCAAACTCATAAAATCAAGATAAAATGAGCTTAAAACAACATTTTTGCTCATGGATGATATCTTCATAACACCTTTGGATACACTCAAGAGAAACATATTAAAATCAAATAACAGAAAACAAGCGAGGCACTCAGTCTCTGATAAAAGTTGAAGTTAGCATTAAAAAAAGACAACTGTATATCAACTCTGTCTTCATCAGGGTTAGGCAGAATGAAATATCAGCCGTGGGCCTTCTACCAGCACCCGAGTCAAGGTATACAATTATGTTTTATTTTAGGTCTCCTTATGGGTTATAAGGAGACCTAAAATAAAACATAATCCTCAAATATGTCAAAAAGTCATAATGCACTACATAACACGAAGCTAAATTTTACATTTTCTACCTGCCTCAGTGAAGAGCATCAGAGCCATGCAGTGCTTCCATCTGTTTTTGTGACATTATTCAGATTATTAGGAAGAAATTGCCTGACATTTGTATGTTTCTCTGTGGTTGTGTTTTGCTTAGATTCCAACACAACAAACAAGTTTTGTTTTCTGATGATTTTTCTTCCTTTTGTTTTGTAGTTGAGTTCATGACTGAAAACAATGGTCAGTGCAAGCACCAGGAAGTGAGCCACTTTGTCACATCTACAAACAAGTTTAGAGCTGTTGGTGAGGCATCTTCTGCTGAAGATGCAAATCATTCACACTCCCACTTCCCTTCCCCTCTAAAGCTGAATAATCACATGGTAACTTTAGGATTTCTATATGCCCCCGTCAGCAGATTTATAGATGAGAATCTTTTCTTGCTCTTGCCAATCTTGTTGCAACTCCCATTTCTCAGTCACACTCCCCAGGCATGGAAACTTTGGCATCTATTTATAGCTTCCCCTTATCTGCAGACATTAGTTAGATCCTCAGTTTGGTGCATAAAGTGTGCTCAATGCCTACTACAAAGTTTGAAGAGTTTGTGACTTTACATGATAATATCCACTTACATTCATCTATTAAGCTATATGATGACTTTAGGATATAGGTGGATGATCTTTTTCTTCTTCTTCAATGGCTAAATTTGGGCTAAACTGAGTTTTTGTAGTTGGCCCAAAAAGTCTAATTAAATTGGCGTGTAACAGGATACTTACTCTAATCCAAAACGCCACTGTGAGAATAGCAACAGAGACTAGAGATAAAAATGTCTCTCTCATATTGGCTTCTCTTCATAGGTTCCCTGTTGAATCCAGAAATGCTTTTAAAAGCCTGTTCCTCACAAAAAAGGTTTTGAATAATCAGGCCCCATCATATCCTATACAATATCTGAGATAAATAAAAAACTGAACTGAGTTGAAACAAATTTTTCAGCTCTCTGATATGATGAAACTCTGCAAGTTGAAGGCCTACACAATTCTATAGTTTATAAGTTTGTCGTGTGAACCAATAACCATCTGAAAAAAGCATATATTTCCAGTTTTATTTTGGAGATAGTAACAACATTTTATCTGCAGACTTATGCAGCATCGCATCATTTTGGCGTTCAGACAGGCCATGGATTAAAGAAATAAACACACACAGTGTATTGATGATTTAACATTCAAAATCACTCTCCATAATTCTGTTTAAGGATGAAACATCACAACAAATGGAAAACAAAGATTTCAGTTATTCACATGCAATGTCATGGTAACTATTCCCTCTATGGAACTTTAACTTTTGTTTTCTTGTAAAACTTGGACAGTCAGTTGATATGAAATATTAATACACCACATAATAAACCACAGTGATTAAAAAACTTGGCTTTAAACTGCATAATGATCCATTATAGTGCAGAGCTAATGTTAGGTACTCATTTCCCAGACAGGGCAGGTAGTGCTGCTTGCAACTGCATGACAAATTACATAGTAAAACTCATTTACTCCAGACCTTAAAATTGAAGTTTGGTTAGTGTAAAGACAGGAGGCATAAAAAAGGTAAGGCCCTTTAATGGCACAGTTGCATTGACCTGCACAGTCATACTGAAGAACACCTGTTCTGAATAGCATCAATGTTCTCTTCATCCCATTTAACTCGGCTGTCTCATGGCCACTGTTAGTGATATTAGCTACATCTGTGTTTTCTCTGCCACAACAAGGTAAATGGTGTGCTGTATACTTGGTTAGAAAAATTAGATTCTTGTTTTTAAAATTTAGATCATTTTACCATTAGTATTTTAGTAATATTTATGTATTATGAAGCATGCAGCAGTTAGCTTGTCAGTGATGGTCAAGCTGAAATGGTCATTTCTGATAGGTGCACAATGCGCTACTTTCAATTTGAGACAATGTTAATTCTTAAAAAAAAAGAAAAAAAAAATCACACACTATGCAAATAAAAACACAGTATGTATCAGCACGCATAATAAAATGTTCTCCAATGAATTGTACTAACAGAATATGAGACATAGTGCTTCTTTAAGACACCATTCTGAAATGGAAAGCACAGGAGGAATAATAATGATCCATTAGGCGTGGTTGGTGCTAGACTGGATCAGCCATGGGCATGTTCTCTTCTGCTGTGATTCAGGAACTGATGACACTCTGCAGAGTTACAAATGTTGCACCATAATTACCCAACATAAACGTGGGTGAGTTTCATACTGTCAAAATGGCTGATGTTCATATTAGGCATGTCCAAAGTTCAAATGGTTTACTGTATGTACAAGTAATTCCTAAGCCAAAAGCTCAGGATTCAGACTGCTCCAAATGCAAGCGAGAGGGGCAGCCAATCAGAAGAAAGGTGCCTAAAAGCAGGAGGAAGTAAACCAAGTTGTTTCACAGAACCAGTGCTTTCACAGCACTGATTGAACAAACAAATCTCAGTGTCTGTGCCCATTAAAAAAGAGATGGATTAATAAAACTCTGAATATAGTCTCAGAGCTCACAGTCACCACCCTCAATATATTTGCTTTTTCTAACAGATACCCGAAAGCTTTCAAAACTGCAACAGTTTTTATAAAAATAAGAAAGAATGAAAGTAATGACCTTATGCTGTCAGATAAATATCAAAAATATAGTTTTGTTACAAAAAAGTTTTTTTAAGTAATTAAAAAGTGCAGTGTTTCTCTGAAATGTGGTGGGATGGTTTTAAAAAAAACTGGAATAGTCAAACACGTTTGGTTGGCACACTTGATGAGAGACACACTATGTGAGAGAGAGTATAAAAAAATTCCATGTGCATATACAGTGGGAAGTTGTGATGTGAGGATTTTTCTCAATAGGATTTTACAAGCAGTGACAGTGTTACTTTGTAATCTGTCGTACACCCGAGTCACACCAGGGCTTTCTCAAGACAGCCACTCCTCCAATTTGTGCCCTCCATGTTAACTCGCATGGAGCGTGACACAAGTACATTTGTCTATCAGTCCTTGGGCATGTCTATGGGCGACACGTGTGTAGTGTAAATGTAATCAACAACGTACTTTATCAGTGATGGCAGAGCAGAGCAGCCCACAGCCTTATCCCACCTAGCACCAACCAGGGGATTCCTGTGACAGTGAATCTGTGAAAGCACCTCCCTTAAGTAGAATACAGTCATCACTAATACTTCCAACTTTAATGCCATGACATGTGAGGATATTGTTGATCAGAACCATCTATAGCTACATTAATGATATATTCAATCATCAGCTACTTTGAATTATGCATTCAAGTTAGACAGAAACTGGAACACAAGCTGAAAGGAGACATACACGTTTGTAATCCTTCATGTAAAAAAACATACATTCAACATGTGAATGATGCACACACTGTCTGAAAGAGCTTATTACAGCCACTGTTAAGAGTGCATTTGGCACATGTGTGTGTGTGCGGACTGTTCTTAAAGAGGAGAAATCCCTTTATTATTGGATGGAAACGAGGGTAACACTGTACTTGAAGTGTTCTGTAACGACATAACAGTTTTTAACTTGAATGTGTATAAAACAGAATACTGTATAGGACTGTATGGATCAGAACATCACGGCCGGAAGCAGCAAGGCGAAAGAGAACTGTCCCAGAAAGGGCTCGGTGTTTATCAAGTATTAGGTTTTGAAGACTGGTGGTGCAATTACACTGTCAGAGGCTGTGACGATAAAACAAGCTAAAACAAAACACACTGTTTCTTGTTTTTTTAAGATGTATTCATTTCATTATTAAAACTTCTATTCTGCCAAACTGCCTAACTTTACAGGTGCTCCGACAGTAGGAGAGCATCGCATCAGCCCGAAGGAGACCACGACAGCAACTTGTGACTGTCTGAAGGCAGCATCGACTGTACCTTACTGAAGTGTTCAGTAAGCGTGTTATGTCGCTGCTCACTGGACCACAGCCAACACTGCACTGGAGAGTGAGCACTGTGCTCCAGTCATAGCACACCTGACAAGAAATCACAGAGGAGCACTTTGCAGGGGGTTCTTCAATCGGCGCCGAACTCTGACTGGAACGTCTTCATCCTGTTAAAAGATTTTTTTACATGTAACTTTTTATTTTTCTAATTTTTGAGTGTTTTGGAGGTCCAAACAAGCCAAATATTGACAAAGTTCATGTAAAGCTTGATTTAATACACACAGTTTCAGCAGTATCTGCCGTCTCTTCCTCCTCCTCCTCCTCTGTGTGCTCACTACCGGGGGTGAACGCCTCATAGTCAGACAGTGCACTTTCCACCGCCTCTTCATCGTAGTCTGTCTGGTACTCATCGGAGAGTTCCTCTAGGCGGACAAAATCAGAGACAGCAGGAGAACCTTTCATTGATCAGGCTTTTAAATGAAGAGCAGATAAAAAGAAGCTAAAATAATAAATTATAGTATGGATTGTAATATGCGTTGTTCATGTAAGAAATCAGATTTCTAGTTTAGATTTTACTAACCCTCGATTAAAGCATTCTTGACGGGTTCAATTCTCGACACAATCTCTGCCAGGTCAGTGAAGGAGGCATTTGGACATGTGACCACCTGAAAGACAGAGCTCATCATTCCAGCGAAGACTTTAAGACCACCTTCACTGGATTCATACTGTCTGTGACTGAAGACTGTAGTACTCGACAGCCAAACACCAAAACAAATAATATAAGCAAATAAACATTCACTTTAGTCTATAGATACACTAAAATGTAATTATGAGCAATTTAAAAATAAATGCACATGTAAATAAATATTCACAAATAGAAAATTAAATAATAATGCTGAATAAAACACTACATAATTAATGAGCTATGAACAGTGAATAAAATAATGCAGTAGAACAATATAACAACAGATCCAGAGTTTTAATGATGACACGCAGCTCAGGGCTTAAAGGATTAAAGACCTTTAAAGTTTTTTTATTTTGTCCCTCTGCTGGAGCCAAACAACAAAGTGCTTCAAAAAGTGCTCAAACTGAGTTTCTAAAAGTTTCTGAAAGAGAGAAACTGTTTTACTTTAGCCGCATGAGTTGGTGATTAACAAGTAGCTTGAGTGACTGAAGGTTTGAATGTCAACATGAATGGTTGCCTCTCTCCAACGATGGACTATTGACCTGTTAGTCCAACGCAGGCTTTTTACCCTGTGACAGCTGTGACAGGCTCCAGCCCCACTCGTGACTATGAATTGGATAAAGAGTTAAAAAAAATGGATGGATGAAGGGAAAAGGATCACCATTAAACCTCTGATATCATAGGTAGGGTTTAACCGTGTCTGAAAACATACTATTAAAATTGCTTTACAGGAGAAAACATTTAACGTCTGTAAATCTGTTTGCAGTTAGTTATGATGGACTATTAAACGTTACAGTCATAAATGTGGCGAGCTGCTGTTTTATAGTAGAGGGCCCTGGTTAGGTTACCTGTGTATCTGACACAAACTTATATAACAAGAGTAAGAACAAGAGTCGAACTTGATCGCAGCTGAACAATCTATTTGTATTGTTATTTACACTCACGTGACCAGTTTTGGTCTTATGAAACTCCTCCTGATGTCGGTCCTTAAGCATACTGTCCACCACACCGCTGCGCTGCCACACATCAAACAGTGTCTTCCCATGCTGGTACCCCACCTCCTGCAGATAGTGAACCTCTCAGTGAGTTTGTGGGCCAGCAGATTAAATAGAATTAAATAAAACATGGAGGAAGAGAGGAGAAGCTCACAGCAATCTCATCGAACTTGCCAAACTCCAGTGTGCCGTAGCGGTCGATAGGCGGTCGGATGTACTCGCAGTAGTCGCTGTCTTTGACCAGCTCCAGCTGCCGCACGCAGCAGACGTAAGCAAGCCGTGTTTGGATCTCTGCCATGTTCAGGACCTGGAGGGAAAGTTTGTTCAGTCTGACAGGGCTATGATGGCAGAACAAAGAGTGTTTAGTGGCCGTCATTCTGCCCACAGTTGACGTCAGGCTGTGGTAAAATCAAAGCACCTTGACTTTCTCAGCCAGTGGATTGAACCGCTTCCACAGCAACCACCAGCCATTCAGATAATCACCGTAGTTGGTCAGATTGGTCTCATCTCGACTTCCAACATCGATTGCGATCACAACCTTGGCACCCATGGAGCGAGCCACGTCAGCTAGATATCATGAGAGACACATTCTGATAACCAGTTTCCTCTTTCAGCTAATAAATATAGTCAAAAATGTTTGTTTCTATTCTTCTTTGTGTATCTGCCAATCATATACGCCCACTGATAAGCTAATATTACTTTCTTTGGCTTTGCACATCTCTGCAGTTTGCAGATAAGCATGCTGTCTCACGACACCCCACTTTCGTCTTCTTAATATCTGTTGTTAAACGGTGGTCTGCATCTGCTTGCATCATAGCCATATTTGAATGACTGCTTATATATTCTGAATGACCATCCTCACTATGAAATAAGCACTTTTAGCTCTTCTCTCTCGAAGTCAGCTTTCTTCCAATCAGCTGTTGTTCATAAAAGGAAGACAGAAACATCAAGTGGGAGGGGCTTCTGTGCTCACAAACAGGGCTGTGTGTTTCAGATGTTAAGGCTGTCTGTGCTCAGAGGCATCATACAGAGCTAACAATATGATAAACATGTTTACAGAAATCATATGCGGATCTCATTATTAGAAAGTTTGGTCATGTTTACTATGAATGTAAATTAAGTCATTCAAGATGTTGTTTTTTGGGGAGGGGGGTTTGATAAAGCTCATAGTTAAGGGTAGATCAGGTGACCTTTAATCCTTCCTTATGGATTCAAGGTTATGCTGCAACAGGTTTAGGCTGCTAGGGGCTTCCCATGATGCACAGAGGGCTTCTTCTTCTCTCACTGTTTTTCCCCTCACTATGTGTTTACACACCACTTTTCATTTAATTGTTAGTTATTAATAATCTCTGGCTCTCCCCCACAGAGTGTCTTTTGTCCTGTCTCCCTCCTCTCACCCCCAACTGGTCTGACTGATGCCCGCCCCTCCTTGAGCCTAATGTTCTGATGTGAGGTTTCTTCCTGTTAAAAAGGGAGTTTTTCCTTCCCACTGTCACCAAGTGCTTGCTCATAGAGACTGTCTGACTTTAAGGGTTTTCTCTGTTATTATTAGTGTGGATCCTTTACCTTACAAATACAGAGGACCTTGACATAACTATTCTTGTGAGTCAAACAGCGATCACCTCAGTTTACTTCAACTCGTACACAGCGCGAGTAGAAAAGCTTACTACCCTCTCAGTGTTTCTCACCAGGTAGGTTGTTGATGTAACCTCCATCCATGAGCAGATGTCCATCTTTGGGATCACAAAGCGGTGGCAGGTAACCTGACAGAGACATGCTGGCCCGGACATAACGCCACAACGAACCTAATCATGTAGGACAATCGTACAGTCACAAGTATGAAGTGTGTGAAAACACTGTCCACAAATTAATGATTAGGTTAAATACAAAACATCTCACAATTAAATTAATATTTTCCCTTCTTTTTCCTCAGCTCCTTCTTAAAGAGCTGAGGAAAGAGTGGAGCTCCTTAAATGGTCAGAGTGCTTCTAGTACTAGAGGAAAAACGAGGTTTCCCACACCGTCAGTATGAACTCTCATAGCGGAAGCTGTGATATCTGTTGTAATGTTGAAATACGGTAACCACAGGTCCTGGCAGTGGAGAGGTTGGAAACAGAAAAAAAACATAACACAGAAAGGCACGTGAGCTGTGACTTTGCAAGAAATGTGTTACATGCACATGATGCAAGCTGCTGGTGTTTGAAACGCTACTCTCCTTACCTCTATCTGTTTGTTCTTGAAGACTGAGCTAATGCTGGAGTTGAAGGAGGCTCCAGAAAACATGGAGGTAACTGGGTATGTCAGATCCAAGATCTTCTTAAAGTATGAAGTCATACCCTGAAGAAGAAAGTTTTAAAAAAGGGAAGTGAAGAAAAACACACCATGGTTGATAAAGAACAATTCAGCTTTTCACTTGGGTCTAAAGAAATCTGGAAGTGAAACTAGTGAAACTTCAGGGAGGTGAAACTCTTTAAAAATATCAGTGCAGGTGTCAGCAGAGTGTGTCATGCACACACCATGGCCCACTCGTGTGCCCGGACCCTCATTCGACTGATGCTCTTCTCCTCAGCATACAGTGCTCCCATGAACGAGCCAATGGAGGTGCCACCCACCATGTCCACAGGGATCCCCGCCTCGTTGAGTGCCCGCAGGATGCCCACCTGAGAGCAGCCTCTGAAACACATTCATTTAGACGATTTCTTTTCCTTTTCAGACATATACCAATATGTGCACAAGGAGTTCTACCCAAGTCCTGCACGCAGTGACTGAATGTAAAGTCCAAGGAGACAGTGCAGCCTTAAACAATCACGTTGCATTTAATAAAATTTATATTTAATTGGTGATGATGGGAGACTTGAGGCAGGATGTATTATGTGTCACTGCACAATTACATTATCATGTGGATGTTTTTTTACTTACTGGTTTAAATGTATCTGCAAATACAGCTTTATTATAAAAAATATTAATGAAACATTAATTGTTAGCTTCTTCTTGGCTAAAGCTAGAATAAAGAAAGTGCTAGGAAACACAATCTACTAATAAAATGTACCATAAATATTCATAATATCTTGCTCAAATAGATATTTTATTTAGTTTCATATTTAGACTTTATATAAAAATATTTACACTAATAGGCACAAAATATCGAGTTTTAGCTAATAAAGCAGAAACTGCCTATTCATGTTGGTGAAGCTACCAAAATAGGACACAGCTGGCAATTTACTGGGCATGTTTAAGTGATGATATAAAAATATTTCATATGATTTTAAATAGAGCCAGAAAGATAGCAGTGCTCATCAGTTTTGGCAGGAAGCAACTTGGATAGCTCATTTTTAAGTAAGCAAATGGGTTACTTTCATGCCTTTTACTTTCATCTCGCATCAGCATCAAGACCGTGTGATTATATATCACAAATGCTTGTTGGTTGTGTCCTACAAATGCTGTTCTCACAACAACTGCTATGCTTATGTTGAATTAATTTCAATATACAACATATTTGTCAGGGTGTTAGCAATACACCGGTGCAAGAATTTGCAAATCATTTCGGAAGAAAAAATAGTTCCCAGGGTTCAGTTGAACTGCCAGTTCTGATGCAGTAAAAGTACTAAATGTAACCACAAGTGCTTACATAGATGACACACAGCAAATACCTATGGCTAAGACTGAATCTACAGATTCAATAATAGGTCACATGTAAAAGCATTACTGCTGTAGTCATGTGATCATCGGGTGTCTTAGGTCCCTACCTTGCCAGAGCTCCAGGATAAGCCAGAGCGGTGAAAAAAGAAACAGTCATTACACAACAAGAAAAACACACAAAAAAAGAACTGTTCTGCTGATCTAATATTTCAGTAAGAATAACTCAGGCGTCAGATGTATTCAAATCCTAATGTAGCAGTAACAGTAAGGTGTACCCAAAACTCTGGCGCAGATATTCCCAACCTGAGGAAGGCTCATATGGTAATCAACAAAATATCAATATGGTCTTATGTCCACCTGTAAAAACGTATCAGCACCTTGCTAACCAAATGTCTATATTTTCATTTACTTATCAGATGAGTTAGGGCAAAAACAATCAAACTAAGAAAGAAAAACTGAGCAAACTAAATAAATAAATCCACACGTTCGGTATACTGTGATTTTTTTTCCTCACTATCTTTCTGTATTCGCCTCTTCTGCTACATCAAACAAACATTTTGGCAGTGTGGACATACGCCATGTGTCCTTCCATGTAGCAGGTGAATTTGTGAGTGAGTGGGGTTTTCTTGTTGAAGTAAGGAGAGTGGGTAGGGGTTGTAAGCAAGAGGTTGAGACCAGCGGCTGGCACTAATTTAGACATTTATATTTTCACGGATCTAAGCGCAAAAGTGCAAAACTTCAGTTAGCTGAACAAAGCCTTTTTAAGTGGTTAATCAATAAATATGTTCCCAAGCAGCAGAACTACCTTGCGCCCCCTCCACCTAGCACCAGGGCGATACTGTTTCCGGTCAAGATCCTGGCCAGGCGGGAGAAGTCAGAATGACGATCTGGACATTTTTCAAACACACGCTGGTATAACTCCCTCTGAAAAAAGCAGTCACAGACACAGAAAAGAGATGTAGGCATTTGCTAACCAGGTCAGTGGTTAGTGAAGACTCTGTAGTCTGTACCAGCTTGGGTAGACTCCTCCTGGAGAACACCCTGCGGGGGCAACACAGATGATGGTGTCTGGAGATCCAGCTTCGCATGTTGAGCCACTCTGCCGTCCCTCTGGGCAGTGGGCCGTCCTCTCTGTGAAGCAGCACGAGTTGCTTCTGGGCTCGGACTGCACTACTCTCCAACATTCGCTCCAACTACACATGCAGAACATGAGCAGAGAGCTTTCACTCAGGTCGTTATGAATGCAATAAACACCTTTAACACAGACTTGTATTTAAGTGTCACAAACAGATGTGGTTTCTACAACTTCTATATGGTATCTATGTACCCAGGAGATGTTTCCCAAATAAAGAATTTCCCTCTGATTTCTCTTGAAATTCAACACAAGCATTATCTAAGGAGCTTGGAAAGAAAAGCGAATGAAAAGCTGTTGTAATTGGCTGGCTGTGGAATAGTAACATCTCCTTCAGCTTTAACTCACATTCTTCTCAAACTCTACAAAATAAGGTAATATTTACACTGACCTCGCCCACTGTGGGCTCCTGCTCACCCAGTCCCACAATGATGATGCAGTCAGCCTGGCGGATGCAGCGCTGGGTCCATGGTGTGAGGCTGGGATCAGACTGGTAGAGGACGATGCGATGGATGTCTTCCTGCTGGCCAAGCCAACTGGACAGGCGGTACTCGTGGACACTTGAGGTAGAGATGAGGTAGAAGCATGTCACTGCATTAGAGTTAGATCAACCTATGAAAAACTGCAGAAGTCAATTTCAACTACAGCTGTATTTATTTCCGTGATCTACCTGTCCAGAGCAGCAGAACCCAGGCGCTGTTTTATGTTGTCACTGGTCAGGAGTAAAGTGGGACCTGTAGAAAGACTTGCATTAAGTTGTTTAAACTTAACAGTATGCCCCCCTTTTTAATAGCTAATAGTATCCCATATCAGTAATACTGGAATAATCAGTATTACTCCCTTCATCTGTTTTAATGGTGTGTGTGTGTGTGTGTGTGTGTGTGTGTGTGTGTGTGTGTGTGTGTACCAATGCCACAGAGCGCATGCTGTAGCTCCAGAGTGAATGCAGTGAGTGGAACCTCCTCGGACACAGGCAGGATGGCCACAGTGGACAGGTTGGAGACTGGGTTGCCAGCATCCCACTTGCTGGTAGGCGTGTGGAGACCTAAACTACGAGCTGAAGAGTTTCTGCCATTAGATATTTCACATATGCAATATAATCTTCTGTACATTGTTCATAGTGTTTCCAATATGAATTCCAGGGTTTCAAACGCTCATGCTTCTAGCATGTGACACAGGCTAGCACAATTCTCAGACACACTCACACACTATGCAAACTGATGCCACAGCAAAGAAATTTAATGGTCAAAGCCAATATTCTCCAAAAATTTATCTAAAAATTTATAATCAAGACTTAAAACTCCACCCACGACCACCTACACCACAAATTTCTGATGTTTGATAGTTGAAAGTCAAAGAGGAGAAACTACAGAAACAGTAAAAAGATCGATCAGTTCACCTCAGCACTGATTCCTTTGTAACTCTACTGTTTCACCTCTGTAGAATAAAGGGATCAGTCAGGACAACTTTGTACTGTTTTACAGTGAACCTTGTCTAAGTGGACCTAAACCACAAAACACACAAAGTAAAAACAGTAAAAGATTACCAGCCAGGGGTCCAGTGACCTGTTGCATGTTGCCCAGAATCTTCTGCCCCAGCAGATGAATCAGCCTAGTGACAACCTGGGGATATCTCCTCTTGATCGAGTTCAGAGCTCCTTCAGGGAGCTTGGCCAGCTCTGAGTCCCTAACAGCATGGACTGTGGTGGCTCGGTTCATGTGGGTCAGGGCCTCAACCTGTTCAATCATGAAAGAGATGTTATGGTACAAAATATTGTTTTTCCACGTCTTTCGTTTTTTCTAAAACTTTCTCTCAAACTTAAACAGGAGGTCACAATTCTAACAACTCACCACACCAATTAGATCTCCGCGGCCATACTCCCCGGCAAGCTCTTTTTTCCCATCATCCTTTGCAATGACAGAGCGCAGTCGGCCACTGAGGACGATGAAGGTGCTGTCTGACTTGTCTCCCTGTCTAAAAGCAAACAGGCAATCATGTAAGAAAAAAAGTCCATCAATATAAATCACACATTTATAAGCTGTGATCATAAAGTTCCCACTTTATGGGGCGATCGTGGCTCAAGAGTTGGGAGTTCGCCTTGTAATCGGAAGGTTGCCGGTTCGAGCCCCAGCTTGGACAGTCTCGGTCGTTGTGTCCTTGGGCAAGACACTTCACCCGTTGCCTACTGGTGGTGGTCAGAGGGCCTGGTGGCGCCAGTGTCCGGCAGCCTCGCCTCTGTCAGTGCGCCCCAGGGTGGCTGTGGCTACAATGTAGCTTGCCATCACCAGTGTGTGAATGTGTGCGTGAATGGGTGGATGACTGGATATGTAAAGCGCTTTGGGGTCCTTAGGGACTAGAAAAGCGCTATATAAATACAGGCCATTTACTTAAATTTCCCACTTCAATTCAATTCAATTTCTTTATTGTCCCACAAGGGGAAATTAGTTTAGCAGCAGGAGGATAAGAACAAACAGAACAAATAGTCATCTGCTTTTAGTTCTGCTGCTATTTTCGGAGCTGTTATGACACCTTGCATGTGAGAACATCATGGAAATTCATGCTCTATTTCTCAAAATGAAATTCAACTTCATTGGCTGCTTTGTTTACACTGGATGACATTTAGCGCACACTGCAGATGGACAAGTGCAAGTGGACTGAATGGGAATGTGAAGGCAAATTTTTAGGTGTTTTGACTCCATCACAATTAATAATTAAACTTAAAAGTGTTTCCATAGATTAAGGAAGTTTTTTGAATCGAAAGTAATTGCAGTTTATGTTGCCTGCACATTAACAGTTTTAGTAAAAGTACCTGTAGACGGCACGTCCAGCCTCCACAGCCATCCAGTCCAGGGCAAAGTCGATCTGTCTAACAAATGGTGACATCCTCTTCACCACAGTGTGAGCCACATTCAGCACCACCCTGGGCTCCTCGCGCATAATCCTGCAAAGTTTAAAATTAAGATGTATTTGAAGCCTGGCTGTGACACTGAGGCAAGCAAACAGCTGACTGCTTGTGCATGTGCTCGGCCATACTCATAGAAATGGGCCTTGGAAATGGAGAGGTAGGTGCAGTCTCGGTGCGCTCGCACTGTGAAGATGAGGGGTTCCCCTGTGAGGACAGCCAGGTGACCCACCAACTCCCCGGGGTGAGTAACAAAAAGCAGGGTCTCCTCTTCGCGGTCTATCATACGCTGATAGACATGGAGCAGCCCTGAGATGACAAAGGCCACACTCACGTCCTGAAAAACATGTAGAGAAGAAAATGAGGTCTTGTGACTTTTCACCAGTCAGTGGCATGAAACCAAAAAGGTGATAGTGCTGGATTTTCCTGCAGTTTCAGCAGCCTGATGCTCATTTGTTTCTGCTGACTCTCCCATGGTTTAAAACATATCCTCTTTAAAACTGAGCAACACATTCTTAAATCAGTATCAGCTGATGTGTTTGATCAGCCCAGTTTTTAATATCCACAAGTACCCTGATTAAACGAGGAACAGTAAACGTCAAGAAAAGAAAGAAAACAGATGTGACAGAGAACCTTTAAGACCTGCATTTGCTTTATTAAACTGAGCTACTGAGACTAATAGCCAGTTAAATGTAAGAATATTACTTTGCTCCAATTACAATAATCATTGGTAATCCAAAGCAAGCAGAAGAAGAAGAAACCGAAGGAGACGAAGGAGAAGAAGCACAAGGAGGAGCAAGAGGAGGATGAGGATTCTTGTCCGTTGTCATTAAACTGACCTGGTCTCCCTGGTGGCCTACAACAGATCCAGCTTTGACCTGGCGAAGATTCACCCTCCCATCCAGCAGACTGGGGTCCTGACATGTGCAAAAAAACCACACAGAGGACAGTCTCAGAAGTAGCCAGGACTCAAATATACAACCACTGTGGGATTAATAAAGTTTATATTTTTGAATTTTACTGTTGCTAAAAACACGATCTCCTCATTTGTTTTCAGTTGACCTTTGGTTTTTCATTGTAAGCTACCTTTAATTGGATGACCTGCAGCAAATCCTTTTTAGCAGCTTGGAAAATGGCATTGACTTTATTATGGTAGACACTTCCTCCTCCTGCATCACTGTAATGGTACACAGCAGATGGAGTTTGCTGCACTGTCACACTCTTCTTTAGAATAGACTGAGGAGGTAAAGACAAAAAAAACACAATGTGTGTGAGATCCACACTCATTCTAGTAACTGTGTATGTGCATATATGGTGTGATGGGTGCACAGTTAGATGCCCTGTATGCCCAATGTTCAACATAAACCAGCAATTCCCTGAAAGTGTAACAAAGATAGTTTCTATGCAGAGACCTTGACAGGACTATGAGGCACCGTCTCCTCTTTGGCACCTGGAACGTATGTACTGTTGAAGTCAGGTGACATTTCCCCTGCAAAACACAAATTGTTTAAAATTTCGATAGAACAGTAGCAGTATAATGTCTTCGTAAGTGGATATCAGGCCCTTGTAGAGCAAGAGTATTTTAGTCTAAATAACCCAAAATGTGATGTCCACATATGTGAAGGTCCTACGAGGTTAAGCCACAAGTTTGAACAGAGACTGGTTTAAACCCAAACTGACCGAAACCCAAATTAAGGAGAGCCTTAAAGTATTCTCCTGACTGTATCCTCAGTTAAAGTCAGCAGCACTGTATACAGTATATCATCATTTTGTATTTACCTGTATTTGTATTATCTATCTATCGATCAATCGATAGATATGTCTAATATTAACATTTGTTTGATGACCTGAAATGTTTAAATTTGACAAATATGCAAAACAATAAACGCTTATCATGGCACTGTCAAAAAAGCCAACAATTCCCTAACTTTTTTAGAAGTATACATATATGTGTGTGTACAGTGACACTGCATGTATGTATACCTGTAACAGTAATCGGGTTGGAGAGGGAGCGGGATCTCTTGGTTTTTGATGTGGACATGGAAGAGAGGCTGGACTTTTCTGCTACATCAAAAAACAGATAACATGAGCAGTTTTACTTGATGCACATCGCTTACGTCTCATAGTGAACATATTGAGAAAATGCTGTTATTTCTGACCCGTGTCAGCTTTTTCAGAGCCCAGATCATCAGAGTGAGACTGCTGCCTGCGGAAACCTTTGTGTGGATGAGTCTCACACAGAACGTTTGCCACAGACACCAAGGAGATCGCTTGGCTCTCCTGATAAACACAAGTTAATCAACAAAGTCACCTTTTAATGCAAGAATTTTCTTAAATGATCTGAAATCTTAAATCAATATTAGTAAGAATCAAACTTAAACTCTGACTTTGAGAAAAAACTTTTCAAAAGCCCAAAACCATGTTTCTAATACTACAGATTAGGCTACCTCTAGGAGTCTGCAGCTGACCAACCAACCTTAAAACCACCCCTATGTTTTGGATGAAGACATAGGTCTTGGGTAAAACATTTTTTTTTTAAAAAGAGTCAAAATTCAGATATTCTGATAGTATTCCCAAAATCTAAACTCTAGGTCGGTAACTTAGCAGCCTCGAAGAAAAATCAGGGGTCTCTTGAGATTATGGAGAACAATTGTTATATGCTGATATCATTAGGGTACTTGTCACTATCAATGATAACTCACACCTTGCAGGACAACTAAATATGTGCTCTGAAGAAAACACTTTGAAAAAACAAACATAGAAAGCTTTTGCAACAGAAAAGAATGGCAGAAACAAAGATAAGGCTCACATGACAAGAGCAGAAAGCACAAAGTACTTCTGTTAGCAAGATTACTTGGTTAAATGTGTCCTGTGGACTTTTGTCTTTACCAATGGTAGTACTGTACAGTACCAGTCCTACCAAACGACCTGTTTGCGGATCACCAGACAGAATTTACTCAGTGTCTTTATATGTAAGCACTACTCTCTGTTTTGAGACAGTGTTTCATAACTGGAAAAAATGATGAGTTAATAAAAGAAGGCAACAACACAAGAGTGCGAGGAGAAATTATCCAATCAAAAACAGTTTTGCACTATTCATGTCACAGGTAAATGAAAGAGCACTACCGGGTTGAAGAGCTCAGTGGTAAGGCCAAGGTAGTTGTGTAAGGCAAGAAATGTCACTCTCTGAAGCCGCACCATTATGATCTACAGGACAAGAAGGAAAGGTGACAGAGAAAATGTGTTTGTTTTTTTTAGCTGTACAGGGTGGATTCAGTTTAATCATCGCCCTGTGCTTTGCTGAATGCTATTTACTCGTGGAGAGCATACATACAGTATTTGCAGCCCAGCTAATAAATAATATGATTCATTTTTTTCTGTGGACACTTTACCTGGATGACACGAACCAGAGTTTCTGGATACTTCTCAAACACTGACTGAAAAGCTGCAGCTGGAAGACGCAGGACAGCTGAGGGAACTGCAGCTCTCGCAGATACTGTTTTATAAGGTGCTGGGTAACCCTGAAAATTAAATGATGCAGATCAGAGGTGATGTTTCGCAGTAAAATGCTTTATGAAACCAAGAAATCGCTAATACAGAAAATGCAAAAAGAATTCCTCAATTAGCAGTGCAGTGAGAGATATATGAAGAGAGAGAGGGACCGCACACATACAGTGATGATGTCCAGGATGCTGAGCAAACTGTGAACACTGTCTCCAGGTAACACCTCCTTCACTACGGCATCGGTGCCATCCTGCAGTAATAAACACAGTGAGAACAGAACATCAGAACAGAAAAACAGCACACAAGAACCGAGCCAGTCAAGACATCCTGGTGAAGCTGAGCAACAGAATGGGGAGGGAAGGTGATTTAAATAACTTTGAACATGGCATGGTTGTTGGTGATAGATGGGCTGGTCTGACGATTTCAGAAACTGCTGATCTACTGGTAGTTTCCAGCACAACCATCTCTAGGCTTTACAAAGAGAGAAAGAAAATATTCCATTCAATTGAATTCCTTTTTTTCAAGCTGGCGTGATCAATCATTTTGACCTAACAGAAAGAAGCACTGGTACTCATCTGGAGCGTTAATAATCAAAAAGAATGTGCCCCCCGAATCAATACTAGCCCTTTATATTCAGCTCATTTAACTGTATGAAGCTGCACGGGTGCTTACATTCTCGTGGACGCACAGCTCCAGGCGGCCATCTTGAACCACGTAAATGCTGTCATCAGTGTCACCGGGTCGGAAGAGTCCCTCTCCTTGGTGCAGCTGGATCAGCACCATGTGACGACACAGCTCCAAAAACAGAGGTTTCTCGAAGTGCCCGAGCACCCTGTGTGCGCACGGCATAGTTCTGTTACTGCTAGCTGGAATAATCATGCTACATATCAAAGAATGAATATGCCTAATACTGATTTGACATTAACACTCATTAGCACTCTGTGAATCACTTTACTTTCTGAGTTTGGTGCTGAATGAGGCCCATTATGTATCAAGAGTACTGACCTGACATTTTTCAGCATGTACAGCACTTCAGAGGGTAAATGGGAGTTCTGCACGTCAAACTCAGTGAGGTCAGCCTCCAGCAGGCAGGGAGGAGGCTCCTTGGGCTGCAGGGTCGGGGGCTCCCTACGAATGCGCAGGATCCTAAAACAGACACACTTATCACACTTTGTTGCTGTTTTGCTTTTTTTTTTACACTATGTTTCTTCTTCTGTTTATACAGGGGCTCACTTGCGAGCTATAGAAAGAACTTTAGTCCTCTTCCTCACTCGCTGCCGCACGGCTGAGTTTGAGTTGGAAGCAGGCACCGAGGAAAGTGTCTGAACCTGCAACAGCAAGAAAGAGAAACATGATGCTACACAGAAGGCATTCTGATGATAATACACGTGCCAGTATAGATAGATATAGATACTGTAAGGTATATGATTCTCTCTAGCAGCCATGCCTAATGACAAGGCTGTTAGCACCAGCTAAATTCCAGCACACTAATTTTTTCAGCATTTATAAGCCATTATTGCTTGTCAAAAAAGTTACACAAAATAGTTTCCCATCACAGGAAATTTATTTTGAGTGTCTTCATAGTTCTATTTTTGAGATACACCAATTTTTATATACTGTAAAGTATATTTTACAAAAGCTATATGTGGAAGGAAACCGTGACCTAGGGCAAGCTGATGGCATAAGATGTAAGTACAACTACTACAGTTTCATATGCCAAAAAAAAAATCATTGTGCTAACTTACGTGGTTCCGGTTCTATGTGGATTTAAAAATAGTTACGCAAAACGATGCGGACACGCTCTGACCGGTTTTAAAGGGTTAAATTTCAAGACAGCAAGATGGTGACAGCAAAAACTCTTACTCCCAGGATTCAAAACTGAATATGACAAACCAATGGATGACTGGTTGACTATACTGTCTGTTCTCCTGTCTATGACTATTCCCCGTAAACCCTTGTGTTAAAATGCTTTAGTAACTAGCAGAGCCTGAGTCACTAAACTGAACATCTTGACTCTGTTTGTCCTGTTGGTGCCTACAGACGACTCAGCAAGTTTGTGCTTCAGTTTTAGTGGGTGAACTTCGGGTATTTTTGGAATACACATGTTAGCTGATAAGTTAGTGCTCCACACTCTTGTACAATTACAGTCACTTTTAGCTCTGAAAAGCCTCACACTATGGTGGCCAAAACACTAATGGTGAGGCCTTGAAATGCAGAGTCCTGAATTGGGTAAGTAACATAATGGTGGCTATGTCCATCTTTTATATACAGTGTATGGTTTTGCCCAAGGTCTCTTCTGTTTCACTAAATGATTGCTTATAAGAGATTGAGGTTCTCTGTAACTTGTACAGCATATACATGACGTTGCAGACCTGCATTGAGGTTTTGTTTTTCTCTGTAAAATTTTCAGTTTTTTTAAGTATCATCAATTACTCAAAAAATGGTCAGTGCAACCTCAGCTAACATTTGTCACTCAGTAAAGACTTCTGCAAACTATTAGTGACCATGCAGTGAAGTATACAAAAATAGCATTCAAATGAGTCATCAAGATTCCTGAATAAGTTTGTTTCTTGCCATCATCTTTAGCTTGATTAATAAAAGAAAAACAAAATATGATAACAGACAACAAAGACTGTGGACACATGGTTTATAAAACACACACAACAGAAGGGCGCCTGCTGGGGGTGATGGTGCCCTCAAAGTGTGCATCAAGAAATAACTTGCCTTTCTCATGATCTTTCGGCCGTAGAACATCACTTTGTCTCGCTTCCTAAAACGGTAGTGGGGGACCCCAGCCTCCTCCTCTAAAAGAACCACAAAACCTCTGTAAGATCTGTCTGTGCTCAGCACAGAGCAGGAAATCTAACTCTGCAATGTAACTGTTGATTTATAAAACACTGCTCCTTCAATAAGCACTGTCCAATAGTCTCAGGCTATCTGCTAAAGGTCACCTTACTGTCACATTTTTACTGCAACTCTGTTTAATTAAGTTATTTATGTATTTTAAATCAGGGCTGAAGACATACCATCATTGACTTGAATTACATTAACTTATGGACAGTTTGTCCACCTCTTTGTTTCAGTTGCACCTGTTTAATGTAACTAACCAAGACAGAAATAGTAGTACAAATAGTATTTAGTATCTAATAGTTTACATTCAAAACGTTTTATAAGCTATTTTTGCATTTAAACCTCACCCTGCAGTAATACTTTAACAACAAACATCAGCTAAAACAGTCATATCAATGGTAGACTAGAAAACTCTTATACTTAAACTATAAGGTTTATGACTCTGAGCTCTGCAACTTGTTCATCACTGAATATTTTTAGTTACACTGAAACAGCATGGGTTTGGGGTGTGCAGCCTGCAGAGAACTGACTTGATAGTTTGTATCGTCTGTAAAGGAGGAACACAACAACTCCAACGACAGACATCACCATCACTGCTCCGATCAGTACAGCTGTCCACTGGAAGAAATAAAAAAAAAAAAAACAGCATACCCAACATCAAAACACTTTCACTTGCACATTTGTGTACCTAAAAAAGTAAAAGCTAAAACACATTTTAAAAGTACTCCTTGTATATTCAAACCTTCAACTAAGGCTGTCAACAGAGTATTTAAAAAGCTTGCCTGTGTTGTAATGAGAAAATAAACAGCTTAAGTTAAAATAGGACCAAACCATACTTTCATGCAAGACCAACTTTTACCACAAGATGGTGCTGCTCCTTGTCAAACCCCACTGTGCCAGCGCCTGCTAGTCTGTCCTGAACTGGAAGTCCCACAGGACCTTAGCTCCACTGTTCTCAACCACCTTTAGTGGTGTCTCCCATCTGGACTTGGGGACTTCTTGTCCATATGTGGTACAGATGTTCCAGATTCTAGCCAACTGGTTGTGCCTTGGTGTTTGCGGTCTCAGCTTGCACCTTGCATCCTGCTGCTCTGTGTTGATCAGTTCCATGGCACCTTTGCAGTCTAGAACCTGTCAGCTGTAATAGAGTCCTGCCTCTATTGATCTGATGCTTAGTGCCTGTTCTTGTGCTGCCATGATAAAAAACCTCTATCCTTTTCTTTAGTCCGCCCATTTCTGGCCACTGGTAGGATTTCTTGATGTCTGCCACTTCCTCTCTCTGTCAATGGAACATCCCATTCAGAGGGATGTATTCGCAGATGCTCCGTGTTTCATCTTGGATTGTGGCTCTGACACTCCTTAACCCTCACCCTCCCTCTTTCTGTTGCTCATAGAGCCTTAGGGTGCTAGAATACATGTGAAGACCTTGGTGGCATCTATCTCCTCCTGTGACCAGCTTATTATTCCAGCTGGGTATCTCTAATGACCGACAGGGTGAATGCATTGGCTTGGATCTTTTTCTACCATTCAGCTGGCTTCTTATCACCTGATAGTTATAGATCTCTCTATCAACAGATCACTACATCAATCTACAGATGTATATATCTATGTATTGAAGGATCAATAGGTTGTAGCTTTTGTCTGTTAAACAGAATATGTGTCAGGCTAAATACTGCCTTTTCTTATTACATGGGTGGACAATTTCCACTAGCAGGAGTGGTCTTTTACCAGAAAGTAAAACAACACCCCTGCTGGTGGAAATTCTTCTAAATTTAACTTATTCTGAATACAATGAGTACCTTTAAAGGAATATAAATAATATTTAAACATACAGTAATAACAGAAAGCATTCACACTTAGTCACTATTTGCATGAATTTACTTAATTCTTTCTTTTGTTTCCTTTCAGTTTTTTGTTATATATCGTTTAGTATATAAAGGCACACAAGCCAACTTCCACTGTTTACCATATTGGCTTCTGTCCGTTCCTCCACAAAAAGTTCCATCGTGGCCTTAAGCCTATCCAGCGGAACCAGCTTATGAAACATCAGAGACAACACAAAGGAAATGAAATGACTCACAGCTGAAGGTGAGCCAGGCTGTGCATTCAGAAAAGAATCAGGTTTGGGAACAGTCAAGACAAGATTAAAATACAGTCTGTTTTCACACAAAAGATCTAACAGTCTGATAAAGCATTGCACAATATTCTATAATATATTAGTTGTAATTGAGAGCCACAGTGGAAAATATCTGTTAATTTCCAGCTCCGTGTTTTTATTCCTGGGGTCTATTAGACTTATTTTATGTACTCAAAGTTATAATTACCTCCCTGTTCATATTCGTACTGCCGAGTCTATTCAGTCTTTTAAATCACGTCTTAAAACTTATCTTTTTACTTTGGCCTTTGATTCTAACTAGTTGGCTGTTCTAGCTTATTGTGTTGTTACCTATTGTTTGTCGTCCTGTTTTATTGTTTGTTTTAATTGTCTCATGTTTTTACTGACTGTGAAGCACTATGGTCAACACTGTTGTTTTAATATGTGCTATATAAATAAATATTGATTTGAATTCTTAATTACTCTATGCTGATCCTTTGTACAGCCCTACAGTTCAACCTCTAAAACAAATTGTTTTAAGTCATCCCCCATTAACTTTCTTCAGACTGAAATTATTTTTTTATTTGCTTTCTTGTTTCCATGTAACAACCCCTTAACTTCTTCTTACTCAATGAAAGCAGACTAGGAGTAAGCCTTGAAGCTCTTTTCTGTCATATTTCAGGCCTTCTTATAGAACAAAATGACTTGGTGTGCATCAGATGTTAGTGAGGGTGATCTTTGACTATGTAGTTGCCCTTGGAAAAACTCATAAACTAACATACTGGTAGTCATCAAACCAGAACTTTATTTATATATACTGAGGTGTCAAAACTCTGTCATTAATGTTGTCTTTATGGGGGGAAAGACATAAGCGGTTTCTTTTACTGATTACATGTTCTACTACTAGAGCATGTTTGCATGAATCACGGCTCAAAATCATCCTCACCTTATGGTACATCTAATATTTTCTCTTATCTTATGCCCCTTAGTTCTTTTTATCTTCTGACTCAAGTAAGCCATTTGAACACGATGCACCACAGAATGCCAAATCATTCCTACCTGTGGAAATTAAACTCTTTATGGGTCTATCTGTGGGTTTAATCTTTACAACTCCTCCGGGATTATATTCACTTGTAATATCTTGTTTACAATATCTTGTTTACTTCTTTCTTGTACATGCATCACTTACTTTGTAATATTTTATTCAACATTACTCTTTGAGGGCCTTATTATTTATATAGAAGATTTACATGCTCCATCTTTCATACTTGTATTTTAATTGAGCATCTACAACAAAACTATTTTCTCCTGGGGTTAATAAAATATTCTGATCTGACTGAGGTGAACAGCTACACTAAGTCTTTATACAGGGAGTGCAGAATTATTAGGCAAATGAGTATTTTGTCCACATCATCCTCTTCATGCATGTTGTCTTACTCCAAGCTGTATAGGCTCGAAAGCCTACTACCAATTAAGCATATTAGGTGATGTGCATCTCTGTAATGAGAAGGGGTGTGGTCTAATGACATCAACACCCTATATCAGGTGTGCATAATTATTAGGCAACGCCCTTTCCTTTGGCAAAATGGGTCAAAAGAAGGACTTGACGGGCTCAGAAAAGTCAAAAATAGTGAGATATCTTGCAGAGGGATGCAGCAGTCTCAAAATTGCAAAGCTTCTGAAGCGTGATCATCGAACAATCAAACGTTTCATTCAAAATAGTCAACAGGGTCGCAAGAAGCGTGTGGAAAAACCAAGGCGCAAAATAACTGCCCATGAACTGAGAAAAGTCAAGCGTGCAGCTGCCAAAATGCCACTTGCCACCAGTTTGGCCATATTTCAGAGCTGCAACGTCACTGGAGTGCCCAAAAGCACAAGGTGTGTAATACGCAGAGACATAGCCAAGGTAAGAAAGGCTGAAAGACGACCACCACTGAACAAGACACACAAGCTGAAACGTCAAGACTGGGCCAAGAAATATCTCAAGACTGATTTTTCTAAGGTTTTATGGACTGATGAAATGAGAGTGAGTCTTGATGGGCCAGATGGATGGGCCCGTGGCTGGATTGGTAAAGGGCAGAGAGCTCCAGTCCGACTCAGACGCCAGCAAGGTGGAGGTGGAGTACTGGTTTGGGCTGGTATCATCAAAGATGAGCTTGTGGGGCCTTTTCGGGTTGAGGATGGAGTCAAGCTCAACTCCCAGTCCTACTGCCAGTTTCTGGAAGACACCTTCTTCAAGCAGTGGTACAGGAAGAAGTCTGCATCCTTCAAGAAAAATATGATTTTCATGCTGGACAATGCTCCATCACACGCGTCCAAGTACTCCACAGCGTGGCTGGCAAGAAAGGGTATAAAAGAAGAAAAACTAATGACATGGCCACCTTGTTCACCTGATCTGAACCCCATTGAGAACCTGTGGTCCATCATCAAATGTGAGATTTACAAGGAAGGATAACAGTACACCTCTCTGAACAGTGTCTAGGAGGCTGTGGTTGCTGCTGCACGCAATGTTGATGGTGAACAGATCAAAACACTGACAGAATCCATGGATGGCAGGCTTTTGAGTGTCCTTGCAAAGAAAGGTGGCTATATTGGTCGCTGATTTGTTTTTGTTTTGTTTTTGAATGTCAGAAATGTATATTTGTGAATGTGGAGATGTTATATTGGTTTCACTGGTAAAAATAAATAATTGAAATGGGTATATATTTGTTTTTTGTTAAGTTGCCTAATAATTATGCACAGTAATAGTCACCTGCACACACAGATATCCCCCTAAAATAGCTAAAACTAAAAACAAACTAAAAACTACTTCCAAAAACATTCAGCTTTCATATTAATGAGTTATTTGGGTTCATTGAGAACATGGTTGTTGTTCAATAATAAAATTATTCCTTAAAAATACAACTTGCCTAATAATTCTGCACTCCCTGTAATGAGGTGCTGCAACTCTGCAGTGTAAATGATCATTCGATTAGCAGAGGGATTTTTTTTTTTTTTACGTAGCTTTAAGGACATAAGACTTAGACACTGAAGTTTAACAAATGACTTACTGGATTACTGGACTTATTGCAGAGCTCCTCTTCATCATTGTCTTCCATGCCTATTTTCAAAAGAAAGAAAAATGCCACCCTAAAACAATGTTTGAAAACTTTGCAAAGCCCAACCTTTCATGTGACTCTTTACTCATTAAATCTTTGTTCTCTCCAGCTGATCGAAACGAGGTCACAGAGCAGAAATCTGGGTTAAAGATCACCTCCAGCTCTCACTGACTGTTGGTAACCAGACACTCCCTCCCGCGCTGACACACTGCAACCCTGCCGCATGCGTATCTATATCTGAATTAGTACAAAGCTCGACATGGGGAAAGACAACGTTTTCACTTTGTTTACTAAACTTACTTCTCGCTTATTTGCTTGTCATCATATAAAAGAACCAAATACAACACGGATCATAACGAGGCTGATCCTGGTTGACGGGATTCCAACGTAATATGGAAACAGCGTCTACCTACAGTTCCAACCTTACCTTTAATATCACATTTAACTTTAACTGTAAAGTTGTAATTCTCATTTTTGCATGTGTGTGTAGCTCTGTTCCGTTACCCAAGAGGACAATGGAGTGGAAAAGAAACACTAAACTAGTAGGTCTGCGGTGACAGAGTCCCTCGGTGAGAAACCGCAAGATACAATCTCTAGCTTACCTTTTTAGACTAAAGTCAAGCAAAGAATGTTGCCATGTACCTTTCTTATGCCAAAGTTTTTACGTTTACGTGCTTTCCAGTTCTTTGGAAAAAGCAATCTAAATGTCCTGTCATACCTATCAAAATAAAACCTCTCTTAACAAAAGGCTACAGCAACACCGAATAGAATATACGATTTTTTTTTAAAGATGTCGAATGAAAAACAATAGCTTTTATAATAGAAATTATACCCATAGTTCATTTGAACACGGACAATTTTTTTAAAATCTTTTTATATGCTAACATGTTTATGAAATATTTAGCTGTGTGGGTTGCATCCTTCGAAGCATGCAGCCCTTGAGCACACAGCTTTTATTTTGAAGGGCTGTTTCTCCACTCATGGGCTCTGCGTAGTTGTCTTAAATGACGTACCTCCAATCACTGGCAGCGAAACAAGCATCTCGTATTTTGATTGGTAGATGGTGCCTAATGTCGTCCAATCACCAAACAGTTTGTTAGATAGTGAAGCAGCTCGATAGCGTTGGGCTGACGGTGTGGTGAAGGTGAGTGAAGTCGAATATTTTATAGATATATAAATATGAATGTAACAATTTCTGAATCTGCAGTTCATCGAAAATTCAAATAATATCCAGAATTTTATCTGAAATTAATTATGAGCTCGAAAGCAGCATTACATTTAGCTATCATTTAAGTTGTTTGCTAGTTAGCAAGCTAACCAGTGAACAAGTTACAGAAATCAGCACTTAAGGTTTCTTACTAAACTGTAATGTAACGCATGTTGACCCTAATCCTAACCCAGAGTGCAGTCTGAACAGTAAAGCATCACTGTTACCTGACTACCAAGTGAAAAATGAAAGTAATTTTTGTGTATTGATCGTCAATATTCTAACAGGATTTTGTCCATCTTCCCTGGCAGTGTATTTGGCTATTTCATGAGGTGGTGTATACCCACTCTTTATTAAAATCAACGCTTTTGTTTTTACTCTCTTCTGTCCTGTAGGAAGGCTGTGCCAGCATGGGTGTGTTATCCACGCTGATGAGGGGGCTGGTGCGAGGTGCTGACAGGATGTCTGAGTTCACGAGCAAGCGTGGATCAAGGACTCATAATAAAGGCAGGGGCGCCAGGCCCGCTGGACGGAATCTCCCCAGCTCCAAGTTTCTAGCCATTCGGGCCATGATTCCGGAGTTTGTGGTGCCTCCTTTGGAGGGATTCAAACTCAGACCATATGTCTCATACCGTGCCCCGAAAGGAACAGAACCTCCACTCACAGCACAGAGTCTGTTCGATGAAGTTGTGGCTCCTCAGATCAAACAGGACTTGGAAGCAGGCACTTTCAGCAAAGACCAGCTAGTGAAGTATGGATTTGAGCCCACACAGGAGGGGAAGCTCTTCAAGCTCTATCCAAAGAATTATGTACGTTAATGATGGATTTCCAAAGACTCGCTGATTCACTGGGGACTGAAAGCTGCAGATCAACTGATGAGGGCCCCTTCTAGAAAATCAACTACTACATAAACTGTTCAGGAAAAAGGCCTTGTCTTACAGGTTTTGTTATTTGATGACCTGGAAAAATAAAACAAAAAGCATGATTAATACTGCACAACTGTCAGATATTCATTATAATGGTTTGAGCTCCTGTTTTTTTTTAAGTTATGAGTCTTCACTGAGGGACTGGTGATCTTGTTCAAGGGTATATGCAGACTAGCTACATGTGACATATTTCAAAGTTAAACACAGTGGTAATTATTCAGTTACCACATAATAGTTTGCTTTATTTTTCAGGCCATTAAGTACCTAAAATTGCACTTACCTGTACTCTAATGTCCACTTGAGACCGGCTAAAAGTGAATCAATCCTCAGACTCATATTACAATAAACAACATTAAAAAGCATAATTATAGTCTGGTACAAATAGTTTTGTTCTGTAGGTAGGTTCATTATATCTCTACATTGAGACGAGTAACTTCTAAGGGTGGCCGCTTTAGTTCAGATGAAGGCAGCTGTAGCCGATTGCAGTGGGTTAGGGCTCACATGTGCTAACTGGAGTCACTAAACTGAACCGAACCTCTTGAACAGGTTTGTGCAGTATTATATTTGTGTTCTCACTTAATATAAAATTATTACTGATTGTCGCATGTGGTGTGATCTTAACCTGAATATCACCAAAATTAAATCAACTTGATTTAAACCACCAAAATAATATCTTGAAAACTGGATGCTACACTGCTAAGTGCTAACAAACAGAATTCTCCCTTCAAGGGGAGAGTCACCTGACAAACAACATGGCCTGTTATAATTTTTATGGGTGCATTTCTGATATTTTGTCCTGCTCCTTAACATTAACAATTAGCTGCTATGTTTTTTGATTCAACTTTAGGGATGCAGCTTGCCAAGTGGGCATCTTGACCCTATTTTAGCCCCACAACAACCACCTCACACGACCCTGCAGCTGGTCTGGGCTAAAGAAGAAAAAAACCAAACAAAGAACATGTGTAGGTGAATGGTTGTATTGCGCTTGTAGCTACAGTACACACGAGTATGAGGATTATAAACTTCTTTTTTTTTTTTTGCTTAAATACAAGTTTATATTAAAAAAAAAAAATCAGTGTCACTATGAAAATAGAGGGTCTTGCTAATTGCATATAATGTGATAAGTCATTCCAAAGTATAGGAATCTTCATGATAAAAACAGTGACTGGAATAACAGCATGACATGCTCTTGCTGTAGTCAGGCTATACATTTAGATTTCAATAGTGTCAACATTGCTATGACTCCTGTAAAGCCTGGTCTGGCATCCAGTCCCAGCGCCACACGTGGAGCATGTGGTCATAGAATGAGCAGCTGGCCAGCAGGCAGGACAGTGAGGGAGCATCCTCATCAGGGTTGAGGGTGGGAACTGGAGCAGGGGAGGTCTGAGGTGCTGCAATTCCCTCTGGGATGTATCGACCAGCATCGTCCTCCAGGGAAGTGTCAAAGCTGGCAGTGGGAGATTCATATTGAATCCTTAAGTGTCCTCGGTTCTCTGCAGGGCTTTCCTTTGGTTCTGTGGCAGGCGGGGAACAGGCAGTATGGTCCTCCAGGGACAGCCTGGACCAGTCTGCTCCATATGCCAAGGAACTGTGGAGGATGTATGAGGTTACAATGGGGCATGCTCCTGCACTGCCCTCTGTAAGTAAACAAACAGTAAGTTATTAAAACCCCCCACAGATTTCTCCTGGTAAAAACAACCATTTGTACAATATGTGAGGTCTACTGATGTTTCAGGTAGAGAAGGAAGCCTTTCACCATTCAAAGCTATTTACACTGCCAGCACCATTCACAGAATCTTTCCTATCAAACACAAACACCATTTTGGCGTGTTTGGCATCCATCTGTTTCAGACAGTTTTTTTTGTGTGTGTTACACACCCCTTGGCAAACATGGACATGTGTCCATGTTTGATTTGAGAAATTGAGGACACAGAGAATGTCATCAGGAAAGCATTTCGTGAGGCAACAGATTTATAGAGCAGTATGCTCATTTTCCCATACATTTTTATAGAGTCAGACTTCTTTTCACGACAAGGAGTGGCTCCCTGCTGGCCATTAGAAAGAATGCAGGTTTAAAATGCTACATGGTTTGCCTTTTCAGGCCTGGACTCTAGTCCATCGTTTTTAAAGAGCCTATAAAAAAAGCAAAAAGGTATATGCTCTGTTGCTTAATTTCTTCAAATTGTGCAGTATCTATAAATAGTAATGATGAGTTCATTAAGCTACCTTTCCGCTCTGAGAAGCTAAAAAGACGGCTAAGATCAATTATAATTAGACAATTGTCAAACAATTCTCATATTTAAGAAGCTGAAACTAGACCGGTCTCTGGAGTCCAAACCAGCTAAACTAGGCAAGAGCCCACGCAGGCTGTCAGTCCAATGGGAGAGACAGAATCACCACAAAGTGTGAGGTGAAAACTGTGTTTTCACAGGCCTAAAGCTGGTCTAATTCAGAGCGACCATTTTATTGTTTATCACTTATTCAAACACACCTAGAGCCTGCTGACAGTGAAGGATGTGGAAGTCATTATGCATGCAGGCTGCCAGCAGCAGGTGCTGATGGCTGGGATGCCACTTCAGTCTCCACACTCCACCACCCAATGGAGTCTCACTCAGGGGCTGCCGCATGTTTCGGCCATCCCACAGCAAAACCTGCTCATCGTAACTGTGGAAGGAGAAGTGCGTGAGAGGAGCAACAAGTATACAACTCTTACACAACAACAGCTCAACATCAGGATATTTACCTGCCTGTAGCCAGAATGTGCTCCCGATGAGGGTTGCTGTGAATACTGCACACACCCATCGAGTGCCTTTGAAAGAAAACAACATAAATTTGTGTCTGCACACTGTCAAAATGGAATATATACATGAAAACTGATACACTATCAACCTCACCTTTTACTTATGAAAGTGGGGCTGGAGGGACCGATCCTTAAATCCCAACCTTTCAGTTTACAGTCATCACCACCTGGTGAGAAAACAACACATGACACAGCACAGGAGAATATTTAGATGGCCGATTTAGAGGCAGCATCAATGTGAGCTCACAAACTACCCGTGTAAGGCACACAAATTGGTGGCACATATGTATGATTTAAAGTCATGATAAAAAAAATAAAGTACACCATATCTGAAATCTAAGGTTTTATATACAAGGACAAAAAATATCATCTGCTTCTTAGGAGAGGTTACAATAGGTAAGTACAACATCAGATAAACAACACATGGCATATTACACTGTGTCATTTATTTAACAATAAACCAAAATGCAGAAGGGATGTGTGAAAAACCAAGGACAATATGCTTCCACGGGAATTAATTGGCTGCTACTCAGGCTGTTAATTATCAGCAATCATCAGCCAGGAGCCGATAATCAAATACTGATTATCGGCTTGACAGTTTTCTGGTCCGGAGCACTCGTGTGTTAGCACAAGGCCCAGCAGGAAAGCCGTAAACAATGAACTTAGAGGAGCAATTGTTGCTATTGATTAAACTTGGAAGGGTTATAAGGCCATTTCCAAACAATTTCAAATCCATCACTCTACAGTGAGAATAATTAGTCACAAGTGGAAAACACTGAAGACAAATACGAATCTTCCAAACAGTGGCGATCCCAGCAAATTGACCCCAAAGTCAGACTGTGCAATGCCGAGTGAAACTCCGAAAATCGCTACATTTCAGAATATGTAGGCTTCACTTAGCATGTTAAATGTTAAACTTCTTGACAGTACAATCAGACTGAACAACATTGTCTCATTTGAAAGGGCAAAGAAAACCAAAAACAAATACACACCGCAATATAGCTTAGGTTTATGAAGTTGCATCTGAGGAAACCACAACACTTCAGGAACAATGACCTTTGGACATACAAGACCAAATTGGAGAGATTTTGCTATAATGCACAGTGCCATATTTGGTGAAGACCAAACATTGCATAGTAGTACAAATACCATCTCATACTGAAGCAGCTTAATAGCATTTGGTCAAGGTGAAACACCAACTCATACCATCTGTCGTGGAGCTGTGGTGGTGGAGGGATGATGATTTGAGATTATTTTGCAGGCACAGAACCTGGGAACCTTGACCATGAACTCCTCTGTATACCAAAGAACACAGAGGAGTCAAACAGCTAAAACTCTGGACCAAATGCTGTCATACAACAGACGTTGC
The DNA here is from genome assembly GCF_057382275.1 of Copadichromis virginalis. Taxonomy (NCBI): domain Eukaryota; kingdom Metazoa; phylum Chordata; class Actinopteri; order Cichliformes; family Cichlidae; genus Copadichromis; species Copadichromis virginalis. The sequence continues at coordinate 10,892,206 of NC_140629.1, forward strand.
AATTGCGCAAAGAACCTCAACCCAAAGAAACCTGGACTTTAAGACAGCTGTACCCACAAACGTCAATAAACTGCAGTAAAGCTGTAAAGCAGAATGAGGGCAAGATGCATCCACAATAATGTCAGAGACTAATGAAGTCACACAGAAAATTATTACTTCAAGCTACAGTTGCTAAAATTGGTTCTACAATCTTCTGAATCATGAGGTGCACTTAAGGTTTTACTCACTGCTTCTGGATTTTGGCTTAGTTTCAAATACATAAATAATGGCATGTGTTGCTCATCTGAGGTAATAATTTTATCATATTAGAAGCTGAAAAGGATTCATATGTGAAACCTCAGAACTGAAATAGGATGTACTTACTTTATTTTTCACATGACAGTTGTATATCAGTTTTACTGACTGATTTCAGCAAATAAGATGCCACTCACCAATTATTAATTAAATCCTAATTAGTATTTAACCGTTATTTTGTTTGCAGAAAAAGATGGACTAAACAAAAAATGTTTTAGATCAAAGAATATTTTATTTTTAAATCACAGAGCCAATCCAAGTAAATACAAAACAGAGTTTTTAAAACAAAAAAAGCTATTCAAACCTACCTGCTATGATGGGTTTCCTGTTCTTACTGAAAAATACAGTTATTTGGATTTATGCAAATGATACGTAAGATTCTAGAATACGCTTTTCTTTGCTTGCAACAATTAACACATTAATTTTTAAGAGTGACAGGATATATGTTACCAGAGTACACAAGCTGTGTGTCCCAATAAGAGAAGGCAGAGATCCAGGCCTCAAAGTCATGGGCTTTCCACTGAGACAGTGTTGTTAAAGCACCTTCAGCCAGAGAGAGCACGCTGATGCAGCCTGCAGAGTCACTGCACACAATCCGCACGTCACTGCTGCTGACACGACAGGGTGAGGTATTAACATGAATGATATTTGCACAACATGTGACATTGGCTCTTTTATGGAGGTAGTAGCGTCTCCAATAAGCTGACCTGTCCAGTCTTCCAGTGGACCAGTCTAATGACAGAGCCAGCCGCTCTGCTCCAACCTCCAGACTACTGAGAGACTGCAGACTGTGGCTACCCTCCTACTGGATACACACATTCATGAGTGCACACCACAACATCAACACAAAACAACAAATGAATGCACAGTTAGAGGTGAGGCATAAAAACAGCAGCCTTCCTGTAGCCTGAATCTAAAATAGCTGCTGCGCTCATGCACTGCAGCTCAAGCTGTCTGTGGCCGTTACACGGCAATCAAGGCCTTAATGCGTATTTTAGTGTGCTAAACTTAGTAACTGTTAAATACAGGCAAAATTAATGAAACACCAAAATCATAAACTCGACTGATCTTGGGGCCAATAAATCAGCTGATATTAACCATAAATAATGCCATATCTACATTTATAAAAGTCAATAAATATGTAAAAAATAAAGAAAAGTTATACTGTGATTGGACAGATTTTGCTGCCCCTTTCATGTTTCTGTCGTTAGATCAGGAAAGCCTCGGTTACTTTAGTGAGCTGACAACCAGTTTTGTGTAACTTTTTATCCTGACTACCAATGATGGGGTTAAGTGAATCCAGATAATGGAAAAATGTTCTGGGTATGCTGAGATGTCTTCATAATACAGGCCCCACATGCCACTGTCTAAATCTTTTGATGCCACATTTCTCACCTGACTGCGAGACAGTGTGTACAGCTGCAGCTCCCCGGTAGCTGTTGCCATCCCCAGCACTGCTCTGTCTGACACAGGCACGTGGCACCTATGAACACGCATAACAATGAATATGAGGGAAATAACCGAAGCTACACTGACCAAATCTGCTTTCTTACCATTTCAAATCTAAAATGGCTGCGGTGTCCATGCGCTGCAGCTCTGTGAGAGGGGGGCACATCGGTCCCTCGTGCCGAAATTCAAAAAGGTAGAGACGACCGATCCTGCTCGGGGTGGCATCTTCTTCCCCTCCCTGCAACATGAGAGCAGAGTGACACAGAGCAGACATCAAAGTGGGTCCTCATTAACTCCACTGGTTGCTTCATTCGGCTACCAAGTCTTTATTAATAAAATGTATGCAGCACTCTGGGGCAGCAGTGTAATTTTTTTTTAAGTTAGATGACATAAATGTAATCAAAAATGATTTCCAGGGAGAGTTTAAATTAGCTGCTGTGATCTGGGCCAGTGTGCCTGTATAACAAAGTTAAGTCCGTGTGCTGGTAATGCCATACGCCTATACAGCATTTGTAAGCAAACCGAGCGGCTTCTGAGTGAGTCTGCTTTAATTACCAGCTAGCACTAGAGCAAGAGGAGGAAACCAACTTTAAAAAAAAAAAAAAAAGAGTTAGCAGGCAATAGAGGAATACCTTGCATTACAATCCTTCTCCTTACATACTAACTAATAAGGCCCTGTCATATTTAAATACGACCCCGCCCCTCACCTTTGGAACCAGTTCCCAGTTTGGATTCAGGAGACAGACACCCTCTGCTCTAAAAACTGAACATAAAACTTTCCGTTTTGATAAAGCATATCAGGTAGGGCTGGATCGGGGGGAGCTTCCTGTGATACTCTGAGGATTTCTTCTCAACTCACTTCTTTTCAACCCGCACACGTTTTATATGCCACTGCCACATGTCATTAAATTGTATCTTCTCTCTCCCACAGTCTGCCCTCATCTTTCCTTTTTCTCTTCTGCTTCCTTTCACAGCTGCCTCTCCCTGAGGCTGCTTCTGTCAGAGGTTTCTTCCTGTTAAAAAGGTTTTTTTCTTTGCCACCATCATATAGTGCTTACTTATAGGGGATTGTTCTAGGGGGTTTTCTCTCCAATACTGTAGGGTTTTTACCTAAATTGAATAGATGTGATGTCACATGAAAACTATGAAAAAGCTGTCTGACGTAATATGAAAGCGTTTTAATTTCTTAGAGAACATGCTTAAGGTAATTAGGAAAGACTGCAACAAACATTTTATTTAAGGGGAGCAAGGGCCAATCTATTAATACCGGATTTTTTTTTAAATATCAATATCTCCTAGTTTGGAGTAAGGTTTACTGTTAGCATGTACTAACCCTTTATTTTGCTCATATTTATCTTATGGTGCAGTTTAGCCCTAGTCTGAAATAAGTTCCTTAACGCCTCTGCCTTTAAAACCATCCTGTTTTTAAGCTTACTTTCACACAATTCTTCTGCACTCACAGTCAGAGCTATAGCTTACAGAGCCATGACTGGAAAAAGAAAACTGACTCAAACCAAGTCCCAGTCTGAAGACTAGGATTACTTGTACATACACTGACCTCATTATTTAAAATGTTGTCCATGTTTAATATGAGAACCAAATACTGGAACTGTATACATATACAAAAAATGTAAAGATTTTAGGTCCATGTAAGTGAACAACTGGAACTTCTGCCCAGACACTGGGTAAATCTATAACCCCACCATTTAAAAAATAAATAAATCACAGCCCACATTAATATCTATTCCTGACTTGACTTAAATGATAAAATATACTAACTACTAATGATTCAAAGTAAAACACTGAAGCTTTATATATTATACTTGTCAGCTGACATCAATTGTACAAGCCATCACTTTTTTGTTGTTGTTTTTTTAACAAACCAATTAACATAGTGGTCAGAGTTCTCTGGCTTCTTTACTTATTACTAATCTGGTCTAAATGCTTACAGCCAGCGCTGGAGATAAGCATTTTAGCCACAAACCTCTTTTAGCAATCCAATCCGGTGATCCAAACACCGCCAAAACAGGTGGACAATGTACACGGGACCAAATTCTCATAATTTTAAGCGAAGGAAGGGTATAAAGACATTTGTATACAATTCTATTCCCATGACAGGTAATGGGATGTAATCTCACCCCTTTCTGTAGCTGATACGTGCCGCAGGCCAGGATGCTGTGGTTGGGTGAAACAGGACACCACTCCACCGCGTCAGCGCTCAACTCCGTGTCGAACACCTGTAGACTGCGGGTCTTCGACTTCCAAGCCATGAATACCTGATGTGCATACCGTTATCCCACGGGTTGCTACAAATTCCAAAATATATCCTGTTACGACTCAGTTGTTAAAAGACAGTAAACTAGTGCACGACATCTTAAGCATTTTTAGTTAAATTTAATTAACGTAACAAAATGTTTTGGTCGCTAGCTAGCAAGCTATGAATAACTGGCTGCAGCCTCACAAGAGCCAAAATGTCACCAGTCAGAGATTTATAGCATATTCGTATACCGTATTCCTAACGTTCATATACACATTCTTTGTATATGAACATTTAAAGTAACTTTTAGTTTAGTTTAATGCCGAATAACCGCAGAGAAACACGTAACAAACAAAACTCACATGTGTGCCAGCCCTGAGACTCGACGCTTTTAGCGTCCTTACGTCATCTCTGAGCGTCACGGTGTATTTAGGTGCCAAAGTGGGGAATTGCTATTTAAGAACAAAAGATAGTTTATTTATCCTGTATTTGGATACATTCTTTTGTTAAAGGAGTTCAATCAATAATAAAGGTATTGTAAAGAGTTAATATATATATTTTTAAAAAGTATAAGACAGAGTTATTTCATGTGGTATGAAAACTGTATATGTCCTTTACACCAAAATGTGGAACAGAGGCAAGTAAATTAATGCCAGAGTCAGAGGAATGCAGACACATGCCGAGGCATTTTTCTTTCTTAATTTTGTTGTGAGGTTTTAGCCTTCGTTTAGAAGACTGTTGGTTCAGCGTCATTTTTGCGGCATTGTCAACAATAAAAATGGCGACATCTGCTGGTATGAAAGCTTATACCACCGGCTATGTTCAATTTCTATATCGCAGTCGTACTGAAATTTAAGATCTGATTACGATCAGATTTCAAGTTACTGTTGCTGTCTTGCCATGTTGTATTGTTGTTAAATTATAAAAATATCATACTGCTATAATTTAATGCTTTTCCTATTTCCGTAAAATGATGCGTCTGACGTAAGGTAAGGTCACGTGACTTTGGCGTGTGCCACAACATCTAGTGGATAGTGTTAAGAGAGCTCTCCCTCGAGTGTTTTAAATCATAAATAAACGAAATGGATTTCAGCGTGAAGAAATTAGCCTCGGGTGCTGGACTGTTTTTGACACGGGCTGTCCAGGTAATAAAGCGCTCGTGAGTGCCGCGAGCGGAAAAGTGTTGTGGCTTTTGCTGTCGCATCCTTTCACTTTGGCAGTCAGTTGTTACTAGCGTTAATAACAATTTGGTACAGTCGTATATGACTTTGCGGTATATCGCTATGTCTAACGTGACGCTGCATATCAGCATCTAAAGCAGGTGAAATTGATAAGATATTCAGCTGTGCCTTGCTCGTAGTTTGGGCCAGCGGCGCAGTTCAACATAGGACTGACTAAGTGCTATCTCTGGCAAGCTAGCGTAGCTAATATTAATTATTTCTCAAGTTAAAAGAGGCACAAATATAGTACAAATATAAACGGGTTTTTTTCCCATTTGGATTAAGGGTGACAGGGAAGTGACAACGATTAAGCACGAGCAGATCATTAACCGGACTCCTTCGTGACGTCACTTTTCTTAATATTACTGCTTTGTTTTATTTTTTTATTCGCATGTATGTGTGTAAAAACTGATTCCATCTCAGAGCAGACAGACGCAGATGTGTTCGAGTACCGTCGTTCACCTGTGAGATGTGTGTTGTTTGCGCTATGACGCCTCAGTTCACAGAGGAGAAGTTGGGCCAAGCAGAGAAGACCGAGTTGGACGCTCAGTTTGAGAACCTGATCAGCCGGGCAGACTGCACCAAACACTGGACCGAGAAAATCTACAGACAGACTGAGGTCCTGCTACAGCCCAACCCAAGTATGACATCAACATAGAAGTCTCGTTATTATAGGTATTATAGGTGGAAAGAATAATCAATAATCATATTACTTACTAAAGAAATTTAATTATACACTCACTGTCAATTTTATTAGGCACACATACTCCTTTTAAAGCAGTTAAACATGACAAATCTTGTCAATAATAATAATATACGTATATGTAAGGAACCATATTAATTGATGTGTTATGTAAAGCATGGTGGCACAGTGGTTAGCACTGCTGCTTCACAGTGAGATGGTAGATTTGACCCCCACCTGGCTGGGGCCTTTCTGTATGGAGTTTGCATTGGTGATTCTAAATTGTCTATATGTGTGAATATGAATGTGAATGGTTCTATAAGTGTTGTTGGCCCTGTGACAGACTAGCAACCTGTCCAGGGTGTACCTCGCCTCCCATCCTGTAACAGCGGGGTATCTCGACCCCCCCATCTCTAGTGTTGTTAACGGAGGCACCCAAAGCCACCCAAAAGGTACTTGCAGTGTGTCAAATGCACTGTAAGTAATGTTTATTTATATAGCACTTTTCAAGTTGGTGCCACTCACCAGAACAAAGTCATGTGTTTCTGCATGTGAATTTTAATGTGTAGACATTAAATGAGTGCCCACATTGGGATGGCTTTCTGCTTGGAAGTGTTAGCTGCCTGATAATATTGATGAATTGCACTTATCTAGCAAAACAGTATGTGATATAGATTACATCAGTTTAGACATCCAAACTCCCAAGACTGGTTTGACTGAGAAATGTCTAGCTTCATGTTAATTAATGTTAAGAAATAACCAACACCAGGTTTTATACAGTGTACCTAACTTACAACTAACTAGCTAGCCTTACCTTGCTAACTTGATTTATGTCCTCTGAGAGCATATATTGCTTGGGAGAACAATGTTTTGTGGATGCTTTTTGACCATGCATGAATGTGCTTTAAGCGGATTGTGTTATAATGTTCATATTGCCATATTTAGTAAGTATTTCATAAGAACAATAGCCCACCCCAGGCTAGTGGTATGCTATGATTATATTAAACGTAAGGGGACTGTCTAAGCCAAGAATCTTAACTGTGATCTAATTACAACATCCTGAGCTATTGATTAAATATATGAAAACAGGGGCTCTAACTTGTCACTGTTTTATTCTGCATGCCACAGTTGATCATACTGGTGAGTATTTCGCCTGCCTACTCTAGTGACCTGCTTTAGAAACCTATCATGTCTCTGAATTATTAGTAGAAAACGAATAATTCCTTAACAGGAATCAGTGTGAAACACAACTTTTAAATGCAAAATTTGAGGCATTTATGAGATTTGTATTGATCACTAGGTTTTACAGATTGTATTCAATTATATTGAGCCATCCACTGGATGTAGATGTATGTATGTATGTACCCTAACAAGAATTAATGTATCACAAACCATCAAAACCCTGTTAGAGGCAGAGAGATAAATGCTAAAAGTATTTCTTCTGTTAAATTAGTTCTCTAATAGAACAGTTTGTACTTCAGACAGAACATCACATCTGTGATGAGAATGATAATGACTTTAAGCTCTTAAGAGAGAATGACAAAAGAAACTCCACAGAAGATGACACTGGCGGTTGAGAGCTAGTGGAGATAATGCTAAATTTAGAGATGGCAGGGACATTTTAGATTTTAGAAAACATTTGGCTACCCTTTTTCACTGACACCCAGTTCTCCCTCATAGTAGCTATCCATACACTGGACTCCTCTAGTAACTTTTTAGCAGTTTACAATTACCTTCATTTCTACAGCTTATTTTACATTCTTTCATAGTGTGTAGTGGTGTGTGTATTTAAGGAAGATGTAAAGTCAAATTTGTGTACATACATTACCAGTCAAAAGTTTGGACACACCTTCTCATTTAATGTTTTTCTTTATTTTCATGACTACGTACATTGTAGATTCTCACTCAAGGCATCAAAACTATGAGTGAACCCATATGGAATTATCTGGGAATGCTTTGCACACTCTTGGCATTCTGTCAACGATCTTCATGTGGTAGTCACCTGAAATGGTTTTCCAACAGACCTAAACAAATCTCTTCTGCTTGCTACTTTTCCTTAGTAGTGGTTTCTTAGCAGCTATTTGACCATAAAGATTGATTCACACAGTCTCCTCTGAACAGTCGACGTAGAGATGTATCTGCTGCTGGAGCTCTGTGTGGCATTTATCTGGACTCTGATCTGAGGTGCTGTTAAGTTGTGATTTCTGAGGCTGGTGACTCAGATGTACTTATCCTCCGCAGCAGAGGTGACTGTTGGTCGTCCTTTCCTGGGGCGTTCCTCATATGAACCAGTTTCATCTGAGTTTCCGATGGTTTTTGTGACTGCACTTGGGCACACGTTTAAAGTTTTAGCAATTTTCAAGACTGACTGACCTTCAGTTCTTAAAGTAATGATGGACTGTCATTTCTCTTTAATTGCTGATTGGTTATTGCCATAGTATGAATTCTAACAGTTGTCAAATAGGGCTGTACCAGCCTGACTTCTGCACAACATAAACTGATGGTCCCAACCCCACAAAGAGGGCAAGAAATTCCACAACTGAACCCTGACTAGGCACAAATGTGAAGTGAAAACCATTTAAGGTGACTACATGATGAAGCTCATTGAGAGAAGGCAAAGGGTTTGCAGCACTGTCAACAAAGCAAAGGGTGGTTATGTTCAGAAATCTAAAATATAAGACATATTTAGAGTTAATTATCCGTATCTGTATTCTTTTTTTGCTACGTAATTCCATATATCGTGCTTCATATATTTACTGTCTTCAGTATGTATCTACAATGTAGAAAGTAGTAAAAATAAAGAAAAACCATCCTTCAACAGTTCAAACTGTTGACTGATGGTTCAGATAGACGTTTTCTTTATTTGATTTACAGTTTTCCACAAGTAATAAAAAATACATGAAAAAAACTGAGCTAATAAGCAATGTGCTATTCAAGAAAGCTATGATCACTAACAAATGAATGAAAAAACCCACACACAACATCAATAGGAGCAAGCTACAATTTTTTTGGTCATGTTTTTCTCTCTGAGAGCTTCAGTACTTTTTCTTATTTGTACTTGTGGAAAACATGTTTACTTTAGGTATGGCCAAGTCATCCACTGGGCTTTATTTTTCCATAATATTCTATGTAACATTAGACTTTTAATAATTGTTACTGTTAATTCAAACACTGTATTTTCAGTATTTGAATTGAATTTGTTCTAAAACTGCGATTCATTTAATTTATGTTTCTGTTTGAAGCAAGCCAAAGGAGCCAGAACACACATTTGGTCCCTGCTGTGCGTAGATCACAACCTGCTGTTCTGACTTTTAATTCAATTTAATTCAAGTCACTTTTATTCACATATTCACCAATTTACAAGAGTCGCCTCAGTTTACTTTAGATACCTGGCTTCGGGAGGATCAGAAATACGCTGCGAATGGTTGGGTTTAAGGGGAACAAAGAGAGACAGGACAAAAGACAAACTATAGAAGTTACGAAGAGCTGAATAACTCTTCGTCTGAAGTTAGTTTGAAGCCTTAAACTTAAGTAGTGAGCGTGCTAAGTCCAAACTGGTAGCTAGTTCAATAGTAGAGCGGCCCGGGGGACTACAGTGGGACTTCAAGCTTTCAATTAGAAAGTATCTAGTGCCGTTAACTCTTTGTTAATGTTATGGTGACGTGCTAGTGTAAGTGATGCACTGCTAATGCTGCTAATGTTTTTTTCAGGTGTACATGCTATAGTGCAACAGTAGACTTTGACTCACTTGTAAATGTTGTGCTTCATGTAGCAAACCAAAGAGGAAATGACAAATGAAGACGAATGGCTTTTTAAGTTCTGTATTTATGTCAAAAGAATGAGTCAGCATTCAGTAGTGTGCAAAACAGTTGAGCCAACCCTACTTTATTTCTATTTTGCTAGAAAAATGGGGAACGTGTATCACAGTTTATTATAACATATGCAAACATGTATGGAGTTACAGTATATAAGGCAAAAACAAAGCTTGAAACTCAGTATTTGGCATGACCACCTTAATTCTACAACACAACCTAAACTGCTTAGCCAAACCTTTCCCATCCTTTTTGACAAGATTCCCAACACCCCAGGATGCAATGCAGTTCCTTAAAAACCAAAATGGCACACTCTGAGAATGATAAGTTATGAGGATGGGACTGAAAATGAGTGAAAAAGCAGTGAATTTCTAAAGAAAAACTCTAAAATACCCAGAGAAAAGCTGGAAAAAAGCCAATAAAAAACCAATAAAAGTGTCCTAAATCACTCAGTCACTAGTTTCAGGTCTAACTGAATAAAACAAATTATTTGAGTGAAAAAGGAGGATAAAGCCGGTTTTGCTTTGCCGTGTCATTCACAAGCCACCTGGTTTTTCAGTCGGATCCAGATTGTTTGATTCCAAAGCACCATAATGGTGAGGGCTAAAGTCCTCAGCTTGAGGCTTCATAGCGAGACCTCACTTTCTAATGGGTGATGCTGCTATGTCCTACTGCTATGTCCATCTTTTATATTTAGTTTGTGTGCACAACAGTCTGTTGGTAAAGGTTGTTAGTTTCTCTTTGGCTTTGGTTATGTAGAGCTGAGCAGCAGAATTTTAGTTTGTATGAAATGGCTGTGTGCAGGAGTTTATGAGAATCAGTGACTCAAACATATCATCGTACTGTAAGAAGAAAACATTTTGCTTTGGGTCATCACAGTGTCTGAGCTTTTGTACATTAATTCAGCAGTTTGGCTCCATATTTAGAGTTTCAAGCATAATAGACTACATTCAGGTAATTAAAGGCTTACATGACGTAAAATGTTTGTTCTGAGGAGCTTCTGATGTTGGGCTTGTGTCAAACAATTTCATTCTACACTATAAGGCTGCAGTAAGTGGGTTTTATGTACTGACTACATTGCGGTGGACAAAATAACAGAAAACTTAGAATTCATTGTCAATTCAATGACCCTTATCTGGTATGTTTTGGAGGTTATTTTGTTTTTTTACCATAGTGAAAATGTGAGTAGCATCCATTCAACCTTTTCCTGTTGCAAAGTATTCATTCTATTTTGTCTCCCTGCGTTTTCCATGTGTTTCTTTTCATTTACAGTTGCTGCAGCCAGACATAGAAACATCTCATATAGAAATTAAATGAAATTAAATGAAGACTACACCCAGAAATGCTTTGTATTGTCTTGCCACACTGTGTTACCTGCAGTGCCTCATAGGGGAAACTTTCCCTGCATGCCAAGTGATGCACATTTGCACCAAAGTTTGAAGGGTTTTTCCTTCACCTATGCACCACCTCGCTACCAGATTCCATGATATTCAGAGATGTAGTTTCGCATGATTTTGAACAACAGCAGCACTTGCTTTGACAAACGAAATTTATTTTATATATATGGCTGAATACATCTTACTTAAGTACTGTTCTAAAATGAAATTATCACTATTATCACTATTATCACTCTTTGCATTTCATGCAACTTTGAAATTTTACCCTACTATGTTTCAAATAGAATTTGTTTTTAGCCACAAGGAGGCTGAGAAGTGTCAAAATGGATATTTACCAATGAGGTTACAGGTTATTAAACAGTAATAGTGGTAGCTGTTTATTTTACTGAAAGCTGTCCACCCTGTAATTCGGTCTGTCTGTTGTGCTGAGCAGTCTGAAGGGTTTGACCACACAGGGTCATTATTTCTGAATATAGTTTTCATTTAATCAGCATGTGGGTAAGAATTTCAACTGGTTCTTTATTTCTCAGTTGTGCCATGAATAAACTCTTCTTTATTTTTCACTGCAGGTGCCAGAATCGAGGAGTTTCTTTTTGAAAAACTGGACTGGAAGGTGCCGTCCAGGGTTACTAATGCAGAGCTGCTGGGTCAGTATATGCAGGATGCAGCAAAAGAGTTTGATCTTGGAATGCCATATGGTGAGTATAAAAACTCCAAACAAACAAAGTCCTAGGAGTTAATAAAAAAAATTCTAATTAATTCTAATTAATTCTGTATCAGGAAAAACAACTGGAGGAGGCCCAGAGTTCTAATGATAAAGAAATCTATTTGTCATATTTCTCCCATACTGGATTTTCTTTATTGGCTTCCTGTTAAATCCAGAATTAAATTTGAAATTCTTCTACTCGCGAACAAAGTCTTGAATAAGCAGGTCCAGTCATATGTGAAAGACATTATAATACCGATAGAGCATGTTAGAGCTCTATTTGTACAAGCTACAGACTTGTGGTTGCTAGAGTTTTTAAAAGTGGAATGGGAGGCAGAACTTTGAGGTATGAAAAACCTGGCTTTCCTGTGGAACCAGGCCAGGTCTCCGTGTTTTGGAGACAAACACCCTCTCTAATTTTGAGATTAGACTTTAAACTTTACCTTTTGATAACTCCAAAAAGGTTGATTCTGTTCACTAGTAACATAGTGTTTTCAGTGGGAGAAAGGTTTCTTCACTCATCCAATTGACTTCTACAGTCTCAGCTGACTGCAGGTTTCCCCAACCTTATAAACAGTACATTTGCACAATGACTGAAACTAGCAGCACTGAATGAACAATGGGCTGTGAGGTCAGTTTGATCATTAATATGCAAATTCTCATGACCATAGCCCACTGATCAATGGCCATGAGTACCATTCACAGAGAGTTGGCACACAGCATTGTGAGAGCATTGCATTGTGAGATGGCGATAGATGTACCCTTGGGCCCCCTCCTTGATTCAGAGATGGTCTTTCCCTTTTCACATAAATAGCCTCCATGACTCCTTGACTTGTGTACATCCTCATCAGTGAAAGAGTGTCAACTGGCCTGTAGGTGTAAATAGGCTGCAGAGTCCTGGCCTGACAAGGTGAATCTTGTGTGTTGTGCCATCCGCTTTACCAGAGGTTGTTTGGTTTCCCCACTGTATAAATCCTAGCAATCCTCCTGGCACTTAACAGCATACACCACATAGCTCTGTTTGTGTCGGGGGAACAGATCCTTGGGGTGGACCAATTTTTGGCGCAGCAATTTTTAAAGTTTAAAAGCCACAGAGACGCGGTGTTAAGAAAAAGTGCGTCCCAACTGTTCCGATACTCCTGACACATACGGGATCACTACGGGTTTTCATTTAGGCAGCAGTTGTCCTTCTCTCCTTGATTGGCTGGAGCTTTCTTTAGGCGCCTGCCCAGCTTTCACAGCCCATTGTTCATTCAGTGGGCTAGTTTCAGTCATTGTGCAAATGTTCTCTTTATAAGGTTGGGGAAACCTGCAGTCAGCTGAGACTGAAGAAGTCACTCGGATGAGTGATGGAACCTTTCCCCCCTTTAAAACGCTACGTCGAGATGAACAGAATCAACCTTTTGGGATTTCCTTACCTGGATGATTGAGCATGAAGACACCTTTTGATAACATTTATCAAGATGTTGGTTCAGGTGACTCTGAACCTTCTGTTATCTATGACACTGTAAACTCAAGCTGTCCCCATGATGCACTGTATGTTTTCTTCTGCTTGTTTTACATTTTGTCTTGCCTCTCCCATAGTGTGTGTTCTATCCTGTCTCATTATGCTCTCTTATTGGTTTTCTCTTTCCCCTCACCCCCAACCTGTCGGGGCAGATGGCTGCCCTGCAAACCTGGTTCTGCCTTCCTGTTAAAAGCGAGTTATAACTTCCTTCTCCTGCAAAGTGCTTACTGATACTATTTCATTTGGTTCACGTTTTCAGAATACTGTAGAGTCTTTACCTTACAAGTGCCTTGAAGCGACTTTTGTTATTTGTATATGTTGGTATTAGCTTACATGGATATAGCCAACATTCTGCCAAAATGGCAAATATGCATCGGGAAGAGTTGAAGCAAGTAATTCTTGCAAGCATGATGTAACTAGAATAATTCAGTACTGAGAGAGTAAGAATATAGTGCTCTGAAAAAAGTGAAACCAATAAGGAGATTGCTTTATCCGTTCTCTTGCTAACAAAAATTTGTTAATTTCCAGAAGTTTCTGTTCCGCTGGAGGTAGTTTTTTCTGAATTGTCTTTCTATGTATAGAAAGACAGAAAGAAAATACATATTTGTCTTGCATAACTCTCTGTTCTGTCACCATGTAGGTCACTCTACTGCATAATACAGGCATATGTTTCAGATCATGATCCCTGTGATCATGTCCCTGTGTGGAAATCTAAGAATCAATACTGCTTTGAATGAGCTAGTCTGTGCACCTCATTCTGTTGCTGCATCAATAGTCAGGGCCAAATGTGACCAGTGTCACAGAGGAGGAATTCCAGGTCTCAAAAAAATCAATAGGAGAATGAGATTTATGCAGGAGCACTTAACTTATCATTTAGATCTCCTTCCCAGACATTTTGAGTGAAACTCCCAAGAAGTTATTTGTTGTATCCCCTGGACAGAGCAAAGAAGACAAGGGACTTGGTATTGGAATGAAGAAGTACAGGACAGTATTAAAAGGAAGAAGTCAGCAAACAAGTGGCATGAAAATAGACAGGAATATTTGGAGGCTAGGTGTAAAGCAAAAAAAGGGCTTATAGTAAACTGTATGTGACAAAGGACTTGTATCGATTGGATAGCCAGAGAGATAAAGCACAGAGATGGAAATGTATCAAGGAGTAAAGCGTGTGTTGAGAAGATGGAACATGGAAAATGAGAGAAGGAAAGTTTGTGAATCAGGAAGCGTAAAGAATTAGTAAGAAGGGCAAGGCAGCTATTTAAATGTTGAAGCGTGGAAAGGCGATTGGTCCAGTGACATACATGTGGGGGTATGGAGATGTCTAGGAGAGAAGACAGTGGGCACCCTAAGAAATAGAAGTGTACCGATTTTCAAAAACAAGGGTGATGTGAAGAGCTATTGTAATGTCAAAGGGATAAAGCTGGTCATCTATATAATTGGGGTATGGGGAAGAGTTGTTGAAGCTAGATTAAGAAGAGAGGTGATGATCAGTGAGCAGCAGTATGGCTTCATGCCAAGAAAGAGCGCTACAGATGCAATGTTGCCTTTGAGAGTTTTGATGGAGAACTACAGAGAAGGTCAGAAGGAGTTGCACTGTGTCTATATGCAGATCAGGCAGGAGTCTCTGTGAACTATTATGTTTGCAGGACTATGACGTCTGTTTGTGATCTGTAGTGAGAGTTGGAGCAGGTGGAGGTATGAGGACAATCAGTAGAATCAGTACAGAATACATGTGTATGAATGAGAGGGAGGCAGGGGTAACAGTGAAGCTGCAAGAAGCACATAATGAATGTAGATGAGTTTAAATGCTGTCCGAAGCAATGGACAGTGTACATGAAAGGTGAAGAAGAGAGTGCAGGTAGAGTGGATGGACATACGTGTCAGGGCTGATCCGTGACAGAAAGATGGCAAGAGTGAAAAAGAAGGTTTAGAAGATGGTTTGATTGGATTTCCGGATTTCATGAGCTTTAACATGAAAAGTTTCCAAAATGTATACTGTAGGTAGAACAGCACAACATGTTTTTCACATTGTGTGATGTGTCATATATATGTGTTAAGGGAAAATTGTACTTAGTAGTCAGTATAAGCTTTTAATGATATAAGTTTACATGTGATAGAATACTGCATGATGACCTTTTCCCTGCTTAGAACTGATTGTCCTTTATGAAACGTGTTCTGATATTTGTATCTGAATCTTCCCACAGCGACAGTAAGAAGTCAAACAAGCAGTTCTGACCTCGCACACACACACACACACACACACACACACACACACACACACACACACACACACACACACAGTGGCTTGCAAAAGTATTCGCCCCCTTGAACTTTCCCACATTTTGTCACATTACAGCCACAAACATGAATCAATTTTATTGGAATTCCACGTAAAAGACCAATATCACATACGCACATGCTCACGTCACTGAACAAATGTATTCATTTTTCTTGTGTATAAATAAAGACAATTGCAAGAACAGAGCGCACATTTCACAGGGCCCCCACTCTGATTTGAGCGCTCTGCGAAACGCCCTTGCAAGTTAAAACTGCAGCGTCTGTGTGTGTTTTCTCCTCTTAGACTCTCAGCTGAAGAAGTGTCATTTAGAATAAATCTCTTGACAATATGAAATGGATTCTTGTATATAATATTTTTTCTGCTAAAGTTGTTAAATCAACAGATACCTTGATATATCACATAAATCTATAAAATAAATACATAAAAAACAACTACAAAATTATGCCAAGCTAAATGAAGGATGCTACTTCCGAACTCATGTAACTGCATAATGGAATATCTGATTGGTCCCAAATTGGATATGACAGTTGACACTGGCTTTAGCTGTGTGTCTGAAAAAACTTATATATATATATAATCATCACTACCCATTTGAGCATTACAGTGTACCGTAGGTAGGTCTGGCTGTGGTTTGTCCACGTGGTGTTGCTGCAGCACAGAAAAAGCTGCTGCTGCTGCGAGGGCATAATCAATGCCAAACACCATGCTGCCTCATTAATTTCAAATGGATTAAAGCAGACAAACAGAACAGAAGTATAGTAGTTAGGATTCATGAATGTTTTCCTTGAGCTGTTAACAGCACACTTATAAAATCATCGCAATAATACACACTGAAGGAAAGGCATGAAAAGGTAACATAAATGCCATCACCTCATTTTTTACTGGAACTGTAATTGTGGAAACAATAATTTCTTTGTTCTAAACTTAAATTTTATAGTTTAATCCATTTTATTCTGCTGCAACCAGATGCAAGTGTGCAAAGGCTACACTAGCATGTGCACATGGGCATGCCATGACATTCATTCAAAAAAGTTTCAATTCTCTCTTCTTTACCAATGCTATGGTGTGCTTACAGCATGGTGGGAGTCTTTTTGGTGAGTAGATCTAATGTGTTTCTTCCAGGGAACACTTTGGAGAAGGTGGGGGAGTGTGAGAAAAGATTAGGAGAAGCAGAGAAAGAGTTCCTCCAGACTTCAGCCATCAGCTTTCTTACGCCTCTCAGGAACTTTCTGGAAGGAGACTGGAGAACTATTTCAGTGAGTCTGGAATATCACATCTATTCCAATGTTGTTTGAGTCATACTTCCAATATATACAATATACCACACACTGTATCACGACAAAGTGATTCTGTGATACTCAGTATGTTGCAAGACAATAATGTACAATACATCTTGATATCAGTATAACTGAAAAAAGAAAAATCTCTATGAACATATCAAAAAACATTATGTATGCCATTGGTGTGTGTATCTGTGTATTAACTTTATTATTCAATTTATTAGCTCTTCAATGTACTTTACTTACTGTCTGCTGTGTCAGCTATGTTCACATCTGCGAGTTCTTTATTTTTCTTGTTAGTGAGCTTTTGTTCATTTGTCCCCTCACTGAGTAAGAAGGAATCATGAAGAAATTATATTTATCCAGTGAATCACTAACCTATTGCAAAAGAGAGCAAAATGATATAGACCGTATATAAAAGATGGACGAACTTCCTGAAGCCAACATGGAAGTTCCAGAAGGGATGAACTCCTCTGTATGCACTGGGGGGAAAAGACATTTCATCTCACCTGATGGGATTATGGTCTCAATCGCAAGTTTCAAGTCTTATAGTGAGCGTGAGTGTTTTCCTTGTAACATATGAGCAAACCAGCAGAGGTCAGCATTGTTGTTGTTTCTATGTTGTCTGACACCACAGCATGTATTAAATGTTACATGTCCCAGTAAGTTAGTAGCCTTATAACCTGCTTGAACTATAAACGTTGCTTTTTTTGTTAACTTTTGTGATTAGGACTAAATCAGATGAATCCCTTAGCTTTGCTGCTACAGGCTGCTGGAAGACTTCCCATGATGCATTCAGCATTTCTCATTCACTCCCTGCTTTTACTATGCATGTATTTAAATGCTACTTCTGCATGTCATTAATGTTTGCCTGCTGCTTAGTTTGTGTTTTGTCCTTTTTACGGTATAGAAAGAACGTCGCCTTCTGGAGAATCTTCGCCTGGACCTTGATGCCTGTAAAACACGAGTGAAGAAGGCAAAGGTGGCTGAAGCAAAGGCCGCGGTGAGTTCATAAGCGGCTCACAATCAAATTCCCACACGCATTACCTCAATAATTCAGATGATTAATCTTTGGCGATGCTTGGATTAACCATAACTAACTGTTTATGCATTCTTTGCAGTGCGAAGGGGAAGTGAGTATTGAGGACATGTCTTTTAAACTCTTGGATGCATGTCTTGGGTTGTTTTTCTTGTCATACTTGCTTTGGCTCGATTTAATTTTCTGCTGTTACTTCAGGTTTTACTGTTAATAAGTGAAGTTTTCACAGACAAGGCTTGACTATTACATTACGACGGAATGTGGCGATTAGTCAAATTTGGCAAACTGTGTTAATTAAAAAGCAACTCACACAGTGTCATTTACCATTTAGTATCTCACCTGGGGGCCCCTCTGCATGGATTCTATATGTGTAGTTTTTATGATTTGGTCGTTGATATTTTGGTTTTTCACAGCAGATATGTGATTGGCTGTCAAGGGAAGCTACTTGGGAGCAGATTTATTTAACATAAACAAGACTTAATGACTGTCTTATTAAACTCACTGTTGACCATGACACAATTCAGGAACTGAGAACATTGCACAGTCCCTCTTTAGCATTCCCTGACTCAGTTATTGCAACCTATTAGGCAGGAAATACAGAAGGCACACCACAAGACCACAAAAACAGTGGGAATGTTCAATGAGCTGACTTTGCCGGAAATAAAGTCAGCTCTCCTGCTTCCTGGCAGCGTGGAAGGAATGCTCGCTTCCGCGATGAACAATGTATTCAGTTCATAAAGGGTAAATGTGAGGGTTTTTTTTTTCAATTCAGCCTGCATCCCTTTTTCTTTAAAAGAACATTAGTTGCCCTCTTTTGTATAAACTAACAAATCAGCTAAATAAATAAATAACATACCTGAATTTCTTTGTATTTTCCTTTAGTTGTTGTTCTAATGTCCTTAGTGTGCTGCTACTTTGATCATTAAGTGAATCAGTATTATCAGGATTACACGATCCTGGATCATCAAGGGACCTTGGATTTCTTAAGCAGAGTATGGAGAATGCATCCCTGTTTAATATTGCAGTGACTTTTCTTTACAAATATCTTTAACTTAGTGCTCATTTTCACTGAAGATTGAGAATATTTTCATGGATACACAGATAGATACTATGTATTGATGGAGATCTCTATTTTGTCCCTACGGCCTCTAGGGCTGTGTTCAATTTCCTAGCCAAGCATCCATACAGTACATATATCTATCTATATATATATATAGATAGATATATGTACAGGGAGATGTAGGATCTGTCACTGCCACCTTTTTCAGCACTGGGGTCTGAGCCCTATTTATGTGCCTGTGTGTATAGACCTCTGATGCCACAAACACATGCCTTAGGATGCCCAGCACTTGCTGAACAATATGGCAGCCGCAGTGATTCATAGTTCAAATGAACAACAGTAACCGTACAGCATCTGTGCATATGTCTGTCAATAGGCATCAGAAAATGTACTTGGATATTCATGAAGTCCTTAGGAGCTGATTATATATTACTGCAAATATAGGCATGTTCTTGCTGTAAAACTGTAATCTTTGTGGCACACAGAGCCACTCTGCAAAAGGAATCAGGCTGCATCCAGATGCCTCACTAAATGCCACTACTGCTCTCAGTTAAACCTAATGAATGATATGAAACAAGTACAAAAACATCTTCTGCTACTTTCCCCTTCATAGTTAGTGGCAGACCCTTGTAGTTGATAACCTCTCTTGAAGCTTGTTTTTGTTTTTCACTGTTAAACAGGACTTTTGTTGCACTTTTATCCTTCATTTTCAGTAACTTTTGCAACCAGAATGCATGTTAGCATGCGTATGAATAAATAAAAAATATGTCAGTGTTCCGTTTAAAGAAATGTTGACAGATGTTAATCACCAGCAAACTGTCACACTTCTGCAATTATTATGAGTGCTGTGCTTTTCTGATTGTAATTTGGAGGAATTCTTTTTAGTAGCAGTGCCTTGTTTACACTGAGTAAGCAACAACAACAAAAAAAATAACTGTACTGTTTCTGTAGACAGCTCCAGATTTTCAGGAAACCAGACCTCGCAACTATGTGCTTTCTGCCAGTGCCTCTGCGGTAAGAAGACAATCTTGCTTTATTAAATACTGATGAGAAAAATAACACAAACCTATGTCATTATGCGATACTTTTTCATCTTCTGTTTGTCAAGTTGATCTTTCACTCTTATGACCAATGCATAGTTCACTGACTTTTTATGATTCATAATTAAACTTGAGGCAATTCAGAAATCGATATACTTTGTCATGCTGGCAAGTAGTTCAGGTAGCTGTGAAGCTATGCTTCATTAATGTTTGACTGGAGGTGTGTCAGTCCGGTAAGAATGTTTATTACCCGTAATCATTACTGGTGGCAGTTTGCATAGCATCCTTATGTGTCATATCACTGTATTATGTATTGTGAATGATTGTTGTCATACCATTGATAACAAACGTCTGTCACTTACTTTTGAGCAATGCCAAACCACACCTGCTGGGTGTGACTAAAAGTGTGTGTGTGTGTGTGTGTGTGTGTGTGTGTGTGTGTGTGTGTGTGTGTGTGTGTGTGTGTGTGTGTGTGTGTGTGTGTGTGTGTGTGTGTGTGTGTACTGGGTTGAAGGCAAGGCATTTTTCAAGCTCAAAATGTGGTTGTGTCAGGGTTGCAATTGGGTTATCGTTAGGTTTAGGGTAAGGGTCAGGGGTACACATTGATTTTTGATGATAGGGTTAGGCTAAGCGGCTAGGGAAAGCATGTCAATGAGATGTCCCGACGAGGATAGCAACACCAGACGTGTGTGTGTGTGTGTGTGTGTTTGTTATATCAGTTTCAAAATTCATAAATATGAATATTTATTCAGTGTCAAGATTTCAGAGTTTAAAAACATCTAATACAGATAATTCAGGTAACATTTTGACAATATGCACAGAATTAAATGTCTTTTTTAATATTAAAATATTTAAACTAAGATCATAGATGCGTTTTTAGTATCAGAGTGAGAATGAGTATCAGAATTTAGAATGAGATTTAGTTCTAAAAAAGCAATAACTAGAAATATTGTTTCAACATTTCTTGTTATTCTTTTTTTACTACTTTTCAATTAAATGTAGAGTTAACATTGTGTAGTTTACATTTTAAACAGTGTGTTAACCTTTGTGAAAACAGGGTGGTAGGTTTTATTTAGTAACGACCTCAGGTGCTGGTTCTAGGTGACCATGGTGAAGTTATTCTAGGATTTTCATGTTATAACTAAATTTTCTCTTCTTATGCCGCATGTTTTTGGCCCATCAGCTCTGGACCGAGGAAGTGGAGAAAGTAAGTATGATTGTGTGTGAGTTGTGTACTTTGTCAATTGTCTGTCTGGTCATTAGATTGAGATACCAGTGTGCCTTAAACAAACATGTGCTTGTTTTCAACGGGCCACGATTTAAGGTGACTCTTAAACTTAATTACCATAGACCTCCTACCAGCTTTTACTCTTTTCGGAGCACATAGTGTCAAACGCTGTACATCCCAGCAATGCAAAAGAATTAACGTCATCTGGGTGAATGAAGCTGGAGCTTTTGTCTTCTGAGGACTGTAGGATATGAAAAGTAGGGGTGGATTTTGATTATTGATTTATCAATTAAAATCGATTCTAGCTTGGATAATGTGATATCAACTCATTAAAATCCTGAATCGATTTTTTAATGTAAATTTGTTTTGCCCGAAACGCTAGAATCTCAGGTTAAACCTCTCAAAAACAACCACCAAACAGCTAAAACAGTAAATGAGAGCAGGTACACGGATTCTGTACAAAGACGCAAACACAAAGCGCGGATCCGCCGACGGATCAGAATCAGTGAGACGTCGCCTTTCTCACCTGACGGCATGGACACGGTCGGGGCTGAAAGCCAACAGCTCACTGATTCTGATGTTTCGCCGGGTCCGTGCTTTGTGTTTACTCCCTTTTTGCGCTAGATTCTGAGCTGTAGGTTTTTATCTCTCTCCAAACAATATTGACTGAACCAGCAGCAAAAGAAGATCCAAACTATGCTTCACATAAACATTGTCATGGATTCCCTCTGACTTTTGCTGTTTTGCTTCCACCACGATAAAATCACACTTCATGCACAGCTCTCCCTCTCTCTCTCTCAGTATACTTCAAGAACAGTCTCCCATCTAAAAATCTGTTTTCTGCATTATTCACTTGCGCACAAGTCTACCGTTGTTTACAGCGCTGTCGGACGCTGTTTTTTTTCCCTTTTACTTACTTCTGAAAAGAAAACCTCATTTCTGCTGTTGAATAGTCTACTGAACAAATTTAAACTTTTTAAAATTATGCAAAATTGCAAAACGTTTAGCCTGGTCTCTAATAAAACTTCTGTAAATTTGCTCTGCTTCACTTCAGCAGCATCAGGTAATGTTCATATGTTGATTAATTGTTTTCTTATGTTTTTGAGCTACTGCAAAATATTTTTATAAAATCTCTGCCGAGGAAAATCACCTTCATGTTTTTCTGTGTTTCTCAGCTACTTTGACACAAAGGCATCTGTTGTGATGCTTACACCTTTGATAAAGTCTCACAAGTGTCAGCTTTCTTTTTATAGATATAAATATATGGAAATGTACTGATGCATGATCTGAATTATAATATTTCTGACTGTCTGAGGCAAAAATTTCCCCGATTCGAATCGAATCGTGGATCGAATCGATTCAGAACCTTGTGAATCGGAATCGAATCGATTCTAGAAATCGGTGACGATACCCAGCCCTAATGAAAAGGTTTAAGACTCTTGACTTACTTAATAATTATAGAATAATCACTGTATAACTATTGTTTTTATTATTTCAGGCTGAACATGAGCTCCGAATAGCCCAAACAGAGTTTGATCGCCAAGCAGAGGTCACACGATTGCTTTTGGAGGGCATCAGTAGTACGCATGTATGTGAGTCACACCCACAGCCTCGACTTCTGTCAGCTCCAGCCACACACAACCTTGACATTGAACTTTCAAAAGAAAAAGTAACTTTGTGTAACCATAGATGGCAATAGTCAAACACTTCACTGAGCTCTTCTCTGTAAACATTAAATATTAATTACAAAGTAAATACAGTACAGGTTTTTTTTCTCTCGCCTAAGATTAGAGAATAGCTTTGCTCAGACTACATATAGATATATAGTACACACACTACCAGTCAAAAGTTTGGACACACCATCTCAATTAATGGTTTTTAGATTTTAGATTTTAGATTCTTCCAAATAGCCACCCTTTGCCTTGATTGCTGCTTTGCAAACTCTTGGCATTGTCTTAATGAGCTTCATAAGGTAGTCATCTGAAATGGTTTTCCAACGGTTCCCAGACATGCTGAGCACTTGTTGGCCCTTCACTGTGCCTTCACTCTGCGGTCTATCTCATACCAAACCATCTTGACTGGGTTTAGGTCAGGTGACTGTGGAGGCCATCTGGTGCAGCACTCCATCACTCTCCTTCTTGGTCAGATAGCCCTTACACAGCCTGGAGGTGTGTTTGGGGTTATTGTGCTGTTGAAAAATAAATGATAATCTAACGAAACGCAAACAGGATGGGGTGGCTCTCATCCTCTCAGTCCTGCAGGAAGTGCAGCGGAGGCGCCGCCCAGAGGGGAGCCATTGAAATGCGGGGTGAAGAATATGAGAGGGGTCATTGATGATTTTAGCTGCCTGTCTTATGGGCCTGTTGGCTGAAAACCTGTGCAAGAGTTCTGACTTGCAGGCCAATGATTTTAGAGCACACTGATACAGTGTGCTGCGTTCTGTTCCTGTTCTGAAAGCTGACGGAGTGGAACCAGCAGGTAATGGAGAAGATCATGATGCTTTGCAGGAAGGCATAGTAAAACGTCATCATGATGGGTGTGCTGACTCCAACGGAGTTGAGTTTCCTAAGGAGGTATAACCGTTGGTGGCACCTCCTGAGAATCTCCTCTTTGTTGGCAGAGAATTTCAGGAGGTTGTCAAAGATGGTTACCAGGTATTTGTACTCCTCAACTTCCTCCACTGGCTTCCCATGGATGGTGGTGGTGACTGAAGCAGCCAGATCCCTCTGCCTACTGGAGAAGGTCACCACCATCTCTTTGGTTTTGCTCACGTTCAGTTCAAGTTTGAAGCTGTCACACCACTCTAAAAACTCCCGAAGAGCGGGCCCATGGTGTTGTGAGGGGCCGGATGGGATGGCACGTCGCTGCAGGATGCTGTGGTAGCCATGCTGGTTCAGTGTACCTTCGGTTTTGAATAAATCCCCAATAGTGTCACCAGCAAAGCACCCCCACACCATCACACCTCCTCCTTCATGCTTCAAGGTGGGAACCATGCTTGTGGAGTCCATCCGTTCACTTTTTCTGCGTCGCACAACGACACAGCGGGTGGAACCAAAATCTTAAATTTAGACTCATCAGACCAAAGCACAGATTTCCACTGGTCTGTTGTCCATTCCTTGTGTTTCTTGGTTCAAACAAATCTCTTTTGTTTGTTGCTTTTCCTTAGTAGTGGTTTCTTAGCAGCTATTTGACCATAAAGGCTGATTCACACAGTCTCCTCTGAACAGTTGATGTAGAGATGTGTCTGCTTCTGGAACTCTGTGTGGCATTTATCTATTCTCTAATCTGAGGTGCTGTTAACTTGCGAATTCTGAGGCTGGATGAATTTAGACTCAGCAGCAGAGGTGACTGTTGGTCGTCCTTTTCTGGGGCGTTCCTCGTGTGAACCAGTTTCATCGTAGCACTTGATGGTTTTTGTAACTGTACTTGGAGACACATCCAAAGTTTTAGAAATTTTCCAGACTGACTGACCTTCAGTTCTTAAAGTAATGATGGACTGTCATTTCCCTTTGGTTAGCTGATTGGTTCATGCCATAATATCAGAATCAGAATCAGAAAGACTTTATTTATCCCCAAGGGACAATTAAGATACAACAGAGCAACATGACGCTGAAGATAAGCACAGGCAATAAAAATTGAGATAATAAATACACAGTATATACAGTATATACACATGTATAAAATTACACAGTTTTAAAATTAAAGTCACTGAATAGGTATATAAATGACTGTAAGTGACTAAAAGTGAATTAAGTGTCAGCAGTATAAAAGAGTGTAGAGTAGTTTATGTTTCTGGAAATGGTCTTATCGGCTGGAGTTAAAAAGCAGGGTGGCTTTGGGGACAAAGGTGGCTCTCATCCTCTCAGTGCTGCACGAAATTCCACGGAGGCGCTGCCCAGAGGGGAGCCATTGAAATGTGGGGTGAAGAATGTGAGAGGGGTCATTGATGATAGGGGCGATCGTGGCTCAAGAGTTGGCAGTTCGTCCTGTAATCGGAAGTTCGAGCCCCGGCTGCGACAGTCTCGGTCGTTGTGTCCTTGGGCAACCAAGCTTGGAGCTGTCACACCACTCTACAAACTCCTGAAGAGCGGGACCGTGGTGTTGTGAGGGGCCTGACAGCAGTGACAGGAGAACTGTATCGTCAGCATATTTCATCAGGTGACAGTTAGGCTGTTTGGATCTGCAGTCATCGGTGTAGAGGATGAAGAGCAGGGGGGAGAGCACACAGCCCTAGGGGGAGCCAGTGGAGGTGGAACGGAGACCGGAAAGAGAGTTGCTGACCCAAACTTTCTGAGAACTTTCTGAATTTGAATTCTAACAGTTGTCAAATATGGCTGTACCAACCTGATTTCTCCACAACATAAACTGATGGTCCAAACCCCAATAAGAAAGCAAGAAATTCCACAACTGAACCCTGACAAGGCACAAATGTGAAGTGAAAACCATTTCTACTCATAACTGATTAAAAACTGATAACAATATAGTTCTTAAAATATGAAGCTCATTGAGAGAACCCATATGGAAAAGAAATAGTAAAAACTTATATGTGATTACTCATGAAAGTGGCCACTTTCTCATTACTTTCATACATTGTTTTAGTAAGTATCCAAAACATACAAGTTTCATTATATAATTTTTCAAGGGATCTTATATCTGTTTTCACTCTTATATGCTTTTCATACAAGTTTCACACAAGACAGAAACAAACTTTATAAGATTTATATATATCTTTTCCATATGGGAAGGCCAAGGGTTTGAAGCACTGTCACCAAAGAGAAGGGTGGCTCAGGAACCATAGATAGATGGATAATTGTATATTAAATATTGTTTTCACACATTGTGGTAGAGGTTTTATCAGTGTAAAAAAAATCCAATCACATCGTTGTGATCCTTTAAGAATGACTGCTGATTCTTATTTTCAGGTGAATCATTTGCGCTGCCTGCATGAATTTGTGGAGGCCCAAGCAGCTTATTACAAGCAGTGTCACCTCCACATGCAGGAGCTACAGAAAGAGCTGGGAAGGTGAGAGTAAAATGGGGGGTGATGTGGGTGGATGGTTTGATTCATTCAGCTTCGTGCTTGGTGAGAATTGATAGCCTGTATCCTTTATACCCCAAGCCTGAAGTTGTAATGCCAAACACTTCGGTTAACACAATGACACAACGATCTACTCATAACTGATTAAAAACAGATAACAATATAGTTCTTAAAATATATAAACTAATAACTAATATAATTACACTGTAGCAGTTTCTACGAACCATGTCCAACATAGGACAACTAGGCAACTGGTATAACCCTTATCAAGCCTTATCATGCTTTTTCCCGTGGCATTGGAGAAGCACTTTTTATTTAACTTCACTAGTATGCTAAGAACCTTTATCCTGCTGCTCTTCACATAACCACCGGACTGCAGCAACTCTTTATCTTGTCATTCTTCCCTGCAATATTCTGTGTTACTCAAAATGGTAAAGATTGGCATCCTCTATGTAACATTTTATGATCCACATTTTATGATTTACAACAATGGATAAAGTAAAATTAAGAATAAAAAGTCTAAATACAATCATAGAATGGCATCATTAATCATATTTTTTTTCACCTTTCACCCTTTTGTTGCTTTGTGTTCATGTTAGACGACTCTGCAACACCACGATGATTTCTCTTGGAGTAGTTTCTGCATTCCATTGTGCATTTCTATTTTGGCTGAAAATCTACAAAAAGCTACTTATTTGGCACTGCTGAGTGCCAAAAGCCATAATTAAAAAATATTATACATTTTTCAACATGCATACAAATATTGTATTTTTTTTTTCACTTTGCAGCATATAATATATTGTATGCATTGCTTCAAGTTATAACAGTGTAGATGCAGAAAAAGCTGTTTATTTAGTTTTTTAAACAAAGTTTTGCCCATTTTTTATTATTTTAGTTTATTAGTGTTCTACATGTTCTGGATATTCAGACCATCACATCTACCTCTCCCCCCCAGGCTTCCTAATGCTTTCGCACTGAACTCCACAAACGCCATTGCTACTCCCAGTATGGTGACAGAAGGCAGCAGCAGCCCAGTGGAAACTGACACCCTTAAGATCGAAGAAGTTCAAGCACCAGCTACAGGAACCCGCAAAGCCAGAGTCCTTTATGATTACGATGCAGCGGATTCCAGTGAGCTCTCCCTTCTGGCTGACGAGGTGAGGTTTCATCATCAGCCTGGAACTAGGCAGCCAGTATATGGCTGTTGGTCTCTGGCCAGAAATCTCTTCAGGGCTTGGTCTAAACAATAGGCTCGGTCATGTGGCATTTGCTGCTTGTAATTATGTAATGCACTTACACTTTCCCGGATCTTTAATCTTTTGTTTGTGTGTATTTTCTTTTCTGATGATGGAAACAAGTACAACAATCTTGCTGTTCACATGCAGAGACGTATACAAATGTACACCCGTTAAAAGTATAAAGATTAAAAAGAAAATCAGCATTCCACTGTAACATTAGTCATGGACATGCCCTATGTGTAAAAGTAATTCCCACCACTCTCCCACGATGCTTTTTTTGAAAGCTGAGTTCAGTTTCACTAGACACAATCAGGCCTGATTACTGCTGGACCTTAAGAGTCAAGTAATCTGTTACATGGAACCTGTGTGACAGTGTGAAGTTACAAAACCCTAAGGCTCTTGGACTCCAACGAACCACAGTGCGAGCCATCACTCACAACTGAAGAAACCTTGAATCTTCCTGAGAGTGACTGGCCACCAAAATTACTCCAATGTGGCAAAAGCTGTGCAGTCCACATAGAGTGTACTAATGAGTACGGGTAACTGGAAAAACAGGCAGCTGATACAGCCTAAGCAGTTGTATGTAATAAAATAAATTCAAGTAAAAAATAAATTGTGGGGTCTTTTATAGCCAACAACAGAAATATTCATGATTTATAGAACTTTGCATCACAACCTCTGTTGTCCCCTGATGAAAAGCTTTTCTAATAATTGTTTGAAAATTAAATTTAAAGGATGGGAAACATGTATTGGACCTTAATAAGGTACAGCTTATCAGTGATGTTAAGTGATCCATGTAAAAACCACATATTTTAGGTTCCTGTTTTAATTTTGATTTCAAAAACAGATAAAATATGTTCGCAGATATTGTGTTTCAAATGTAGTTCCAAGCTTCATGCAAATTAAAAAGGAGCTAGTGACAAAATCAACAAGAGATGACTTTGATCAACATTGGATAGTTTGTAGATTAATTGTAAACAAATTAGGAGTTCAGTTAAAGTTGCAGAAAATTTTAACTGAACTCCTGGCATGATGTTGCTATGCTTTTATCCAGATACACTTTGTTCTTTGGAAAGACTGTGCATGACCTTTTTAGTAAACGTTTGCTGAGTTACTAGCATATTTTCATTTCTCAATATCATCATGTCATTCACAGATGATTTAAAAAATAATCTGAGAAAGCATCCATGTGTTCATTCCAACTCTACAGTGTCAGCAGACACGTAGATACACACAGCATTTAGATTTCAGTCATAACTCTGAGTCAGACAGAGCTGCACTTTTTAATCACACTCACATATTGAAAGTTTGATCATCTAAAAAAACTGAAACAATTTATGAACACCACAAAGGGGTTTGAGAAATCTCGCCCTGCTGTGGTTTGTATGCCAGCTGTGTCCAGTGTCTCTTTTATATGCTGAATTTAAAACACTTCCTCAAATGATACGCTTGTGCGTCATCAGTTGGTTTCTCCAGTAAGGTTCCTTTTTTCCTCTTCCTTCCTGCTTCTTTCCCCTTGATAAATTTTAGGAACTGAGACATTCATTATATTGTGAGCAGATCTGGATGACCTGTGTAACAGGAATCAGAATCAGAAAGACTTTATTTATCCCCAAGGGGCAATTAACATACAACAGAGCAGCATGACGTTGAAGCTAAGGACAGGGCATAAACAGGCAATAAGAGATAGTAAATACACAGAGTATACAGTATATACACAAATAACACAAATATACACAAATGACACAGTTTTGAAATTAAAGTTGGTGAAAGGTGAATAAATGACTGTAAGTGAAAAGAGTGTAGTTTATGTTTATGGGTTTGGGAAATGGTCTTATTGGCTGAAGTTGAAAAGCAGGGTGGCTTTGGGGACATAGGTGACAAAAGAGACAAAGTAGACAAATTAGAAAAGCTTAACATACCCTGGGTTTGAGTTTCGGAGTAATTATATGAAAGAAATGAAGCCAGGAGAGCATCATGAGTAACTCTGCCTTTGTCCTCACCGGTGGGCAATTAGGAGTTAAGCCCCTTGTGAATAACAAGGGAACTGAAATGGTGTGACTTTTGTTCAATTCAGTTCAATTAAATTTTATTCATATAGAGCCAATAATAATAACCGCCACCGCAAGGCGCTTTATATTGTGAACTTGCATGTGAACAAGCATTTGGTGACCGTGGGAAGGAAAAACTCCCTTTGAACAGGAAGAAGCCTCTGGCAGAACCAGGCTCAGAGAGTAGCAGCCAGCTGCCGCAACCAGTTGGTGGGGGGTGAGCAGATTGTCATTGTCCCTGGATCTGGGACCCAGGATTTTGAGTTTTAGGGAAGTTTTTTTTAGTTTCGCTCATCACTTCATGGCTCTATATTCTTTGTTGGTGTTTAGCTTTCTGTTATTTCTCAGGGTAGGCTTGATACAACATTTCCTGCCTTTAGTTCTGAGGTTGTCTTTCAACAATCTTTATGTTTATTCTGTGTTTATGCAGGTTTATGGTCCCCTTTTGGTTTTAAGATGGAATTTATATTCAAGTGCAATAGCCTTCTGTTTATGATGTTGTGTTTTATATTCCAGATGAACTCCGAGTCCACAATCATGTGTTGTAGATTGATGGAACGGTCCTTCTTATTGACTCTTGCTAGACTAGGAGAAGCCTCTTCATTACTTGCAGATCTAAACAGTGAAGTTAGGGTTCACCTGCAACACCTGAGCATGAATAAGATCCTGGAAAGCAGCTAAATAATTTCAAGGATTGAAATACAAGCATGTGTGAGAAACATTGCTACTCAGTTACATGTGTAGAGTTACAGAAGAATGTAATCCCCATATGATGACACCATTTACCCCCAGTGTTTTCCTGTTTTCTGTTGAATAAAATATGGATAATATGGTTAATATACTATACTATAAAATGCTGATTATTTACATTTGCCTCTGTTTTGCACATTTTGAATGCTCGCCTTCTTTCTGCGTTACAGCTCATCACAGTTTACACAGTGCCTGGAATGGACTCTGACTGGCTGATTGGAGAGAAAGGAAACCATAAAGGAAAAGTGCCAGTCACATACCTGGAGCTTCTCAGTTAGACAGCGCACACACGTATGCATGTGCATGTGTGTGATTGGACACATAGTGAAGCCACAAAGAATTTCTCATTCTTACACTAACCTCTAATCCTCAATAACACCTCTCCCAAATACACAAAATGCTTCTCAGACAGCAGTGAAAATAGAAACACTCTTATAGTGACTCAAGGAAATTCCTCATTGGGGATGGTTAACATTCCTTTCAGTTTTCTGTTTGTGATGTTTTTGTGTTATGTGCATCCCAAAGTCCCAATACGTCCCAATGCTTGAATGAAATTATATTGGTGCGTTTGATGTCTTTGCTATATTTTAAAACTGCTTTCTTTGCTAAACTCTGATGAAGAATTTAATTGTAAAAGTCTAAATTATTCTCTCACAGAGATTAGAAGTGTAAGCTTTCACTGAACTGGGTCTAAACGACGAAATTTCTCAGTTTTTCTTCAAAAGGCAGCGGGGCGCGTGAAACAATTTCCTGTTCTCAATTCTTTGGGTTAAAGTGGTGATATTAGGCAACTAAAGAAGAAGTGAAAACAAACGGGACTTCTTTATGTTGTATTATTTTCCAGTCCCACTTCATATGTGAGGAGCAGGGAAACCATATAGGCCACTTTTGGTTTGTTTGAAAGATGTGACAGTTTCCTTCTTTTACTGCAAATGTGTTTGCCCCTTTCCTTTTTTTTCTCACAGTGACTCTTGTGATTACGTTAACTTATTGGTGATGAAACTGTCATATATGATGATTTCCATAGTTTACAGTTTACACTGTAGAATTGTAAACCACGGAAACTGTTTGTGAGGATTGTTTGGGGGAAAATATTTGCCTTAAGTGCTAGCTGAAGCGAATGCAATACCTATGTTATTTAAAGCAAGAATAGTCATTTGGACTTATTCTTTTTTTGTTTTTTGCTTCTCGCATTTTTCCACACCAATGCAGCTGCTCCTACGAACAATATGAACACTCTACACCTCTTTTCTAACTGCCTTAAGAGGACGGGTGGGGACTGCTGACAATGTGCTCTTCAAATATTGTACAAATGTCTGATTTAAAGTTCACCACAGCCAGCATGCAACACTGACACTCCCCTGCAATTACACAACTGCCTGTGTGCTTTAGCCGTGAGTGTTGTTTTTTTGGTTTTTTTTTGTATTTCCAGTGTTTTTCATTAAATTAAAGGATTTTCAGTCTTAGTGCTGCATGTGCTACAGCCGGTAGCCCGTCCTGTTGGACACTTATGTGTGTGTACATGAATGTAGACAAGTCTGTTTGTGTGAGATCTAAATCTATTGTGCTCCCTAATGTCCTGCATGTGTACATGCATGCACTGCCTTTATTTATTTATTTATTTTTTAAGACAGCCTGCTGATACGTTCACGTGAAATGAGCGTATGTTACCTGCAGGTCGTGTCACATGATAAGAATTCTTGGTACTCATGTGCGTTTTTGTCCTGCTCTCTTCTCTTCTGCTCATTTCACAAATTTGAAGTAACTTTCTGTTATCTGTCTGTTCCTTGCTGAATGAATGAAATGTGTCCATTAATAAAACTGATTGATTTGAATTCCTCGTTTTCAGCTATTTTTCAGTTTGACTCATAAGAACCCCAACTACACTTTTTGGGGTTTGTTTTTAAAAAAATTTTGCCTCTGATTTAAAATGCACAATCGCCCAGGTTGTGATGTGAAGTGCAGATTTTCACCTTTAATTCAAGGTATGTAACGGTCACGGTGCCTGGGTCATTGACCCTCAGTTAAGCATTTTGGGCTTTTCAAGTTCTCTTTATTAGTTATTGTCGGTCTGTTTCTTAGTTGGCATTGTGTTTTTCTGTGTTGTGCTTTTTTCCAGTTACTGTTATGCTTATGATATTCCTTCTTTCAGTTTACCTTGCCTTACTAGTGTTCCCTGTGTATTGTCTCCATCTATGATGTTCCCGTTTAGTTATTTCCTCTTTCATTTTTGTAACCTTCGTCTTGTGCGTTTAGAGTTTTTCACTTTCCCTGGTCTCATTTCCCCATGTAGTTCTAGCTGTGTTCCTTTGCATTTCACATCTCACTAATAACCTTACATCATCCCGTCAACCTTACAAGCATGCTGCCTGTTCCCTGCCTACATGCATCCTAGCCATTAAGTTTATTTGTAGTTTCTTAGCTGCCAGTCTGAGGAGCTTGGAAAGAAAAGCATCTGGACTTCTTTAAGTTGCTTGAAGATGTTTCACCTCTCATCTGAGAAGCTTTTTCAGTTGGTGGAAAGTCTCAGATTTTATGCCCTATGGGAGTGTCCCACCAAGAAGGTCATGGACCCCCTAATGATCCTCTACCTAATCACATGAGCCAAGGTTTAAAAATGAGTGTGGGTCACAATCAGCCAAGGTTTCAGGTGAAGGGTTACTTTGGGGATGTCATGGTCCTGGGCCATGTGGGCCCAGTATTCTTAGTTTCTTGTATTTTTGTATTTCGTTCCTTATTTAGGCCATGTTTCCTAAGTTGTCCTGTTGTGGTGTTCCTTATTTGACTTCCCCTTGTGACTTTTATCCCCTGTGTGCCCCTCTATGTATCTGTGAGCCCTCATCTCCCCTCCTTGTTTCATTCCATGTTTCCCCAGCCCACTATGCCCGTGCTCTCTCTCTCCTCCTGTTTGCACCTGTGTACTTCCTGTTTTACTTTGACAGTCTCCCGTCAGTGTTGTTTACTCCTGCCATGTCTTGTTATGTTTATCTGTGTCAGCTGTGTTCCCATGTGTGGCCACTTCCCCTGATCATCCCTCTTGTGTATTTAGTCTCTGTGTTTCATGTAGTCTGTGTCGCGTCGTCTGTGTTACCACCCCCTGTGTTCCGTATCTCCAGCCATAGCTTTTTCTTAGTTTATGTCCAGTTTAGGTTTTCTGTTTGAACTATTACCCTTATACTGCCCTCGCTCTGGTTTGTTCCGTTATCAGCCATAATAAAAGGCTCGCTTTTGTTTAATCCACTCCTGCATCTTCCCTTGTGTTCGCGTCTGGGTCCAACACACACATTCCCACACGGTCTATCTCCACGGACCGTGACAGGGGCAGATTGGTGGAGTAGGTAGAGGATCAATAGAGGGTCCATGACTCTCTTGGGGGACACCCCCATAGGGCTTGCTTAAAATATGGGTCGCTTTCAATAAAGAGCTGTTTCCATTTAATCCCTGCCTGCCTATGAGCCTGCACCTGAGATCTTCACTCTACAAACTTTACAACATTGCCAAAAGTATTTTCTTAACTGTTTGGGGATTACAACAATTTTTGTACTTTTTCGGGGTCTCAAAAGCAGAGAATATGAGTAGATGTTATGAAGATGTTTGTATTAACCAAGGAACAAAGTATGCAATCATACAGTGGCTGTCTATGCTCTTCCAGGCCTTTGGAAGTTGGTGAGCTGGGCAGTGCATTCCTTTCCTTCGATTTCATCTTGAATGATCAAATGATAAGCTATCAAATGCTTGAAAATCACTCCAGCTCTTGTATTTCCTTAATTTGTTGTGGAATAGTTGACCCCACCTAGTTATGAACTGGGTATCAGTCAATTAGCTAGTTATGTTTGAGTCTCTAGAAAGGCACTCTGCAAATAGTTGTGGCAAAATGATGCAAGGAATGCTCAGACCTTTACATTGGAGAGACCAAATAGCCACTTTATAAACGCATGGCACAACACAGAAGAGCCACCTCGACAGGACGAGACTCAGCAGTCCATCTGCATCTAAAGGAAAAAGGTCACTCCTTCGAGGATGCCAATGTTCACATTTTGAACAGAGAAGACAGATGGTTTGAAAGAGGAGTGAAAGAAGCCATCTATGTCCACTGTGAATGACCATCTTTGAACAGAGGCGGTGGTTTACGACACCAACTGTCTGCCATCCAGTCATGAGATCCCTTTCCAGATGCCTTAACGCCTACTCACATCCTGGGCCATTTGACCTCAGGAAATCACATTTCCTGTGTGTGTGTGTGTGTGTGTGTGTGTGTGTGGGGCTAGATTTCACAATGAGTTCAATTCAATTCAGTTTTATTTATATAGCGCCAAATCACAACATAAGTCGCCTCAAGGCGCTTCATAGATACAGAGAAAAACCCAACAATCATATGACCCCCTATGAGCAAGCACTTTAGCGACAGTGGGAAGGAAAAACTCCCTTTTAACAGGAAGAAACCTCTGAGAACCAGGCTTAGTGAGTGCAGCCATCTATCATCACCAGTTGAGTGTGAGGGGAGGAAGACCCGAACCCAGATTTTAAGCAAGCCCTATGGGAGTGTCCCCCAAGAGGGTCATGGACCCCCTATTGATCCTCCACCTAATCCACTAATCTGCCCCAAAGTAACCTTTCACTCGAAACCTTGGCTGATTGTGACCGTAGAACTGAAAAAGCTTCTCAGATGAGACGTGAAACGTCTTCAAGCAACTTAAAGAAGTCTAGATCCTTTGCTTTCCAAGCTCCTTAGATGTGTGAAAGAATTGTTACTCCTAAATGTGGGTGTTGTACTGTAATAAGATGCTGTCAATGCAAAAAGTTTGTTTATGAAATGTATTCCTTCCTAGACATCGTCCTATCAACTAAAAGTGGAAGTAGTTTGGAACAACAACAGTGTTCCTGAGTCAGGTCTCTTCTGACTCAGGCATTTGGAACCAAAAGCTCAAATTGATATTTTCTAGACTTCTTAAAAAAATATTAATTATTTATTTTAACCAGGAAGATCCCATTGAGATTAAAAACCTCTTTTTCAGGGGAGACCTGGCCAAGATAGGCAGCAGCAAGTATAAGATAAGATAAGCCTTTATTATTCCCACATGTGGGAAATTTGTTGTGTCACAGCAGAAAGTGGACAGTGCAAAGTTAAGCAGCAAAAATGAAGAAAAACAGTGGAATAGGATAAGATAAAAAATAATAAAATACAATATACAATAGAATAAAATACTTTATGCAAAAGGATAAAATACTGCATTGTCAGAAAAAAAAAAGTATCTCACAGTTTGACTGTATTGTGGAGTCCTACAACTCTTCAAAAATGGTTCTCTTATCTGCTTGGCTTGATAATAATCAAACTCCCTGTGATCACTCTTCCAAGTTAAAATAAACACTTTAGATATTTTGCTCTCCTTTGTTGGTTCTCCTTTTTCTGCTCTTAAAATCTAATTATATTTGAGGGTGTTTAGCGAACATTATACAAAATTCTATTCTTTTGTGGTTCATGTAGACTTTGGATTGTTCCAAGTTGGACAGACAATTGTATGTCTGTGAAAAGAGAGTCAGAACTCTGGTTTTCCCTATTCAATTCTAATATGTTCTATTCTGCTCTATCTATATAGTTCCAAATCACTACAGAATCAGAATCAGAAAGGGTTTTATTGCCAAATGTTGAGCAGGTTTACAACATTAGGACAACGCCTCAAGTTGCTTTATATTTTAAGGTATAGACCCTAAAATTATAGAGGAAACGAAGAAAACCCCGTCAATTAGATGACCCCTTTGAGAAAGCACTTTGGCAACAGGAGGAAGGAAAAATTCTCTTTTAACACGAATGAACCTCCAGCAGAACCAGGCTGAGCAAGTGCAGCCATCTATCATGACCAGTTGAGGGTGAGGGGAGGAAAACGGGACAAAAGGCGCACTGTAATTAGAAGACAATAAATTCATGGATCTACAATAACTTTATACCACACTGGAGTGAATGTAGTTAAATCTTTAAATCTACATTTATGAGTAAAACATTAAAAGATTAGTGTTAGCAAGGCTTAACTGGCTTCTGGAAATATTTTAGGCTTGTATTACCATACTCAAGCATTCTCCTGTTGTTTAATAATTTTTTGTGTTTTAGGTGTGTTTTTTAAAACATTGTTTGCCAATGAGTAATCAGTAGCAATCAGTACTTATTGTTATATTTTGATGTGTCAGTTTGGCCAGCGGTAGCTTCAGACAAACAAATATTTGGACTCTATCTTACTAGCTCAGCAATCAATAATTCTACAGCTGTTTCACTTTCTGTTTTGTAACTTCACTTTAATCAATCAGAATTGTGATGTAGTGGTGTCCTTTTTACAAAGGTTAGTGATTTTGCGAGACAGATGAGGTCATACGGACAATGTATGACTTGTTTTTCATGAAAATATCAAGGATGATGGGATTTACTCATTTTTCCACAGGATTCCATAGAGAACAACTTTTTCACAAGTAATTTCTTCACTTTCTTTTCTTTACAAAATGAACAACAGTTGGTAGTGCAATTCATGTGGCTTTGCTGGCTGTGGTGTGCTGTGCACCCATCTTTTCCTACTGTTTAATTACACTATAGTCATTTTATTTCGCGATATGTCAGCACACACAAGAACCTTGGGGGGCAGGGCTACTGAGAGCTGTGTAAATGGTAAATGGACCGATTCTTATATCACGCTTTTCTACTCTACCGGAGTACTCAAAGCGCTCTATACATTCACCCAATCACACCCATACTCACAAGCACTGACACTAAACCGAGTGCTTTTTTGCTAACTACATTCACACACATTCACACACATTCACACTCCGATGGATGCATCGGAGAGCAACTTCGGGTTAGTATCTTGCCCAAGGTATCCTTGGGCATGCAGACTGGAGTAGCCAGAGATCGAATCACCAACCTTCCGATCAGTAGGTGACCTGAGCTACAGCCAGGAGTGTGTTTCTGTGTGTGTGTGTGTGTGTGTGTGTGTGTGTGTGTGTGTGTGTGTACATGCACGCTTCCATGAAATTGCATCCATGACAATTTAACAAATCACAAATGGCATAGCTAATTTTGAACTCTCTAAGCATTAGCCAATTTATAAGGGAGTAGGAGGGTTTGGTTCCCATTACCCTTTTAGCTTGCACTGCACTATGTTAAAATAAACTTCTCTCAACGAGATGACATACAGGCAGCTTGTGCAATCATGTCTATGCACAAGCCCTACTGGTGGTTTGCCCTTTAATATGTCAAACTTGCATAATTCACAGCATTTAACACCTACTCAAATTAACAGAAGTCTTCTAACAGACTTTTATAGGGAATACATACTCATCTAATTCTATAAAAATAAACAATCATAAAAAAAAATTGTAAGTGGATAACTGGTAGCTGTATCTGCTGCACAAAGTTACATTTGCTGAAAAATCTGCACAAACAGCCTTACCCTTTCCAAACTGTCTGTTAGATCAAGTCCAGGCAATGTGTAAGTAGCAGGGAAAGTAACAAGAGACAGAAGACTCATCACTATATTATCCAATGAGGATTTCCAAAGAACATTTAACAGGTAATAGAAACTCAGGCACAGGTTTGGTGTCTACAGTGCCTTGAAAAAGTATTCATACCCCTTGAACTTTTACGTATTTTGTCACCTTACAACTGCAAACTTAAATGTTTTTTATTGAGATTTTCTGTGATAGACCAACACAAAGTAGCACATAATTGTGAAGTGGTATGAAAATAATACATGGTTTTCAAAATCTTAAGCAAATAAAAATTTGAAAAGCAAGGCATGCATTTGTATTCAGCCCCCCTGCTACCATTTGCTGCAATTACAGCTGCAAATCTTTTGGGGTATGTTTCTACCAGATTTGCACATTTAGAGACTGAAATTTTTGCCCATTCCTCATTGCAAAAAAACCCAGATTGGATGGAGAGAGTCTGTGAACAGCAATTTGTAAACCTTGCCACATATATCCAATGGGATTTAGGTCTGGACTTTGACTGGGCCATTCTAACACATGAATACTCTTTGATTTAAACCATTCCATTGCAGCTTTTGCTGTAGGTTTAGGATCATTTTCTTGCTGGAAGGTGAATCTCCTTCCCAGTCCTTTGTAGCCTCCAACAGGTTTTCTTCCAGGCCTGCCCTGTATTTGCCTCTATCCATCTTCCCATCAACTCTGACCAGCTTCTCTGTCCCTGCTAAAGAAAAGCACCCCAAGAGCATGATGCTGCCACCACCACCACCAATTGCTTTGCATTTATGCCCAAAGGTTTAACTTTTGTGCCCATTTTTGCCATGTCCCCTACATGGCAAACGTCAACCTTTACGTCATTCTATACAAATGCTCGCATGTAAAAAACAAAAAGCAAAAAACAAAACAAAACAAAAAAACATGTATTCTTTTCTTACCACTGTGTTGGTCTTTTAAGTTTGTGGTTGTAAGGTGACAAAATGTATAAAGGTTCAAGGAATACATTTGTTAATGTAAACAGGGTATTCATCCTGTACTTAAGAATAACCCTGGAATGACTCATGTCAGGACACTTTGTTCTTCATAGGACACAATAAGTTATGAAAGACAAAGTGCTCATAAACAGACAGATTAATGGAAGATTGCATCATGGTGTAACCTTTCGGTCACATAAATGCCACAGATCTGGCGTAGGTGGCAGTGAAAGTAATAATAGAAATCAGAAGAGCCTCAGGATTACATCATCAAAGACGACCATGGCATGCTTTCAGAGTAGATAGAAACTCACAGACACATTTCAGGTTTTGTTTTTTGGGGTTTTTTTTTGCTTCTCTTCCAGTTTGACGTTTGATGACATAAGCAGGCTGCTGAACCTGTATTTATGCTTTGTCAGGGCATTGTAAGGAATTTTTTAATCACCTAAATGTATTTCTTGCAATACAAGCTTCTGCAAATTAACAGGCCTTTATTGTTAAAATTGAACTTAACCATTACAAATGTGTATTGGAAAGCAAGCATCTGAGAGTGGATTTTCAGTTCAGACTAACAATTTTAGAACACGTATGTGATGGCCAATTCAGCCTCAAAATCCCTTTGGTTTAAAACAAGAAAATAAGAGCACGTTTTTCTTATTAACTTTCATTGAACTTAAACTTCGTAAAGTATGTGTACTGTACACAGTGCATGCCTTTGTGTGGATGCCTCAGCCCACACACAAAGGCATGCACTGTACATATTTGAAATTACACAGCCAGACTAACAAGATAAAATGTGCCAAGTGAAACCTATTCATCAGGCTCAGGAATAGGATTTGTTTTGTCTATGACAGTGGTTCTTGTAGAATAAAAAGGGGATGTTTTTTCCTCTTCTAGTTTCATTATTTTAATATGGCACTATTAGTTCATTAGAATCATATAACCAGCTTTGCATTAAATATATACTGAAGTTTTTGACCTTACATTAGCCTTTGTATTACAGTGATTGTTATAACTCTAGTTTGATCTTTTACTTATAAGTACCAGAATAATAATATGATCTTTCATTGCAGATGTGACCATGATCAACTTATACATATTGCAGTTTGTTGCTTATTCTAGAGTTGTGCTCAAGTTAATTAAGGGTTAAAAGCTACAGTCAGCGTGAATGTCTGACTGATCTATGGAGGGGAAAGGCTTCGAGCATAGAGGGCAGCACGCGCTTACATACCACTGATATCATATTATTCTTTGTGGTCTTTTATTCAATTATGTTTTTTGCTAAGTTTAAAGTGGTAGTTAATTAAACGACATTGATTAAAATATTAAATACCTGAGTCAGTTTCCGGGCTTTTTAGAGAATTAGTGAAAAGCATAAATCATCACTTTCATGTTTAATCATTAATGATTGAAATGAACTGAATAGCGTTTAGAAGATTTGTTAATTTGTTTGTCTTTTGTTCAAAAGAGTGGTTTCAATAATTTCAGACACACCTTGCAATTGTGCTTATGATGAGTTGGCACTTGGTCTTTTGAAGGTCATAAGCTTCGTTCGGCGTGATGGTCCGGACTGATATATTGCAGGTTTTGACTTTGAGTGCAGAGGGCTAAATGCAAACATGCTTACACAGCACTTATACGATGTTATTCTTGGTGATCTTGTGCTCAGTTATGCTTTTTGTTATGTTTTAAGTAGTGGTAGCTGACCAAGCATTATTCATTTAGTATTATACACTTGTTTTAGAGCAATACACACTGATCGTCTTAATCAATGTGGAAGTCCTTGTAGTTGCAATGTTGTGTCTCAGCAGGGGACGGATGGCTCCAGGAGACGGGGGCAGTCAGCGTCTGCTCTCGGGAAGGCGACAATGTTATTTTTCTGTGTTAAATAAAACTGTCAACATTGATTGTATAACACCTGTCATTACGCATGAAAGGGCGTTCTAATACCCTGATTTTTTACAAAACTATGGAGATGTGTTTTTTGTGATGAGATCTGAGGCTGTCTGCATTCAGTTTCCATCTCCCACGTGTGTGACCATTAAAATCATCGTTTGACTTGACCCGGCCGG
This sequence comes from Copadichromis virginalis, assembly GCF_057382275.1. NCBI lineage: Eukaryota > Metazoa > Chordata > Actinopteri > Cichliformes > Cichlidae > Copadichromis > Copadichromis virginalis. Next base: position 10,933,060 of record NC_140629.1, read on the forward strand.
ACCAGTGTTGTTATTGTGGTTTTTCTCTTGTCTCCATCCCCAATATTTTGAACCATAACATCCTTAACCTTGTTGGAGGTACCGAACCCCACCAGTTTCATATGTGCAGTCACTGAACCCCTCTTTAGTGAAAAATAAAATATGTTTTTCAAATTCAAGACATAGATATGTTTTTTACTGGTGCACAAAATGAGCCATGCATGTCACGGCGGAGGCTCTGCCGAACCCCTGAGATCGACTCACCGAACCCCTAGGGTTCGATCGAACCTAGGTTAAGAACCACTGGTCTATGAAAAGGTGATCTTGCCCATACAATGCTAAGTCTTTTTTTTTAGATGTGCCAGCTGGTTTATCCAAGTTCAATATTTACTGTTAAAGTAAAACTGGTACCGTGATGTAATATTTCAACTCCAGAATGTTGTCAAGTGAGTTTCATTCTCTACATACTCCACTTTTATTTATTTATTCATGCAATTTATTTAAACAAAACAAAAATAATGATGAATAAAGCTATTCGCTATTAACTTTGAGGTATAAGGTGAATAATAGTTTAAGAGTTCATTCCTGCTTGAGGAACAAACCCGTACGTAGTGACTAATGTTGTGATCTTGTCTTTGTTTTTCTGCTGACATTCGGGGGCTGGGCCCTCAACAGCCAGAAACTGATTTGATTTGACAAGTTGTTGCAGTGGACCACATCGTAGGTCTGCCAAAACTCACCTGAAAGTAAAATAATGGTTTAGTCCTTAACAGCTGAGAGTATTTAAGGCTGCCAGTGGTCATTAGACAGGAGAGTGATTTTTTTGTGCTGTGAGAAGGCTCAGCAATCATGCCAGTGATTGTCTGCCATAGCCAATTGTTGGCATCATCACTGATGGGGACTACAGGGAGTACAGAGAGCTGACCCAAGGCTTTGTGGACTGGTGGTAACAGAACTACCTCCTGATTAACACTAGAAAAACCAAGGAGCTGGACTTCTGCAGGCACAAACATCCTCCACTGCAACCACTGAACATCCAAGGTATGGACCTTGAGGCTGTGGATAGCTACAGGTACCTTGGTGTTCATCTAAACAATAAACTGTACTGCACTCACAATCCAGATGGCTTCTACAGAAAAGGACAGAGCAGGCTGTACCTGCTGCAGAGGCTCAGGCCTTTTGGAGTGAAGGACCCACTCGGAAGACCTTGTATGACTCTGCGGTGGCCTCAGCCATCTTTTATGGTGTGGTCTGCTGGGGACAGGAAGAGACTGAACAGGCTGACCCGGAGGGCCACCTCTGTTCTAGGATGCCCTCTGGATCCAGTGGAGGTAGTAAGTGACAGGAGAAAGGTGGCTAAGCCGTCATCCTTGCTGGACAACATTTCCCACCATGCAGGAGACTCTGACAGCACTGAGCAGCTCCTTCAGTGGCAGGCCCATGGTGTGGGCCGGAGAGATTTCGCAGGTCTTTCCTTCCAACTGCTGTCAGACTCTACAACATGATATCTGCAGATCACCACACACGTGCAGACACGCACACACACACACACACACACACACATCCAATAAACAATGGTAACCCACTTTCGCCCTATCTCCCTGATATGCAATATTACCTAGTGCAATTTTCCTAATATAACAAAGTATTTTATTCTATTTTGTATAGTACTTTATTCTATTGTATATAGTATTTTATTCTATTTTATCTTATCCTGTTCTATTGCTTAATTTTCTTAATTTTTTACTGCTCTTAACTTGTACTTTCTGCCATGAACAAAAACATTCCCACATGTGGGACTAATAAAGGTTTATTTTATCTTATCTTATGTTATCGTATTGGCAGGGCAAATAAACACCTCTTGCTTCCACCATACTGTGTCTCAGTCTTCCTCACTGTAAATCGAGCTGCAAAACGCTGCCTTGTCACAGTGCACATACACTAGATGGCCATTTGGTTTCACACACATATGAACTTGAGTAATAGCCCATTCTTAATCCGTAAAGTTTAACATGATGTCAAACCACCCTTTGCAACTATAACAGCTTTGACTCTTCTGTGAAGGCTTTCCACAAGGTTTAGGAATGTGTTTCTGGAAAGTTTTGATGAGAAGAACTTTTCCTGGTTTTCAAAGATATATTAAAGACATATTTACAGTGGGGCAAAAAAGTATTTAGTCAGCCACCGATTGTGCAAGTTCCCCCACCTAAAATGATGACAGAGGTCAGTAATTTGCACCAGAGGTACACTACAACTGTGAGAGACAGAATGTGAAAAAAAAAAATCCATGAATCCACATGGTAGGATTTGTAAAGAATTTATTCATAAATCAGGGTGGAAAATAAGTATTTGGTCAATAACAAAAATACAACTCAATACTTTGTAACATAACCTTTGTTGGCAATAACAGAGGTCAAACGTTTACTATAGGTCTTTACCAGGTTTGCACACACAGTAGCTGGTATTTTGGCCCATTCCTCCATGCAGATCTTCTCGAGAGCAGTGATGTTTTGGGGCTGTCGCCGAGCAACACGGACTTTCAACTCCCGCCACAGATTTTCTATGGGGTTGAGGTCTGGAGACTGGCTAGGCCACTCCAGGACTTTCAAATGCTTCTTACGGAGCCACTCCTTTGTTGCCCGGGCAGTGTGTTTTGGATCATTGTCATGTTGGAAGACCCAGCCTCGTTTCATCTTCAAAGTTCTCACTGATGGAAGGAGGTTTTGGCTCAAAATCTCACGATACATGGCCCCATTCATTCCGTCCTTAACACGGATCAGTCGTCCTGTCCCCTTGGCAGAAAAACAGCCCCATAGCATGATGTTTCCACCCCCATGCTTCAGAGTAGGTATGGTGTTCTTGGGATGCAACTCAGTATTCTTCTTCCTCCAAACACGACGAGTTGAGTTTATACCAAAAAGTTCTACTTTGGTTTCATCTGACCAAATGACATTCTCCCAATCCTCTGCTGTATCATCCATGTGCTCTCTGGCAAACTTCAGACGGGCCTGGACATGCACTGGCTTCAGCAGCGGAACACGTCTGGCACTGCGGGATTTGATTCCCTGCCGTTGTAGTGTGTTACTGATGGTGACCTTTGTTACTTTGGTCCCAGCTCTCTGCAGGTCATTCACCAGGTCCCCCCGTGTGGTTCTGGGATCTTTGCTCACCGTTCTCATGATCATTTTGACCCCACGGGATGAGATCTTGCGTGGAGCCCCAGATCGAGGGAGATTATCAGTGGTCTTGTATGTCTTCCATTTTCTGATGATTGCTCCCACAGTTGATTTTTCCACACCAAGCTGCTTGCCTATTGTAGATTCACTCTTCCCAGTCTGGTGCAGGTCTACAATACTTTTCCTGGTGTCCTTCGAAAGCTCTTTGGTCTTGGCCATGGCGGAGTTTGGAGTCTGACTGTTTGAGGCTGTGGACAGGTGTCTTTTATACAGATGATGAGTTCAAACAGGTGCCATTCATACAGGTAACGAGTGGGGGACAGAAAAGCTTCTTACAGAAGAGGTTACAGGTCTGTGAGAGCCAGAGATTTTCCTTGTTTGAGGTGACCAAATACTTATTTTCCACCCTAATTTACGAATAAATTCTTTACAAATCCTACCATGTGAATTCATGGATTTTTTTTTTCACATTCTGTCTCTCACAGTTGAAGTGTACCTCTGGTGCAAATTACTGACCTCTGTCATCATTTTAGGTGGGGGAACTTGCACAATCGGTGGCTGACTAAATACTTTTTTGCCCCACTGTACCTCTAGTTCTAAAACTGTGCTAGGAAGTACATATATATAGACTGTACTGTAGAGAAGGAAACAGATTTTTATAGCACCCTTATTCCTGAGAATGCATCGATTGCTTTAATATTTGGTTTTTTGGTTTGAAGACATTCTCTGGAAATCGATACTATTTGGTAATCAAAAGCATGTGATTTTCTAAAAATAGCCAATTACATTTTACATCCATTATCTAACAAAAAAATATGTACAAAAACAGCAATCATGCCCTTTGCATATTGAATGTGAACATTAAACTGCACATGAATTTTCTTCTTAATATGTCTTTTTGCAATAATCTACAAAGATGACGTTAATCAATTTTCATTGTTGCAACAACAACAAAAAAAGTTTGTTTGCAGTTCAGTTAATGGGCCAAGAAACTGAATTGTATTTCCAAGAAAGGGTCACATGAAAAAAATTGTAATTTGCTAACCACAGGTCTGATTAATGACGTCAAAGTCATAAGACGTATGTTTTTGATTGCGGTGTGACATAGATGTTCCACTTCCACTTTTTCTGATGAGTGCTGTGACTATTTTCTTAGCTCGGCAGTTTCTGGTTTTTTTTTTTGGTTTTTTTTACAGCTGCAAACATGTATTTCTCAATAATAAAAATGCCCCTCAAACCTTATTGCAAATTCACTAAACACTACATGGAAAACTCTGAAGAAGCCAACATCTGTAAGATGCATCTCTGCAATGCATGCATTTGGCAGCCAAGCAGATCAGCTTTGTCAGGTGTCTCCTGCATCTCTGAGTCACTATAACTAATGAACTGATGACTGATGGCTGGATGTTTTCCTTAGATGTCCATGTCATAAACTTTGTACCTTTGTACTTATTATGTCTTTTTTATACAGGTTAGTGTTAAAGCATTTCCTTAGGAACCCTAGCCTGTAACTCCCTGAGCAATGGGAATTTAAGGTTTTGGTAGCTACTAAGTGTGTGTTTGTTGTGTTAATGCTATGTTTGATTCTAAGATTCTATGATTCACGCATTCACTTCCATTCATAGAAGCGGGGTTTTTTTTAATGTTCTTTTTTTTGTCAAAGTGCTTTCAAACATTGACACACATTCACACTAATGGAGGCACTGGACTGATGGATCCATCTGGGGCAGCAGACAAGCCAAGACCTCCCTCTCCCCAGCCACCTCCTCCAGCTTGTCTGTGGACAAACCAAGGCCATCCTGTTAAATCCAAAATTGAATTCAAAATCCTGCTCCTCACATACAAGGTCTTAAATAATCAGGCCCCATCTTATCTTAATGACCTTGTAGTACCATATCACCCTATTAGAGCACTTCGCTCTCGCTCTGCAGGCCTACTTGTTGTTCCCTGAGTATTTAAAAGTAGAATGGGAGGGAGAGCCTTCAGTTTTCAGGCCCCTCTTCTGTGGAACCAGCTTCCAGTTTGGATTCGGGAGACAGACACTATCTCTACTTTTAAGATTAGGCTTAAAACTTTCCTTTTTGCTAAAGCATATAGTTAGGGCTGGACCAGGTGACCCTGAATCCTCCCTTAGTTATGCTGCAATAGACATAGGCTGCTGGGGATTCCCATGATGCATTGAGTTTTTCCTTTCCAGTCACCTTTCTCACTCAGTATGTATTAACAGACCTCTCTGCATTGAATCATATCTTTTATTAATCTCTGTCTCTCTTCCACAGCATGTCTTTTATCCTGTCTTCCTTCTCTCACCCCAACCGGTCGCAGCAGATGGCCACCCCTCCCTGAGCCTGGTTCTGCCGGAGGTTTCTTCCTGTTCAAAGGGAGTTTTTCTCCTCCACCCCAGAGAGAAGGGTTACATTTCCTGGGTCTAGGTGCGGCTTGCCCCTCTGGGGGCGGGGGTACCTGGACCTGGGATATAGAGTATGTTTGGGGAGTGTGACTGTCTGTGCAGTGTCTATTTGTGTCTGTCTACACATTGGGTGAGTGCCGAGTATTTGGTTGTGTATATGGGGTGGGAATGCATGTTTGTGTCCGTGTGCGCCTGTTTGTCTGTGTCTATATGTCAGGTTGGGTCTTAGACTCAACCTCTCTGGGAACATCTCAGGCCCTCCAAAGTACGGAGGCCTATCTCCCCTCACCACACTCCCTGCCGGTGGCTGATGCCCTCAGACGTTGGTGTGTTGGTGGTCCTTGTCGACTGGGGCTGGGCGCTCATGTATGTACCGGCTCACTCCTGGTGGCCAATTGGTGGGGCCTGGCGGTTGTGGTCCGGCTGGGCCCCCTCCGGGGGGTGGGGTACCCTCAGGCCTCTGGGCCTGAAGCTTGGTCCTCTCTGGCACAGCTGGCTGCCGGCAGAGCCCGCGGGCACGCCACTGCAACCCCCTCTGGCCTCTGCTCCGTAGCTGCTGGGTGACCTCTCGTTTGGGGCTCTACTCAGCTCTTCCCAGGAGGGTGGCACGGTTACCCCCCTTTTGGTGGTCCTCCTCGGGTCCTCGTACTCTGGGGCCTGGATCTCCTCCATACCTGCTTCATGCCCTGGGGGACAGGGCTATGGCTCCCCACACTCCCTAGCAGATCGTTACATGGAGAAACCTTTGGAATACAAGCATGCTGATCCACACAGGTGTGCACACAGATGTTCACAGACGCAGACTACACCTTTCTTGGCTGCTGCCTCAAAGCACATTGTGCGCTGTCTATCTTGCGTGCTGCACAATATCGTTTATTATTTAGTATCTACTGTTATCTACTGCTAGCTAGTTTATTGTGATGGTGCTGTTTTTTATTATGTTGCTGTTTTTTTGTTTGTTTTCTCTTCCGTTTTTTTTTCTCCATACAGGTGATCCAGGTGTTTTGTTTGTTTTCTTTCTTTCTTCCCCCCTTTCTCACCGTCTCTTCTCCCCTCTGGTTTTGTTTCTCTCCCTCTCTTTCTTTCATTCTTTCTCCCTGTCCTATCCCCCAGTCATGTCTGTCCCGTTTGTAGCAACCAAAAATAAAATAAATTCATAATTATAATAAAGGTCAGTCAAATGGACCAATATGGCAAGGCCATGATGATCCACTTGGTGAAATAAATCCGCTTGGCATCTTTCTTGGCCTTAAGACAACAATTCTGATGGTTAAAGATCCAAACGGGACAACAAAAAAAAAAGGGGGGGGGGAGTTTTTCCTTCCCACTGTCGCCAAAGTGCTTGCTCATAGGAAGTCATATGATTGTTGGGTTTTTCTCTGTATCTATGAAGTGCCTTGAGGCGACTTTTGTTGTGATTTGGCGCTATATAAATAAAATTGAATTGAATTGAATTGAATCCGAGAGATATAATCTCTCCAACATATCCTGGGTCTGCCCCAGGGCCTCCTGCCTGGAACAACTTGCCCAGAAGGTATCCTTGTCAGATGCCCGAACCACCTCAACTGGCTCCTTTCGATGTAGAGGAGCGGTAGCTCTACTTACTGACCCTTCTGAGTGGCTGAACTTCTCACCCTATCTCTAAGGGAGAGGCCAGCCACCCTGCAGAGGAAGCTCATTTCTACCGCTTGTAGCCATGATCTCGTTCTTTGGTTACCACCCACAGCTCGTGACCATAGGTGAGGGTAGGGACTGAATTTCCATTCAAGCAAATTTCTAGTGCTTTTTTAGCTGTCTTCTCTAGAGTCATTGCTGTGAAATTACAGAATTTAAATTAAATCTCAGTCATATTGGGTTTTTTTTTTGTATTATTTCTGTTATCATATAGAAGAAGTGCTCTTTCCTTGTTGGAATGGAATCTTGGTTTATGCCAAAACTATCACACATATGATAATGTGTATTATAGGGTCACTACATTATAATATAAAGCGCCTTTAGGTGGCTGCTGTAGTGATTTAACACTATATAAACTGTGAGAGCGAGAGCCAGGTCTCAGCACAAGAATGTATGGTGTGACTGAGGAATGTGTGTGGAGGTTTCTAGATGTTAGAGATTATGGTAGGTGTGTGGAGGTATAAGGATATATCTGTAAAATCTAGATCTCATAGTGTTCCTAGAGATAAACGTTTGACATTAGAAGAATGTAAAAAAAAATGTAAAAAGACATTTTTACATGAATCTATCTATTCGGAACATGATAACAGGGTTCATGTTGATCGGAGTTGGCTTAGCCCTGGTTTATCGGAGAAATAAGAGAGCGGAACCGGCTGTTCAAACCCCCCCCCCAAGGCTGCCCGCTGGAATCGAAATGGAACGAGGCGCGACCGCTCACAACGAACGTAATATGGTCAACACCTTGGAGACGCTTGCAGCTGCTGTGAAGGCTCAAAACAACACCATTGAGCGTATGAGGGGAAACATCAGAGAGAGGCCTGCTCAAAATGAGACCCTTGAGCGACAGTTGGAAAACATCGCGGACCGGATCACTGCAGTTGTGAGGTCTCAGAATCAAAAGAATGACAACACCATGGAACAGAAGTTTGATACCATCATGGGGAGGCTCGCGACTCTCCAACGGGAGATCGAGAGGCCTGAAAATTCTCCTGGGCTGCTCGCATGGAAATTAACAAAATCAACATGAACATTGCGGTCCCCCATAACGCGCCAGCTGCAGGCCCAAGGCTGGAGCCGAACAATCACTCCCTGATAACGACTGTGTTACGGCTATTCTTCCCATCCCATGCAAGGACACCTGGATTGGCTGGAGGACTGTTTACTTAGCCTGATAGGCCGAAGGACACTGTCTCAGCTGAACTATGGACACGCACACACACACACTTACACTGATAGGCACTCACTCATCCCCCCTCCCCTTCCAACGCCTTCGATGCTTGTTTCCTGCGAGGGAACGCGGCGGGCTGTGTGCCGCGCTGGAATGGTAGCGCTGTGCAGGGCGGCTGCTGTGTTCGCTTCGGATTACTCCTCACCCCCCGCGGCTTGTCATGTCTTCACAATGTTGTGCTGTGGACATTTATGTGCTTTTTGTGCAAAGGAGTTTTTTTGTTTCCTGTTCTCATGCTGTCCTACCATGGAAGCACAGCATGAGTAGGGGTCTCTTTTTTCCTCTTGCACTTTCCCCACTGTAGTGTACATTTCAATGTTTTTCTCTGATTCTACCAATCTCCGACCTGTATCCCCATGTAATGTTTGTGCTATATGTGTAAGGTCGGGGGGGGGGGGGGTCCCATTTCACTGCAGGGCAACCTGCATGTGACGAATAAAGCTGTGATTGATTGATTGATTGAATCAGATGTCATTATTAGTTAGTAATGTCTGTGAAGGTTCTTAAGCACCTGGACTTCTGTGTGTGTGTGTGTGTGTGTGTGTGTGTGTGTGTGTGTGTGTGTGTGTGTGTGTGTGTGTGTGTGACAATGAGGCCTTTTGGAGTGAAGGACCCACTTGGAAGACCTTGTATGACTCTGCGGTGGCCTCAGCCATCTTTTATGGTGTGGTCTGCTGGGGACAGGAAGAGACTGAACAGGTTGACCCGGAGGGCCACCTCTGTTCTAGGATGCCCTCTGGATCCAGTGGAGGTAGCGAGTGACAGGAGAAAGGTGGCTAAGCTGTCATCCTTGTTGGACAACATTTCCCACCATGCAGGAGACTCTGACAGCACTGAGCAGCTCCTTCAGTGGCACGAGACAATGTGATGACTTTTAAAGTTTATGATTTAGTACGGTAGGCTTCAGACAGCAGTGCCTCCTTTCCTGAGGGTTCTGAGATGGAACAGGCTACTGACTGACCTACTAATGTGTGAGAGTATGCTGGTGCATGCCATCCCTGTGTACACTGGTTGCGCAACAGCTGACAAGAAGAGGCTCCAGAGGGTCATCAGAACTGCAGAGAAGGTGATAGGCTGTTCATCCTCCCCCCCTGGACTCCATTGCCAGCTCTAGATGTCTCTCCAGAGCCAGAGGGAGCCATCTCCATCCTAACCACCACCTTTTCAACATCCTGCCCTCTGGAAAAATGTTCAGATCAATCAGGTGCAAAACCAATAGACTAAAGAACAGCTTCTACCTGTGGGCTGTCAGAATCATAAATGCAAATTAAGAGCGTGAACAGATTTCATGGTGTCGCTCACTCTGTTGCTGCCATCCCCTGTGCAATGTTTCGGTCTTTCCATTTACTGTACAATATTTTGGCCTCTGTGCAATATTCTAGCAGATGTGCAATTACCATTCCCATCCTTAACGACCAGTCATCCCTTCCACCCTTATTTATTATATTATTGCCCCTGTAACACCCCCCCCCCCCACAATGTTTCTGTAACTCATACACCGTCTATACAGCGTACTTATATTGTTTTCCTTTGTATGTTGTTTTCAGTACTTTTGCACCTTTTCGCTGTGCAAGCAACTGCACAATGACAATAAAAAAGTTCTAAGTTCTAAGAAGATGTATTTGGTTTAATTGTGATTATGCTAAAGTGAATGTGCTAATAAAATCTGATCTTAATGGAGACATGAAATTCAATAACCTCTGCCTTAGTTAAAAAAGGTGAAGGGTCGAGGAAGGAGAGGATAATAAGTTGGGGGTAAAGATCAGTGAATCTTATGTACACCTGATTGGTTTACTAGATATTAGAGAGTTGGGATGAGTGGGCACTTGAAGTATGAACTGGGATACCTGGAGGCATTCTGGCACCCTGCGAGTTGAGCAGTTAAAAGGATTGGATTTCAGGAGTTCACCAATTGAAATTCCAGCAGAGGTGCCAAGGGGAGATGCCCATGGTGAATTTACAGATTGGACTTGGATTGAATCTATTTCTGCTCATCGTCATTATCATCATTGCTGTGTTTAATTATAATTCTGAGAAGGATCTGGACTTTCATCATTTTCCTAGTGGATTGCAGCTTCCAAAGTTTTCCCTGTGGATTACAACTTGGAGATGATGTGGGATCTATCAAGGAATCCTTTTTTCTGGATTATTTCTATTAACACAGAGCACTGAGGTGGAACACATCGTCAGTGCTGGAAATGCCTCTCACCACCAACCTCTCTCCAGGCACGTGCGGGGGGGGGGGGGGGGCTAGAGGGGCTTGAGCACCCGCCTCTTTCCTGATGGGTGCCCAAGGTGCCCTTTTGTTGAGGCAACTTTTTAAAAAATATATATATATATTATTATTTTTTAATGTGTGTGCGTGCGGAGTCTTGTCTGTGCCCCTCAACAATAATATTTAACTATTAATCACAGTTTTGCTAAATAAAAGGATCTGGCTTGCATCAGTCACATGATCACATTTAACCAATGATCGCCCTTGACGGCAGAACGCGCTGGTTACGAGCCGGGAACGAGCTCACAAAGAGCACGCGCATTTTTAGCGGTCCGGAGCTGTAGGAGAAACACAAGTTAACTCAGAGACACAGACTGATGCAACAAAACCACTAAGTAGGTGTACAGCGTACACTGTAGTGTGTAGCACACAGGAGTATTAGCTTATTACGTACACGTTGGTAAGCTGTCTTGTTGCAACTGACGAACTGAAACAAACGAGCGTGCTGTGTGTGCAACAGCGCGACAAACATTACCTGTCCTTTTATTAACTGCTCAAGTAGTGCTGGTCATAGCTGCTAGCTACCTGTGTAAGGCTGTCATGGGTCTGTAGCTCTGTCACCGTTTTAGGGAACATATTTAGTTATAAAGTATTTAGAAACATATTTAGTTTTAAAGCAAGTTTCCGGGCTTTTCCTGCCTTTCTGGAGGGATTATATTTCACTAAAAAACGATCTAATATGCATGTCCACATAATTATGCATTATTATAATTATAATATATTAAAAACACACGCTGTATTTTAAAGAACATACATTAAGAAGCAGATTATATTAGATTTATATTTTAAATAAGACAAAATTTGGATTTTACAGCAGAAAAATTATTGTATCTCTACAGTTTAAAAATGTAATAAGCTTTGCCCCTGCACAGAGTGGATAGTGAAACAAATGGAATCATCATAAATACATTATTTCATATTTATTACTTCCCCCTCCTCATTGCTTTATTATTGTAGCTCTAGTAATAAATAATAATGTAAGGATTCTGGATCAGCACCGTGCTGCCCATAGTATATACAGTATTCTGAAGAAGGTCTAAAATGTCACTGTGTGTGCGCGTGCATGTGTGTGTTTTATTTAGATGGAATAAAAAAAAAAAAAAATTACTCATGATATAACATTGTCCAGACATGCCTGGTAAGGACATGAGGAGGAAACAGCAGGTGTCACGATCTGGTACAGGGATTCAACGCAGAGCGGTAAGGTATCTCCAAGGTGTGGTTTATTTACAGTGCAGTGCAATATATGTACAGTGAAGGGATCCAAAAACTCCGGGGGGAATCACAGGGTAACTCGCTCACGTCTTCTCCGCTCACACTCACACACTTTCCCGTAGCAGGGAGGTCGCAGGTCCGGGGGGGGGGAGATCTGAAGCAGACGAGAAGGCAGGTCACCAACAAATCACAAGTCACGGATATGAAGCACAAGAGCTGTGAGAACACTAACGTTAGGGGTACAATCATCCAGCGACGAGAGGATCTGTGTTCCAGCCTCAAATAGTGCTCCCGGTGATGATGGGTGAGTGTTGTCAGGTGTGTGTGTGGGCCAAGGGCGGGAGCCCACAGTGAGCTCCGCCCAGGCAGAGAGGGAGAAAACAGCAACAGCAATTGTAGCCTTGTGGGGCCGACCGGGCAGGCACGGAGACCATGACAGTACCCCCCCTCAACGGGAGCCTCCCGGTGACCCACCAGGCTTACCTGGATGCCTGCGGTGGAAGTCCCGGAGCATGGCAACATCCAGGACAGCAGCTCGAGGCACCCAGGAGCGTTCCTCTATCCCGTAGCCCTCCCAGTCAACCAGGTACTGAAAACCCCGACCCCGGCGCCGGGAGTCCATGATGCGGGTGATATTGTAGACCAGCTGACCATCCACGAGCCGGGGGGGCGGCGGAGCCCTGGAGGGAGGGCACAACGGGCTGGAGAGCACCGGCTTGACCTGAGACACATGAAAGACATTGTGAATGCGCATGTTGCGCGGCAGCTTGAGGCGGACAGACACAGGGTTCACAATGGCCTCAACGGGAAAAGGGCCAATAAACTGAGGAGACAGCTTCTTCGACTCAGTCCGTAGTGGCACAAAACGGGTAGCCAGCCATACTTGTTGACCGATGGTGTACACGGGGGCCGGTGTCCGGCGACGGTCAGCGAGGGTCTTGTTCCGCTCCTTAGTACGGAGCAGGGCAGCCCGAGTCGTCCGCCAGGCACGACGGCACCCGCGGAGGTGAGCCTGTACAGAAGGAACGGAGTGCTCACCTTCGATGGCTGGGAGCAAAGGTGGTTGATAGCCCAGGGACGCTTCGAAGGGAGACTTGCCCGTGGCGGAGGATGTGTGGCTGTTGTGGGCGTATTCGATCCATGGAAGCTGTTCACTCCAGGTCGATTGGTTGTGCGAAGTGACACAGCGGAGGGCAGCTTCCAGCTCCTGGTTGGCCCGCTCCGATTGCCCGTTACTCTGTGGATGGAAACCGGAAGACAGACTGACCTTGGCCCCCAGTGCGGAGCAGAACTCCCTCCAAACACGGGACGTGAATTGCGGCCCCCTATCCGAGACGATGTCCTCGGGGATCCCGTGAAGACGGAACACATGGGAGGTGAGGAGCCGGGCCGTCTCCAAGGCCGAGGGGAGCTTCGGGAGGGCGACGAAGTGTGCAGCTTTGGAGAAACGATCGATAATGGTAAGTATGGTGGTGTTACCAGCGGAGGGCGGCAGGCCCGTGACAAAGTCCAAAGAAACATGGGACCATGGTCGAGCTGGTGTAGGGAGAGGCTGCAGAAGACCCGGTGGAGGGCGGTTCGAAAGCTTATTCCGGGCGCAGGTCGAACAGGCGGCTACATACTCCTTGGCATCCCTAGTCATAGCAGGCCACCAGAAGTAACGTCGGAGGAACGAGCAGGTGCGGAGGACCCCAGGATGGCATGAAAAGCGGGCGGTGTGAGCCCACTGGAGAACCTGAGAGCGGACGGCTGAAGGAACGAAGAGGCGACCAGGTGGACCAGTGCCAGGATCCGGTTCGGTCTCCAGCGCCTCTTGGATGAGCCCCTCGATCTCCCAGGAGATGGCTCCAATTACGCAGGCGGCCGGGAGGACAGGCTCAGGGTCCGAGTCCTCCCCAGTGATGGAGAATTGCCTGGACAGGGCGTCTGGCTTTACGTTCCGTGTTCCTGGCCTGTAGGTGATAGTGAAGTCAAAACGAGCGAAAAACAGTGCCCACCTGGCTTGCCGGGAATTGAGACGTCTAGCCGAGCGCAGGTACTCCAGATTCTTGTGATCCGTCCAGACGATGAATGGTTGTGCTGCTCCCTCCAACCAATGTCTCCACTCCTCCAGGGCCAGCTTGACGGCCAGAAGCTCCCGGTCCCCGATGTCATAGTTACACTCTGCTGGGGAGAGACGGCGAGAATAAAAGGCACACGGGTGCAGCTTACCGTCCATCTGTTGCGACAGAACTGCCCCAACCCCGGAGTCCGACGCGTCCACTTCCACAACGAACTGCCGTGTAAGGTCCGGTTGCCGGAGTATGGGAGCGGTGGTGAACCTGTCCTTGAGCAGGGCGAAGGCTCGCTGAGCGGCAGAATCCCACTGGAAGGGAACCTTGGGAGAGGTGAGTTTAGTGAGAGGGAGAGCGATTCTGCTGAAATCACGAATGAACCGTCTGTAAAAGTTGGCGAATCCCAAAAAACGTTGCACTTGGCGGCGATCAGGAGGAGTAGGCCATTCCACCACAGCTCGCACTTTCTCCGGATCTGTCCGCAAGTCCCCCTTCTCGATAATGTGGCCCAGAAAACTCACAGACGACATGTGGAAGTCGCACTTCTCCCCCTTCACAAAGAGCCGGTTCTCCAGAAGGCGTAGCAGGACCTGCCGGACATGGACCTTGTGCTCCTCGAGCGTCTTAGAAAAGACCAAGATGTCATCTAAGTACACAAACACACAACGGTTAACAAAATCACGAAGGACATCATTAACCATCGCCTGAAACACCGCGGGGGCGTTAGTCAGCCCAAACGGCATCACGAGATACTCAAAGTGGCCCCGATGCGTATTGAACGCGGTCTTCCACTCATCCCCCTCCCTGATGCGCACCAGGTGGTAAGCGTTGCGCAGATCCAGCTTGGTAAAGACGGTCATGCCCTGAAGCAGTTCAAAGGCGGAGAAAAGCAACGGCAAAGGGTATTTGTTCTTAACAGTGATCTGATTAAGGCCCCGAAAGTCAATACACGGCCGCAGCGAACCATCCTTCTTATCCACAAAAAAAACCCCAGCCGCGACAGGGGAAGAGGAGGGGCGAATCAACCCCGCCGCCAGCGACTCCGAGATGTAGCGCTCCATAGCATCCCTCTCAGGCCGGGAGAGGCTGTACAGGCGGCTAGACGGCAGCGGAGCTCCAGGAAGAAGATCGACGGCACAATCGTACGGGCGGTGCGGGGGAAGGGACCGCGCCCGATCCTTACAAAAAACATCCCGCAGATCATGATAAACCCGCGGAACCATCGAGAGGTCCGGGGCGTCCAACGGCGAGGCCGTGGGTGGGAGCGAAACGGGGGAAGCCGCAGCCCGGAGGCAGTTCATATGGCAGGCCACACTCCAACCTAGTACGGCACCCTTCTCCCAGTCGATATGCGGGTTGTGGAGGACAAGCCAGGGGTGACCCAGAACCAGCGGAGTGAGAGGAGCCTTAAACGAAAAAAAACAAATCCTTTCTGTGTGATTGCCAGAGAGAGATAATGAAAGGAATTCAGAAACATGAGTGATGTCAGGCAGGCGCTGGCCCGACAGTGCGTGAACGCGGAGGGGGCGTGACAGAGGCTCCAAGGCGATGTTCAGTTTGGCGGCGAGTGAGGTGTCAATAAAGTTCTGCTCAGCCCCAGAGTCAATGAGAACGGAGAGAGAATGAGAAACAGTCCGAACACGCAGAGTAGCCGGTAAAAGAAGTCTGGGGAGAGGGCTTTCACTCGACAGATCGCCCACCAGCACCCTCACGATCACTGGTGAGCGCGCCCTTTTGCCAGCGTTGGGCAGGAGGAGACAGAGTGGCCTTTACGGCTGCAGTAAACGCACTCACCGGAGGCAAGGCGGCGCTGGCGCTCCGCTGGCGCTCCGCTGGCGCTCCGCGGGCGACAGCCGCGAGCGCCCAAGCTGCATGGGCTCTTCCCCATCCCCGGCGTCACACAACCCATGGGCCGCAGTAGGGGTCCCACAAAAGTCCAGCGGGGCATGCCCCGAACGCGCGCGTGCGCTCCGATGTGCGCGCACCTGATCGTCCACCCGCATACACAAAACCAAAAGCGCATCCAGGGAGGAAGGTAGTTCTCGGAGCATAAGTTCATTCCTTATTTCCTCATTAATATTAGTGAGCAATGCACTTTTAAGGGCCTCTTCCCCCCATTTCGCCTGTTCAGCCAAGGTAGAAAAGTCAATAGAAAAATCAGCCATGCTGCGTTTACCTTGTTTAAGCGCAAGCAAGCGCTGGCCGGCGGTGGCAGTTGTGGCTTTCCTGTCAAACACACCTTTAAACTTAGTCAGAAAGTCAGAAAAGGTGATGTCCGGCTCCGCCTGAAGCGCAGCTTGAGCCCAGGTTAGAGCACGGTCCTGGAGTAACTGGACGATATAAGCGATTTTAGCACCATCAGTAGAAAAGGCTTGCGGTTGCTGGCGAAACTGAAGGGTACACTGAGTGAGAAAACCAGCACATTTATCAATCTCTCCCGTGAAAGCCCTGGGAGTAGGGAGGAATCTGTCAACGTGAACAGGTGAGGGAACAGGTGGCGCGACACTTACAGCTGGAACTGGCGCCTCCAACGGAGGAGCGGCGACCAGAGGAGCGGCCGGTAGCGGTGTTAGCTGAGCCACGGCCTGTGTGAGGTTCGCGAGCTCTGCTCGAAGGTGAATGAGCATCTGCTCGTGGCGTGCCAGCATCGCGGCCAAAGTGGCGAGGGTGGGAGTCGAGACCGCTGGGTCTGCTGAATCCATTTCCGTGGCTGGATGATTCTGTCACGATCTGGTACAGGGATTCAACGCAGAGCGGTAAGGTATCTCCAAGGTGTGGTTTATTTACAGTGCAGTGCAATATATGTACAGTGAAGGGATCCAAAAACTCCGGGGGGAATCACAGGGTAACTCGCTCACGTCTTCTCCGCTCACACTCACACACTTTCCCGTAGCAGGGAGGTCGCAGGTCCGGGGGGGGGGGGGGGGGGGGGGGGGAGAGAGATCTGAAGCAGACGAGAAGGCAGGTCACCAACAAATCACAAGTCACGGATATGAAGCACAAGAGCTGTGAGAACACTAACGTTAGGGGTACAATCATCCAGCGACAAGAGGATCTGTGTTCCAGCCTCAAATAGTGCTCCCGGTGATGATGGGTGAGTGTTGTCAGGTGTGTGTGTGGGCCAAGGGCGGGAGCCCACAGTGAGCTCCGCCCAGGCAGAGAGGGAGAAAACAGCAACAGCAATTGTAGCCTTGTGGGGCCGACCGGGCAGGCACGGAGACCATGACAGCAGGAGCTGTGTGAGGCTACTAAAGGCAGTGCTATAACATTTTTCTGTCATCATTTTATTATAGATTAAGTGCAAGAGTTGTTAGGTGTGGATAATTAGATTATAGTTTATTGCAATAGCAAGTTGTGCCTTGTTCTCAGATAGACAGCAAGTGGAGAGTGATATATGAAATGATGGGATGGAAGGAAGAAGAGAAGCAAAGAGTGATTCACAGGCAGAGCCTAAATTGTACAAATGTTTGTATGGGATATTGTATTTGTTTTAAATGTTATATACCTATGTGGTATGTGACTTTTGTTGCTATGATGCCAGGTCTCTCTTGGAAATGAGATTTTTAATCTCAATGAGATTTTTTACCTGGATAAATAAAGGATTAATAATAATAAAAAAAATTATTTCTCACAGTTTTTGTTGCCTTATGGTTCCAAGCGCTGTCACCAATCTTTGCATTTTGTTATTATCTCATGACACTTGTTTAATCAGCTACCATCTCTCCTGTGGACTTTTTAATGTTTACAGTCTCAGATCAACACAGCCCTGCCCTCCAGCACTATCCACAGCAACCCCTCAACAGCAACATTGTACCCATCAGGTAGAACATCGGCTATGTTTGCTTTGCCTTGTTGCCCATATTAGATTCTTGGTGAATGTGTGTTGTTGTTATTCAGCCTGGTTCAATGTGCCCCTTTTTAACTTTGAGCACCCGCCCCTTTAAACCTCTCTGCACAGCCCTGCCTCTCTCTCCCCACAGATGAGAACAAAATTAGAATTTATCTTTTTTTACTTTTGCTTTGCTTCTACCAAGATGTTTTATAAAACACTGGTCCTTGAGCTTTAATTCAAGGACCAGTCAGGGTGCCTGTGCTGAGCCCGGTCCCTCACTGAAAGGGTATAGTGGGCATGTGAGTAACATAACAGGACCTCAGAGCAATGGAAGAAGGTGACCTGGCCTGAATAACATTTTCTTTTACATCATCCATGTGGATTCTGCCACGTACCACCTACCAAGCATTGTTCCAGACTATGTAGCCCCTTTCATGCAAACATTTCCTTAATATTGAGTGCTGATGTAAATCACTTGCCAAACTGTCTGTGTGTAAAGATATTCCTGAATATCTTTAGAAAACGTTCCTGGTTGAAGGAAAGCTTTGTCTTCAGTGGAGCACAAAAACAGAAAAAGTTTCCACTTGTGATTCACTGCAATGACTAAGTGGATATGTCTTGCCAGGAATCCCCAGGAACAGTGCCTCAAGGGAGCAGTCTTACAAAAATATTCTGCTTGTAACTGGGAAAGCAAACACTATGGACAACTGCTTTAATAACATAACATTAGGTCATCTTACAGAGATGTGAGGATGCAACAAAAACACTCCCTTTTACCAAAGAAACCATCCATCAGGAGAAAGGATAAAGTGAAAACTAAAACTTTCCACCCATTGACAGATGCAGGCACAGAACCGTTATTTGTGGAGACAAATGGTTCCCACAAACTGAGCCTCTGATTTTGGACATGAAACATTTGAAATATGAGAAAATGTCTTACATATAAGGTCAGAAAGTGAAACAAATCTGTAATGATCACCAAAAAACGGGAAATCGTGTCTTGGCATAAACTTTGATTTTAGAAACTATTCCCACAACTCGCACAAAAATACAAGTTTACAAATTACGTAATTTCTTTCATTGTAGCAAATGCTGATTTATATACCACCAAGTATAGAATTCCCTGCAAGCAATGAATTAAATAATTAAATACAAACACACATTTCTAGGCTTGTTAAATAAGTGTATATGAGCACACAGCAGCAACTCGTAGGTTAAAAGTATAAAGTGAAAAGTTCCACATATATGTTTTCATCAGTTTACAATGAATCCCGTGGAAAAAACAACAAACAATAGTTACATTCTACCACATATAAATACTATGGTATACAACGTAATCCATCACTAACTCTACAACTGAGTCTTCCAGCATCCCTCAAACATTTCGAGTCACACCTGCAGGTAGTGCAGTGATTTAAGCGTTCCTCCCAAAATTGCACATGCTTCCTATTACACGTCAATAAACTGTGAGTATATGAGTCTGAGAAATTCTCTCACCGTCAGCGTTAAAACACTGGCACCAACGATGCACAGTGTTCATACCGACAAACTGCTGTGCTAAATCTTTTAAACAATCATATCAAAACACAATAAAAGTTGTCTGGCACTGAGATGCTTTTATCACCCCTTTAAAGCTTTATTACCTGATGAGAGCATCACAGGTTTAGACTACTACAAACATGTTACAATGACTACAGGACTGGACACTAAGCAACCAGTGCTGCATTTAATCAGAATACCACAGCACAACTGTATCTACAACTGTACAAAAAATTCATATTTCAGCTAATGCTTCCACTCTTTTTTTGTTTCCTGCATCATTCACCACGTGGCCAATTAACTTTCCACTGGTGTCCTTTGAGCCAATATAATCTCGTTTTTAGTTAGCTGAGATGGAGCCTTACAGCTTAAAGTATCAGCCTCCAATTTAGGCAAAGTGGCCTTCAGTGTAACTTTTAAATCTCGATACAATTTAAATGAGAGCGTTATAGAAAAATTAAGAGAGGAATTAGCTACAGAGACCAAAACTATTTCAGTAAAATGCTGTAAACATAATGTTTAAATGCTGTAGAGTGTAGGACTTTGAACTAGAGATCTATGAGAACTGACTCACTTTTAAGTCCTTAGTTGTGACCGTAAATAAATACAGTCATGATGGTAACAGTATATGTGTGGCTGGAAATTATGGGCTAATGATTCACCGTCTTCCGAAAACTTCTGAGCAGTGTCTCTATTTCAACATAAAGTTCACACTTTGTCATGTCTTTGGCTCTTTTGCTTTTATAGACCTTGAGACTGCTCGACTTTGAGAAATTTAAACCGAACTTGAGAAAATATTTCAAGACACTTTAAAAAGGGACCATCACCAACAATTATCACAATGGCAAAATATATAAAAATGGTAAATGGCCTGTATATGTATAGCGCTTTACTAGTCCCTAAGGACCCCAAAGCGCTTTACACAACCAGTCATCTACCCATTCACACACACATTCACACACTGGTGATGGCAAGCTACATTGTAGCCAGAGCCACCCTGGGGCGCACTGACAGAGGCGAGGCTGCCGGACACTGGCGCCTCCGGGCCCTCTGACCACCACCAGTAGGCAACGGGTGTCTTGCCCAAGGACACAACGACAGAGACTGTCCAAGCCAGGGCTCGAACCGGCAACCTTCCGATTACAAGGCGAACTCCCAACTCTTGAGCCATAATCGCCCATATATTTTAATTCCACACATATAAAATAAGAAGAAGGCTATAATTGATGAGTTTTGCAGTTATACGAGTCATGTGCTGTCAAGGACATATATATTTTATACCAGGAAACCAGTTTAGGAGGCAGTATGTAAAGTGAGCTGTCGTTAATGAGTAAAAAACAATGCAGCTTATAACTTGCATAGGGTGAAATTAACCCACTGTCATAGCTTGTTCAATAGCTTCTCACTGCTGTTAATCAATCGGTAGCTGCATATGTTTCATGAGCAAAAAGAGTAAAGGGGAAACCATAAAATACACTGATTTTCCTGGAGAAGAGGCTAAAAACCATCCTCAAGATCGGATTCGAACAATCTTGATATATGTGATATAGATATTAGTGAGGAAAAAGCACAGCGCCAAAGAACACTTCGTATTCTGCCTTGGTAATATAATCTGGATGTGATGACATCACACGTAGTTTGTCTTTTGCTTTCAGGAAAAAGAAGCCAGCTGTATAGAGGGATTTACTCCAGACATCTTCGCTGCAGCTCATTGTGTGGATCGATGAGAGGAGAGTCATATCATTTCTGTATTCTTCTGAACTATGCAACACCTTGTTCATCAGTTTTTTATGGACAGGACACACTAAACCACTATAAGTGATCTGCAGGTAGACACTGTACAAGCCATCTCTGGGCACCACAAGATCCCCATTGGAGTAGCTGAAGCCGCCGTGACAGTAAGCATTTCCGATGTCATGTGCCCATTGAAGGTACTGCCCATTCGTGTTATTCCCTACAGGAGCTAAAGAAGAAAAAAAAAAAATAAAAACTAAGGTTACTCATGTTTCTACTTGTCTATAATTTATAGCTAGCTTCAAACTTAAGTAAAAGTGAATGACTTCTTGCAGAGTCATGTGTAAATAATTTAGGCACAGAACCTTTTTTTTTTTATGATAAGCTCCATACAAAGTGTGGTTAATGAAAAAAAAACTTAAATAAGCATAAGATAAAGACACACACACACATCATTTTTAACTTTACCTGTTAGCATGGCAGCTGGATTAACCAAGTTTTGATGTCTTGAAGTTTCTAGTTTGTTGACTACAACACAGATTGAAAAAAGAGATTGTTTGAAATGTGGTGATGGCGTTTCTGTTTTAACTTCATGCTAACACAGTATTAACATTTACCTGACAGGTCGGGTGGCGTGGTTGGCTGTAAGGAAACAGACAAAGTCTTAGCATACTTTATTAGAATGACCAAAAATATGATGTAACTCGATGCCAATGAATCTACCCTACACTATTTTCACCAAAGTGTGATAGCAGAACACTGTTTATGTATATTAGAAACAATAACCACAGGAACACTCAAACTATAGGTGCCTGGTAAATGAGCTATGTTAGAACATTTAGGGAATATTCAATCAATTTCAAAAGTTTCGCTTCCTGGTTAAATAATGGTTTGGGACTAAAAGATAGAGAGACACTCTCCAAATCTGAGGGTTTGTTTTTAATATACATTATACAACTGTTTTACTGCAGGAAGCATGTTTCAAAAACAGCATTGACATGAATGTCTTTAAATGTTTTTGGACGCTTCACTGACTCTGTGGTTCAGAGTTACTGAAATATTATGACCTCGTTTGTTTGAGGACCACACAGTTTTTAGTATTGTGCCAAAAAGCGATCATCTGACAAAAAGTGATTTCCGATGTTTCTGTGTTCTATTTCAGCAATTATTTTTCTAAATAATAAATAATATCTTTACTTACCAAGCACTTTATTGGTAAAAAGACAGCAGTGAAAACAATCCAGGAAGGCTTTATGTAAAAAATGACCAAGTATCTTTATCAGCATCTTTATGATGCTGCATTATTGTACCTGTAAACAATCTAGTCCTTTTCAGTCACATAAAATATTCTTTTAGAACTGTGATGTTATATTTGTTTCAAGTTCTGTTCGCCTCTTGGCCAGATCTCTCTTGAAATTACTTTTTTGTTCATTTTAAATAAATAAAAGATATGCAAAATCCTCTTTGCCAAAAACTGATTGTGGCTTCCACTTTGTGATAAGAATGTTCTTTCTGGCTGAAAAGGACTTGATATAATTCACGAGAAATGCGTTTGACATGTTTTTGACAGAGTATATATGTCTGTGAAGGTCCAGACGTTTTTCTTTCCAAGCTCTTTAGACAGAGTATATACCAATAGGTCACTTATAACAGTTTAAATACCCACAATCAGTTTTTTTTATAGCAAATACCGGAAATCACTTTGTGGCATAACACCGGTCACTGTGGTCATAAAATGAACTCGCCGGCCATAATTTCCTGAATCACAGATCCCTTATTTTGGAGTTCATCCCTCTAAGGCTACGTTCACACTGCAGGTCTTAAAGCTCAATTC
The DNA here is from genome assembly GCF_057382275.1 of Copadichromis virginalis. NCBI lineage: Eukaryota > Metazoa > Chordata > Actinopteri > Cichliformes > Cichlidae > Copadichromis > Copadichromis virginalis. The sequence continues at coordinate 10,956,010 of NC_140629.1, forward strand.
CGATTTTTTTATCAAATCAGATTTTTTTTGTCTGCTTGTTCACACTACAAATAAAATGTGACAGCAAACGCGCTCTAGTGTGAACCCTCAAAGCGCCACGCATGCGCAAAAGAAGTCGTCACACACAACGCGCTCTGTTTAGACCCAGTAGTGTTTGACTGATGGCCTTGATATAAAGATTTGTTTCTGACTTTACGTTTCCCAATTTTGCTTTAAGTTATAAAGTTATTTTGTTATTTTCATATGGCCTAATAATTATCCTTGTTGCCGTTTTAGAGAGGAGCGGCGCTTCAAAGGATAGTTGCAGATTTCTGTCAGAATCTGCAGATTATACAGTACAAATAAAATGTTCACGTTTCTCCAACGTTGTCTTCCCAACAGTTTCACTGGATGGCCAGGAAGCGTTCACCATGTTTTCTCGGGCGCTTCTCCGACGCTGATAATTGGTGTCTGTCTTGTGTCAGTGACGTAAAAAGCTGGTTTAATGCGACATAACCATTCAAACAGCAGTCGCTTTCTAAAACATCAGATGTGTGTCGGATTCAGTACCACATACGAAAGCGACCCAGGTCGGATTTGAAAATATCGGATTTGTGCTGTTCACACTGTCATACCATGATCGGATATGGGTCGCATAGTCAAAAAAGTCGGATTTGATGCGCTTTCGCCTGCAGTTTGAACGTAGCCTAAAAAGCGGTTAGTGCAGTGTCCTGTGGGACCTTTTCCTAGGCAACGAAACTAACACAGATGATAGGTTGGGTTCTTCCTCGGTGTCTTTTACAGAGGCCGTTTTTAAGGTTTCAGCATTTTTAAGCAAGTACGTTTCTGCAGTGTTGCCAACTCCTCAGTAAGGAAAATCGCTATTGGCTGTCCTAGAAGTCGCTAAATGACGCCATCGCCTAATTTTGCATAATTGGTCATGCTAATCCAATTGTAACCTATGTTGTTGGAGAGAGAAATAACATCGTGGAAGAGACATAAAGTGAGTAAAAACGTCCTAAATGCATTTAGAGTTTATTTAGAACTACAAATTAAATTTCTTTTAGCAATTATTGTTTTTTTTTTGTTTTTTTTTTTAAATGTCACAATTCCAACCCTACTCCTTTACCCGGGCTTGGACCGGTGAAAGTGACCCGAAATAGGCACTCTGGTGGAGTTACTTTGTGTGTGTGTTTATAAGTAGCTTTAAACCTTGTGATCCACAAAACAGCAGAAGAGTAAAAGAAGAACTGACTGCGTTACAGCACCCGCTGCTTGTTGAGAGTAAAAGCGATACGCGCTTTCACGTCTTTTTTTTTTTTAGCGAACTTCCCAACAGTCGCTAAGGGGTCTGAAAACTCGCTAAATATAGCGACAAAGTCGTTAAGTTGGCAACACTGCGTTTCTGTAACTAAGCACTCCAAACTACAGCTGCGCGGTAACAACATTTGGGCACGTGCGCTCTGTTTTGCTGGCCGTGTGCGTGTGTGTCGAGCTACCGCGCGTGCTTGGATTCAGTGTGCCCACGACTCACAAGTGCGAATAATTTCGTGGAAAGTACGCCGCCAACGCGCTTTGGCTAATGCTGTAGCCAAGTTTATCAAAACATTGCATGAGGGAATAAACTTTGACCCGGCTGGCTTGGAAACATAAAGAGTAGAACATATCTTGAACGCATCAGCCGAGGATTTAAAGGCGTATGAGTTAGCTGCGTTTATAATAGATTACATTGTTTAATATGCGCTAAACTATTCTCCTCTCTTTTTGATTTTTTTAAAGCAGTGTTAAAATAATATTTCAGCAGCAGCAGCTCTAAACGGAAAATCTTAAGAGTGTGTCGGGTATATGTTACCTGGCTGCCCGGCGGTGCATGCCTTTGACTTCGGAGTAAAATCGTGATTAGTAAAGGCAGAACTCCTGCAAGCACCAGAACCAGCACCAAGGCTAAAAGCTTAGCCATTCGCCTGTTTCGTGTCTCGTTCGGCGACAGTAACTGAAGAGAGGTGTTCGGGCTTTGAAGTACTGCCTCCTCCCCTACTTCAAAACCCCATTTGTCTTCCTCCATGCCTCTGCTTTGCTATTCCCGGATTAGCCGCTGGCTCCCATACTCCATCTCCATTTATTAGCGTGGTGTCGCCCACGTTGTTGCAAGTCTCGCTTTAAATGAGTTTCACCGGGTATCGAGTATCAAGCACGAACTTCCTCTTTTTTGGGGCTGGCTTTTCTCTAACACCGTGAAATACGTTGGCTAGTTTGGTTTTTAGTGGAACCAAAGCACGAATGCTAGGAGAGGGATTGATTATAATATAAAACCACGACCATAAAAACTCACCTCCTGTTGAACACGCTGTGAATGACAGTCCCATTAATGACCATTGGCTAGACTTTGTTTTTCAGCTGCTTGTGAGGACACTGACAGTGTTTTCGAATGAACGTCAGCACTCTGCTAGCTGTTATCTGCCCCTTTGTCCAGATGTAATTTGCAGACTAGCTGTAATCACGTCCGTGTAGTCTAGACATAATAAATAAATAATTAGTGGTATGCTGTAGTAGGTTTACACATTTTCCAAAGAACTAGAGGATGGTGTAGCTTGTGAGCGGAAAAACAACATCTAGTATAAAACACATAGTTATGAATGCATTGAATCAGTTTCTGCAAAAAAAGAAAAGAAAAAAACCTTTACAGTAAAACAAGCTGAACGATAACTACAGATAAATGGACTGATTCTTATATAGCACTTTTCTACTCTCCCGGAGTACTCAAAGCGCTGTATACAACATGCCACATTCTCCCAAACTCACAAGCACTGACACTAAACTGAGTGCTTTTCTAACAACATCCACACTCCGATGGATGCATCAGAGAGCAACTTGGGGTTAGTATCTTGCCCAAAGATACTTGGCATGCAGACTGGAGGAGCCAGGGATCGAACCACCAACCTTCCGATCAGTAGGTCACATCTGATAAGGTTGATTTAACCTCTGCTGGGGGTTTAAAGGCAGTCGCCTGCTGGGTTATACAACCAAAAGGAAACGGGAGCTGCTTTGCAAGCGACATTAATTTTTTCCCACTTATGCAGGGCTGGTTCATGGGGGCAGCTGCCTCAGCAGAGAAGCCTAGACCCTCTTCTCCTTGGCCATCTCCTCCAGCTTGTGCAGGGGAACACCAAGGCATGCCCAGGCCAGCTGAGAGATATAATCTTTCCAGCATGTCCTGAGTCTGCCTTAGGACCTGCTCCTATTGGGACATGCTAGTAACACCTTGCCCAGGAGGCATCCTTGTCAGATGCCCGAAACACCTCAACTCTCTCCTTTTGATGTGGAGGAGTTAAGGCTCTACCCTGAGCCCTTTATGAATGGCTGAGCTCTGTACCCTATCTATAAGGGAGACACCAGCCACTCCTGGGAGAAAGATAATTTCTTGTATTTTGCTTGTATCTGCGATCTCGTTCTTTCGGTCACTACCGAAAGCTTGTGACCATAGTTGAGGGTAGGGACCACGGCCTAAGACTTGGTGCTGATTCCCATTCCTGCAACATCATCTGTGAAAAGCGGAGATGAGATTCTAAGAGCACCCAAGTGACACACAGTCTATTACACTGCACCTCCTATCGTTCTCATTTATTTGCAGTTTGTAGTCATACTGGCATTTAATCTGTCCTCCATTATTCATGTGCCCTATGTCATGTGACATTATTCAATGTCACATGACATTACGACAAATTTCTCATAATGTTATATAAAATAAATGCTGCTGCAGCATTAGTTGCTTACATAGACAAAAAATTCAGAGTGCTATGAAAACAGAAGCTGATAATATATCAATCAATGAAGTGTTGTAGATTACTGATCTGAGTAAGTTGGCAATGTTAAGCAATTTTAAGTAGCCTGCAGTTGAAAAAGACTTTGAAAAAGAATTTAAGAGAGTATGTCAACTGGTTAGCAGCAGTCAGCCTGCAGTAATTAGGGCATTAGTTACCTAGAAACAATCTGTGAGTAAATCAAGTTCCTCTTCACTCATCTTTGTAATTGTGACTTCCTTTGATTGTTTCGGTGAACAGTAAATGTTTTGCATTCTTCGAAAGGAATGATTCCTTGCAATCACCTTCAACTTAACAAACAGGATTTTGCATCATCAGAGCCAATATGAAATCTCAGCTGTCCAGTAGAACTTGGAATATTTTCTTGGAATTTCCCACGTACTTTGGTTTATGCAATGTAGCAGTTTAAATAACTGAAATTAACTGAACAGAAACTGACTTTTTTTTAATCAAGGGAAAGGAATAATGTTACATTTTTCAGAATGTCACCGGATACCTTTTGATAACAATTCCCTTTTATCATATATAAACTTTTGTGTGTTGCGTACAGGATGTAAACTGAATGTTTTAATTTTTTTAATTTGCACAGTGGAAAATAAAAGGCTTAAAAAACCCTGCTTGCAGTGTAAATTTTAAACAGCTAACATGTGAGTATATTTCTGTACTTTTTAAATGAATTGAGACAAGTCTTTTTTATGTCTCAGGAGGGAATTGTTAAAATGTGATAAAGAGATGTGCAACAGACATAAACAACAGTTAAACCCGTTTTTATTTGAGAGTTGGGCTCTGACTGTGAGGTATTATTTACACTGCTCTTTTTTTTAAATTCTTTGTTATGAGTTGTGGGTGCATTTGAGTTCTGTAGCTGCGTGTATGGCAAAGTCAACTGAGAATAAGAAATCAAAATACAAAAAGCCGCAGGTCGACCGCCACATCACGCTCTGGGAAGTGAAAGGTTGGGAGCTTGTTGAGTGACAGTGTCCACATGGTATTCTACCTGTACAATAATAGTGCTACTATTCACATTCATCTGTACAATAATAATATTTACAGAGATCACATTAGGGAAAGAGCCAGTACCTGAGGAGTTGGTTTCATAATTAGCTTTACTCATTCACCATGGTAAAAAGAAGCACACCCACCCAATGGTAGCTATATTCACACAGAAAACGTGGGGTCCTGTCTGGGATCAGGTGGAAATTGCATCAATATTACAGCAACTCACTGCTTGAGATGATGCAATTTGATTGTAGGTGAGAACAGGATGTGTGTGGGTTTTTTTAAACATCTGCAGGTTGGTTTCACTACACAACAGTATCAACAAGACAATACTGTTTATGTTTTTAAACTCTCTATCATCTGAGTCACAGTACTCACCCTATCTAAGAATGAGAAGCACTTATTGAAATGGTTTGTTCAACTTTTGCTGAGGAAGGCAGCAAAGAGCAGATTAGATTATAAGATTATGGCCTTTTACACAATCCGAGTATGTGTCACTGTCTCACCATACTGCCAGAAGAAAGCAGTCTGTAAATACCAGTTGCAGTTTCTTTAAACAAAACACTCCTCTTAGATGTTTTAGGTGAGCTGGCACACTTTAACAAAAGTGAGAAAGCTATGAACAAAAGATGAGGTCACTAAGACGCGTGTGCTAACAGACTTTGTTTCCTTCTACAACTCTCTCTCCCTCTCTCTCCAAAACACACCAACTATACATGAAAACATATCAGCCAGTTCAAAGTACCATTTGACAGCACATAAGATAAAACACCATGAATAAACACAGCATACATGTGCAGCATTTCTCCCAACCAATAAATAAGAACAGAATACAAATTCATTAAATAACAATCATCGTCTCAGATTGAAATCACCATACCAAGTGATTCAGTTATAACTTAAACAGTCACAAATTCATTTTAAAAATATCTGAAATGTTAAGCTCCTGGAAGTCCTCTGACTGGTTCCAGAACCATTGTTTCAGCCAACAGGTGCATACTTTCACCAGCCTCTCACCGGCCCTCATTAATCTCCCCAGCAGTGCCCTCTGCAGGCAAGACTTAAACTGGTTTCTTTGGACCCCGTTTCACTGATCACCCATTCCACCCGAAATCGCACGAAAAAGTGGAAACTCTTTACTTTGAACTCTCTATCAGGTTGCCAGGTGCTGTAAATGCTGCAGATGAGCAGTATAATGACAAACTGTCAAACATGAAGGAGCTTTGGATTTGGTGTTTTCCAGCAGCTTTATGTCATCTGTAAATCTAGGTGACTGCTTTGGAAATGGATGGAGAGCTAAGCTTTGTAGCAGTTTCCCTGCGTGGTGAGTGCCAGCTGGCCATTGGGCGCTACTTCATTAGCCTCATCCTCCAGCAGGCCTGACACGTCAGCGTTGGGGATGCTGTCGTGGTAGCTGCTGAAGCTGATGTTGTCCTCTTTCAGTTCAATGGTCCAGAAGGGGGCGTTGAGCTTGCGGTTCTGGTACTCCCTGTAGGTGTACACGCCTCCGACAAAGCCCAGCAGTAGCAGCACCACCAGGATGATGACAGCCAGAACGATGACGTTGAACTGAGTCCAGGTGACCTCTGTCAGGGCAGCTGTGGTGTTGTCAGTGGGGCTGCTTAGACTGGTCAGCAGAGCCTGGGTGGTGGAGGAGGTGCTTAGTGTGGTACTGGTGTTGCTGCTTGATGTGAAGGCTGGGATCCCTCTTGCTCTGGGAGACATCAAAGTAGTGCTGGTGGTTATTGTGGTGGAGGAGGATGTGGGGTGCTTTGCTGTAGCTTCTGGTGTGGGAATAATTCGGGGAGCTGAGGAGAAAAAGCATTTCAAGTATTTAATCATTTCAGATTTTATTTTTAAACATTTGAGACTACAGCAGACCTTTTCTTCCAAATTTTAACCCATTATTTTTATTCCTTCACTTAAGTAGCTTTGCATGGTTTGTAGTTCTATATAATGCTCGTTTGTAATCATCTTCAACCCAGCAGTGTGTTTTGGACTTACTCGGATGGGTGCAGTTAAGTTTGCGGTTGTCCCCTATGAAGCCGGGAGCACAAAGCTGGCACTGCGTCCCAGTAGTGCCGTTGATGCAGCGGAGGCAGTGGCCAGTGTCAGGGTGACAGAGCTGGGGCGGGCCCAGAGGGTCTGCATTTCCATTGCAGTCACATGGAACACAAATCCTAGCTGATTTGTAGAAACCAGCACTGCACTCAACACAGTGTGGTTTGCTGTACTGGGGAAGGCACTGGTCACATACTGGAGAGCCACTTTGATCTGTACAGGAACAGAGGAAGTTGCACATCAGCTGCTGATCACTGCTATTTATGACTTTCAAGTACACAAGCATGATCTGAGCTTTGTTTGAGATTTAAGTTTACTCATGTTAAATATGAGCATTTGCTAGATTACACTTACTGCAGGGACAAAAAGAATGTTAAACACATATAAAAAAAAAAAACCCACATCAAAACACATTCTTTAGTCTCAACTTTGATCGCTATATCATTAACATACATCCATCTTATTTCTTCTGCTTTACCAGGAGTTTATCCCAGCTGCCACAGGGTGAGAAGCAGTTTGCACCCTGCCATCAGTCTGTCACATATATTACAAGCAGAGGTTCTAAAATCTAGCTGTAATGATGACTAGCAATATTATGTTGTGTTTTCTGAAGAACCCTCTGAACATGTATGATCTTGTGTTATATTATACAGCCCGAAATGAAACAGCTATTGTCGGGCCACTAGGTGGCTCAAGCTGACAGTATATGGATGTGAGAGAACCATGTTGTGTCATATCTCCAGAGGAGGGTGTGATTTTCCCTGTTTGTCCTGTGCAACTCAGTGAAAACACAGAGTGCTTATGCCTCAGCCAGGCCCACTATGAAGTACTCTGAAAAGGTTTTACATTTTTTTAGTGTTTTTTTTTTTTTTTAATTCTGGGTTAAAAAACAACAACAGTGATTTGTTTAAAGCTCAGTAATAGCTTGTATTCAACCAGAATTTACATGAACACTGTTCATCTGCAACAAGTGCATGTCAAATGTCAGCTTTCTCCTAGCCTTGAGCCACTGGTCACATGACATCTTCTGGCACGTCAAACAGAGACTGCAGTACTGAAGTGCACTCCCTTCAACAGCGTTGTGTCACCAAGACACCACCGTCATTGGCCTCATTCAGGATGGTGATGAGTCTGCATACCGGCAGGAAGTTGAGGTACTCTGGTGCAGTCAGCACAACCTGGAGCTGAACGCTCTTAAGACTGTAGAGATGACAGTGGACTTCAGGAGACATCCCTCAACTCTGCTCCCCCTCACCATATCAGACAGCCCTGTGTCGACAGTGAAGATCTTCAAGTTCCTGGGTACCACCATCTCCCAGGACATGAAGTGGGAGACCAACATCAACTCCATCCTCAAAAAGACCCAGCAGAGGATGTACTTCCTGAGACAACTGGGGAAGTACAGTCTTCCATAGGAGCTGCTAATCCAGTTCTACACTGCAGTCACAGTCTGGTATGGTGCAGCCACTAAACAGGACAGGAGCAGACTGCAGCGGACTGTACGGGCAGCAGAAAGGATCATCGGCGTCTCCCTGCCCTCCATCCAGGACCTGTACCTCTCAAGAACCAGAAAATGGTCAGGGAAAATCATCACAGACCCCTCACACCCTGGACACATACTTTTTGACCTGCTGCCCTCTGGCAGACGGCACAGAAGCCTGCAGACCAGGACCATCTGACATAGGAGCAGTTTCTTTCCCCTTGCCATCTCCCTTCTAAACGGTTGACCTGTCGCACTGCTCCCACTGCCAGACTGCAACTGCACTTTATGTGCATTCTGTAGTATTCATTCCACCTCATTTAATTTCTGTCATCCTGTATACTATGTATATAAGTTTAGATTGGTTATTTATAGTTGGTTTACACAGCTTTGTGTATGTATGTGTATGCATGTATAATGTATATATATCGACACGTGTGTGTGTGTGTGTGTGTGTGTGTGTGTGTGTGTGTGTGTGTGTGTGTGTGTGTGTGATTTACATTGCTGTGCTTGAGAGTCACCATCTACCGGAACCAAATTCCTTGATTGTGTCTGCACATATACATGGCCAATAAACACGATTCTGATTCTGAAGTAAACATGGTGGCAGCCTTGATGATTAATCAAACCAAATGATCAACGCCTTATTTGAACAAGTAAATCAAGTCTGAATTGGATAAATTTCTTATCTGCCAAATGATTAGAATTCTTATTTTGTAATAAGTATTCAGTTTTAGATTTTAATTACAAGTAATATTATTTTAAGCTAAGTATGTGTTACACTGCCCAAAGGGCTCCAGTGTTTGGCTAACCAGCCTTTGCTTTTAAAGGGTTAATCTGTCTGCAGTAGGAGGATTTTTGCCATATGACTTAGAGGTGGGAATCATCCCCATGACACAAAATTATCACAATAATTCATTCAAAATGTGGTATTGTGATTTTGAACATTTAGTGATATGCTTAGTATTGCAATTTATTACCTTTTGTCAACTACAAATTGTCAAAGTCAAACCTTTCCAGTATCTTTTTTAATTAATAAAAGTTATCTCATGTCAGTTATCTTTTTGGCTGCAAAATGACATCAAGCATATAATATGGGCAGAAATCTGTGACATTTTCAAACCATAAATTCAATTTCAAATTAGACTAATTCAAATTCAGTTTCTGATGGCACAGATTTCTGCCCATAATACAACGCTGCCAGTAAAAACCGCCATAATTGCCATAAGACAAAAATCAGTCAAGTCTGCAATCAGTCTGAAATTGAACTTGAATCCCCTCGAGTTGTGCTTATTGAGAGACTCATACAGACTGATGACAACATGTTGGCAATCTGTTTGCATTTATAAATTAAACAGCAAGTATTTGCAAACTTTCAACAATCTGTCAGAGAGTTATTTCAGTCAGTCCAAGAGAATATGAGAACAACATAGGTAACTATCACTGAAGAATTCATAGTAAGACCAGTGGTCATCCTGAGGCATCTTAATTGGCGCCATTAAAAACTAAGGAGCAGCGTTGCTCCTTCTCAGCCACTGCTTGTCCAACTCTGGAACAACTCTGGTCTAAGTTATAATTAAACTAATTTAAGTGACTGAATTGTATCACAATACATTATGCTGCTAACAAAGCTTTGTCTCTTTGAGAGCATATGCACAGGCTAATGTGTGCTAATGTAAAGCTAGCCAAGAACGGAGACTGATGCTCAAGCCCAGTGCACGCTGACCCCAGCCCTGAACTTCAACAGACAACAGGGATGTGCAGTCTTCCAGAATAGTAGTGTTTCTATTTCTATTTCTACATGTTTCTACAGTAGAACATTGAGGTGATTACCTTGGAGTCTTTTTTGGCCCATTTTCAACTTCTCTTTGTGTATCTGATGTAACTGACCAAGCCTGCAAAATTACTTTTACACACATGCGTGTGCAACAGACAAAACACAACATCAAGATGGTGGGGATTGGAGGATTGTGTTATTTACCTGGTAGAGGGGAGTTTTTAACACATCATATAGCAAACATTTACTTCAATCTAAAGGGGTTAGACAGGTTAGTAGTGAATATTCCACCAATATAGGTAAAAAGTTTTTGCAACATGAACAATATGGCAAACGGTCCCATTGTTTTCCCCTTTTCAACACAAGCTGACAAGCCTGCAGTTCCATTTTACTGGTTCCCAGATTGCTCTTCTCATCAAAACACTGTTGCTGTCCAAAGAATAACAGGTTCCAACTTTCTTATAACAAAGACTGGTTTCTGGCACAGAACCACAGAATGTGTGCTCCAAAACTAGGAGCCACTGATTTTCTTCTGACAGAACTTAGTTCTGCACTGCTCAAAGTTCTGCTCTGAAACTTGTTGAAAAGTGTGTGTGTCAACATGTTGGTGGTGGAAAATAAGTAAAGAAAAGAACCATCAGTTTGGTTCTTAAATGTTCTTTTTATTTCTTTGACGCAATCTGATTCTGCAGTGGGATAAATCTCACTGATACCTGAGCTACTAAACCTTACTGTTCGAGCTTTGATTTGATGTGTAAAACTGAACAGCAAAAACTGGGTCATTGAGCAGGGGGTGAAGGCACACAATTTGGCTATGAGAAGTTGAGAACTCATATAAATAATGTGTGTGACACTGCAGCATAGTAGACCATTCCCTCTCCAGTCGTCAGCACAGGAGAGCTGTTGGCATTGAATGATTTAAGCACAGATAGCTGCCTTCCAGTGGCCTAGATGTTGGTCTCCATCTACTGTAGTTACACGGCTGTGTTGATTTCCAGCAAAACTAAGGAAGGCACATCTGATAAGGTTGATTTAACCTCTGCTGGGGGTTTAAAGGCAGTCACCTGCTGGGTTATACAACCAAAAGGAAACAGGAGCTGCTTTGCAAGCGAAAAGTGCAAAGCACTCCTCTTTCCAACAGCACACACATACACACATTTGAGTGGTACTGTTAGGCAGGCAGGTCCCACATACACAATTATATAACACAAGACGATTTAAACAAATGAGTCAAAATATCTGATGAAGCTTAGAATAAACTGAAATACCCTGACTGTTCTATACCACTGGGTAAAGACACAATCATACATGGATGATTTAATATGTGTGACCCACATTCTGAACTGGTGCAATGCTCCATTTCACCTCTCCGAGTGTCAGTACAGAGGATATTCATTTACTGCAACAGGCCACATCAGCACATTTAGGAAGCATCTGCCCCTCACAGTGGAGCCATGATACTGCATTGTGGCATCTTCTCACTTGTCACTGTTGCCGGGGCAACCTATACAGGGAGGCTGATCTCTTTCCAGTTCTAGTCTTGAGTCTGTGAGATCCTCGACAGCTGTGCACCACTAACATGAGAGCACCTCACCCTGTGAACCATCCCAAGCATATTTCAAGCTGTCTAAATAGAGGACACGATGATGCCCATCCCCCTGCTCCAGTCTGCTGCTGCCTGGGTGGCGCTGAAATGGCCCAGCTGTGAACATGCCGTCCCAGCTACGCTCTGCCTGGTTCATGTCCCATCCCCTCCCTCCCACATTTTGTAACCTCTGCTATGGCCCCTGGCAGTGGCAACCCTGATCCGCCAGTCTAAGTGCATCTATACATGGCTGTTGCCATGCAGGCCACCACCAATAGTGGTGGAGGGCATATCAAGATGTAGCAAAGCTGTGTGCCCCAAAAGGGGGAAGGGCAAGGTGATAGAAGACAATAAGCAGTAGAAAGCGAGGCCAGTGATGCAATGCTGAACGCAAACCTCCAAAGGCAGTTTGCAGAAAGGGTTATGGTGCAGTTCAACAAGGATGAGCTGTGATATCTGAAGCACACAAACTCACACCATGAGAGACTCATCACTTGCACAGCACATGTAGCAAGGTTCCTGGTCATATTTTATTTAACGCCTGGAATGAAGTTCAGGCAATTTGAAGGTAACTGCCAAATTCCCTTGTTTGGTGGACAGCACAGTATCTTATTTGAAATTAAATAACTGCATTTCAAAACTGCAGTATTCTGCAGGTTCATCACATGCAAACTGGTCTGCCTTGCATTTGCTTTAGTTTCAGCTGATTCTTAACTTAAGTATATCTAAGGAAGTATATCTATGCATGTTCTTTCATAGGATGGAGCCTATCCCAGCTGTCTTAGGGCGAGAGGCAGGCTACACCCTGTACAGGTCGCCAGTTGCAGGGCTAACACATAGACACCAACAACACTTTGCCCTCACATTCGCACCTATGGGCAATTTAGAGTTTCCAGTTAACCTATTCCCACTAACTGCATGTCTTTGGACTGTGGAAGGAAGCCAGAGTACCCGGAGAGAACCCACGCAATTAAACCTATTTACAACAATTTGAAAAGGTGTGTTTTTTAAACTTCAAAACAATAGCAATTGAAAGGCTTTCTTTACTGACATATTGATGCCAAGCTCATCTTTGGTCCATGATTTTTTCTCTATTACATATATATGTTATTTATGTTATGTGTTTCTCACTCACCAAATGTTAAATTTTGATTTTTTTTACTCAAGAAAATTGAAGGTGATTGCACATTGATATGGGACATGTGATACACCATTTTATCATTTCAAACATTGTTGTTGACCAGATGCTGATCTTCATTTTTTTTTTTTTAACTACTTCCTTGCGATGAAATTAAAGGAAGAATTGAGGTAGTCTGAGAATGTTATAGAGACTGTAGTTCAACTCAGATGTCAGCTCCACAGAGACCTCCAGGAGGTTGTGGAAGTAGGGCAGCAGCAGCCTGAGGTGAAAGAAGTGGGAACTAGAGTGCTGATCTTTGTCTGGAAACGTCGAAAAGACTGTGGTTTACAGTTGAAAAGTTATCAGAAAAGCGCAAAGGAAATAATTGATACTCAATTTCCAAAAAAGTTGTTTTTGCAAGTCAGTTAAATCCCACATATAAATAAAAATAATACAAAAAGAACATATCTAATGTTGTGACTTGCAACCATGTTGGCATTTAAAAAAATACTGCATTTTAACACACATATCAGTAAAATTCAAGAAATGTTGCAATACACTTGGTGAAATATACACAAATAATAAGATCAGTTAATTACACGACTGGATATAGAAAAAAGCAGCAGATAACAATAGGGAGAGAATTATCACTTTTCATAGATGGTATGTTTCCAAACTGTTCAGCAATTTTTGAAATCATTATAATTTCAGAAAAATAAGCCATGCTAATGTAATATCTTAAAGGACTGAAAGAATCCTAAAATGACAATGTGAGTGACTCATCTTTGAGCAGTGAAGCAGCACTGTATTTAATGGTACAGTCACAGGGTGCAAAGCAGTGGCTGCACAGTGAGAAACATGCTGCTGTTATCATATTCAAAATGAGTTTATATCTGGAATAAACTTTCTCAGTTTCAATATGTTGCCTTTGAAATAATAGTTTTCTTTCAAATGTACAGTGGATTGCAAATCACTGGATTCTCTTTATACTTTACATTTTATGCGGTGTTGTGAATAGGCAGATCCAGGAACAGGACCAGACCTTGAAAGGCTCATTTTAATTTCACTCCATTCAAAATCTGCCAACAAACACAAGGTATGTATGCAGTATATGTGGTATTATATGTAGTTTGCTTTTTAGGTTATCTAACATTTGGCTGCTGGTTGCTTATCTACATAATTTCTCTGATGTCACCTTCTTTCCTTTTCATTACATCTCCCTTTGACTGCATTTCTCTTTTTAGTTTGTATAACCAGCCAACAGTAGACACCATGATGTCATTCCGAGTTATTTTCAGCAATAACAGCTTGAAGGTGGAAAATGCTTTCCAAGACATCATCACTGTCAGGTTTTTATGTCATAAATCCCAGGATTAATGGAGTATAAAGCCAGGAGGCCAGATCTGCTTAATCACTGCAACAAGCCATTGGATGAGCGCTAAATGCCTGACATGTGAACAAGTGCTCACCAGTGTGACAGGTGCCATTGGAGGTGGAGTTAGAGCAGGGGCATGGCACACAGGCTTCGGTCAGGGCAGCTCCAGGACTGCGGTAAAAACCAGGCTTGCAGTTCTCACAGTTCAATCCGTGGGTGTTGCCCTCGCAGTTCAGACACACTCCTGAAAGGTAGAACAAAGGTCACAAGATTAGCTGTTATTCTTTCTTGATCTGCTTATGACAGAAAACGAAAGTAGTTGGTTATATAACAATGTAATCTGACGACATTTTAAAAATCTAAAGCAAAGTTTTTTAAGACCTTTTTAAGACACTCAACAAATGTGAGTTACACTCTCAGTCGGAGGAACTCTCATTTATACAGTTTTAAATATAAAGCAATACTCAGATTGGTGCCTTCCTATTAGGGCTGAACGATATATCGCATTTGCGATAATATCGCGACATGATCAAGTGCAATTTTCTAACCGCAAAGGCTGCGATTATACTGCGATTATAAGGCTGTCCAAATTACTACCATATCCCAGAATTCATAGCGCGGCCCAGCCAAACTCCAGTTTCCAGCAATGGCGGCCGCTACTAAGTTTTAAAATTACTCATACTAATCTTTCTGGGTCACAAAATAAACTTTTAACATATTTTCAGGCGAGAAAGTAGTTGTGTAAACATCAAATATCTGCTCGGTTTATCAAGATATCCCATATTTGCAAAAGTGCTTCGACGTTTTCAGAGGCGTCTGCTACCCACCAGCTCGACAGCTAGCCGGGAGCTCGAGGATTACTGATGCGGCCGAGAACGGCACAACTCCCGGCACATCATTTTCAGATCACCGCGGAGTTTCGCTGCTCGGGTTAAACGTAATATATAAGTCACTTAGACAACCTAAAAATGTTATTGTTGGGCTTTTTTCAGTGTTTTGTTTGTTCGTGAGTAAATCGGTTTGGCTGAGATTAAAGTTATTAGATTAGATAAAATAAAACTTTATTAATCCCCCGGGTGGGTTCCTCCTTGGTTTTCACACAGCTGACTAAACGTCAAACAGAAAACTTATTAAACAGAAGTATGAGACAGTCGAGAATTTACACCAGTGTCTGGTTATATTTTAGATAGCAAGAAGCAGACGGCCGAGTTTATTAAACTCCACCGAGACAGCGGTGACGCTAATCAGAACTAGCCTTCTGATTAGCTAATCAGAAGGCTAGACCGTCCAATTTCACGCCTTTAAACTTTAAAGGCGTGTTTGTGTGTGTGTTTATACAATTGCTATTATGTTTGCACTTTATGTGTAATGTTACTGACTGCAGAGATCAGTAAGATGTGTGTATTTTTTATTTATTAGTTTTATTTATTTAATATTATTTTTTAATTGAATGACTGTCTAGTAGTTCACAGATGTCGAAAAACTGAGTGTGGTAAAGCCACTGATTTTTTTTTATGTATATTTCTGCAATCTGCACATTGTACTGACTTTCATTTTAATGTTTACACCAGGGTTCCTTGTCAGCACTTTATGCTCAGATGTTTGTAAGCTAAAAATAAACTATTGTGTATGTTCAAATATACTGTTGTGATTGAAGAAGTTAAATAAAAATGTCAGTCATCAATTCATGCATCACCTCATGTCATCATAACAGAGGTCTGTCTTCCAGGAAAGAACAGTTTAAAATTAATGTAATATAGTATTGGCCATACTATATGATGTATTGCTTGTCTTTGTTTAATAATACAGAAGACAAAGACCTTAAAAAATAATCGCATATCGCATCGCAATCGCAATATTGGGGCAAAAAATCGCAATTAGATTATTTTCCATAATCGTTCAGCCCTACTTCCTATATATGTTCCCTGTTTGCAATGCAACATGCTGGTAATTTCTCCGTCCACAAGGTTACTTGTTGCTTTCTGTTGTACTTGCATGAACTGAACTTGGCAAAAAGAGCTTTTGTGCAGAATGACTGGAAAATGACAGAATTCATTTCATCAAGTGCTTTAAAGCAAAACTAAGAATCCTTCAGACCAATTCCAAAACATGAAATGGTTTCAATTTTAATTGAATATTAAATTAATTAATTAATTTGTTTGTGTGTGTTGTTATGGCGTGTGTTTTATTGTATAATTTTTGTAATTGTGAGATAGTTGCTGGTGGCATCTTGGCCAGGTATCCCTTAAAAAGAGTTCTTTAATCTCAATAAATGTTAATTACAAAAAATTAACACAGAACCATACTAAAATCTTTTATTATATTTGGGTTTTCATAAACAAGCAACTACTAGTGCAAAACAACGCAAAAAGTCTTGAAGCAGAGTGTATTTGATGTTTTTGTTAATACATAGCAGTAAAATGTCTTTGGATTCTGGACTGGTGGTCAGACAAAAAAATACATATTTTTTAATAGTTTTCACTGTTTACCATCAGGGTGAGGAGTAAGAGTCATGATTCCTATTTTTTTAAACATACCATCAAACCATTATTCGCTCTTACAGGAACCTCATTTAATGTCTATCAGGAAATAGCCAAATAATCTATTAGAGCTTCCTTGGGTTGACATACTTAACCACATTCTAAAACATATCAAATGGCTGTGAGGACAAAGCAACAACTATGCTGAGACCGCTTAAGGTAACAGTTGCAATTTCACCAAATGTGCAGCTAATATTGCTGAACGCCAACTAGCATGCTAATATCGCTGAACTGCGAGCTACCAAACAGACAGTAAACCCTGTTTGAAGTTGATTCCATGACCTAATTCATCAAAACTCTTGGATGTGATCTGGCTATTGGAACTCACTGGCTAGCCTATTGCCATTTAGAGTTTTAAGTAATATAATGTAATAGCGAAATGGTGAATTTGGTTTAAGGTTTAAGATAATCTGGCACATTGCAAAGCAATCACCTTGCACTACATGCAGGCAGCCAGGTGGGCCAAAGAGAAATACTTTTAGAATGCTTTGAGCATGTTAACAGGAATGGATTTTTAACTTTCATGTTACTATATATAATTAATCATTCAATAAAAACCACAGCTCACTTCAGGATGAAGTATGTCGAGGTTATATTGAACTCCAAGGTAACATCCTGGCCTGTTACAACATACCAATCCTGGATTGACCAATTGCTTTAATGTAATCGCATTAGGGCTGAACGATTATGGAAAATAATCTAATTGCAATTTTTTGCCCCAATATTGCGATTGCGATGCGATATGCGATTATTTTTTAAGGTCTTTGTCTTCTGTATTATTAAACAAAGACAAGCAATACATCATATAGTATGGCCAATACTATATTACATTAATTTTAAACTGTTCTTTCCTGGAAGACAGACCTCTGTTATGATGACATGAGGTGATGCATGAATTGATGACTGACATTTTTATTTAACTTCTTCAATCACAACAGTATATTTGAACATACACAATAGTTTATTTTTAGCTTACAAACATCTGAGCATAAAGTGCTGACAAGGAACCCTGGTGTAAACATTAAAATGAAAGTCAGTACAATGTGCAGATTGCAGAAATATACATAAAAAAAATCAGTGGCTTTACCACACTCAGTTTTTCGACATCTGTGAACTACTAGACAGTCATTCAATTAAAAAATAATATTAAATAAATAAAACTAATAAATAAAAAATACACACATCTTACTGATCTCTGCAGTCAGTAACATTACACATAAAGTGCAAACATAATAGCAATTGTATAAACACACACACAAACACGCCTTTAAAGTTTAAAGGCGTGAAATTGGACGGTCTAGCCTTCTGACTAGTTCTGATTAGCGTCACCGCTGTCTCGGTGGAGTTTAATAAACTCGGCCGTCTGCTTCTTGCTATCTAAAATATAACCAGACACTGGTGTAAATTCTCGACTGTCTCATACTTCTGTTTAATAAGTTTTCTGTTTGACGTTTAGTCAGCTGTGTGAAAACCAAGGAGGAACCCACCCGGGGGATTAATAAAGTTTTATTTTATCTAATCTAATAACTTTAATCTCAGCCAAACCGATTTACTCACGAACAAACAAAACACTGAAAAAAGCCCAACAATAACATTTTTAGGTTGTCTAAGTGACTTATATATTACGTTTAACCCGAGCAGCGAAACTCCGCGGTGATCTGAAAATGATGTGCCGGGAGTTGTGCCGTTCTCGGCCGCATCAGTAATCCTCGAGCTCCCGGCTAGCTGTCGAGCTGGTGGGTAGCAGACGCCTCTGAAAATGTCGAAGCACTTTTGCAAATATGGGATATCTTGATAAACCGAGCAGATATTTGATGTTTACACAACTACTTTCTCGCCTGAAAATATGTTAAAAGTTTATTTTGTGACCCAGAAAGATTAGTATGAGTAATTTTAAAACTTAGTAGCGGCCGCCATTGCTGGAAACTGGAGTTTGGCTGGGCCGCGCTATGAATTCTGGGATATGGTAGTAATTTGGACAGCCTTATAATCGCAGTATAATCGCAGCCTTTGCGGTTAGAAAATTGCACTTGATCATGTCGCGATATTATCGCAAATGCGATATATCGTTCAGCCCTAAATCTCATTATATTTATTAGGCTTGCAATATATCCAAATCAGTCTAATAGATGCCAGGGTTAACAGGACACCGGTAGAAAATACAGGTACTGGGGAACTTGTTTTAGTCTTTCTTTTAGGATGCCTGGGTCGTTGACCCAGGGTTTTGAATTTATTATATTATTTATCATTTCTAATCTTGGGTTTCTTTGTTAGAGTTCTCTTTTATGGTTTATGTCTCTGTGCATCCTTAGTTGCTGTCTCCCCTGTCTGTGATATCCCCATGTCCAGTCAGTGTCTGTGTCTGTCCTGGTCCCACGTCTCTGTTCCCTCTGTTGTAGTGCCTGCGTGTGAGTCTGTGTCTTTAGTTCAGTCTGTGTTATGTTTCCTGTTTTATTTTGAAGGTCCATGTCTGATGTTAATGTATCTGGTTTCGCTTCCCCTTGTCTCGTTAGGCCTGATTTGCCCCAGCTGTGTTTCCCTCCTGTTACCCATTCCCTGATTGCTCCCTCTGTGTATTTAAGCCCTGTGTTTCTCTGTGTCTGTGTTGTGATCTACCCTCATTTATGCTGTGTGTTCTGGCTGCCTGCTTATGTAAGTTCATTTGGATTTTTGTTACGTTTTGCCATCCAGCATTAAAAGCTGAGTTTTGAAATACACTTTTGCCTGCCGTGAGTCTGCACTTTGGGTCCACTACTCCTGCCTGCACACAGCGACACCTGACACTTTCCAGCCTTGTAATACCTGCAAGTCTCTTTTAGGCAGCTAAATAAAATCCAGGATGCTATGCCTGAAAAGGTGGGTACAGCTTTATTGCTCACCTATAGAACTTTCTTTCCCAAATAGGAAGCATTTCAGAAGTAGATGATTTAAAAAAACAAAATATTTTTGCACTCTGCAAAAATGTTAATAATGTTACAAAAGCTGTGCAACTGCACCTTTAACACACCAACCAAGAAACAAGTTTTATTTATTTATATATAAATAGATCAGTCATGTCGACAGATATGATTAGGACAGATATGACTGATAGGTGTGGATGTGGGATTAATACAGTTTTTAGACTACATAAAGAAAGTGCAGTTGTTTTGAATGTTCAGTGAGACCAGGGAAGGACTGCATAAATACCAGTTCATTTGCATGTTGTTTACCTCTTCACTACAACATGCTCTGTCTTTCAACTTTACTCTCCTTCGTACCTTTATTTTCATTTAATGTTTATCTACAGATAACATTTAAATTTTACTGAAAACATATAAAGCAGGCTTTAAAACACTTGTTGGAAATACTTAATGTGGGTTGTTGCATTCAAGGAGATGTCCATGCTAATTCTCACTTTAGCATAACTGCATATTTTTCACCTTTTTTTTTTTTTTTTAAATTTAAAGAATTTTCAAAACATACTCTTTGCTTCAGTGCTTTATTTAAGAAAAAGAATCCCAGATTAAAGGCATTGTTATTCTTGTAAATATCTGTGACGGCAATCACCACTATTGTGCTGTTTGGAGTTGAGCTTCGATGTTTGTTTGAACTGTTTTGCCTCTATGAGCTCTGACAAAGGTTATGTAGATGTGACTCAGTCTGCCTACAGGCTTATGCCATATCGTTGTGTAACCAGGATTTCAGCCATCACCACACAGAGGTTAAATTACTGTTTAAAGAAGAAGACAGAAAAGTGAATATCTAAATGCAACGACAGCTTGTTTTCAGTTCAGAGACACCAATTTATAAGCAGAATTTAATATGTTAAAGTATTATGAAATTTGAATGTATGTTTTAAGGTTCAGAGAGAGAGATTCTAGTGAAACATCATCTTGTTTACTTATCCCTGCATTAGATACTTTTAAGGTTGAAAATAATGTGTTTATGAGACAGTGTTTGGGATACTGCCTAATTTGCATTTGTGCAAGGAGTTCCTGTGTGAGCAGCCTTAGGGAGAAGCCACAATCGCTCTTTAAAGGGAGCTGTCAAACCTGAACTATGGCAATCCATAGCACTATGAACACTGAGCCCAAGTGAAGGCTAAAGAGCTCCATCTGCGCCTGCATTATAATGCAAAGACATATGCCGTCTAAAACTGCTACACACATGCCCCACCCACACACACTGCCCCCTGTGCAGTTCCTCCTTTTCGGGGTTGTCACTAGCCAGTGATTTCTAAGTCTCAAGGCCTGACTGCTGGGAAGCGAGCAGCAATCCTCCTTTACATTTGAAGAAGGTGCAAACTCTCAAGAACACAAACCGAACTGGAATTGCACCCTAGTGTTTAACTTGCTTCTCGGGTTGCTGAGACCACAGACTACAGCAAATATTTACTTCAAGCAAGTAAAGTGGGGGAGTTTTGTGCTGCCAAAGATTAATTAAACTCGGCATTAGACTGTTCTCTGGGTATGCGATCAAGGTGTTACTGTAACCTGGACAAATCCAACATTTGAATTTAAAGAGTTTTGAGTATTTAATCAGCAAAGACTGGACAATTTGCACTGCCTTTCTTATGCAATGCCAATGAACAAAACAGTGCATGTTGAAAACGCTGCTTCTTTCATTCCAAGCTCTAACAGATTGGTGTTGTCCATGTCAGGGTTCTCAAGAAAAAGCCCAATGCAAAAGCATCCAACTGAAATTGACTGACAGTCAACTTTGGGATTTGCTTGTCTTCGCCTTGCTCAAGGACACTTTGACCCTACAACTAGTAGGTGTAGCTGATCAGTGTTTAAGCTTCAACTCTATTACCTGGAGTCTCTGAGCTGGACTTGTTCGCTGCCTTTTGGAGCGTTTCAATTGAATCATCTGACAAATAACACAAGCTGGTGTATGCTACAGACCGCCAAAGAAGTCTGCGCCTTTATTGAGTGAAATTGTAGTTGCTAGCAATAACATTGCTCCAACACAGTTTACTACTGGCTCTGAAAATCCACTCTGACAGCCAAAAACCAACGAGTGATGTCATGAATTTGGGGTTAAACCATCACAAGATTTATATACATAAATATCAGTTCCATTTACAAATACAGGTTATCTGTTGTCATTATTAGTAATAGTCAGTACTGGTATCATAAAAAAAATTTTGTTTTTATGATGATTATAATTTTAAGTGAAGTTTCCATGTAAAATGAAGTAGGATAAAAAGCAGAGAGTAAAAGTTGTCCTCTAAAATGAAGCTGATTGTTTTCTTGTACTTTATTTATTGAGAAAAATGATTAAAAAAAAAAAAAAAATCAGTCTCTGATAACAAATTACTTCAAAAAGGAAAGTGCTTCCAAATAATATTTATTGGAGTCAGTTTGTCTAAACAAAAGCTCTTATTTTGGAATCAGATTGTGCGGATTTTCTGTTTACAAGGCAGATGCTTTCACTAACTAAGCTACTGTGGCTCTTCACAGCTGACTCAGACAATCCTGAATAATGAAAAATTACAAAACAAAATAGGTTAGGTTTTAGTGACAATGAAAATGAGATCATTGAACTGCAGCGTTTGTCCTCAGCTGACTCACCGGACTGCGGATGGCAGTAGTTGGTGTGGTTGTTACACTGGCAAGGCCGACAGCCAGTGCTACTGAAGTCGAAGAAACCCGGGTAGCAGTCATCACACTTCGGTCCATACACTCCTGATTTGCACACACATGTCCCTGAACTGTGGGGGCAGAACAGAAGACAAAAATCAATACCCAGTGGATCAAATACAGTCGCAGAAAGCATTTCAGTGGACCATAACACCATGGCAGCATGTCAATGAGGTACTCTGTGTGTGTGTCTGTGTGTTTGGTTTTAACAAAAGGTTTCCCTCCACGCCTTGATTAATTACATGAGGTGATTTATTAGTGGCAAATGTGGTAAGAAATCATGTAAAGTAATTATATACTGGACAAAGCTATGTGGTGCTGCTGAGTAACATATAAAGCCGGATTACAAACAAAGGTAGCTTATTAGTGGACCTCCCAGCATGCACTTTTTTGAGAGTGGTTACCTTTGATGAAAAATACACATTGTGCAAATGTATATTTATTACATACAAAGGTAGCATAAATCAAGGTTCACGGTTCTATTTCTTGAATGCTGAAAACAAGCAACTCTTAAGCAGCTCTTATGTTTAAAAATATTAACAGCAGACATTTGAGATGTTTTAAAGAATACTGTGATCTTTGTCTGTCAGGTTATGAAACGTCAGAGCATCGAGAATCAAGGCTTTTATTGGCCACATTTTCTTTACATAACTGAGAATGATTGCTTTCAGCTGAGAAAATCTCATTGTATAAAACATCTCCAAGAATCCTCCAGCAAACTTAAATCCAATTACATCTGAGTTCTTCAGCCATAACACACTCGCAACTGAGTTATTTCACATGATAATGTGTCTTTCATAGATCAGACCTTTGCTCTCATTATGCTGTGTTAAAAATAGCAAATGCTCATTAATACAGTGTGAGTGTCAAGAAGAGATTTTGTTTTTCTCTCTCATCCACCGCTCACTGGAGGTAAATTCCTTGGAAGAGAACAATGCTAAATCGAGCCCGATCAGCTCTTAAACCCAGACAATGGACTCAAAAATGTAATCTTGGGACAATGACTTCAAAACAATTGAAGCAAATCACAAGTGACTCGAAGCACTTTCCATGAATGTGTGCGTGGGTCTTCATACAAACAAGGCTTTGTTAAAACAACTGCACTTAATGCAAATGAAGAGGCCCATAGCGATGCTTAGTGAGGCGTGGGCACTGTTGAAGACGAGGCTGGGAGATCAACAGTCCTCGATCCTCTGGCTACAACACACACACAAACATCAGGCACTAACAAAAAGTATCAGCGTGATACATCATGACCCTAATACAAGCAAGTGAAAGATATAATGTCCAGCTGCCAAAGGAAAAAATAAAAACACGATACAAAAAAACAGATTTATTTAAAATTGCCATTTATTACTAAACAGAAAGATACTTTGCTCATCAAAAAATGACAGAAAATGTAAAGGGATTTGTTTTTACAATAGCCAAATTATTTGTGTTAGATTAGATTACGTTCATTGCCATTCTAAACAAAAAAAAGTTCTTTTTTTTTTTCTTTAAGTGATTATAAACGAGTGTGTGGGGCTTATAGAAACTAGACTTTTGAAAACTGATTCAACATGAATTTTGTGAACCTGGAAAACTAACTAAACTAAAACACAAATTATTGGGGCAATATTATTTGTCTGTCTTTATCTGTTAGTTTGGTCAAACTTTTAGCTTGCAACTTTCCTGATGAGTGTGTTTGTAATCGAGATTCTACTTTGGCAAAATCAGCATGTGGTCAGAGAGCGAGGATACGCCTAATATGGTCATCTTAAGAATACCCCGTGTTTACACCTTCTGTTTGTGAGAAGCAGGTAATATGAAAACTGCTTGTAAAGTTAGGGGGGTAGGAGCTAGAGTTTTGTTTTTAAATGTGCTGAAACTTCCATATTTTATTGAGAAGAAAACAACTTGTAATGTTCTATCATTCAACTCTAACATTCACTCTGCATCAGGATCTGCGGTTGAGTGTACTTGAAAGCTGACTTTTGATCAAATGTGCAGCATCCCAGTAAGGCCAGATGGTCCACTGGCTTTGATTCCTTACTTTTCCTTGTATAAAATACAACCTTTCACCTTTGGCTAATTATACATGTGTATTTCTCTAAGAGGAAAAAATAAAAGAAAGATGTCAAACAAAAAACACTATACAGCATGCAGCTGCCTGAAATGAACACTAAAACATTTTTTAAGTATGCTATAATAAATAGCCATCTGTACAGTAATAAATACTACAAGGGACATCAGCTGGAAAATCAGCTAAACTAACATGATGCATTTTTCCTTTAAAGCACCGACATGTTTCTGCTCCAGCTGCCTGGCAGTCAGTCACACACTGACCTGTGGCAATGCAATGCAATCTGTCATCAGTTTCTAGTGATCCTTCCTCTGTGTGGAGCTCTAAATAAAGACTCATTTACTAAGAGCTGTGCTGTCTTAGGTGCAGCCTGCAAATCCAACAGGCCCTGTGTTGCTTTGTCTCTCCTTTTAAAATACCTCTAATTCGGCGTTTTTCCTTTGGGGATCTTTTGTGGAATAACTACAACAGGTCTGAAAAC
Organism: Copadichromis virginalis; assembly: GCF_057382275.1. Lineage (NCBI taxonomy): Eukaryota > Metazoa > Chordata > Actinopteri > Cichliformes > Cichlidae > Copadichromis > Copadichromis virginalis. The sequence continues at coordinate 10,980,911 of NC_140629.1, forward strand.
CTCCAGGCCTTTATAAAGAGTTTTAACTTGGCTGGAAATTTAAATAAAGCTTTCAACAGACAAACTGTAATGCCAAAATATAATACTTCAATTGAAAGGTAATAGCCTATAGTCCCTGAAAATCGGTTTATAAAACATGTGGATAAAATAAAACCCAGCCTTCCCCCTAGATGGGCTCTACCAGAGGTTGATTCGTTCTGCTGTTATTTCTGCCCATTTAAAAGAAATAATTAAATTTAAATACATTCCTGGAGGGTTCTCTTGGGTGCTAAAAACTTTGATTGTGCCCACATTTTAGTATATAGGAAATGCTCTGCCCAAAAGAGTTCTGCTGGATTCAAATCATTACTTTTGGATCATGATCACACCAAAATAATCCTCTGCTACAAACTGGGAGTCTTGCCATCAGCCAGTGTTTTGGCAGACTCTCAGTGCTGCTGTTCATAAATGTCATATCCCTGCTACCTTCACATATTCAGCTCATTTCAACACACTTCCTCCTCCTTGCTTTAGTGCTGGGACTTCTCAGTTAATATGGTAGTCCTGGCCTGACTGATGTTAAACATCCTGGATCCTGTCAGAGGCAAATAAATATGTCACCAGTGACTGATTTATAATCAGAAAGCTTCTTCTTGCAAAGTTTATTCTTGTATTTCCCTCTTTTGACTGATAAAGGCCACCATTATGCAATGCCCCTTACACTGTCAGAACTGTCACATAAATTCTGATTTAACCTCAAACACTTTGCATGGTGTAACATACAGAGGACAGCAGATTTGATCTGATCTGTATTACTGTGGCTCATTCTATACTCCTACTGTTGCAACTATGTTTCCAATGATTCCTAGCAAGAGCTTTCTAATTCATATAACAATCGTCTGGTGATTAATGGTGAAAATGTGTTAGGATAACAGGATAAAACAAGTGTCAACATTTTGGTTACAGTTAACACAGAATTCTACACTGTGGTCTATATTTTGATCACAATCTTTCTGAAGTGGTTATTCTGAAGAGTTATCTTATCTTAATGCAGCTTTACTAATGACTTTACATTGACGTGGTATTGCACAGCGATGCAGCCCGTCTGTTTGTCTACTGTAGCTTCATCTAATCTATAGGAACTCATAGGTTTGAACTAGGCTTTAAATGTTTACGTTGCGTCTCAGTGGTCCTGCTTGTGAGATTATGAAGACCCTCTCTTTGTCTTCTGTGGCCAGAAGGAGGGGGTTTGTTATTGTTTTGATGTAGTTTCATGGCCCCGTGCTGGCCAAGCTGCTCTGCGTCAGATCTGTGTGTTAAGTAGGTCAGTATAACATAAGCGACAAAGCTTAACCCCATTCTGCTGCTGCTGCCACGCCAGCGCTGCCCCATTGGCTGCTCCTGTGTTGGATCAGGCCAAATGTCCTCTCTGTAACGGGGACGTTGACAGTTCAGTTAGCCACAAGGTTCAGTAAAAATAAACAAGGAAGTACACTAAGCAGGTTTAGTTGCTTTTCTGGTTGAGCAGTGAAATGCTCAAAGGGTGTGTTAACCAAAAGCAGAGCCAGATCTCCCTTTGCCGTCTTAGCCTTTCATCTGTATGAACGTGTCCAAATATTCCATGTTATAGCAGGGCTTAGCGCGTCTGGTTTTACGTTCACTTCCCACGATCATGAAAACAAAACAAAAACAAGGGGGAAGAAAAGGTTCTCTTTTTTTAATGTAACATGCTCACATTTTTCTAGCACTTGGCAAAGTCATCTAGACTACAAGTCATATTTAACCATCGTTTATTTAGCACTTAATTCAATTTTAGCACTCTATCTACCTCAAACCAAAGCCAATTTACATTCTCCAATTAACTTAAGATGACCATGTCTTTAAACGCTTGGAGGAAGCAGGAATGCCTGAGGTACTAAAACCACAAAACAAAGATCACTAACAGGCTCTTGTTTTGTCTTGTAAATTTGGGGCACCCCATCACTTGCCTGTATAGCAGCTCCTCTCCTTACAAGCCCAAACTCACTCAGTATTTAGTTTAGTCTGTGCTAAGATCATTGAATCAGCAGGATCTACACAGGGGGAGCAGAACAGCTTTAATGATTGCAGGGTTCCTTTTTTGGGAATCTCTAATGGTTTCTCACCCCAGTCATCTTCTGCAGTGCCCTGAGGTCTCGATTGGAAGTCAGCACTCCTAAGCTTTCTGTCTAGCTAACAGACAGGTCAACACAGGCACGCAAACCTGCTGTTGCATGTGTTTTCTTATTGGCACTCAAACAACCTGCAGTAGAGCTGCCGGGTAGCAGGGACTAGCAGCTGCCCTTATGAGGGGGGATTACACTCAGAAACTATCCTGTGCCTAACTACTGACTTTACAGACGCAATATTCTGCTTTTCAGGGTTTTCCTTAAATATTTTATACACCTTTTTGTGCATTCAACAGGTCAGCAAAGTGCAAAGGGAGTTCTTCTCTCCTCCAGTAAAGCCTGCTGCTGAACTCTCTCAAATTTCATGCTGACAACCTAGGCTTTTCCCCTGCTACTTATCAAGGTCACCATGTAAAGTTAGGCATGCTCTCAAACACAGAAAAAGCAGCTGCCTCAAAGGCCACCATTTTTAATTTACTAGCTACAGTCACTTTTGCTAAGTTTAAATCTAAAAATGTGTAAAGAAAATTGAATACCCATTGGACTGAGCCAGCTTAAAACTGCAATATGTGAAGAATACTATGGTTGCAATGAAATTCATCTCTCAAATGGTAATACCATTATAGGAAAACATTATTTGTGTACCTAATTAAATTAGCTAAAGGATTCTTTAAAGACATTTTAACCAAAACTTTCAATGTGCATTACCTTTAAGCCTTTAAGCTACCTGATATAAAACACTGAATAAATGTAGTCCGGAAAAAGACTTTTGCATTTTCTGCGTCATTTCTAATAATACTGTTCGCCACTGAAATATCACAATCGGTGCAGAGTAATGCTAGATGAACAGCAAAAATGCCTCCAGTGACCTGACATAGACACAGAAACATCTGTAGCCAAAATCAATATTTCATTACAGACTGTGGTGCTTTTTGACACAGTAATGGTTAAAAAAAAAAAAAAAAAAATCCTTATAGACATTGCCCACAGGATCTGACCCACATACACTACTGACTCTTGTGTTCTGACAGATGCAAGATGATATTAAAGCTCTTTTGTCAAAGACTGGCCTGACCTAACCCAACAAACTGGGTAACAGTGTGTGTCCACTTTACATCACATGATTTGCAGACAGACAGAATGCAAGATCATGAGAGAGCAAAAGAGGGGAATCTCATTAAGGTTGTTAAGAAGACTGAGCAAGGACAGAGTTACAAATGTCACTCGGCTTTAAACAGTCGCCAGCCCTGAGAGAATTCTATTAGAGTGGGTAATAGAGAAGCTTAGTGTCCTAGGACAGGGTCAGTAATGATCACATATTTATATGTCCGCATACAACAGCTGCTGGTGAGTTATTTAGTTAATATTAACATAAACAGGTTTGACAAGTTCCTCATTCTCACACAGCAAAGCACAGACTGCTATCCAGTACCGTACAGTGCTTAAAACAGTTATTTCCTTTATTTCTTTGTGTTCAAAAGGGGAAGGAAATCTAGCTAAACAGTTATTATTTAAACTAGTATAAGTCCAAAATTTCACTATTGGTGAATAGTGAAATGCATACCGAAATACCTGTGAAACACATTTGTATTTGCTAGACTACCTAGCTAATAACTGATAAGGTAATAATATCAGCTGAAAATATTGTTTAACTGATCAGTCAGGCTCAAACTGAAATTAACATGGTCCTATTAACACTAAAGAGGACCTATTCTGCTCCATATTTAGGTTTGGTTTATTCATGGGTCAAAATAACTGCCACTGCCATAAGAGAGCAGAGAGCAGGAGGGTGGAGTATTCAGTGTGCAATGGTATTTAGGGAAGTGATAAATCAATTCACATGAACGTCACAAAGGTTTAAAAAGCAGAACACTTCCCTGAAACAAGATGCACATCATCCTCATTACTTCTTCACAGCTGTAGATTTCCAGTAAAAATAAAAATAAGGAAATACTTTCTTAAGTAAGCACTATTCTACTAAACTACTGAAGGCAACCACCTATGTTACTATAGAATAATCCCATCTTGTAGTGGGTCTTAGTTAGGGATGGGTATTGTTTAGGTTTTATCCGATACCGGTGCCAAACCGGTACTTTTGAAATGGTGCCGGTGCTTAAACGGTGCTCGAACCGGTGCTTAAAGAATGGAGAACAAACTTTGTCCAAAAACCTCTTATGTTTTTATTTTTAGCAGTCTCTTTTTTCTACAGAATGTTAATCATTAGCTTTTTCTGTTGATACAATATACCTCCTTTGGTTGGAACTGGTGCTACACTGGCAGGGCTAGGGCCAGGACTCTCCTCTTCGGGTTAATGGGGGATGTTGCTAACTCCGGGTCCGATAACAGGCATCACACCCGCAGTAGATGTGCTCGGTGTGAGATCTTGCAGCAAGCTATCAAATACGGTGCATTTCTCGGCTTTTAAAAAAACGCTATGCGTCGCCAGGTGTTTCATCAGATTCGAGGTGTTACCTACTTTGCGCAGTATCACCTTAAAGCACTTGTTGCAGGCTGCTGAGTTTGCATCTTTTGCTGTGAAGTACAGCCAGACTTTTGACCGCTTCGCCTTGGGCATTTTTAATCTGTAGCTCTGCTCTAAAAGAACGTACGTGCCTGGGCCCGCTTACTATTCTTGGAAAGTTAAAATGATTGGCTAGAATCCAAAGTGTATGACATCTCAGGGGAAAGAAAAGCACCGAAATAAAGCACCGAAATGTGCGCTGCTTTTCGGTCTGGTTACCACCGTTTATGTCAGAACCGGTGCCATAATGGCGCTGGATATCGGTACCCATCCCTAGTCTTAGTGCAGGACAACAGGTTCCTGTCATTTTAGCTCCTCTGCCTATCAAGCTATCCTGTCTTTAATAAGAAAACTTTGATTGGTTACCCAATCAAACAGGTATTTGTAGCTGTCCTTGAGGTCTACAATGTTACTTTCTGGTAGTTCGATCCCCTCAGTTCTGACTACCTTCCCTCTCTTTGTTGCCATCTGACTACACTTCTCCAATCCAAATGACATTCCAATGTCATAGCTGTATATCCTGGTGGTGTGGATCAGTGAACGGATGTCTTGTTCACTCTTGGCATACAACTTGATGTCATCCATGTACAGGAGGTGTCTGACAATTGCTCCGTTCCGTAGTTGGTATCTGTAGCCAGTTTTGTCGATGATCTCACTGAGGGGGTTCAGGCATAGGCCTGGGGGGCAGTGGGGACAGAGCATCTCCTTGATAGATCCCGCAATTAATGGTGACTTGTGCTATGGGCTTGAAATTGGCCTCTAGTGTGGTATGCCACATCCCTGCTAAGTGCCTGATAAAGGTTCTAAGGGTCCTGTTGATCTTGTACAATTCTAGGCATTCCAGGATCCAGGTGAGGGGCATCTAGTCATAAGCATTCTTGTAATCAATCCAAGCAGTACAGACTGGTCAGTCTGCTCTTGCAGTCGTGGGACGACTGCTCTGTCTACCAGTAGCTGGTGTTTTGCTCCTCTTGTATTCCTGCCTATTCCTTTCTGTGACCCACTCATGTATTGAGCCATGTTCCTATTCATTTTAGCTGCTATGCTATGATGCCTGACAGGAGCGTCCATGTGGTACTGAGGCTGTGACTGAGTCTCATTGGAGTAACCATCTGGAAACCTGTGTGATTATGCAAATCTTTAAATGGCATTTCTAAAGGTTTAGACTTCTGCAGGAAATCCACCTTCTAACTTACATAGTAACCAGAAACTCCTTTACTCCCTACACCAGAACCTTCAATGCCATTCAACTGGCTGGCATTCCTCCTGGCGTGGAATTGCATTTCTAGGGAGGTGCACGTCCAGTGGCGTAACTCGTGACATAATTTACGGCATAGATTTGATGTAGAAGTACAATTCACGTGTAACAGAAACTACTTTTCATAGTTTTGTTCTCCAGTGAGGCAAAGTTTGGGGGTTTTTTCGTTGTTGTTTTTTTTTTTTTGCTTTGTTTGTTTGTTTGTTTTTACAATCTTACCCAGCCCTTAGTTTTGTTATATAGTTTTCATTCATTTGTCATCTTTTATTTTCCCAAACTGTGGCTTAATGTCTTTATATTGAGCATTCACCACACTTAACACTCCTCCTGTGAGCAGAGGTCACATCATTATCAGCAGTTCTGTTGAATGGTGAGTTAATCTACAACCCAAGGCACTAAAAAGTTTGCTTGTGCTGAAAGATTTCCGTTTCCCCATTTTGTGTGCCCACTGCAACTTAGTTAAAGAACACAGATGATCATTTCACACTGAGAACAACTAATGTCATCTCAGGGTAAAGAACAGTCCAAATGCAAAGTACTGGAAGGCACTTTGGCCTCTTTTTATCCAACCCGACTTCCTCTTCCTGACATAAGCTACTGCTGTCAATTTATAAATTCATTAGTTTGATCACATGTGACTCTGAGTTTGAGGATAGTGGCAGATATTCATTGAGCAGGGCTTGGGCATGCTTTATTTTCTCTTAGAGGCTATACAAGAAAAAACTGACCTTCCATAAAGTGGTTTCTGCCTCTGTGCAGAAAAACGAAATGAAGTAGATATTCTAGAAAGAAGGTCTTGCTTTTCAATTCTAAGGAACAAATGTGGAATTCTGGCATTTAAATTGAAGTTTTAGAGAACTGAAAATAGGCGCTTTTAAGCATCTGCCTGAGATGTCGTGTCATCTATATTTGGCTAGCCAAACAGATAAATGCACCAGCAAACAAAAACAGTGACTCAGAAATGCAGGGGACATTCTTAAAAACACTCAGCATGTGTATGCAGCATGACAGCACAACCAACAAAAATCTTCTACTTCCACCCCGGCAAATGCCCCAACAGAGGCTCACAGAAGAGCACAGCGTTGAGCACTTGCTGTGGGCTACAGGCTGTCCGGCAGTTACATAATGCTGCTTCACACAGCAAAGCTCAGACTTAGTTGCTCGCTTGGATTTAGGAAACTACAACTGTGTTATAACTAAATGCTGCCATTAAAGCCTATCAGGCTCTCGACAACCGTGCCAGACTTTCTAGACCTTTTAAAAAGTGCTCTAGAGCAATAGTTCTACAGGATTTCTGTGGGTCTTTCAAGGTCGTTTGCAGTTTCTTTTTTTTCCACATGTTTTTGGGTCCAGTATATTTTCAGAGGAATATTTTGTGTTAGTTAAGACACAACACTGACCTATAAATCATTCAATCATAAAAAAGGCAGCTAACCTAGGGGATGAAACAGTGCTGTATCTGCACTTGAAAAATAACTGAGCAAAGACCCAATTAAAGGGAACTTAATTACTAGCAACTTGTCACAAAAACACAATATGTTATCACTTCACAAGCTGAATCTATGAAAAATGCCAAAAATAACAGTTTGACAGACAGTTTTGCACCAACAATGCAATTCCCAAAAAAGCTATTAGCTAAAAACTGTACACAGACATTTTAGGAAGCAGCATTGTTAGTTTCCAACCTTCTAAATATCACATTATGCCAACAACACAGGAACAATATGTTGATGCATAATCACATGCCATGTTTTTGAAATCTTTATGTAGAGAAACAGACATACATAATCTACATAATCTATACATTTTATTCATTGTTAAGTTATGTAGAAGAAACATTAACAATTTACATCTTCCTTAGCAAGGTTTCACCATTTCCCATTTCATATTTAAAAAGAAATAGATTCCAACTCAACAAGTACAGTAAAGGTTTTGGTTTGGTTATACTGACCAATTTTTTTTTCCAAACAGCCAAACTCTCTTATTCCTAAGGGTGTAACTTGCTCTGTCACTCTAGTAGAGTTGGCTTGTGAGCTTTCTGCCATTGTCATAGTTGCAAATTATTCCTGCCTGGCCTTAATTAACCCACTGTCAGTCCAAAAGTTTCAGGAAATTTGTATTTTTAACTTTTTTAGGCACAAGCATTTAAGAGTTGTAGTTGAATAGCTTCATTAGCACAGAAAAATGTTCTAATACTATTTTTTTCTTCAGCAGTTCTGGGGCTAAGAGCTTAATTCTTGTGGAAATGCGGCTGTGCATTCTGTTCAACTCCGAAGAGCAAGCAGACAGTCCTACTTGTGTAAGAAAATTCATCCAACAATATTTTAAGCAACACTTAAAATATCAAACACTTGTTTGATATAAACAAAGTCATATAATCCGCAGTCTTAAGATGTGAAATGTTTAACTGTTTTCAGCCCATTTCCAGGCTTTATGTCAGACTATGTGAAAGAGGGCTCTTAGTGAATCTTCTGACAGAATTAAGTAAATTCTCTAAAATGTTCCAGTTTATATTCTTGCTTTGGTTGAATATGCAACGTTAATGACAGAGAGTAGGAGGAACTTTACAGGTGTGATGAGATGACTGTCAGGAGTGAAACTCATCATGTTCCATGCCTAAAGGTAACTACTCCTCCCCAGCTTCTTGACCAGGTCAGTAATTCCTGAACTAATTCTTTGAAATCTTGGTATAATTTCTGCTGTTATCACTGTGATTTCAGTGAACATGACCACAGCACAGACTGCCTTTACTTCAGCTCATTACTTAATGGGAAAGAAACCTAAAGCAGCAGGCCAGGGGGTCTGAAAGCTGGTTAATCTGGATAAGTTACAATGCTAAGCTCCTGAATGAGGCTAGGCTAGGCCGGGATGGTTATCAGAGGCCAGGCGCTGTGTGAAAGCCCAGAGCCCCAAAATAACCTTCTTGCCTCCACCTTTACCATCATTTGAAAGTGCTGTGCACGCAAAATCTCAATCAGCATGAAAAACACATCCTGTAGTTGCATCACAGGACTCCACCCAGTAGGATTTAGTTCAGGTGAGTAACATGTTTCTCGGGGCATGACAAAACAAATCCTCCACACGCTGCGGACACTGACTCAAGCTTCTAAACAGCAGCTTTCCTTTTCATGGCTAGAGGCAGAAAGTACAGCCGCTATTTTTACCGCATTCCTAACCCACACACGCAGCTTCTTTTCCCAGTCTGTTCTTGTGACTGTAGAAAGGCTGTGTACAAGAGCTGTTATGTGTTCTTTGACTGGATTTGAGAAGTAACCGGGGTGGGTAACATTTTGACATCTTCCAGGAGGCCTGCAGCAAGACAACCTGGATCAATGAGCAGAATAATGATTGCGAATGAACACCGTGTCTGAGCACAGCTGATCCCTTGAACATCTCGGCCCCATCTTTAGAGATAACAAACACTAATTCACAGCAGGCAGTCTGTTCAAGCTTGGTGTGTCACAGCAGTTTTGGAGCTAAAGTTAAGACTCCTTTAAAATGCTGTAGCCAATTTGCAGGTACATTACAAATCAGAGCCTTTGTCCTGATAACCCACTCTATACAAAATGTGTACAGCTGGTCTACATAATAAAAATACCTGAAAGGGTTCATGGAGGCTCAAAGTAAATCTCAGTAGCCTCATAAAGAGGATTTGTTTCAGAGTTTAGATCACAGTGACACAATTAGAATCTTAGATAGTGCTTCTCTACTCATCCTCAGCAATCAAAACGCTTCATACAACATGTCTTATTCACCCATTTACACCAGTTCATACAAGCACTTTTTTCTGTCCAACATTCAGTCTGATGGATGTGTCAGAGGGCAATTTGCAATATCTTGGCCAAGGATATTTGGTATGCAGGCAGGGATCAAACCAGCAACAATTCTGATTACCTTCTGATTAGTAGATATCCTGGTCTACCTCCTGAGCTACAGTCACCCTGTGTTCGACAAACTGGTGGTTAAATGCAGTCACTCTGTCGTTAACTCACGTGCAAATCAGTGCTGTCGCTAAGCCCTTTATGCAAAACATGTTCAAATTCAAGTTAAGCCAGTGACTGAGCCAGTGTTAAAGGAAAGCCCGAATGATGTCTTCGTTTTATTGATTTTACTGTTAAGTACTGACCAGTCGTAATATTTCTCTTATCCAAAATGGGTGAAACCTTTTTTTTCCCTCCAGAATTCAAACAAAAGCTTGAGGTCATTTTCAGGTGTAATCATGTCCTAAAATTTATTAGCATTAGTCCCAAATTGGCTTCCATGGTGTCAGAATTCATTTTTTGAGCAATAGTTCTCCAGTCTTTCTGAAGGTTGTTCTCAGGTTTTTCTTTGAACACTGAACATCAGTGGGAACAGGTCTTCTGGAATAATGAATCCAAATTTTACATTTTTGAAGTAGGACAGAGGTACAGCAGTGAGTGTTTGCAGCCATTTTAAAAACATGCGGAGGCTCTGCCGTGGCTTGTGGCTGCATTTCAGGCTGTAGCATTGGGAGTGGGAGAAAAACCCATTCGATTTTGATGCACCATGGAACACAATCTAGGAAAAATCTGAACAGTAACAGATTAATTTTTCATCATGACAATGATCCCACACACACCACCAATGCAGTAAAGGGATACCTGGATAGAAAAAACACACAATGAAACACTATCAGTCATCGACTGGCCTCGCCAGAGTCTAAATCTAAACATTAGAAACATTAGTAGGGGCAATCATGGCTCAAGAGTTGGGCATTCGTCTTGTAATCGGAAGGTTGCCGGTTTGAGCCCTGGCTCCGACAGTCTCGGTCGTTGTGTCCTTGGGCAAGACATTTCACCCGTTGCCTACTGGTGGTGGTGAGAGGGCCCGGTGGTGCCAGTGTCCGGCAGCCTTGCCTCTGTCAGTGCGCCCCAGGGCGGCTGTCATCACCAGTGTGTGAATGTGTGTGTGGAGAGAAGAGCTGCCCCAGCTGTGTTTCCCTCCTGTTACCCATTCCCTGATTGCTCCCTCTGTGTATTTAAGCCCTGTGTTTCTCTGTGTCAGTGTTGTGATCTACCCTCATATATGCTGTGTGGTCTGGCTGCCTGCTTGCTTATGTAAGTTTATTTGGATTTTTGTTACGTTTTGCCATCCAGCATTAAAAGCTGAGTTTTGAAATACACTTTTGCCTACCGTGAGTCTGCACTTTGGGTCCACTACTCCTGCCTGCACACAGCTGTTCATGACAATTTGTATTTTCTGTTGTACAGTTCATTTGCTGTTATGGATAAAAAGTGTCTTTTTTTTTTTTTGTTTCAAAATAGCTGATAACTATTCGCTGATAGCTGCCAGCATCTGCAAACAAATATAATTCTATAAAGTGGTTCTATATAGTGTGTAACTGTTAATATAGAGCGTTATTAAATTTATTGCTAATGCAATCATATGGCACACTGGCTTCTGAGGAAATTTTAGATGGCACTCATCAGAAAGGTTGCCTACCCCTGGTCTAGACTTTCACGCTTTACCTTATACACTGTATTTCCATTTATGTTTGCACGTTTTAACTGATCACTGCACCCATTTCCCAATTTTCCAGGACAATACAACAAAAAAGAAAAAAGGCTCACCCTACTTATCAAAATACAAAGTCATGCCATTGGCTAATGATCAAGTGGACTGGCCCATACAATCTGAGCGCTTAAAGAGCTTTCTACTACAATCTTCCTGCCATCCACATTCATACAATGCTTTCATTCTATGTCTTATAAGCACTTCATCCAAGAAGGACACACTTGCACTCTGATGGACACATAGGGGCAACTTCACTTTGAAACACGCTGGAAGATCCAGACACTGACCGTGGGTTAACAGTAGGTCAACCAACCACTGTACCTTCTGATCAACAGCCGCTTCTGCCCTTACCTGAAAGTCTAGGCTGTGATTATGTATACAGGGAAAAAATAATAATTAACTTGCTTATCTGGCTCTGCATTTTTATGCCAAATCCACCAGAGTTGTTGCCTGTTTATACACACAACAGTCAAGAAACCATGTTTAACACCAAAACAGCTTCAGAATTGACTCTCTCTGTTTTGTCCTTCACCAGTTAACAAAATACTCAACTTTACCTGATAAATACTAGCAATGTGGTTCTGGGCAATGTAAACATCTATTTCTGCTGGTCACTGTTGGAGCAAGCAGTAAGGCTGAACCAAAACAAGCTGAAAAAATGCTAAAATACAGCCCCCCTTACATTCTATACAGAGATACAGTTGACATGTGCGTTTTATACCACAGTTAGTCAGAAAAGCAGTAAATATGTAAACAAAGCTTATCTGATTTACTAGTGAGACACAGCACAGAAATGAGTTGGGTAGGTGGATGATTGTGTATAGTGTAAAGCGCTTTGGGGTCCTTAGGACCAAGTAAAGCGTTATACAAATACAGACCATTTACCATTATTGAAGTAGTGTGGGAATATCTTGACAGAGAATGGAACAAAAGGAAGCCAACATCCAAAACAGGCTCTGGAATGACCTCCAAGAACCCAGAAAAAATATTTTACTTAACTACTAAGAGATTAAAAGACAGCTTGCCTACAACAGTCTAGACTAAGCACCCTAAGAAGGGCTAACTGATGGCACGACCATAGCTGGACTGGCCATCGGGCATACTCGGGCATGCTCGGTGGGCCGATGATTTTTTTTTTTCTTTTGTAAGGGTATAAAAAATGAAAGGTGGTGGATTGGCCAGATACTGGCCGGTGTGTAAAAATAACTCAGTTGTTTGGTGGTGGCTATGGCGGAGCTTCCACAGGGAAAAGGGAGGCAGGAGGAGCAGAGACCCAAGGCAGCACCGGTCCGAGTGTCAGGTGAACTGAACTTCAGGTAAGAAGTTATGACCTGCAGTCTATCTGGGTCAGATATAAATCAAGTTTAGGTGTAGTTTATTTTCGTTGTGCTGACTTTTTATAGTCAGTTACAATAACTCGTACTGCGTACTAGCTAGCATGACAGAGTTTTCATCAGCATTGTTGTAGCGAACTTTATTTTATTCATAAGGTTAGTTAGTAGAGTCGCCAACCCGCATTCGTCCCGCATTCAGAGAAAAATATTACGAGTTTCGTATTGAGCTGAAAAGGAACAGTTTGTCCCGTACTTCAGCTAGAATGGAAAAAGACACAAAGCTGGAGTTATTCTGTCGTTACGCTGCACAGCTGCCTCTTCTCTCCCCTCTCTCTCCTGTTGCTACTTCAATCATGAAACTGATCAATGATCAGCTGATTGGCTTTTCTCTCTTCTTTGTTTATCGCCCACTTTGCGCCAGAAAGAGGAAACCGCCGAATGTTGCGCTAAACAACAGCAGCACGTTTAAGCTTGATCAGCTGTTGTTAGAATTTATTTAATATTAATTTCTAGTATCAGCTGATGTTTGCTGGAGCCACAGCTGTAAAAGCTGCTGGTCATGATATCGGTTTGGTTATCTGGTGAGAGGGAAACATGAAGATGAAACCCGGAGATGTCCTTACTGAATCATCAGAGCTGAACAGGTGATGGAGAAACAGGTTTACCTTTTAGGTGACATGAATGAGTTGAATGGAAGTTATGAACTGTTTCTGAGAGACAAATAACACCAAGTAGCTGACAGCTGGTAACTGTGCAGGGGTCTAGCAAAGTGTTGCCAGGGGGCCAGGTAGGGCATTAACAGGGAAAGGGGGGCACAAAGAAATACTTTCTTATTTTCATTTAAAATGTCTGGCTGTTATTAAATAATTATCTGAAGCTTACAACCAAAGTTTTTATCTGACGTAAAATGAATAGAAATCATACATATACCAACAAGACTGTACATCACTGTCACAATCGCGTTTGTTTTCATCCAAAGGCTTTATGGCTTTAATACCTGGTGGGCCGGTCTGTAGTCAAAATGCCCGGGCCAATTTTTTGTCCCAGTCCAGCCCTGGGCACGACACGCAGTGAATTAATCTGAGAAGGCGCATTAAAAAATAAATGGCCAGGCCAGCGGTGCACATCGCAAAATAGCTCGCATAGACACATTAGTTGTGCCGCTTCTTAATGACGGTATCTTAACCAACAACCCCAACTACCAGATTCAACTTGTAATTGGCTAAAAATAACTTAGCCTACTGGTGAGAGGGATGTTGTTAGCTTTCCATATTCCGACACTTCAAAAGCTTCAGGAGCTGTCCGCTCAGCGCAGCATCAGCACCACGGAAATACACGGATACATCCGTAGACTCGAGACAGAATTCACACTGCGTTTTTGGGGCTTTCAGGTGTATGGACCAATGTTTTATTTTCTGATCAAACCAGAAATCTTTAATGAGCAGCTGGATTTGTCTCGCATTAACTGGCTGAGTTAATGCCAGTTAATGCAACATCGAAGCAGCTGGAATCCATAGCTGTGCGTGTTCATGCAGCTTGCATTTTCACCTGCTGTACATCACTACCTGACAAGTTTAACTGTCTTCAGAACATTGCAGAGGCCTTATTGACAGTATTTGGCTCTACATATCTGTGTGAGCAGATTTTCTCTCACATGACTGTCCTCAGGTAGCTGTCTGAATGCTGGACACTCGGAGACCTGTGTATCTGAGTGGGAGACCAGAGATCACATTAACATGTGTATCCCTGTATTAACAAACATGCCATATTGGCCCAGTTTATTTTACTTATCATTGTTGTGAGGAGACCATAAATAGCATTTGTGTTAGGATGCCTGGGTCGTTGACCCAGAGGTTTGAGTTTATTATATTATTTATCTTTTCTAGTCTTTGGTTTCTTTGTTAGAGTTCTTTCTTATGGTTTATGTCTCTGTGTAATCCTTAGTTGCTGTCTCCCCTGTCTGTGATATCCCCATGTCCAGTCAGTGTCTGTCTGCCCTGGTCCCACGTCTCTGTTCCCTCTGTTGTAGTGCCTGCCTGTGAGTCTGTGTCTTTAGTTCAGTCTGTGTTATGTTTCCTGTTTTATTTTGAAGGTCCATGTCTTATGTTAATATATCTGGTTTCACTTCCCCTTGTCTCGTTAGGCCTGATTTGCCCCAGCTGTGTTTCCCTCCTGTTACCCATTCCCTGATTGCTCCCTCTGTGTATTTAAGCCCTGTGTTTCTCTGTGTCAGTGTTGTGATCTACCCTCATATATGCTGTGTGGTCTGGCTGCTTGCCTGCTTGCTTATGTAAGTTCATTTGGACTTTTGTTACGTTTTGCCATCCAGCATTAAAAGCTGAGTTTTGAAATACACTTTTGCCTGCCGTGAGTCTGCACTTTGGGTCCACTACTCCTGCCTGCACACAGCGACACCTGACACTTTCCAGCCTTGTAATACCTGCAAGTCTCTTTTAGGCAGCTAAATAAAATCCAGGATGCTATGCCTGAAAAGGTGGGTACAGCTTTATTGCTCACCTATAGAACTTTCTTTCCCAATTTTCCAGGACAATACAAAGAAAAAGAAAAAAGGCTCACCCTACTTATCAAAATACAAAGTCATGCCATTGGCTAATGATCAAGTGGACTGGCCCATACAATCTGAGCGCTTAAAGAGCTTTCTACTACAATCTTCCTGCCATCCACATTCATACAATGCTTTCATTCTATGTCTTATAAGCACTTCATCCAAGAAGGACACACTCGCACTCTGATGGACACATAGGGGCAACTTCACTTTGAAACACGCTGGAAGATCCAGACACTGACCGTGGGTTAACAGTAGGTCAACCAACCACTGTACCTTCTGATCAACAGCCGCTTCTGCCCTTACCTGAAAGTCTAGGCTGTGATTATGTATACAGGGAAAAAATAATAATTAACTTGCTTATCTGGCTCTGCATTTTTATGCCAAATCCACCAGAGTTGTTGCCTGTTTATACACACAACAGTCAAGAAACCATGTTTAACACCAAAACAGCTTCAGAATTGACTCTCTCTGTTTTGTCCTTCACCAGTTAACAAAATACTCAACTTTACCTGATAAATACTAGCAATGTGGTTCTGGGCAATGTAAACATCTATTTCTGCTGGTCACTGTTGGAGCAAGCAGTAAGGCTGAACCAAAACAAGCTGAAAAAATGCTAAAATACAGCCCCCCTTACATTCTATACAGAGATATAGTTGACATGTGCGTTTTATACCACAGTTAGTCAGAAAAGCAGTAAATATGTAAACAAAGCTTATCTGATTTACTAGTGAGACACAGCACAGAAATGAGTTGTCTCTCTTCAGTTGTGTTGACAAAACAAACTGACTTTTTTGCCAGAGGCTGCCCTCGCGGGGAAACTGAAAAAGCAGCCTTACCTGTCACAGAGGTGGTTCACTGCACCGTATGAGTCGCAGGAACAGGGCTGGCAGCCACTGGTGCCATTTGTGAAGTAATCCTCCTCGCAGTCCTCACACTGCAGACCAGTGTAGCCCTTCACACACGAACACTGACCGGTGCTCTTGTCACAGTCGTCGGGATGTGAAATCCCCTCAAAGTCACTGCTGCAGTTACAAAGGATCTCTGAGTGAGTGGTGGCTGGGGTGTGACAAAAAAACAGGAAAGACAAAAAAAATGTAAATAACGCATGAAGGACAACAGTAGTGAAAGCAGGTCAGTACTGACCACACTACACAATGATGAACATTGTTTATTTCACAAATATTATTTCACAACAAAACATTTCAAATGCAACAAGCAGTGACTTGTGTAATGTGCAAAACAGGGATTTTAAAACCTTTTTGTTGTGACCCTTAAAGATGAAAATGCATATGTTTCCTTCAAAGTCATAAACCATTCAACTTTTCATCTATAATTTTATTTTTTTTTACCCTGGTTTCACCCTGCTTGTTCAACACTTTCTCCTTTTCACTCCCTGTTTGTTTAGGTCTAGCAACAAACTACTTTGTTGGGATTAGGTAAAAAAAACAAAAAACATTGCGGTTTGGGTTAAAATACATCCTTTCACAATGTTAACCATATCTTAGACAGCAAACCTCTCCCATCGGCAACAAGTGTCTTTGCCATTTCCTTGGATACCACAGTTATGTGTCCCACAACTGTGACAACCGCTAGCAGATCTATACAGTCCCGATCAAAAGGTTAAAGCGCTTGAAAAATGGCAACAACAAAAAAAATATCATATTTTGTACGGTTGGATCTTAACGAGGTTCTAACAAGCTTGGAACCAAGCTTTAACATGGAACAAGGAGAAATGGGAGTGAGACAAAACATTTGTTTGAGCATGCAATTTATTAAAAATAACACTTAAAGTGAAACTTTTTGCATTTGGAGGTCTCTAAAGTTACACCACACCCTCTCCATGACCCTAGATAGGTCACCAGTGACTTGAGCCCTACCCCACGAAGAACCTTCAACAAACTCTGAGTGTAAAAGTAAACTCTGAGTTGATTAACTCTAATCTGTAACTGAGTTCCCTGTTCCAGACCAGCTGATCAGAGCAAGTTCAGTCATTTCAGAGCATGTTCATGCGCACATTCAGCTGCACATGCATGAATGTGGAAAGGACAATCTGCATTTGTAATCCGGTGGCCTGAGAGAAATGAACACATGTCAGTACTGACTATGATATTTACCTGAAATCACAGCAAGGAAGAGGAGTAATTATAATCATCTTGAGATACTATGTCATCTTCATAATAAGTATGAATGTTTAATTAAAAAAAAAAAAAAAATAGATACAAAAAAATAAATGTCTGCTGGCATCTTTTACCCAACTTGAAGTGTCATTAGATGAAGCTGGAACCCTAATTTAGGTTTGATTTGTGAATCTAATTATTCAAACTGTAGGAGTCAGAAACGGAGGATTAAAATATGAAGAAACAGATCACAGTTTACTGATAGACCTGCTGTTAATTACCCAGATAGCAAAAGATCATTTTGTTTTTTCAATATTTATTCAGTAAAAATTGAATCTACTGGAGTACTATAACAACCTCACTTTTTTTAAAAATACAATTTTTTTTATTTTTTATTTTCCCCACTACTGAATAAAAACCCCTTAATGAGATTTACAGAAAAACTCAGCTTTTATGTTCCCTTGTTAACCTGATCTAACAGCAGCTTCCCTTACAAATGATGGCTCTCTTACAGTCATAACAGAGATGCTGTACGTTACTTTCCGTGGAGCTTGCATTGAATAAAGACTTGGAAAAGTACTATTAGTAAAGCTAAACATGATTTTACTTCAATACAGTCTTGGGGGATCAGCCATTTTAAATAAGGAGCACAGATTGTGCCAGGGAGTAAGCCATTATGAATGGATCTAATCAGAGGAGCTAAGAAATGATGAGAACCAAAGATCCGGGCCTGACTCAGTCAGAATCCGTGATCCATATCCATTTTGGATGTCAATGTGAGGACGCCACTTGCACTTGGCCTAACCCATGCAAGTGTTTGTAAAAACCCACTGAGACATGTTCAGACTGAATTTCAGACCATGTACCTTTCAAAATGTTGTTTTATAGAGCCTTATCTCAAAGATCCCAGCTGTGACAGGCATTTTTTATGACTATTACCATTTACTATATGACAAGTTATTCATCATTGATCAGTCTTCTCTGTCTAAAGACCCTTTTCTTTAAATAGTGATTGCTACAGTAAGGCTCAATAGATGTTTGCAGTGGACAAAAACAGGCTGTCACTCTGATAGCTCCATTACTGCCTACAGAGTCAGAGTTAGCAGGATGGAGACTAAAATTTATTTAATATTCCGAGTAGATAATAACTCTGTCCTTATATACTGACAACTGAGTGAATGTCATAGCACTCATGTTAATTAAAAAAGCACACTAACATCTAAGTGTTTGTAAAATGAATTATGCTTTTACAGCAACTTTATGAATGAGGAAATGTGGCATCACACAGGTGGATCAGGTGCAGCAAGAGGGGAAGAGTGAGGAAGAAATTGAGACTTTGAAGTTTACAGAGTCTGTTACCATGGTGACTGATTCAGTTTTTCCTGGAACAGAAAACCCAGAATTTCACTCATCTCAGTTCAAACATTTGACCTAATGTTTTAAGCCTTTTTATAGCTGATCATGCTGTCACTGTCATTGCAGCATTCCACAGCTAATGGAATCGGCGTGATGCACTGTGTTTGTAAAGAGCGAAGTCTTTATGCTAGCATTTGTCATAAACCAGTTTAGCCCAACATTACACAGACACCTGCCTTACACATTTACTGAATCTGGAAACTTTGGAACTGGTAGTGGAAGAGAAATTTAATTTGAAAATGGACCAAATGTGAGCATGCCCAGAAATGAAGACACTAGGTGCTGCCCTGGCTTCCACCATCGTTCACTTTAAGCTGCACAATCGAACCACAGTCCACTAATATCATCTGTGTCTAGGAGCTGCCCACTGTGTTGTGCTAAAGAAGTGCACAAAGTTACACTTTGCTCATCCAGATTTTTCAAATGAAACCTTGTCTTTCTTTGGCTGGTTTCTGTTTTGTTGAAAGCACAATTCACTTATGCTTCAAAAAAACAAAAAACAAGATTCCCATCTCATGGAGACTCTACACAGTCTAGAGATAAGTGTGCAACTGTGCTGCATATGGAGGATGTAATGACAGACATGTGGATGAATCCACAGAGTGCCAATCTATTATTCATCTGATCTCAGGCTAGGTGTGGCAACTGAAGGCTCGACTGTGTGTCTCCATTCTGTGCTCAGCAGTGAGACAAAGAAAACAGACAAATAAGAGAGCAGAACAGCATGTTTTTATATGTGGTGTGCACACAATATCTCAACTAACATTAAGAGAGGAAAGGACAGCTAAATTTTAATGCATTCCCGCTCAGGCGTCCTACTCAGATTATACTCGTCTGCCACTGCTGCTTGGAGTTTTATGTAACTAATAAAGGCCTGTGGTTACGCAAGCTTGTTGAATATACAGTCTGGGCCTTTGCTACAGCAATGTCCGCATAGGAACTGTCAGTTCTGATCACGCCTGAAAATGTGTGCGATCCAGTGAATGCATCACCCCTAACACACGCACAAAGTTCATTCTTAAAACCCAGCTTCCGCTAGGTGTGAGATGATTCTGTGAGGCCGCGGCAGCAAGTTTGATTTAGATTGCACTGGAACTGCGTGCAGCGAGGAAGAGAAGGTGAGGAGGAACCGAAGCAAGAGTTCATCTTTCTCCTATTTAACTTGCTGTAAAGGGTTGTGACAGCATGGCTGCTGGTATTCAGGAACAGACAGTGGCAGACTGCTCGCCATGAAAAAAGAAAAAGAAAAACAAAACAACTGCCTCCCGTCCTGCCTAATTTAGAGCTTGCTATGGTGAAAACAATCATTGTGCTTTGAGATTTGTTTGGAGAGTCAAAACGCATTATCTTCCATGAAGCACTGGGAGACTTTGCAAAGTAAAGCTGTGGAAAAACACCACATGGTATTGGTCTATGGGGCCTCTGCCCTGGAAGAGAATCTACTGAGGTAGCCGAGCGAGGCGTTATCCCGAATGATGTGATGATGTCGTGTGAGTGGCCTTCACGCTACAAGAATAGAGAGTTTGGGGGGTTTTGAAGTTACAAATCTAAACAAGGCCAGCTGAAGTTTCCATTTATGACCTGACACGTGGCCATGTGTTTCATTTTGACCTCACGGTTCACGTAACAAAGTGGATCAAATGACTTAAAAGGAGAAATGACTAAATGCCTCACTAACATGAAAAAGGATCCAGGAAGCAGTTTGGTAAATATGCTGCATTTTGACTGAACACTTCCTGCACTCTGGTAGAGTATATTTGCATGAATCGCAGTTCAAAAATCTTTATTTATCTGCTCGCGTGCAGAACCTGTTTTTCCTCTTTGGGCTAACTTTTTTTTCTTATTGGCTGTCAATTATGAACAGAAGGTCTGAACAGCAGGTGGGTGGGGCTTCTGTGATCCCAGCCAAAGTTCAACATTTTAACTTTGTTGCTCACTCATTTATTTCTAGCTCCATACTTCAATCCTTGAACTCTACTAGAGCAAGAAAACCATTCTTAGTTAACATATACTAGGCCCTGGCTCACCTCCTCAGTTCGCCTTTTGACAGAGACAAAGCTGTTTGTTTCATTCTGCTTTACTAGCGACTGTCTGTTCACTTTTGTGCTCATAGCGAGAGCTGACCATATTAGGGATATTACCTCTATATAACCAAGAGCACAAAAAACAGCCTGAAACTCAGTGTTTAGAGCTGTAGCCTGAGCTTTTAGCTGATAGGGATTACTTGTAGGTACATTAACCTCATTATTTGAACAATCATTCCTTTTTAATGTGAGCATCCACCATTGTGACAGTGTGCATATGACAGAAAATAAGGTAAACCAATTCAAAAGCTTATTTTGTCCAACCAGAATGCTTATGGCCCAAACAGACTTACATATTTATTACTTACATATTATGAAAAGAAAAATAAACTCGAAAACTGTTTTTTTGATAACGTTTAATCAGTATCAATAGAATTTTTTCTTGTTTATGTGCCATGTTATAGACTTATAGATACTCACAGCTAACTATAACAGTAAAACTACTTACATGTGAAATGGATAATGCTGATGTGGATGTTACTTTGTAAAGGGCCACTCGCGTAAACACTGTTGCAGACCAAGCAGACCCCCATGCCTCCACCCCCTGTTGAAAAAGCACTTCCTGATGGTGGCAGCCTCTTGGCTTGACGAACAAGACAAAGACTCCAGGGTGTTTATGTGGCCTCTAAGCTCCCACAGGATCCCCTGCTAACATGCAGGTACCTGACAACACAGATGAACACCTTGAGGGATTCCATTTCCATAACATAACAGGTCAGAGCTGGGGAATATTGTGCTTGTGTTCATTTCTGGAATACAGTTGTGATCCAGCACCAAGAAATAACCTCTGAGCATCCACCAGGTCAACGGTGATCCACTTGGCAGCAGAGTTAGTTTGTATTTTAGATATATGCCACTTTCAGAAACTAAAACATGTTGCCTCTCAAATTAGGCCTCTTATGTATATTTTAGCATAACGCTACTTCTGTTATAAGGTTAAGCCAAAATCAAACTCGAAACAGTCAAAATGGAAGATGTTCTTTAACAATGTTCCACTGAACATTTGTGCATCTTTAATGGCCCATCTACCAGGAGTTCAACCAGAACCCAAGCTTTACTTCTTTCCTCCCAAACCAGTCAAATCTGGAGATTTCTCAATAGCCATTTATGGCTGCAGTACACCACAACCAGCTTTCTTAATCCGCCACCATCACTAGGATTAATGCTGACAGTCAGGTAGGACACAGTGAGGAGAACAAAGGGGTCACTGTAAAAAAAACGTGACTAGATTGGACCCCCTGGTGTGGGGAAGCCAATATCATTCAAATACAGTAGCCTGAATTTTACACTTAGGTTCAGGTGTGCAACTGTGTGTGTACGTGTTGGTGTGTGTAGTGCTCTATAAAGCTACAAGCAGAACACAGTGTGGCCCGGGGAGATAGGGGATGAAGCTTTTACAGACAAAAAGGGAATAGACAGTGTTGAACAAGAACACATAAAAACCATTTTTATGTGGTTACAACAGGATAAGGGCAAAAGAAAGCCAAAGCACGAAGACACACCATCTGCTGAAGGTGAATTTTGGACATTTGTGCGGTATTTGTGGCAGACTGGAGAACAACACCATGGATGCTGAGATGTGTGTGAGGTGTGAGAGGAGGAGGAGGAGGAGGGGGCAGACTCCCCCACTGTCATTGCTCATTCATGGCTTGGCCTGCCTAGCCATTTTGCTTGGATGGCCTTGTTCTGAATATGCCAAGCAAACAACAATGGAGAAGATGAAGCAGCTATATGAGCAGCGTATTCCCTGTCAGCTGCAAACATGGCTGCTCTGACTATACAGAATCAAGGCTTGGATGAATTCTCTGTGAATTGGAGAAACTGAGTGAACAACAACAGGATTACACACCCCCTCAAGCCCCCCACACCCAACCCCAACAACGTAATATATGTCACACTCGTCCTAAAATAATAATAATTAAAAAATGAAACCCTATGTTAGAACGGAGCTGTGCAGGGGAAGCATCTAGGCTCTTGCTTATTTTCAAAGGGGCACACTATGCACTCTGAGGCGTCTGACGCATCCACCGAATTAACCAGATTGCAACAATGGGCAAACCCACGGAGCCACCATCCGAGCCTACTGATGTGACTGCGCAACACAAACGTTAAATCTGCAAAGGTTCCTGCTTCACAGGACTCACCCTGGCTGCTCTCCACTGAGGTAACAGATGTGTCGATATTATCCGCAGCCCAGGCATCGTTGGCCGTGCGCTGGGAAACCATGGACACCAAGGTCTGCAGCATTTTCTCCGGAGTGAAGAGGGATGTTCGCGCGTCGGCGGACCGCTTGCGCACGCCGGTTAGCCTGGAAAACGGTGTTGTTTGTTCTTTAGTGTATGGGATTATTCCAACATCAGGGGCGTGAATTGTGCTGGTGGGGGTGGGTGTCGGGTCCGTGGTTGGCGTTTTGGAGATGGCCGTGGTGGTGGTGGAAGGATCGGCTGAAACAATAGTCGGCAACGGTGCGAGTCCGGCTGAAGGCGAGAGAGTGAACCAGCTCTCTGGTAAACTGCGAAGCATGTCGTTGCGGAAGGTATCCCAGGCATCGGAGGCTGAGCCGCTTTTCCCGGAGATAGACGACGCATCGTAGGTACTGATGCGGGGCGCAGCTTCAGAAAACCCACTATATACATACAAAATAAATAGTAAAAGCAGAGATATGTACATCATTAAGGACGTTAACGTCATGTTCAGCCTCAGCTCTCCATGTAAGCCCCAGTAATGGTCTTCCTCAGACCGTTCCCTGAATGGACGTGTACTCCAGCATTGATGTCTCCCGGCGGCGTACACTGCTGTTTGTTGCCCTATGAACCACCGTCAACACTTCACCTGCGCTGCAACCTAGCGCGAGCCGTTCCTCAGATCGACGTACCAGTGAGCCAATGGGAGCCCAGGAAAAATGCCCACGGGGCACTCGATCGCTCGTTGATTGGATAGTCCCTTTTTCACGCCGCAGACAATAAGTTGTAAATTATCAAGTGTCTCAGCCTCCCCGAAAATTATAACCGGTTTCCATTCATGAATTTTTTGTATTGATAGGGTACTTTGTAAAAATAATGTGGCAAATATAAGTTTATTATTTTTTGTCCCATTTTACACCTCAGTATGCGCCCGCTTAGGTATGGAAATTTCCAATAATTGCTGGCCTAAAGGTCCAATTATTGCCTTGCTCTTAATAACACCACACGCATTAACTGTCATAAAATTTACTAGCATCATTAAAAAATTTCCTGGAGCTACTCTTCCTGAAACGCAATCTACAGCTTAATAAAAAAGCTCTGTGTGAAATAAAGGTGACTTGGGCATAAGTTTGAGTGGATCATGGGTATTTTCTCTCCTGACGTATGTGAAAACGAACACGTTTTTGCTAAACCCTGGTTGTGAAACCGCATAATCCATATTCCATGTCCTCACCAGTGACATGGTGGCATATTTGGGCCAAGCATCAAACAGGAAGCTGACCATGGAAAGCGCAGGCTGCAAAAGATCACGGGTTAAACAGCGGGCAAGCTTAATGTACTACATGTACAACAACTAAAGCAGTAATACCATTTTTCCGTTTTTAGTTTTCTCATTTACCCAAAATGGGACAGCAAGGCTATGAGCGAATGGGACCGTGCTAAGGCTTTGCTAATAAAAACGTGTGAGTCCATCAAACATTTAAACGCAGCGTAACCATCACCTAGTCATGGTTAAAAAAAAAACCCCACAATGAAAGCTGTACAAGCCTTCTACCAAGAAGATGGTTTGTCAGGTCTTCAGTGTTGTTATCCAGCAGATGTGATGTGGGGAGAGCTATAGTCAGAGCATGCTGCTCCTTTAAATGTGTTTTTATATTGCATAATAATCAAAATGAGTCCGGTTTTAATATTGTATTGTTTTAAAAAATTTATAAAAACAAATAATTATCTTTACATACCTGTTTTTCTTCATCGTGTTTTCAGCAATACCTATCTTGCATGTGGTGAAATTGTCTAGAACACACTGACAGGTTTAATGTTGCATTAAAATACTCACCCGTAAGAATTATAGGACACTTGTTATTATAAAACAACAACAAATATGTAAATTAATTATATTCAAGCAACACATTTCCATTTTTGTTCCACTAACAAAGACCAGACCACTTAGAAGATGTTTGGTTTATTAAAAATATAAAAGAGTAAAGCTGGAAAAACTCAGGGTGCAGAGTGTCCTCCTGTGAATCCTATGGTTCCTGTGCTGAGAGAGAGTTACAAGAAAGAAAAAGAAACACAGTTCTGGGATGGAGGTAAATGCATTAGGAAATGAGGTGCCGTTTTCCTTTGAGCTGAGGGTGGCCCCCGCAAACCTCTCTGCAGGATACCCAGCTACTTTAGTTCAAT
The DNA here is from genome assembly GCF_057382275.1 of Copadichromis virginalis. Classification (NCBI taxonomy): domain Eukaryota; kingdom Metazoa; phylum Chordata; class Actinopteri; order Cichliformes; family Cichlidae; genus Copadichromis; species Copadichromis virginalis. The sequence goes on from NC_140629.1 coordinate 11,006,238, forward strand.
TTTATATAAATAAAATAGAAATGAATTCCACCAGGAATGGAATTATTGTGACACTACAAAAAAGCAAAGCTTTATATTTTATAGATTGTTATTTATGAGTCAATTTATTCATTTTACAATCAGTTTTCATTCCTAATTTTTCTATGGAAACAACAAAAATGTGCCTTCAAAAGTAGAATGAAAAAAATTCTGCAGCATAATTGATTACTAATTGATTTAGTAATTGATTATTAAATCAGTAATAACATGCACTGCCTTAACCACCCAAATATTCCCTAAAAATATGGACATCGTGCCACTTCAAACATACAGTTAATATCTGCAGTATTACACATATGCGTCACATGTTGATTTTATAGCAAGCAAGTTTTTAAAATAAAAAAAGTTAAGAAAACCCTTTATTCGTGATGTTTTCTCATATTTGTTAGCTGTTCACAGTGCCCGGTACTGGTTAGAAGAATTCTCCAAAAGTTGATTCTGTTCATTTGAACGTAACGTTTTCAGTGGGAGAAACGTTTCGTCACTTATCCAAGTGACTTCTTCAGTCACAGCCGACTACATGTTTCCCCAATCTTAAAAACAGTACATTTGCATAATGACTGAAACCAGCCCACTGAAGGAACAATGGACTGGTTTCCTTCAGTGAGGAAACCTGCAGTCAGCTGAGACTGAAGAAGTTACTTGGATGAGTGACGAAACGTTTCTCCCACTGAAAACGCTACGTCCAAATGAACAGAATCAACTTTTGGAGATTTACTTACCTGGATGATTGAGAATGCATCAAGACATTAGAAGAATTCAAATGTTCAATTACTGTATATGCTGTAGATCTGTTTGCAAAAGTAATTTTTCCACACTTGACACTTGTTAAGTAATTTGTTGATGATACTAACGCTCTCCTTTGCAGCGCTCCTCTCCTCGCTGCTCCAGATTTCATGTGCCATCTTAAACTCGAGGTGGATGCCAGTGCTGTGTGGGCTGGAGCAGTGCTCCTGCAGGAGGATTCACTCTGTTACTTCTCAAAAAGCTACCATCAACTGCACAATAGTACAGCTGAAAAAGATATCACCCAATATGTATTTATTTATATTTACTCCTGAAATGTTTGTTGAGAGGATTTTGTAAATAATCTTTGTTAAGTAGTGAACTGTGAATATTTCACCACAGCACAGCACATTTCAGCAGAAGTGAGTCGTTTTTTGTTTGTTTTTTTTTGTTTACCTTTGGTTCCTCTTGTTCATTGATAGGGAGCCTAGATTAGAGAACTGTCTTTTTTAAAATTTCTGTTGTGGAAGCTCAACAGAAGTTTTTTTTTTTATGTTTTGGCATTGCCTACTTCCAGAGCAAAGAAACTGATTCTAGCATCTTAAATGGTATTGTGCTGTTGCTCTTTTCTTGGGGCTGGTGAGGAGTAAGGATTGGGGAGTCACGTTATGTTTAGGTTGTGCCTACGCAAAAGTTTAGACGTTTATTTTAAGGTCACCACAGGAAGTAAGGGTATGGTCCCTTGATTTCTTGTAGTCAGTTTATGATTGGCAAGTGTTTGTTGCCCCCTAGTGGCCTCATGGGGCGATAACAAGTCAGTTTGTTAGAAAAGCTCGGAATCATATGGCCATATTCAGAAACGGTAGTGTAGCACACGTGTATACTGTGAGCAACACACATGATCCGTTACACCAAGGAAAAATACTGAAAGCACGCGCGCGCGCGCGCGCGCGCACACACACACACACACACACACACACACACACACACACACACACACAAAGAAATGAAAAAAAGAACCATATTTAACAATTCATGTAATTTGACAATATTTTGAAGGTGTTCACCAGAAATATTTTTATATGTTACTGTGTCCAAGCCAAACTGCTTATCCTGCAAAAGATACAGAGAATTGTCATGCAACACTTGAATAACACAAAACTACTACACTCAGTTTGTTTTGCAAGATGTTTCACAAAATAAAAACACACATTTGATCAAAACACATCATATACAGATCCAATATGTGATTAAAAATAATGACGTCACATATAATCTTTAAATGTGCAGTTTATCAAGTTTCACCTAGCAGTCTATACCTGCCTTCTCCTTTCTTTTCTTACATCTTTCTCCATCTCTGCAGTGAAGATAGCTCTAATTTTTTCTCTCCCTGTGAGTTCCTGTGATTTATTTTTAATTTTATGTCCCAGGTGTGTGTTACTGGGGCTACAGTTGCCGATACACTGTGCATTGTTTTTGTACTATATCTTCTATTATGTCTTCCCTAGTTCAGCTTTCACAAGAGTATCCTCAGGGCAAATTGTGTAATAAATGATGCAAAGAAATTCAGTGTGCTTCAGGGTACTATTTAATATTAATATGTTATTTAGTATTAGTGTTGTTTCAAAACATTACTGATGGAAATGACCATTTAGCAGTGCTTAAGAAAAGGTGTATGACTTAAACTGAGATTTATTTTACATTATTCCCAGTATTAAGATGAATTGACAGGTTTGAGTTGGATAAAAGGAACCAGCTCCAGAACAATTCACCTCAATTGGAAAATAAAGATTAAGTAAATTCTAATTTCAACAATTTCCCTTCATTTCACGAAGAAATAGTCTGAAAACAGAAAAGGGGATAGTTAGAAAGACTTATGTGTGTGAAGGGTTCAGATTTACATATGGGCCCCAGTTTTATACTCCATTAGACTCCACCAAAAACCTGCCAAAACAGTTATTTTTACGGTAAGTATCGCTGAAGAATCCTTAATAGCTGCACAAATAATGACATGAAGAGTTTTGTCCCATGCAGAATTCACTTCCTGCTCCTTTTGACAATGCCATAAAGGTCTGTGGTCCAGCTGGGCATGGCAAAGGTTAGCTGCTATCATCATATTTGCTCAGTATGTAACTGTTAACAGCATCAAAATGCTAAAACTATAATAAAGGCAAAGTCAAAAGATGCACCTCATCAATGTTTATAGTTCATGATTAAGAAAAAATTCAAGATTCAAAGATTCAAAGCATTGTCATGTGTACAAAGAAAATAATTTCTCTGTGCAATGAAATTCTTTCTCTGCTGTCCACACACAGATGCCGGTTAATATGTACAAATAGGACTAGAACAGATAAAATACAAATAGTATAAATAAATAGAGACAAAAATTGAAGTATTAAATAGATTTGTGTGCAAAAGAGCTATGAGCTTAATATGCTGGTTTGATATGTAAGATGACCTGATGTGAAAAAATTATTATTACTGTTAAAATAGGTCAGCTGTTCAAGAGTCTGATAGCAGTGGGGAAGAAGGAGTTGTGGAGTCGGGATGTTCTGGATTTCACACTTCTAAACCTTCGTCCCGAGGGCAGAAGTGTGAACAGTCTGTGTTGGGGGTGTGTGGGGGTCTTTGAGGATGGAGGCAGCTCTCCTCTGTTGCTGTGGCAGGGCATGGTTTGTCGCTCTGCTGCTGCGGCCCAGAGGAGAGAGCTGTGGTGTGCAGCAGGAGGTCGTTGAAAAGGTGCTGCAAAGAAGAAATAATTGTGCAAATATACAGTCATTCATCACGTGCTGAGTATCAGTAAGGTGAACAAGGTCTCACAGTTTGACGCTTATCCCATGGCCCAGGTCAGCAAGCTCCTGGACCGAGTAGGCACAGCTCATGTTTATTTATTCATCCAGGGGCTACTGGCAAATTTTCTTGGATTGGATGGATGGAGGTACAGTAACTGGTAAGTACATTCCTAAAACAAAAAAAAAAAGAGGTGAGGCTGGTCTTGGGGCTTGCCAGTTACTACCACTGGTTTGTGGTCAGACCTGACCAAAAGGTGCCAAGGATCTTGTCCAGTGAATGGAGCAGTACCAGCTGGCATTTGTACAGGTAAAGAAGGCCCTCTATGGGGAACCCTTACTCTACACTACTCAATTTTCTCTCCCTTTTATTCATGAAATGCCTTGAATAGAGGGGTGGGGGCAGTTTTGTCCCAGCAGGTACTGGAGGTCGATTGCCTGGTCGTTTGTATCAGCTGAAAGCTGTCAGAGTGGGAAACCTTGTAGACTTTACTTTGCAGCCATTTAACACTCTAATAAAAGTTTACCAAGTTAACAATCCTTGAACCAACATTCTTTTAATAGCCAGCAGAGGGTGACTCCTGTGATTTCAGAGACACTTTTGATTGTATGTAAATCTATGAGAAAAGGGGCAAAAGTACTCTAGGTCTCCAAAACATGCATCTCAAAGCTTCTCTAACTAATTTTCTATGGTAGCTATCAACATCTTTTTTCCAATGACAGCTTTATCCTACCCTTATTAGTGAACATATAGTGCTTAAGAAGCAAACTTAGCTGTTGTAGCCATCCATTTTGTAGCTTTTGTCAAAAAGGTAATATAAAATAAAACTGATGATGTAGATCAGTGAATCAATTTGTTGTTCACGCTTGGCATTCAGCTTGGTGAAAGGGATAAAAAAAAAAATCTAGAACATCTTATACAAGATTTCAAATGTATTTCATTTGAATAACTATAGAATTAGCAACAGTAAATTCCTTGAATATCAGCAACTGAAATCCATCGTACAGGAAAAATTTAATCCCAGTCAACACAATCTATAAAAAGCTACTTGGGTAACAAAACCTCTGTATCCCCCAAATGGTAATCAAAAATGTATAAGGTGTTGTTTAAAATTGACAATTGTTCTTGCAAAAGCAAAATGTGTTCGTCACCACTGTGCATTCAGATCAAAATTCTGATTGCAAAAGGAAAGAGGACAAAATAATAAATAAATTAAACAAGTGACTTTCCAGAAGCCACAGTTGCACTTTATTTTGTTTACTTTGCTGTGACACATTTATATGAGAAAAGAGATCAGAGACTACACCTTTACATACCTCTTCCTTTTCTAAGATCATTCATTACTTGAAGAAAACAAAACTGAACAAACTCAAATCAAACTAGATCTAGTCCCAGCATCACTTCCATCACACCTGTGAAGTGTGGTGGGTCAATTCCAGTACTACTTAACACAGGTTTGTTTTTGTTTTCCGCCGTCTGTTCCAAACAATAAGTCCAGCATTTACATAATGGTGATCATTTACAAATCACATCAACTTTTTTGATTTCTGCGTTGCCTCATCATTCCTGGATGCTCTCATAGACTTCAAATCGGTACTGAATCCCATTCTCCTCCTGCAGCTCATGTGGTACATCTGGAAACCTGTAGGAGAAATGATCTTTAACCTTTAATGCATCTTGATTCATCTACAAATAAAGTTTAGAGGCAAGTGCATTATTTCACATTCAAATACCCAATTTCAACATCATTCACATAACACTTTATTATATAATCAACCTTCAACATTTTCCTTACTTTGTTATGTGTGTACCAAGGAGTATTAGAGCTATTGATCATTTTGAGAAGGAGGTACAAATTTTGAGATAATTCTTGAAATAGTATTTTGACTATAAAGTTGAAATGTGTTGATTAGTTGTTTTTCCATGATGAACTGCCACGGCTGATGTGACCCTATACAAAATGCCCGGTGTAGAGGATCAAACAAATTATTTTCCATATAAAAAAAATTGTACTGCGATGATGCACTGCACTGCATTATTATTTTTTGTGTAGTGTCAGATACTCCCTCTCGACACTTGCATGGACAAAAATAGTCACACGGCTCCATTATAGAACTTGCAAAGATACAAGAATTTCATGCACTGGCCCACAATGGGACAAATGGGATTCTGGTGGAATACAGTAAAACTTCCAAATATCAGTGGCTCATGGTAGTGCCAACTCCAAGCAACAGTTACCTCAAGCTTTATATTATAAGGTAAAGACCCTACAATAATACAAAGAAAATAGAGAAAACAATCAGATGACCCCATTTGAGCAAACACTTTAGCAAGAGTGGGAAGGAAAAACTCCTTTTTAACAGGAAGAAACCTCTGGCAGAACCAGGCTCAGGGAGGGGCAGCCATCTGTTGCGACCTGTTGGGGGTGAGGGGAGGAAGACAGGACAACGACACACTGTGGAAGAGAGCCAGAGATTAATAATAACTAATCATTAAATGCAGAGTGGTGTATAAACACATAGTGAGTGAAAGGGAAACACTCTGTCCATCATGGGAATCCCCCAGCAGCCTAGACCTATTGCAGCGTAACTAAAGGAGGATTCAGGGTCACCTGATCCAATCTATATGCAAAAATATTCAAAATGAGACCTGGTTCCACAGAAGAGGGGCCTGGAAGCTGAAGTCTCTACTTCCCATTCAGTACTATATTTCAAAGATTTTCAGGGCCGAGTTCAATAACCTTAGTTTTATCTGATTTTAGAAGGAGTAAATTAGAGATCATCCATGTCTTTATTTCTTTAAGACATCACTGAAGTTTAATTAATTGGTGTGTGTTATCTGGCTTTATGGATTGAAAAAGTTGGATATCATCTGCATAGAAGTGAAAACGTTTGCTATGCCTTTTAATGATAGTGCATAAGCATAGTGTAAACAGAATTGGTCCTAGCACAGAATCCAGTAGAACTCCCAAAATTATCCTCTTTACACACAAGTAATTAAGTGTGTGAAGAGGACTCTCAATACAAACAAACAAACTGGAGACTGTTAGATAGATATGTTTCAAACAACTGCAGTGCATCACCTTACCTATCAGCATGCTCTAACCCAGGGGTGGGCAACTCCAGGCCTCGAGGGCCAGTGTCCCTGCATGTTTTAGATGTGTCCTTGATCCAACACAGCTGATTTAAATGGCTACATTAGCTCCTCAACATGTCCTGAAGTTCTCCAGAGGGCTGGTAACGAACGAATCGGTTGATTCAGGTGTGTTGACCCAAGGTGAGATTTAAAACCTGCAGGACACCGGCCCTCGAGGCCTTGAATTGCCCACCCCTGCTCTAACCACTGTAATAAAATATAAGGATAAGCACAGAGACAAGTAAACTGACAGAGGCCATAAGAAGATCATTTTCCCTTCACTAAAGCTGTTTCTGTGCTGTGATGAGCTCTGAAACCTGACTGACTGTTTGACAACTACTCTTTCAAGAACCTTTGAGAAAAAACAAAGGTTGGAAAATGGCCTATAATTAGCTGACAGATGGGTCAGGTGATTGCTACTGCCAGCTCGACAGCCTGTGGTACGTAGCCAATTAATAGAGATAAGTTGATCATATTAATATTAATTGAAGCATTAATTAATGGTACGACTTCTTCGAGTAAGGGCCTGGTGGACGATAAATAAGAAATAAAACAGTTTTCTGGATTTTCCAGCTAGGGTGGACAAAGCTAAGCATCAGGGAAACTCCTCGGCCTGTTCTTCGAGGATTCCCGACAATTAGTGTGACTCAGGGGTATTTTAGTTCTGTTTAATGATTTGAAATGTGTGACAAATATGCATAAACTAGTGCCAAGCATGTGTGATGGTCTTACTCTGGCAGCAGACGATATTTGTCCAGACTGATCTCAGGTAAGAATGTGTCGCACTGAAACTGCTTCAGAATTTGAGTGACAAACAGTCTTCTCATTCCCGTGCTCCCCATCATCTCCTGGATGATCAAAACATAATTAAAGAGAAAGGTGTGTAGTTGCAGCTTCTCTTGAAGTGCTTCACTATATAACCATCAATAGTAGCAGTCACCAGTGTGACAGTAAAAACCACTTTGGAGTAACTATTTAGAGTCCAGCTGACTATTAATATGTAATCAGTTAGCCTGGCCTACTCTTTTTTGGTTAATTCAAAATGACCAATTTCTGACTCTAAAAAAAAGTGGAAGTGAATACAAACATACCTTGTAGAGAGAACTGCCCCCTATAACCCAGACCTGATCGGCCTGATCAGCCAGTTCTGTTTCGATTAGCCTGAGGGCTGAGCTGAAGTCTGACGCCAAGTAGTGTGCTCCTGCAGGGGGCACTCTGGACCAGAATGACCAGTTACAGCATGTCAGTTAGAACAGGGCAATACTTTGTGTAGCAAAACTCTGCACTGAGTAATAAAATATCCCCCCCCCCACACACACACACACTCACACAGACACGCAGGAAGTCAATGCACTGCACACTGGGCATTATGATAAAACGTGACACCGTGAAATGGCACTGTGTGTGACAAATACTTGCACTTCCTGCTGAGGACAATGTTGACTCTGTTGCTCAGAGGTCTGTTCTTCTCTGGGATGGAGTACCACGTCTTCTTGCCCATGATCACCACATTCTGCTTGCCTGCACAAAGACAGGTTTTGAATTCATTTAATCAATTATTATTATCACATGTTTTAGCGTGCAATCTCCAGTGCATGGAGTGTCAAACTCCTTTTATGTCACAGGCCACATACCGCCCATTTTGATCTTAAGTGGGACGAACAAGTGAAACTCCACTTTGTGTCTGTGTAATTAAGTTAAATATGTAACTGAAATTTGTCAGAACTCTTCAGACTTAAATTGTAAGAAATAAATGTGTAAAATTACAGAAAAAGTCCTGGTAGCTGACCACCCAGTCTTTTGTTTTGTCTTTTTTCTCCGGTCCTCTCCTCAATCAGGAGTGACATGTTTAGCTGCATGTTCTCCTTAAATTGCTGGCTGTCTGAGTGGTGTCCAAAAAAATGATGTGGGCTTTATAGTAGGGGTGCAATGATACTCGTATCGATATTGAACCGTTCGATACAGTGTTTCGGTTCGGTACGCATATGTATCGAACAATACAAAATTTGTAATTTATTTTGAGCGCTCAGTGAATCTGCGTTCGACTACTCTGCCTAGGCTGCACTGTCGAGCGCAGATCCACTGAGCGTTCAACACAGACAGCATTGTCAGAAGGAAGAGCGCAGGGCAAGCTAGCGAGACAGAAGTTAAGCGCTCCTTGCAACATGGCAAATTGAACCTCCCCCACCCTCATTCAGATCTGGCGTTTGGAATTATTTTGGTTTTCATGTGACGTATGACCCTGAAGGTAAGCGCGTCATGGACAAAAGTAAAACAGTATGTTGGATGTGCCACGCAATGCTCAATTACATGGGTGGGAACTAGTGTGTTAGCGCCGTTAGCTCGTTAACATGTTGGCCGTCTAGCCCCACGCACGGGGCGATCCGCGGTAGCTCATTAACGGAGATTTGCCGTGTTGTGGCGTTAACGTCATTTCAACGAGATTAACGCTGACAGCACTAGTGGGAACACAACGAATATGACTGCACATTTACGCCGACATCATCCTAGTGCAAAATCAAGTGGAAGCAGACAAAAACAACAAGCATGCATGCTACAAACTTTACCAGAGTCATTTAGACAGCCGTTAGCACATGATTCTCCTTATGGGGACCTGATATGTTTAATATTGTGGCGAGCTCAGACAAGGAGGAGACGGAGGTGTCGTTTGGTCTTGCTTCCCGTGAGCTAGCCAGGGAGCACAGCCATTTATTGACATCTGGAGAAGAACACTGCTGCTAGCTAACTGCTCAGCGCGGCAACCGCACAGCAACAACAACAACACACAGGGCACCCTCTGACCCCGGAAGGACACACCGTTGCAGCGAGAGGGCGTCACCCGTCACTATGGCAACATAAACAAAACATAACTGTACAAACAGAACCCCGAACAGCCCTGACCCGCTACAATATGCTGCTGAGAATATAGCCCAGAAGAAGCGGATAGTATTGCTTTTATTTTGGAAAGAGCCATTTCTCTGTAATAAACCCTTTTCCAAAGATGAGTGATTCCTCAATCAGATACAGGGCTTGCAAAATTGCTAGCCCGACGTCCTGGGGCTAGCGATTTTTCCAGTCGGGCTACCAAAATCTATCTCTGCCCTGCCCGTCGGGCTATTGAAGGAAAAATATATGTCAATGCTTTTGCATTCTTTCGGAAATGTAGCTGGGTAATTATGTCATTGGCATCGGTGAGACAAGATCCAGAACAGGAGTGTCAAATGTATGGCTCGCGGGTCACATCTGGCCCATTTTTGTTTGACACAATTATATCTGTCCCACGATTAATTTCATAAGTCAGTTATTAATTGTCCATCGGTATGTGGGAGCCGAAATCTCAGCCCTGCTCATAATTCATGCAGACAGCCGTGGGACTTTTGATGGGCACACCATGTATGTCTCCCCACACACCAAAGAAAAAGTTAAATAAATGAGCTGCAATATCTGTAACTTGGTCAATCGTTTTTATAGTCACTATCTAGATGGGTTTTTTTCTGTAATTTGAGGTTATCACGTTTATTATTTTTACGTTTCAAAACAGTATTGCCAACAACCAGAGTTTGCTCCTCAACACATGAGGGTGGCTTCGGTCGCACTGACTACAGGTACAAGTATCATTATTACTAAAGGAGGCAGAGGAGTAACTAAACTTCTGACACACTGAGCAGGAAAGTGCAGGAGGGACGGGTGGAGAGGCCATGTTGCTAGAGATCTGGCTACGAGCTAAACTAAGCTAGCAAATCCAGAAAGACACACTGAATGAATACTGCGAATATAATTAGTGGGTGAATCGAATTATGTGCTTTGGCGTGTGTGAGCTTTTTATTAAAATTATAGGCCATTGTAACAGATAAGTTATACAAAAACACCATCATTCATAGTAACAGGAGCAGGGAGTGATACTCTACCATAGACAGCACCAACACAAAGTCGTGTTCTTTCACCAACATGTAGGTAAAATAACAGGTAACTAGTAGGTGTTGGATTAGTATGATCGGAGTCTGCGCTGCGGGACTGTTTTGATCACGCGGACTGGGAAATGTTTCACGTGGCTGCTAGGGACATTGATGAATACACAGACTCAGTCTGCGGATTTATCAGGAAATGCGTGGAAGATGTCGTCCCATCCAGAACAGTTAAATCCTTCCCAAATCAAAAACCCTGGATTAACGGAGATGTTCGCGCGGCACGGAGCACCGCCTTTGCCTCCGCGAACACATCGGACTACAAACACGCACATTACCAACTCCGGAAGACGATCAAAGCAGCCAAACGTGAGTACAGGGACAGGGTGGAGCAACAGTTTGACAACCCTCGGAGTATGTGGCAGGGACTAAACACGATCACAGACTTTAGAGGGAAAACCAGCACACCGCAGACCACGGCCTCTCTGTGTGAGGATCTAAACGTATTCTATGCTAGATTCGACACAGCGAACACCATGAGACCGGACAGTGTGCGCACCGCGGATGACGTCAGTGCGCACACTGTGTCTGAGGAGGATGTGCGGAGGTGCTTCAGGAAGGTGAACGCACGCAAAGCTACTGGTCCGGACGGGATTCCCGGCCGCGTCCTCAAGTCATGCGCGGCTCAGCTGGCTGGAGTGTTCACGCACATCTTCAACCTTTCCCTCTCTCTGTCTGTAGTCCCAGCCTGCTTCAAAATGGCCACCATCGTCCCTGTACCCAAATCCTCCACCATCTCCTCATTGAACGACTGGCGACCTGTAGCCCTGACCCCCATCGTAAGCAAATGCTTCGAGAAGCTGGTCAGGGACTTCATCTGCTCTGCACTACCCGACTCACTGGACCCTCTACAGTTCGCATACCGCCACAACAGGTCCACTGATGATGCCATAGCCCTGACACTACACACTGCCCTGTCACACCTGGAGAAGAGAGACACGTATGTGAGAATGCTGTTTGTAGATTACAGCTCAGCATTCAACACCATCGTTCCCTCGAAGCTGGACAGGAAACTGCAGGATCTAGGACTGAGCAGCTCCCTCTGCAGCTGGATCCTTAGCTTCCTGTCTGACATACGCCAAGTGGTCAGACTGGGCAGCATCACCTCATCCCCCATCACACTGAACACTGGTGCTCCACAGGGGTGTGTACTGAGCCCTCTCCTGTACTCACTCTACACCTACGACTGCACAGCCACTAACAACTCCAACATCATTGTGAAGTTTGCGGACGACACTACAGTGGTGGGTCTTATCACCAACGGTGATGAGACAGCTTACAGGGAGGAGGTCAGCGCCCTGACCCACTGGTGTCAAGACAACCATCTCACCCTCAACGTCGCAAAGACAAAGGAGTTGATAGTGGACTTCCGGAGGTGCAGAGAAGTACACACCCCCATCACCATCAGCGGCGCTGCTGTGGAGAGAGTGAGCAGCTTCCGGTTCCTTGGCGTACACCTGGCTGAGGATCTTACGTGGTCAGTACACACAAACAAAACAGTGAAGAAGGCGCAGCAGCGCCTCTTCTTTCTCAGGAGACTGAAAAGATTCGGCATGAGCCCCCGCATCCTCAGGACCTTCTATCACTGTGCCATTGAGAGCATCCTCACTGGATGCATCACCACCTGGTATGGCAACAGCACCGCCTACAACTGCAAAGCTCTCCAGCGAGTAGTGCGGTGCTCTGAACGGATAATTGGAGGTGAGCTTCCCTCCCTCCAAGACATCTACAGGAAGCGCTGCCTGAGGAAAGCGGGGAGGATCATCAAGGACTCCAGTCACCCCAGCCATAAACTGTTCAGACTACTTCCATCAGGAAGGAGGTTCTGCAGCATCCGGTCCCGTACCAGCAGACTGAGAGACAGCTTTTTCCATCAGGCCATCAGACTGCTGAACACTTCATAGACACCTCAGCTTCACTACTGGAACTTTAACATTATGCACTCCATACTGTACAGTAATGCCACTGTTTTGCACATGTCTCACTCTGTATATTTTATTTTATTTATTTTATATATTCTATTCATTGTTTACTCTATTTAATTTGTAAAATATGTGTACACACACACACACACGTAGAAAAATATTTAGTATACACATCCAGAAATGCATATACTATTATATATTGTACATATATTTATTAGTTTCAGATGTAGCCATTCTTGTATTTTGCTTGTTTACATTATTGTATTTTGCACAACTCTGTTGCTTGTGAAGCTCGCACACAAGAATTTCACTCACATGTGCTGTACCAATGTACCTGCACATGTGATGTGACAATAAAAGTGATTTGATTTGATGTTAAGCAGAGAAATCCAGAAGGACGAATCTTGGTGAATTTTGCAAAGAAAAAAGAAGAAGATTGAAATAGCTGTGGTAGACATGTAGGCCTACCTCAAGAAGAGGGAGGGACAGGGTAAGGGTGGAGTAAGGTGCAGTCTTAAAGAGATAGGACACTGTAAGTTGGTATCAGGAAAGTTTGTAGCCAAGCAGCATTGTTTGTATATGTGTTTTTCTTGCTGCTGTTACAACCAAGGTTACGTCCACACGTACCCGGGTATTTTTGAAAACGGAGATTTTCCGTTTTCAAAAATACCCGGGTACGTGTGGACGTAGCCCAAATTTCCCCTTGTGGGACAATTAAAGAATTATTCTATTCTATTCAACCCTGGCCCTTCGATACAAGCAGCACACTTGTTGCTTTATGTTCATGTTTAAGTTAGGTCACTCAGAGAACTTTGACCTGTGACTAAGCAAAGACAAGGTGGAGATGAGTTACCTTTCACTGACGGAGTTGCTGTCATCTTTCGGAAATGTGCGAATTCCTTACTGTAAAAGAACATGTATGTTTACAGATGTACATTTTAACGTCGCTACATCAGCTCGCTTGACCTTAGGTTAGACTTAGCTTGTACCAACAAATGTCCCATATTTAAACTGTTGTGAATGAATTGTTGGCCTATAATCCGCCAAACACATCTCAGACTTATTTCTCATGAATGATATTAAGTCACTTTGAGCCAGAAACAACATTTCTGTCACAGTGTAGAAGCTGCTGTCAGGTTTTGCCAAAGTCACTTGTACACGTCCATTACCCAGATAAGATATTAAAAATGTTTTCTTCACCAGAGATCTAGCCAAAGCATATTGATTGTCTGAAGATATGTACAGTGATTAAAAATGTAGCACAGCCGATGTACAGTGCCATACAAAACGGTTCATTTCAGAAATCCTGTCGATTAATCAATATAAACACAGATACTCGACATAAGAGATACAAAAACATCGGCCGGCGGGACTGACCTGAGCCTAATGGGGTGCCATGGCAGGTTTCCCTTGTTGCCGATTCCCCGGTCAGGGCACACGGCCACAATGGCGTTCAAAACGCGGGCCATCGTTACCGTGGACTGACACTGTACACTCCCGCCACAGAAACGCCGGAAATGACGACGATTGCTTCTCTTTTTTTTTCTCCAACTTTATTTCAACAGAAAACTTTTTTAACAACAGCAAGCATAATACATGGAGAACACAATGTATTATTGTAGTGCAAAATTATAATACAGTGGAACAGTATGTATAATTAAACAAATAGGATAGAAATACAGGTTAAAAGGGGGACAAAAGCGAGAGATGCTTTGACGCCGAATAATTAAAGAGATTAAAAATATTACAAATATTTTTGGTTTTTAAAGCTTTCTTGTTGTGAGAGGAACAAATTGTAGTCAGAGATCTAATTCTTTCCTGAAAGGGGAGAAGTACGGTTTCTTGTTTGAGAACTTACATTTAATGGTGAAATACATCTTTCACTTTATTATTAGAATAGAATAGAATTTTATTTCGAACATGCAAATATAACTGAAATAACAAGAGAAAAAAGAAAAACAAAACAAAACTTAAAAATCATCAAATTTTCATGTATATATTTATGTCTATAGAATGTGTGTGCTCGAAAAGGAGTAGTTTACACTTCTACGGTTCCTACCCCCTTTACCCCCTTACTGATCAAATAAGTGATGATGATGATGATATATAGCGACAACGGTGTAAACTCTGTGCAGGAAAATACTATTGTACGCAAATTCAGCTTTTCTTCACTTCCAGTTAAAGTGGGTTTAAAGCGCACCGCCATATACTGCCCGCTTGTGGTCATCTTACAAACAATGTAGCATGCAGAAGCTGCATGTTGCATATAATGATGCAAGGAGAATCCTTCTTAGGATACCTAGAGGGTCTAGTGCCAGTCAGATGTTTGTAGCTGTGGGTATTTGGACTTTTACGGAATTTAAAGTTCACTTTTAGAGAACGACTGGACGGCTCTAGAAACAGTATAATTTTAGCACACACAGATCCGACAGTGAGCCATCCTTTTAACTATGGAAATAAAGTCTGTCAATAAAGACTGAATTGAAATTGAATTGAATTTATGGATGCGGTATTTGGCGAGGAGTAAAATCAGATTCATGAGGTAAAAAGCTCACTAGAGTCAGTATAACCAAATAAAAACGTGTTTTGATTACAATAAAAACATGGTACAAATTTTGATAAGATGCTGTAAGAGATGCAACTAGTGATATCTCTCCATAAAATCTGAGTAAAGGTACACAGCCAAAAGTAAATGCGAGCAGGTCTCTGGGACAATCTTACAAAAGGCGCAAAATGTGTCTATGTCACTTATATTTTTAAAGGAAGCTTTTAACAGGGTAAAATCTATGAATTAGCTTAAATTAAATCTCATTTTGTTAGTAAGGAGGATTTTTTGTTACAAAGACCAAACCTTTTTCCAGTCAGTGTCCTGACAAAATGAGTCCAGAATTAAATGGATGGAGGAACAGAGATAAGTGACTCTTGAAAAAGAGACCCAATCTTGGCATTCACACCTTTACAAGAGGAGAATCAAATCTGACCTAAAGGAGACTCTTTCAGAACAGGGTAAGACATGAACAGATGTGGGGAGACAGTGGTATTTCTAAACAACATGGATAGCTGAGATGGTATGGCATCAAAAACAATACAGAACTCCTTTGGGTGTATACCCAAAGGAGTTCTGTATTGTTTTTGAGTAATTATATAATAATCCTGCATTACTGAATACTTGACTTACAAGAAGAATCCCTTTATTAAACTCGTTTTCAAAGAATAGTGACTTATTCTTGTATAGAATGTTACAGTTGTTCCAAATATAATATCTTTGTGGAGAAAAGTTATGTTTATAGATCAAAGACCATGCCAAAAGAGCCTGTTGATGAAGGTTTGAGAGTTTAATTGGGATTTTCTGAATACTGTTAGTTGCAAAGGATAATAAAGTCCAAGCCACCCGAACATGAAAAGATACTGACGAGAGATGAAAGATGACTGCTTCTTCTTTCGGAGAGCTATACGGCTTGTCTTCTTTGTGAAATAACACAATTCTGCTGAAAACATTTGCATTTTTTTATTTAGTCAAAAAGCTGCCGTCTTAAAGTACATCAAAGTCAAAGTCAGTCCTAAGTATAAGGGTAAAATGTAAAACGCTTACAACTGACGAGTGGGTGGAACCCCCAAAATCCAAACTCAACGAAACCTGCTGAAATTTAGCTTGAAGTACAAGTGTTCAGCTATCATGCTACAGCCAGAGCTAGAGTACAAAAACATATTTTTACAATGCTTACCAAAGATATCTGACATATTTGATGACAGAAATCTTTATGTATGTGGTAATCTGATGACAGAAACCAATGCAGCAGCTCAGCAGCTGTATTTACAGGAGTCTCTCCACCTCAAATTATGGACTAAAAGCATCTCATACTCCCAGTCATCAGATCTCAAGTGTTCAGTGAGAAGCTCCATAAGAATCATCCTTGTTGGAAAAAAAAAAAAATCACGTGACCTCATTTTCATCCTATCAGATGTGAATAAAGCTTGTGTAGAGATTCAAGGAACAGTCTGACAGTAAATACAGCAGGGACAGCAGTGCAGAGACTCGTGGATGAAGAGATCACACTCCACACAGAACACACTGTGACACGATGGACAGCTGAACATCTGGAATGTCACAGGTATGCAGACAGAGCAAATAAATAAAAGGCAGATAAAGACATTATACAGTTTTTACAAGAAAAAATCTAAATGAATCCAGCAGGGCACAAAGTGTCACAGCAACTGAAGGCGGGCCCCTGATTTCACCAAAACTTAAGCTCTGCCAGCCAGCACATGTGGGTGGAAATGTGTGCTGCTTAAATCCGTAAATAATCAAGTAGTCTGCTGACTTATCCTATCTGCATTCATTCTTAGATGGGTATAAATTTATATTTACATATACTTTAAATAATTATTTAATCTTTAAAAAAAAACCTAAATAATATACATATAATAACAACAATAATATTGATACAAAAGGGGCAGCATGGAGACACTTATATAATTATTATTATGAACTGAAGATGATGGCACAAGTCACAGTTTTGACAATTTCACAATGAGGTACATTAAAATTGTTCAAATTTTCAAAGATGCAGTTTTGTGCTGGTTGGTGAAACTATCCATCTTCACTCCTGAGAAAGTCTGTCTCTCGCCTTATTAGCAAATACCTTTTGTGAAACAATTTGCCTCTGTTTAAACATCTTGTGTTTTTCTGAATGAAATGTGTTTGTGATTGTTGCAATGTTTTTTTTCTTTTTTTAAATCTGACAGCATCCCAGCTTTGTGGAATTGGGCTTATATCCTCCTGAGAACCGAGGAAAAAAGGAATCTTCCTGTTGAACTTGTTGTGTGATTTCCTTGCTCTTTGGAGTGAAAAGATTCCACCCAAACACATGAGATATCTATGGAAAGCCCAGCATATCCTCTATTTAGCACATCAGGACTTAGTAGGGTAGCTCAAATAAGTCAAAAGATATAGACTAAAAACACTCTACATGTCCTCCTGGTTCTTAGGAGGACATGTAGAGTGGTCATGGTTTGGGATGCAGACAAATTTCAGCAAGAGTGAGATGATGGCTATCCACTGTATAAGGAAAAAGCAAAAATCTTGCAGATTCTGCATATTCATATGCAGATGCCTGCTGTATGAGATTGTAGGTGTGTTAATATATAAAACTGGTGAACCTCATGGCAAATTTAAAAGAACGGGTAACTATACTGGCTTGTCACAGACCACATTTCCCCCAGTCTTCGACAGAGATGCTGATCTTTAGAGCAAGCCAAACAGAAGCTGGATGTTATGTTTCTGAAACATTTTGTGAATTAAAGCCAATATTAAAGTGTGTCTTGTTATTCGCATACCCGTGAGCAGAAATCACTTGTAAACCTCGACAAATGACTCAATTTACACAGCAAAGACTGAGGGCAGTTGACTGTGACAGGCAAACTGGCTTTTATGAGTAAAACTGGAAGTTCATTTCACAACAAGAATAACACTGTGCTGTGCTGCACAGATATTCAGCCACTTACACTTTTATCCTTCAGCTCTGCTTGACATGCCTGACAGAACCTGAAACCAAACCACAACAGTATAAGACATGCAGTGAAACACCATCTGCATCTCAATGTGAGAGTAGATCACAGCTACCTGTCTCCTTGGAGGTTCTCCACTGGACTCTCTACAAAAGCTTGGAGGGGGAAGAGGTGGTGAAAGGATCTGGCAAGATGGGGGGCCGACACCAGAGTCAAACCTTGGAGATAAAACAGCACATAGGCCAGTCAACACACAACAACAAAAATAAAAAAAAATTTTCCCATCTAATCCTTTAACTGAACAGTACATACCACACACTTTACACTCCACGGGAAGCTCAGTGTAAGTGGCGTGGCACTGTGGACACAAATATCCTCCCAGAGACAGACCTGGACCACTGCTGCTGTCCAGATGACTGGACAAACACAAAGACGAGCGTCAAAACAAATATTCATTTTAACCTGCAGTCTTAGCCATGCGGTTAATCGCACTGCTTTCTACTCACGACATGCTGAACGACGGCTTGGCATCCTGGTCAGTCACAGAGGCAATGGTATGCTGAGGAAAACCTGAGCAAACACAAGGTTCACATCAAGTGGATTCAGTGAGAATGACTTACTTTTTTTCTCCAAATCTTGGTTCTGTTTCAAAGGAATCATTTCAAAACGTCACCACAAGAAATAGCTATCAGAAACTCTGAAGGATTTCAACACTAATCTAACCATGAACAGCAACTTTCACAAGAGCTTAGAAGAAGCATTATACAGACACACAAAGCCACAAAAGCATACAAACACAATTCTAAAGACCTAAAGGTTCATCAGCACATAATAAGATCAACAGTTTACAGATGACACAGAAATAACCACTGCTTTATTTTGAAGGAAAACATCTCCAAAGTCTAGCAGCTGAAAGTGAGTCAGATTTGCTGATGCAGTGAGGGAATAAAACAAAGCAGAACACTACTTAAGAATCACCAGAGCAGCAGCAAGCACTGAAGCTTAACAGAACAAAGCTTCTGTGTTTAGACCTGCTGACAGCATGTACCCACATTGTACCCTGGACAGTTGGACAAGTGCGTTACTTTTACTGGTGGCCTCAATATTGGACGCAACGTACACAAAGAGCTTAAGTATATGAGAAGGTGAACGTGACACTTCCAGTGATTACTTGGGGTTCACCAGTGTCACTGGTTTAGTTCCATTGTTTTTATTAATAACTTTGATCCACAAGGAAATCCTACTAATTCCAAAGGCTTTTGCTGCAGCTGTAGGTAAGTGACGGGAGAGGAGCTGACTGAATACCAAGAGATGGAGACAGCGTCAGCATACTCACCCATGCGGATTAAAGAGCATTCAGAGGAGGAGCTGGCAGGAGGTGGTTTGATGTGAAGCATCAGCAGCTCTTTGAAGTGGCTCTCATCCAGGATCACGTGGTACGAGCCACCTGTCTCTCTCGTCAGCACTGTACATACCCGGACCTCTGCTGACAGACCGATGACAGACACCCGCACCTTCAGAGACTTCAGGGTCTGACGGAGGAGATGGAGCACAGAGCTGTCTCTGGACCTGAGCTAACTTGTCTATAAGATAATCAATGGACTGATGACTCTCAGCACAAAAAACAGAGTGGCTTCACCTTGATCAGCTCATAGATGTTGGCTGGGTCACATGTAGTGAGACTACTGAGGATGATCAGGATCTCCCGGCTCGTGTGTCCAGGCATGTGCCTTCACACAGAGGCAGACAGCAGCTCAATGACGTCTCACTACAGAAGCTAATCAAAAACAATGACTCTGCTAAACCTACTTGAGGGTTTGTATGGCCAGGTTGAGGGAATTGTAGAGGGACGGCTCTCCTACGCAAACAGTGTCCACAGCTTTTTTCAGAGCAGTGATGTGCTTCTTTGGATTTCCTGGTGATGCCGTGAAACAACACACACACAGTACATTTGCATTACAGAACAGATGACGTGAGGTTTAAAAAAAAAACAAAAAAAACCAAAAAACTAACACTGGCACTGGCACACTGATGCTAATTTAAAAAAAAGAAAAAGGTTTAGTGGCAAATCAAAAAACATTGGTTCAAAGAGACCAAATCACAGATACCTGCCAGATCAGTCAGCTTCTCAGCCCTTTTGTTCTTTGTGGTGATAATACCAACCTACAAAACAAAACACAGCACAACTCACTTACTAGCAGTCACTCATTAGTCTCTGGAAGTTTGCTGAACATCCGCACACAGCCGAGTGTAACCCAGCAGCAACCTGGGGCCAATGCTGAAACTCTGGCACCTCCAGTGGACCCGTAAGACTGGCTTCGAAAGCATGTCAGGACACTCATATGTTAAACCTGACATATACAGATTAGAAAGCATGTTTACAACCCGGTCAACCTTCACGGACAGGACGTCTCTCCATTAGAACTGCATGTTGGGCCATTTCCACCAGGGTCTGTCACCCTCACTAATCTAAGACACCCAACTGTCTTTGTGCATTTTTATAAAATTATCAGGTGTTGCTTTGTGGTAGCATGAAGTCTGTGCTCCAGGTTGGCAAATCAAACTTTTTTTTGTCTGTCACAATCAGCAGGCGTATAAGCTGAGCAGCCCAGCCTTAGAGGGAGCATGAGGAATTCAGTAGTTTAGGAGGAGCTAAGAGTCAAAAGGAAACTAACTGGATTGGGCATCTGAGTAAAAGTATGAAACCAGTGTGTGTTTGTATACAGTGACAAGGGGCAGAATATGACTTATGGCATACCTGGCTGATGGGATTTTGGTCAAAATATTCATCAACAAATACTTCCATGAGCTGAGGAGGAAAGAAGAGATGAGATGAGATGGTTAGCAGACAATCACACTGTAGCTGCTGGTGTCCAGGGAGACAGCTCTGCTTTACCTTGAGAGTAGAGGTGAGGCGGTTTGGTTTTAAGTCCTGGTCTTCCATACTACGCGAACAGTCAATCACCACATACACGTGACGCATCTGAAGTACAAAACAACCTTTAACATCTTAACTTTCTTTTTCAATTTTTTCAAAAAAATAGATGTTATGCACAATATTAACCAGCGGGTATGTTGGGCTACAAATATAGAATGTGCAGCAGATCCTATATTGACATGAGAGCTCAGAGGCCTTGGCTTTGTGCTACGACAGGAAACTTCTCATTCATTTCAGGTTTATTTATAGAGCACCAAATCACATAAACAGTCACTTCAAGGTTTTAAACTGAAAAGTAAAGATCCAGCAGCATTCTGCAAACACATGATATTATACAGATATACACACAACTACTCACATATTTAGAATAATTAGTTAACTGTGTGTAAATTTTCTATGCTTTATTTCAGAGTGCTGAAACAGCACTCCACTTCAATAACGAACCACAAAAAGTGTTACGCATGTGGGAAACACAAGGCTCTGCACAACTCACCATTCCAAGCCTCACTTGCCCATGGCTCTCTATCACCCTGTGCAGCAAAGAAAGCATGAGATGAGGAGCAGGAGAAGACACAAGCATTTTCATCATGGGATGGATAGACAGACAGACAGGCAGACACAAACACGCACACCTTTTCCGTTTGGACTGGTACAGAATCTCTTCCACTGTGGCTTTGAGTGAGCCTGACTCGTCCTCCTTCAGCACCTCCCTGAGGATGAAACATATTCCACAATAATCCAGGGAATGACGACACACAGCTCAAGCTGCAGATGCACATGGCTGAGCAGTCTCACCATGTCCTCTCATAGCCCCCTTCCCAGCGCTTGGCTCTCTCTGGTTCTTCATCCATTGTGTTTGGCGGCCAGAAATTCAACAGACGCTCCCAGCCAAATCACTGCCAAACCAAGTACACACATTCGGTACTACAGACTCACAATAACTCATGACACGCTGCATTAAGGATAGGACGTATGGCCACATTTCGGTTATTGCTCATTCTGCATTTAACCCATGTGCCTTGCTTAGAAGCACAGTGGCAGTTATCGATTACTGTAGATTACCTCGGTGACTAGCTACCTTCTAGGAAGTTGGCGGTAAATAAAAACATGTTAATAAAAACCCCATCATCAGACCAAACAGCACCTTTACGTACGGGTCGTTATCAGCGCCACAGACCTGCCTGTAAGTAGAGTCAAGCTAACAGATGTTGTAAGTGCAGTCCGCTGAGCCACAGATCATAGCCCTCCATGTTCTTCCAGGACAGCGTGAGGCTGACACTGGGTTCGCTGACCTTACAGTGAGAGAAGCGACAGATGAAGTCGGGTTTTGAAATGAACTTACACTTTCCACCACCAACGAATTACTCCAGCTCGTCGACTCTATTCCGCCTGCTAGCTAGCTAGCTAAAAGTCCTGATAAATCAGTGATTTTCATGCAGTTCAAACAACAAGCATGATGCGGGACTCACATCATGCAGTTACACAGGACTATGATTTTAAACACCTTATAACTTACTATACTAACTAAACAATAAATATAAACACTCACCAACTCTGACTATACTGTAACGCAAGCTGTGCAACAAGACTTTTCCTCCGGATGGAAACGGGCAAAGAAGAGAAAGGATCCGGTGACATACTATTTATTATTATCGTAGCATGATGGCCGCGGCATTATAATGAAAGTTTACACAGTGTCATATACAAACAAATAGCTTTGTGATTTTACATCATACTGTACATATCAGGGAGAGTGCAAAAATCAGTGGGAAAACTAAAAAAAATGACAATGCTTAATGGTAGTTTAATGCAGTACATGGCAATTGTTAGAAGTTATTAGCGCCCAGATCCATGAACATTTATGCTATGTGCTAATAACATAAGCTCTGCGCCCATACTAAACAGAGTTTTCCTTTATATCCATCATGCCAAGGTAATAAAGTATAGAAAAGTTTACTTCAGAACAATCGAAAGAATAAAAATAAACATTTACAAGAGCACATGCACAGCTACTCCGATACCGAACAAATTTATAAGTCTCATCTTAACTGTGCCCACAATTATGCAAAACATTTCGGATCACAAGAGAAAAACAATAAAGTCTATAAACCTTACTTGTTTTTCAAAATTTTACTTGTGGAACTGAGAGGTAAAAAAGAAAGAAAAAAAATCCACATTTTATTTATCCTTTTGTTGTAGAAAAACTCTTACTTGATTGGCTTATAAAAATGCATTTCATAGGCAAGAGCATCACTATAATAATAATCATACAGGAGTTCATCATAAACTGGACAGTTCAGTTCATAGACAGGGTCTTGGGTTGAAGGTTCAGGGTCGACGGTCATATTCACTGATCTTTCTCTTGATGTGCGACAGCTTGGATCTCAGATATTTACACCTCTTCTTCTTAATCTGGTACTCTGATGACTGTGGACAATACATAAGAAAGGTATTGTTGTTTGAATTCTTTACACACAAATTTCACTGCTGAGAATGTGAATAATAACCTTACCTTCTTGAAGTCCTTCAGCCTGTTATAGTCACTCAAGGCATCCTGAGATCAGATTACATATATTAGTTGGCTAAAGAAGTAAGCATCATCCCAAATTCTCACACAGAACTTTCTTTTATGCTAAAGTTTTCAAACCATTTCTAACACTTTATTACTGGATTTATTATTTGATTTTGAGTAGAATTATTTGAATATAAGCAAACACATAATGGATTGCATTTTTATAGTGCTTTTCTAGGCACCCAAAGTGCTTTACAATTCCACTATTCATTCACTCTCACATTCACACACTGGTGGAGGCAAGTTACAGTCTTAGCCACAGCTGCCCTGGGGCAGACTGACAGAAGCGAGGCTGCCATATCGCCCCTCTAGCCAACACCAGTAGGCGGTAGGGTAAAGTGTCTTGCCCAAGGACACAACAACCAGGACAGAGAGAACAGGGGGATCGAACCGGCAACCTTCCAGTAGATGAGCTTCCCAATTCCCCTGAGCCATGGTCGCCCCAACATATCAGTCTTATAAAGTTTCCTATAAAACCAGCCACCTCGCATCTGCTGTTAAACTGTTGACAGTTAGAAGCTAAATTGTTGCCTTGCACTGCAACTTGTACATTCACAATGAAATTGAATACAATGTAAATTTCATCAGATTTAAAATTGTAGGATTAATTGATGGCAAGACTTTTTTGAACAGTCTTTAGGAATGGAGTCTAAAACAAAACAACCCCCCCCCCCCACCCCCCATTTTGCTGGTTCAGAAAGTAAGGACTGAAGTTAACTCAGAAGGATAAATTCCAGTACTGAATTTTATGCCTGTGGCACATATTCCAGAATATGTGAATATTCTTTTGGTTAAAACTTTATTTGTGAAAAAAATTCATGAAGTCATTACTAGTTAAGGTTAAAGAACTAGTCAGTTCAACAGAGATCTGACTTTTTGTCAGCCTGCCTAAAATAGGGGTTGTTATTTTCTTTAATCTGAGATGAATAGTAAGATATTCTAGCTTTACAGGGTTGTTTTTGTTTTGTTTTTTGTTAAATAGAGCAGCAAACTCTTTTTCCAAGCTAAATGAAGATCTTCTAAATAAGTGACATGCCATTTCCTCTGTAACTTATGGGTTATCTGCTTTAAGGTGGACATGTGTGAGTCATTAAAAGGAGTCACCACTTCTGATTTGAGGCTTTTTTTTTTTTCCAGAGGAGCTACAGTATCCAGAGTCATACGAGTAGTAATATACCTGTACTTTTTTTGCCCCCCCCCCCCCACCCCTCTCCCCCTACACCCCCCACACCCCCCACCCGGGCATTTCCCCCCCCCTCCCCTATCCCCCTCCGCGTCCATGTGCGTGTGCACGTGCGCGAGAACGGACTTTTTGCACGTGCATGTGTGTCCAGGGGTCATATGAGTTCACATGTGTTTAATAGAGTATTATTTAATGAAACCATAATGTGTTTTAATTAAACTCTTTTTAAAGGATTGTATAGGTCTCAGAGTTCTGTTATTTAGACATAGGTGATTTAATTGAACTACTTTAGGGGTATTTTAACTAGTTAGGAGCCTTTTGCATTTTCTTCAGTGCTATTTAGGAGCAAATAGTTTTAAAACAGAGGGCCGCAAATAACAGGTATCCCTTTAGAAATAAACAGTGATACTTCTAAAAACCGTGTATTCCCACACAGCATTTAATTTAGCTAGTTTAGGAAGATTTCACTTTTCTAATAGTTTCACAGGCTAATAGTTTTTAAATAGAGCACCACAAACAACATGTATCCCTTTAGAAATAAACTGTGATACTTCTAAAAGTACATATTCACACTAGCGCTGTATCAACCTCAATGTGGCTTTAATGCAACTAGTCTTATAATTATCTACTAGTCTGCAACAGTTAGACTCGCTGATTACACATAGCTGATTTAACTACTTTAGGGGCATTTCACTTTTCTAAAAGTTTCACAGGCCAATAGTTTTAAATAGAGCACCGCAAACAACATGTATTCTTTTAGAAATAAACTGTGATAATTCTAAAAAACACATATTCACACACTCTGTAACAGTTAGACAGAGGGGGGTACAGTTAGGCTCCCAACAGTCTGTAAAAAAGGTATGAAGCAACAAAAGAGGAGACCTTATCAAGAGCATCCCAGCCCAAAGGTGTTTCTTCACAAATAGTTAATTCCCACACTCTGCAACAGTTAGACTCGATGATTACACATAGCTGATCAGAGGGGGTGCAGTTAGGTGCCCAACAGTCTGCAAAAGAAGTCATGAAGCAAACAAAAGATGCTCCTTATCAAGAGCATCTCAGCCCAAAGGTGTTTCTTCACAAACAGTTAATGGCTTTAATGCAACCAGTCTTATCATGTCAGAGGCCAACAGAAACCATGTCCAACAGAGTCTCCAAAGGCCTGCCACCTTTCTTCCTTACATCATGCTCTTTTATCTCTACATCTCAGAGGTCAACTGAAAGTAGCCCCACCTATATAAAAACACCCCATCAGACACACAGTATTTTCCTCAGCACTTCACAACTGCCGCAAGGTATAGCGTTTTAACTTGTTATTTTTTCACCTGAATGTGCATTGGAGCCGACTTTGCTACCCGCACAGAGCGTTTCTGACAGTCGGACGCTGCTTATACAATAGAGAAAAGCAACAATACAGAGTGTTTCTCTGCTCCAAGAAATCCGAGGGCCTTTCACAAGGTAAGCATGTCTGTTATACCCAGGGCATAAATGTCTGTATGTCAGTGCTGATTATTCAAACATTGTTTAAAATGTGACACATATGTTGTCCGAAAACATTTCCTCTAAATTTGCAAAGTTACTGATTTAAAAAATATATATTTTCGAATTTTTAGTTGCATGTCAAACATATGATAGACTCTTGAGCATATTCGTATAGCTAAATTCACAATGGTATAACCGTGCTAAATAAAAGAGGCCCAAGCACCAATGCACTCTAATCCACTCCGCTAAACTGTATGTTGATAAGTACATGTAGCGTACCTCTACCTCTACAGCTGAAAACAGTTTGTATCCGCACTCTGAGGGTCTGCTGAATTGTTTTAATGGCACTTTTTGACGAACAGCAGATGATGAAATCCTATTTATTGTAGAAACTGTCCCTAAGCTATTGTTGCTCATACTTACTGAGGTCCCTAGCTACTTCCTTACTATGTCAGTAAACCTTTTTGAAAAGGAAGCTGTTGTAGATTTAAAGAAACATCTTAATTGAAGCAAAGGCAAAAAAAAACTGGAATGAATTTTATGTGACTGTTCATATTAAAGCCAACAACAAGTGAAAATCCAAAAACGGCTCCAATCCTTTGTATTAATGATCTCCCCCCCCCTCTCTCTCTCTGTGTGTGTGTGTGTGTGTGAGTGTGTGTGAGTGTGTGTGTGTGCCCTCACAGAAGGAAGGTCACAGCAGGAGCTTTTCTCAAACGCATTACCAATCAGTTTTTTACAAGAAGTGTAGCTCATACAATGGTATAAATGTATTCTTTGCGATACTTTATAAATATGAAGCTAAAGATTTTGAGTTCGTGCACATTATGAAGCAAGAATCTAAATATCTGTGTCACAATGATTTCTATAAAAGCGTGTTGTTTATGGGGATAATGTAACAAATCTTTTGTGCGTCCTATTAATGATCAATGATAATTGAAGAGGAACCCTGACTCAGGACATTTTCATGACAAGTGACAGCGCAGACAACTACTAATGAGAGAACCTGTTTTATCATCATAAACACGATGATATGAAGCATCGTTAAAGTGTCACTTCAGTAATGTTGACTCATGTTTTTAATAATGACATGTTTTTAATAATGACTTTAAAACACTAAACTCTAATTTCTGTGGTTTATTTTAAGTTTACAGAATATAACATGTTGTGATACTGGGGAAAAAGGGTAAGGTTTGATAGACTAAACCCTTACACACATAACGTGAAAAACCTAAAGAGTGTGTGAGACTGCTAGCTGTGTTGTTCAGCAATAAACTTATCTACAAATGTGTTAGTAAAGAGTGACTTGTACTTCTGTCCCATTAAGCAATGGTTTAACAAATTTCACTGCAAACTATAAAAGGAATCTGGATTTAAATAGAACACAGTAGTGCAGGAAACACTAGTATGTGTCTATGGAACAAATCTCCTTCAGCGTTCAAATGACCAAAGTGAGGCCTACAGGCGTTTCTCTCAGTTGGTTGTGTTCAGGGAAAAAGCAGCTAAATACACTGAGACTGCTCCACATTGTTAGTGAGTTAACTCTGGATATCTGTAGGTTTTGTCAAACTTGGAGTGAACAAAAGCAGAAAAACAGTAAAAGATGCAGACGGTGAAAGTCTGGTTTATTTCATGAACACAATGAAACATTTTACAGTCCACAGAGCAAAGTAGCACACATGATAAATAGATACACATAACACGGACAGTGAGAAGTAAAACTCGTCGTCTTACCACGTTATATTCTGTAAACTTAAAATAAACCACAGAAATTAGAGTTTAGTGTTTTAAAGTCATTATTAAAAACATGAGTCAACATTACTGAAGTGACACTTTAACGATGCTTCATATCATCGTGTTTATGATGATAAAACAGGTTCTCTCATTAGTAGTTGTCTGCGCTGTCACTTGTCATGAAAATGTCCTGAGTCAGGGTTCCTCTTCAATTATCATTGATCATTAATAGGACGCACAAAAGATTTGTTACATTATCCCCATAAACAACACGCTTTTATAGAAATCATTGTGACACAGATATTTAGATTCTTGCTTCATAATGTGCACGAACTCAAAATCTTTAGCTTCATATTTATAAAGTATCGCAAAGAATACATTTATACCATTGTATGAGCTACACTTCTTGTAAAAAACTGATTGGTAATGCGTTTGAGAAAAGCTCCTGCTGTGACCTTCCTTCTGTGAGGGCACACACACACACACTCACACACACACACACACACACACACACACACACACAGAGAGAGAGAGAGGGGGGGGGAGATCATTAATACAAAGGATTGGAGCCGTTTTTGGATTTTCACTTGTTGTTGGCTTTAATATGAACAGTCACATAAAATTCATTCCAGTTTTTTTTTGCCTTTGCTTCAATTAAGATGTTTCTTTAAATCTACAACAGCTTCCTTTTCAAAAAAGTTTACTGACATAGTAAGGAAGTAGCTAGGGACCTCAGTAAGTATGAGCAACAATAGCTTAGGGACAGTTTCTACAATAAATAGGATTTCATCATCTGCTGTTCGTCAAAAAGTGCCATTAAAACAATTCAGCAGACCCTCAGAGTGCGGATACAAACTGTTTTCAGCTGTAGAGGTAGAGGTACGCTACATGTACTTATCAACATACAGTTTAGCGGAGTGGATTAGAGTGCATTGGTGCTTGGGCCTCTTTTATTTAGCACGGTTATACCATTGTGAATTTAGCTATACGAATATGCTCAAGAGTCTATCATATGTTTGACATGCAACTAAAAATTCGAAAATATATATTTTTTAAATCAGTAACTTTGCAAATTTAGAGGAAATGTTTTCGGACAACATATGTGTCACATTTTAAACAATGTTTGAATAATCAGCACTGACATACAGACATTTATGCCCTGGGTATAACAGACATGCTTACCTTGTGAAAGGCCCTCGGATTTCTTGGAGCAGAGAAACACTCTGTATTGTTGCTTTTCTCTATTGTATAAGCAGCGTCCGACTGTCAGAAACGCTCTGTGCGGGTAGCAAAGTCGGCTCCAATGCACATTCAGGTGAAAAAATAACAAGTTAAAACGCTATACCTTGCGGCAGTTGTGAAGTGCTGAGGAAAATACTGTGTGTCTGATGGGGTGTTTTTATATAGGTGGGGCTACTTTCAGTTGACCTCTGAGATGTAGAGATAAAAGAGCATGATGTAAGGAAGAAAGGTGGCAGGCCTTTGGAGACTCTGTTGGACATGGTTTCTGTTGGCCTCTGACATGATAAGACTGGTTGCATTAAAGCCATTAACTGTTTGTGAAGAAACACCTTTGGGCTGAGATGCTCTTGATAAGGAGCATCTTTTGTTTGCTTCATGACTTCTTTTGCAGACTGTTGGGCACCTAACTGCACCCCCTCTGATCAGCTATGTGTAATCATCGAGTCTAACTGTTGCAGAGTGTGGGAATTAACTATTTGTGAAGAAACACCTTTGGGCTGGGATGCTCTTGATAAGGTCTCCTCTTTTGTTGCTTCATACCTTTTTTACAGACTGTTGGGAGCCTAACTGTACCCCCCTCTGTCTAACTGTTACAGAGTGTGTGAATATGTGTTTTTTAGAAGTATCACAGTTTATTTCTAAAGGGATACATGTTGTTTGTGGTGCTCTATTTAAAAACTATTAGCCTGTGAAACTATTAGAAAAGTGAAATCTTCCTAAACTAGCTAAATTAAATGCTGTGTGGGAATACACGGTTTTTAGAAGTATCACTGTTTATTTCTAAAGGGATACCTGTTATTTGCGGCCCTCTGTTTTAAAACTATTTGCTCCTAAATAGCACTGAAGAAAATGCAAAAGGCTCCTAACTAGTTAAAATACCCCTAAAGTAGTTCAATTAAATCACCTATGTCTAAATAACAGAACTCTGAGACCTATACAATCCTTTAAAAAGAGTTTAATTAAAACACATTATGGTTTCATTAAATAATACTCTATTAAACACATGTGAACTCATATGACCCCTGGACACACATGCACGTGCAAAAAGTCCGTTCTCGCGCACGTGCACACGCACATGGACACGGAGGGGGATAGGGGAGGGGGGAAAAATGCCCGGGTGGGGGGTGTGGGGGGTGTAGGGGGAGAGGGGTGGGGGGTGGGGGGGGGAATGCCCTCGGGGTGGGGGGGGGGCAAAAAAAAGTACAGGTATATTACTACTCATACGCAGTTAGAATGTAACACTATTAACAAGATAATCAACCTCTGTGGGAGTAGAGTTCAGGTAGCTCCTCTGCATTGTGCTGCCACATATCATTGAAGAAGATAACAGTGGAGGAATTATATCCTTTCACTAAGTTACAGCACTTTCAGAAAGACATCTACTGTGTAATATTGTAAATCTAAATATTATAAAGAAATGAACAGAAAAAAAAACAGGTTTTTCTGGGAAGAATGTTATATGTCATATGTAAGAAGAAGATCCAGAGTGTGCTTCAAGTGGTGGGTGGGCTCGTTTACATTTTGAGTGAAGCCAGTTGGCTCTAATTACAGTTTAAATGCTATGTCATTTTTAGTATCTACATGGATGTTTAAAATAAATAACACACTGTAAATATTTTATCTGAACTGAAATCTAAATCACAGTCATTGTTAACTCATTTTGAGTGTTTGGTTTTTGTTAGATACTCATTAGGTCGCTTAACTGTTATTGTCTGAAAATTGTTTGTGTAGTTTTCATTGGTTTCTGTTTTAGATTTAGTTTTTTTTTTAATTATTATAATATGGAGAATACTTTTTAAAAAGTGCAGTTTTAATTTTTATTTCAGTTACTTGAAATGCCTTGTGCTGGTTAAGTATAAAAACCTAGGGTACGGCATACATTTATGAAATGTAAGACTGCGTTCTTCCATTTGCGCAACATCTCTAAAATTAGAAATATCCTGTCTCAGAGTGACGCTGAAAAACTAGTTCATGCATTTATTACTTCCAGGCTGGACTACTGTAATTCATTATTATCAGAATGTCCTAAAAACTCCCCGAAAAGCCTTCAGCTAATCCAAAATGCTGCAGCAAGAGTGCTGACAGGGACTAGAAAGAGAGAGCATATTTCTCCTGTTTTGGCTTCCCTTCATTAGCTTCCTGTTAAATCCAGAATTGATACATTAAAATAACAGCCTGCATTCCATCGAAATCACTAATGAGATGTTATGGCACAGCAAGAACATTACTAACCAAAATAACAACGTAAATAACGTTTCAACGTCCCTCTTCTCAGCTGTTTCTCTTTCCCTCTTTCTTTCTCCCCTTCTTTCCCCCAGTCAAGTCTGTCCCGTATTCAGTAAGTGAAAATAAAATAAACAATAAAAGGTGAATCAAATGGACCATTACGGCAAGGCTGGGATGGTCAATTTGGTAAAGTAAATCCGTTGGGCATCTTTCTTTGCTTTAGACAATAATTCTGATGGCAAAAGAGCCAAACGGGACAGGCAAAAGAAAAAAAAAAGAAAAAAAAAAAAAAAAGGGTGGACCAGCCACCTTCCCTTCAAAGAACCAGACAGATGCTGCCGCCCTTACCATGAACTCTGGACTGCCATCAGAATGTCGGTCCAGTTCTCGGTCCAGGTCGGCCAGGTCCTGGTTTATGCCGTCCAGCTCAGCCTGTAGGTTCTTGTATTCTTGGTGATCCCTATCAAACTCCTGTTTGTAGGCCAGACGCTCTTGCTCATCCAAAATGGGGGGAAACAAACTATATGCAAGAAGACAATTCAGTACATAACCAGTAAAACAAAAGAGATACGAATCAGTCAAGGTCAAAGACAAAGTTCTTTATTACCAGCTTTGATCTAGAAATAGCAGATTAATTGCAATCAGCTAATAACTGGCAATGGAATCACATGCACTCACACACTGAAATCTTCTTCCTCTAGGTCATCCCCAGATTCCACACCAGTGTCGTAGTCCCTCAGCCTGGGCTGCAGGCCTCCCACATAGCTGCTGATGTCAGAGTCTCTGCAAACAGGATTTACTGATTCATCCATTTTTGCAAAAGCCTTATAAGTATCTGCCATTAAAACAAACACACTTGAACCCTTGTAGCATGTTTACAGAGCCAACTGGTCTCAAATATGGTTAATATGGTTCCCCATTATCCTTCAGTACCTTAAACTTCAAAACTTATGGATGAGCTGACCCATCAGAGATGGATCACTGTGATCGAGTGCTACTACAGAGTTATGTGCACCTCTTCTCTTTGCACCAGACCTCATTTCAAATTTGGTACAGGGACACTGATCATTTGTTGACCTGATTTGAACAGAAGTATCCCCGTCTGACCAGCTGGAGTTCCCTCTACACAGCACAGGAAACAGTTTCTGCAGCAGCTGAGATGTTCATCTTCGCAAAGTTGATAATGACGCACTTTTACACAACCATGAAGAACAGTTTCTTATTGACCCACACTCACAAATAAATGTATCTTCATTGTACATTTCTATTTGAAATGTTATTATTTTCTGTGTTTCAGTGAGTGTTTTTCACTACAGCACCAACAATACAATATAATACCAACAATCCCTTTTCTTGGGAATTTAGCGACGTTAAAAATATAATCAAAGAGGCTTTGGTGGTGGATTGTAAGTGTCATGGTCTGTGTGGAGTTATGTTCTCCCATGTCTGTTTGGGTACTGTGTGGGGCATTTTCAATTTGTCCCACAGTCCGAACACACAGATTGACCGTAGGTGTGGGTGTGAATGTGAAAGTGAATGGTTGTCTGTCTTACTGTGTTAGCCCCATCATAGACTGGTGACTGTTCAGCGTCTACCCCTCCTCACCAGCTGGGATAGCAGGTGTCCCACCCAGAAGTCTCCAAGCTGTTTTATTTTAGATGAACTTTGGTGGTTTACAGAGGAAAATTGTGTAACTAACTCCATCAGGCCACAGTCCTGATCATGTGAGCCCCCCCCCGCCTCTGCACCCCACCCCAGAACATTTAGTCCTACAAAACTTCATTTACAAAAACAGACTGACAGTGATGCTGCATGTGCAAAAGGCCAGACACCCAAGGTAAGACTCTATCATGTTTTAAGTAAACAAATTATACACTGTTCAGTCATTTCAGTAATTTATTATTCAAGAATAAAAACCCAATAGAGCTGCTAGCATCACTATATCTGTAAAAAACAAACAAAACAAAACAAAACCCCAATTCCCCCAGTGCTTAATGATACCTTTTCATAACAATGAAGAACATGCTTACCCTGGTAGGTATAGAGGCTTGTTGTAGTCCAGCTGGTCTAAATAGTCTCTAGAGGCCCCAACTTTATCGTTATGGTCATTAACAAACACCTCTGGATCACCAGACACGTTGGTCACCTGAAGCAACAAACATAGTCAGCCTCAGAGTTTCTACAATGCCAGATTGAAATTAAAGGGACTTTTCCAAATGATGAGCAGTTTAAGGGTGGAAGTGGCTCTACAAATATTTTGAGTTTAGGTTTAAGGTGAAAATACCACGATTATGTCATCAACGATTTTTCACATTAATGAGTTTCGTCCCATATCGTTAATGAGAGTGCCTTATCATAACCTAATGAGATACTACGCTCATACTTGAGGTCATGGAAACCTGTTTCCTCCATATGAAGCAAGAAGCATCCGCAGGGACCAACCGGTTCCTCTACTTGTCCCTGTATGTCTGAATACCACAAATACCTTCACTATTGTCAACAAGAAGTCTTAGTCAGTGCCTTTAACCAGCACACCTGATGAAATCTCAGGCCTGATGGTGCTACTTGGAAAGTACACAGCTGGAATTAAAGCTACATGGACATAATACTCAGATACACATTTTCCATTTTTATCACTACCATCGGAAGACAGGGAATAAATTAATTAATCTGAACATGTGAAAGATCTAATGAGTTAATGTTTAAAAGAATAAAAATATAACAACATGCTGTTTCACTTTAGATGACATCACAGTGACACCACAGCACATCATGCTGAAACTAAGAGTGGCTAAACAGACCACACCCAGAAACTACAGGTGAAACCTCCTCTGCCCAGTGTCTCTCTCACCTGTCTCACACACACACACACACACACACACACACACACCAATTCTCAGCTTTTGTAACAAACAAGTTGTGTAATTTCTGAAGTAGTAGTAGTGGTTAGAATCTGCAGCCAATTACATGAATTATGCTCCTATGCATCTTTATTGCCATTTACAGTGCTGTTAGGATGTCCCAGACTGTTTTAATGTTCTTAACAGTCTGTTTAGAGATTACACAGATCAAAACCAAGCATTCTGAATAGTGGATAAGAGCAGATAACACATTATCACCCTGCAACTGACTTTAATGTTGTGGAAATTTTAAAGCCCTCTGACACACCTTAGAGATATTGTGTGTTCCAGCTCTTGACTGCAGATCTGTGTCATGTTTACAGTATTTAAAATATTCAAAAATATTCACAGAGAGTTGGAGACTGAGTGGGGAATTTGTTGAGCTGACCTGATATATTTAGTTCAACCTTAATTTGACTGAATTAAGTTACGCTGCAGCTGATACAGGCTTTTGCTATTTAGTAAACAGGTAAATGCGATGCTGATGTCAACACAGTCACACACAGACTCACCCACTCCCCGACGCTGTTGTGGTGACCAACATTGACAACCTTGACTTCCTCCCAGAGAATGCGTTCTGGGCCCCAGCGCCTGATCTGTTGGCGAGTCTTGACCGCAAACACGAGCAGGATGATGAGGGCAACAAACACCAAAAAGCCCATAACCACAGCGATGGCCTGCAAGAAGCACAACCAAGATCATGGAGCTGAAGTAATACCCATTATCAGGGATGTAAATGACAGGCAAGTTTCACACATTTCCCTAAAAATCTCAATCTTATAACACCTGCCACCAAACAATGAGTTGGCCAAAGGACATTTGCAGGTACAAGTCTGCCATGAAACAATGATTCCAAATTCATGTAGAACAAACTGGGTTTCCAGTATCACTACATGTACTAGTTGGTTTCCAACGGCACACTTGCTCAGTTCAGCTGATTGCTGCTTTAGTGCAAAAATGTGTAGAAACACACCCAATTCCTGATCACCAACATGTATTCTGCTGCTCAAGATATCTCCTGCCCACAAGCGACAGTCAGTGACGCCGTTTCTGTCAGGGTTATGGTGATGTTTGCAGTTCTTACAGTTAACATTTAATGGCGTCAATTTAACAAAAATAAGGCAAGCAAACACTGGTGTTCAGTATTTTCCCCAATTTAAGAAATGTGAAAAGTTTGGAGCTCAATTGCACCAGTCCCTGAGTGCACCCAGAACAAGCTGATTTAGTACTGAAAGAGGGGCACACACATTTGTCAGGTTTTTGTTTCTTTTGCTTTTAATAACTTTGAAGTAGACGAACACATAAAGTTCCAATAAAATGAACATTTGCAGACTTTTCTCTTCCTGACACCACTCAGTTCTATTGCATTTTTCTTCTAGTCTTTTGAAGTCGTAATTTCATCTTCATGTGTCCATTAACTGCGAGTTTAATTTACTGCTACCTCTCTGGCTGAAACTAAACAAACTCTCAGTATACACAGAGAAAGGAACTACACAGAAACCGCACATCCTGTGCCAAAGATCCAACCACACATTATTAGAGAAAAAGTGTCTCACCTCTTGGGGCTCCACCACGCAGTAATGGTAAAGGTATTGGTTTAAGAAGAGGCCCTGGGGCTGGACCTGGTTCTGGAACTGGGCACACATCTGTACCACCTGGTTGTAGTACATAGACCCCGTGGACTGTGCTGTTGGATTTATCGCCACCAGGTACACAATAGTGGCAATAATCATCAGGAATGCCAAGATGGCGCAGATAATGATTGATGCCAGGTAGAACTTTGATGAACGGGCAGTACCTTGCCTTGACACAACCATGATGAATATAATAAGCACAGCTATGAAGGTAATTGCAGAAATGGCAATGATAAAGCCTTTGCCAGATCTGGGATCCATTTTTGTTCCTCCATAGCCGGAATAGGAACCACCATATCCACCACCATATGAGCCACCATATGAGCCACCATACGTGCCCCCATAACCGGTTCCATATCCACTGCCATATGAGCCTGGCATGAGACCAGTTCCGCCCCCCATGAGACTCATTTCGTAATCCCAGGCCAGTGTGGAGGCCACACAGGCAAACACAGCCACACACATGATGATAATGATGATGCACATTATCTTCATCACACCAGGTGGTGAATTCCAGCGATAGAAGTGAAGCACCTTATTTCCAGAATAATAGGAAAATGCTGGGTTGGACATGACTTCACTGTGCCTGTGGCTGGAACAGAGGAGAGAAGATGAGTTGTGGTCATTGTCAAGACATGGAAAAGCAAACACCAAGTACTGATATAAAAATAGCAAGGCTACCCCAAGAATAAGGTCTAATATTGTCAATGTTTTCATCACAAGGGCAACTTCTCATAATGGTGTGATCTACTTCACGTCATTGAAATGAACAGGTTATCACTTTGAAAAAGAAAATCCTCATGTCATCTAAAACCCAACTAAGCCAAAGCCTCATTGATGTCCATCACACATTTTCCAAAGGCTAAAGATGATTTAAAAAAAAAAGTTTATTAGGGATGGATGCGTTTGTCAAATAGTTAACAAGAACAACAAAAAAAAACTTGGTAGAACTCAAGTTTTTTTTAATACAACAAATTGTTTATACACTAATAAGCCAAAGATCTATGGTTTGAGCCCAAAAGGTGACACTAATGCTGTTGGGCATCTGACGTAAAAATCTAATCAAACGTGAATCGGCCCACTGCAGCAATGCCTTGTGAATACTGGAGCGCTGGAAAATGGCAACTATGAAAACTATGCCAACAGTCGGGTGACAAAGAGAAATAGTGTGGGATTGAACACAGACAGGAAAAGCACGCACAGCTAAAGACGTCAGAAAGTCCGGCGCGGAAGCGGTTTACCTAATAACAGAAAATATGCATTCTGTGGCCCTACAAATACAACAATCCAGTCATTTGAATTTTGGGTGGGGGCCACTCCTTAAAGAATACTGAGTTAGTTCCCAGTGAAAATGAAACTTTTTTTTGGATGCCTTAAATTGCAATGAAACATTTTTGTCATGTATTTGAAATTAATGTTAGAATAGAATAGAGTATAATAGAAAAGCCCTTTATTGCCATTGCACATGTACAATGAAATTATGGGTGCTCCATGTCAACTATGCAGAATAAAACATAAAGAGTAGGACAGCAGGAATAAATAACAAACAGGATAAATATATACAGTCAAGAGGAATATATACAAAACAAGAGAAAGCCACAAAATAGAAAGGCATAACTATTATTACCAATTGCCTGAATTTCATCACACAACCTTTTACGGTCTTCTGATGCCTATATTGAAGCTTTTTTAAATGTATTACTGGCAATTTAAAAACAAGCAAACGCTTGCTCAAAAATGATGAAATTTGTCACTTTTGTTATGTGAAAATCCTTTAAACCTTACATTAATTTAAAATCATTGAATTCTGAGGCTTTTCTTCGAACATGTCTACATTTCCAGAGGTTTATTTACCATAAACACTGCACTGAGCTTAAGTCAGCTGAGTCCATAAATGACTAGATGAAGCAGGTGTCTGTGCGTAGTGAATGATAAAGGGAATTCAGCTTACCGTTTTTTGCCACTGTGGTTGCTGTGTTTGTTGCTCGGCATACTTAAGGTCAACTTCCACTCACTCTAGTAGGACAACACACAAGAAGCAATGAGCATTCAAAAGCTTTTGTATAATGTCATGTGTCAGACTAGTTTTCCTGCTGAGGCACATACCAGCTCTCAGCCTTTTGTTACAAATGTGTGTTTGTGCAGATTTCCTAGCTCACATGATTTCTTTGTTTTTCTTGTCTAAGGTAACTGAATCAATTATGTGATACATACTTTTCAAAAGTCAACACTTCAAATTGCGTTTGATTTTCTGAAATGTGGGGCTAGGAATGATTAGAAATGATTGGCACTAATATTCATGAAGTGCCTTACTTTGACGCTTTGTTAAAAATGATATATTTTATGGTCATCTCAAACGATGAATGCGAAAATCTAACAAACTAGTGACGTATCAGGGGACCAATGTCTGGCTATGGAAAGCACTACGATGGAAAACAGCGCCTGTGTTTATGAGGAAGCCTGTTAATATGGTGGCCATTTCAGATTAAAAGCAGCTGTCTGAGCAGATAACACTGATCCATTCCATCACTTGTAAACTGACTTTAACATCAATGCTCATCTCTTCTACTTCAAACTGTCCGTAAACTCTAGTTACACCTTTAAGAGGGACTTACCTGTGTGATGATCGGCGTCCTGCTGATGAACACAATACACACTCACTGAAATACGAACGCAAACACTGTGCTCGCGACCGCCTCCATCCACAGCGCGCACTCAGGTAGCAATGAGACGGGCATATAGGCGTGTGCTCGTCACGTGGTCGCCTCCTCCTTGAAACAGGACTAAACTGTCCTCAGTGCCTGCATCTTCTGGAAACAGGCAGAAGATGCGTGTACTCTTCCAGGAACTGTTTGAGCTTTATTTCCAGTGCTCTTAAAACCAGATTATAAACAAATGAACTCTCAATCTGCTCCACTTAAAATAACAAACATAATCTCTTTTGAACATCTATTTATCCCGCAATTTCGACAAAAAGCAGGGTTACTATCAAGAAATGCGAATCCCGACGTGCCAGACTTGATCTCTGTTAAAATGCATACGTGCACTAATTCGATGTACCTGAAACCTGAGCCGATGTCCCCATCCCGTCTTCCTACTGTTGTGAAACTTGGTAGGACAAACAGTAACCTGTCAAACCTGTTCTGCAGGTAGAGCTTCTGCTCAGTGCACCGCTGTGAGTCCAGCAGCCACCTTGACCCCTGCATCAGTAGACCACTTCTAGTAGCCCGCATGTTTCTTTGCTTTTTGGACAGTTTCTAGCAGACACACCTTGAGAAAATATTCTATTCCTTTACCCATTTATCAGTGTCACTGCTGTCTTTGTATTCATTTTCATTTATACAAATACTCTTACTTAACACGTGAATGCAGAGAAACTCT
The DNA here is from genome assembly GCF_057382275.1 of Copadichromis virginalis. NCBI lineage: Eukaryota > Metazoa > Chordata > Actinopteri > Cichliformes > Cichlidae > Copadichromis > Copadichromis virginalis. The sequence goes on from NC_140629.1 coordinate 11,045,618, forward strand.
TTGTTCAAAGTCCATTTTAAATTTGGTGTGAGTGACAATACTGAGTTTTTCAGGAACAGCTGCTGCAGGAAAATGTCGCTGGGTCTGCTGTTTTTGGATAGCTGTTAGTTTATTCATCAGAGTAGCTGCAAAATTAAAACCCCTGGAAGCAGAACTTATTACCAATCTTTCAATGGGCACCGTTTCAGGTAGGGGTCATGGGAGTTGGCATAAGGATTTTTGGCACCAAGAGTCATATTGTGTTCCTTGAACAGAGTGGTCGGCTTTAAAGGTTTTCCCATGAAATGAACAGTGAGTAGAAAACAACAACCTGGCACTAAAGGAAGGCACTGCAGCACACATTGATAGAAACAAAAAACTTTAATGAAGGTTACAAAAGAAAGGTACCAGAAGACAGCTTGGTGTTCATGGAGCTGTGCGGTCGGAGACAGGTCAGAGTTCAAATAGTCAACTGATTCAAGGTTCTGCTGGGAAACTTTAATGTCCTGTGATGCGTTCCCTACCTCCTCATCTCGCTTTAACTTCAAGCACCTAAAAGATCTCTTGTGGAGAATCTGTTCATCATGTGGACTGACCGTACCAACCATTGCACCACCATGTCAGCCAATTTTAAACACATATTTACTATGGCAAAGTTGTACAAATCACAAAGCAGAATTTACATTATAGTTAAAAATATAAATTCAGAGCACAGGTTTCATGTTTAAATGCAAAATAAGGCAAATACACATATCTATCATATGACCCCAAACCAAAACTACAGATAAAAAAAACAGTGTCCAGTCAGAGGAAAGCAGTCAACTATCTTTATTATCTTGCCCATGAATAAAAGTAACTGTATTAAAGTTTCCATAGCAACATCCAACATGAAGATTTCATCTCTTTGCTTGTCTACCAGTGTTCTTTTGAAGTTGCTGTTGTTGCTGTTATGCTAAGCTAACATGGCCATCTTACAGTCTCTAAAACAGCAAAATCCCCAATATGTTCTTTTACAACTATCGGGGAGTGCTGTGTGCATGTTCATTTACCAACACTCTGTTGAAGTTTACGGTTTCCGTGACTTTTACTATTCCCTCTATAATGACGACACATCCCAGACGATGTTCCTTCTAGTGACAGTGAGTCTACCATCCATCATGATGGAGTGACTGCAGTGTTTTCCACCTATTTCAATGTGATAATGTCACCTCTGTTGTCAGGAATTATGGTTCAGCAGTAACGGGGAGTTTCACTTGGAAGAGACAAGCGTCTTTTTTAAATTTACACCACAGTCCCACTGTTGTGTTGTCACAGAGCACACCTGAGCACACCTGTGTTAACTGCTTAGTTGGCATCGCTGTAGCCCACGGACTTGTTGTACTCTTGAATCTTCTGTTTGATGTGAGAGAGCTTGTTCTTTAGATACTCACACCTCTCTCTTTTTTCCAAATATGTTGGGTCCTAACAAGGAAAACATAAATCAGTAAAATTGAGTACATTTCTTCACAAAGATTTCAGTAAACCACACAAGTATTAAAAAACCAGACAGTACATTTGAACCCTAATGGTGACACACCATTAGAGGTCTCAAGTTGGGTTTTTCAGACTTTCAGTGTTCGTTTGCTTGTCAAAATATGAAAACAGGATAGATAGTACAAGAAAGCTGCCATGATTAATCTGAGCTAGAGCTCCAAATCACTGTCATTGTTATGGCCTTCTATCCTACAAAAGCCATTACCCATCACCTGCTATACCACACAACAGTAAGGTGATTTGGCATCTGCATTTTTCTGATTCCTGTAGTAGGATTTGTATGTACAGCAGCAGAGAGACTTAGAAAACCAACTCATCTATCATCTGTGACAGTGGATGTGAAGTAAATTTAAACAATTTACTTGTGCTTTTTCACTAAAATAAAAGGGAAGAACACTTTTTAAACTTTTTTTTTAATGATTTATTCATTTTAAGTGGTACTGTGCACTGGGTTTGGATATTCAGCAGGTATGACCCTTCTATGAGGAGTTTATATGTTTGCTTGTAGGTTTTATTTTTATTTTATTTGTTTTCTTGTCAGGGAGGTGAGGATGCTCCTGTAATAAAAAACCATGTTAGATTAATGCTGCGCAGTAAAGCACTAGATTATTAACCTCTGGGGTTTCAGTTCCTTGACTAAAGTCCAATTAAAAATGACTTCCCTTCTCAGACTGTTGCATTCGCAACCCAAGCCCAGTGAAGTGACAGAAAATGGATGGATAAAAATAAAACAATAATGAAACAAATACTGGAAACTACAAAAATATGAGTCTAACACAAGAACGATATATAATGGTTAGTGAGACAAGTGTGACTCAGCTGAAAAACTGCATTTATTTTCCAAACAAATTCATATGTTGTAAATAGATTCTTCTGAGGTTTGATGAGAGTTTGGAGTTATGCACTCAAACAAGTGTCTGCTAGGTTTTTTGGTTTATCCAAACCTTTCTGTAAAACATCCCCCCCCCCCCAAATATATGAAAGCACAACAGAGTGTTAGTGGGGCAGCTCTTTGATCTAAGTATTATTAAAAATAATAACTGTTATTAACAGAGACATGAAGGGATATCTTTTACAGAAACACCCCTTCCCTAAGACCCCAGTCTGACAGACAACAATTCATGATGTATACTCACAGCTTTCTTCCTCTGATACTCCATTAAAATACCATTTATCCGCTCCTTCTCCTGAAACAAAGCAAACGTGTTACTGGATGTAATGTTACAATGTGTGTGTCTGTCTATCTGCTCGCTAGCAAAATTACCATTTGGCTGGAGGGCCGGGATGGAAGGTTCGCCATCATTTCATCCATCTCTTCGAACTTCTTGGCCATGGCCTGGACCTCAGCATGCAGTTCTTTGTACTCAGCATACTGGTCATTGAACACAGCCTTGTACTGGTCCCTCTCCTCATCTGTGTAAATGCTGCGATACTTCCTGTAGAAACAGCAAAGGAAACAATATTTCTTGGAGCACTGGCAGCTGAATGTGTCTAACACAGGTGTTTAACTGGGATACCCTCCTTTATCTTATCTTACTTATCTTATTCTTGATCTTAAACTGCTAATAAAAATCTGATTTCTGAGGATGGTTTAGAAAATAGTTAGTTTGGTAAACTGGTAACTGAATAAACTACTTTCTAAACCATGTGTGCACCTTTAATTTTTGTCTTACTGACACCAAATCCATGAAAAGATCTAAGATCATAAAGGAACCAGTGAAGGCAGCTTAAATATGCACTCAAAAAATAATTGTTTTTGAAGGCTCAGTAATGTTCTACTAGAGCTGGTCAGAGGAGTTTTTAGCAAACTGTTATCAAGCACAAGTAATAATGTACTATTTGTAGTGTGGATTTAACCCACATTTAGAGTTGTGCTGTGTATTTAGGCCAGCAGGACACTGTGTGATGACACTTTCTGGATAACAATGGAGTTCAGTGATAAAGGAATTAAATGTGTGGCAATACTTATTTTTGATTCTCCATAGGGCATTCTTTGACAGTGTAGCACATTAAATGCCAAAGACCAGCACTTCCTAGTCCTACCCACACTGGGCCAGAAGGTCTATCTGATGTGTGTCGGTGTTGTTCCTGGATCATCATAATAATATTTGTCCAGGATCAACATCGCATCTGACCAAACATAGTTATGATGTCATAGCTTTGCGGATGTCCACTCAAGAAAAAAAAAATCCAAAATGAGGGCTGTTAGGGCCAAGGTGTGATTGTGGTGAGGGTTTGGTGTGTGATGTGATGGTGTTTCCACATCGCAAAGCTATGACATCACTACAGTATGACTAGTCACTTGCAATGATGAAACCTGGACCAACATTAAATTTGTTGATCCAGTAACTGGACCGACAGGAGGACATCAGATGGTGTAAACAGAAACACGCGCAACAAGCTACACATGAACTGTATGCCACTTTGTGTGAGATGGGCCTAACGTGAAAGTGTGACAAACAGTAGCACTGGTGAAATGGTTATTCAGCCTTTGTAGCAGTGAGTTTTCTAGAAGAGCCATAATTCACATAGTCTGTACTGGAGTGTTCACAAACTAAAAGAGGTCACACCATTCTGGGTGGTTTGGAGTTATGTATTTTTCATTTACAGACGTAAGTGTGATACTGCTTTCCCAGAATACCCATGTACAAAAACACAGTGGTCATCATTGCACTGCTGGAGGTTTTATTTCTGTTAAAACACTTTAATTTAATTCTATTTTATTTATATAGCATCATATCCAATCAGCAGTCCCCTTGAGGCACTTTATAATGTAAGGTAAAGACACTACAATAGGGAAACACTGCAACACGAGAACAAAATTGGGGACTGTGTTTAATCAGTCTGTTTGTATGTCAAATGTACATGTGACATCTGATACTACACTAGGGCCTCCCTGTTAAATGCACAATACACAGCTGGAAGACGAAACCTAGATGGTAATACTCACGCCACATAGTCGGCTATAACAACAGGTTTGGGGATGTGTCCGGCTGGTATGTGACCACGGAGGATCTCTGGCTCTGGTGCCATGAGAGGAGCAGCTTTTAAGTGGTTGGGAGCATCCATGATGTCTGGCTGAATGGTGGGGAGAGGGGTCTGCTCCGACACCATGGAGGATGGACCAAGCTGCGGCAGGTAAACATAGACACATGTTCAGATCATACATACTGTGTGCACCTTGGTGTCTGCAGGAACATTTCAAACACTTTCTCATACTTACTATAGAGAGTGGGACAGATGAGCCAATGGTTCTTATCTATTGTGTAATGAAAAAGAGAAACAGGAGTTTACTGACATTGGGTAAATACACCCTCTCTGCAAAACCTAAGCTATGTTCTCTTTAGATAGAAGAGGTTTTCTACTCCCAACCCTTCCAAACAAACCACGCTTGTTCAGTCGCCTTGAGGCGACTTATGTTGTGATTTGGCGCTATATAAATAAAATTGAATTGAATTGAATTGAATTAATTCTACTGTCATGAACTCTCACGTTCACTGAGGCCTGTACAATCTGACATGAAGCTCTTGGGTTGTTTTACTGTGTCTCTGAGCAGTGCATAATCTGATCTTGGGTTGAATTTGCTTTGACATCCACTTGTGAATAATCTTTCTCCTTGTAGAATGCTGGGCTTCAGTTTGTTTCTTAGCTTAATTTCCATGGTGAAATCATCAAGGTGTGCAACACACGAATAAACAAATGGACTGGCTCTTATATAGCACTTTTCTACTCCATCTGATCACTCAATAGAACTTGCCTTATTGACCCAATCATACAAGCACTTTTTTCTATGCTTTTCTATACACAATTGAATATTAGATTAGAATAAAAACTGGAGATAAAGAGAATAACAGCTGGCTAGTTCTTTGGGGGGCATAACTATTCAAAAACACAACAGGATAAGCATCACTGCTCAGTATTACTTTTCAGTTTTATTGTAGGGTTATTACCTAACAGTGTAATGCACTTTGAAATTGCTGTGGCTGTTGTTGTCATTTGGTGCAATAGAAATAACACTGAATTACACTGAAAATAAAATTGTTGCATGTAAAAAAAGCTCATCCAGTGAAGCGGGTGATTACTTAACATTACTTACAAAGCGGTCTTACAACAGCGTCCAGGAATGCTGACTCTATTTTCTAGAGGATTGATTGGCATTAGGTTTTGGTTTTGTATGTGCTGATCTCTTATCTTGGATATAAAAGCACAGGATGGGTGCAAAAACATGATAGTTTACTTACTGGGGTACACTGTCATGTAATAGAATTAATGTTTTATTACATGACAAATTTAACCCTAAGCCCCCAAAATGTTCTCTGGAGTATCTCCAGGCCTCTGCATTAAAGGTCAGATTAGGTATTTAGCTGTGAATATTATTTTTGTGCTTTTTGTGTGTGTGTCAGACCTCCTGTGCCAGCCCCTCTTTCCTCATCCTGGCTGCTTCATGTCTCCACAGCTTCACACACACCGCTGCACTAATAAAGTAGAGCACCATGGTGATGAAGATGAAGATAATGGCTGCTGTCTGGCCGGACTCGGTGCGACAGAATGCACCGTTCACTCCATTATTGAAGACTGGCGAGTAGCACAGCCCCCCTCGAGTTGTGTCATTCACATACACCAATCCTGCGGCTAAATAGAGCACACCCAGCACCAGATTTATGGAACACTCTGTTAGAGGCCACCATGAGGAATCCAGAAGGATGGCTCTGTAGTACAGGGTCATGCCAAGAACAACCAGAATAACTGTCACTATCCATGCAAGGCCAGCCACAACCAGAACAAAAGGCGTCTTGGGTCCTGTGTATAAATAACCCCCAGACCCATATGCAGCAGCGCCTCCACCAAGCCCTCCATACAGCTGCGGCCCAGAGTACCCATACATATTGAACCACTCATTGTCCTTATGAACGTAAGCGCAGACACAGGCAAACACTGCAGCTCCAAGCAGCAGCTGCACACCGCCCAGGATCCTTAGCAAGCCAGCCCATGACTTCATGTAGGAGTAGCGCGCATGATATTCTTCCACCCGCTCCTGGTACGTCTGAACTGAGACATTGGTGGGCACTGCAGATGCAGAGTCAAATGCTTCGGCACCGAGCAGCAGTCCATCTCGCTCCTTTTGAGATGTGTAGCTGCCTCCAGAGCCACCATAGCGGTCTCGATAGGAGCCTGGAAGGGAGGGAGATGGAGGGGCAGAGTGAGGCGGTGAGCAGGGGACTCCTGATGTGGTGTGGCACTTAGCACTCTTTTTGGATGAAGGAGCAGGGGAATCAGGGCCAGACCCACCCTTGCTACCACGGTTACTGCTGTTGCCACGGAAAAAGTTCTTGACAGAGTCAGGGATGAAGCGGCGAACTGGCTTAATGTCCATAGCGTCCCGGTCTTCGTCCATTGGGTCGTCATTGCTGGGGGGATAGAAAGCTTCAGGTCCAACAGGTGGCTGTTCAGGTAGAGGGGGAGGGGGCAGGGAGTCTAAGCTGACAGCTGGCACTGTCCCATGCAGGAGTTGTGGAGGTGGAGGTATTGCAAGGTCCCCATACAGGGAATCTGCTGGGACCTGGTCATAGAGTGGCATCTCCCTCACTCGGTCAAATCTGGAGACTCCTGAAAACATCGCAGCTTTGACTTTCTGCAAAGAGAAACAGAGAGGATTACAATGGCATAGTACCAAGATCTGAACTTACAGCACCTCTAAAATAAAAACACAGGCCTTAGTTTCATTCCTCATCTTCTCGCAGCTGCTTCCTTTAGGGGGTACCAAAGGAGATCATCTGCCTCCATCTCACCCTGTCCCAGCATCCTCATCTGTCACTACATCCATGAACCTCCTCTGAGGTCTTCCTCTTTTTCTCCTGCCTGGCAGCTCCATCTTCATTATTTCATTATCCTTTGGATAAACTGGACACTCTCCCTCCACTGCATATGTCCAAACCATCTCATCCCAGACTGAGCTGTCCCTCCAATGTACCTATTGCTAATCCTGGATTGCTCATCTGAGCATTTTCAGTTTGGCCTTCTGTCTTATTGTCAGTGCCACCGTCTCCAAAGCATACATCATGGCAGGTCTCACTACCTACTTATAAACCTTCCTTTTCATTACTGTACACTGCACCCTGCCTGCACTCTCTTCTTCATTTCTCTTGGGCACTGCCATTGGAGGTATTTAAACTCATCCACCTTGAATACCTCTGCTCCTTGCAGGTTCACTGATACAGTTTCACTGCTTTCCATAAATCATGACAGCACTGTACTTTTGAATTTTTGCCAAGGTCCAAGAAAAAAATATCAGCTACAGCGAGAACTTTAATAAATGATCAGATGACACAAATTGGATGAAACAAATTCAGAATGTAATGTAATTCCATTAATTGAGTCATAAATGCAAAACGTATGCTGTAAAGCCAACTGTTCGTCTGCTGGTGGGTGACCAGTCTTTACTCAATTTGAAGAACAGTAAACTGTTTGGATTTAAATGTCTACGAATTCCAAAATTATCCCTCTAAGATAATAAAAGTACTGTGATTATCCAGTCTGCACTGCTGTGTCAGTGCTCCACACAGGAGCTCCAATAAATACTTGGTATACCGAATACCCACCAACTCTGCTGTGGAGGAATTTTGGCTTGTTTTTCCTTTTCAGAACTGCTTTATGCTGGAAACACTGACCATTCACACCTCAGCAGGTTTGGGTCCAGACTGTGCTTAGGCTATTTTAAACTTAGTTTTGGAATTTTGTGCTTGGTTTAGATGAAAGAGGAACCATGTCTTCTTAAAAGATCATACAATAATCTCTCAACACCTTGAGGCGATTTTGAAGCATGGGAAAGTATCATCCACATAAATATTTCCTAGCTTTCTTGTTTTCTTATATGTGATGTACAAGAAAATGTCCTTCATCAACCAAGTCTATTTCTCGGTCACTGGAGTCTTTAATTCAGGTCCCCACTGTAGGCTTGTCTGCCACTAAGTGTGGTGCAGCTGACTGCAATCCACTGTGTCTCACATCTCATCAGTCAGGTCAAGGTTTCAGCGCTTGTCCTTCATTTGGCTGCAGAGCAGCACTCTTGCCATAATTAAAATGGTGAATGCCTCACACCAGCAGACTTTTCAGTCAAGGCTGTCTACATGAGGCATCTTCCATTTATTAAGTTAATATAACTGTTATTTGTAAAAACTGGGAAAGCTTAAGGGAACTGTAGCAAAACAGCTAATTCCATGAGTAAAATGACGAGAAATGAGCACAAGATCAGAGATTTTGTTTTGTTTTGTTGTTTTTGTTTAAACAGAGAACATTCACAATAATTTCATTTTTACGTTATTTGTGAATATTTCTAGAATATTCTCAGTATGACATTGCACAATAGGACGTTTTTTTCTCTTGCTTCATGGCAGCACTCCTCAATAAGTAAACTAAAGGAGAGATTTGTAGTTTTACAGAGCTTAGCTCAGACTCCCCATGACTCAAGGCTCACAAAATATACACTATTTAGGACTCCTAGCTTAATCTCTTATGTTGGTCACAGGTTCTTCAAAGGGCGTCTGTACATCAGCACAAGGTACCGCCTTTACCGTCAGGTCCCAAAAGCGCACCGACACATGATGAGGGTGGCAGAGCTGGGAGTGCACGGCTTGACCACAACACACAGAGCACTTCAGACTGGAAGTCCATCTGTTCCCCTCCTATTCAAACTTCACTCATTCGCTGACTTACCTTCTCACTGGTGTCGGTGCTGGTCTGTGACACAGGCAACAGCCTCCTGTCTTTGTTTTCTCACACTTATAGGTCAGGCATCGCTATGAACAGTGGTTAAAGCGCAGTCAGGAGCCGGAAAAGCAAAGTGCTCGCACCTCCCCACCGCGGTAAAACTTACCTGACCTGTCCGGCCAGCCTCACGATGCGTTCACGGCCTCTTTTCACATCTGAATCCTCACTCTCTAATTCTTACGCCACATTGTTGTGTTCCCTTGAGTAAAGGCGACTTTCAACAACCGTTTTTATAAGTAATATTTTAATACATTTATTTTTATTCTTTTGCAAAAAAAAGTATCACTTATTATAACTGTAAAAAATGTTGATTGGAAACGTAAGTGATATCGGTAGCTTAGCCCCTTATTTCTTGATAGATGTGAGCGCAGTTTACTCTATAGAAATGTACTTCCTCAGCATAGGGTGATCCTTATGAGTCCTAATATCTGATCCTAATGAGTCAGAGACATTATGAGATGGTGATTAAAAATCTATAAAAAAAATTAAAAATACAAACAAAATACCGCACTGTTGCAGAACATGTAATTAATGCTGCAGAAAACCACCAGTCTGATAGTTTAATGCACAGAGCAGTAAAATAAACATATTAATTCCAGTGACTCGTTTTTTGAATGGCCGATGTGATGATTAACAGGCAGAGTCAATCAATCTGCAGGAAAAAACATTTATCAAATACTGAAATCCAAAGGGACGCTGAAAAATGGCACCTACATCCATATAGCTATGTTGTAGGAATTTTAGGATTTAGGATTTTAGGGTAGTTTAAATTTCACTATTGACAATTTATGAGATTACATTTGATGGTTTTATACGTCTTTTACTTTGCACGTCTTCTCCCAGACACTTTGTGAGTCGATCCAATGTAAAAGTAAACCAAAGAAGAGAGAACCTAAATTCGGATTCTATTCTTTTCTTCTAGATTTAATTATTTTCTTTTCTTTGCTATTTTGTTTATCCTTCTGTCTCACCCTCACCTGTTTCTTTCTCTCTTTGTGTGTGCATGTGTTAGAAATGAAGGATATTCCACCAGTGACCATTGCCAAGTTCTTTATAATGATCGGGTACATTACATTCAGTGTGTTTTTTGGATCAAATGAAGTACTCCCCCGTGCTCAGAGGGCAACTGGATTGTATCGATACAAAGTGACAATAACTATATTATTTAAAAGTTTCAGAAAGGCCAGAAGAGAGATCAGAGGCTGACAGCTGACTATCAATGATGACAGCATAATGATTCAGTGCACTGGCATGAACATAAGTGCACTTTCGTGGTCAAGACAATACATAATTAATACATAATTTTTTCTCTGTCTTGTATGTATAGAAATACGCTTCTAAATTAGATAACATAAACACATCTAGACTAGACAGGTTACTGTGTATGTTAAATTGTACAGGTGGTGGGTGCCATGTGTCCCATCTCCTCCCGCTCTCTTCTCCCTTCCCCTCACTGCCAACTGGTAGTAGCTGATAGCTATCTGGAGGAAGAGCCTTTGCAGTCAGCGACGACCTGAAACATCACCAAATGCTATTTCGTCTTTTGAGAAGATTTTTTATTTTATTTTACTGTTCACAGTATTTGTTAAGTATATTTGACCTGAATCCATCTGAGTGGCAAAACCACATCTTATCTTGTCTATTTCGGCTCATCTGAGTTCCCAGGCCAACTAATGTTTATGCCAATGTACCACGGTTATCCAATCATCATCATCATCATCATCAGAGGGACAGGCAGTTTAAATAGGGAATAACGTGTGAGGGGCGGAGCTGCTTCTGCATGAATCCTACTACTGTTTGTCGTTAACTGTTATAACGACGCATATGCCTATTCTGACCAATCACGTGTTGACATTGTCTTCCGTATTTTAGGACTTGTCAAGTGGTGATTGGTGGAAAGCAGCATTGCGGTTCGGAAGTGAGTGCCGGTCATGACAGCAGAGACACAAAGATGGAGGTGGTTGGTACTATCCGCGGGCTCATCAGGTCGTTGCTCTTCTTGCTGCTGTGGTCCAGCTGTGAAGGACGAGACTCGGAGCTCAGTTATGTGACCTGCGGCTCCCTAGTCAAACTGTTTAACACTAGACACAACGTCCGACTGCACTCCCACGACGTTAAGTACGGCTCAGGTAAGTGTTCAGAGAGCTGCCGGTGTACGGCCACAGCAGCTCTGAGGCGTCAGCATTGCGCTTACTGTGCTAGAAGAGCTTTGTAGAAGCAAAAAATACCCGGAAATTCAACCCGAGCACAACTTCCGACTACCTTTCCCCACGCTGAAGTTAAGAAGAGGTTCGCTCCATGATTGCATGTCTTAGTTAGTCTTTGGGAGCGTGCTGCTTTTGTGCTATAAGCACAAGAATGAGAAACTGATATTCCCATCAGTGCAGTTTGGCATTATAGAGTTACCTGCTTTATAAGAGCATCCATTAAGTCAGTGAGTTTGGGGTCGTCCCCATCAAGCACCAGGGTTAGGCTGACTTTCACATCTGCCATTTGGTAGAGAGGCTTTAAGTAAGGTTTGCATACTGTAACAGTGACTCACTGAAACTATGAAACTCACTTCTTTTTCATATCGTACGGTCCTAGCAGATGTTTCGGCCTTGTCCCTGAAAGTTGCTGGTTTGAAAGCGAGGTAATGCTTGTTACATGTGTAGCCAGCCTGGGACAAGTGCACATCCACTTTAGCCTCATGTGACGTCAAACTTTCTCAGATAAGTCATTTTAGAAGTGAATATAGCTGAAATCATAGAACAGCCTAGACTTTAACTGATGTCAAGTCAGCTTGCACTGACGTCTCTTTTGGGTCTCACATTTAAATGACAAAATCAACACTTTGAATTCAGATGTAGATATTATGTCTGCTTCATTTGTTATGGAATGACAGTTGAGCAGGCCTCACCCAGCTATCAAGCTACTTGTCAGTCAGTTTTCTGTTAATTTTTTGAACCATTGAAATCGGACATGTGTATAAAGATGACTGTGGATTTTGTAAAGCTGCTTAAATGAAATGTGGTGGTCTACAGGTATATTTGTCCCACAAAATATGGACCAAACTGTCCTGTAATAGTGGGAAAGGCAGGGCACACCTGGACAGGTCACTAGTCTGCACAAAGGGCAGTGGAGAACATTCAAACTCCACACTGAATCTAACTGTAGTCAGAACATTATAAGTTTGACAGGCTGCATCACAGAATAGAATATTCAATTTATTGAGCTTAACATAAAGGGTAATTGGCTCCACATATTAAGCACACAGTTACAAATCTGGGCTTTATATTGGATGGTGATTGTAAAATGGACAGACAAATGGCGTAGCATCTTTCATTTTAGAAAAATGGGTAAAGGTAAAAACCTATTCTCTGCAGGCAGCAGAGACAGTAAAACATGCCCACCCCTTCCTTATTGCGACTTTTAGTTAGGAGAAGTTGGAGATCATGCAGCATCATACAACAAAGTTGACATCCTGTCCACTGTTGCAAGCTGGCATTCCTGCAGGTCATGTACAGCTTGATTTTCGTAACCTGGCACATTGTGCCGTTACTGCTGCAGCTGGGTTGAAGACCGTATCATTTTGTCGGTTTTTACCCCTATTTTAATGACATATCAGTGCAGAAGCTCAAAGATGTACAGATAATACAGAAAGACATGTTGCAACAGTTTGAAAGGGTGAGACTTTGTGGAAAATACTTTGAAAACACGCACTGCAATGTCTTTGCTTCTAGTTTTCTTCTACTATATGAGTGCTGATGTGGCGGTATTGTCAGGTGGGAACATCTTGAGTCTCTAACCCATTCAAAACCCCAACTCACACCTTATGTCAAGTGACCTCAGTAGGTCACATGATAGGGTGGGCCAAGGTGTCACAGTGGTTTCAAGTGAAATCTCTGGGAAACGCAGCTAGCATCTCAAGCTTCAGTGATTTAGTAATGTAACATATTAGTTTTGTTTTTCTAAGCTCTAATGATGATGTTGATATTTATATAACAAAGGAATGGCCCACACCTGCCCATGAAATTCAGTTACAAAACAAATCTGGTTTCTTGCAAGTGTTGTTTGGGCAGAGCTGTAATGGCAGCTGCACTAGCTGCAGTCTTCCACGTGTATTTTTTTCCTGTGCTAGTGGTTGCTCTTTTCCTATCAGCATGTAAGGATGGACAAGAACAATTGTAAGTGTATGCTAGACTCATCTGTTCCGGAAAAACTGCAGCCTTGGTACATAAGCTCCCTACCATGCCAGTGGTACTTGACAGATAATTAAATAAACACACATTATTATAAATATTATATCAAAGGGTATCATAAGTATCAATTCTGGTGACATCCCTGATATATAACAATATAAAATATATACTTAAAGTCTGAACAGGGACGTCCACTTTTACACAAGATCTTCAACATGTGGATGTGACAGGATCTGATGTTGAATAATCTTGTGTACAGAGCGAGACTGATGGGGTAGCGAGCTATGTTGACCTTAAAGCCTTTCTTTCTATGTCAAAAAATTGGCCCTCTTTTTGCCCAGCTAAATCACCATAGCAACTTATTCACCATGGTAACCTGGTTGGGAGCAGGTTATGTGTTTTGGTTCAAAATTGTCTGCAAGAGATTCTTGAATGTTTAAGTGCATTAGACTGCTGTTCAACTTCGCTGTCAGCTGTAAAGTACCAGCTGAGACTGCACTGTGTTGTCACTGGAATGTGCATGTGTTCAGCTGGTGCTGCAGAATGGCCAAATGTTTTCATACATAATTCTAAATACAGAATTAAGCTGCTTGTTCTCATTTATACTGCTAGAATTACAACTACTAGGACACAGGACATACACCAAGAATGAATGAATCAATGAATCTAATTAATTTCACTGTGATCTTCAGACAAAAGTGAAGTGTTTTCTATGTCTCCTATATTAGGCTGTGTGACAGTAACATTTTTACGCTATCAGTATTAATGTTAATAGTGATTTTTCTACTGCATTAAACTCTTGTCCTACTTGCAAAAGCATTACGTTTTACTGTTATATTGTCTTGATGTTCTTGTTTGGATTTTTGTCGTTGTCATCGTCATCTCTATCATCATTAGATCGTGTCTGATTGGAGTAGCCCACACTCAATGGGATGATGCAGTCCTTTTCTCGTGAGTGCGCTCAGAACCTGAAGTAGAGAGCCTGACTTATCACAGAAACCCAATAACAATCATGGCAATATACATTTCCTCCAAATAGCATTTCAGTTTTGTTATGGTAGTCAATGTTCAAAGAAAACTCAACTGTGTTGAACTTCCTTCATCGTTCACTCCTTCTGTCAGGAAGGCTTTATATCCTACGTCCCGATGAACAGAATTAAGTTTTTAGGATTTCATTACCTGGAAGATACCATAGAATAGTTTGTAACAACGCTGCTAGTTTCCTCTCAAGTATAAACCTACAGACTGCACACAGTCTCCAGCAATTTCTAACGGAAGAGTTTTATTCTATATCAAAAACCTATTGATTGTCCCTCAGCAGCGCCTGTTGATCTACTTGTTGTTTTCAGAGAGAAGTGCATATTCAATTCAATTCAATTTTATTTATATAGCGTCAAATCACAACAACAGTCGCCTCAAGGCGTACAGTAGATCCTACAATAATAGATACAGAGAAAAAAAAAACAACAATCATATGACCCCCCCCCCCCCTTATGAGCAAGCACTTTGGTGACAGTGGGAAGAAAAAACTCCCTTTTAACAGGAAGAAACCTCCAGCAGAACCAGGCTCAGGGAGGGGCGGCCATCTGCTGCAACCGGTTGGGGTGAGAGAAGGAAAACAGGATAAACACATGCTGTTGAATAGGCAGAGATGAATAACGGGTACGATTCAATGCAGAGAGGTCTATTAACACATTGTGAGTGAGAGAGGTGACTGGAAAGGAAAAGCTCAATGCATCATGGGAATCCCCCAGCAGCCTACGTCTATTGCAGCATAACTAAAGGAGGATTCAGGGTCACCTGGTCCAGCCCTAACTATATGCTTTAGCAAAAAGGAAGGTTTTAAGCCTAATCTTGAAAGTAGAGATAGTGTCTGTCTCCCGAATCCAAACTGGGCGCTGGTTCCACAGAAGAGGGGCCTGAAAACTGAAGGTGGGCCATTTATATGGATACACTGTAATAACATGGGAATGGTTGGTGATATTAAAGTCCTGTTTGTGGCACATTAGTATATGTGAGGGGGCAAACTCTTCAAGATGGATGGTGACCATGGTGGCCATTTAGAAGTCGGCCATCTTGGATACAACTTTTGTTTTTTTTCAATAGGAAGAGGGTCATGTGACACATCAAACTTATTGGTAATGTCACAAGAAAAACAATGGTGTGCTTGGTTTCAACGTAACTTTATTCTTTCATGAGTTATTTACAAGTTTCTGACCACTTATAAAATGTGTTCAATGTGCTGCCCATTGTGTTGGATTGTCAGTGCAACCCTCTTCTCCCACTCTTCATACACTGACAGCAACACCGCAGGAGAAATGCCAGCACAGGCATTCCAGTATTCGTAGTTTCAGGTGCTGCACATCTGGTATCTTCACACCATAGACAATTGCCTTCAGATGACCCCAAAGATAAAAGTCTAAGGGGGTCAGATTAGGAGACCTTGGGGGCCATTCAACTGGCCCACGGCTAATATCCGCCGAAGGGAAGTTCGACTAATGCCACTCTCCAGTGACGTGCTATGCTGTGGGCTCTTGCTGAATGAAGCTAGGACAGCCACTGCTGTTTCTTCATTAGTGACAGTTTTCTTGCGTCCACATATTGGGCAAATCCAACACTGAACCAGTTTCGCGAAACTTAGCAAGCAGTTTGCTAACTGTAGCATGGGAGATGGGTGGTCTCGTAGGGTGTCTTGCATTGAAATCTGCTGCAATGACCCGGTTACTGCGTTCACCAGATATCAACACAATTGTGATCCGCTCCTCACGTGTTAACCTCTTTGACATGTCAATGGCTGTGAACAAAGAGAAACTTGTAAATAACTCATGGAATAATAAAGTTACGTTGAAACGTTATTTACGTTGTTATTTTGGTTAGTAATGTTCTTGCTGTGCCATAACATCTAATTAGTGATTTCGATGGAATGCAGACTGTTATTGAAGTAAATGGGCAGAGTTGGAGATCATCTGCAGAAGGTTTTGGTTATATTAGCAAACCTTGAGAATGAAATTGTATATAATGGGCATATAGCCTGTTCTATGAGCACAATGCTCAACAACAAGTCTTTATCTACTTGGCTGCTGAATCTTAACAGGCTTGCATGCACTGAGCACTCTGTGCTTCATTGGTGGAACAGTAATTAATAATTCAAGATCAAAAGTACTATAAATGCATGATGCCTCGATGCCACTTAATTGTATAATTGTGTGTGTGTGTGTGTGTGTGTGTGTGTGTGTGTGTGTGTGTGTGTGTGTGTGTGTGTAGGCAGTGGACAGCAGTCTGTAACTGGAGTGGAGAATGCAGATGATGCCAACAGCTACTGGCAGGTTCGTGGGAAGCCCAACAATCCATGTCTGCGTGGTGCTCCCATCAAATGTGGCCAGGCCATTCGCATCACACACATGAAGACTGGACGAAACCTCCACACACACCACTTCAGCTCTCCTCTGTCTAATAACCAGGTCAGACACACACAACTGTTTCTCTTACTCTTTTAAACACATGTGGATGTTCACCAGGGTACAAATGCTTCCCTTCTCCTCTGCACCATCCACAGGAGGTGAGTGCTTTCGGAGAGAATGGCGAGGGTGACGACCTGGACGTGTGGACGGTTCAGTGTGAAGGCATTCACTGGGAGCGCGACGAGGCTGTGCGCTTCAAACACTTGGGCACAGACGTCTTCCTGAGTGTGACGGGCGAACAGTATGGCCACCCCATACGTGGACAGCGGGAGGTGCACGGCATGAGCTCCCCCAATCAGCACAACTGGTGGCGTACTATGGAGGGTGTCTTCATCCAGCCCAGCCAGGAACCGCTGCGCCACGATGAACTCTGACATCATCATCATCATCATTAGGAGACATGAGCATGGACATGCTTCTGCCTGGACCTGATGTATGACTTGACTGAGAAATCTTTTCTATGTGAAGCACTCGGGGTGTTTTGTGACATGAAGGGGGTTGGCAGGCATTATTTGTGTGTACGTAGTGTAGCCTCAATATGTTCTTTCAGCTTCTTCCTTGGAGAATGTGATGAGGGATAACATTGAGCCAGGGGAGATGCATGAGGATGGCTATAGCCCTGAAGAAAACTATCATTTGATTAATTTTGTCCAGAAATACATAATGACATGTACTGTATGTAATAAAGCCTTTCTTTATTTCATATTTGGTGTATATAGGTGTAATTAGAGCACACTTCACTGTCTGTCTTTTCGCCACTGTTCCTGTGTTTGCAAGGTTCTGGTATCTGGATTCTTTGCTGAGCTTATCTAAGCTTAGCAGGTTGTCTAGATGTCTCCTGCTACCTTAACTCTAGCTGCTGCATTGGGATTGGCACAACACAAGACTGGCTCCGTTATTGATCCTGTCAGCCTTTGTTTACACTGCAGTGTACAACCTGCCAGACTCACAAGGTGGCAGAATACTCCACCTCAGTGCTGAGTCCAATTACAATGCTTGGTTATTTATTGTAATGTGTAACAGTTGATTGTTTTACTGCGCTTTTGTAGAGTGTTGCAATGGAGGAAAACCCTTATCTTGTGACCCCATAGTCCCCCGTAGCACAATGTTGGAGGTCTTTCACAAAGGGACCACAAGCACTCTGCTCACTGTGAGTTTTCTACTGTGGCTCAGGAGATCGAGCAGTCTGGGCAAGATACTAACCCTACGTTGCAGTATGAAAGTGTGTGAATGTTAGAAAGCGCACTCTAGTTTTTTCATAAAGGCAAACTTTAAGAATGGCTCTGTGATGGAGATCAGGGCCCGTATCCCTAAAGAATCTTTGTGCAAAAAGTGGCTCCTAGCGGCCAAATTCTAAGAAAATTCTCAGAGTCATGACGTTTTCTTAGTCGTGTCACTTTTAGGGGAAATTCTATCCCAGTTAATATAAAAGCTATTCCTCAAGATTCCTAGCGCTTAAAAGGGCTCCTAAGGTGAGATCTGCTAAGAGCAGGGAAGAGGACTTTTAGTGGCTTAGGAGTTCCCCTAAGTAGCTGCACAAAATGGCCAACAGAAGAGGCAGGAGAGATGTCCTGCAAACACTGGATGACAGGGAATTATTGAGACGCTACAGATTGGATCGTGCAGGAATCATGTTTGTGGTGGATCTCCTTAGAGATGCAATTACTTCACCAACTCGACGCCACAACGCTATTACACCGGAGACTAAAGTAATCACAACCCTGAGGTATTTGGCAACCGGGAAAATGCAACAATGCAGCAGTGATGACTTGGGACTGTCCCAATCCTCCGTCAGCAGTCATCACCCAAACACTGACAGCTTTGTCACAACCTAATATTGTGAGACAATTTGTTTCATTCCCGCTGGATGCCCGCACTTTACACACACATAAAAGGGCATTTATGGACATTGCAGGATTCCCTGGCGTTGTGGGTGTAATTGATGGAACACATGTGAGAATAATTGCACCATCAGAGGACGAGGCTGTCTTTGTTAACAGGAGGAATTTCCACAGCATCAATGTGCAAATAGTATTCAATGCAGCCTGTAAGATTTTGGACATTGTGGCTAAATGGCCAGGCTCCACACATGATGCGAGAATGCTCTCCGAGAGTAGCATCAGACAGCTTTTTGAGAGACGCTATGTGCCAGCTAATTACCACTTGTTAGTGGACAGTGGCTACCCATGCAAACCATGGCTCCTTACACCTTACCTCCAGCCACGCCAAGGGCCCCAACTAAACTATAACAGGTAAGCCAAACAATACAAAAATCATGGAAATGAAATGCAAGCAATATGTTAGAGCATCCAAGTAGTGCAATATTTCCATCAAATAATTAAAGGTCTCTGTATTCTATTGTAGGGCCCACAAGACAACAAGAGCAGTGGTGGAGCGTGGCATAGGCCAGCTTAAGAGGCGCTTTCATGTTCTCCACAGAGAGATGCGGCTGAGGCCTGAAAAAGTCAGCAAAGTCATCATAGCCTGTGCAATATTACACAATATTTGCAAGGTTAGGCAGATTGCAGAACCTCTGGAGGATGGTGGTGAAGAAGATATTTACATTCCACAGGGGAACCTAGCCCAGAGTGGACTGCCTTACAGGGCAAACTTCACAAATTTACATTTCAGGCAAGCTGTAGCCCCATGTCTTTTGAGAACTTGTGATGGTATTAAGAACTACCACAGTTTTACTGCACATCACCTGCAATTGTTAAATGCAAGACACAGAACACAATCTGTAAATGGTTTATTTTTTAGGTGTTCAATTTTAAGGCGGTAGTACTCCTCCTGAAGGGAAAGGACTTTTTTTTTGTTGTTCAAACACATCAATTGTGAGTTGCAATCTGCTCTCCTGCAGGGATGCTGACAGAGCAGGTGCTGCGGATGGGAATGGTGTTTGATCCGCCAGGCTATCCTGAGTAGCAGCTGCAGATAGTTCAGGCGGCAATCTCATCGGCAAACTTGATGGGCCCGGTTCTTGTGATGGCTCCATGCTACAGAAATACATAGGCCTAGTTTAATTATTGTTTTGATTAAATTAATTTAATACAATGAGCATGGATAACACATGAAATGGCTTCTGCAATGAATAAACACTGTAGATATGAATAACCCTATGTCTTACCTTTGCTGCACTTCAAGGGCCTGCATCGTTGATGTGTCAATGCCTGTTGGCAGCCCGGTGACACTGACCTCAGAGTGTCCCAGGACTTGAAAGACAGTGTCAGCCACCTGGGACAGCCGCTTTGCAGGTGGTCCACCCCCTAGAAAGAAACAGTCAATGAACACAGTACTTAGGCATGTAAATTAACTTTGCCAGCAGGCGCAAGTTGCCAGATTATGTGGTAGGCTATAATATTTTGCTCACCTGTGAGTGAGGATTCCTGCTTGTGTGCTGCAATCTCATCTTTTGCCTTGGACTGCAGCACATATCACCTTATCTCACAACCGTCGCCTGTCCGCACCACCAGTGGAAAAGAGGCATTGATTATTTGGGATATTGTGTCCCAGGCGCGCCTCTTGCCTTGGCTAGTGACAGTTGGGCCAAATTTTCCTCGTAACATACCTTTATGTTCATTCACCAACTGGGCCAGCAACAAACCTTGCTCCTCAGTCCAGTTCGGCTTGCGAGTCCTTTTTTCTCCATTTTCTGTGTTTGTAGGATATTTGTTAACAAGCCTTTATAAATAGACCAGCCAGCAATCACAGACATTGATAAAAGCTGAGCCGTGTTACCCTCATTAAGACCACACTGGACTTGTAACGTTGTGATTTCTACTTCATTAAGGACAGCCCCTTGAGATAGGCCATCTTGTTTTCAATGGGGTCCATATGGGAGTGAAAGTACAAAATATGCCAGCTAGGATATTAATATGAGCAAATAAGACACGAATCATTATTTGAACAGGGTGTAATGAGTTTAAGTTTTCACATATTTTAGATTCTAATGTTAGGCTATAACCCCTACAGCTTACTATTCATTTTCCAGATATTTTCTTGAATGTGAAATATTATTCACAATTACAGTCAGCATAAGATTAGAGTGTATAATTATGTTTATTGATTTGAGGGTACATCCTTTGCTCATTATCACCAAAAACTCATTTCCATCAAACTTGTAGGATCAACCAATCACGGCTTTTGAAATGATGACTCATACCTAGCAACGGGGTCAACCACACCTCCTCACTAAGATAAGATTTTCCATCCATTCCTTGCTCAGAGTTCACTGAAAATGTTCTGGAATCCCTTCTAAGCTAAAGCTCCTGGCAAGGAATTTTTAGGTTAAGTTAGGAGCTCTCTGAGAGGATTCTCAGAATCTTTAGGGATACGGGCCCAGGATAGCAGCCTTTGATACTCGAGTAATTAACATAATTTTAAAATGCTTTAATTAGCCATTCATCTTAAATAGTAGCCTAAGTGAGGAACATGAGTCATTATGTTGTGTATTCATTCAGCATATTTAACAAATTCAGTAATACCGAAGCTCCAGTTTTTCAGTGCTGTCAGCAGATGTACTGTGCTCCATCTGTCAACAACCACCTCTGCTATATCAAGTAAAAACACAAAAGGACCAGCAAAATGATGAATGGATTGAACAGTGGAATGACATCAGTTTTATTATTAAATGTTAAAATATGGAAGATGATGGTAAACACTACTGCTTTTCGCTCTCTCATTTGTTACGTCCCCAGGCTAGTCTAGGGGTTAGAAGGGACCAACATAAAGGTAAATAGTGAAGGAAGAGCCAAGATGGTAAGTTAAAAGGTTTATTTCTTGCTAGAAATTCTTCAGTTCTAGTTCAGACTGAGGGTTAACTTCAGGGAGAGGTGAGACCAACATAGCAAACAAAACATCCCTGATATGAAAATAAAAGGAACTTACCTAACACAAAGAAAACAAAATATACAACCTGTAACAAGTGCCACCTGGCAGTTTGTTGCTCTCTGCCAGGTGATTGGCTGAAGAGCTTTGAAAAGGTAGTGAGTGTGTGGGGTGAGGTCAGTGCTCTTCTGTGGAAAAAAACAGGTGATTAATTCACTCGGGTGCGAGTGGGTATATTGTCGTGTGACTACGAGTTTTAATAGAAGAATTGATCAAGCCCTAGATTGACTGCGTGCAGGGAAACTGATCAATATTCTGTGCTGTCTCTGCTGTCCTTTTTCGTCCTTTTGATTGATTTGTAATTTTGTTTTGGTTAGTCCGTCCAGCTGTAAAGGGGGTTGTTGGTTGGGAGTGAGTTGTGTAAGGGTGGACTAACCTCCCTTTTTGTTTTTTGTTTGTGCCACTTCTCTTTATATCCCAGATTGCAGGTCATGCATTCCCAGCTGTGCTGAGACCTGAATTGTTTGCAGTGCGTGCCACAGATAAATCGATTGCAGTGTCGCTAAACGGGGTGTGACAGTTTGCAGTGTTGTTATTTTTTGCACTGTTTGTGTGGTAAGTCTCATGTGCTGCTGGGATATCAGCAGGACGTGTTTTAAGTTCTGTCTGAAAATAACTGGGAAATTGTATGTTTAATTAATGTAATAAATAAATTATCAATTTATTTCCTTGCCCCTTTTACTCGTACCTTGTCCTCTGTTACAAACCTATAACCTACCTAACATCACATAAACAGGAGGAAACAGGGAATCAAAACAAAAGGCAGCTCTCCCCTACAAGCAGTCTGAACTCAGAAACACAAAATGCACATACAAGTCAAAAAGGCATGCAATCCTGCACAGGTACAGCAATCAAAATGGCCAGGGGGCCCAGAAAAACAGCTCCACAGGCATTAAGTAGTGCTCTGCTGATTGGCAATTAGGTGGATTCTGTGAGCAGCATCCAATCAGGACAGAGGAGGTGGAACCTAGACAGAACATAGGGCATTAGTTCATAAAGGAAAACCAACATCCTCCTGAACACATTTTAAATGGAATCTCATTGAAGTTTGGCCTTTAACAGTGTAGGGTATACCCTAACAGCTGTAGACTAAGAGCTGATTTAGGCTTCTGCAGGGACTCTGTAGAGACTCCCACATAACCTATATGATGTACAGCAATTGTTGCTTTTTGTTTACTTTGTATGGAAAAAGGTTTGCAACTTGTACAGAAGTTCTCTTGTGCAGTCCTCTGAAAATATAACACCTCAGTCTTATCAGAAGAGTTTTTGGTTATATCAAAAGTATATAGATTCTCCTTTGGCTTCCTGTCATTTATCTGAATTGCAGTGATGTTTTCAGGCTGGATTATTGATCCAGTAGTCGCATAATGTTGTTTTTTACTGCAGTGAACAAGCTGTATCTTTCTATATAAATTAAATTAAAGTACATTGCTGATAGGTCACCAAGCAACTGCAACATCACAATGATTTGAATTTAGTAAATCTATCCCATAGCACATAAAAATTAAATCAATCTTATTTTCTTATATTTTACTCTTGTGAACCAAAGTCATTTCTCATCTCATGTCCTCCTCCTTGTTAAGGATTAGGGGGAGGAAATTCCATGATCTGTGCAATTTTATTATACAGATTGTTTGTATGCCAGTGATCCATTACAATAATTTATGGGACAGCGTTTTCTCCTCCTCTTTCATAAATGATGCTCCAGTGTTTCCTATGCTAATGGAAGCACTGAAGCTCCTTTATTTTGTATTTAAAGAATAGAGATAGAGAAACAGCTCTTATTATTGCTACCACACAGATACCTCTGGCTCACCTTTCTCTCAGTTAGGAACCTTCTGAAGCAAAATGGACTGTGTAAAAAAAGTAAGTGGAAATGCATATGAGGGTTTGAAGGGACTGAACAGGCCGATCCCAATAGTTGCCACTGGATCAGTGTGACATGTTACCTTTCCAGGGAGGTGTCCGTTGGGATATGCAGTAGGTTATTTCAGAGGGGTTTGTGGTTGTGATGTACAAATGATGCAGATTTAACACTGAAGTATGAATGCACAATGAAATCTTCTCAAGAAGAAGGTATTCATTGTCTGCAGTTGCATTTAGTTTTTCAGCAGTTTGTCTCTATGGCCACAGTTATCAAATGGACTGGTTCCTATATTTTCTAGTCTGAGCACTCACCAAAAGTTGAGTCTCTTCATCTGGATGCAGTATTTTCAGTGGAACGTTTCGTCACTCGTCCAAGTGACTTCCTCAGTCTCCGCTGACTGCAAGTTTCCCAAACCTTATAAACAGTACATTTGCATAATGACTGACTTTGCATAATAACTAGCACCACAACCACAAACCCCTCTGAAATAACCTACGGCTTGGAATTGAGTTCCTTGATCATTAATATGCAAATTCTTATGACATCAACAACCACTGATCAAAGACCACTGATCAATGGCCATGAGTACCATATACAGAGAGTTGGGGAATGGCTGCAATCACAGCATTGTAAGATGGTGACAGATGTACCCTTAGGCCCCCTCCTTGATTCAGAGATGGTCTTTCCCTTTTCACGTAAATGGCCTCTTTGACTCCCTTCTCAAACCAACGTTCCTCCCTGTACAGGATCTGTACATTCTTATTGCTGAAAGAGTGTCCACCGTAGGTGTAAATTGACTGAGTCCTAGCCTGACGAGTTGGCTGTTCTGTGTTCTGCCGTCCACTTTGCCAGAGGTTGTTTGGTTTACCTAATGTATGGCAGTCCTCCTGGCACTTAACAGTGTACACTATATTACTCTATTTGTGTCGGGGGACCCGATCCTTGCGGTGGACCAATTTTTGGTGCAACGTGTTTTGGGGTTTAAAAGCCACAGAAATGCAGTGTTTAGAAAAAATGCGTCTCAACTGTTCCGATACTCTTGACACATACGGGATTACTAGGTTTTTGTTTAGGCAGCAGTTGTCCTTCTCTCCTGGATCGACTGGAGCTTTCTTTAAGTGTCTTTAGGTGTCAAATAAACAATCTTGAATCTTCCCAGCTTTAACAAATGTCCGGCTGGGATAACCACATTAAATCAGGGCCTTCTTAATGTGATGTTCTTCTGATTCCCTGGCTGCTGTGTCTGTGGGGATGGTGTTCGCTCTGTGTTGTAGCATCCTCATGACACTCAATCTATGCTCCAGTAGATGATGAGAGTCAAACCTTAAATACGTATGCGTAGGTTTATGGTACACATCACCTTTTAGATGTCCCCCATTACTGATGGAAATCTCACAGTCTAAGAATGCTAACCTGTCACTTTTCATATCCTCTCTGGTGAATTTGATGTGTTGGTCCACAGAGATAATTTGATCTGTGAATTTTGGTAAGTCCTGAGACTTGATTTTCACCCAGGTGTCATCCACATACCTAAACCAATGACTTGGTGGTGTTCCAGGGTAGGATAACAAAGCCCTCTTTTCCACTTCTTTGATGGCCTGTCCCAGCAATGCAAAACCCCAGCATCCAACATCAGCACGGAGGAGACGAAGGCACTCATAAGTAGTCCTGGACTCAGCAGCTCCACAGTAGTTTTTCAGTTGCACATACAGCTAATTTTCAAATTCAGCACCTTGATCATGATGCGCTCGTGCTGGAAAGCCAAATCTTAGAGCATAGTCATGAAAGATTTTGCATGCAGCAGTTTTACCTGATTTGGAAGTTGTAGCCTGGGCAAAAAGTGTAAAATGGTCAATGACTACAATAATGTATTCATAACTGGTCTTGCACTTTTCAAGGTGTGGGAAATCAATTGATATGAGTTCAAAAGGTTGAGTATTGACAATATTAGTCAGTGGAGCTCTGATCTCATGACATGGCTTCTTCTATTCAATTCAATTCAATTTTATTTATATAGAGCCAAATCACAACAAAAGTCGCTTCAAGGCGCTTCATAGATACAGAGAAAAACCCAACAAGCAATTTGACGACAGTGGGAAAGAAAAACTCCCTTTTAACAGGAAGAAACCTCCGGCAGAACCAGGCTCAGGGAGGGGCGGCCATCTGCTGCGGCCGGTTGGGGTGAGAGAAGGAAGACAGGATAAAAGACATGCTGTGGAAGAGAGACAGAGGTTAATAACAGATATGATTCAATGCAGAGGTCTATTAACACATTGTGAGTGAGAAAGGTGACTGGAAAGGAAAAACTCAATGCATCATGGGAATCCCCCAGCAGCCTACATCTATTGCAGCATGACTAAGGGAGGGTTCAGGGTCACCTGGTCCAGCCCTAACTATATGCTTTAGCAAAAAGGAAAGTTTTAAGCCTAATCTTAAAAGTAGGTGTCTGTCTCCCAAATCCAAAAGGGAAGCTGGTTCCACAGAAGAGGGGCCTGAAAACTGAAGGTGGGCCATTTATATGGATACACTGTAATAACATGGGAATGGTTGGTGATATTAAAGTCCTGTTTGTGGCACATTAGTACTGTATATGTGAGGGGGCAAACTCTTCAAGATGGGTGGTGTCCATGGTCAGTGTTGGGGAGTAACGGAATACATGTTACGTATTTAAAATACAAAATATGAGTAACTGTATTCCGTTACAGTTACCGTTTAAAAAGGTGGTATTCAGAATACAGTTTCTTTGTTGAAATAAATGGATTACACTGCGGTACTTTCCTGTTTCATATTGTCGCGGGTCAGGACTGTTTGGGTTTTCTTTGACAGCTACGTTCTTTTGTTCCAGGCGGCAGCGTTACGGTTGCCATGGTTACAGGGCGACGCTCTCTCTCTCTCTCTGCGACTGTGTGTTTCCTGGGTGAGAGAGCGCCTTTTCGTTGTTGTTGTTGTGCTAAGCTAACAGGCAGAATGCTACAAGCATAGCTCTAAAGAATGTAGCATCATGGGCAGTGTAGTCCGTGTTGCAGGGAGAATGGACTGCCATACACGTTATATGTCTGTGAGCGCGAGGAGGGAGAAAAAGGGGAGTGGAAAGGTACGAGTTGTCATCGAGCAAAAATGGGAGCTGGAAGCATGTAAATATAATAATAACCACTGCAGCCAAGAAGAGAGCGTGACGAGCCCAGTTGTAAGTAAGCTATTAAGACTCGACTGTACGCTGTGTTCGTGTTTTCCTCCGAAAACAATAAGTTCAACGCCTCTCTCTGTCTCTCGCAAGAAAAGTTGACCCACACAACAAAGTAAAGCTATTTTTCGGCTACGAGCTGACAGGGACCCCGCCGTATTAGTCAGAGGTCCCTTTACTACAGTTCGGAGTCGCGGACCTTCAGTAATAGTAATAAATCACACAGCAATAGTACATTCACGTTGT
This sequence comes from Copadichromis virginalis, assembly GCF_057382275.1. Taxonomy (NCBI): domain Eukaryota; kingdom Metazoa; phylum Chordata; class Actinopteri; order Cichliformes; family Cichlidae; genus Copadichromis; species Copadichromis virginalis. Next base: position 11,072,723 of record NC_140629.1, read on the forward strand.
TGTAAAAAGCATGATAATATATTAAGTAATCCAAAGTATTCAGAATACGTTACTGTCATTGAGTAACGTAACGGAATACGTTACAGAATACATTTTGGGGCATGTATTCTGTATTCTGTAATGGAATACATTTTAAAAGTAACCTTCCCAACACTGACCATGGTGGCCATTTAGAAGTCAGCCATCTTGGATACAACTTTTTATTCCTATTTATTCTATTTATCCCCTTTGTATATTTTATTTATATTTGTCTCTGTATTTATATATGTGTGTGTGTGTGTGTGTATATATATATATATATATATATAACAGTTCTGTAACTGTAACTTCGGTCGTTGCTGTGCTTTTTTTGGAAGTCGAATTTCCCAGAGGAACCCACCCGAGGGATTAATAAAGTTCTATCTTATCTCTCTCTCTTATCTTAAGAAAAACAATGGTGTGCTTGGTTTCAACGTAACTTTATTCTTTCATGAGTTATTTACAAGTTTCTGACCACTTATAAAATGTGTTCAATGTGCTGCCCATTGTGTTGGATTGTCAGTGCAACCCTCTTCTCCCACTCTTCATACACTGACAGCAACACCGCAGGAGAAATGCCAGCACAGGCATTACAGTATTTGTAGTTTCAGGTGCTGCACATCTGGTATCTTCACACCATAGACAATTGCCTTCAGATGACCCCAAAGATAAAAGTCTAAGGGGGTCAGATCAGGAGACCTTGGGGGCCATTCCACTGGCCCACGGCGACCAATCCACTTTCCAGGAAAATGTTCATCTAGGAATGCTCGGACCTGGCACCCATAATGTGGTGGTGCACCGTGTTGCTGGAAAAACTCAGGGAACGTGCCAGCTTCAGTGCATAAAGAGGGAAACACATCATCATGTAGCGATTTCAAATATCCAGTGGCCTTGAGGTTTCCATTGATGAAGAATGGACCCACTATTGTTTTACCCCATATACCACACCAAACCATCACTTTTGTTGGTCCAACAGTCTTGGAGGGATCCATCCAATGTGGGTTAGTGTCAGACCAATAGCGGTGGTTTTGTTTGCTAACTTCACCATTCACATAAAAGTTTGCCTCATCACTGAACAAAATCTTCTGCGTGAACTGAGGTTCCTGTTCCAGTTTTTGTTTTGCCCATTCTGCAAATTCTGTGCGCCAATTTGGGTCATCCTCGTTGAGATGCTGCAGTAGCTGAAGTTTGTAAGGGTGCCATTTGTGAGTAGCTAATATCCGCCGAAGGGATGTTCGACTAATGCCACTCTCCAGTGACGTGCTATGCTGTGGGCTCTTGCTGAATGAAGCTAGGACAGCCACTGCTGTTTCTTCATTAGTGACAGTTTTCTTGCGTCCACATATTGGGCAAATCCAACACTGAATCAGTTTCGCGAAACTTAGCAAGCAGTTTGCTAACTGTAGCATGGGAGATGGGTGGTCTCGTAGGGTGTCTTGCATTGAAATCTGCTGCAATGACCCGGTTACTGCGTTCACCAGATATCAACACAATTGTGATCCGCTCCTCACGTGTTAACCTCTTTGACATGTCAATGGCTGTGAACAAAGAGAAACTTGTAAATAACTCATGGAATAATAAAGTTATGTTGAAACGTTATTTACGTTGTTATTTTGGTTAGTAATGTTCTTGCTGTGCCATAACATCTCATTAGTGATTTCGATGGAATGCAGGCTGTTATTTTAATGTATCAATTCTGAATTTAACAGGAAGCCAATGAAGGGAAGCCAAAACAGGAGAAATATGCTCTCTCTTTCTAGTCCCTGCCAGTACTCTTGCTGCAGCATTTTGGATTAGCTGAAGGCTTTTCAGTGAGTTTTTAGGACATCCTGATAATAATGAATTGCAGTAGTCCAGCCTGGAAGTAATAAATGCATGAACTAGTTTTTCAGCGTCACTCTGAGACAGGATATTTCTAACTGTAAAGATTTTGCGCAAATGGAAGAAAGCATTCTTACATATTTGTTTAATATGTGCGTTGAAGGACATGTCCTGGTCAAAAATGACTCCAAGGTTCCTCACAGCGTTACTGGAGGCCAAGGTAATGCCATCCAGAGTAAGAATCTGGTTAGATACCATATTTCTAAGATTTTCAGGGCCGAGTACAATAACCTCAGTTTTATCTGAATTAAGAAGCAGAAAGTTAGCGGCCATCCAGATCTTTATGTCTTTAAGACATTCCTGCAGTTTAACTAATTGGTGTGTGTTATCTGGCTTCATAGATAGATAGAGCTGGGTGTCATCTGCATAGCAGTGAAAATTTATGCTATGTCTTCTAATGATGCTGCCTAGGGGAAGCATGTATAGTGTAAACAGAATTGGTCCTAGCACTGAACCCTGTGGAACTCCATAATTAACCTCAGTGTGTGAAGAGGACTCTCCATTTACATGTACAAATTGGAGTCTATTAGAAAGATATGATACAAACCACTGCAGCGCAGTACCTGTAATACCTACAGCATGTTCTAATCGCTCTAATAGGATATTATGGTCAACAGTATCGAATGCTGCACTAAGGTCTAGCAGGACAAGCACAGAGATGAGTCCATTGTCAGAGGCCATAAGAAGATCATTTGTAACCTTCACTAAAGCTGTTTCTGTGCTGTGATGAGCTCTGAAACCTGACTGAAACTCTTCAAATAAGCCATTCCTCTGCAGATGATCTGTTAGCTGTTTGACAACTACTCTTTCAAGGTTTTTGATATGAAAGGAAGGTTGGAGATTGGCCTATAATTAGCTAAGACTGCTGGGTCTAGAGATGGCTTTTTGAGTAAAGGTTTAACTACAGCCACCTTGAAGGCCTGTGGTACATAGCCGATTATTAGAGATAGGTTGATCATATTTAAGATCGAAGGATTAGTTAATGGCAGGACTTCTTTGAGCAGTTTTGTAGGAATGGGGTCTAAAAGACACGTTGATGGTTTGGAGGAAGTAATTATTGAAGTTAACTCAGAAAGATCAATTGGAGAAAAAGAGTAACTTAACATCAACGGTACTAAGAGTAGCTGTAGATAATATTACATCTGTGGGATGATTATTGGAGTTATTATTGGATTTTATTATTATATTATTGGATGATTAAGTTCATGAAGTCATTACAAGTAAACGTTAAAGGGATGGTTGGCTCAAAAGAGCTCTGACTTTTTGTCAGCCTGGCTATAGTGCTGAAGAGAAACCTGGGGTTGTTCTTATTTTCTTCAATCAGTGACGAATAGTAAGATGTTCTGGCTTTGCGGAGGGCTATCTTATAAAGCAGCAAACTATTTCTCCAGGCTAAATGATGATCTTCTAAATTTGTGATATGCCATTTTCTTTCCAGCTTACGAGTCATCTGCTTTAGGGTACGTGTTTGAGAATTATACCACGGAGTCAGGTACTTCTGATTTGAGACCTTAGTTTTCACAGGAGCTACAGTATCCAGAGTCGTACGTAGTGAGGAGGTAAAATTATTAACAAGATAATCGACCTCTGTTGGAGTAGCATTCGGATAGCTGCTCTGCTCTATGTTGGTACAGGGCATTGAAGATGATAACCGTGGGTGGATTATATTCTTAAACTTAGTTACAGCACTTTCAGAAAGACATCTACTTTGATAAAGTCTACTCTCCACTGCTGTGTAATCAATTATTGTAAATGTAAATGTAATCAGGAAATGATCAGACAGGAGAGGGTTTTCAGGAAACACTGTTAAATGTTCAGTTTCTACGCCATATGTTAAAACAAGATCTAGAGTGTGATTAAAGTGGTGGGTGGGTTCTTTTACATTTTGAGAGAAGCCAATTGAGTCTAATAACAGATTAAATGCCATGTTGAGGCTGTCATTTTTAGCATCTACATGGATGAATCACCCACAATAATTATTTTATCTGAGCTCAGAACTAAATCAGATAAAAAGTCTGAGAAATCAGACAGAAACTCTGTGTAAGGCCCAGGTGGACGATAGATGATAACAAGTAAAACTGGTTTCTGAGTTTTACAGCTAGGGTGGACAAGGCTAAGCATCAGGCTTTCAAATGAATTAAAAGTCTGTCTCTTCTGTTTCATGCAAACATCTCATCTGTAGCACAACGTTGTGAACCTGTGTCCCACTGTGCTGTTCCCTTCACATGCCTAGGTCTATGCCCTGGGTGGTATTTCTGTGCTGCTGTAGAAGGGTGCTGGTGGTAAAACGGGCTGCTGAGATGCTGGTGTTGAGTTTGAATGTTTTTTTTTGATTTGGGTAACTTCAGCCCTCAAATCTTTTAGCAGCACCATGTCAGCATGCATTTCTTTTATATCTCTGAGAAGATCGGCGGGAAGGAGGAACTCTTTTCTGGGCTATGCTTCTCTTTCCCACTGGGGAATCATTAGACTGGACAGTATATACAGTAGCTACTCATGATGGAGCTGGATTTCCATTTCATTTGTGACTGGGATATTTAGCTTCTCTAGCAACAATTCATCTGAAGTATTTGTTTGCAGTAGCTAAGGGATCATATTTTAGATACATACATTCAACCCCCTGAGAAGCAAGCAGGATTTTCTATCTCATGTCCATTGTCCTGATCAAGAAATTGTTGGGCATCTCTCTACTACTCTGAACCTCAGAGATGAGTTGTTTCTATAACTCTGTGGCACTTTTCTCCTGGTAATGAGACCTGAGAAGATAAGTTAGGTAACTCCTTAACTGCAAGCCTGGTGTGATAGCACAAATTATAGCATCAGTTATTTCTGATTCTGGGTAGCCTTTATTGATCCCATTTTCAATTTGTCTGGTCAGACTGGAAAATGTGAGTCTGTCTTTTTGCCCAGGCTCTCCTATTTGACCTGATATCTTAAAATCTTTGCGCCACATGGAGCTGTTCGTGCTTTTGGAACAATATTTCTCACTGGGGTGCGAAGACTTAAGCCAGGTTTCATGCTATTTCTCATCAAGTCAATGGTGATTGACAAGAGGATTTCTCTTACAGGTCAGGGATGGTCCTCAAGCCAAACATTGCAGTGCCTCCAACTTTTGTGCTCTTAAACAGGGGGAAAAGTCAGGAGAGATTAATGAAGATGCTAATGTGCAGCTCTTGCTTTCACTCATCTGTGTTGAGTGTCAGTTACAAAAAAAACACAACCAAAACCATATTTTCTCTGCAGACATTTGCAGACATTCTGGAATTAATTGATAAGCGATTTTCCAGCTTCGGCGCGAGGTTGTCTCTGGTCAACATTCTATATTGTGAATTCAATTTCTTGAGGGAATCTTTGGAATTCAGCCAGCAGCTGAAACACCATCCGGGTGTACATATCCGGTCGTCAAGTCTGACGTCACTAGCCGTGTCTGGGCCTAAACTCCGTTGCAGGTCCATATATCAAACGATCACTATGGCATTACTGAGAGTTGAAAAACTGTCTAAAGTCTTTCATCTTTAATAAAATGATCAGCGTTCTGCTCTACCAGGTGTAACAATTGAGTTTAACATCCAGGCATCCATGAAAACGGAATTTATGACATTTAACGGAGTTAGAAGTTAGCAGGGAGTTAGCTCGCTAGCTTCTATCTAAATACAATATAGCATGTCCTGACTGCGGGGTTTTGGAAACAAATTAAAATGTACAGCTCTGTTATCACTTCCAACATACAGACAGAAAACTAAACAGCAGTGACATTTGTAGGGTTACTGAATGTAACCGAGGACAAGGGATGAGTAAACGGGGCAAAGAAATAAATTGATCATTTATTTATTACATGAGTTAGACATGCAAATTCCCAGTCATTTCCAGACAGGACTTACAACACATCCTGCTGATATCCCAGCTGCATATGAGACTTACCACACAAACTGTGCGAAAATAACACTGCAACCCGTCACAACCTGCTTAGCGACACTGCAATCGTGGCACACACTGCAAACAATTCGGGTCTCAGCGCAGCTGGGAATCAGTGCTATGCATGGCCTGCAATCTGGGAGATAAAGGGAAGAGGCACAAACAATTAAACAAAAAACAAAAAGGGAGGTTAGTCCGCCCTTACACAACTTACTCTCAATCAATAACCCCCTTTACGGCTGGACGGACTAACCAAAACAAAATTACAAATCAATCAAAAGAACGAAAAAAGGACAGCAGAGACAGCACCGAATATTGATCAGTTTCCCTGCGCGCAGTCGATCTAGGGCTTGATCAATTCTTCTATTAAAATTCGTGGTCACATGACAGTATACCCACTCGCACCTGAGTGAATTAATTGCCTCTGGTTTTTTCCACAGAAGTGCGCTGACTTCCCCCCACACACCCACTACCTTTTCACAGCTCTTCAGCCAATCACCTGGCAGAGAGCAACAAACTGCCAGGTGACACTTGTTACATGAAGTTTGGCTAGCTGGTATATAACTTTAGACTTACTGTATGCTAACGTCAAGGATGCATACAGCTCCTCCTCCCTCCCCCCACTTGGTAGGTCAGATCATAACCTGATTCACCTCACCCCCCGCTATGTGCCAATTGTGAGGAGGGAACCTGTGACCACCAGGACTGTTAGGAGGTGGTCAGAGGAGGCAATAGCGGAACTACAGGGCTGTTTCGAGGTGACCGACTGGGAAACACTCTGTGAGCCTCACGCCGAGGACATCAATGGGCTTACTGAGTGTATCACAGACTACATAACTTTCTGCACCGACTCCATTGTTCCAGCTCAGACTGTTCATTGTTATCCAAATAACAAGCCGTGGGTGACTAAGGACATCAAAGCCCTCCTCAACAACAAGAAGAGGGCTTTCAGAGGGGGCAACAAAGAGGAGGTGAGGAAGGTCCAGGTGTTACTAAAGGACAAGATCAGAGAGGCTAAGGACAATTACAGGAGGAAGCTGGAGTGGAAACTCCAGCAGAACAGCATGAGAGAGGTGTGGAGGGGCATGAAGACCATCACTGGATTCAGGCCAACCAACAGCAGGGGAGCTGAGGGAGGTGAGAATAGAGCCGACGAGTTGAATCTGTTTTTCAATAGATTCGACACCACAGTGTCTGCTCCCACCCCCACAACCTCACCTGCAGTCAGCCTGGAATCCAGAGCCACACCACTGTGCCAGCCTCTCTCTTCACATGTTGCCTCCTGTGAGATTCCTGACACCCCTCCCCCACCCATCACCTTCACTCAATACCAGGTTGAGATGCAAATGAGGAGACTTCAACTGTTTATGCTGAGTCTGAGTCTGCAGAGGGTCCCGGTGATGTGGAAGACATCATGCCTCGTCCCTGTACCAAAGACGCCTCGTCCCAGTGGCCCCCAGGATTACAGGCCCGTGGCACTGACCTCCCACATCATGAAGACCCTGGAAAGGCTCATCCTGGACCAGCTGCGACCCATAGTAAGACCACATCTGGATCCCCTTCAGTTCGCTTATCAGCCTCGTCTCGGAACAGAGGACGCCATCATCTACCTGCTCAATCGTGTCTACACCCATCTGGACCAGCCGGCGAGCACTGTGAGGGTCATGTTTTTTGACTTTTCCAGTGCTTTCAACACCATCAGGCCGACCCTCCTGGGTGATAAGTTAGCAGCGATGCAGGTGGATGCTTCTCTGGTGTCCTGGATTGTTGATTACCTGACAGGAAGACCACAATATGTACGTCTCCCACAGTGTGTGTCTGACAAGGTGATTAGCAACACAGGGGCACCACAGGGGACTGTCCTCTCCCCCTTCCTCTTCACCCTCTACACCACAGACTTCAGCCACTGCACAGAGACCTGCCATCTTCAGAAGTTTTCTGATGACTCTGCGGTGGTTGGATGCATCAGCAGGGATGATGAGACAGAGTACCGGGCTGTGGTCGACTCCTTTGTCACGTGGTGTGAGCAGAATCATCTGCAGCTCAACGTGGCAAAGACCAAGGAACTGATCGTGGACTTCAGGAAGACCAGGAAACACTTGACCCCTGTTTCAATCCAGGGGGTCAGTGTTGACATTGTGGAGGACTATAAATACCTTGGAGTACACATTGACAATAAACTGGACTGGGCTAAAAACACCACAGCACTTTACAGGAAGGGCCAGAGTCGTCTCTATTTTTTGAGGCGACTGAGGTCCTTCAACATCTGCCAGAAAATGCTGAGGATTTTCTATGAGTCTGTGGTGGCCAGTGCGATCCTCTATGCTGTTGCATGCTGGGGGAGCAGGCTGAGGGTCGCAGATGCCAACAGACTTAATAAACTGATCCGTAAGGCCAGCAATGTTGTGGGGATGGAGCTGGACTCCCTCAAGGTGGTGTCGGAGAGGCGGATGCTGTCCAAGATAAAGACAATGTTGGATAACACCTCCCACCCACTCCATGACATGTTGGTCAGTCACAGGAGCTCGTTCAGTGAGAGACTGAGATTACCGAAAAGCACCACTGAACGACACAGGAAATCATTCCTGCCTGTGGCCATCTCCCTGTACAACGCATCCACTTAACACACTGTTTGCTGCTACAACTACACATGTTTCTTTTCCAAATATTTATTTATAAGTGACTTATGTATGTATGTATGTATGTATATATATGTATATATTGTACTATTCTTAGTTAGCGTATTGTCTGTCTTGTCTTAATGTTGGTTTAAAATGGAGCACTGTAACAAAAAATAATTTCCCCCAGGGATCAATAAAGTATTCTGATTCTGATTCTGATTCTGATTATAATGATGTGCTATGTGACCGCTAGCGACACAGCTATGTTAGCATAATATAAACAAGCTAACTTTTTTCTCCACGCAAAAGTTAACGTGAGTGTTCTTGGTGGTCAGGAACAAATGTAATTGCTTGGCAGGATGCTGTAAAAGTACCAAAGTTCAGCCAGGAGAACAACTGAGATAATCCATCCACAATACGAGGTTAGTCATTCATATACTGCTGCATGGGCTGGGCTGTAGTTACATCCTAAGGTTTTAAAAACTGAGCTTAAATAAATGATTTGCGGTAATAAAAGCCGAGGGAGGTCAACAGTGATCACTGACTGTTTTAGGAGCTTTTTGAGATTAAATAGAAGAAAATACAAAACATTAAACATGTTAACAACACAAAAGCCATATTAAACGCAGACTACTTTAGGCCCAGAAGTAGGATTCATCACGTCATCACTTAACGACCGGATTGCACCCTTATGGAACCTCTTTTTGTTTGTTTGATTGTTTGTTTTGTTTTTTCCTCTCATTCATTTGAACATCGTTTAAAATAGTATATGATCCTGAAAGAAAAAACAACACTTTCGGGGTCTTTTACAAAGCTTTATACTCACAACAGACACCCATCTAAAAATGAAATTGATTTCCAGCAGAATTCTATAAAGAGATAACCCCCCTCATAATAAATCCTAATCAAACTGGTTTCATACATGGGAGGCATTCATCAACAAATACACGTTGATTACTTAATTTGATAGATTATTCATGCAGTAAAAACGCTGAAACTACAATGCAATTGCATCTCTAGATGCAAAAAACAAAAAAAAAAAACAAACAAAAACTTATTTGCTAGAGTTAACTGGAAATTTTTATTTGTAACTTTACACAAATTTGGTTTTAGAAACTCCTTCATGAACTGGTTAAAACATTATATAGTTTCCCAACAGCTTGTGTCAGGACAAATGACCAAACATCCTCCAGCTTCTGTCTCCAGAGGGGCACCAGACAGGGATGCCCACTCTCCCTTTCACTGTTTACAATTTTTATTGTGCCATCAATTACACCGGCTATAGTGAGTGAAGAGTGTTGAACATAAAATCATACTTTATGGGAATTACATGTTGCTTTTTCACCACTATTCACAAACCACTCTGTGAGGTAATTATATTAATAAACTCTTTCTCAAGAGCTTCAGATTATTTGATAAACTGGTTCAAATCTATAGTTCTTACAATGAATTGCTCCTTCCATAATTCTTCTTCCACCCCACTGTAATCTGGAGATATTAAATATTTAGGTATTAATGTTTCTCCTAGTCATGCAGATTTAACTAAATTAAACCACATTTCACTTTTGAAGAAAGTACAAGATGATCTGACTAGATGGAAGTCTCTGCTTATATCACTCACGGATAGAGTTGCTTCAATAAAAGTGATGGTTTTGCCAAGAATCAATTATTTATTCTCAGTGATCACGAGTAAACCATTGCCTAACTCGTTTGTATCTCTGGAGTCCTTTACAAAAATAAACCACTGCATTTTAGCTTAAAAACCCTGCAAAGGACCAGGGATAAAGGAAGACTAGACCTGCCTTTCACCACTATTCCATAGCTAACAGAGTACAATACATCTCAGGATGGTTAAAACATACTCTCTCAATTCAATTCAATTCAATTCTTTATTGCCCCACAAGGGGAAATTAGTTTAGCAGCAAGGGCAGCAATAGGAATAAACAAAATGCTAATAAAAAGCCACAAGACATTTATTTGCAATTAAGGGGACGAGTTGCAGTAGGGATAAAAGAAACCTGGAGTCTTTTTGTTTTCCTCACAGGTACTCTAAAACAACGGCCAGAGGGCAACAAGTCAAACTCACCGTGAAGTGGACGGTTAAAACAATTAACAATAAAATGAGCCTTCCTCAGCTCATGCTTGTTATAAATGGCAGAAAGCCCATCTTGCCAACACCCTGAGATTTTACTGGCAGTTTTTACAAAAAAGTCCCAACTGATTCATGTTCTTCAGAGTCATGTTACCAAACCAAGCAGCGATACAGAAAGAAATAATAGATTCAATAAAACGTTCTTTAAAAGACCTAATTTTCCTTAAAAAGAACAGTCTTTGCTGAACTTTTTTGGTAGTGGTATCAACACGAGGCTCAAAACACAGTTTGTGGTCAAGAACAACCCCTGAATACTTGTAACTCTCTACAATCTCAATATCAGCAGCTTTAATAGGAGATGAGCAGCCCTGGGGAGGAGAGGAGAGTACATCAGAAAGAACACTGTTCACTTTTACGCATTGCGACCTATTTGTCAAAAAGCCAACTGATCAAACTAGGATCAAGAAATAAAATTATTCAGTACCTTACCTGGAACAATGACAGCCTGTTTTCTAATCTTAGATACTGTCTGTAACTCTAGAGAAAGTGAAAAAATATGATGGAAAAATCCCACTCGACTGATCAGCACAAGTTTTCAGTAACTGCCCAGAAATGTTGTGAGGTCCAGGACTCTTAATCTTAGTGTGTCTAAAGAGATTAGCTGCCCCTCTCTCATCAATAAAAAATGATGGGGAAGTGGTAGTCAGAATCATAGAAGGCAGAGTAACACGACTCTTCCTCCAAGGTTTTCTTAGACGCTGACACGCACTGCCTTTCTTCCCATGTTTCCTTGAAACCTCAAGGCTTTTCAAAGTTTGTTCTTGACCAGGCATGAGAAACAAATCAGGGAAGCAATCCGTTCCCTCACAAAGTTAAAAATTTGGTTGAAAACTAAGTTAGAAAACACAAAAAAATGCCTGCTGCAGGTCGCCAGAAGAGAAGTGCCCCTAAGGTCCTAATTAATACATACACATTATTAGATACTTACATGGAGAAATCATGGAAGACAAGCACAATCCCACGCACAAATGTACAAACATACACTATCACACTCTATCTTGATTGACTGCCTCCAAACATATATTGTATTATTAGCACTGTGTGCTGTTTAATAACATTTAATATTTGTTATTTACTGTTAGCTAAATTAATTATTTACTGTTAATGCATATGTCAGTTGTTTCTGTGGTTTTTCTGCTGTGTTGGTTGTTTTTTTCCCCCCCAGCAGGGACTGAAGCGGTGTTTCTGTTAACTTTCTTCCCAACTTCTCTTTCTTTCTTCTTTTTTCATTTCCGTCCCATGGTCTTGTCCATTGTGATTGTTATAACTGAAAATAAAACATCCTAGTAAAGATCTAATCTAATAAAATATGGCTATAAAGGGAACCATTTTGCAAATGCTATATGGGTCCACTTGGGAAAGTAAATCTGTTGGGCATTTTTGGCCTTTAGACAACAATTCTGCTGTCCTGCTGGACAGGCAAGCAAAAACAATTGTTTTTTTTGTTTATTTTTACTTCAGTGCAGTTCAGCTGGGTTAAGTGATGGATGGAAAGAAATTTTACTGCAGCCATAGAAACAGTTCACAGGAAGGCGGAAAGGAGTTTCACTGGATCATAACAGTAAAATATAAGAAAGTACCAATTCTATTCATCACAGATTCAATAGAAAGAATTTGCCCACTGTGTGCACACTGCTGAGGCAAAAACAAAGCTAATTTCAAGTAATTTCTGCTCTGTTTCAATAAAATACCTGTTTTATTGAGGAACAATAACTGGGGCTTACCTCTAAACACTCAACATGAGGACTGAATGAAGAGTTTTAGGACAGCCAAAGTTTTGGCGCTTAACTCACAGCTTTGAGCATCCATGCAAAGTGTCGATTCTAAAAATAAACTCCAAATACCAGCTATAACAACCATAATGGGCAGGATTTTTTTTCAGCATTAGATGTGTGCTGAAAAAGACTTTAATTCACATTTAAATATTCTCCTCCTGAAAGTAAAACAAATACATAAGTCAGAAGGCCAGCTGCAAATTATTCCTGTTCACAACTGTCAGCCACAAACTGACGCTGTGCCTCGTCAGTAAATCCAGCAGCATTTTAACGTTAAAAGAACTCTTTCGGCTGCTGCAAACATTAGTAAATCTGACCCTACGTTTTCCTTGTTTTTTATAATTCGAGTCGTTATAATAAAGGCTTATTTGCCACAGGCCATTCTTGTTTATATGACAAACAAGCCACTTTTAACACTGAGAGGGCAGGGAAGCTGGAGGATCTTCCTACACCCCTGTTTCTTGCACCATGTCTGGGTTAGGAGTTGGCTGCATTCCAGAGTCACTGCTGGCTCTGGGGGCATCTTTTTGTCTGCACTTCAGATGTTTGGGTGGCTGTGAATGTGTGCGCGTGCGTGCATGTATGGTTAGGCCTTGGTCTGAGGTTTGCTGAGACTTGGTCCCTTTGGGACATTGTTATTGTGGGTGGGGGTTCCCCTCCGTGCCACTCCCCACTGGTTGTTTGTCTGGGGCTGAGGTGGCTGGCCTCTCCTCTGCTGGGGTCGGCTGCCTACTGCATCTGACTCTCTGGTACTCTTGACCTTGGGTTATGGGACCGCCGTCTGGAGCTGCCCTCTTCCCTCTCTTGGGGTGGATGCACGATTGTCATTGAGATGTCGAGGAGAGAAGGTCGCTTCACAATCAGAATGCAGAGAAGGAGAAACGGATTGTCCTCATGGAAGCGGGCAGTTGCAGTCTGACACATACAGGATTAATGATGCATTGAATTGTGAAAGGACCCAGAAAACAGTGTGTCAGCTTTCTAGAAATACATTTCAAAGGAACAGTTGCAGAGGACAGCCACACCTTTTGTCCCACGGTGTATAGAGGAGTGGGAGATCTCCTCCAATCTGCCGTACAGCAAGCTTGTGTTGTAGTCTGAAGCATCGCCACCTTGGTCTGGCGCCAAATCCTGCTGCTGCGGTGCAGTTGGTCCTGGAAGCAGGATTAACCGAAACCAAACAGCAGAGCACGGATTCCAGTTGTTGGTTTGTCCTCTCAGTTTGCCCATTAGACTGTGAGTGATAGCCCAAGGAGAGGCTCACTCCCACCCCAAAGCTGTGCAAAACCCGCTTCCACGCACGACACAAACTGAGGCCGTCATCAACAAGTAAGAGAGCAGTCTCAAAGGCAGAAGGGACTTTAGGCAAGGGAACAAAATGGTCAGCCTTAGAGAATCTGTCCACGATGGTAAGGATGACCAAGTGACCAGAGGAACGCGGCAGCCCCATGACAAAGTTCAAAGTGACCAAGGGCAAAAGCCTAGAAGTCGCCTGGTGACTGCTTTTAGAACGCGCACAACATACTCATGTGCATCCCCCTCCAACAAAGGCCATCAAAAGGACAGTTTCAACAAAGACACCATATGACGAATGCCAGGGTGACAGGCGAAGTGCGCAGTGTGCAGCCAATGCAGGACACACGGGCGCACGGTGGATGGAACAAATAGCTTACCCGGAGGTCCCGATCCCTGATTTCCCATACCAAGGCCCCCACCAAACAGGAGGGGGAACAATTGTGCCCACGTCCGAGGCCTCAGCTTCCGAGGAGAATTGGCGCAACAACGCATCTGCCTTCATGTTATGGGAGCCCAGACGGAAGGAAATCATAAAGTTAAAGCGGCTAAAGAACAACTGCCACCTGGTTTGCCTGGAATTAAGCCGCTTCACGCTTCGAATGTAGACGAGATTCCTATGATCGGTCCAAATCACAAACAGATGTTCTGCTCCCTCGAGCCAGTGGTGCAACTCCTCCAAGACCAACTTAAGAGCTGGAATTTTGCAGTTACCGACGCCGTAATTTCTCTTGGCAGAACTAAACCGCGGAGAGAAAGAAAGCGCACATCGTCCGGCGAAATTTGAGACAGCACAGCTCCTGCGCCCGCATCTGAAGCGTCAGCTTCAACAACAAACTGCCTGGACACATCGGGGTGGGTGAGGACGGAAGCGGAGCAAAATAGCTCCTTAAGTCGTGAAAAAGCTTGTTCGGTTTCCGGTGTCCACTGAAAACCACGAGTGGGGATGTCAAACTAGTGAGCGGAAGCACAACGCAACTGAAATTCTTAATGAACCGCTGATAAAAATTAGCGAATCCCAGAAACCTCTGTAATTGCTTGTGTGTGGAAGAGGTCGGCCAACTCACAATGGCTTACAGGGGTCAGCTCAAAGCCACTGTCCCTTTTCTAGTATGTAACCCAAAAAGGACACTGACTCGGCATGGAAGACACATAACTCAGCTTTCACAAAGAGCTTATTTTCCAGAAACCACTGTAACACACAGCGCACCTGCTGTACGCGGTCATCTAGTGATCTGGAAAAAATTAGAATGTCGTCCAGATATGCAAAGACGAAGCGGTTCAAAAAGTCCTGCAACACATCATTGATCAGAGCCTGAAACACTGCAGGCGCAATTGGTCAGTCCAAGGTCCAACTTAGTGAAAACAATCGCTTTCTGTAACGGGGCAAAGGCGGAAGAAATTAGTGGAAGGGCATATTTATTCCTTACAGTGATGTTATTAAGTCCGCGTCAGTCAACACAAGGTCTGAGGGATCCGTCCTTTTTCCCTACAAAAAAGAAACCCCCAGCCACGGGTGAAGAGGATGGCCGAATCAAGCCTGCCTCCAGTGACTCTGTAATATACGCTTCCATGGCAGCCCTCTCCGGCCCAGAGAGATTGTACAGCTCTGGCAACAGTTCAATAGAACAGTCATACGGCCGGTGAGGAGGCAGAGGCAGAGTGCAACGTTTGCTGAAAACTGGCCTCAGATCATGGTACACCTCCGGCACAGACGACAGGTCCAAATCTTCTTGTGTCAATTCGGGACCACTGGCCACCGAAGGAGGTAAAGCAGACTGTAAACAATGTGACAAACAATGGCTACTCCAACTCTCTATACGACGGGTGGCCCAGTTGATATGAGGATTGTGGCACTCGAACCAAGGATAACCCAAGACGACGGGGGAGTCAGGGGACGCGAAAACAAAAAACCGGAGAAATTTAGGATGATTGCCCAAGAGAATTAATGAGAAAGGTTCCGTTTCATGGGTGACCAACGGCAGGGTCTGACCATTGACGGCAATAACCAAAACGGGGACCTTTAGAAGCCCTGTTTCAATACCAGTGTTGTACCAGACCGTTGTTGATCAAGTTCTGTTCAGCCTCAGAGTCTAAAAGAGCTCGAGTAGAGTAGGTCTTGGTGTATTTATACAAGATAGCGGAGAGCTGCATGTGGGGAACCTGAGACCAAGAAAAGGTGCCACCCACTAGTTACTGATGGGCCTCGCCCTTTAACCGAAGCTGGTAGGTAGATACAAAGTGGCCTGACTGACCACAATACAAGCATAGCCGCAAACATAGTCTCTGACGCTCTTCGGGGGCAAGTCTCATACCACCCAACTGCATCGGTTCCTCAGCATTATTCCCAGGAGGCGACCATGCTTGGACCGGAGCGGGATGGAGTGAAGGTTGAGCAACAGTGGGCATTCCCCGTAAATGGTACTAGGGCCGGAGGAGCAGGGTCGTGAGTCGAACCGGCATTCTGGTTCGGGTGGAGGGGGCGAAGGACCGGTAGTCAAGGGAGGAATGAGTCGGGCTAGTGTTTCCTGAATAGCCATCAGGGTATCATTAACCCGACCAGCCTATTGTTCTGACTCACGGAACTGATGGGTCAAGCTCAACAGAGATTCCTCGTGTCTCTGGAGCTCGTCACTAGGAACCCGATGTGTGCGCTCTGCAGAGTCCATAGAATGGTCGGAATCTTCTGTTAGGCTGAACGAGCGGACTCTATGGCAGAACACACAGAAACGCAGGGAATGCAGAGTGCTCTTTATTTACAAGGCCCGGATTATTTACACAGGGTGAGAGGTTGTGTACAGTGACAAATAAACTGAGGGAAACCAGGGAAGGGAGCTGACACGAACTCAGAGTGAATGGGGAAATCAGCGCACGCAGGATGCAGAGGTAAAGATGAAGTTGATCTCTGTAGTGATCCCGGAAATACGGCTTCACCAGCAGCTGACAGGCAAGCAGTTGACGGCAGTCAGGGAGGCGACAATATTCCAACACCAGACGTCTGTCACACTGCTCCTAAAAAACGCTCCATCAAATGACGTCTGATGTACCGCTGGTATGCCAACATCCTACCTGTGCTGAAAAAGGAAGCAAACCCATGACACCACACCAGAGAAACACCACCTAATAATATTGCCATATTTGGAATACTGTGTGGAAGTCTTGGGAAATACATACAAAACTTCACTTCAACCAAGGGCGTAGATTTGGTTTTGGCATTGGTGAGGACGAATGATTCAACCACCAAACCCTGCCCCGTTTCTTTTTTTTTTTTTTTTTTTTTCCTTTTTGTCTTTGCTTCTTGATTAAAAAAAAAAAAGAAAAAAGAAAAAGGGAGAAATATACTTGCCTACATATGCTTTTCTACATGTTTTTAAACCATTTAAAATTACAATTCATAGTTCTATATGTGAATTATATCATGTTAAACTACTATTAAACAAATGACTAAGTATTTTAGACTTTATTTTACTTCAGCCATATTCCATATAAATCAGGTATCATACAAAAATAGCTTCAAATACAGTAATGAACCACCAAGTCATCATCCAGTTTCACCTGTGATCTTGTATCACCATTGCTCTCTGAGCTTTGTGTTGGTTCTTCTGTCACCTGACAAATAGGACATACATGACAATAAGAATAAAATGTGTAGCTGCTTCAGTGTTTCTGTCAATTATATTTGCAAAATCATGACTACCTCATGATATTTTGTCTCAAAAACTAACCACATGAATATCAGAATCAGAATCAGAATCAGAATGGGGTTTATTGCCAAATGTTGAGCAGGTTTACAACATTAGGAAATTGCTGCGGTGCTTCAGTGCAAACATGCTGTCATAAATATGTCAGTGCCGTTAGGATGAAATTATTGTGTCACCAACATTTTAATGTTGGACATATACAGGGAGTGCAGAATTATTAGGCAAGTTGTATTTTTGAGGAATAATTTTATTATGGAACAACAACCATGTTCTCAATGAACCCAAAAAACTCATTAATATCAAAGCTGAATGTTTTTGGAAGTAGTTTTTAGTTTGTTTTTAGTTTTAGCTATTTTAGGGGGATATCTGTGTGTGCAGGTGACTATTACTGTGCATAATTATTAGGCAACTTAACAAAAAACAAATATATACCCATTTCAATTATTTATTTTTACCAGTGAAACCAATATAACATCTCCACATTCACAAATATACATTTCTGACATTCAAAAACAAAACAAAAACAAATCAGCAACCAATATAGCCACCTTTCTTTGCAAGGACACTCAAAAGCCTGCCATCCATGGATTCTGTCAGTGTTTTGATCTGTTCACCATCAACATTGCGTGCAGCAGCAACCACAGCCTCCTAGACACTGTTCAGAGAGGTGTACTGTTTTCCCTCCTTGTAAATCTCACATTTGATGATGGACCACAGGTTCTCAATAGGGTTCAGATCAGGTGAACAAGGTGGCCATGTCATTAGTTTTTCTTCTTTTATACCCTTTCTTGCCAGCCACGCTGTGGAGTACTTGGACGCGTGTGATGGAGCATTGTCCTGCATGAAAATCATGTTTTTCTTGAAGGATGCAGACCTCTTCCTGTACCACTGCTTGAAGAAGGTGTCTTCCAGAAACTGGCAGTAGGACTGGGAGTTGAGCTTGACTCCATCCTCAACCCGAAAAGGCCCCACAAGCTCATCTTTGATGATACCAGCCCAAACCAGCCCAAACTCCACCTCCACCTTGCTGGCGTCTGAGTCGGACTGGAGCTCTCTGCCCTTTACCAATCCAGCCACGGGCCCATCCATCTGGCCCATCAAGACTCACTCTCATTTCATCAGTCCATAAAACCTTAGAAAAACCAGTCTTGAGATATTTCTTGGCCCAGTCTTGACGTTTCAGCTTGTGTGTCTTGTTCAGTGGTGGTCGTCTTTCAGCCTTTCTTACCTTGGCCATGTCTCTGAGTATTCAAAGGAGCTTGCAAAGAAAAGCATCTGGACTTCTTTAAGTTGCTTGAAGACGTTTCACCTCTCATCCGAGAAGCTTCTTCAGTTCTAAGGTCAAATGGTGGAGAGTCCCAGATATAAACCTAGTGGGAGTAACCCCCACAGAGGGACAAAAGGACCCCCTGATGATCCTCTAATCGCCTGAGCCAAGGTGTGAAACTGGGTGTGGGTCCCAATCAGCCACGACATCCCGGTGTATTTCAGACCCAGCAACACGCTCAGACAAAAACTGGTTCACCCAAAAGACAAAACGCCAAAACACAGACTTAACAATGTGGTGTATGCTGTACAGTGCAGCGAGGAATGCCCAGACCTCTACATTGGAGAGACCAAACAGCCACTTCACAAGCGCATGGCACAACACAGAAGAGCCACCTCCACAGGACAAGACTCAGCAGTCCATCTGCATCTTAAGGATAAAGGACACTCTTTCGAGGATGCCAATGTTCACATTTTGGACAGAGAGGACAGATGGTTTGAAAGAGGAGTGAAAGAAGCCATCTATGTCCACTGTGAGCGACCATCTTTGAACAGAGGCAGGGGTTTACGACACCAACTCTCTGCCATCTATAATCCAGTTTTGAGATCCCTTCCCAGACGCCTTAACGCCCACTCACATCCTGGGCCAGCTGACCTCAGGAATTCGCATGATAAGGTGGGGCCAGGTTTCACAATGAACACACCCGAAACTCTGGCTGATTGGGACCCACACCCAGTTTCACACCTTGGCTCAGGCGATTAGAGGATCATCAGGGGGTCCTTTTCTCCCTCTGTGGGGGTTACTCCCACTAGGTTTATATCTGGGACTCTCCACCATTTGACCTTAGAACTGAAGAAGCTTCTCGGATGAGAGGTGAAACGTCTTCAAGCAACTTAAAGAAGTCCAGACGCTTTTCTTTGCAAGCTCCTTTGACTACGATGACCTGGATGACTGAGAACCTTCACAGACATCTCTGAGTATTGCACACCTTGTGCTTTTGGGCACTCCAGTGATGTTGCAGCTCTGAAATATGGCCAAACTGGTGGCAAGTGGCATTTTGGCAGCTGCACGCTTGACTTTTCTCAGTTCATGGGCAGTTATTTTGCACCTTGGTTTTTCCACACGCTTCTTGCGACCCTGTTGACTATTTTGAATGAAACGCTTGATTGTTCGATGATCACGCTTCAGAAGCTGTGCAATTTTGAGACTGCTGCATCCCTCTGCAAGATATCTCACTATTTTTGACTTTTCTGAGCCTGTCAAGTCCTTCTTTTGACCCATTTTGCCAAAGGAAAGGGCGTTGCCTAATAATTATGCACACCTGATATAGGGTGTTGATGTCATTAGACCACACCCCTTCTCATTACAGCGATGCACATCACCTAATATGCTTAATTGGTAGTAGGCTTTCGAGCCTATACAGCTTGGAGTAAGACAACATGCATGAAGAGGATGATGCGGACAAAATACTAATTTGCCTAATAATTCTGCACTCCCTGTAATTTTAACAGCCTCTGTAAACTAATATCCTGGCTTGTTCAAGGCTGCCGTTTTTTCTGACAGTTTCAATCAAAATTAGAAATGCTAGGAGACTGAGATAACTAATAGTGCTGCCTGATGTGCAGTTAGTTTCCAAAACACGTTATTTATGGTTACATACAATTTTAGACTGATGTGGGCCAAAGCCTAGCATTGCCTGTAACGTTATTATGACGGACACATTTTATGAGTGAACTTGACTTTAAGTGACTTACAGGTTTCTTTGAAAAATACTTTCTTATATCCAGGTTCTTCTTTTTGCTGCCATCCTCCTCTCCTCCTCCGGGTACTCTCAGCGCAGGCTTGCCGCTGCTAAAACTAAACAGAGCTCCCTGAAAGGCACAGCCAATAACATTGGCCATATTTGTCACATGAGGTAGGACTCCAGTAGAGAGCGTAACTCTTTCTGCACCGCTAGGTGAATGAGACGTTGACAGATCTTTTTTTTTTCTTTCTATTTTTTTTTTTCTTTACTCGAAGAGATCAAATTATTGGTGGGGACAATTCAATAATCACTGGATATTGGTGGGGACATGTCCCTTCCGTCCATGCCAAATCTACGCCCTTGACTTCAACCATTATGTAAAATTTTGAAAAAAGCAATCAAGATGATTACTAAAGCAGGATTTAGAGACCACACTAACATTTTTTGAACATGTTCTAGAAATTAAAAATCCTGAAGTTTATGGATCTTATAAAATATAAAACTGCAAAAATTATGTACAAAGCCAGATACAATATGTTACCAGGAAATGTACAAAGGATGTTTTTTGACAGAGAAGGGGACTATGATTTGAGGGGAAAATTAAATTTGAAGACTCTTAAGCACGGACAAGGGTTAAAATGGTAATACTAAAGGTAATACCATTTGTGGGGTACAACTGTGGAACAGTTTTCCTGTGGACCTACAGCAATGTTCAAGCATTATTCAGTTCATAAAGATCTTTCGAAAACTGCTTTTGGAAGAATATGAAGCTGATAAAGTTGATGACTGACAGTATATATAAATCTGCCCAATTGTATCTGAATTATATCTATCACTGTAGCTATGGTTATACATGTCCTTGATTCCTTGTTTATTGTGTGGGCTAAGTGATAAGGGGAAGTTGGTTTAACACTTTTATTTGTTTTTGTTTGAGCACATACATTTGTATTGTCGTTAACAACGTGAATACTAAAAATAAACAAAACCGTTAGCAAGAGGAAGGTACAGATGGTCTACAGCGCTCAAAGCACTCAGACCATGATTCTGCCATTGAAATAACAGGGCCCTGTTTCAGGAAGCCGGTTTAGTGGAAAAACTGAGTAAGTATACCCTGAGTTAACGAAAACTCTGGGTTTTCGGTTTCACAAAGCGAGTTCAGCTGAAGCCTGAGTGAGTCACTATGACGACACACTCCGTGAAGCTAACCTGCCCCCTAGCAGGTTTACTACAACTAACCCTGACTGTCTCCGCCCCTTTGTCGGAAACCTGACAGTAGGAAGTGTCGGACATGGCGTGCCACTTCCTTGAAGAGCCAGTAGATCGTGAAGCCCAAATTCTCCGCAGAGCTCTCCGCCGGGAGAGAGTGATCAGAGCGCGTTTGGACATTTTATCATTTCCTGATGATTTTCTGTGCGAACGTTACCGTTTCTCAGCACAATCTATAATTTATTTGGATAACATCCTCAGGCCATATATTACGCATGTGACACATCGCGGACATGCTCTCAGTTCATTGCATATTATTTGTATTGCACTTCGGTTTCTTGCAAACGGGAGCTTTCTGTATAATATTGGTGACGCTGAGCACGTTTCCAAGGCTACCGTCTGTCGGGCAGTCAGGAATGTTACAGTTGCACTGAAACGTCTCCTGTACTCGTCTGTGGTGTTCCCCGGTCACAGACCCACAAGATTTATCAAAGAGGGATGCCACAAAATTGCAGGTATCAGGATGACCAAAACTTAATGTATGATGTGGTGATACTTGGACTACTACTTAAATTGCACATTTATTTTCAGGGTTCCCAGGCGTGATTGGCTGTACAGATGGCACTCACATTCCAATCATTGCTCCTTCAGTAAATGAAGGAGACTATGTGAACAGGAAGTCTTTCCACAGCATTAATGTACAGGTACATAGTTCCCTGTAGCATGTCAAACTAACAAATTATTTCATTATAGTAATGGATGCTAATTTGTGTTCTCTGCACTGTGAAGATCATATGTGATGCTGCCAACATTATCACAAATGTGGAAGCCAAGTGGCCAGGCTCTGTCCATGACTCACAAATATTCCGTGAATGTACACTGAGCACAAAATTTGGACATGGTGAGTTGAGAATACTTTAAAATATATAAAGACCAATTGCTTCAGGGACATTTGAACTGAAGTGTACCCTTCTGTTCACTGGCTACTTGCTTGGTGATAGGGGGTATCCATGTTTACCCTATTTGCTTACCCCTTACCCTGACCCTGAACCGGGCCCACAGCAGCGATATAATCTGGCTAATTGCAGGACAAGAGCCAGAATTGAAATGACTATCGGAATGCTTAAGGCCCGGTTCCAGTGCCTGCAAAGACTCAGGGTCACCCCAGAAAGGGCATGTGACATTATTGTGGCATGTGTGATTCTTCACAACATTGCCACAATTAGAGGAGAACACTATCCTTCTGAACCAAACATCAGCAGTGATCCAAACCATGAACATCCTGACCCTCCCACGGACATACAAGATGGAAGAGCAGTCAGAGACACCATATGTCACAATCATTTCTTTTGACCCATCACCTCAACATGTTGAAAGAAGAATAAACAGATTTTTTGTTCAACTGGCTTTATTGGTCGCCTGTATTTCCTGTACACAAAGTATTAAAAGATGTAAACCTCATAAAGTGTCTCTGTTGCTTCCTCCTCCTTAACAGCTGTCAATGTTTCTTCATTATTTTCCTGTAGTAAAGAAATAGACAACATTGCTGTTCTACTGTAAACTCATATAATCTGTGGAGTATTACTCACAACTGCATGTTGGTCTGGCTCAACAGGAGGCTGCACCAGATGCAGTACACCATCACCATCAACTGATAGAATATGAGGTTTATACAGGTCACTTATAACTTACAAGGGACCAAATGGCAATTAACAAACATACCAAGCACCTTACACTT
This sequence comes from Copadichromis virginalis, assembly GCF_057382275.1. Classification (NCBI taxonomy): domain Eukaryota; kingdom Metazoa; phylum Chordata; class Actinopteri; order Cichliformes; family Cichlidae; genus Copadichromis; species Copadichromis virginalis. The sequence goes on from NC_140629.1 coordinate 11,096,034, forward strand.
CATTGTCATTATGCTCTCAAAGACAACCAAGGCTGAGGGAAGGCAAGATCAGTCGGAAAATAACTTCACTACAAAATAATCCATTATGGTAAAGAGTTTATCAAATGAATGAGTAGCACTGCAAAGGTGACTGTGAAGAAAGGATGTATGCACATCATGTATTATTTTGAATTTACCCCTTATGTAGGCACTTGTGTCTTGCGGGGTTATTGCCTCAGAGGATGTCCCCGCAGAGATGCCTTCGGCCACAGGGCGCCCACTGTTTTGGCTGAGGGCCAACTGCTCAGCCTCTGTGAGTGGTGGTGGTGGAGGACCCCCACCTGTTTTTCGGGCCTCCGCTTTTTTTCTGTTGGCTATAACGGGCCACATTTGAGCATACAGAGTAAGCAAATATGTACTTGTAATGTGCTCAGATAATTTCAATAAGTGCTTACAGAAAGAAAATTAATGTAGCCTCTAACTGCAATTGATTTACATGGGACAAACAGACCAAGCAGTATGGCTCATAATACAATTACACCTTACCTGTTTGGACTATATTTTTATATTTCATTTTTACTTGCTGCCAGGCACGTTTGGGGCCTGTTGGGTTGCACCTGCGCTCACATCACATCACAAAATAAAATGTATAAAATAACAAATAAAATAACATATGATAAAATAACGTGTTAAATGGGTGGAAATCCCTAGATCAATGTTTATATTAACACTCACGCATTGACTCTGTCGGCTATGTTTTGCCATGCATGCTTTTGCAGCTGTGGCTGTGTTACTTTTTTCCGCGGAATTTGCATGTTATCGGCATATGCTGCCATCAGAATTTCGGCCTCAAGCGCTGTAAGATACATTGACCGCGCCTTCTTTCCCTCCGTCTCCATGGTGACTCGCTTAATCTGTGCTCCGCTTATCAGGGCTTTATGTATCCTCGTCCGCGCGCTTCACTTGGGGTTAAAGCAACTCCGCGTTGACTGAACTAATTGTTATCAGCCTTTCTGAAACGGAATATTCCGAGTTGGACAGTTCGGGGTTACTCAACCGTGAGTGTCGTTTTTCACTCTGAGTTTTCCAAACCGGCTTCCTGAAACAGGGCCCAGGACAGGTTATTAAAAAAACAAACAAAAACGTTTACAAGTGAGATGCACGTTTTGTGGTCTATCTTCTGCACATTGTAGTTTCAACACAGCGTCATATTGGGTTTACGAGTGTCGTTCCAATTCACAACACACGGCTCTTCTCTTTTCCTAAGTCATTAGATTTTTCTCCTACTGAATTTTAGGTGAAAAAGTCACCAAGGTCAGGAATCCGGTCGTTAAGTGATGACGTGACGAATCCTACTTCCGGGCCTAAGTAGTCTGCGTTTAATGTTTTGTATTTTCTTCTATTTAATCTCAAAAAGCTCCTAAAACACTGAAACTCTCCACATCTCTCTTGTACACTCAGGAACTGTTATCTTGTACTCCAGGGTTTACTATTCGTATTATTAGATTGGACCCTTTCTTTTTTCTTTTTGTACACCCACTGGTACTCCTATAATTATGAGGTGGGAGTGTATGTTTCATATTGTTTTATGTTCTTCAAAAAGAAAACGGCACATTGTTCAATTTGTCTTTTGTAAAAATGGATGCAGAAACTTTAATAAAAATATCTGAGGAAAGCGGGGGGGGAAAAAGCTCCTAAAACAGTCAGTGATCACTGTTGACCTCCCTCGACTTTTATTACCGCTAATCATTTATTTAAGCTCAGTTTTTAAAACCTTAGGATGTAACTACAGCCCAGCCCATGCAGCAGTATAATAATAATAATGGATTGGATTTATATAGCGCTTTTCAAGGCACCCAAAGCGCTTTACAATGCCACTATTCATTCACTCTTGCATTCATACAGTGGTGGAGGCAAGCTACGGTTGTAGCCACAATTGCCCTGGGGCAGACTAACAGAAGCGAGGCTGCCATATCGCGCCATCGGCCCCTCTGGCCAACACCAGTAGGTAGTAGGGTAAGTGTCTTGCCCAAGGACACAACGACCAGGACAGAGAGCCCGGGGATCGAACCGGCGACCTTCCAGTTACAGATGCACTTCCCAACTGAGCCATACCCCGAGTATATGAATGACTAACCCCGTATTGTGGATCGATCATCTCAGTTGTTCTCCTGGCTGAAGTTTGGTCCTTTTACAGCATCCTGCCATGCGATTACATTTGTTCCTGACCACTGAGAACACTCACGTTAACTTTTATCGAGTGGAAAAAAAGTTAGCTTGTTTATATTATGCTAACATAGCTGTGTCGCTAGCGGTCACGTAGCACATCATTATATACCAGCTACCCAAACTTCAGTAACCCTACAAACGTCACTGCTGTTTAGTTTTCGGTCTTCATTTATGTTGGAAGTGATAACAGAGCTGTATGTTTTAATTTGTTTCCAAAACCCCGCATTCAGGACATGCTATATTGTATTTAGATAGAAGCTAGCGAGCTAACTTCCTGCTAACTTCTAACTCCGTTAAATGTGTCATAAATTCCGTTTTCATGGATGCCTGGATGTTAAACTCAATTTGTTACACCTGGTAGAGCAGAACGCCGATCATTTTATTAAAGATGAAAGACTTTAGACAGTTTTTCAACTCTCAGTAATGCCATAGTGATCGTTTGATATATGGACCGGCAGCGGAGTTTAGGCCCAGACACGGCTAGTGACGTCAGACTTAACGACCGGATAGTAGGTAGGAAATGCTTTTGGAACGTACCCTGTTAGGGTTAGCTTCACCCTAATGAAAAATGGCTCTGCGCTGCCAGCTACTGCGGTTCTTTTCCGTGTCCAGCATGTGGTGCTAAAGTGCCATAAAAGGCAAAGAGGGTCTGGCTCAGCAGCATGCAGCTCGTGCCTTTGCGCCGGTATCAGAGCTCAGCATAGTTGCAGACGTCAGGAGTCATGGATATCAGCCACATAAACACACGCATTAAATCGTTCCATTTTTGTCAAAACCTCTTAGTTTTGACCCGTTAATATGGACCGTTGTCTTTAAGGAAATTCTTTAACCAGCAGGAGTGAGGACTGTTAAGAAGCACAGCGTACGTTTGAGTGGAGTGGGGATGCAGAGATTCCCAGTCTCTCCTCGCATGAATCCCAGCAGGCAGTGCAGAGGAAATACAAATGTGACCACCCACCTATGAGAAGGAAGTGCAGTGTGTTGCAGTAGCTGGCCTGTGTGCCTCCAGTGTTTCACAGAAGCATCATGGCTGAAGATAAAACAGCGTGGTTTCTACATCATGGCTTCCTTTATAACGCAGGAAACCAAATCCGGTTTTATTAAATTAAAAAAAAAAGAAAAAAAAAGAAACTCGTAAAAAAAAAAGAACAGGAAACAGAAAAAAACAATTCACAAATAAACAAGCTAATCAATTAGCAGGTGGAATGGTTAATTGGCTAGGACACAGCCCAAATAGGTTCTGGACTGAACCACTACAGATTAAAAAGGGGGAGTGGGGGGGAGAGGGAATTACCCACATGTCCAAAAGTAATTCATACTCAAAATTACACAGAAAAATGCAAACAGGTTGATATAACTTTTATTTAAATACAAACTGTTTGGTATTTTTGCAATAGCCTTGATGAAGGCCACAAGCCAAAATGCGTTGCTCACCTAATAAATTTGTTCCCCAATACTTTAAGTGTCACTGGAGTTTTCACATCATCAGATCTAGGAGTAGGTGAAGTTGTGCCAGAAAATTTTGTTCCCTTTTAGTTGAAGATAGTTCTTTTGTTATTAGCTCAACTCTGGAGACGCATGTAAAGCTTTTTTTCCCTTCTTCTTTTTTTAATCATAACTATACTTTAAAATCAAAAAACAAATTTAAATTAGCTTTAGCAGTAACTATTGGGTAAGCTTTCTGTGGCAGTGATCTACCATTATTTTTGTAAATTAAAAAAAAAATTAAGGAGTGGGACAATGCTCTGAGGAAAAAAAAATACAGCATTTTCTGAGAGAAATGTCAAAATGTGCTAAAGTCAGACAAAACTTCCCAGAAATTATGAGGTCTAAGACGGCAGCAGTAAATGGTCACGGCCACATAAAGTTATGAGTTACTAAGGTTGTAACCAGCAAGATCCCAAACACTGGTCCTTAGATTTGTGGTTCCAAATAAATAAATAACATCACATCATGCACCAGGCTCTTGTGAACAGGCCAGATTCTCACCTATGTCTCCACAGGTGCTTCTGATACATAACTCTGGGATAAAATCACAAGTCCTTTTTAACTGAGGATTCCAATTTCAAATTAGAATTGGATTGGAGAACACTGGGTAAACAGCCGTCTTTGATATATTTTGGTTTGTCTATAACAAAAAAATAAATAAATCTGTTTTTCATTGCATTTCACAGATGTTATAATTTCAGAATGATTTTGTTTTTTCCTGTACATTTGTAGCCATGGGATATTTTAACAATCTGTCTGCTTTAGTAAAGTAATAACATTTTCTGTGGCTTAACAACAGGACTGAAACAACACAGCACATAAGTTGTATGACATGCTGTTGGATGTGTCGTTGCCAAAGTAGCCCAGTTTTCTACACACAGAACAAAACGGTTACATTTTCTCAACAGGACTTTTATTGCAATAACCAGAGAAACCTACCACATCCACGTGCCAACATGTTACACTGTTCACCAACCAATCAAATGTTTTTCTATCCCATTTCACATTCTTTCTGAATTTCATCATCAATCAGTATCATCATCGCAGCTTGGAATTAAACACAATCATTTGATTCAGCTTCTTTTTTTTTTTTTTTTAAGTAACGGTCCTAATGAAAGTAAGGATACACTGAGTTACTAGTGTGTTTGCCTTGCTCAGGGGCCCACCTTAGGGCAGGATGTCAGGCTCAGCTGACTGATGCCCTTTCATTATTGCACTGCTTGCTGCATCTCCCACAGTAGTGCAACAGGGAAAGAGTGTCAAGCAGAGAGCATCCTGTCGCTGCCATGCCGAAAGCCAAAGGGCAAAGTGAAGAGGAGGATTTCCTCTTCATCAGGCTGTGAGTAAATCTCCTGTGCACACATCATGAACTAACTTTAGCCTTTGTGTTGTGCTACCAGAGACCTAAACATTCACAAAATACTGCAGCAAAAAGCTGAGGACACGTGTAACTGCACATACAAGCATAACAGGGGAAATGTACTCTTGCCAAGTGAGAATCGTGTAGGAGCAGAACGCTTTCATACGTGCACTGATGAGTGTCAGCAACAAGCCTCAGAGTTTAGAATGGAGTGGCAGTGTCCACAAGACCAGCTGTCAGACATGGACTGCTTCATTTGTATCCATTTCAACCCAATCAGTGAGCACAGCAATGATTTCAGTCACTGATGAGATATTTCTTCTCTCAAGAGCCTTTTATCAGTCTGATATTTAAAGGGTCAGTTCATGCCAAAATATAAACATTCAACATATCTACAGTGTTATTTTTGTCCAGGTTTTGTAACAACCCTCTTAAAGGTTACTGCATCCACACTCACACAATGCTATGACATCTTATTTCTGTGGATTTGTCCATGGTAAGGTCTCAGATGTTGCACAATATCTTTAAAATTAGAAACATCCTGTCTCTGAGTGATGCTGAAAAACTAGTTCATGCATTTATTACTTCTAGGCTGGACTACTATAATTCGTTATTATCGGTATGTCCTAAAAACTCCCTGAAAAGCCTTCCGTTGATCCAAAATGCTGCATCTAGTATAAAGACAGGGACTAGAAAGAAAGAGCATATTTCTCTCTATTCAGTCTAAAATTTAAAATCCTCCTTACATGCAAGGTATTGAATAATCAGGTCCCATCTTATCTTAAAGACTATATAGTACCGTATCTCCCCAAGAGAACACTTCAATCTCGGACTGCAGATCCCAGATGTGATCCTGAGGCCATTGAGTATAGACTCTTCATCGATTGACTGGGTCTAGAACTACTCTGCATAAAATTTATGACTAAAGTCTTTCACATAGGAAAGCAGTGGCAAAGAACAGTTGCTGGAATTCTTTTTTTTTTTTATAAATTTATACAGCACCTAATCACAACATCAGTTGTGTCAAGGCATTGAGGCAACCTATTGTAAGGTAGACCCTACAGTAATACATACAGAAAACACCCAACAATCATATGACCCCCTATGAGCAAGCTCTTTGGCGAAAGTGAGAAGCCTTATCTTAAAAGTGGAGATAGTGTCTGTCTGATTCCATAGAAGAAGGGCCTGAAAACTGAAGGCTTTGCCTCCCATTCTACTTTTAAATACTCTAGGAAAAACAAGTATGCCTGCAGTGCGAGAGCAAAATGCTCTAATGGGGTGATACGATACGATAAGGTCATTAAGATAAGATGGGCCCTTTGCTGGAAATCTATATTGTGACATAGGGAACGCAAAGAAATATAAACAGCTAAAGCTAAAACAAACTACAGACAGTTGCAGCACACAAATTTTCCTCATGCTATGCTTAGACTGGCTGTGACCAGAGCAGCAAACAGGTGTGACCTTCCTGTGTTTTTCTTAAGGATAAGACCTTTTCCAAGGAGATTTTCCAACTGAGTGTTAGGCAGCTGGAGGTTTCCTCACTCCCAGGATCCAATCGGGGCTTGCAATTTTAACGTATCACCTCTCCTTTTCATTTGTGGCATGGCCAGGACATCTGTCTGCCTCAAGTAGATCTGCTGACATTGCAACTGTTTTGATAACTTCCACTGTGGGAAGCTCCCCATGCAAGATGAGTTTTTCTTCTTTAAAAAGATTGACAAAAGTACTCTTACCCCTCTTGATATTGTATGACACTTTAATTTAGAACCCGTGACAAACAGAAACTGAATGAATAGTTCGATTTATTAACATTAAATATTGTAGGTAGAGTTGTTTTTTGAACATTCGTATATTTAAAAGCAATTAACGAAGCAGAAATAAAAAACAATGACTGGCAAAGTTTGGAATGACAAAAACAAAACAAAAAACAACACATGTGAGATATTAACAAAAAAATAGATCAGGGGTCTGTGTGGACTCAGTCGGCTGGATGAGGGTTACGGCTCCCAGTTTACCAACAAGAGATTGACACTTTAAAACAACAAATTCACTGGAGAGCAGGCAGACTGCTCTTTCATCCAACATGCTTTGAAACACCTTCAGTAGCAGTAACGCTGACTTCCGTTACTGCAAGGCTACAATCCTGACAATCCTCAAAGCGTGCATTACACTGCATATTTAACGTAAGTGAGACCTGCAGCAGTGTAAAGGAATGGAAGGAGCAAGAGCACCAGCTGCACACTGACAGAGTAACAAACCTGAGGGCAGAGGAAGACCATCCCTCAAAGCCAAGACCCTATAAGCAATATTGCACTACTCTGTTAACTCTAGTGAAAGCAGAGGCAATACTGATAGGGGCTTGTCTGCAAGGTGACACACCATTCTTCTGTCAGTGTGAGGTGAGAGGAGCATCTGACTCTGCAGCCTAAATGCTTTCACACTCAAAGTTAGGAATACAAGGTTTAGTAAGACAACAGACCAATGCATGTGTTCACATTAACTTGAAATCTTGCAAAACAAAATCTTTGGTTTCTTTTATTCTTGCTAAAACTATCACTCTGAAGCAAAACAAAAAGTGAACAATTTAAAATCAAACCAAGTAGTAATTATCTATTTGAGATGCTACAGAGAAAAAAAAAATGCAAATGAAAATTATTTTACAGCTCGCTCTCATATCACATAAATAGACAATGTCCCATACCTCCTGATGACTCCGTGGCCAATTCTGACTTGGTTTAATTAAAAATGGTAGAGCATCGTGGACTATTCAGATGAAAATTAAATACATTTAAAAAAACAAAACAAAACAAAAAAACACCCCAACAACTATTGCCCGCCTGCAGTGGACGACATAATCTAATTGAACTTCACAATTACATTTAGCAACGAGGGAATGCTCGTGATTTTTGTTAGAATCACCACATTATTAGAAGCAGCCACACTAAAGAGAGACCACTGTGAATGTGTTTTTTGTTTTAGATATTTATCTTGATTGTATACCTTTCTCCTGTTATTTGTTTCTGCTGTCTACTACTTATGAATGGTCCAATTAAAAATCAATAAATAAATAAATGTGGCTTAGGTCCTTCTTGTGCATGTCAAGTTGGCTGTGAATGCTTCTGGTTAGCACCTTTGCCTCTATGATGTTTGCTGGATTCCTCCAGTGCATCAAAACAGTGAGATTTAGAGGACTGGAGGAACTTCCAGGGAGGAGCAGAGCAGGTAATGACCAATGCACTACTAATGTTGTCAATGTGCTTTGTGCTGGCACACACAAAGAGGACACGTTACGTCCCCTAAGGAACACAAAATTTCATTCGTCTTTTTTTTTTTCCCTCGTTTTTTGAAGTGAAGTGCACTACTTACCGGATAAGAAGACCTGGCTTTGGAAACTGGACACTTAAAATGAAAACCACTGAGCCGTAGCTGGAGAACGGCAATCACGACACCAGAAAACCCCCCAGAAAAACCAGAAAAAAAAAAAAAACAGGAAAAAAAAAAAAAAAAAAAAAAAAAAAGCTCAACATGAATGTCAGATCAGTTTAAAAGACAAGTTTGTGTGTTTTCTATTTGAGGTCCATGGTAAAATGGCAGACGGACCAGTGGAAGCTGCCATAATCTGACTTCTAGGGAATGATTTGAAAATATCACTATGCTGAAAGTAATCCAGAAATGCATGGTTTCACAGGAGAAAATCATTTTTAATGGGCTTATTTTCAGAACACACCACTTACTGAAAACAGTTTTATGATGAACTTTTGTATTTAAGTTCATTTCTAGCCCTCACAGTTTAATATACAAATTTGCAAAAGTCAATAAAACAAAAATCAATTTGTTTCACAGGTGATCAAGAAATGTACTTTTTTTTGAAAGTCAAAAAAGGAAAAATGACATTAAGAGGTCGCAACAAGGAAAACAGAACTTTAAAAGAAGTGGCAAACAATATACTGAACTCAAACCTTGTTTTATACCCAACATAGTAGTTTTTATATTCTAATATAAGTTTTTGGTTTTTAAACTGACAATTAAAAAATATAAAGTGGAAAAATCAGTTATGTGTATGTAGTTATACAATGAAATTATTCCCATTTTCACTGTTCTATGTTTAACTCGGAAACCTTAATAAAATGATTATCATCATCATCTTATGACTTATTACATAACAAATGAGAGAACGAAAAAGTCTGTGAAGTGGCTATAAATGGTCATCCCCACATGAATACTTAAAAAAAATGTAAATCTGTTCTTTGATACAAATGTCACACACACATTTTTAAAATAATACATTTTTGCTCTAAATGATGTGTCAAAACAAGCGTTAATGGAGCGAAAGGGCTGGCTACCAAACCTCAAATCACTATTATTCACAAAGCCAACAAGTGCCAGACAGGTATAAAAGTCTGATTTAAAATAAATAAAGCCAATTTAAAAAGTGAAGATAGTTCTTCTTTGTATCAAAAAGAGTGTTACCAAAACAATAACAACAACAATAATAATAATAATAATAATAATAATAGACAACACTCCTACAACTAGCTGCCACACCCATCAGTGATAAGCTGTGGGAAAATGATACAAGGATATTTTTGACAAACCACCCCTCCATGGCCGTGTTGTTAGAGGCCTTTGCTCCTGGTAGGTTCTCCCAAAGAAAATTGGTAGATGGAAGTAGCTAAAGCCAAAAAAAAAAAAAAATCAATACGTGTGGGAGGCATTTGGTGAGGGCATGGAACGAGACTTTTGGTTGGCCTCGAAAAGATTCTGTTAGGCAACATTCAATGCCTTTCGACTGGCAGATTAAGGTGGTTTAAGAGGAAGGACTGGAGGGTGTGCTCCAACTACAGGAAGACCACACTGCTCAGCTTCCCTGCTAATGTCCACATCAGGTTAACGGACACAAGAGCCCGTCAAACCTCAGATTCAGGAGGAACGATGCAGTTTTAGTTCTAATCATGGGATGCTGAACAAGCTCTTTGTCCTCTCCAAGATATTTATATGTGTGTGTGTGTGTGTGTGTGTGTGTGTGTGTGTGTCTCATTCAGTCTCTGTACAATTTTCTGCTTCCTGTTTGCATTACGATTGTCAAATTTTTATTTTAGAAGTTGAATAAAGGTAAGTGGATGCTTGGTGTGCAGAATTGTATTGCACTCTTCATCCAAAGCGACAGACATGTTTTTTGTTGTTGTTTTGTTTGTTTTTTTAAATCATAATTTATACAGTACTGACTACTGACAAAAGAACTCGGACCTTTCAACTTGCATTCGCATTAGGACCAGCAGTACAAGAATAACAGGCCAGGTTTCCAAAATTGTTATTTTCATAGAAGTTCAGCAACTGGTGTATACTTTTCATGTCATTTATTTTTATTTATAAACACTAGAGTTGTATGTTTTTTTGAAATGAAATTGGTGACATGAGGCTGGACAAAAGAAAAATAATTTTGGGGAACATGCACATGAGAAATGGAGTATTTCTAAACTATTTTTCTAGATTTCCAAAACTGTAAGACTGCATTGTTATATCCTAGTGTAACTGGGAGCAGACTCATGTCATCTTTCAACCGAGTAATGGCTGTAAGGGCTCCCTGTTAACTGAGGAACCTTTTTTTTTTTTTTTTTTTAAATGGAAAAAAGGAAAACAAGTGTGAAAGAATTTCAATTTAATTTCTTCAATTTATAGAACTTAGCTTACACACATTCGTTAACTTAACTCTTCTTTCACATTTTAGAAATGTTTAGAGAATTTTGAACTAGTAAAGCAATCACATTTTTTTCAGACAGACTGTATACTAATTTAAGTAAGTTGAAAGAGTTTATTTTTTCACAGGGAGTTTTCAAATGTTGGACTCTTTGCAGAAAAATTTAATTCACATCTTCTTGAAAAAGGGGTGTTGTAGTGTTTTCCAATGGCTTTATTTTCCCCGTTTTATAAATATGATTTATTCCATTTTAGGTTAGTGTGTTTAAAGGGCTTCCAGCTTATTCACTGCATGATGAATAAATATCTTTGTTGGTCCTTTCAATGACCTCTCTCTCGCTCCCTCTTTTTTTGGTAACAGAAAGCATGTTAGGCAGACTACATCATTTTCAGTGACATTCAATAAAACCAAAGACATTCGAGACAACAGATGAATTTAATTCCACTCTTCTTCTCTCCCACTTTGTGCTCAAGAAATAGTCAGGGTCCTGACCACGTCGTTGATCTACTCCATAACCCCCTTCACGCAACAACAATAATAATAATAATAATACTACTACCATGGTTAATTTTCTTTCACAAATGAAGCAGTTGAATAATTGATCTAATCAACTGCAAACTGCATTTAAACTGAATTTATTCACAGCATAACATATGAACAGGTTGGGGTTGATTCCCAGTCCAGCTCCATCTGTTTTATTTGCTCATCATGCTAAGTGCTTTGTTTATACACATTTGATTCATATTTGCAGCAAATAAAATGGAAACTGAGAACAACACTACCAGGATGTGTTTGTGTGCAGCAACTTCCTGTGGCCTCCTTGAAGCATTTACACATTGACTTTTTAACTGGATGTCTCACCTCTGGAGGTGGTTAAGGTGCGTTTACACCTGGATCTACTTGCTGCTGTGCTTGAGGGGCTAGATATAGCTGGTCAGTCAGGAGACACATTAACAGAAGCTGCAGAATAACTCTCTCCTGCTTGAAGCGTCCCTATAGGCTGCATTTCACATGGAGCCAGTCTGCTCTGATATTTGCCTGTCATCACCATCACAGCAGCAAGCGTCTGCATGCTGGCCATCCAACCTCTCCCACTGTACTTTGGCATTTGTGACAGCACACAATTGGCTGATTGAAGCTTTTACTATTTCCATTTGGACAAAATGACAAAAGCTGCTGCTGTAACATTGTTCATTAAAAACAAGGGACTACTATGACATGCATATCCTGCTTTTTATTTTTATTTATTTTTTTAATAATTACCTCGTCTTCACACCCATGGGCAATTTGGAGTGACCAGTTAACTTAACCCCACTCACTGCATATCTTTAGACTTTAGGAGGAAGCTCAGAGAAAACCCATGGAAACATGGGGAGAACATGCAAACTCCACACAGAAAGACCCCGGCCTGATGGTAGAATTGAACTGTGAGGCAACAGTGCTAACAACCATGCTACCCTAAACATTAGCCATATTTACATAAAACTAGAAGGGTGAATCTCCACTAATAATTACCATGATATCCACCAGTGGTACAATAACAGGCCTTCCCAACACTAATAGTTTCTCGTTTTTCAGTCTTCTCATTACATTATTAGACACAAGAGACTGAACAAGCAGCTAAAGACACGACTGCAAACAATATCTCCAGTATACACCTCACTACAACACTTCCCCCTTGAGCCAGACAACAAGCAGCAAATTCCACAGTCACTTGCAAAATTGGCTAAGTAAAGCTACAGGCAAGTCTCTCTCTCTCTCTCTCTCTCTCTCTCTCACACACTCCAACCCCCTGCGCCCAACCAGAGTGGCCCTGCCCTCAACATTCCTTAACAAGGCCCACCACCCCCACCCTGACTTGCCTCAAATAGGAAACTTACCCCCCATGCCACCCACACCGTGACTTTTTCAAGCCTGCACACTTAAATTATGCTTTGGAAAGCCAATTGAAAGAGAAAGAGGAAAAAAAAAAAAAAAAAGGGAGCGCTGCACTGCACCACTCACACTCTGAGGAACTAAGAAAAAGCGTGCAGCGTTAACCTACAGACTTGCATGTTTACAGCAAAGACATACACAGTTACTCTTTAAAAAAAAACAAAAAAACAAAAAAAAAACCTAACATTTTCGCCAGGAAAACGTGCACATACCGTAAAGCCACACAAACTGCAGACAGTTATTTTAAAAAAAACAAACAAACAAAACAAACAACAGCAACAACAAATAAAAAAACATAACAACAACAAAAAAACAAAAACAAAGTACACAACCCAAAAAAGTTGGATGACTGGACATAAATCAAGACTAAGCACATTTCTTACACATTAAAATCTTTAAGGTTAATTCATACATTTTGGAAAGACCAGGTCTACAGGACTTAAGAAAAGGGTTTGTGCTAATATAAGCACACACTGCATTAGAAAAAGTTGTTGCATTTTCATTATCATCATCTCTCAATCATCTCAGTGTCATTAAATGAGCCGGACTGACTTTCACACACACTGAGTTTAGAGACTGTGCTGTAAATATCATATGACTTTTACAAATAAAACAGTTTCCCCTTCTTCCGTGATTTTAGTCACTCCCTCCTGTGATTATCTGCTGACCCAGGAGGGTCTCAGTTCAGTCTGATTTCATACAATGGCGCATCATGGAAGCACAGTTCACTCCTAACAAAACGTGAGAAAAGTTGGCTCAGTTGACCTAAAAAAAAGTTACTTAGTATGAACAGCTGGTGTGAATGCAGACTGAGGCAGCCTGTGAACAAAATGTTCTCTTTTTTTTTTTTTGTAAAGAGGCGGGGTCCAGGAGAGAAGCCCTGGATGGCTCTGAAGAAATAAGGCAGCATGTTGAATAGGAAAGCCACACACTCTTCCTGTCATAATAACCTCTGAACTTCGCCACTGGCTCCCAAATTGCCCCCTGGGGACCTGCAGGGGTTCTTAAGGGACTTTCCTAAATACAACTTTTTTTTAGCTCAAGAAAAACAAAAGACTAAATTCATCGTTAAGCCAGGGGACTCTTTTATTTTAAAAAAAAATGTGTAAAACTTAAAGTCATTACGTGCTACTTAGGAATTTAAATAAAACGCATTTCATCTCTCACTGGAAATTCACTGTATCACTGTAAGTGATAAAGAAAAATTGATTACAGGCTTTATTCCATTGAGCCTCACAGTTCACTGAGGGACCGAGCAAACATGGAACTACTATGCTGGAGCGTAAGTTATGGCTGCTCGCGGAAATGTTTGTTCGCTATTTTCCTCCGTTTGTCGGCATCCGTCTCCCCGCTGCTGGGAGTGGAGGGCGAAGGCCGAATGCTATGACAATACTATTGCACTGCTTCAGCGATGATACAGTAGTGCAACATCGTCAAAGCAGCTGACCTCTGCGCGCGCGCGCGCGCACGCACGCACGCACACACACACACACACACACACACAGTAAAGACGGGGCAGTTTAAACTGTGACACAGCCGTAGCTTTACAACTAGCACTCCAGTCACCTTAAAGCTAACATTATGTCCTGTTACATCTAAGATTTGGACGAACGCGAAAAGGGGACCGACAAGTGTAAGGGGGATGGGGTGTGTGCGTGCGTGTGGTGGGGGTGTCAGCCAATGCCCTTTTAATATTGCACTGCTCATCTGATTTCACAGTAGTACAACAGAAAAAGGGCTTTGGACAACACGGTCCGTGCGGTCTCCATTGAACAGCCCGCATACAAGCCATCAGCTCCAGCCTTCCTAAACTATGGAGACAGGCCAGTGGCTCAGCGCGAGCCTCCACACGGCTATCGGGATTAACAGGTTGCAAACGCGGCCGTGCAAAAAGCAAGCAGGCTTTTTACAATAGCGTGCGGTTATACAGCGGAAAACACACAGGCCTAAGGAGGAAAGCATATAATCTATGCAAATTGGAGAGACATTGTTGCGCTGGGTCCTGTGTAACACAGAACTGATGGCAGCACAGCATTTGCTGATGCTGGTTTCATGCGTGCAGCTTTCCTGTCATTTGTTCCGGTCAACATTAAAAGCTGCAAGACGCTGCACGCGGCAGCACGCGGACTTCGCTTGGAGGAAACGAGGGTGGAGAAGATGTATATAGGGCAAAGAGCAAATTCCGCGATACAATACCACAAACCTTCATTTAATACCTACTATTCCTGGCCCTTTAGCCAAAGTGGCCATTTGAAACCCTCCTCGTTTAGGAAACAGAGGGGCGGGGCTTGTGAGTGGAGGGAGGGAAGGGGGCTTGTTATTTTCACTGTTGAAACAAGTTTACAATCAGCTGAAGAAGCTCGTTTTCCCGTCTGAACTCTCACATCGCGTCACGCGCCAACTAACGAGAGCTTCAGCGCGAGCTAACACACGCGGCTCTACTTCTGCTGCTGAAAAACTTAAACGCCCCCAAAGAAACGCTACATGTCAGGTTAACGGCAAAAACGCAACGACGTCTCTTAACATATTTTAACCAAAATAAGAAAACCAAAATAAAATTACACACAGGACATTCCGTCCTGTGTGTAATTTGTGTGATATACATCTATATCCATCTCACACACGTTTCTTCAGTTCCTGCATGTTGTCTGCCGCATAACCAAAGCCCAGTCATCCACAAACTTGTCTGGAAAAATTTGCGCGAAGCTTCGGTCGTTCTAAAGTTCGAGGTGTGTATTGAAGCATTCTACTACTACAACTTCAACTGGACTCGCACTAACGGTTGCTTTGCAGCCGGGCTGGGCCCCGCTGACAGCCGTGGCGAACTACCGGGTGTCCCCGTAGCTCTTCTGAAGGCTGCAGACTAGCTCCAGTGATAGTAACTACTTAGTTTTCATATCTCCGTTGGCAAAGATTACTTGCACCCGCCTGTTAATCACGCTCTCTAAGACGCGTGTTCTCACTTTGCCCGCAATCTACGCCTCCCCCCTCTCATACACACGCACACAAACGTACAATAAGTGCTCGACAGTTTTAAGCTAGGAGAGGCGGTGAAACCTCTCCACGGCCAATCACACCCACCGACATCCACGTCTGTTTGCGAGCTCCACGTCTGTTTGCGAGCTCCACGCTACCCCGCCTGCAGCAGTGGCTGGATTCTCTCCCCCCGCAGACAACGGTACCTGACGGAGGCAGGGCCGGTCCTTAACACACTGAAGAAGCACAACGGAACCAAGTTGAAGCACTTCAGTGGGAAAACCGTCCGAGCCGTCACCATCTATCTCCCACGCACACATCCGTTTCCACCGGCATAACGGCTCCTCGGTTAAAACAAGGCTGTTTCGTCCATTGGCAACCTCACGGCCTCCCAGATCCGGACTCCATCTTTGACTAGTTGACATTCAGCTCTTGCCGAGACAAATTCCTTATTTGCATGCCAGCTTCCAATTGGTACGTTTCTGTGCCTGTGTTCTTATTGGTGGAAATATTATCTCATCACTTTCGGGATTGGTCACATACCAATGGAACGTCATTGTATAGTTTAATTTTAACAATGAGCACAAATTCTCTTATTCATTCACAAATTTTTCATTACCCGCCTGTGAGGTGCTACATCGTGTTATGGTGCTTGCGAGGAATGACGACTTAGAGCCGCAGTCAGCAACTTGTTCCATCAGTGTCCCAGAAAATGGCAGCTGACGGTGGACTAGAGTATGGTGTTCGCAGCGGGACCACCCTCACTTCAAACACATGCGGGTGCAATAACAGCCGAGGAAGTGTGGAATGTGTATTCCTGCAGCGTGGACATAACTGGTTCCCAGACCCTCGGTGGGCACAGACACGTATGGCTGCACCGGTCCCGGTAGCATGTGTCGGTGTGGTGTGGGCGGGTAACGGTTGGGGTGGGAAAAGGTTAAAGGCGGCTGGGCTCACTGGAGGCGCTGTGTCGACGCTCGGAGGAGGGCAACAGCCTGTGAAATGTGCCATTCCTGACCAATGGAGCCCAAATAATGCCAATGTCCGGAGGAAAAGACCCGCCTCCGTACAGGGACCAGTGCTGGGACGGTGCTGCCTTGCGCTAAATATCACGGCGAGAACACGTGCCCGTCGATATTTTCTCATGATGAATTGCAAGCCGGTGTTTCCCACTTCCTGTCACTTTAAACCAATGTGATCCCGGACTGTGACACATAAGTCACGCATTATAAATATGACACTGCCTTTCTTTTCTGCACGGATCTGTGTGCCATGACGTGCGGTAGATGGTATGTGAGAAACGCGCACTCACTTTCGTCTCTGCTTGACAGTCTGGGAGGTGTGTGGGTTCGCAGGAAGTTCCATGCCCATATTTAGTGGTGACGACCGCCGTTCGGGTCCACACACATCTGGGCTGTGTTCAAATCAAAGTTCAAACTTGTGTTTTCTTGTTTTTCTTTGTTCCTTGGAAAAATATCCACAAACAACCTCCAGCTGTGAGCCTCACTCTCAAATTCTGGCTGCGAGTGAATTTCTTTGTGATGAATATAATGCATCGTTAAATCTGTACAGTTTCCTATTTGATGAAACACAAAGTGTATGGCCAAACCATCCTCATGGCCACAGAACTGAAATTTCACTTGTAATTAAACTGGGGGGGGAAATCTAAATCTAAAAAGAAAATCTAAAAATACACAAATAACAAAGAAAGAATACCAAATAACAAACACCAGAGTGAATGTGAGAGGAATATGAAATGAGAAACATGTAAAGCATATTTTTTTAAAGATGGAATAGTGTTCTGACTGAAAAACTGAGAAGACATATGCCAGAATAGCTGTTCAGCACTAAAGTCATTAAGTGTTGAGCTGCTTGGAGTCACATTAAAAATATGGTGATAAAAATCTGAGCAGATAAGCAGCAGTTTGCTCTGGGTGCATGGCCCGTGTTTGTCAGTTTAGCTTTTACTAAACATTGTACAACAGATGGCACAAAGTTACAGATATTCCGTGTGGTAATGTGCTCTGGTTTTAGCTCAGTGAGTATTTTTCAACATTTCTGTGTAAAATAAGCACGTCAGCAGCTCAAATAGCTCCACTTCCTGAATGCATCTCTGTGAGGGGTTTCAGAGTCTTCTCAGCAGTGAAAGTAGCTGCTGGACACAAGATGACAGAAATAACAGGAGTTATGTTTCGGGAACTGTTCAGTTTTCATAGATCTGTAACAGCACAAAGAGTTTTCCAAAAACACTTTTGCAGTCACAGAAAGATTTAGGCCAAGCTTACTTTAATGAAAGGTTGCCACACTCTGAAGGGATCCCTGCCCTTCATTTTCATAGGAAATAAAAGAACTGGCAGCATCCTAAATAACAGCTCACCTTTTTCTTTGCCAACAGTGCTGCTGAAGGATAAAAGACAAGAACCATACATATCAGCCCGCTCTCATGGGACTTACCTTAAAACCAACAACAACAACAACAACAACTTGATTTCAGTGCATCCAATGGAGCCAAACGGAGCATTATCTCTTGTGAGTTGATTTTCTTTTTATAATTCATTAGTGTGGTGTAACAGAGCTGTTCATCCAGCCTGGTGTTGATAGAGTATCTTTAATCAAACTGGCTGATGTAACAACGTGTTGGAAAGCCGTTCTTTTAATCACATGTGACATTTCTTCTGAGGGCTGCAGACAAGCTTCAGTTTAGCCAAAACACACACAGCCAGATCTCCCAGACAGGGACAGGTCCTAAACTAAGACAAAAAGTTTTTATCCAACACTTTACCGGGGAAGACTTTAGCAAGAGAGCGAGAGTTGTATGTTCATGTTCAAAAAATCCGCGTCACAATTTCATAATCCTGTGTTGGTGTGGCATCAGGCTGACTGCAGTCTGGCTTCGTCTCCATACAAAGTACATGCTGTCCCACTGAGCATTTGTGCTTTTGTGGCCTTCAAGAAAAAGAAAATCCCTTAACAGTATTGACTGCCAGGCATCAATGTGTCACATTGTGACTCTGAGCCAATCACAGTTGCAAGAATTCATCAGCCCCCATGTGTGTTCTAGCTCCGCCCATGTACAGATCATGTGATCAGTCAGGGGCAGTAGCAGCAGGACACAACTCTGGCTCTGTCAGGAAAACAACGTAGGCAATGTTTGCTTAGTCATGTGGAAATGCAAGCCTGCAACATGGAAAAGGTGTGATTTCATCAACTCATGAATCCAAGCGTTTCAAAAAGTCACATCTGCATGTGAAAGCCCACAGAGGTAGTGACGGGCTGTCCTAACTCAGACTTACAGTAGCCATCTCACTGCTGCTCAGGTGACTTCGAGTAAGACACTTAGATCCTAAGAATTAAGCCTGCAGCAGAGTCAGAACAAAAAGCCATTGTGAAGGCAGTCAGACATGCTGATGTGTGGATCATTATTATTTAAAGGGATTCCATTAGAATATTTTTGCATTGCGACTTTTGTGATTTATGTCCCATGCTTTTTCCTACTTACAAATGCAATATTTAGCGGTAGTATTTATTGTATTTGTATGTGTGTATTCCATTGCACTTTACTGCTATAATACAAAAAGGAAAATTAATCCTTTTGGACTGATTAAAATAACACACTAAACCTTTTCCATAAAACAAGTTTTCTGATTTACTTTGTTGCTTTTATGCTGAAAATCTATAAATGACTCATGTCAATTGTGTCTATTACTTTAATAAAATAGATTTAATAAAATAAAAAGCTTGCATTGCAAATTGCTACTTAAGGCAAATGGAAAAATATGGCTAGTATTTGAAATCTATATAGCTGTAATTTTATAATTCTGTGTTTATAAATATGCAGCATTTTAGCTTTGCAGCTAGGTGTAATGATGCTCAGTGTAGGTACGTTATAGTGTTTGGAATCTTGAACTTTCACATAGTAGCATAAAATAAAAGCAGCATACTTTTTATGAGAGAGTAGTATAAGATTGTATTTTGTGACCAAGTGCTTAAATATGACCATAAATGCTGGCTCTGGGACTGATGTAACACAACAAGAGTATTAATGCTTGGAAAAAACAGTTAGCGAACATTTAAGAAATATCTTAAAATACTGTAAGAGAAAGTGAGAAACCAAGTATCGTTTCATGTTTATCATTACAGATATCTGGATGTGCTCTTTCATTTGGGTGTTCTGTGTGCTGGTGTTTGAGGGTTCTGCTGTTTTCTGTGTTATGATAGTCATAAGTCAATGTATATCTGCTGCCATGACATGACAATAACCCGGTTAGTTTTTGTCATCATAGGTTAGTTTGAAGACACTGGCAAGGTTGTTGTATTTGTGGTTCATTTATCTGATTTTCTGATTTCTGGGTCAACATGACCTCATTCTCTGTAACTCTTAGTGCTTTGTGTAAAGCAGTATGCTGCTATTGCAATCAGACTCATACTAGCACAATAGGATCAATACTTTGTTTATATCTTCTATGGAGCCCACTGAATTGTGTTCATTATTTAATGAAAAATGTACCTCAAACATGCACTATGAACAATGTCTGAACCTTTTGTTGTTGACTGTCACATCTATTTTATTTACAACCCAACAGAAGCTAACCCAAAGTGTTTAGAGACAGGCACATGAGCATTTCAACTCTGCAAAAATCCCAGGTGCAAAATACATGAAAAGCTGAAAATTGGGTTTTGTGGTATAAACTAATTACTCTGGGGAAAAAAGTGTGTTTATTTATAACTTTGGTCTTATTAAACAATTAATTCATTTGAGCATGGTCTCTTACACCTTTAATTAAAGAATTTAATTATAGTGGAGAAACTTGTCTTCAGGGCCTGTAGGTTATTCAGCATGAAAATAATTTTTATGTGTGTGTTTGTGTGTAAATCAAAATGCTGAGACTGATGCATTATTGTGTAAATAGCATAAGTTGAGTAAAAAAAAAAAGCAATAGTTCCATAGTTACTGCACCTGAATTGGGTCACAAAACAACTGTAGGGGTACAGAAATAAATAAAGATTTAGGAAAGAAGATAGCAAGGTTATAATGTATAATTTAACGCATCAGTTGATTTTTTATATATAAATGTAGAAAACAATTAATTTCTAAGAGAAAAAACAGAAATTTCATTCATTTCATACTTGAGGGTACAAAATGAGTGTAACTTTACAAAGTGTCATTCATTTTGATGCTCTAGTGACGGAGCTATGACAACTTTAACCTAGGTTCTATTTAAAGAGGCAACAGTACATCATACCTGATCCTGTGTAGTTGCTGTGTTTATTATTAAATTTTTATTAATGAGAGGAGAGTGAACATCATTTGACTTCTAGACTATGCCACTGTTTGTTGTCCACAACACTGGTAAAAAAAAAAAAAAATTAAATTAAAAAAAAAAAAACCCCAACAAAATCTCTGATTATGAAAACATGTGCAGACCAGCAGACCATGTTGTTTGATATGGTTGTATGCAGAACAGGGAATCAAAAACATTCACGGGGTTTTTTTGTATGTTTTATGGGTCCTGATAATCATCCGTATACTACTACATCTGTGAATAAAATAGTTCAAACATCCTGTGCCCCAAATCCCCCCCTCCCCCCCTCCATGCAGTCGCGCAGGGGTGTGTTCTGAATAAAAAAAATTTCGCGAGGGGCGGGGTTTGGCCTCCTGGCATTCCGAGGACTGTAGCCTAATCGTGGTAACACCATGCTGCATTCATGTTGTAACGAAAGGTAGGAAATACAGGAGCCTAGAAAAAGCAGGAGCCAGTCCATTTAATTCAGTTTTATTTATACACCGCCGAATTATAACAACAGTCGCCTCAAGGCGCTTTATATTCTACAATAATACATATAGTCTGAGTCCTGACTAATATTTCTGAACAGAGCAGAGGAGAAAATTGTGTAAGGATTTATGAGGGTTTGTGTTTTGAAAATAGATCTACAAAAACATACTGTTACTTCCAGCTTTGTACTTAGTAATTTGGTAATAGGTTAAACTTTCATTCGCTGAAGAGGAATAATCACAGGTATAATCAGACAAGCCAGCAATCGGAGTTTTTAAATAGTAAAATGGCCGAATACTCGAATACATGATATCCCGCATTTGTTAATCTCTGTTCGTGACTGGCTCAGCCCTATTCTCCTGAAATAAATATCAATAAACCTTCAACAAACCTAAACCACTCTTTGTTAATGGTGTCAATTTTCACAGTTCCTACTACAACATTTCTGCGGCGTTTTTACAATAAAAATCCTAAATTACGTGAACACAGCGTCAATTTACAAGGACCTAAATGCAACCCCACTCCCCACGCACACATATCAGTCCGCGCTGTGTACATTCTAGTTTTGTTACAGACGTATAGGAGTTCGTAACCATAGCAACATGCCAACGTGAACCGTGTACTGCTGAGGAACTATGTTTTCCGGCGGAGTGGAAAGCTAAAGCAACGTCGGGATTCGAATGCTCTTCCTACGCTTCATGGTTTCTCGAGGCACTTGGCACAGCCAGCACCGGCACCTTTAATGTCGCACAGTTATTAACCAACTGGAGTAGTTTTCGTCCGCGTGTTGTGTTAAAGCGAGAGAAAAGAAAACAGACTTCCTGACGGAGCCGCAGCACACGCCACCAGTGAAAGGGTTAAAGCGGGGAACTGCTGGACCACACATGTTGGAAGAAGCTGAGTACTGACCTAACCAGTTTAGATCAACCGGAGCTCCATTTAGTCAAGGACAGGCCAAACTAATGGAGTTGACAAGGATTAGCGCAATGAATGAAACCATAAAAGGTCAAAAATAATTCCTATGCAGCTTCCTCAGCGGGGGATTTTAGTGTCAGCGTGTCCGGGACAATTATCTTTAACGAAATTCAACGCGCCAGGAGGCTGCTCCAAATTATTTAGATATTTTTCTGATGTTAGGCCTGCTGTTTGGAACCTCTGTAGGTAAATAAATCAAACGTCATTCGTTTTTTCCGGACTCTCCTCTCACAGCCGCTTCCAGGACTTAATCACAGAGGTTGTGTAGGGTTAACTCTTTGAAATGAACACCTCTCTGTCCCTGGTTGTTCTCTCAAACACCACAAATAATTGTTTTGGGGGAACAGTTTCTCCGAGGCCTGCATGTCCAACACAGTGTATTTCAGGCCCACCAGCACTAAATAAATGGTCTATTAATTAATTTCATTTTATTGAATCTTCTGGTGTTTGGGGGGGAGAAAGAAATGATGAGTGAGAGCAATATTGTTAATATTGCCTGTGTCAATGAGTTAAAGAATAAAGCAGAGCAAATGATTCTTGATTGAAATGAATCATCTCACAAATTGTTGACTCCATTTTATTTATATAGCTCCAAATCACAACAGCTGCTGCTTCAGATATACTGTGACAGTACATCTTAGTTTATTTGTGGTAATTGTTTAGCAGTCATGTCATTGTGAAGCATGAAATAGATCCAGACAACAACTTTTTCTCATCTAACAATAACAATTGCTGCTACTATACAAATAAAGACTACAATCAGAGGATTAAAACTGAGAATAAATTATCAATTATCCACTTTAACTGTAGAAGTCTCTATGCTAATTTTAGTCATATCAAAGAATATCTTAACCAGTTTTCACATCCATTTAGTGTCATTGCCTTATCAGAAACTTGGATCAATATGGAAAAAGGAACAGACTTTGAACTGGAGGGTTATGAATTCACATTTATAACTAGGCGAAACAAAGGAGGAGGAGGAGTGGCCTTGTATGTGGACAAATCCTTGAAATTTAATGTGGTGGAAAAGATGACGATGGTGATTGATAATGTACTAGAATGTATTACAGTTGAAATTTGTAAAGAAAAAAGTAAAAATGTAATCATTAGCTGTATATACAGAGCTCCAGGTAGTAGTATTGAGACATTTAAAGACTGGATAGAAGAAACATTTATTGAAATAGCTCGCAAAAAAGTTTTCATTTGTGGAGACTTCAATATTGATTTGCTAAACCCAAATAAACATAAAACCACTGAGGAATTTATAAACACAATGCACTGTATGAATCTATTCCCTAAAATTACTAGACCTACCAGGATTACATCACATTGTGCAACTCTCATAGACAACATTTTTGCAAATGACATTGAAAATAAGACTGTAAGTGGACTCCTGATTAACGACATAAGTGACCATCTTCCAATTTTTACAATCTATGATAGGAATTACAAGATCAATAAAGTGGACAGTAAAAAAGAGTACAGACAAGTAAGAACAGAAGAAAGAATGAATGCACTTAAAAAAGATTTATTGAAGGAAAATTGGGGTGAAGTATATCAGGAACAGGACGTTAATAGTGCTTATAATAAATTCCTTAGAATATTTACATTACTGTACAATACCAACTGTCCAATAAAGCAATATAGTAGGAAACAGAAATATATGGACTGTCCATGGATAAAAGGTCTGCAAAATGCATGTATAAAGAAAAATGCTCTATACAGAGAGTTCTTAAGAACGAGAACTAAAGATGCTGAAATCAGATACAAAAGATATAAAAATAGGTTAACTAATATACTTAGATTTAGTAAAAAGGAATACTATAAGAAGCAATTAGATATAAATAGAAATAATAATAAAAGATTATGGGAAATCCTGAACAGTGTTATAAAATGTGGGACTGGACAAAAGAACTATCCCAAGTATTTCATTTGTAATGACCATGAAGAATACAATATGGATGTTGTGGCAAATAGTCTCAATGAATTCTTTGTAACTGCTGGACCAAATTTAGCAAGAACAATCACTCATCCTGGGAAAGCACAGGAAAAACCCGATACACTGATTGACAGAAATCCATATTCTATGTTTCTCACAGCCGTTGATGAAAATGAAGTTCTTGAAATTGTCAAAAAATGTAAAAATCACAAATCTTTGGATTGTAATGATATTGATATGATAGTGGTTAAAAGAGTCATTGAGGCTATTATAAAACCATTTACATACATCTGTAATTTATCATTTCAAACTGGTCGATTTCCAGACAGAATGAAAATAGCAAAAGTTATACCTCTATACAAATCTGGAAACAAACACCATTTCACAAACTACAGGCCTGTCTCTTTACTACCTCAATTCTCAAAAGTTCTTGAAAAACTGTTTAAAAACAGACTGGAAAAATTTATAGATAAACATAAACTACTCACTGAGAGTCAGTACGGATTCCGATCAAGCAGATCAACATCATCGGCACTATTAGATTCAATAGAATACATCACAAATTCCATAGACAAAAAGCAATATGTGGCTGGGTTATTCATAGACTTGACAAAGGCATTTGACACTATAGATCATGATATATTAATAAGAAAACTGGAACGTTATGGTGTCAGAGGGGTAGTTTTAGATTGGGTCCGGAGTTATTTAAGTGACAGAAAGCAGTTTGTGAAAATAAATGGTGGTTGCTCCTTATGTATGGACATTGCTTGTGGTGTACCCCAAGGGTCAGTTTTGGGTCCAAAATTCTTCAACTTGTACATTAACGACATCTGTAAAGTGTCCAAAGTATTAAAAGTGGTTCTCTTTGCTGACGATACAAACATTTTTTGCTCTGGTGATGATCTGCAGAATTTATTGGAGGATATGACTAATGAAATAAGTAAAGTGAAGTTCTGGCTTGATAAAAACAAATTATCATTAAATTTGAATAAATCTAAACTTATGTTATTTGGAAATAGTAGTTTAAATACTAATGCAAAGATTCAAATAAATGGTGTTGATATTGAAAAAGTCAGTGAAAATAAATTTCTGGGGGTAATAATAGATGAAAAACTTAACTGGAGAGCTCACGTAAGATATATTCATTCCAAAGTATCACGAAGCATTGCAGTACTAAACAAGGCAAAACAGGTATTCGACAGAACATCACTTCATATTCTCTACTGTTCACTGGTTTCACCATACTTAAGCTATTGTGCAGAGGTCTGGGGCAATAACTATAAAACCACATTACATTCACTTTTTACTCTTCAAAAGAAAGCAATTCGAATCATCCACAATGCAGGTTATAGGGAACATACAAACTCACTATTTTTGCAGTCTGAAATATTGAAAATTGACGATATAGTGAAATTCCAAACAGCACAAATTCTATTCAAAGCAAAAAATAAAGAACTGCCAGGTAATATTCAGAGTATGTTTTTTTTGAAAGAAGGAAGTTATAATTTAAGGGGTTTTTGTAACTTCAAAACAATGAAGGTACGTACTACAAGAAAAGGCTTTTGTGTTTCTGTTCAAGGAGTGAAACTATGGAACAAACTGAATATGGAATTAAAGCAATGTCCAAACATAAAACTGTTCAAAAAGAGTTATAAAAATATGATCTTCTCGATCTATAAAGAAAAGGAAAATATTTAAATTAAGTGAATGTCTCTATTTAAAAACAAACAAACAAAAAATTCATGATGTGATATTATAGTATATAGTATATCAGAAATCTGTTCACTATTTTTATTACAAATTATATCAGTAAGGAAGCTGACTAAATATTCACTGATAATTTATGGGACAGGGGTGGGATTAAATAAGTGTATACTTCTTCCCACTCCCTTTCAACATGTAAATTAATCAGAATGTTTTTTTGTATGTAATTTGTATAGTATATTTTTTTTCTCTCATTTCTTTTCTAAATGTACTTGTATATTGTTCACATGTTGAAATAAATTACCAATCAATCAATCAATCAATCAAGCTGCACCCTGAAGATCGCATTTGCTCCCTTATCATGGGACTGCAAAAAAAGGACTAACTAATATATTCTATTACAAAAAAAACCCTAAACTCAGTAGGACTTTGATTGAACTAAATTGTTTTCATCTGTACCATGTCTTATTTGTCCTTCACTCATTTTTCTCCACTAAAAGTACTGCATGTATGTAATCTTTAATTCAGCATGAGC
Source organism: Copadichromis virginalis (assembly GCF_057382275.1). Taxonomy (NCBI): domain Eukaryota; kingdom Metazoa; phylum Chordata; class Actinopteri; order Cichliformes; family Cichlidae; genus Copadichromis; species Copadichromis virginalis. Next base: position 11,122,629 of record NC_140629.1, read on the forward strand.
ACACATTTTGAACAGTATTTGTTTGTCATCAGGCTTTATGTAGTGGACATTTGTTTCCTATCTGAAGTGATTACAGGATTCAGTCTGGTTTTCAGCCAGCTTGTGTGTTTTGTAGGAAGAAATCGTTAAATTAATAAAATTACTTTTTAATGTCACTCCTCTGATTGCCAAGACTCCGGAAAAGAATTTTCAGAAGCCAAAAATCCTACATTCTCATAGCACACAGGAATTATGGATTACTGTTCGGGTACTTATCATGGTCAGTGAAGATGTAACAGTAACTCGAGCCCTTAGCTAAATGTAGCTGAGCAAATACGAATACATTTCACAAACGTGAAAATCCCATGACATTATGTGCACTTATTTTTTTGTAGACAGTGAAATTAAAAGAACATAAAAAATGTTAAAGTCCTGCATTCAAAACTGGAATAAAATATATTTTTTAAAAAAATGTGTAAAAACTCAAAAAAAGTGTCCAAAATAATGTAGTATATATGCATATCACGTGTTAGCTGCTTGAGATTGTTTTCTTTAACTGAGGTTTTTGAATAGTTTATTTGTTACTACTATTATTTATTTACAATAGACAGCAGGACAGCGCTCTCCATTACCATAATCAAAAGACCAAATGAATATATTTTGGAAGAACGGTATATCATTCCTCCAACGGAGTTCCAGAGAATTACAAAATTATTTGTAAGGCTCACTGAATCTGTACTGGCAGAATGTGGTGGCTCAACACCTTTAATTTGTCACTCATCTTATTTCATAAAATGAAACAGATATTGTAAAGTAACTGTGGACTAAATGTACAAGAGCAATGCAAAAGTAAGGCTTTAGATTATCTTCCCTCTGATGACAGATGTTGTTGTAGATTTATGTTTACATTTATTTGTATTTTAAAACTAAGTCTTTAGAGGTGAATGAAGGATAACAGGAAAGCATGTGAAAGAACAGGGAATGGGGCTTGGAAGGCAGTGGGCAAGCAGCTAGGTACTTGGTCATGAAGGATGATGAAAGTATCAGTGGCGGTCAGTAGATGGCTGATGAGCAGGCTGGATGACACTGGGGAGTCTGAGAAGTAGGGAGAACCATGGTTAATACAGTGAAGATCCCACAGAAACAATCAGACTTCACCAGGTCTAGTGATTGAGGAAAATTCTTTAACTTCCAGTGATGGTTTATAAAAAGAACAAGAAAGAAACATGTCTTATGCAAAAAAAAGAAAAAGAAATGAGCTATAAGTTGCTGAAAATAATTCTTTAAACTGAATAGAAAGTATAAATAGAGGTTTACAGGTGTGTACTATGTGTATTGTGCAGTAACAAATTTCAGTGTAGTTCAGTAACTAGGTTTCATGAGACATAAGCTATTAAAGATTTAAGAGCAAATAAGAATAGAAAATCAACACAATAAACAGTAAAGCATAACAAAATAGTGCTTCTTTATTTGTGAACTGTAACTTATATTTGGTTTGGATCTGGAGTGACATTAAACAGAAGTGTGGGAAGAGGGTGCCATTTAAATTAAAATGTTTATACATTTTAAATGTACTGCATGATACCATCTTGGTATAGTTTACTTTTGGCATAATAAACATGGGTAAATCAGCATGAAAGTATTAAGGAAGGCTCTAGTTTATTGTGAATTAAAGTGGTCATGGACTCACAGATCGTAACAACTGCTCTGCGACCAGACCTCGTCCTTTGGTCTAACTCCCCAAAACTTGTGTACGTCATTGAGCTGACGGTACCATGGGAGGACCTTGTCCTTTGGGATTGGCAGATGCAAGTGGACTTGGATCAGAGGCTAATTTTTCCCACAGAGATTGTAACAACTACTCTGCGACCACGACCAGACCTCGTCCTTTGGTATAACTCCCAAAAACATGCGCATGTCATTGAGCTGACGGTACCACAGGAGGAAGCAATTGAGGAAACATTAGAGCGTAAGAAGCTGCGGTATGCCAACTTGGCAGCTGAGGCAGAGGACAGAGGCTGCTTTGTTGCCAGTACAACAGCAAAACTGCTTAGAGAGATTGGGATCAGAGGACAGGTGCAACGGCAGGCTATAAGAAAATTAGCTAACACTGCTGAGAGGACCAGTCACTGGCTATGGTTAAAAAGGACTGACATCACTTGGGTAGCTAAGGCAGTCAGCTAACTGTGAAAGAAAAGAAAATATTCAACTCTTCTTCCTTCTGCTCTTCTTCTCTTTTCTGGGAGGCAGTGGGGAGGTAGAGCTTACAGCCCGATCCGGCGGGTAGGTGTGGGAAGCCAGATCGGGCGCCCCCCTTCCGGCTCTCCTTTCTGCTCTTTCCTATCTTGTCCCTTTTGTCCGTGTTGGGGAGTAACAGAATACATGTACTGCCGTTACATATTTAAAATACAAATATGAGCATTCCGTTACAGTTACCGTTTTAAAGGGTGGTATTCAGAATACAGTTACTTTGTTGAAATAAATGGATTACACGGTGGTCTCCTCCTGTTTCATGTTAGGCTATGCCCTCTCTATTAGGGATGGGTATCGAAAACCGGTTCTTGTTGAGAACCGGTTCCCACTGTTTCAATTCCTTGGAATCGTTTGCCACTTTTAAAAACGATTCCCTTATCGATTCCAGTCACCCCGAATGACGTCATCACGTTGAGTAGCGTCTTTTACCCAGTAGGAAACACGGCGCCTGAGCGGCACAAACGCTCAAAAGTTTGGTTACACTTTATGAGAAAGGATGACAACAGGGCAACGTGCAATACTTGCAAAGTAGAGATTTCATCAAAGGGAGGAAACACTACGAATATGCAAAAGCATTTGCTCAAAAAACACGCGATTGCTTTCAACGAATGTCGTGTTTTTGATCCGCTCCGGACTAGCGAAGCTCAACCCAGCAGCAGCGGTAGCGTTTCCACGTCCTCTCCCGTTAATACTGCAGGTAACTAATCAATTAGCATTGCATATTATGTTAGCGCGATTTACCTTATTACAAAACCTGCTATTACTGTGCGTTGCATTTAGATAACCATGATGAGAGAGACAGAGTCTGGCTGGCTCAGATGCTGGCAGTTCTCGCTGCAGTCTACCGGTAGCGTCTCCTTTCAGGCCAGGATAGACGAATGTCACCCAGCAGTGTCTAAGTTTGTGGTCAAAGGCTTGCACCCATTTGCCACAGCAGATGCCCCCGATTTCACTTTGGTAAGTGAATATGTTTAATTGTAGGCAGGGACATTACTGGATATTCTTGTGTAATTGCTACAGAATAATTTATGTTAAACTTTGTTATTGCTACAGGAGAATATTTATTTTATTATTTTACATATACATTTTTTTTCCTGGGGACCCTGTGACACCCCATTGAAGAGCCGTAGGCTGTGAATCTCTTAAGATCTCACTGTTGGGTTTGTAAGGCCATGTTACTCCTAAATTTCTATCTTGTTCAAAGAGAAGATATAAAACAAAGTTCTAAGCTAATCGACTTTAGTGTTCTCCTTTTTTAAAAAAAAGAATCGATAAGAGAATCGATAAGGAATCGAATCGTTAAACAGAATCGAAAATGGAATCGGAATCGTTAAAATCTTATCAATACCCATCCCTACTCTCTATTTTTGGTAATTCCACACCAGTGGAAACCCAAACATGCGGCCCACATAATGACGTGAAGAAATATTTAAAAAAAATAATTTAATATGAAGGCAATAGGCAGAGTGTTACAGGCATAGCCCTAAAGAATGTAGCCTCATGGGCAGTGTAATCCGTGCTGGAGGGAGAATGGACTGCCATGCCCCTTATGTTTCTGTTAGCGCCAGGGAGTGAGAAAAAGGAGAGTCGAAAAGTACGAGCTGTCACTGAGCAGAAAGGGGACATAGAAGCATGTAAATATAATAATAACCACTCCAGCCAAAAAGAGTGCCTGATGAGCCCAGTTGTAAGTAAGCTATTAAGACTCGACTGTACACTGTGTTCGTGTTTTCCTCCGAAACAATAAGCTCCGCTGGAGCAGCCTTTCAAGCCTCTCTCTGTCTCTCGCTAGCAAAGTTGACCCAGACAACAAAGTAAGGCTAGTTTTCAGTTACGAGCCCGACACGGAACCCGATGTATTAGCCAGAGGTCCCGCGGACTTGTTTTATATACTCGCGGAATAGTTTTCTATACGAAATCGCTGCAATCGCTATATTAAGATTTAAATATCTAGTTCAGATTGGTATGGCGAGGAACCTTCAGTAATAGTAATAAATCACACAGGAATAGTACATTCATGTAGTTGCAAATAGCATGATAATACAGTGGCTTGCAAAAGTATTCAGCCCCCTTGAAGTTTTCCACATTTGCTTTCACACACAGCTACAAACATGAATCAATTTTATTGGAATCCCACATGGAAGACCAATACAAAGTGGTGTACACTTCTTGAGAAGTGGAACAAAAATCATACCTAACCCCATGCTCTGGGGGTGCTTCTCTTCAGCGGGGATAGGGAAGCTGGTCAGAGTTAATGGGAAGATGGATGGAGCCAAATACAGGGCAATCTTGGAAGAAAACCTCTTGGAGTCTGCAAAAGACTTGAGACTGGGGCGGATGTTCACCTTCTAGCAGGACAATGACCCTAAACATAAAGCCAGGGCAACAATGGAATGGTTCAAAACAAAACATATCCATGTGTTAGAATGGCCCAGTCAAAGTCCAGATCTAAATCCAATCAAGAATCTGTGGCAAGATCTGAAAACTGCTGTTCACAAACACTGTCCATCTAATCTGACTGAGCTGGAGCTGTTTTGTAAAGAAGAATGGGCAAGGATTTCAGTCTCTAGATGTGCAAAGCTGGTAGAGACATACCCTAAAACAGTGGTCCCCAACCCCCGGGCCTCGGACCGGTACCGGTCCGTGAGTCGTTTGGTGCCGGGCCGCAAGAGTTGAGGCTCAGGTGTGAAATGTATGGTTTTCAGGGTTTTTATCGTTTTTCAGCGCTATTTTGTTATCGTTTTTATCGTTAACTCGGTTTTCCTGGGTCTTTTCACGTGTGTTATGAATAAATCTTTTTTTCGGTACCAGTACTAGTTTTATTTTGTTGTATTTATCCGCCACACCTTAAAGGCCAGTCCGTGAAAATATTGTTGGGCATAAATCGGGTCCATGGCGCAAAAAAGGTTGGGGACCACTGCCCTAAAAGACTGGCAGCTGTAATTGCAGCAAAAGGTGGTTCTACAAAGTATTGACTCAGGGGGCTGAATAATTACGCACACCCCACTTTTCAGTTATTTATTTGTAAAAAATGTTTGGAATCATGTATGATTTTCGTTCCACTTCTCAAGTGTACACCACTTTGTAGTGGTCTTTCACGTGGAATTCCATTAAAATTTATTCATGTTTGTGGCTGTAATGTGACAAAATGTTGAAAAGTTCAAGGGGGCCGAATACTTTTAAAGAGATCTCCGATGTTGTTCCCGGGATCTGCTGGAGCCACTCGCCTAGCTTGGGAGTCACCGCACCTAGTGCTCCGATTACCACGGGGACCAGCGTTACCTTCACCCTCCACATCCTCTCGAGCTCTTCTCTGAGCCCTTGGTATTTCTCCAGCTTCTCGTGTTCCTTTTCTCTGATGCTGCTGCCATTTGGAACCGCCACATCGATCATACCCCTTATATATATATATATATATATATATATATATATATATATATATATATATATATATATACACACACACACAAAATTCACAGTTCAGTTCGATACTTTGGTGTCATGGTTCAATATTTTTTCGATACAAAAAAATGTTCATGGTTTTTTAATTTGTCATTTATTAAAATTATATATATATATTTTAACTCAAAAGTACCGTTTTTAAATTTAATGTTGCTGAAACAACAAAGTAAGAAAAAAATAAATCTATCTGATCGAGAAATCACTCATCTTTGGAAAAGAGAGTTTATTACAGAGAAATGTCTCTTTCCAAAATAAAAGCTATACTATACGCTTCTTCTGGGCTATATTCTCAGCAGCATATTAAACATATCAGGTCCCCATAAGGAGAATCATGTGCTAATGGCTGTCTAAATGACTTGGGTAAAGTTTGTAGCATGCGTGCTTGTTGTTTTTGTCTGCTTCCACCTGTCTTTGCACTAGGATGATGTCGGCGTAAATGTGCAGTCATATTCATTGTGTTCCCACTAGTGCTGTCAGCGTTAATCTGAAATGAGGTTAATGCCACAACACGGCAAATCTCCGTTAACAAGCTACCGTGGACTGCCCCGTGCGTGGGGCTGGACGGCGTTTGGAAAATAATTCCAAACGCCAGATCTGAATGAGGGTGGGGGAGGTTCAATTTGCCATGTTGCAACGAGCTTCTGTCTTGCTAGCTTGTGCTGCGCTCAGTGGATCTGCGCTCGACAGTGCAGTCTAGGGGGAGTAGTCGAACGCAGATCCACTGAGTTCTCAACACGGACAGCATCGTCAGAAGAAAAGTTGATAAAACAAATAAACATTTTTGTATTGTTCGATACATATGCGTAGCCAACCGAAAGCACTGTATCGAACGGTTCAATATCGATACGAGTACCGTTGCACCCCTAATATATATCTATTAGAGATGGACCGATCCGATATTACGTATCGGTATCGGTCCGATACTGACCTAAATTACTGGATCGGATATCGGAGAAAAATAAAAAATTTAATCCGATCCATTAAATATCAGAAAGCACCTCACAAAACTTGCAACACGCCGTAACTCACCTCAGAAAGTTAGCACGTCGGAGCAGTATGCATCACGTGATAGAGCGGCTGTGGCATGCGGGACCTGTCGGTGGTCTGGATAGCATTTGGAGCTTCGCTAGCAACCCGGCATTTCATCTCCGACAAAGTTATCCCCGAGAGAAGTAAAGCAAGTGTGTAAGTCCATCTCTGAATGTTTGTAAAGCATTCCCACGTTAAGCTTAACAAGCGACTGCCTCTTCTTGCTGCTACTTCAATCATGAAACTGCTTAACGATCAGCTGATCGGCTTTTCTGTCGCGAGTCCGTGTCTCTAGTTTGCTTTTGGCCCACTTTGCACCAGAAAGAGGAAACCAGCGGCTGAACAACAGCAGCACGTTTAAGCTTGATCAGCTGTTGTTAGAATTTATTTAATATTACTTTCTACTCCAGGATCTTTTTCTACGTAGCTGACGGCTGGTAACTGTGCAGGGGCGGATCTAGCAAAGTTTAGCCAGGGGGGCCGATAGGGCATGAACAGGGAAAAGGGGGCACAAAGACATACTTTTCTTTCTTATTCTCATTTAAAATGTCTAGCTTTTAATAAATAATTATCTGACACCCAAAGTTTTAATTTGATGCAAAATGAATAGAAGTCCATTATTGTATATAGTAACTAAGTCTAATATATATACCCTAGTAAGCTATAGTACTTTTTCCTTTGGGAAGGTACCATCTGTGCAGTCTGCAATTCTGTTGAAGAAAGATGTTGAATCTATTTAATATTTCTTGAAAAATAATTGATTTCTGTGCATTTTTTTTCACACTGCATCAAATTAAGGTTGATTACGGCAATTAAGCATCATGAGGTGGAGCGTGAGGGGTGGTTCCCTATTTTTTATTTATTTATTTTTGTTGTTGCTGGGAGTTGGAACCCTATTAGTTAGGTTGCTTAATATTTATGCTAAGTACTCTTTAAAATACCAGAATAGGGAGGATGGTGTAGGTTTAAGTTTATTAGATTGATCAGTATTGCTGAACTATGAAATATTTTTTTTTGCATACAGGTATAACAGAATAGCTTTAGTGTAGTTGTTGTTTTAAACTTGAGTATGAACTTATACAAAATGCAGCAAGATATTTAAAAAACAGTTTTGTTGACTAAAAAACACTATATCGGATTCATATCGGTATCGGCAGATATCCAAATTTATGATATCGGTATCGGTATCGGACATAAAAAAGTGGTATCGTGCCATCTCTAATATCTATATATATATATATATACATATATATATATATATATATGACAGTCTCGGTCGTTGTGTCCTTGGGCAAGACACTTCACCCGTTGCCTACTGGTGGTGGTCAGAGGGCCCGGTGGCGCCAGTGTCCGGCAGCCTCGCCTCTGTCAGTGCGCCCCAGGGTGGCTGTGGCTACAATGTAGCTTGCCATCACCAGTGTGTGAATGTGTGTGTGAATGGGTGGATGACTGGATATGTAAAGCGCTTTGGGGTCCTTAGGGACTAGTAAAGCGCTATATAAATACAGGCCATTTGCTATTAAATATTCCTAAATTGGCTTTTCAATATAAAAAATTGCAACTTCCACAAGACAAATAGTGACATTTTCTGAATGGTATATAGTTGAATTACACAATTTTACAAAATAAATCATGGGGAATGCTTTTTAGCATGAAATTCTTAGTCACAAAAATGAAGAAAGTGTCATTTTCATTCAACTGAGAAAATAGATAAATATCACAAAAACAAAGATATTGGTAGATTGTCTGGTACAATTGAAGCAATATACTGCATTTTCCAGATGGCACTCTAATTATAAATCAGAAAATAGTTAAATAAGTGGATTATTTCATTTTCAAGATGTGGGTCACTCTAATCCCAGGTAAAACATTTTCAGCTGAACCATATCCTATTTGCTTTAAAAAAAAAAAGGTACAATTGTTGCATATAAAGCATAAAATTATCAAATGATGAATTCTTCTAATTTGTGCTACACACACACACACACACACACACACACACACACACACACACACACACACATATATATATGGGATTTGTACAGCTTGTGGTATATATATATATATACCACAAGCTGTACAAATCCCATTCTAATTCATTCTGATGGTAATTTCAGGCTTTAATATTTCATAGTTTTAAAGAAAATATGTTCAGACATTGCTCTAGATTTCAATGTGTAAAAGGAGGAGGATCAGAAAGTCATGTGGTTTTAAAGGTACTGAGCTCCCGTGGTTTTAATTGTATTTGTCTGATAGACTCCAAATCTTTTCCACGTAAACAGTCCTCTTCACACACTAAGGTTAATTATGGAGTTCAACAGGGTCCTGTACTGGGACCTGTACTTCATACATGCTCCCTGAGGGTAGTATTATTAGAAGGCACAGTACATACGTTTTCATTTTTATGCAGATGATACCCAGCCTTATCTGTCAATGAAGTCAAATGACACACACACCAATTAATTAAACTACTGGAATGTCTTAAAGACATAATAACTTGTATGACCTCGAATTTCCTTCTTTTAGATTCACTTGACAGTACAAACATCTTAGAAACATGGTGTATTAAAATCACAAGTTTTAAACTCTAAGTTTACTGCACCAGTATACACCATATCCCACCACCTGTCAATCTGTTGGACACATCCAAGAGTCTATGGCTGTATCCCAATTCAGGGTCTGCAGCCTTAAAGGCCGATTTTTAAGGCCGATTACATCACAGCAACGCGACAAAGGCTGTCCCAATTCAAAGGCTGCTCGAAATGCGGCCCTCAAATGCGTCCCTGTATTTTAAGGATGGGTCCGTGTATCCTCCATGGCCCAACATATCCCAGACTTCATAGTGCGGCGGACAAACCACTATAAAAGCTACCCTAATTAGGTCAGTTTGTGAGTTGTGTCCACTTTATTTAAGTTTCTGGACATTACTTTTTGTAAAGTTATATTTAATTGACCTCTTTTATGGGCCAGCTAATTATGTTTTTGAATTTTCTCTTTTGAACTTTTTTGAGGGTTAAAATAGAACAGAAAAAACCCTTTTTGAAGACATTTTTTTCCCTGTGTCCCCTATGCCTTGGCTGCTTGGTCCCTCACACTGATTTTCTGAAGATTTTGTGAATGTGGTAACGTGAACAAGTTCATATTCATTCACTGTTTTAACATTTTTCCCCAACTATGTGTTTTTACCACATAGACCAATCTGAATTCAGTCGTTGGGTATTATTAATCTCTGGCTCTCTTCCATAGCGTGTCTTCATCCTGTCTTCCTCCCATTCCTGTTTCCTCCTCTCTGACTTTTTCCTTCCCATTCTTGCAAAGTATGCTCAAAAGGGGGTCATCTGATTGTTGGGATTAGGGTTAGGGGTTTCCTCTGTATTATTTTAGGGTCTTTACCTTACAGTGCCTCTTGGGATTTGATGCTATATAAATAAAATTTATCTGATGTACATTTTCCCTATTTGCTGTAAAGAGCCTTATGGGTACACATGAGATCTCGTGTATATGTTGCATTGACATCAATGTTCATCTGTCTGCACTGCACCAGTTTTGAAATGCTTCCCAGTTCTTTCTGCATGGGATCAATACCACAATATTTCTATTCTACAGCCCCAGATTTGAACTTGCTATCGGAGCACCATTCCAAATGGATCCGACATTGGAGAGGAAAAGGGGAGTATGTCACCATAGCAACACAGCCTGCAACAGCTATTCTAATGGTATAGAGAGAGGGAGGAGCAGCGCAGGCTAATGTACATTCAGCAGCTCTTTTGGTTAAGCAGTGAAGATGTGAGGAAGAAAACCAGGAGGGACACAAAGACCATCGGAAACCTGAACAGTAAAAGGGGCAATATTAAGCTCTATGCTCTTAAGCAGTGTTGTGTGCAGTGCTCAGATTGCTGAGCTTTTACAAAATTGGCAACATTCACAATATTGCTTCATAACTGAGTTAAGATTATGTAGTCACAAGCCTTAGTAGAATAAAAATAAAAACCAAATGTGAAACAAACAAATAAAATACGTATCATCATTTGGTTAATATATTTACTGAGTCTAGCATGTCCCTGTAACAAAGCATTTGCACCGTAAAGCCTGTTGTAAACGTCATAAATCTTGTGGCTGAAAACATCACAAAGCTAATCAAAACTCAAATAAAGTGAAATACTTTTCAAACAACAAAAATTAAATTGAAATGAGCATACACATTTTCAAAACTAAGACTAAACTGAAAATAAAACTTTGAAATGAAATTAATACTAAAAACAATAACAAAATATAAAACCATAATATCTGTGAACACCAACGACCCACCCACAGGATTACACAAGTTAGTCTATCCCAAGTGCCTGTCCCAAAACTACAGGCAATTGTAGCAAAATCATTTATGTGTAACTCAAGCCACATTTACGTATTTAAATCTCTGTAGAGATGTATTAAACAAACAGAGATTGGAGTATTTTGTATACATTTTTGTATCGCCTCAGGTTGCTTGGAACCTAAGCTGAGTAGGTACTAAAAAAAGTACCTGATACCAGGTACTACCACCTAATTACCACTTAATTAAATACTACCACCCTAAAAACTGAGTCGACTCAAGTCGAACCAAGCTGACTTGAGTAGGTACTGATGAAAAAGGACTAATCTATCTCGTATGTGGTGTCCCCCAAGGCTCAATACTTGGAATAATTATTTTGGTTTTTTTTTTTTTTTTTTAACGTGTTACATGTTACTCTGGGCCATCTACTTCATAGTTTTAAAGGAATCTTCTACTACTGGTGATAATTTTGACCGGATTATTAAGTGATCATTCTGGGCTTATGTACAGTTGATGGCCCATTCAAGAGGCAAATGACAAAAATACCAGTATTGTATTTTCTTAAATTTTAGATATTGGAACTATATATCATCAAAACAAAGATAATTAAATAATTTTTTATCAGAACACTTACATAATTGGTATTATACAATAGTATGCATTTTACCTGCCCCTTTAGAAGGGAAGCCTTCTGAGGGCTTCCCATGATACACTGACTGTTTTGTCTTCACTGACCTTTGTCACGCACTATATGTACACCTATCTGCAATTAATCATTAATTCTTAATAATCTCTGGCTCTCTTCCACAGTATGTCTTCATCTCGTCTTCCTCCACTCACCCCAGGCAGTTGTGGCAGATGGCCACCCCTTCCTGAGCCTGGTTCTGACAGAGGCTTGTCCTGTTAATAGGGAGTCCCTAAGGGAGACTGTGGAGATTAAGTCCAAATGGATCATGTTCAGCACTTCCATTGCCAAAGCAGCTACACTGAGCTGCAGCTGCAAAGTGGTTGGTGCCTGTCGTGGTGGTAACCCCTGGAAAAGGATTTGCAGATTGCCTCAAAGAGATTCTGGTAAACTGTCAGGCTACTTAGGAGAAAGTGGTGCTCTACCTGCCCTGTGTGTCGTGTGGGTGGAGCGCTGCTTACTTTGACTGAGAACATTGTCAGGCGGTGGAATGAATACTTCGACGACCTCCTTAATCCCACTGGCAAGTCTTCCTCGTAGGAAACAGAGACTGGAGACGAGGGGGACAACTTGGCTGAGGTGAGGTCACTAAGGCAGGGGTTCTGCCACCAAGGCACTCCTTGGTGGCAGAACCCCTGGGGTGGATGAGGTTCACCCTGAGCTATTTTGGTTGACATGCCTCTACAAAATTGCAATGAAACATGAAGCGGTACCTCTGGATTGGCAGACCGGGGCGGTGGTTCACATCTTTAAGAAATGGGACTGGAAGTTGTGTTCAGGGATCACACTCCTAAGCCCCCCTGGGAAAGTCTATGCCAGGGTGCTGGAAAGGAGAGTTCGTCTGTTAGTCGAACCTTGGATAAAGGAGGAACAATGCAGTTTTTGTCCGGGTCGTGGAACACTGGACCAGCTCTTTATCCTGTCAAGAAAATTTGAGGGTGAATGGGAGTTTGCCCAACCAGTCTACATGTGTTTTGTGGACTTGCAGAAGCCATTCAACTGTGTCCCCCTGGGTGTACTGCGGGTTGCTCCGGGAGTATGGGGCCCATTGCTACGGGCCATTCGATCCTTATAGAACTGTTGCAAGAGTTTGTCCGCATAGCCGGCAATAAGTCAGACTCATTCCTCGTGCGTGATGGGCTCCGCCAGGGCTGCCCTTTGTACCAATTCTGTTTGTAATTTTTATGGACAGAATTTCTAGGCACAGCTAAGTGGTGGAAGGCTTTCACTTATGTGGTCTCAGAATCTTATCTCTGCTTTTCGCAGATGATGTGGTTCTGTTGGCCTCATTGGGTGATGGCCTCCAGCTTGCACTGGAATAGTTTGCAGCCGAGGGTGAAGCGGTGGGAATGACAATCAGCACCTAGAAATCTGATGCTCAAGAAGAAGAAGGGTGGAGTGCCCACTCAGGGACGAGTCCCTGCCCTAAGTGGAGGAGTTTAAGTATCTTGGGGTCTTGTTCACAAGTGACAGGAGAAGGGAGCAGGAGATCAACAGACCAATTGGTGCTGTGGCTGCAGTGATGCTGACACTGTACAGGTCCATAGTGGTGAAGATAGAGCTGAGTATAAAAGTGAAGCTCTCAATTTATCGGTCAATTTTTGTCTCTACCCTCATCTATGGTCACAAGCTTTGGGTAGTGTCTGAAGAACAACACTGCGAATACAAGCAGTGGAAAAAGCTTCCTCCGAAGGCTGGCTGGCCTCTCCCTTAGAGATAGGGCTAGAAGTTTGGTCATCCGGGAGGGGCTCAGAGTAGAGCTGCTGCTCCTTCACATCGAAAGGAGCCAGTTGAGGTGGTTCAGGCATTTGACAAGGATGCCTCCTGGGCACCTCCTGAGTGAGGTCTCCCGGGCATGTCCCACTGGGAGGAGGCCCTGAAGCAGACCCAGAAAATGCTGGAGAGGTTATATCTCTCAGCTGGCCTAGGAATGCCTTTGTGTCCCCCCGGACAAACTGGAGGAGGTGGCTTGGGAGAGGGAGGTGTGTAGCTTCTCATAGTAAAATTTATGGCACAGAGGTAACAAACTGTTTTCCCAAAATATACACAAGAGATATTTGGAAATTATAAAAGGTTAAAAAGACTTCTTTCCAGAATCCTCAAAGACTGTTCTGAATATTAGAATAAAAACATAGCCAGTTTAATAACCAGATAAGTGTTATTGGTTAGCAACACTGTCTTTAAGAGAAAATGGTAGAGCCACAGACTGAGCCCAGAAGATCTGCCTATTCAATGGGCAGCATGGAGGGAACGGTTGTAAGGATGCATTTAATTGATGACTTAGTTTGAAGTGTAGCGGAGGGGGTGAATGAAACAACACACACAATTCTTTCATCACCATCTGCCTGGGGTCAGCATCCCATCACCTTCCCCAAAGATGAAGAGAAGACCAGCTTCCACACCCTCAGTTCCCTGCATCTTTTCTAGCTCTTGCCCTTTTGCCCCAGTGGCCCACGCAGTTCTCAAAGAACACTATGTACTAGATGGATGGATGTACACACAGCTGTGTAGCAGTGTTTAAAGAAAAAAAAAGGTGGATCATAGAAGTGACAGCATGACATCTTTGTTTCTTATTCTGATCATTGTCACTGTTTGCTTTCGGCCTAACAGAATCCAGGCTGCCATTATTCACATGGCTGGTCTTCATCAGTACAATAAACACGTAAATAAAAACAACCAACCAAACACAAAGATATACGTAAAACTCTTAGAAAAACAAACACCTGCTCTGCTGAGATGATCTGTTTTCTCACTTTGGGTAGAAGAAAATGACTGACGTACCCGGTTATTTCGTGTCGTCTACCGCCATCTTGTGTCCAAATTTTGATTGACACACACACACACACACACACACACACACACACACACACACACACACACACACACACACACAGTCGTGCCATTTTATTGTCGCAAGAACGACAACGCGGCATTAAGAAAAGACAAAAAGATATGATAGCTTTTTTTGTCTCTTTTGTTTTTTAAATTCACTTTAACCTAAACAAAATCTAAAACCTCTAGATTACGGAAGAAAACGACAGCGTTACCTGAAAATAAAAATTTTCTTTCAAATTTTTGGGTTTGTCCATTTGGTAAGCTTCTTTTCAAATTATGTTACGCTCCTCACGCATATATTTTTGTTAGTTTTGTTGAGTTAGCTGAGCTACGAGTCTGTATTTAATTTGTCACCTTATTTGTCACTACCAATTTTTAATAATAATAATAATAATAATAATAATAATAATAATAATAGCAGAGAAGACGATAAAGAAAATCAAATCATTAAAACTAATTAAATGGGAGGCAAAGGCCATGACGTTCACCCGGAAGTAGATCTCGTATGGTAGAACGCGCCATGGCCACTGCAGTAGTTTCTCACACAGCCTGTTAGCCGGTGATAAGCATAGCACAGGTCAGTGTTTCCTTTTGACAAGATTGGGACAGTAAGCGACAGCTGAGGGAAACTGCTCATCATGAGAAGTGTGCTGATGGTAGCGGAGAAGCCGTCCTTGGCTCAGGCCATTGCCAAAATCCTTTCTAAAGGTGGGTACAGAGTAAAAGCTGTGTCGATCAGCACGCAGTGGAAGTATGGTGGAGCCGAAATGAAATTGATTAGCTTTGATCGGCTGACTTTTTGGCGTTTGATTGGTTTTTGTTTTGTTTTTGTTGTTTCTTTCTTTGTTTTTTCAGAATACAAGGATTTTTTAAATCTGGGCACTCAGCATATATAAGCCTGGCTGGCCTGCTTGTCTTAATTAGAGTAATCCAAATGATGATTCCAGTGTTGGACTTGTTGGTTTGTTTCCTGTGTTTGCCTGTACTGCTAAATGACATATTATATACAATAGTTAAAGCAGTACTCTCTTTTTTTAGACACTCTTAGACTGGATCTCGAATTAAACAAAAGTGTTGTGATAACAAGGCTGTCAAAACACTACACATGGACACAGAATTGACACCGTATAATATAAAGTGTCTCAGATTGCTTTAATGAGCTGTTAACAGGTGTGTAATAACTGATAACCTTTTCAGTGTCTTCTGGAAAACAAGCACAATGAGTGAAATGGGCTATTTCTCAGTAAAATTGATGTGAAAACTATACTTTGTCTAAACAGTGGATGTTGGTGAAGTTTTCCAGTGGCCCAAGTTGACCATAGCATGCTCTGTTGTGTTCAGCTGTGTCTGGAGATGGCACATATACATGCCACAGTGATGAGCTCAAACTCCAGAGAGTAGCTGGCTGAGGGGAAGCAGCTGGGGTTCTTTTTGAGGACTGGCATCCTCAGGGATACGGGGATGGTCTCTAAACCAAATTCACTGTCGAGTCCCCTGCAGGAGTGGCCGGTGTGGCAGCTGGCCTCATGGATGACCTGAGGCACCCGGTTCAAGTCGATGTTTTCCCTGGTGAGAGATGAAGAGTAGGCCTATACTGTGAATCTGGATTTGGGCTTATCTGGATTTTCTGTACTACAAAGGTGGTTCACTTCTTACTGAGGTAATTCACCATGGTAACTCATGCTGTGAATCTAACCTGCTCTGGAGCAGGTTAAATTCCAGATTAGAAATCACCACCTACTGGCCAATCAGTTCTCCAGAAAATAGCATCAGCATCCCTGGAAGAGTAGGAAGGTGTTAAGTTTTTTAACCTTGTCTAATGTCTTTGTTTCCCCATTGAGCATCAGTAACTCAGACTCACAGACATACGCATGCAACAGCTTTTTTGCAGCTTTTTTTTTTTTTTTTTCATTTGTTATTCTTGAGTTTAGACATTTAAAATACGTAATTCCACTCTTCTAGTGATTTAAGGAATACCGGACTTCATTATTCATTCAGAAGTTTTCTGATGCTAAATTTTCTTTTGTCATTAATCAGCTTTTTCTAATTTAACTTTAAAGACGTTCAGGTACTTTCCAACTTTGAAACTTCTTCTGTGTGAACTTCAGCTTTCAACAGTTTTGCACTTTTGCTTTCAGGTGAATGATTCAATGTATTTCAGCTCATTCAAGATTTTTTAAACTAAATATTCAGCAATTATTACATTTCAGCTCAAACCATTCAGCTGTCAGCATTCACACTGCATTTTCTTCAGGAAATGCATTCTCTAGTTACACCTTGATCTGCAACAAACAAGAGGGATGTCCACGTCTCCCGTATTAGGCTGTGAGCCAGTGAGTTTTATTATTAAATGGATCGAGTTTAAAGATCCAGAGCTCTAATTTGTAGGGCTGCAGCTATCGGATATTCGAGTAATCTATCGATTATTCCATTGATTAATCACATAAGAATAACTTTTTTTTGTTATTAATGAGCATTAATAAATATTCAAATTAGAAAAAAACACAGGTCTTTAAGAATGAACTACTCATTGGTTTCCTTTTTTTTTTTTTAAGAAACCATAATCTTAAATGTAAAAATATGTAAATAGTCTCAAGTACAGACAAAGGTCAAAGTCAAATAAAATAAAATATACAATATACTAAGGCATAAGAAATCTACCTTTACTCTGTCTTCTTGGAAGGCTTTCCGATGTTAATTGGAGGAATGTTGTTGTGCTGCTGAAAACAGATGTTATGGTGGTGTAGACATTTTTATTAATATTAATTACTGTCTAACCTAACAACCCTCAGCTCATGGCTCAGAGTGTAATGGCTCATTGGCTTGTGAAAAGTGTGGAGTTTTTAAAAAATATATATTTTAATTATAAAAATTAAGATATTTAATTAATACAATAGTTTGTATTATTTCACTTTCGATCTGAAAAATGTTACGAAAGCCTCAACTTCTGCAGACATACTGGAGATTTTTCTCTGTGTAAAACAAACAGAGAAACAAAAAGCTACAAAAGTTGCTTTTCTTCGCAAAGTTTGTGCTTTAATGAAGGACTCCCGCAGCTTTTTCTGCTAATTTGTAAAGTTCCAATATGGAGAGATGCTTTTTCTTAGTACTAGACTTAACACTGCTGGATAGACCCATCCCATTCAACATTCTCTCAGCCAAGCAGAATCAGCATAAGAGTTTGCGTTGCAGGTTCCAGCACTTACACGTAGCTCCAGGTCGCAATGCTGCGCTCGTTGATGCGGGTGGGCAGGTTGACCAGCTGGCTGTGGTAGTCCTGCAGGCTGTACGTGCAGAAAGATTCGTCCACACACTGGCTGCTCAGTGACAGGGCCACGCACTGATGAAGGGCCAGCAGACACAGCAGAAAGACACGCAGCTGCTGAACACACAGTCAGCGAGTTTATGTTTTGATGGATTGATGAGTTTCTAATCGGTGAACCCAGACACATCACCAAGGTTTCTATACCTTCTAAAGGTGGCAAATGTAATACTGGTCTCCTATGATGGGATAGTTTTTGACTTTAGACTTCCTGTCCTACTTTGTAAGTTTTGGCTTCTTACAATTATTAAAGATTTTAGCGGAAGCCACGCTCATATTTCTTAAGGAAAAATATTATACAGGTGTCAAATATTCTGTCACCTCTAAGTTAAAAAACACGCAGCGCTACTTTTGCCTTGACATAATTTTGGAAGTTGGTTTGAAGTAGATAAGGTCACCCTGTTCAGTTCATCAGGTGTGACTGGGTCCTTTATCTAATTTGTCCACAGAAGGTAAATGGGTCCCACACTGAGCCTGGTTCTGCCAGGAGTTGTTAAACTCCTGCCTGTTAAAAGATTTCCTCACCACCACTTCACTGTGCCTGTTCATGGTGGGTTGTTGTGGTTCTCTCTCTTACATTGTCTGGCTCTCAAGATTGATCACATACAGCGATGTTACAGGGTTGCTCTTTTCTTTTTTACTGACTTACTTTACTTGAACAACACTCCCTACATTATCAGAGACCCAGCTTTTAATTACTATTATATTAGGAAATCTGGCATAACCTCTTCCTATTGTACAAATTACTTATTCTGAGCTACTGGTAGATATTGCCAGTCAGGTGAATAACATTCCTGTACTGGTCTTTAAAAAATGGACTCACAGAAATGCTGTAGTGGGTTCAGCATACAAATGTTTTTCTTTTTGTAATAGATTCATGCACTTAACTTGTGCAGTCAGGATATGCAGATATTTGAACACCGCTATAGATGTCTAATAAAGTAAGTATGTAGAAAATAGGGGTGGGATTGCTTAGTTTGAATAATGCAATATCGATTTTTAAATATAAATGTATTTTGCCAGAAACGCCAGAATCTCAGGTTAAACCTCACAAAACTATTTCAACAACCACCAAACGGCTAAAACAGCAATTGAGAGCAGGTAAACAGATGTAAACACAAAGCACAGCTCATTCATGTCTGCGGACATGCAGTGGGGTGCTGAAAGCTGACATCTCACACATTCAGAAGCTGCCAGTTTGAACCAGCAGCAAAAGAAGAGCAAAAGTACGCTTCATGTTTGAAAAACATTTTCACTGCTCTCTCACAGTGTGCTCAAGAGACCAGTTTACCATCAATAATCTCTGTTTTCTGCATTATTTGCTTGCTTTTTACGCACCAGTATACTGTTGATTGCACGCTGTCACCCGCCATTTTTTATTTTTTTTTCCCAAACCGACCTCCGATAAGAGAGCCTAATTTCTGCGGTTCAATACCAAAGAAATTTAAGCTTTTACAAAATATGCTTAGATTGCAAAACACTTGGCTATTTCTCTTATAAAACCTCTGTAACTTTGCTCTGATTTTCACTTCAGCAGCATTGGGTAATGTTCATATACTGACTTGTGGTTTTCTTCAGTTTTTTTAACTACTGCAGAATCTTTTTAAGGGTTATCTGCTATAAAAGCCAGGCCAAGAAAATCTACTTTATTTTTTTCTGTGTTTTATCCTCAGTCACTTTGATAAAAAGGCATCTGCTGTGATGCTTGCACCTCTAAAGTCTTACAATTGTCAGCTTTGTTTTTATACATATATAAAAATATGGATATGTACTGATAAGTAATAAGAATTATAATATTTCTGACTGTCTGAGTCAAAATCAAATCAATTCAGTTATAGAAATCTGTGACGATATCCAGCTCTAATAGAAAATGAATGTTGTTTAATTTTACTAACCTGCAGATTGAATTAAATAGAGTTGAAAGATGTGAAAACATCCATAAATCTACTAGTGTGTTCCTTAAAGCCCATCTGAGTTTAACGTTGCTGTATGTCAGTCGGCATTACTAAAAACCAAAAAGGCAGCATACTTACCTGGAGCTGTTCCATGGCTTGACTGTTTGGCTGGAGTTAGGTGCAGTGGAGCTTCTTTGCCTTTCTTTGGTGGTCACTCTGTTCTTTGGCTTGGAGTCGATCTGTGAACTGTTTCTGGACCTACCTCTATATATGTGCCCTGTTCTTGGCTGGATTTCTGCTTGTGTGCATTGTTGATTGGGTTGTTCACCTCAAAGAGGCTGGGGTAGCTGTGTCTGTGTAGGGGGTGGGGAATATATTAGTTACTGTCATAATAGTTTGCGTACTGTCATTATAATTCAGCCTTGAGAGAGTCATTTTATTCATAAGGACATCAGCCTGTACCAGAAATTTCATGTAAGCAGGGAGAGGACGCTTGCTCACGACCACTTTGGCCTCGTGCTAATGGCTGCTTCTATGACTCATCAGCAATTAGACTACAGTATGAGAGAACAAAAAAGTGAAGTAACTTTTCTGTAAAGTTTTTGACCGTGATTCAGAAGTTCATTTTTAAATTGATTTCTAAATGTAAAATGCTCAGTAGAAAAAAAAAAAAGCAAAACAAGTCATTTATTAATTCAGTTCAGTTTTATTTATACAGCACCCAGTCACAACAACAGTCACCTCAAGGCACTTTATGTTGTAAGGTAGACCTTACACCATAAAGACCCCAAACTAATACATCAGGATGTCAAGAGGGTGGTTAGGGTGGTGCAAGATATGCATGAGGGCAGATTGGTGATTACATCAGAGAAGTGCTCTGAGCCACTTCTTGTTTGCAGTGATGATGGACAGACTGACAGATGAGCTCAGACAGAAGTGTCTGTGGACTGTGATGTTTGCAAACACGTTGTGATCTGTAGTGAGAGTAGGGAGCAGGTGGACAAGATCTTGGAGAGTTTGGAGGTATGGTCTTGAAATTCCTATACAGTCTGGAGTGAAGACCATACCTCCAAACTCTCCAAGCCCATAGAAGAAAACGGAATGCAGGGTCGTGGAGGACATGCAGAGAGTTGGTGTGACAGAGGAGGATGCTAGAGATAGGATGAGATGGGATCTCCATAAAAGGAGCAGCAAAATGAAGGTGTAGGTGTTGACCTGTCAATTAAAATTCATCTGCTGTTTGAGCTGTTAAATTTGTATTAAGGCTTCTGGTTTTTTAACATGAACATTGAAATGTTTTGAATGACCTTATCTGTTTGTAATTATAATAAGATAACCGTGTAGCCTTTTTCATGCCTAATTTGCTCTCCTTTTTCTTTAGGAAACTGTACAAGTCGCAAGGGGCTCAATGGCGCATGCTCAGTGCACGAATACACCGGCATTTTCCAGGGCCAAACTGTACACTTTAAGATGACTTCTGTTTGTGGGCATGTGATGAGTCTCGATTTTATTGGTGGGTATCCTCCATGTTAGGTCTTGCTCAGCCTTGATCTAAATTTTCACTGTTTTTTTTTTTTCACCTCCTAATTTTACATGGGAGGAGTAATTAAAACAGATTATTAGGGACAGTTTTATAAAATAATACAGTTCAAAACGCCACAACTTATTGGTGTCAGATGATGAAGGGGTTATTTTCTGTGAAGCACCATTGTATAAAAAAAAAGTGTCAGTCATTGTATTGTAGTACACTGCAGTGATCAAGTGATATGAACTGTATGGCTGATATCGGTCCACAGCAATAGTGTAGTGAATGTGAAGGATGTTGCACTTTTTCTTTATTTTCCAGGGAAATATAACAACTGGGACAAAGTAGACCCTGCAGAACTCTTTAGTAAAGCTCCTACTGAAAAGAAGGAGGCCAACCCTAAACTCAATATGGTCAAGTTTCTTCAGGTAGGTTGACCCATTAATTGGCTTTACAATACATCGGTACTAGTTGTTATGTGATTTCTTATTTTAATCAGATTAGAGTCTGGACTTTGATTAGTCACTCCAAAACCTATTTGGCTTTTTTTTTTTTTAGCTGTTCAGATGTAGACTTGCTGGTGTATTATTATGTTATCGATCTTGATGTAGTGTCTTTCCCTAATGTAAAGTGCCTTGAATGGTTTTGGATCATTGTCCTGCGGAATAACCCAACTGAGCAATACTTTTGAAGTTTTGGAGTTGGAGTTCAGTTGTAGGTTTTTTTCTATGTGTGGATAATAGCTCTCACCGTGGTTCACTTGAGTCCCAGAGCCTGAGAAATGACTTTGTTTCTGGGTGCCACAATACAAAAAAACCCATTATGTGTTGCTTTTTGAGATCTTTTAGCCTACTTGGTTTTATTTAAAAGATCTCTTGATTCAGTAGATCTGGCACTAATCAGGCTATCTGGCTAATCAAATTAAACTCAGCTTTCCAAAATGTAGTTAATCACATTTAATTCACTATCAACAAAGGGGCCAGGTATATTTGATAGATTTTGTTCCCTTAATAAATGAAATCATCATTTTAAAACTGCACTTTGTATTTATTTCAGGTTTTCTCTTTCTAATATAATTCTTTTGAAGATTTGAAACGTGTCACAGTTGCACAGCATACTAACAAATTTGGGAGGGTGCAAATATGTTTTCACTGCACTGCATTGTTAACCGTAAGTTTGTGGTATCATGTCAGGTTGAAGCCAGAGGCAGTGACTGTGTGGTTTTGTGGTTGGACTGTGACAAAGAAGGAGAGAACATATGTTTCGAGGTAATGCTGGTCACCACATCTGTTTCTTATTAGTACTCTCTATTAACATAAGGCTTTCAAACTTTTTGATAAAACTTATAGTTGTAGCTGTATCAGATGGCCTACAGTCATCCTTTAGTGACCTGGTACATGCTCAAGCTGCTGTCATTTAATTTTGTGTGCTCTTTCTAGTTTTGTCCTGTTCGTGTTCTTGATCTTTTTGTGCTGTTTGTTTCTGTGTTCTGCCTCACCTGTAATTCTCTTCAAGGTGCTGGATGCCATTCAGCCAGTGATGAATAAGGGAAGTGCCAGGAGTGTTTACCGTGCCAAATTCAGCTCCATTACTGACACTGACATCTGGAATGCTATGAACCGCCTTGGAGAGCCCAATCACAATGAAGCTCTGTCAGTAGATGCGCGGCAAGAGCTGGATCTGCGTATTGGCTGTGCCTTCACCCGGTACACTGCTCTCTTCACCCACACACAGCTGTCTACTGATGTAGAAGGTTTCAAAATTACAATTCAAATAAATACCCTGGTGATACTGGAGCCTTATTGTCTCATCTCTCTATATACTGTACTGTATGTAGCAGAGATGACAATAAAGTTTACTTTGACTTTGACTTTGATTTCTCACGTAAGCTCAGAATTGTGTGATTAATCAAGCAGAAGAGGAAGGTTAGTTAAATACCACACTTTCAAACTGCACTAATTTAAAAAAAAAAAAAAAAAGGGGGTCCCAAACTCAAAATGCCACAGAGCACTGTTTTTGTGTGATTTCACCTCCATCCAAAGCTTAGTTCATCTGGTCAGAGGTTTATGAAATTCCAGAATCTTTGAAAACATGGTTGATTACAGCTGATCAAAGATATTTATACTGTTCATTTAAGGTTTTTTTCTTGACTAAACTAATTTTCAGGTTCCAAACAAAGTATTTTCAAGGGAAATATGGCAATCTAGACTCTTCGTTAATCTCCTTTGGTCCGTGCCAGACCCCAACACTTGGCTTCTGTGTGGAACGCCATGACAAGATCCAGTCCTTTAAACCAGAGACTTACTGGGTCATCCAGGCAAAGGTAAACCATGACCTCAGTTTCCTGCCACACTGTCAAAGATTCCTTTCTGCTGTGCGGTATTGACAGAAATGATGTGCTTTGTTCAGGTTTTTAAAGGAAAGGAGAGTCCACTGACACTGGACTGGAACAGAGTTAGGGTCTTTGACAGAGAGGTGGGTCAAATGTTTGTCAACCTGGTGAAAACATCCAGGGATGCGCAGGTGAGTGCAAAAACCAGACTTTGTGGTTTGTAGATAATATTTTTTTATTGTACATGTGCTGTCTGACATTATGAAGGTCATGATTATTATTCCGTTTCCTGTTTCACCAAATATTAAATTAACTACAAAGACAAACGTCTGCTTTATAAAACATTTTCCAGTCAATCTGAATTATAATAAATTTAGGTCAGCTTGCTTAAGCAGGTGTCTGCTCTCTCTCACAGGTGGAGTTGGTGAGTAAGAAGGAGAAGACCAAGCAGAGGCCTCAAGCCTTAAACACAGTGGAGATGTTGAGAGTGGCTAGTTCTGCCTTAGGTATTTACATATGTATATTTACATTTACAGCTATTTATATTTACTTTTTCATGAGCTGTCATTTCTCCTGAGCATACAAATACACTGAGGGGATGGGTTTGTGGTTTTTCATGAGTCATGGATAGGAAAAACAATAGTTTTTTTTTCTTGTTTTGGTTTGTTTAATCTTTATGAAGTTTGAACTAAGAATGTTAAGCTTGATTAGATGAAACTGACTCAAATATAATTGAACACGTTTGGTTCCCTGGTGATTCTAAATTGATACATGTGTTGATGCAGGATGTGTTTTATGGATATGTGGTGTAGTGTAAAGTATTTTGAGTGATCGGAATAGGATATCCTTGGTGTATCTACTAGGAGGCTGAGGGGTATCCACTATTTTTAGCTACTGTGTTACGCACCGTGAGTTAAATTGTAATCAAATGTGCTTTATAAATAAAACTGTTATTGCCAATCGCCGCTTTACACAGCGTCCCAACTTCTTCGGAATTCGGGTTGTGAATATGGCTGCTATAACACTGACAGTTGTTCTGATCTTTGATTATTATGTTTGCAAAAATAAAATGATACTGTCTTTATATTTGATCCTTGTACTTTTAATATTGTTTCAATGAAAGGTAAGGGTCATGTACTGGAAAACCCACCTTACACTTTATCCTTTGCGATCGAGAGGAACAGTCACTTACTGGAGAGTATCTTCTGTTCTATTCTTACCTTATATCTAAACTTATCATAAAAAGTCTTTTGAATGGAATTTATATTCACAGGAATGGACTCAGGTTTTCTATTGTTTTAATGTTTAATGAGTTTGACCATCACACCCATTACTTATGTGACATAAGATATCTCAATGCATTTCTCTGTTAGATGATGTATTTCTTTGTACTTATTATATGTGGCATGAAAGACTGCTGGGTGTGCCCTTGTGGCAGCACAGGTGAATGAGTCTGTTAGAGAAGATGCTCCACTGCCTGTCCAGTAAATGGTGCAGATGGTGATCTGGGTTATACATAGATGGATAAGAGTTTGTTTAGTGACAGCCTCTATGCCATAGTTTCAAGTGTGTCCAGTTTGCAGCCAATCACATCCAGCCTTCCTCATCGGTGTACTCTGTCTGCTGGAAGAAAAAATGCGAAAGAATTAAAGAGAAAAAGGATGTGATAAAGGATGTGATATTATGTTTCAGGCATGGGTCCCCAGCATACTATGCAGATTGCTGAGCGCCTATATACACAGGGCTACATCAGCTACCCACGTACCGAGACGACCCACTACCCAGCAAACTTCGACCTGAAGGGAACACTGAAGCAGCAGACCAACAACCCCTTCTGGGTAGAAGAGGTGAGTACATTCATTCAAGGCTGCTCATATGTGTATACATAAAGTGATTCATTCAATTCAGTTCAATTCAATTCTATTCACACAACCCCAAATCGCAACAACAGTCACATCAAGGCAATCCTACAGTAGTACAAAGAAAGAGCCACTTAGAAATTAATGTGATTGAAAATGATAAAAGGTTTTTTTAATTTTTCATCAGGTAAAAGCTCTGCTTTCAACTGGAATAAACCAACCCAGGAAGGGCACTGATGCTGGAGATCATCCACCTATTACTCCCATGTGTGCTGCCACGGAAGCAGAACTAGGTGAGCAATACAGGCAAATAACTGAACAATATCACCTCTTTTTATGATACACCTCTATTTATATAGGGCATGCCTTCAAGGAGCAATGAGCAATATTGTAGACATATTTTCTGTTAGTCAATCTAGGAAATGTTAGGTTAATAAAGAGTTTGAATATTCAAAGCCCTATATATAACATGTTAGGATGTCTGATGGTTATTATAGTTAAAATATTATTATAGTTAAAATAAAAAATATCCTTTGTTGTGGAATTTGTGAATTTGGTTTAAAAAAGCAATTTGTCACAAATTAATGATGGTTTGGGCATTTTTATTGAGGCGAGTCAACAGATTTCAAAAGCAACCTGTGCACAAAGCTTGTCATCATTTAGAAGCATTAGGTGCTCTAAAATCTCACAAATGATAGTAGTTGAAAACTTCACACAGTTGGCTGTAGTTCAGTTGATAGAGCAGATCACTTGCTAATCTTAAGTTTGGTGGTTTGACCCAGTCTGCATGCCCCAAGTTGCTCTCTGATGCATCTGACAGAGTATGAATGTGTGCATGTTTTGATAGAAAGCACTTAAAGAGTAGAAGAAAGTGCTTGTTTGAGTGGGTGAAATGTTGTATAAAAATGGCTTTGAATGCTCTGGGGGAGTGCTATATGTAAGAATCAGTCCATTTAACTTGAACTCTTAAATTCTCTCTAGCACAGGGGTGGGCAATTAATTTTCCCACAGGGCCACTGCATGACTAACTGGTAGATGGTAGCACCAATAAGATGAACTCAGTTCTTTTTACAAACTGTTACTATTAAGATTAGATGTTACAAATATTCAACAAAAATGAGCAACAGGCATAGTAAAATCAATAACTGTGTGAAAAAATGTCCTGAAAGTGGGTCAGCTATCCTTTAAAAAATTAATTAATTAAACAGGAATTTTTATTTTCAATATATACATACACACTATTCCCTACCTGCTAGCATATTAGACCCTGCTGTTATGTGATTGTCTCAGAGGCATCTTTGCACAGCCTGCACCTGGCATCTTGCTTGCTGTGGTAGACCCCAGCCTCTATCGACTTCGTGCTTCACTTTTAAGTTGTGCTGTATTGTGTACTGTGCTGCCACCATTAGTGCCTCTGTGTTTCAGTTTAGCTTTCTCCAGGTGTCAGTAGGATTTTTCAATATCAGCCACTTCTTCTGTCTGCCAGTGGTACATACCATGCAGGGGCCTGTCCGTCGATA
Organism: Copadichromis virginalis; assembly: GCF_057382275.1. Classification (NCBI taxonomy): domain Eukaryota; kingdom Metazoa; phylum Chordata; class Actinopteri; order Cichliformes; family Cichlidae; genus Copadichromis; species Copadichromis virginalis. The sequence continues at coordinate 11,149,637 of NC_140629.1, forward strand.
ATGGTTTCACTTCTTGCTCCTCTTCGTTCATTAGTCACCTCCTCTCCATGAATGCCTCCATCGATGCCAGGTGTGAATGACACATTGTCTTATTGACAATGGTCACAGCTGATCATGTGCTTGGTGAATACCACAGACAGCAGAAACCCAAGAATGAAGGGGAGCAATAAGAGAAACCATTATTGAAGGACAGGCCCCAGCGTGGCAGACAGAAGAAGCCAGTCTTGTTAATGATCTGGCTGAGGGGGTTCAAGGTTATGCAGAACAACAGTGGGGACAAGGCACCTCCTTGGTACATCCCGGACTTGGTGGTGACTTGTGCTATTGATTTTTAAGTTGTCCCTGTTGAATCGCTGATGAATCTTAGGGTCCTGTTGATCTTGTATATTTCTAGGCATTCCAAGATCCATGTGGAAGGCACTGAGTCATAGGCTTTCTTGTAGTCAATCCAGGTAGTGCACAGGTTGGTCAGTCTGGTCTTACAGTCTCAGGCAACTGCTCTTTCTACCAGGAGCTGGTGTTTTGCCCCTCTGGTGTTTCCTTTCTGTGTCCATAAGTGACTGAAACAGGACCTCATATTGTATTCTTGTCACAGAACTTTCATGGTCATATTTCATATCGTATCTGATTCATTTTTATGTTACATGCTGCTAGACTGATCATGCTGCTTCACTACTGTGTATACTACTCTGGTCACTTGTTTTAATTGCACTGCTCTGTCAATACATTACTGTGCTAATATGGCACAAGACACACTATTCTAAAAAGTATTTGAAATTGAATAACCCAACATCTAACAGTGTGAAGTTATTACACTGTAGAATATTAGAATAGTACATCAATAACTATGTATACCCAAATGTGTTCTTTTCTTCCCACAGGAAGTGATGGCTGGCGGCTATATGAGTACATTACCCGGCATTTTATTGCCACTGTAAGTCAAGACTGCAAGTACCTACAAACCACTATAGAGTTCAGCATTGGCACAGAGGCTTTCTCATGTAGTGGAAGAACCCTTATATCACCAGGTAAACATAGATGATTGTTTTGCAGAATTTTGCAGTACTTACCTGCAGTAAACCATTGCATTGTATTAACATCATTGTTTGCTTAGTGTATGGAGTAATTGCTTGTGACTATGTAGCTGTCAAAGGTGCCTTATGACATCATAAACTTTGCTTATAGCCAGACTCTGTGATTGTATGCCCTTTTGGTGTAGACAAGATACAGACCACATGGTGGCACTATTCAGATGGAGTTTTTAGGATTTGACACCTGTCTATATTTTGTGGTTCTTCATAACTATTTTAGAATACAGCTGCAAATAATGTCAGCAGTGAGTCCTTAATCAGCTTTCTGAGTCCGTGAACGATGGCCTGACATTGTGCTTTAGAGCTGCTTGATTAAGAATTTACTGCTTCATTAAACATAGTCTCACCCATACTTCTTACCCAGATGCAGGAAAACAGGCCCAAACTGCAACAGTATTTCCCTTTCTTCCAACAAAATTTTTATCATTTAAACGTGCAGTCATGTGGAAGAAAAATTTACATGAGTCTATGCATCTCAGGCTTGAGTGTTCTTTTTGCAGAGCAGTACTTTGTTCCCCCATAGTCTAGTCGCTTTGCTGATATGATGAGTGACAAGAATCCTGCAGAAATGTTTTTTGTTAATGTTGTGTACACTTCCTTTAAACATGTCTTGGGAAGATCAAACCTTAATAGATCTTTACATTAAGAAAGGATCTATTTGTCTACTCCTCTGACTTGTATAACAATCAGATTATGGCTTAGATCTTCAGTGCAGAGTAGGGCTGGCAATATGGCCTAAAATCCATATCGCGGTATAATTTGAAGCATGTGCGGTAACGATATATATCGCGATATATTCTTTTCTTCTGTATAACGTATTTTCCACACTTTAAGGCACCAGAGATGGGCAGTAACACGTAACACGTTACTGTAATCTGATTACTTTTTTCAAGTAACGAGTAAAGTAAGGGATTACTATTGCAAAAACGGTAATTAGATTACCGTTACTTCCCTGTAGGAACACTGCGTTACTTAAACCGTGATTTTTTTTATTTATTTTTTTGCGAGAATGTCTCATGACAATGACGTAAGCGAGTGCGACGTTCGTGACAACAGCTGTGTGCAGATCAACAATGGATAATATATCGAGTGCGGGAGAGAGTATGAGCATGCAGCATTTAAAGCGTGGAAGTACTGACCTTATTTTGAGTTTGATTCCATAAAAAGTGACAAAAACATTTGCGTCCATTGTGCGTGGGAAGAAAACTTCTTTTTACAGCAAAAAAAACCCCTAAACAAGCACCGAGTGTGCAACGACGTAATGGGAAATTCACAGAGAAACTCGCGGATTCTTCAACTGACCACTGCGGCACACCTGCACCAGGGCAAACCTCCGCCAACCCCACTCCTGCTTTACAGGTGAAAATAGAGCAAAAGGACCGCTGAGTCTTTGATTTTATTTATTTTCTGCTGTGTTTTACTTGCATCTATTTGAAAGTGTAAACACAAAAAAATGTTGTCTGTGAAGGTTCTCAGTCATCCAGGTCATCGTAGTCAAAGGAGCTTGCAAAGAAAAGCGTCTGGACTTCTTTAAGTTGCGAGAAGCTAAAATCCTCTTTCGAGGATGCCAATGTTCACATTTTGGACAGAGAGGACAGATGGTTTGAAAGAGGAGTGAAAGAAGCCATCTATGTCCACTGTGAGCGACCATCTTTGAACAGAGGCGGGGGTTTACAACACCAACTCTCTGCCATCTATAATCCAGTTTTGAGATCCCTTCCCAGACGCCTTAACGCCCACTTACATCCTGGGCCAGCTGACCTCAGGAATTCGCATGATAAGATGGGGCCAGGTTTCACAATGAGCTCACCCGAAACTCTGGCTGATTGGGACTAGAGATGGCACAATACCACTTTTTTATGTCCGATACCGATATCATAAATTTGGATATCTGCCGATACCGATATGAATCCGATATAGTGTTTTTTTAATCAACAAAACTGTTTTTTAAATATCTTGCTGCATTTTGTATAAGTTCATACTCAAGTTTAAAACAACAACTACACCAAAGCTATTCTGTTATACCTGTATGCAAAAAAAAAAAATTCATAGTTCAGCAATACTGATCAATCTAATAAACTTAAACCTACACCATCCTCCCTATTCTGGTATTTTAAAGAGTACTTAGCATAAATATTAAGCAACCTAACTAATAGGGTTCCAACTCCCAGCAACAACAAAAATAAATAAATAAAAAATAGGGAACCACCCCTCACGCTCCACCTCATGATGCTTAATCGACGTAATCAACCTTAATTTGATGCAGTGTGAAAAAAAATACACAGAAATCAATTCTTTTTCAAGAAATATTAAATAGATTCAACATCTTTCTTCAACAAAATTGCAGACTGCACAGATGGTACCTTCCCAAAGGAAAAAGTACTATAGCTTACTAGGGTATATTAGACTTAACAGTTACTATATACAAGAATGGACTTCTATACATTTTACATCAGATTAAAACTTTGGGTGTAAGATTCAGATAAATATTAAATAATTAAAAGCTCGACATTTTAAATGAGAATAAGAAAGAAAAGTATGTCTTTGTGCCCCCTTTTCCCTGTTAATGCCCTATCGGCCCCCCTGGCTAAACTTTGCTAGATCCGCCCCTGCACAGTTACCAGCGTCAGCTGTAGAAAAAGATCCTGGAGTAGAAAGTAATAATAAATAAATTCTAACAACAGCTGATCAAGCTTAAACGTGCTGCTGTTGTTTAGTCGCTGGTTTCCTCTGTCTGGTGCAAAGTGGGCCAAAAGCAAACAAGAGACAAACAAGAGTCGCGACAGAAAAGCCGATCAGCTGATCATTAAGCAGTTTCATGATTGAAGTAGCAGCCGGAGAGCGAGAGGCAGTCGCTCGTTAAGCTTAACGCAGGAATGCTTTACAGACATTCAGAGATGGACTTACACACTTGCTTTACTTCTCTCGGGGATAACTTTGTCGGAGATGAAATGCCGGGTTGCTAGCGAAGCTCCAAATGCTATCCAGACCACCGACAGGTCCCGCATGCCACAGCCGCTCTATCACGTGATGCATACTGCTCCGACGTGCTAACGTTCTGAGGTGAGTTACAGCGTGTTGCAAGTTTTGTGAGGTGCTTTCGTGATATTTAATGGATCGGATTACATTTTTTATTTTTCTCCGATATCCAATCCAGTAATTTAGGTCAGTATCGGACCGATACCGATACGTAATATCGGATCGGTCCATCTCTAATTGGGACCCACGCCCAGTTTCACACCTTGGCTCAGGCGATTAGAGGATCATCAGGGGGTCCTTTTCTCCCTCTGTGGGGGGGGGTTACTCCCACTAGGTTTATATCTGGGACTCTCCACCATTTGACCTTAGAACTGAAGAAGCTTCTCGGATGAGAGGTGAAACATCTTCAAGCAACTTAAAGAAGTCCAGACGCTTTTCTTTGCAAGCTCCTTTGACAAAAAAATTTTATTTTATGTGCTGGAATGTGCAGAAAATAGGTTTAAATGTTAAACTAATTTCTTCAAGTCAGAGAATGGTGCATATAATTAAATTTTTCGCTTGATGCATAAAGTTAAAAGATTAAAACTGATAAAAACAAGTTTAAAAAAAAGAGACTTTTCCATTTGATTACATTTTGTATGATGGATTATGCAGAAAAAGTAGAATTGGGCTGAAAGATCTATCGCTTTATCACCTATTCAGGTTGTAAATCGGGTTTTTAAAAAGTGACTAAGTAATTAATTACTTTTGAAAATAAGTAATCAGTAAAGTAACGGGATTACTTTTTGGGGAAGTAATCAGTAATTAGTTACTGATTACTTTTTTCAAGTAACTTGACCAACACTGTAAGGCACACTTAAAATCCTTTAATTTTCTCAAAAATTGAGAGTGTGCCTTATGTATGAATTCTGGTTGTGCTTACTGACCTCGAATCGATTTTGGCGTGCAGAAATCTGTTAAAAAATGTTTTAGTACAACTTTGGTAAGCCGCATTGCTTGATGGATTGTCAGAGCATTACGGCTGCCGTAGTGAGGAGCTTCGCGGAGTAATCTGGGTCCAAAACTCCGTCTCTTCAGGTCCCTAAGTCAAACGAACACTGAGAGTTAAACACGGTCTAAATTCTTTAATCTTTAATAAAATCATCAGCGTTGCTGCTTTACCAGGTGTAACAATTAAGTTTAACATCCATGCATCCATGAAAACAGAATTTATTAAATTTAACGGAGTTAGAAGTTAACAGGAAGTTAGCTCGCTAGTTTACAGCTAAACATAACATACCATGTTCTGACTGAGAGACTTTTGAAACTAGTTAAAACGTACAGCTCTGCTACCACTTCCGACATAAATGAAGACAGAAAACTAAACAGCAAGGGCGTTTGCAGGGTTACTGAAGTTGGACTGCCTGGTATATAATGTTGTGCTACGTGATTGCTAGTGACACAGCTATATTAGCATAATATTAGCACAGTGAAGCTGGAGGATGAACGCCAACTTTTTTTCCCACGTTAACATTTATTAACTTTTTTTCCTACTCAATAAATGTTAACGTGACGGATTCTGGTGGTCAGGGACAAATGCAATCGCATAGCAGGATGCTATACATGGGGCAAACTTCAGTCAGGAGAAGAACTGAGATTATTTATCCACAATACAAGGTTAGTTATTAATATACTGCAACAATATGGGAATAAAACAGCTGCGAGAGAATTCAACATTAATGAATCAATGTTACGGAAGTGGAGGAAGCACAGTTTTTAGCTTTCCCCATATTTCAAAAAGTGCTTCATCTCTTTGCTATGACTGTCCCCCGGCATAATTTGTAGATGATAGTGGTTGCTACAACTACTGTTTTGGTCGGAAGCATCGCAGCTGTAGCAGCTTGATGACATCATCATCATGCGCTATCGCGGTACCGATATCGTTGGCCAAATTTATATCGTTTCTATCGTATATCGTTTATATCACCCACCCGTAGTGAAGAGATTTGTGAACATTAAAGAATTACCACGCCTGCAGCAAGCTAATCCTTGCTAAATGTGCATTTTGTTTTCAGGTTACACGACTGTAATGCCATGGCAGGGCATCCCTCTGGAAGAGTCCATACCAGTATGTGAGCGTGGAGACACTTTCTCAGTAGATGAGATCAAGCTGATAGAAAAGCAAACCAGCCCACCAGACTACCTGACTGAGGCTGAACTCATCACCCTCATGGAGAAACATGGCATTGGTATACTTAAATACTTTTTAAATAATTTAAGCAACAAGCTGGAGTTCAAGTATCTCGGGGTCTTGTTCGCGAGTGATGGGAGAAGGGAGCCGGAGATCGACAGACGGATTGGGGCTGCAGCTGCAGTAATGCGGACGCTGCACCGGTCCGTCGTGGTGAAGAGGGAGCTGAGTATAAAAGCGAAGCTCTCAATTTACCGGTCGATCTACGTCCCTACCCTCACCTATGGCCACAAGCTGTGGGTAGTGACCGAAAGAACGAGATTGCGGATACAAGCGGCAGAAATGAGCTTCCTCCGAAGGGTGGCTGGCCTCTCCCTTAGAGATAGGGTGAGAAGTTCGGCCATCCGGGAGGGGCTCAGAGTAGAGCAGCTGCTGCTCCACATCGAAAGGAGCCAGCTGAGGTGGTTCGGGCATCTGACAAGGATGCCCCCTGGGCGCCTCCTGGGTGAGGTGTTCCAGGCATGTCCCACCGGGAGGAGGCCCCGGGGCAGACCCAGGACACGCTGGAGAGATTATATCTCTCGGCTGGCCTGGGAACGCTTTGGTATTCCCCCGGACAAGCTGGAGGAGGTGGCCGGGGAGAGGGAGGTCTGGGCCTCTTTGCTTAGGCTGCTGCCCCCGCGACCCGGCCCCGGACAAAGCGGATGAAGATGGATGGATGGATGGATGGATGGATGGAAGCAACAAGCTGCCTGTGCACATTGCTTAATTTAAACTCAGCTGTTCGCTTAGATGGAAAGCTGGTCTGTGTCCAGGAAATGGACCTGCTGTGGGTTATCACTTCATGTCTGGTCATATTTTAATTGTGTGGTATTTGGGAAGCAAGGCAGAAACGGATTGCAGATGCCAGTCACCCAGTCTGTCATCTCTATTGCATGGATGATTCATTAATCTTTCTGCTCATTACACATGTTTATTATATCTTTGAGGACAACCTTTGAGGACTTAATGCATGACAGCAGTTCTTTGGCTGTAAATTCTGAAAACAGTCTTATAGATGTTGGTCTTTGTCCTCCCCCCAGGAACTGATGCTAGTATCCCAGTCCACATCAATAACATCTGCCAGAGGAACTATGTGACAGTTGAGAGTGGACGCAAGCTGAAACCAACCAACTTAGGCATAGTCCTGGTACATGGCTACTACAAGATAGGTCATTTGCTTAAGTTACCTTTGTATTCTCTTACTCTTGTAATGAATTTGTGCTTGGTCAGTAGTGGAGGGTTTCTGGAACATAACTGATTTATCTTTGGATGCTATGGCAACTAATGCAGGTACTTGAATATAACCAAATACCTGCAGGATATAGGACCAGACAGTGGTTTATAGAGCTAATAAAATACAAGATTATTATTAATGCAAATTTAATTGTGTTTTTCTCAGATGCAGAACTGGTGCTTCCCACTATACGCAGTGCTGTAGAAAAGCAGCTTAACCTTATTGCGCAGGGTAAGGCCAACTACCATCAGGTCCTACAGCACGCCCTGGATATCTTCAAGAGGAAGTTTCACTACTTTGTTGACTCCATTACCAGTAAGTCCAGTGAAACCACAGGAACGCAGTGTCACAAGTTCCTTAAAGGGATTATTGATTATTATTATTGGGATTATTATTGGTAGCTGTGGCTCAGAACAGGTTGTTTGCTAATCTGAGGAAATGGTGAAGTGGCTAGTGACCTCACATTGAATCTTTGAGTAAGAAAACTGTGCCATTAAAACTGTTTTAAGTCAGATGGAAAAGATCTCAGAGCTTTAAACAGGCTGGTTTCTGCTAAATGGGTCGAACATGGCAGGGACTGGGTAACAGTGCTGTAATTACAGTTTTACATCAACAAGAAACATGTGACCTGTGAATGCAGAGGAGACATATTATTAAAGCACACTGCAGGTTCCAGTTTCTTGTATGCAGCTGAAGCTCAGACTTTGTGTGTTATTTTTTCCAGACATGGATGAGTTGATGGAGGTCTCCTTTTCTCCCATTGCTGCTACTGGTAAGCCGCTGTCCCGCTGTGGCAAATGCCACCGCTTCATGAAGTATATCCAGGTGAGCAGTCAAAGCCACTAAACCCCGTCTGAAGCATTTGAAGACAGATTGAATTATCAAGACTGTTGGAGCATGATTGTAAAAGAAAATCCTAACACTATAGTGCTCAAGATCTGTAGATGTAAAATGCAAAAATTTCTCTGCAGTTCAAATTCTTTCAACATGATTCACAGCCTAAAATATTATTGTCTGGGTTTAAGGACAAGGACTTTGGAAATTCTGCCTTTTTTGATATATTGTGGCATTTTTGAATCATCTAAGAAATTAACCATTGCAATTCTAAATCACAGCCACATGGCTGGGATTTAGACACGTGAGTTTACCCTCTGTGCTTTTGTCATTTAAAGTAATAAATGACCATTTATTTATCCTGTGTGGACCACTCACTGTGGCCTTGAGAATTAAGCTCATGTGCTTCCTTTATTACCATCTCTGTCCGATGATGGAAGGACTTTTAAGTTCATGAATGAATCATGAAGCTGCAGTTCTGCTAATTATCACTATATGAGATATATGAGCAATGTACCAACACAGTGGTCTTCATTAGCTTTTTTTCTCCAGGAACGAGCAAGTGAACAAAATTTGGTTTTTGTATTTTTGTCTTCTTTGGAGTTTAGAAAATGCCTTTAGTGTGTCTTTTACTTTTACTGTTGGGGGAAAAAACACACATCAGGACACATTGGTATAATTCTATTTTTCATAGGGCAGTAAACATGGTGCACAACAGTTAAGCAGCTTTTATACTGAAACGTATGATCAATGTTATCATTGTGCACTGCACAGAGGCTGCTGCTTTGTGTTGATGGTGTTATTTCTTACACACTAGAGTCATTCAATACTTGATCTGTATGTTCCACACAAGACTGAAGAGGACTCATATATATATATATATATATATATATATATATATATATATATATATATATATATATATATATATATATATATATATATATATATTCATATGAATGAGGATCGCAAGTTCGATTCCTGCCTGGGGCGTCTGTATCCAGTAAGGGTCCTAAGGCTAGACCCCCTATGCTAAGCAAGCCTACCGCAGACATGAGCGAGACAGATAAATATGAAGGCATGCCGGCTCGGACGTCGCCCGGATCAACAAGGTCCGCGTCAGGTGTTGAGGAACCAGGGCACCCTGACGAAAAGTGGGCTACTGGAACAAGAAGGCATCGGTGGGCAAGAGACGAAAACAGGGCGTTGTTGGAATGCTACTACGCAAGTAACCCCGGCGGAAGGGGCTACATGAATAGGAGCACTAGGTGCGGTGACTCCCAAGCTAGGCGAGTGGCTCCAGCAGATCCCGGGAATAACATCGGAGATCTCTGTCCAGAAGAGCGCAGTCCTGGGAACAGCTAAGATACTGCGCAGGACCCTCAAGCTCCCAGGCCTCTGGTAGAGGACCCGAGCTTGAAGGATAAACCGCCCGCAGGGGCGTGCTGGGTGTTTTTATTTTTTTTTTATATATATATAATATAGCTTGAAGCGGCGAAGACATACAGTGGGGCAAAAAAGTATTTAGTCAGCCACCGATTGTGCAAGTTCCCCCACCTAAAATGATGACAGAGGTCAGTAATTTGCACCAGAGGTACACTTCAACTGTGAGAGACAGAATGTGAAAAAAAAATCCATGAATTCACATGGTAGGATTTGTAAAGAATTTATTCGTAAATTAGGGTGGAAAATAAGTATTTGGTCACCTCAAACAAGGAAAATCTCTGGCTCTCACAGACCTGTAACGTCTTCTGTAAGAAGCTTTTCTGTCCCCCACTCGTTACCTGTATGAATGGCACCTGTTTGAACTCATCATCTGTATAAAAGACACCTGTCCACAGCCTCAAACAGTCAGACTCCAAACTCCGCCATGGCCAAGACCAAAGAGCTTTCGAAGGACACCAGGAAAAGTATTGTAGACCTGCACCAGACTGGGAAGAGTGAATCTACAATAGGCAAGCAGCTTGGTGTGGAAAAATCAACTGTGGGAGCAATCATCAGAAAATGGAAGACATACAAGACCACTGATAATCTCCCTCGATCTGGGGCTCCACGCAAGATCTCATCCCGTGGGGTCAAAATGATCATGAGAACGGTGAGCAAAGATCCCAGAACCACACGGGGGGACCTGGTGAATGACCTGCAGAGAGCTGGGACCAAAGTAACAAAGGTCACCATCAGTAACACACTACAACGGCAGGGAATCAAATCCCGCAGTGCCAGAAGTGTTCCGCTGCTGAAGCCAGTGCATGTCCAGGCCCGTCTGAAGTTTGCCAGAGAGCACATGGATGATACAGCAGAGGATTGGGAGAATGTCATGTGGTCAGATGAAACCAAAGTAGAACTTTTTGGTATAAACTCAACTCGTCGTGTTTGGAGGAAGAAGAATAGTGAGTTGCATCCCAAGAACACCATACCTACTGTGAAGCATGGGGGTGGAAACATCATGCTATGGGGCTGTTTTTCTGCCAAGGGGACAGGACGACTGATCCGTGTTAAGGACAGAATGAATGGGGCCATGTATCGTGAGATTTTGAGCCAAAACCTCCTTCCATCAGTGAGAACTTTGAAGATGAAACGAGGCTGGGTCTTCCAACATGACAATGATCCAAAACACACCGCCCGGGCAACAAAGGAGTGGCTCCGTAAGAAGCATTTGAAAGTCCTGGAGTGGCCTAGCCAGTCTCCAGACCTCAACCCCATAGAAAATCTGTGGCGGGAGTTGAAAGTCCGTGTTGCTCGGCGACAGCCCCAAAACATCACTGCTCTCGAGAAGATCTGCATGGAGGAATGGGCCAAAATACCAGCTACTGTGTGTGCAAACCTGGTAAAGACCTATAGTAAACGTTTGACCTCTGTTATTGCCAACAAAGGTTATGTTACGAAGTATTGAGTTGTATTTTTGTTATTGACCAAATACTTATTTTCCACCCTGATTTACGAATAAATTCTTTACAAATCCTACCATGTGGATTCATGGATTTTTTTTTCACATTCTGTCTCACAGTTGAAGTGTACCTCTGGTGCAAATTACTGACCTCTGTCATCATTTTAGGTGGGGGAACTTGCACAATCGGTGGCTGACTAAATACTTTTTTGCCCCACTGTAGATGTGTGTTTTCAGACTTGGTGATGATATTGATCTGAAGTGGCCTTTAGCCACTTTATGGTAAAATGTGTAACTGCCCATGAGTGGCAGTGAGTGATTCTTAAATGAAATGAAGCAAACATGTGCATGCAGGCCAAGCCCAGCAGACTCCACTGCTCTCACTGTGACGAGACCTATAGTCTTCCCCAGAATGGAGCCATCAAGCTTTACAAGGAGCTCCGGTGTCCACTGGATGACTTTGAGCTTGTGCTTTGGACTTCAGGGGCGCGGGGAAAGAGCTACCCCCTGTGCCCCTACTGCTTCAGCAACCCGCCATTCAGGGACATGAAGAAAGGTAAGGCAGAATGGAAATGTTATGTTAACCACTGCCCACCAACTATAGTTAACTAGCATGAGCCTTGAAACCCTCTAAGAATCAAACTAATCCGTAATATAATTTTCTGGTACTGGACTGATTCTTTTATATAACGCTTTTCTACTCTCCTGGAGCACTCATAGAGCTTTATACAACATGCCACATACACCTATTCACACAAGCACTTCTATACTTCTATACATTAAGTGCTTCCTAGGTAACATTCATGCAGCATCGGAGAGCAACTTGGGGTTAGTATCTTGTCCAAGGATATTTGGCAGGCAGACTGGGGGAGCCAGGGATCAAACCACCATCCTTCCGATCAGTGGAAGACCTGACCTGAGCTACATTCAACCTGAAAATCATTTAATCAAGATGGACAATGCTCAACTTTAAACAATTCAAAAATACAGAGTTGCTTCTTTCTTTTAACACTAAAAGGTTAGCATGGTCAATCAGGTATGGTCAAAAAAGCCGAGAAAGACGGGGCATCAGGGAGCCACAGTGAAGGTTAGGGAACTAAGAACCAGATGTTGTAGAGAACTGGTTCCCATTATTTCAGTCTGCTTGCCCATTGATTCTGCTTATCAATTATACTTCCACTTGCATTTGCGCTGAAATCAACTGAGCTCTGAAAGTTTTTTAATAGTATTTTTTAAACCTTTGTTCACGGTATTTACACATTCACCTAAAAATGCAAGAGCTTATCGGTTCGATCCTGGGGGTGTTAGGAAGGGCATCCATGTTAAAAATGTGGCAAATAAAACATGCAGAGCCACCTGCTGTGGCAGCCCCTTGTGAGCAGCGGAAAGTAGTTTGTAAGAGTGTTTCATTTCGCAGAAATACCTTTTTGAAGATGGAGGTCCAGAGTAGGGCTGGGCCATATCATACTGTTCACGGTAATACCTGTATACTGTTGGGCAACGATAAGGAAATGAAATATCGCGATAGAATATGGGTAAAACGTGCATGCGCAGTACCTTTGTTTTCATACGCACATGGCGGGAAAAGCATGGCGGTGACAGAGAATGAGAAGGGCGAAAGTGGATCGTTGAATGAAACGGATGAGCCAGAATTGGTTTGTAAAAATGCTGCAACTCCAGTGGTGTGGAAATGGTTAAGCTTTTGTCAGATACACGACAAAGCACTAGTTTTGGTAGAGCATGCTAGCAGGCCGTTGTTATTCCCGTGGGTTTGTTTTTTTTTTAGAAAATACGGCACACTTAAAATCAATCCTTTGATTTTTCTGAAAATCAATAGTGCCCCTTATAATCCCGTGTGCCTTATGTATGAATTCTGGTTGTGTTTACTGACCTCGAAACGATTGTATGTGGTACACGGCGCTCGAAAATCTGTCAAATGTTTTAGCACGACTTTGCTAAGCTACGAAGCCGCACCGCTTGATGGATTGTAGGAGTATTACGGCTACTGTGGTCAGGAGCCTCACGGAGTGATACGTACTGTGCTTCAACATAATACTACCGGATTGTGTGTGTATAACCTCTTTTTAAGTTTTGTGGATATTATATATGGTTATGCTGAGGATTTGTCGGCCAATTTCCACTGAAAATGCCTTTAACTTTAATGCACATAAAAAGCATCTGCTTGTTTAAGTGAAAATACATTGATGGTTTGTTTGGGTTTTTTTGCACTAATAAAGTTGTGGAGTTGTAAAGTATTTTGTCTAGTGTCAATTATATCGTTATCGCAAATTTTCAAATGTATATTGTGATAAATATTTTTGGTCATATCGCCCTGCTCTATTCCAGAGTACTTAAACTAGGTGATCTGTACTATAGTAGTAGGATTACTGCCTAGTTCTATTTAAGCATACTGTGCCCTGGTCCTCTTCTTGAGGTGGGTCTGGGGGTGGTTCAGCTGAACTCAAGCACATTACACTTATATTATCTATCCATGAAGCCAGATAACACTCACCAATTAGACTGTAGGATTGTCTTAAAGACATAAAGACCTGTATGATCTCTAATTTTCTTCTTCTAAAGTCACATAAAACTGAGGTTATTGTACTTGGCCCTAAAATCTCAGACATATGATATTTCTAAGATTGTACCAACACTGTCTTAACAACAGCTGCCTCTGTAAGATTGCTGTGTTAAATAGTTAATCAATGTTTTAGGCATGTTTGAGGACAGTGTGTCAACTCTTCTAGCATGCTCCAATGAAACCACAGAATCAAAGGGAGACTGAGAGAAAGTGAGGAAACTACAAGATATTTACATGCTGGTTATCCCTTCATTGGAACTGAAGTTGACTGTGTAATGAATGAATAATTGAAGGAGCTCAATACACACAACACAATACATACAATACACCCACTACTGTCTTAGGAAAAGCGACCCTGTTTCTTTGTGCTTTCTGGTCTCATGGGCCCCTCTGACACTGTGGCGCTGTCTGCTTTTCTCAGGTATGGGATGCAATGAATGTACCCATCCATCATGTCAGCACTCTCTCAACTCGTTGGGCATTGGACAATGTGTGGAGTGTGATAGTGGAGTTTTAGTGTTGGACCCCACATCTGGTCCAAAGTGGAGGATGGCCTGTAATAAATGCAATGTGGTGGTGCACTTCTTTGAACATGCACACAAAGTGCAGGTAAGAAAATTGTCTTACCTACCTATTGTCTTACTTTATTATTGTCTATTATGGACTGGCATGTATAGATGTTTTCAAACTGACCACACTCTATACTACAGTAACGTTCAACCTTTCTCACATATTCATACAGCACTTCATTCTATGCACTTACACTCTTTATTGCCGTTGCATCCTCACCTAATGCCAAGGTAGAATCGTCATTTCGTAATACCCATGTTGTTTGTCTGTGGGAGAAAGCCCATTGTAAGTACAGAGAGCATGTAACCTCCTCACAGAGAGGTCAAACTGTTTCAGTTTTTTCCATACAAGCATCTTTGATCTATAGCATTACTGAAACCGAAGAAAGTATGAAACAGTACCCCAGTTCCTTGATTTATTTATTTTTGTTAATGCTTTTTTCTCAGGTTGCTCAGGAGAGCTGTGATGTCTGTGATGCCTCTCTAGTTGCAGTGGACTTTAACAAGACTCGCACTCCTCTTCCTGCCAGTGAGACCCAACACACTGGCTGTGTTTTTTGTGATCCAGTGTTTCAGGATTTGGTGGAGCTCAAGCATGCCACCATGCGGCATTCCATGTACCGTGGTGGGGGTGGGAGAAGAGGAGGACGTGGACGTGGACGTGGACGTCGTGGCAATGCTAAAAAACCTAAAGATAAAATGGCTGCCCTAGCTGCTTATTTTGTATAGTTTCTGTGTGTATATTGTCCTTTTGCATGTCATTACATGAACTGGTTTTCTTCTGATAATGAATCTAAATATGGTAAATGGCCTGTATTTGTGTAGCGCTTTACTTAGTCTCTGTTGAACCCAAAGCACTTTACACTACTTTCAGTCATCCACCCATTCACACACACATTCACACACTGGTGATGGCAAGCTACATTGTAGCCACAGCTGCCCTGGGGCGCACTGACAGAGGCGAGGCTGCCGGATAATAGCGCCACCTGGCCCTCTGACCACCACCACCAGTAGGCAACGGGTGAAGTGTCTTGCCCAAGGACACAACGACCGAGACTGTCGGAGCCAGGGCTCGAACCGGCAACCTTCCGATTACAACATGAACTACCAAGTCTTGAGCCCACGATCGCCCCATAAATACACAACAAATGTTTTGGGGGTTTTTTTAAATCATTTTTTCCCATTTTGTTAAGTGCTTTGAGTGGTCAGGTAAAGTTAAAAAAAACACTATATAAGAACTAGAACCATTTGTCATTGTTACTAAGCACCTAAAAGACACATGACTTTATTCTATGCACTTTTTATCTATTATTCACACTTAAAGCCACCACAACAACAATCACCTAAAGGCACTTTATATTGTTGGGAAAAGGCCCTACAATACTACAGAGTATTGTACAGAGAAAACACCACCCCTATGAGGAAATGCTTTTGGCGAAAGAAGAAAAACTCCCTTTTAAAAGGAAGAAACCTCCAGCAGAACCAGGCTGCACCAATGAGATTAACTAAATTCATCTCAATATTAATTTTAACTTTTTATAAACTGCTACTGGCATTGTAAACAGGCTAACATTTTGTCATTATTTAATCAGCATTCTCCAAAACAATTGTGAAAAAGTTTGTTATTTTACATGTAGTTTAATTACTTGATCTTCATTTAAACTATTTCACTGCAGATTTTCCTCTTTGAAGAATTTTTCACATAAAAGGAAGGTATAATTACAGAATAAAATTATAGCAGTCTTACATTACTAATGTGTTTAAGTACTGCTTTTGGCAAAATGATGATACAACATGGGAACAAATTCATGACTAGGTGTAGCCAACCAACAGACTTAACACACATGAGACGCATTCTGCTAATTGGGGGTAATTGACTGATTCAGTGAAAGGGGTGTGTTCAAATTAATAGCAGTGTGGATTTCAGGTCATTCAATCTGTGAAGAAATGGGTGTCAATTAAGGCCCTTATTTAAGGAAGGAAGGCAGCAGCTGTTATACCTGCTGGTTTTAGCCCTTGCTCAGTGAGTAAAATGAGTTGTTCCAGACATTGCACTGGGGGAGAAAGAACTTTAATCAAAAGTTGATTGGAGAGGGGGAAATAATTGGCTGCTCAGCTAAAAAGATTTCAAATGTTTTGAAATGGGAAAGAAAAAGGAATACTACCATCTGCCTAGATGATAGAATAACAAGAATGGCAAAGAAGCATCCAGTGATCAGCTCCAGAGAGATCAAGGAAGATATATAGATCTCCATTTACCTGTGAGTACTTTAACAATCAGAGGAGAGGATGCCTATGTGAAGCCAAATTATTTCCAAGAAACCTCGTAAAAAGTATTGAAAAGGTTACAGTTTGCCAAAGAACACATTGACTGGCCCAAAGAGAAGTGGCACAATATTCTATGGACTGATGAAAGCAAGATTGTTCTTATTGGGTCTGAAGATTGCAGACAGTTTGTGAGACGACCCCCAAACACTGAATACAAGCCACAGTACACAGTGAAGACCGTAAAACAAGGAGGTGCAAGCATAATGGTTTGGGGATGTTTCGCATACTTTGGAGTTGGGTCCATTTATCACATAACAGGCACCATGGACCAGTTTCAGTACCTAAAAATACTGGAAGAGTATTTTTAGGTACTTGATCGAAACTTTTAACATATTTTTCAAACTAAATATAATTTGTTGGTTTGTTTTGTTTTTTGCCTTACGCAGAGAAAGAAATGCCCCTAAAATGGGTGTTTCAGCAGAACAATGACCCCAAACACACCAGCAAGCAGGTAACATCCTGGTTGCAGACCAAAAAGAGCCCAGCCCAATCCCTGGACCTCAATCTGATTGAAAATTTGTGGTGTGACCTCAAAAATTCTGTTTTTGACGCAAAACCCAAGAATACAGAAAATCTGTGGAATGTGGTCCAGTTAGCCTGGGCTGCAACTTCTGTTTGAAGGTGTCAAATGCTAGTTGACTGTAAATATTCCAGTTTGTAAATGAAAATACACACTTTTTTTTTTGAACAACCTAATATTCTTTTTCTTCATTTTTAGTAAAAATAAAGAAAAATAATTGTTCATGATTTCATTTGAGAGTGAATTTGCATAGCACAACATGGACCTTTTCCTCTGTTTTTAATACACTGTTATGTTGTACATAACTGTACGTAGGACACCTGGGTCAAGTGATGGATTTTTTGTTAATGCTACAAACTATTTTTTTGAGGCTAAATGGAAATCTTCTAAATCAGCAAGATGTCGTTTCCTCTGCAGCTTACACATCATCTGCTTTAAGATGTGCATTAGAGAGTTATTTCCAGGATGTCAAGTACTTCAGATTTAAGGCTTTTTCAGGAGAGCGACCTTATCCAGAGTAATATGCAGTGTAAATCCTATTTAAAAAGACAATCTATTTTTGTGGGAGTAGTTCAGGTAGCTTGCTCTCCACAAAGATAATAACAATGAATTAATTATATTCTTAATCTTAGTTACAGCACTCTCAATAGAATAGAATTCAATAGAATAGAATTCAACTTTATTGTCATTGCACAGGTACAGGGCAACGAAATGCAGTTTGCATCCATCCAGAAGTGCTTTAGTGATATAGATATATTACAATATATATTAGCAATAATATAGATATGTGAGTATATTACAGAAATGGGTCTATTATGGTATGTTATAATGTACACGGTATGAAGTATGTTGTGAATATTCTATAACTATAAGTATGTACAGGCTGTAGTGAGTACAAGCTATGTACAGGATATGAACAGGATATAAATATGAAAAACTATACAGAATATGAAATAAATAACTTTACAGAATCTGGGATATACAGCTATACAGAAATGGGAACTATGCAAGTTGTAAACAGTTGTAGGATTAAAGATTATCGAATGTACAGAATGATTATTTACACAGAGCTATACAGTAGTGCAGTTAAGATAAGTGAGGGTGTAGATAGTTTCTACAGAGTATTAGATTATTCTGTTATTATATGTTACCTTATATATGTAATCAAAGTAGTTGAATTAGAATACTGCTGTAGATCACATTATACCCTTTAATATAGAGTGTGTGAGCTGTATGTAGTTTAGTTCTCATTATACTTTTGAGTTAACAGAACATATTCACATATTAGTTCATTAGATAAATGTGCATCACTCTGTATCCTTGATCTGCTGGGAATGTGTTACACTGTTTTCTTGACATGCTTAATTGTTGAATCATGAAGAGAAGGTTGTAAGCAGGAGACTCTGTGTCTAAAGACAGGGGAGATAGATAGACCACATTCCACACCCCCACCTTACAGAAAGCAGAGAAACAACTGCCGAGGTCATAACTTAGGCGCTGTAACAGAGAAAAAATGTGATGTTTTGGCTTTTACGACTAGCTGGGGGCCACTAGAGACTATAAAAAGCTGAGCAACCCGTCACCATTTAGAGACATGTGCCTGACCCTCTGGTAGCATCTCTCCCGTCCGGACGTTGTAATGCTCTGACTGTTGAATTGTATGGAAATAAATGATTGTTGATTGAGCATTGATACACCGAGTATTGTCCTTCCTTCAGCCCAAAGATTCAAAGAATTGGGAGATTTCAACAACTTGGTGCCGTGTGACCCGGATCTTTGGTGTGCTGAGGAGGTGCAGATTTGACCTTTGGTGAGATCGTGAGGCGAGGTGAACAGAGGACCGGTCCAAAAATAAAAAGGTAAGCACAGCCTGTTTTTTATAAATGCCAAATGTGCATATTGGGCTTTCCAAATTAATCTGTTCGCTGAGTCACATGTATTTTCACAGTAAATTTGTCGGTGTCTGGTTTTTGGCGCAAGATACTAACAACATAAGTTGAGGCTGAATTCCAGTGTGTTAAATAAACTGCTTCTACCGAGATACTAATAACATACTACGTTGGACTAGTTGCAGTAATCTGCTTCTACCGAGATACTAATAACATACTACGTTGGACTAGTTGCAGTAATCTGCTTCTACCGAGATACTAATAACATACTACGTTGGACTAGTTGCAGCCACTTTACCTTCCACATTTAATTTTGTCTAATACTGGCTTCTGTAGCAATAATAAATTAGAATTTATTCTGAAGACGCGGCCATTAGTTCAGTACATTGAAGTCGAGGTTTGAAGTTTGTTTATGGTGTCGGTTACGTCCTGGCTCTTGCCGGCTATGAAATAGAAGTTGATTTAAGGAAAAGCAGATGCTGGCTTCACGGTGCGGTTGAACGCTGGCAACGTGAGAGCGAAACACGTCCGTAGGTTTGGTTTATGATACGGCCGTGTTCCGGTGGTGCGGCCGTGAAGTGCAGTAGTGGTTGGTGCTAATTTTAGTACATTGAACAGAGGCTTGACGGTGGTTTGTGGCGTCAGTCGAGTTTTTTTTTTTTTAAGCGCTGCGGTCATAAAACAAAGTAAAATTTTACTTGCCAAGAAGTACATAGAGCAAAACCTGGTTTATGATGTCGGGTATAACTTCGGGGATGCAAGCATCACTTTTATGATGCGACTTTGCCCCGTTGTGGCGGTCATAAGCGCAGAGAAAGGGGTATTTTGGTCTATGGTGCAGTGTGCTTCAGAAGATCTAATAGTTGAGCTCAGAGGTTTCTGTGCAAATTTCTGCTGATGAGGAGCGCTCTCTGTGTGTCTCACTGATGGTGAAACGCGCTGTGTGTGTAAGGCGCGCTCTGGCTGTGGGTGAGGCGCGCGCTGAGTGTGCTTTTTGTGTGTGTGAAGTCTGAACACAGTGACAGTGACGGTTGATGTGTTTGATTAGGAGGACATTAGAGCAAATACACATTTTAGGATCAAAGGTTGATGCCTAGTGTACCTGTGGAACTTTGCCCTAGGAGTGGCGACCCTCCTGTCCGTGGACGCGTGGCCAGGACCGGCGTCGTCCGGGTGCCGAGGTGGTGACTTGGGGAGGTGAGGGCCCCCGCATAGCTACGGAAATAACACTGGAACGGCCGTGTAATCACGGGTTCACATTTATTTCCGGACTAGAACAAGACACATTTTGCGAACAAACGTTGAGTCTAGATTAGTAAAGAAATATAAAAAGGTTGAATTCCTCGTTTCAGTGGTTGAAACTGTTGTGTGCCTGTCCCCTGACGAGTGTGAAATTAAAATAAAGAGGGAATTTGGAGCCACATGGAGATAGACGGGCATAATTGGGTGTATTACTCTGTGGTGTAATAAAAATAAAAAGGAGAGATAGTAAGAGGTGTGCAGTGGAGAATTATGGAGGAGTAGAGAGAGGAATGTGTTGGGAGACTGGCGTACAGTTTACGCTGTCAAGGTAGGCGTGTTGCCTGCTTATCTGTTTAACAGTGATGAAAATGAAATTAAATAAATCTCTTAGTGTGTTAATACAGGAAGCTGCGGACCTGGACCAACTGCCCCCACAAGCACAGCGGCCGAAGCAAAATTATAGGTAATGGGAACCACACCCAGCACGAATCAGCAGCTGTGAAAAAGACAGCAGCGAGGAGAGAATTAGAGGAGAAATTAAGAGAAGTTTTAACACATAAAATTGGGGCCAACGGACTTGTGGAGGTTGGGAAGGCGTCCGGAGCATCACAACAAAAAGGTGAAACAAAAACACACACAAGCAGAGAAATCTGAGAGAAAGGCTCCTTTTAAGGTAACGCCTAGTTTGAGAAAAGATAAAATTAACCTGCTTTTATACAAATGCACATACACGCAATGAAGAAACAGCTTACACTCATGAACACGTGAAGATTTTCCAGCAAGGTTAAAGAAAAATTAACATACTTAAATGATGAAGTCTATACATTACTGACAAAGAAACCCTCTGGGTTGCAGGACAACAATTTAACTAAAAAAAAAAAAAAAAAAAAAGGAACACTGGTCTAACCAACCAGGCAAGACGAAACAAATTTAGTGGTTAAAAGATTCAAATTGTGACATGTTTTCTGTTGATTGATTAATAAAAGTGATTACTGAATGAAAGAAAGTTCCTTTTTTGGGCTTTTAAACATGATCTTAAGAATTTTAACATATACCGGTGTTGTCCTGTCAACTTGGTGGGTTAGGAGTTGATTATATCGGGAGACAAAAAACAAAAAAAGGGGGAGAGAAGGCTGACACAGGGCCTGGCCCCATTGCCTCCCCTCTGAATAACACAGCCAACACAACAACATTTTCCTGTTCGTTTGTTTTTGTTTTTTGTTTGTTTTTGTTTTGTTTTGTTTTTGTTTTTTTCTATACATATTTAATTACAGGCTGCTTTGCTGGCCCTGAAAGCCGAGGCTGACTGGACTCCTGCTCTCCCCCATACGTGACACTGACCAAATGCTGCAACAGCTGGACCCACAACAACGACCTGAGAATGTCAACAGACCTGCAGGAATGTGATCTCATGCAGCCAAGACGGAGAGCACTAAACCTAAGGCCCGTTTCACTACACGGGGGAAAATTCCCAGACTGCGTCAGCTGACAGAGCTGTAAAGAGACGCCCGCCAAGCCCGAATGAAAAGTAAGGCCGAGCGAAAGAATGCTGACCTTGATAACTTTGCATTCACACTGTGCAGGACAGTGATGGACCAACACGGATGATCGGGTGGCGAAAAAGGGCGTGACCGAGACAAGAGGAGTAACTGAGGACAGAAGGCACCTCAGAATGGACAAAAACACAGAAGAAGATGCAGGAACATCGACACTGGAGAAAGGACTGCCCCAATTGGGGTCAGAACCAGGACGGACTGAATTTTGAGCAGCAGCAGCAATGGTCGCAAACAAACTGAAAAAGGAGGGGGGCAGGACCCCAGGGCATGCTTCAGGCCGTGGTTTACCCAGAACACCAGAACAGGAAAGTGATGAACACAAACACCCACACAAACACACACATCTACATGCACTGACTCAGAATGAAGAGAAACAAACACACACACACACACACACACACACACACACACACACACACACGTCTCCAAACACACAGATTCAGAATGAAGTGAAATACACACATGAACACGTGCACTCGTTGAGTGAGTGAGAAATGACACACACACACATACACACACACACACATACACACACACACACATTGGAATGCTGATTCACTGAGAAGTGATCCACATACACACACACACACACACACACGCTGATGCAATGAAGAATGCTTTGCTTATGCTGATATGCAAAATGCTGCACACAAACATCCCAATGCATAATTTTTATGAGGAGCCATTGATTACTTAGAATGTGTTATATGTCACCTAGAAGGCATTTATGTAGATTTTAGGAATAAGCTCTAAAACGGTTTGGTTATGAAAACAATGTCTGTGCGTGATGTCTGTTTATGGCTCAAGGCCTTGACTGAATTCTTTGCTGTGCTTCACACAGCCCTGATGAGGAACAGTGGCACAGAGTGAAAATGATGAATTAATAGTGTAAGTTTAGGTTGGAGTACGGCATTTTCTGTGATTGAGTTTTAATTCAAGGAGGAACAAAAGGTGTTACGGCACCTGAGGTTCTCATTCCCACACAATATTGTCCCGGCAGGAAGCAAAATGTTCCTGTGAATTTCTGGTTGATTGTTTGGTTTTGTTTAGCGCTAGCTTGATTTTATCAGTGAGCTTTGGCTTGTGTTCTTTCTCGTAAGCGAGAGAGGGATAGTTTTATGCTTGGACATGTCTGCAACGGGCCCTAGTTTGTGTTATTTTAGTAGTATTTTGTTGGTTATGTCTGTTTTCGTGTTTGTTACAGTGCACTGGAGAAAAAAAACATCTGAGAGGTGTGATCCACCGGTGGTGATATGTTGATATTTTGTGAGTTTATGATTTAACAATCAGCTCTTTAAACCAGGCCTGAAAGATTGAAATTTAAAGCGCTATGAAATATTCTTACAAAAACAGTTGCAAAGTGTGCTTCTCCATGATTGTAATTGGCTTGGGAGAAATTCACTTATAGGGAACACTGAGAAGTTCTGAGTCTAAAAGGATTGCACCGAGTCAATCCGGCCCAAAAAACAACAAGGAATTGTTTTCCTTTAAAATGATGACGTCATCTTGCTGGTGATGGATGCTCGAATAGGTTGCGCGTGAGACTCCATTATCAGCAACATCTGGTATGAATGTGTATGGAGGTATGCATGTGAATGGACTGTGATGGACTGACGACTAAAAGTTTTGACTGACTTGATACTGAGACAATGACTGCACCCACTTTAGGATTCGTAAATGCCAATAAACAATTCATAAACAATTCACCCAGCCGACAAGAGAAGGGTGGATGCTTCGCTTTGTTTTGTTTTGTTTTTTCAGGAGCAGGAGGATAAGAGAGACTGGAGGAGGAGACTCTAGCTTCACATAAGTATGAACTGCAGACTTAACACTGTGGTTGCTGATTTTGAGTTACCGATGTTTGCATTAAGAAAACTGTGCTATATTAGCTGTGTTTTGAGTAAGGTATCATGTTATATTATTGGGAATGCCAAATGCTACAGTGGAGAAGACTTTTTATACCACTCATGACTGGAATATGTTACTATTAACCATAGCAGGCCACTGTAAAAAGTCAATTAAATTTTATAGAGGAAAATCGCCAAAATTGAACAATACCTATGAATGACTGGCCACATTCAGAATAGAGATATGCAATAATAAACATTGGTCCACATGATTTAGGTTCTCACTTGAAATAGTAAGTTATTAAATGTAGAATATAATCGACAGGGACATTTGATAGGATGTGGTACTGCAAAAGAACAAGAGCAAAGTAAATAAAGAAAATATTGTGTTTAGTTTGGATAAATTCAAATTAAAATGTACCATTACACTCAGAGGATCAATATGGAATAAAACATATGCAAAATTTGTAGGAAGTACATGACTGATAACTGTTCTGTCCTGAGCGTTTGTTTCTAGAGCACCCACTTGACCACACCAACAGTTTCTCGCCACCGAGGAGGGGTACTTGCAAAAAGAATAAAATAAAAATCTGAGTTTAACAAAACATTTTAAATGTAAATATCAAGATTACCTTTCTTTTTCCATGAAATGTGCTTGTGGGCACGCCAGCCATTTTGAAAAGGTGGGCAAAACAATTGGCAAGGCCACACCCCCACACATGTGATATAATTTTAAAGGTACTGTTGCCCTCTCTAAGAAACATCAGGAATTAGAGGAGTGGCAAGTAGAGTATGCGAGCTACAAGCAAAAACTAAAATGTGTACTACAGTGTGCAAAAATGAAATACTGGGTCATCAGGGGGTCATGAGGGACATTTATAAAACTAAAAGTCCCACTAACCTTAAAGTGCACTTGAAAAGCCCACACAAGAAGGTTAACCTAGCTTACCTAGAAGACCTCATCAGGGGGAGCACACTCCCCCTCCTTGAAGAGCTCACCCACTCAACCCGCATCCCCAGAAAACAGCTAACCCCAGATAAGGCAGCGTGATGTATCCCGAGACAACAGGACTGGGACATCTAAATAAAGGTGTGAAACAATCGCCTTCAAAAGGTTATCAATTCACTTGAACCAAAATTAGGACCACTCGGTGCGGCAAGAGTTAATAGTTATTAGTCTCAACACCCAAGGATAACCAGAAGAGCATGACTGATATGATGGAACTGGGATTTTGTTACACTTAATTTTTGCAAAACACAAACAAAACTAAATTGAAACTAAGGATTTTCAGAAAATAAAAACTAAACTAAACTAGCAAACAATTGGTAAAAACTGATTAAAACTGATGAAAATTGCAAAACTATTACAACCCTGGTCCAGACTAAGATGGTGTTGGACATCTTCAGGGCAGAAAAGGGTTGGTGTGACCAAGGTGTGGTTTGGCTTGTTGTATGTACATTTCAAAATGTTACAGCTCTGGATGGACCAGTTACCAGGGCATGGAAGGATGACAGACTTTATTACATGAGGAGAAGGGACATTTTCGGGATCGAAGATCCTCAGGGATGACAAGGCTGGAGCAACGGTACTCGAGAGAAGAATTTCTGATATTTTCTGAGATATGATGTCACCAACCTTCTCTTTTAATTGTCTAGCTCCAATGAATTGACACATGGGAGTGTGTCAAAAAGGGGGAAGTTGAGTCCGAGCATCAAACAATGGTTTTATGAACATCTTATGACGTTATTTCTGTGTTTAATAATTTAGCTATGGTAAAACTTAAGCTTATAATGTGTTAGACTTAGAAAGGGTTCACTAATTTTTGATTTCTTTTACACACACATAGATTATGATTAGAATAGGTCCTGAACATAATATTTTAAACCAAATTTGAATCATTAGAACAACAATGGATAACAATATTAGATTATCAAGGCTAGGGAGAGAGGTGTTTTGGTTTTCTGTCTCTTGCAGAGAAAGGAACAGACACCAGACGGGGACACGGAGATGTGAGGACCCTTCACAGCAGAGACAGATGTAGGGACAGCCGAGACAGCAACTGGGGTCAAGTGTCATGACGTTTGGGCTCCTGGAGAAGATGGATCCCACAAACACAGCAATAACCATGAAGGGGTTGGCGAAAACCAGGAACACCAGACCAACGAGGTTCGAGAGGCTCTTGGCAAAAAGGGGGACACGCCGGTGAACCCAAAACACACAGATCCTTGTTTGAAATCGGGGCAGAATAATCCCCAGAACTGTGCAATGACTAAAGGGTGGTCTAACCCCGGAGGTCGAAGAAAGAAGCTGAGAATCACCCAACTGGAAGACACTGGTAGCTGCAGCAATAAAAATAAAGGTTAAAAGCTCCTTAGACAGAGGTTCTAGTCTAAGTACATTTGAAAGGTATAAGGTGGCATTAAAATGGGAGTGGAAAACTGGAGCACCAAAATAAAGCTGTGGGAGAATTGGGGAGTGATGGGAGAGTCATCTGTAACTGCTGTTATGGTTGTAAATCTAACTTTGCTTGCATCTGAACTGCGTGAACACAGAGGTCATCCCACATATGGTCCACCCGTTAAAGGGGGACAGAGGGCCTCAGGATCAAGAAAACTTGGACCTTGCGACCCTGGAGTGCATGTTGTAAGTGATCTCTTTCAGAGATCAAAAGGGGGAATTATTAGATTATTCTGTTATTATATGTTACCTTATATATGTAATCAAAGTAGTTGAATTAGAATACTGCTGTAGATCACATTATACCCTTTAATATAGAGTGTGTGAGCTGTATGTAGTTTAGTTCTCATTATACTTTTGAGTTAACAGAACATATTCACATATTAGTTCATTAGATAAATGTGCATCACTCTGTATCCTTGATCTGCTGGGAATGTGTTACACTGTTTTCTTGACATGCTTAATTGTTGAATCATGAAGAGAAGGTTGTAAGCAGGAGACTCTGTGTCTAAAGACAGGGGAGATAGATAGACCACATTCCACACCCCCACCTTACAGAAAGCAGAGAAACAACTGCCGAGGTCATAACTTAGGCGCTGTAACAGAGAAAAAATGTGATGTTTTGGCTTTTACGACTAGCTGGGGGCCACTAGAGACTATAAAAAGCTGAGCAACCCGTCACCATTTAGAGACATGTGCCTGACCCTCTGGTAGCATCTCTCCCGTCCGGACGTTGTAATGCTCTGACTGTTGAATTGTATGGAAATAAATGATTGTTGATTGAGCATTGATACACCGAGTATTGTCCTTCCTTCAGCCCAAAGATTCAAAGAATTGGGAGATTTCAACAAGAGGCTATATAAAGTGCTAGTGGTTGTGAGTGGTGGTTCAGTCCATGTTATTATTGTGTTTGCGGGTACAGTTGTCCATTGTGGGTGTGTGTATGTTCAGTCCATGAGTTTAACGTGGGTCAGATGTCAGGAGGCAGAGTTCAGGAGTCTGACAGCTGTGGGGAACATCTACATCCTAACCCCTACATCAATAGGACATCTACTGGGAACTTTCCTCCCTAGATAACACCTAGCACAAACAGCAGTAACTTAAATAGAGTTGAATGCTACATCTTATCAAACAAAGTGGACAAGAAAGCAGCTCGGGGGCGATCGTGGCTCAAGAGTTGGGAGTTCGCCTTGTAATCAGAAGGTTGCTGGTTTGAGCCCCGGCTTGGACAGTCTCGGTCGTTGTGTCCTTGGGCAAGACACTTCACCCGTTGCCTACTGGTGGTGGTCAGAGGGCCCGGTGACGGCAGTGTCCGGCAGCCTCGCTTCTCAGTGCGCCCCAGGGTGGCTGTGGCTACAATGTAGCTTGCCATCACCAGTGTGTAAATGGGTGGATATGTAAAGCGCTATACAAATACAGGCCATATTTTGGCTGGCAGTAGCTCAGGAAGTAGAGCAGATCACCTATTAAATTGAAGGCTGGTGGTTTGACCTAGTGATGGGACGTTCTGTATCGAGGCTTCGGAGCGTGTGTCGAGTAATGGAGGGGGCGTTTCCGCGAAGCGCGTATCGAGGCTTGCTTCATTTATGGGAGGAGCTGAAAATGATGACGTCCGAAGCCTCGCTGCCCGGCTGTACCACGTGACTGGTTCATGAAGTGGTTCGAACTTTGCCGCGAGATATGACAGCGATATAAACCCCTCAGACTTCATTCAAAAATGTGGGTGTTTGATGGAGAGTTGCGGTTAGTGAGAGTTTGGAGACAGTTTGGAGGTTTATGAGAGTGAGGAGAGAAAGTCAGGAGAGAATGGAGCCAGCTAAGGAGAGGAGGATGTCCTCCCCTGTGTGGGAACATTTTGATCTTATTCCTCCCAACAAGGTATTTCTACAGAAGATGTATTTTCATGATACTGATGGTGCAATACAATTTATGTTGAGCTGTCTTGACTTTTGTACAAGGTGAAGTGTTTGCTATGTGCCAGGGAGCTGGGATATAACAACAACATCCATGCTTAGGCACTACAGAGCTTTGCATGAGAATAAGGGGGACACCGATCGTGGAGCAAGACCAGGTGAGCCATCAAATGCAATGATAATATAGGATGCAGTAATGTTACTAAATGATATAACAATATTATACAACTGTTATAAGTTACGTGTGTGCTATTTATATTTGTGCTTTGTCTTTATTGTCTTTCCTCAGGAGAACAATCTCAAATAGATGAAGACCTGGTTGGCATGGTGATTGAGGACTCCCAGCCATTTAGCATTGTGGAGGACAAAGGATTCAAAAGATTTGTTAAATCATTAAATCCTAGCTATGTTCTCCCCACTAAAAAGGTCATAAAAGCAGTGAAAATTTAGTTTTTACAGAATAAAATGTGAAGCCTCAGTGTGTAGCTGTCCATACCTCAACGTTACAAAAGCACAACCACTGTCCACACCCCAACCACACCTCACCTCACAGTAAATGATCATTTCCATTTCAAGCATTTCCAAATAATCATTTCCCATACTGCCACTATAAATATACACAGTATACTGCCATCACTACAATATACATGTTTTACACACTCCTTTTGTTGTTGACATTTACAGGCTGTGTGCAAAATGCCACACTCTTCAAATTCATGCCAGCTATTATTTTTACGTCCAGTAGGTGTCCTGCTAGAGCAAATGAAGCTTCATGAAGCTTCGCGTTGGGGTGAACCAATTGGATGAAAAGCTTCAGTGCTTCATGGGGCTTCATCTGCCCATCACTAGTTTGACCCCCTATCTCCATCCTTTGGGCATGATACTAACCCCAAGTTGCTCTCCAATGCATTTGAGTGTGAATGCTAGAAGCACTTGCACAGCAAAACAAGTGCTTGTGAGAATAAGGCAAGTTGTGTAAAGTGCTGTTCTCAGAGTAGAAAAGCACAATATAAGAACAAGTCCTGAAAAAGGGAGGGGGGGAAATAAAAGTGTGCAAATGTGTTTCTTATGTCATTTTATTACAAATTATCATTCAATCATTTATTGGAGACAACCATTATATAGCATTAAAAGTCATTGTTTAATAAAAAGCAGTTAAAGTTTAAGCTTTGATCCCATAAATATGCACTGAGGTTTTCATGTTCTGTTAGTGGATTAAAAGATCATTCATCTCTGGCTGCGCAGCAGGACTATGAGTACAAGGAGGAAGATCAGTCTTCATCTGCATCATCAAAGGCAACGCCAGTCGCTTGCTGCTTTCTGCAAACACACATGGACAGTAGCTTTATTTCACTCACATCAGTAGCATCACTGCTCTATTGAAGTCCTGTAAGAGACACCATACTTTTTAACCCCAGGGTTGATGAGCGAGGACCCCGGAAGTCTTCTCTTCATGGTCATTGCTGGAGCGCTGCTCTGCTGCTGCCAGGGCTCAAACTCTAAAGGAGAACAGTTTTGCATTAATGAAAACGTTTAATTGCCCAATTACCTTTTTAAGCATGACATTTACATGTCTCCTTTTACTGAAAAAGATGGAATACTTCAATGTACATATAAGCACCGGATATAAGATCATTATTGTATTCAGTACTTACCTCAAAATTACCCAACACTAAGAAAATCCCATTTTAAAATCACTTAAAACAGTTTTAATATATTTAGAAGAGATTGCATTACAGCTGAAAATAAATGCAAATTTATTATGATGTTAAAAGAAAATTTGAGCCTCTTTCAAGATTAAAGTTTATTGTGACTGGTAGTCCACACTTGCAGAACCACATCTATGTGTTGGGGTTCTGTACCAGTGGGCCAGTTTCACAAAACATGCAGAACAACTACTCCAGTCAAGGCATAATGGCGAATAAATATTTGTAGTACAGTCAAACTGAGTGTTTGAAACTGTTTACAGATGTCCACGGCAACCATCGTTTATGTGGTTTTGTTTTATTTTTTTCCCCTTACTTCTTCCTCATCATATGAGTTTTCCTTTGGGATGAATAAAGCTTTTCTTATTCATGATGGAGAACAAGGGAAACTTCCAATATGATCCACTATTAACAGGTACACCTGTAGCCCCAAAATCTTACTTTCCTTCTGGTAATTTCCATTGTCTTTACAAAAGATATACCCATTTGACATTTCCCAGGTATTTTGGTTGCAGCAAAAAATTATTATGGATTTCACAACAGATCACAACATGATCTGTTGTACAGCCTCTTGTAATTTAATTTTACACATGAAAATGAAGAGCAGTATCTCCTGATCCAAGGCAACTTCAGCTACCATAACCATACTGGATTACACATACGGGAAGCTTCTGTTGTGGTTTAATCATGTTTCTAACCTGCAGAGTGTCCTGCTTTACATTCCTGACTGAAAGCATGCATCAATGGAATCATTTATGAGCAAACATCCATTAGGTTGTATAGAAAAGTTGGCCACAGCCAGTGTGACATCACATTTAGATTTTGAATCCTTGGTATTGGAGATGGCCAATGGTTATTTGAAGCCAAGAGCCATTTCACAAATGTATACCTGTGGGCCGTCTTTGGTTTTTCACTGGACTGGCTGAGGGGGGTCCACTTGAGGGGCCACCTGTGAGGGGACATGTTACAGTCAGTACTGATCTAAAAGGAAGTTAGTTTTAATTCTGCATAAAATGAGTCACAACTACAAAGTGAATTCACTGTCAAGCTGTGTGAGGCTGTCAGCCATCGTGAACAGCAGCTCCCTCAACTTGTCTGTGGCCTGTGGACCTTCCAGTCTGGACAGAGTTACACTCAGGTCTCCTGGACTGGATCCCAAACGCAGCTCTGCACCAACCTCATGCACGGAAACAGACACATCTCCACTATTGCAGGATGCCCTGAGGAAAATAGAGATATATTCAGCCTCACTTACCTGACCACAGCTTTTTATAGTTCCATGCAAGAAGTGATGCATGCAGGAGTTGAGTGTGGTCTCACCTGAGTTTTAAGACATAATCCTCTGTAGATTTTAAGGCAAACCGCTGCCCCTGAACACACAGGGAAGACAGAAATTATGACAGTATACTGAGTGAATGAGAAGAAACCCAGAATACTTACAAGGTGCTTCAGACTGTCCTTAGTGTACTCCACACTCCAGACATTTGCAGCATCTGTCAGACTACAGCACACGATGTTTTAGTGCGCATGTGTGCCTAAACTAATGCGCTCACCGTCAGACTTTCACTGTCAGTTAAAACTAAATTTTATACCACCGGGGGAAAGGCCGTAACATCAACAAACTACTAATACTTCCATTTCCTAGCTTATGTCCAAGTACAAACGTATTTTTCCGAATAAAAAAGATTTAATTTCAAATGAACTCCGGCTAATAACAACATCTGACTCACCAGACACTAAGCATTCCGTCTTTCCTGCGAGTGTAACAAAGGAATTTAGATTGGCTTGTTTTATCCAACACGGTACAATAGGAATTTACACTAACATCCATGTCTCCACTGTGGTTCACAGAAGAACAAAAGAAAAACAAGCGTATGCCTCTTGCACTCTTGCAAGAGTACACCGTTTCATAGCATGAGTGCCAGACACCTTTGACAAGCGCCATCTTCTGGCTTGGAATGGTTACTTCACTGGCTTGCAGACTACGGGGACCTCTCCCTCTCGATGTAATCGGCATACCAATTGTTGAATGGAGGAGTAAAGATCTATACTTCTGTTCCTGAATCCAGAGCACACACTCAATAGCGGTTTTAGATACGGGCGACACGGGCGGTTGCCCGGGGCGTAGGGTTGCCAACCGTCCCTTAAAATACGGAATCGTCCCGTATTTAGAAACAAAAGTACACGTCCCGTATTGAGCTAATAAGGGACGCACTTTGTCCCGTAATACAGTGAGAATCAAAAGTAGTCTATAAATGTTTATGGAATTAACGCTTTGTTTGAAAACATAATTCCCAGCCCCTCTCCTGCTTTGTGACCAATGAGCTGACAGCACACTTATGACAATAGTTGGGTTGCGGTCACGTGGTTGTGATGACGTGCGGAGGCAGCGCGATTTTTGAGTGGAGGGCGGAAGTAAACATGGAGGACACTGTGGAGAGTCAGGAGAGCAGCTATTGTGCAACTTTAGACCCCGTTTCTCGGGAGAGATAGTTAAAAAAATATATCGGACGTGATCCGTATTCTTTGAAAATGTCCGAATACACCACAGAAGTAAAGGATTTGCCTACTATCGAGGCTGTGGATATCACCAACTACTTGGTCCTCCAGACTTCTTACTACACTAGGCAGCAAATGAAAGCTTTCAAGAGTCTGGAGGCGTACAATTTTTTTGTCAGCGGGTGGGTCCACAACCTTGGAACAAAACGTCTCCGTGATGGATACAGTTTGGTGTTTGCAAGGGTGAGTTCTTATATTGCTTTATCTTAAACACGCTAACAGTTAGCGGTAGCGGCTTTAACGTCAACAAACATGCCACATCCTTAGGACTTCGTTAGAGTGACAGTTGTTTGTTTCAAGGTAAACCATTCTCAGCCGTCTGTTGCATATCCAAAATCGCCTCTGCACATCGATGCTGTTCTGCCTTAAGCTTCATTCTTTTCTCTCGTTTGAAAACTGATTCCGATCTGGGTTTTCGTTCGTAGCCGAGATTGACCGTCGGAGCCCAGTCCTCCGACTCTTCGTCATCCAAAGCACTTGGGCAGCCTATAGTCCCAATCAAGTCAATATTAGACTACTAACTTAAAAGCACTAAGTAAACGAGAATTTAACGACAACCTAATGCTAATAAGTTCGTTTGCAAACATAACGTTACCTCTGACGAAGTGGTCGCTGCAGACACGGGCATTGGCAGACTCTGCTCCTCCCGACTGTAAACGTAAATTTAAAATCCATTTTTTCCTACGTTTTTCGGTTAGAATTTTCCATTTTTCTCCTCTTCGTTGGGCTATTTTTGGTACCCTAAAATACCGTTTATCAGTTTCTCTGGTCGACCTACTGGAGCATCCGTAAACACAACAGGACATAGGCATTTTGCGTACTGTCTGTCTGTGATTTTGCGCTTATCTTTTTCACTTCCGACCGCCAGTCAAATTTCGCGCTTTACATCGACGTCACGTCTACGTCAAATGAAACCTAGCTATTCGAGTATGACAATTCAGATTACCGCTCATCTCATTGGTCGAGGAAAGGTCGCTTACGGAGAAAATACCGGAAGACAACAGATGACCACAACAAGAAGCATGGCCAACAGGGAAACAAACGCCGTCACTGCGGTGCAAGTCTCGGACGACAGTACACCTAAAGCTGGGCAGACACTGTGCGATTTTTTCAGTCGCGTTATTCAGCTCCTGCTCAAACTGCACGATTGACTCGCAGGGGTTAGAAGTTGGTAGGTCACGATGCAGGTCTCACACTATACCGCCCGATGCTCTGATGCGACCTGAGTGCTCACACTGTGCGTCCATAAAATTAAGGTTATAACAGAAAATCTGTCGCTCGCTCTCTCTGTCTCTCACTCACACAGACACACCACCACCATCAACTTTGCTAAATTGCTAATGAAAAACATGATCAGGCAGCTGTGATTTAGCAGCGATGTAGATCCAACTATTTTCACGGTTGTTGTGGTCGTGATAATTTTGTGAGGCCACATCGAAAAGGCTCGGATGAGCTTTTCAAAGTTCTACAAGTTGTGCCTCCATCGCTTGTGTCCAGATCACACGCTGCACAGCCGTGCTGCTCCGTCTTTTTCACGGCGTTTACGTGTTTGCGCGCGAGCAGTGTGAGCGCCTGTGGTGACACCTTCACGAGCGATTGATGATCGGGAGCTGGTTGTGAGGTGTTAATCACTTCTCGTTACCCCACGTATACTACACGATGAAGGCCAAAATCGGTCCGATCACTCAAAAATCGGCTCAAAATGGGCCTAAAACCGCACAGTGTGAGCCCAGCGTTAGAGCAGCAATGTTTGTTCCCCTCAGAGAAAGGGAAGAATGGGAAAAGGAAAACACCTGGCTGGAAAAAGTTAATATGGGCATGTGCAGTGAATATCAGCGCTATGTGGCCAGAAGTGTGATAATATAATTTATTTTGTGTAATAAACGACTGCAAGGATGGATGATTACAACAAATAGATGACTAATACATAAAAGTAATACATAGATGAATAATGATGATGAGTTAAGATGCGTAATCATGGGAACAAGCGGGTTTTCAAACGGGAGCAGCTGATTAGCATTAGAAAAGCTGAAATAATACCTCAACTGAAGCCAATTGTACTAAATGCACTAAATGTGCACTGTTACAAGAATATTTTTCTTTCTATTGTTTTCTATTATTTTAAGTTAAGCAGGACAGAGTTCTTTTAAAGAAAGATTTACTTATATTCTCAAAAGTTAAGCATGACAGGCTTCTGTTTAAGAAAGAGACCTGTTTTATGTGTTAATGTTGTCATTTTGAGCTAAAAATAAATGGCTAAATGATCATTTGTTTCACATGTGTTCATATCACAAAGAATACACATCTACTTAAATCAAATTCAAGTCAAAGGGTTAAAAAAAATAATTTCACACACAAAAAAAGAGCTAGAAAATTCACCACACTGGGAAGGGTGAAGACAACTGGGTCGCCCGGCCCTGGCCACGAGGTGTCCCTTATTTATTTTTCAGGGAGTTGGCAACCCTACCGGGGCGGCATCGTGGTGAGGGGTGGCATCACGGGCATCGGCAAAAAAGAAAAAAATGCTTGAACTCATGCTGCCCCGACGTCAGCCAGGGAATGGCACAGGCACCGATCGGTTTTCTATCGCCCATTTGCTGGGGGTAAGGGCGCCCTCCTGCTGCTTCCGGCACGGGGAGGAGAGGCCGGGGCGGCGGGGGATTCTCTGGCTGGTTGGAGCAGCATCTAATAATAATCAAAACAAACCAACAAACACGAAAACACCAGACGTCCAGGGCGCCAAACAGGCTAGGACCGCCACTGCACACACTTGTACACCTGTGTTAGCAAAATAGCACTGGACCATGCCCTGTGGACATTAACTTTATTGAAGAGAATACTTGCACCTAATTCAACTTCTTTCCCCCTAAGAGGAAAATCTAACAATTCCACTGCACATCTTACCTTCACGTGTTGCTTATTTACTATAATAATTCCATATGCATTTTCTTCATCTTATTGGGTTGAAACTTTCTTGATACCTTATATCTCAATCTGTTGCCATGTCACCATCACTAAGTGAAACATCATAAATAAACTATATGTTTTGAATATGTCTGTGAAGGTTCTCAGTCATCCAGGTTATCCTAGTCAAAGGAGCTTGCAAAGAAAAGCGTCTGGACACCTCAGGGTGTCCTGTGGGAGGTGCTGTGGGAGTATGGGGTGTCTGGCCCATTGCTATTTCACTGAGGGAAAAGGGAAAGAATGTTAGCCAATGGAAGAGGAAAGGGATCAAACTTAGTAGATATAATGTAATAAAAAGTTCAAAACAAAGGAGCTTGCAAAGAAAAGCGTCTGGACTTCTTTAAGTTGCTTGAAGACGTTTCACCTCTTATCCGAGAAGCTTCTTCAGTTCTAAGGTCAAATGGTGGAGAGTCCCAGATATAAACCTAGTGGGAGAATCCGCCCACAGAGGGAGAAAAGGACCCCCTGATGATCCTCTAATCGCCTGAGCCAAGGTGTGAAACTGGGTGTGGGTCCCAATCAGCCAGAGTTTCGGGTGTGTTCATTGTGAAACCTGGCCCCACCTTATCATGCGAATTCCTGAGGTCAGATGGCCCAGGATGTGAGTGGGCGTTAAGGCGTCTGGGAAGGGATCTCAAAACTGGATTATAGATGGCAGAGAGTTGGTGTCGTAAATCCCTGCCTCTGTTCAAAGATGGTCGCTCACAATGGACATAGATGGCTTCTTTCACTCCTCTTTCAAACCATCTGTCCTCTCTGTCCAAAATGTGAACATTGGCATCCTCGAAAGAGTGTCCTTTATCCTTAAGATGCAGGCATTCTAACAGCTTGGTAGTTTGGTCAGGTAGCTTTGTAGACCCCATTAACTGCTTTGATTTGCTGTGAGCTTTGTCATAGCTTAGTTCCATCTTTGTTTGGCGTCTTGGACACTTTGGTTAATGTGGATGTCATTGTTGTTTGTAGGAACCTTTTGCTGTGCTACTGTGATTGACACTCATAAATTTATTCCAGCTTTGTTGGTTTGTTGCTGGAGTTTTGGCAAAACAGTGTTGTGTGGGGGTGTTTGTAGCTGCAGATTATTTAGTGTTGGACACTTGTGATGAGATCTGGTGTTCATTTAGGTATAGAGTAGATATTTATTTGCTATTGCTGTACAGGTTAACTGTGTCTCCTGTTGAACCTATTTGCAAGGATAGACTTGCTATCTGGAGCAAAGAGTGATGGCCTGCTTGAAGCTGACGCCTGTGTCAACCCCCCCCCCAACATACTGCTTCAGAAGCACTCCTTTGAGGCTTTGGAGGTTTTTCCACAGTCACTTGATCCGTGACATCTGAAGCTTCATTTAGAACTTTTAGAAGAATTTTTAACTGCTTGATTCAGTAGTTTATAAAGAAGTCCATCATTTGCGGGATTTGTGGAGTGTTTTGTGGTGAGCATTTTTCCTTTCCAGTTCACAATCAATTCTACCCCCTGGTCAAAAATATGTATAAGAAAATTGGCCTAATATAATATTATTTATAAACATACCTGTCCACTGATTGTCCAGTTAATTGCATAAGTACAAGGAGGCAGGACCTCACAGCAGAAGTATACTCCATAATGTGTTGTACATTATTATATGTATATTATATGTATTTTTTATCTATTGTATTTAACAACACCAAGAAGCTACAAGCAAAGAAAGACCACACCATGGCACATGTTTAAACAAGGAAAGTTTATTGATGAAAATTATTTATTTAACAAAAAAACATAACAATTTTTTCATCCCAAATAAGTAAGTTCAAAGCAACACAATGGTGGCCCAATATCAGA
Source organism: Copadichromis virginalis (assembly GCF_057382275.1). Lineage (NCBI taxonomy): Eukaryota > Metazoa > Chordata > Actinopteri > Cichliformes > Cichlidae > Copadichromis > Copadichromis virginalis. Next base: position 11,186,821 of record NC_140629.1, read on the forward strand.
CAGAATTGTGAACTCTGGGTGGCACGGTGGTTAGCACTGTTGCCGCACAGCAAGAAGGTCCTGAGTTCAATTCCACCATCAGGCCGGGGTCTTTCTGTGTGGAGTTTGCATGTTCTCCCCGTGTTTGCGTGGGTTCTCTCCGGGTACTCCGGCTTCCTCCCACCGTCCAAAGACATGCAGCTTGTGGGGATAGGTTAATTGATTAATCCAAATTGTCACTAGGTGTGAATGTGAGTGTGAATGGTTGTCTGTCCCTATGTGTTAGCCCTGCGACAGACTGGCGACCTGTCCAGGGTGTACCCCGCCTTTCGCGCTATGACAGCTGGGATAGGCTCCAGCGCCCCCCGCGACCCTGAAAAGGATAAGCGGAAGCGAATGGATGGATGGATGAATTGTGAACTCTGTTCTGTGGAATGGGCAATCATAATGGAAAAAAATCAAAGGAGTGAAAGGGTTTGACCCTTACGAGCACACAGAGTGGACAAAATACGTTAGCGTGCTGCCCAACTTTCACCACGCTCATATTTATAATTATACGGTTCTTGGAGTGAGTGCATACACTCATGAAGTTTAGTAACTTCAGGTCACTGCAACAAGCCGACGGATGGGTACAGGACCTTGAAATGCACCATGTAGAACGAAAGACCATTGTACATATCACAAGTTTACCAGTCTCACAAATAGTCTTCATAAATACACATTCGTTAACCGTTTATTAATAGGACCCTTGGTAGGCCCTTAAAAAATGCACCCTCTAAAGGCCCTAATGGACCAAAACGTCCACCCCCCAAAAAGTGCAATAAAAAGATTATATATTCATATTTTTTTCCACTTTAAATTGGTCAGTCTTTTAAAACTACTTCTCCCTGAAATATTCATATAAAGTTTTAATTACATTTTCGTTGTTTTAACCCTTTAAATCCCAGGTTTATTACATGAGCGCCCTGTTTTTTTAGGCCCAAAAAACAAAAAAACTTAATATTTTCAAAAAAAAACCATTTGAAGTAATATTCGTTTGTTATTATAATTAGGCCTTTGGATGGACTAAAGATTGGCACCAACAGTCATTTCGATCGCCTTTTATTTTTTTTGCAGGAGCGCATTTCATAAAATGCACACACTATCGGTCCTAATCGACCACACCCAAAAAAGTGCTATAAAAATTTTATATATTAATATTTTATTCCACTTTAAATTAGCCAATCTTTTAGACCTACTTCTCCTTGAAATATTCATGTCAAGTTTTAATTACATTTCGCAGATTTTAACCCTTTATATCCCGGTTTCGTCACATGAGCGCACTGCTTTTTTTGCCCCAAAAAACATAAAACTTGAATATTTTCCAAAAAAAACATTTGAGGTAATATTCAATTGTTATTATAATTAGGCCTTTAGATGGACTAAAGATTGGCACCAACAGTCATTTCGATCGCCTTTTTTTTTTTTTTTTCAGGACCAGAAAATGGTCTCCAGACGGCAAATGCTCCTCCTCTAGGCCGAAAAAAGTGCATGTTCCCGGGGTAAGTCGCGACGATGACCGGGGCACGATGACCGGGGACTCCTTTTTCCAGCACACACGTTCGATACCACGTGACAAAAAATACGTCATTTCCTGTTGACTAAAAAAAAAAAAAGCACCCTCTCATGGTCCTAGGGACCGAAAATGGTCCCGCCAGATCAGCGGGCGAAGCCGCTGCTGCACGCCGGAAATGAGGCTTTGTTTCCCACAGGTCTGTTACGGCAGCCCGCTGTTTTCCAGCCCGGGGTCAAATGTGGAGCAAGGGCGCCACCCGGTGGACAAATAAAAAATTACAACTCTAAGGCCAAAAGACCAAAACGAGACGGAGACATAAGTAATCACCAGGACATTAACGGTAATAATTCTGCAGTGAAAAATAGCGTTTATAATGGAAGTCAATGGGACGAAAACGTCCACTAGGGCTCTAAGAGGATGTGTATTGTTAGCTTAGCCACTGAAGCTAATTTAAGGAAGTCAGACTTGAATTTTGAAATAAAATTATACCAAACTTTTTTTTGGAGAATTTGGCTATATTCAATTAAACAGTGCAAATGGCTTGGAATCGAAAAATGCAAAAGCCACAAAAGGTCCCCAGGGCTTTTCAGGTGTTAAGCTCAACGGCAATTAATTAGTAGTGGAAATAATTTCTGGTTCGCATTACAGAAATGTAGCAGTGACAATAATATTGTATGCTGTAATCGTACTGGGCAATTAGTGATACAAAAAAAACCTGTTTTATCCTGTGAATAAAAGTATGTTTTTGTCAATGTACCATGGTAATAACAGAAGTGAAACACAATATTGTGTCAGGACAATTCACTATTTATGCACAATAAACAAAGGAGCATAGCGTGACAATTTCTGTTCAGCGCCAGACTTGCTTGTAACCTATATCACCAATTATGTTAAGAAAAATGATGTATTAACTACTACAAAACACCTTTGTGGAAATGCTTGGAGCAGACTAACATATGAGCTGGAGTGTTCTGGGATGTTATATTTGGTCTTCGAATGGCTGCAATCCAGTCGCCTCTTTGTTACTTCGGAAACATGGCTTGAACAATTTCTCTTCAACGACGTAATCCAATAACAACCGATCTCTTTACCCGTCAGCTTCCCGTGGCTGTCATGCGACCGGCTATTGCAGTTAATAATACAACAGCTTCTTGCCATTTTTTTTCTTTTTATCGCTGTGTAATGTAATTTCAATTGAAAGCCTGCGTGCGCTAGTACCTCTTGCCACGAGTTCCCAGAATCCTTTGTGGTTTTACCCCTGAATGATGTCACATTTTCAATCTCTATTCATTCACTCTCACATTCACACTGGTGGAGGTAAGCTACAGTGGTACCCATAGCTGTCCTGGGGCAGACTGACAGAAGCGAGGCTGCCATATCGCGCTATCGGCCCCTCTAGCCATCACCAGTAGGCGGTAGGTGAAGTGTCTGGCCCAAGGACACAATGAGCGAGACTGTCCAGCAACCTCGCTCAAGAAACTGCCAATTCTTGAACCACGATCGCCCTTTTTGAACTTGGTTTATTGGAAATTACCCTACACTGCATACTTTAAATCTCACTGCGCATCTGTCATTCTCCTTTGCAGACCCCTTTGTGTAACCCACCTCCTCCCCATCTCCAACTCTCTTTTTTTAACAATATTTTTAGTCATTTATTTTCACAAACAACCCATAATTACATAATATGATATGGTGTAAAATTCACAGCAATGAAAAACAAAAAAAAGGAACAAACAAACCGAAAACCAAACACACAACACCAGCTCAGATCCATCTTAACAATACAATACCTGTGGTTCCAATAGTATGCAGTTCGAACACTCAAGGAAATCCTTGTAGTAAAATATTAGAGACATCGGGTTATACATGATTCACGTATGGTTCACAGACCTTAAAGAATTGGTCTGTTTTTGAGTGTAATGCTCCTCTTTGCCAGCCTTTAACAGTTGGTGCTTTTTCATTAATCCACTGCAGTTTGAATATTCTTCCTCGCAGCTTAGGTGAGAATACAATACAACCTCCTATTAGTCTTGGATATTAAATGCTGGCTCATGAGATGACACATGTTCTCAGACAAATCATACATGACCCAGCAGTTTTCAAAGAATGCAAACTTTGTTATTACAACAGCTGCCAGAAAAGAAACTGGTTGATCTTGATCGGTGGTCATTGCTCTCTCTCTCTGGATTTTAACTAGCTAGTACTGCTGGCTATTTTTCTAAGCCAAGATGATCTTAAAAGAGATGCTAGCATTAGCCATGTTAGTCCGTTACCTTCAACAGATGGTCAGGCTGTCCACAGGTGCACACGTGGAGTTTCAACTGCATAGTCCCTTCATCCTTCATATATCTGTGTTAGAAAGAGTGTAAATACTGAGGTCCAATGGTCTTTGTACATACAAAATTCAGTAGTAATTAGGACTTTTTTTCTAGGCATTCGTTAAAAATATATACCTTATTTATTTTATACCAATTAAAGGGATAGCTCAGTAGGTAGAGTGGTGGCCCCATGATCGGAAGGTCGGGGGTTCGACTCCACTGAACGGCTACCCTTAGGGTACCCCAGAGCTAGGTACCGTCCCTACACACTGCTCCCCGGGCGCTGCATTGGTGGCTGCCCACCGCTTCACTGGGTGAATGGGTTAAATGCAGAGGAACTATTTCCCTATGGGGACAAACACATACACATTACAATACAATACACATTACATTACAATACTACACTAGTAATGGCTTTAGACTTCCATGTGTGAAACTCTTACTAGTTTAGTCACACTGCTTGCGTAGAAACCTAGACTTGCAATGATTTGAAGTTGTGAAAGCTCAACTGGATTTATGACATGTTCATTTAGTTCTGCCATAGTGCCTTCTATATGGCATGACATCCTACTTTTGAAATAAATAGCATGCTACAAATTCTTCATAATCTGCAAATTTTCTTCTCATTTCTCAATTTACATGAAATTTTTATTTATTTATTTATTTTTATTTTTTTTGGATGCACTCGGATGTGTGGATCCAACTTGATTTTTTCCAAAACACAAGGCCCTACTTTCATCGAGTTCATTCAGAGTTTAACTGAAACATTTGGCACGGTGTTTTCGTCAGTCTGTTTGAGTTTCACATCACTTTTCCACAGAAATCACTGGTGATAATTTGAAATGGGGACACATACTGACAATACAAAAGCAATTGCTCTGGGATGTAATCTATGTGAATGTAAAGTTGTGACTTAGCATTCTTGTAGTTTCCTAGCTAACTAGAGACTGTGTGGGTTTGTATACAGTATACAAGTGGAAACATTATACAATATTTGAATGAATGAAGAAAAGTGCATATACTGTTAGCATGGAGTAATAAGTTGATTTTAACAAAATTAAAGAAACATTTTAACAGCTATTTAATACATTAAAATACCCTGTCCTTTAATGGTGGGCATTTATAAAACAATGTCTATTCTTGACTACCCACTATAAGTCATGATTAGACTTTGTATGTCAGTTACACATGCTTTATGGAACATGCATGTTGTCCATCAGCAATTAAATGCACAGCTCATTTATACTCAAAGATTCTCTCTCTTAAAAACAATTGTCATTTCAGTTGCTCATAACTGGACTCATTTTAAAGGGCTTGCGGAAAGGGAGTCATGATTGTTCGGGTTTTCTCTGCTTTCTTTATTATATTCTCATATTTATTATTATTTAATAATATCATTTATTATTGTATATACAATAATAAATTATATTATTGTGCTTTCTTTATAATAGAAAGCACCTTGAATAATTTTGATTTGGTACTACTTAAATAAAATAAAATTGAATTGATCTGAGCTGTCCTACCACGATTACCTTCCTCACCCAATCACTAACTCAGTCAAACTATATACTGTTACCATCCATCTGGCCTGTGTTGCTTGCAATCTGTTTGTAACCTTTTTAGTGTCTGCCTTCAGTCTTTTAAAATAACAATTGTATTAAAAAGTACAACATAAACACATACAATCATAAAACCTTTTCCCTTAACATTAAAGTTACCTAAGTGAGAAAGTCAGGGAGAGCTCAACAGGTTTGTGCAAGTTTATGCTTGGAATCCCACCATGCACTTAGAAATGTGGAAAAGCCCTCTTTTGCTGTGTGCAAACAATTCAATTTTCAGTATAACAAGTTATAATTTATTTTCCTCATTGACCTCTGTTTGGACAATATCAGAAAGAACAGTGCCCTGAGGCACCTGTTGTTGTTTTCTTTTGTTGTTCCAAAGCTATGGGTGAAGTCTATGATTCTGGGAAATGGGCTTTGTAGAGGGGAAAAAGAAGAAGAAGAAGAAAGTGAAAGCATTCTGGAAAGTGAAATTAATGTTGCAAAACACCTCTTGGGGGTGGGACCACTTGTGCAGGCAGCGTGCTGCTTACTTCACAGCATCAGGAGCCATACTCAAGACAGAAACGGTGAACAGCGGATCTGCCATACAGCCACAACTATGAACTCAGTCACTGCCTTCATTGCCTGCCTGCTTATCCTAGGTGCACAAGGTACTGTGAAAAAAAATTTTTTTTTTCCTTCTTTGTTTCTTTTTTTCCCCTTCATCCTGTTTATGGATATTTTGGCTGCTGATCAACGGGTAATGCTCTTGTCTTTTCCTACACAGGACAACCAGCCAGCAAATCTAATAAATGCAAGTGTTACAGTTACATTGGCAGGATCAGCCCAAAGCTCATCAAGGCTGAGCCAGTGATACACTACCCAAGTATCTTCTGTCCACATACAGAAATCATGTGAGTCCACAAGATCATCTGAGGCATGATTCTGCTGTGTTCTCCAGCTCCTTTCTAATACACCTCTTTTTAAAAAAATCTTTCAGTGTTACCACAAAAGCAGATATGAAGAGGTGTGTGAGTCCAGAGTCCCCACTTGGACGACACATTCTAAAAAATCGTACTTACTAAAACTTACTAAAAAAAGTAAGTCAGAATGACACGCACGCACAACTCTGTGTGAAGATGACAAACTAAAGGTCTGTGTTGCTTGTCACTGATAATCTCACTTGTTTCTTCAGGCAAGGGAGGAATGGAGCTGTAAAGATCACGACTGCTGGTCAGAGTACTGCTGCGATTTAAACAATACACTGCACAACCTACAAGCTGCACTCGTGACACATGGTTGTTGAACTAGAAGAACTCACAGCAAATACAAGACAGCCAATATTCTTTTTGGTTACTTTGCCAGTTTTGTTCCCATGTGTGTGTATGTCTATATAGTCTGGACTTGAACTTTTTTTACATTTTTGTACATATGTTTTTTAAATAAATACCAAAATAAAACTCATGTGATGGGACTTTCTGTTCTTTGTGTCTTGCTTTGTTTCCAGTGTATCAACATAAGACAAACTAAACTCTTACACATATATTTTTTAGGATTTAAAAAGAGTTTTAAAGTTTTCTTTAATCTGGGAAAATACAAACTGAGTGATAATTCCACTTTGAAACAAATGAGCGTACTGTGTGTGCAACAGTAGTGCTGGTCATAGCTGTTAGCTAACTGGGTAAGGGTGTCATGAGTCTGTAGCTCAGTCCACCGGTTTATTTAGTTTTAAAGTAAGTTACAGCCTGCCTTTTGGAGGGGTTATATTTCACTTAACACTAATATGCATATCCACATAATTGTGGATTATTATAATCATGATAGAAAAAAACGCATTGTGTTTTAAAGAAAATACATTAAGAAAAAGATTGTTAGATTTATATTTCAAATATAACAAAATGCTGATTTTACATCACCCAAATTATTGTATCTCTACAGTTTAAACATTTAATAAGATTTTGATGATTATTGATTGATTATGCCTTTAATTGTCACTTGCGGTGTTACACGTACATGTTACCTGCAGTGAAATGGGACCCCTTCCCTGTTTGAAACAAACTGAATCATTATAAATAAATTATTTTATATTTATTACTTTAAAAAATTCTCAGTACTCATACTATATGACTAGGAATAAACAGTAAGGGAATGATTCTGGATCAGCACCATGATGAAAACCTGTTGCTATACAGTATTCTGAAAAAAGTTGTACAATGTCACACTATGTGCATGTGCGTGTTCAATTCAATTCAATTCAATTTTATTTATATAGCGCCAAATCACAACATAAGTCGCCTCAAGGCGCTTCATAGATACAGAGAAAAACCCAACAATCATATGACCCCCTATGAGCAAGCACTTTGGCAACAGTGGGAAGAAACAACTCCCTTTTAACAGGAAGAAACCTCCGGCAGAACCAGGCTCAGGGAGGGGCGGGGCCATCTGCTGCGACCGGTTGGGGTGAGAGAAGGAAGACAGGATAAAAGACATGCTGTGGAAGAGAGACAGAGGTTAATAACAGATATGATTCAATGCAGAGAGGTCTGTTAATACATAGTGAGCGAGAAAGGTGACTGGAAAGGAAAAACTCAATGCATCATGGGAATCCCCCGGCAGCCTATGTCTATTGCAGCATAACTAAGGGAGGATTCAGGGTCACCTGGTCCAGCCCTAACTATATGCTTTAGCAAAAAGGAAAGTTTTAAGCCTAATCTTGAAAGTAGAGATAGTGTCTGTCTCCTGAATCCAAACTGGAAGCTGGTTCCACAGAAGAGGGGCCTGAAAACTGAAGGCTCTCCCTCCCATTCTACTTTTAAATACTCAGGGAACAACAAGTAGGCCTGCAGAGCGAGAGCGAAGTGCTCTAATAGGGTGATATGGTACTACAAGGTCATTAAGATAAGATGGGGCCTGATTATTTAAGACCTTGTATGTGAGAAGCAGGATTTTGAATTCAATTCTGGATTTAACAGGAAGCCAATGAAGGGAAGCCAAAACAGGAGAAATATGCTCTCTCTTTCTAGTCCCTGTCAGGACTCTTGCTGCAGCATTTTGGATTAGCTGAAGGCTTTTCAGTGAGTTTTTTGGACATCCTGATAATAATGAATTACAGTAGTCCAGCCTGGAAGTAATAAATGCATGAACTAGTTTTTCAGCGTCACTCTGAGACAGGATATTTCTAATTTTAGAGACGTTGCGCAAATGGAAGAACGCAGTCTTACATATTTGTTTAATATGTGCATTGAAGGACATGTCCTGGTCAAAAATGACTCCAAGGTTCCTCACAGCGTTACTGGAGGCCAAGGTAATGCCATCCAGAGTAAGAATCTGGTTAGATACCATATTTCTAGGCTTTTCAGGGCCGAGTACAATAACCTCAGTTTTATATGAATTAAGAAGCAGAAAGTTAGCGGCCATCCAGGTCTTTATGTCTTTAAGACATTCCTGCAGTTTAACTAATTGGTGTGTGTTATCTGGCTTCATGGACAGATAGAGCTGGGTGTCATCTGCATAGCAGTGAAAATTTATGCTATGTCTTCTAATGATACTGCCTAAGGAAAGCATGTATAATGTAAACAGAATTGGTCCTAGCACTGAACCCTGTGGAACTCCATAATTAACCTCAGTGTGTGAAGAGGACTCTCCATTTACATGAACAAATTGGAGTCTATTAGATAGATATGATACAAACCACTGCAGTGCAGTACCTGTAATACCTACAGCATGTTCTAATCGCTCTAATAGGATATTATGGTCGACAGTATCGAATGCTGCACTAAGGTCTAGCAGGACAAGCACAGAGATGAGTCCACTGTCAGAGGCCATAAGAAGATCATTTGTAACCTTCACTAAAGCTGTTTCTGTGCTGTGATGAGCTCTGAAACCTGATTGAAACTCTTCAAATAAACCATTCCTCTGCAGATGATCTGTTAGCTGTTTGACAACTACTCTTTCAAGGATTTTTGATATGAAAGGAAGGTTGGAGATTGGCCTATAATTAGCTAAGACTGCTGGGTCTAGAGATGGCTTTTTGAGTAAAGGTTTAACTACAGCTAGCTTGAAGGCCTGTGGTACATAGCCGATCATTAGAGATAGGTTGATCATATTTAAGATCGAAGAATTAATTAATGGCAGGACTTCTTTGAGCAGTTTTGTAGGAATGGGGTCTAAAAGACACGTTGATGGTTTGGAGGAAGTAATTATTAAAGTTAACTCAGAAAGATCAATTAGAGAAAAAGAGTCTAACTTAACATCAATGGTACTAAGAGTAGCTGTAGATAATATTACATCTGTGGGATGATTACTGGTAATTTTTTCTCTAATGATAAACATTTTATTTGTGAAGAAGTTCATGAAGTCATTACTAGTTAACGTTAAAGGGATTGTTGGCTCAAAAGAGCTCTGCCTTTTTGTCAGCCTGGCTACAGTGCTGAAGAGAAACCTGGGGTTGTTCTTATTTTCTTCAATCAGTGATGAATAGTAAGATGTTCTGGCTTTGTGGAGGGCTTTCTTATAAAGCAGCAAACTATTTCTCCAGGCTAAATGATGATCCTCTAAATTTGTGACACGCCATTTCCTCTCCAGATTACGAGTCATCTTCTTTAGGGTACGTGTTTGAGAATTATACCACGGAGTCAGGTACTTCTGATTAGAGACCTTAGTTTTCACAGGAGCTACAGTATCCAGAGTTGTACGTAGTGAGGAGGTGAAATTATTAACAAGATAATCAACTTCTGTTGGGGTAGCGTTCAGATAGCTGCTCTGCTCTATGTTGGTACAGGGCATTGAAGATGATAACAGTGGGTGGATTATATTCTTAAACTTAGTTACAGCGCTTTCAGAAAGACATCTACTTTGATAAAGTCTACTCTCCACCGCTGTGTAATCAATTATTGTAAATGTAAATGTTATCAGGAAATGATCAGACAGGAGAGGGTTTTCAGGAAACACTGTTAAATGTTCAGTTTCTACGCCATATGTTAAAACAAGATCTAGAGTGTGATTAAAGTGGTGGGTGGGTTCTTTTACATTTTGAGAGAAACCAATTGAGTCTAATAACAGATTAAATGCCATGTTGAGGCTGTCATTTTTAGCATCTACATGGATGTTAAAATCACCCACAATAATTATTTTATCTGAGCTCAGAACTAAATTAGATATAAAGTCTGAGAAATCAGACAGAAACTCTGTGTAAGGCCCAGGTGGACGATAGATGATAACAAGTAAGACTAGTTTCTGAGTTTTACAGCTGGGGTGGACGACGTGTGTATGTTTTATGTGTATAGATTTTTCAAAATTATTACTCCATCCATCCATCTTCATCCGCTTTATCCGAGGCCGGGTCGCGGGGGCAGCAGCCTAAGCAAAGAGGCCCAGACCTCCCTCTCCCCGGCCACCTCCTCCAGCTTTTCCAGGGGAACGCCAAGGCGTTCCCGGGCCAGCTGAGAGATATAATCTCTCCAGTGTGTCCTGGGTCTGCCCCGGGGCCTCCTCCCAGTGGGACATGCCTGGAACACCTCACCCAGGAGGTGCCCAGGGGACATCCTTGTCAGATGCCCGAACCACCTCAGCTGGCTCCTTTCGATGTGGAGCAGCAGCGGCTCTACTCTGAGCCCCTCCCGGATGGCCGAACTTCTCACCCTATCTCTAAGGGAGAGGCCAGCCACCCTTTGGAGGAAGCTCATTTCTGCCGCTTGTATCCGCGATCTCGTTCTTTCGGTCACTACCCACAGCTCGTGGCCATAGGTGAGGGTAGGGACGTAGATCGACCGGTAAATTGAGAGCTTCGCTTTTACACTCAGCTCCCTCTTCACCACGACGGACCGGTGCAGCGTCTGCATTACTGCAGCTGCAGCCTCAATCCATCTGTCGATCTCCGGCTCCCTTCTCCCATCACTCGCGAACAAGACCCCGAGATACTTGAACTCCTCCACTTGGGACAGGAACTCATCCCGACCCGGAGTGGGCACTCCACCCTTTTCCGGATGAGAACCATGGCCTCAGATTTGGAGGTGCTGATCCTCATTCCCGCTGCTTCACACTCGGCTGCGAACCGTTCCAGTTCGAGCTGGAGGCCCACACCCGATGAAGCCAACAGAACCACATCATCCGCAAAAATCAGAGATGAGATTCTGAGGCCACCAAAGCGAAAGCCCTCCGTCACTTGGCTGCGCCTAGAAATCCTGTCCATAAAAATTATGAACAGAACCGGAGACAAAGGGCAGCCCTGGCGGAGCCCATCACCCACTGGGAACGAGTCCGACTTATTGCCGGCAATGTGAACCAAGCTCTTGCAACGATTGTATAGGGATTGAATGGCCCATAGCAATGAGCCAGACACCCCATACTCCTGCAACACCTCCCACAGGACACCCCGAGGGACACGGTCGATTGTGGATTGGGTCGAATGTGTTTTGTGGACTTCTCCAAGTCCACAAAACACATGTAGACTGGTTGGGGAAACTCCCATGCACCCTCAAGTATCCTCGAGAGGATAAAGAGCTGGTCCAGTGTTCCGCGACCAGGACGAAAACTGCATTGTTCCTCCTGTATCTGAGGTTCGACTAGCGGACGAACTCTCCTTTCCAGCACCTTGGCATAGACTTTCCCAGGGAGGCTGAGGAGTGTGATTCCCCTGTAGTTGGAACACACCCTCCGGTCCCCCTTCTAAAAGATGGGGACCACCACCCTGGTCTGCCAGTCCACAGGTACTGCTGCTGATCTCCACACAACATTGCAGAGGCGTGTCAACCAGGACAGCCCTACAACGTCCAGAGCCTTCAGGAACTCGGGGCCGGACCTCATCAACACCAGGGGCTCTGCCACCAAGCAGTTGTTTAACTGCCTCAGTGACCTCGCCCCCGGAAATTGGCGGGTCATTCCCCTCATCCCCAGACTCTGCTTCTTCCTCGGAAGACGTGTCAGTGGGATTAAGGAGGTCCTCGAAGTATTCCTTCCACTGCCTGACAATTTTCTTAGTCGACGTCAGCAGCGCTCCGCCAGCACTATACACAGTGCAGGTAGAGCACCGCTTTCCCCTCCTGAGATGCCTGACAGTTTGCCAGAATCTCTTCGAGGCAGTCCGAAAGTCTTTTTCCATGGCCTCTCCGAACTCCTCCCACACCAGAGTTTTTGCTTCAGCCACTGCCCGAGCCGCATTCCGCTTGGCCTGTCGATACCTGTTGGCTGCCTCCGGAGTCCCACAGGCTAACCAAGCCCGATAGGACTCCTTCTTCAGCCTGGTGGCTCCCTTCACCTCTGGTGTCCACCATTTGGTTCGGGGATTACCACCACGGCAGGCACCAACCACCTTGCGACCCCGCCTCTCGCCCTAGGACTGAGTTATGTTGTACTGGAAGCTGTTATTACCACAAACATGCAGGCCAGTGGTGGGGGTGGGCTATTCTTGTAAAGCAGCTTTATTTTTATGACATTTTTTATTGTAACAACCAACGATTTATACAGGAAAATAATGACTATTAACAAGATTGCCCAAACTTTTGCATCCCACTGTATTAGTATATATTGTCATTAGTATAATATGAAATAAATTCTGCATGTGTCAAGTCGTGTGCCAACATTTGCTGTGTAGTAGAACTGAGACATTAGTCATTATAAAAATTTATTTGAAATAATATTAAAATTCTCACACAGAAAAACATTAAACATAAATATATAAAATATAAGTATTTACAGAGAGACAGGAATAAAAAGGACCAGCTGCTCTCCAGAGCAGGAACAAGGCTGAGGAGGAAATGCTCCATTGGAGACTGGTGTTGCCTTTTCAGGGACACCAGGATGGCCAGCTCCACCGTCGATGGACCGTCCTGGGACCCGTCCCTCATCTGCCTCGGAGCTGTCCTCCTCTGTGGGCCTGTAAAACACAGCACAAAACACAAAGAAATGAGAAGGCTGCTACTAGATTTTAATTTCAACATTGAAAAAAACCCAAAACAAAACAGGATAATTTCAGATTGGTTATAGATATTTAGTAAAGGTTATCAGTAAAGGGAATTCCACTGAGTAAGGCTGGGTCATATCATACCATTCACAGTAATACCGGTATAATGTTGACAAGGACAAGATGGCGCCTGTGTTTGGCTTTGCCACTTGTGCCGCTACAGCTCGCTGGTATAGTTTTATACTGGCCGCTATTGTCACTTGCAAGATTATTTTTACCGTCCTGTGTTTTGATTTTGTCTCTGCCACCAATACTTATGATCGGGGCATGATGTTGTATATCAAAGATTCAATGGAGAGCTACTGTGACAGCTGGGACAGTTACAGGAAATTTTTCCCTCCACCCTTTGTGTGTTCCTCACCTGACTGCATGTTACAATACATATCGGTGGGATTTAACACGAAGAAAAGAAGAAGTAGGGGAACCAGGGCCGGTGTCCAGGTTCGACTGAGAAGGTACTGAAGATTAGCTTCTTGCATGTGGGAAGAGTCCCGGTGCCTACAACCAATTTATCTACTGTCACCTGGTGCCGACGCTACACTTCAGTTCCCAGCTCGGAATCTATGGTCTGATGGCCCCATGTTCACTTGGCGTCCCTCCTTCGACCGCCGTTTTTGTTGTGGTAAGGACTAATTCAATGGTTCATGCAGCACCCTCTGGTGGTGGTGCCGTGTGTATTTGTTGTTGCAGCTTGGCAATAAACGGAGTCGCTACGTTAAGACAGAGCTGTCCCAGTCTCGTTAATGGTGCTGCTATTATAAACCTGAGATCTACCAAAACATGGTGTCAGAAGTACTCTAGAGGGAAGAAGAACGTCACGAAAACGGAAGCTTTCTCACCGGAGAGAACTCGCCCTGCAAGTTTGCATTAACAGCCACAGTAGGAGCTAAGCTAACAAATTAGCAAACGCTAACTAGCATCTTGCGACTAGCAGCATGACAGCCGAGCCAGCAGCCTTCCAAGTATCACCGCCGCCGAAATTTGACTTTTCAAAGCCAGAAGAGTGGCCGAAATGGATCCGACGCTTTGAGAGGTTCAGGATAGCATCCGGACTCGAGCTACAATCGGACGAAAACCAGGTTAACACTCTGATATATACAATGGGCGATGAAGCTGAGGACGTGATCACTTCGTTGAACCTGACCGAAGAAGAGGCGAGTGAGTACCACACTCTCAAAGACAAACTCGAGGCACACTTTGTAGTCAGAAGAAATGTTATCTTTGAACGTGCAAAGTTCAACCAAAGGCAGCAAGAAGCAGGAGAGACTGCAGACGGGTTTATTACATCCCTATATGCCTTGGCTGAGCATTGTGGCTACGGGGCGCTGCACAGTGAAATGATAAGAGACGTGGACTGTGCCACAAACCACAGAGAGGAACGTGAAAAGCCAATGCAACCGCTGTGGAAAGACACCCTTTCACAGCAAGAACCTGTGCCCAGCCAAAGAGGTACTCTGCAATCAGTGTAAAAAGAAAGGTCACTATGCAAGAGTGTGCAGGTCTGGGGCAGTGGGAGAAATACGTGCAGCAGGTGGTGACAGTGAAGAAAGGGAGGTAGCATTTTTGGGAACAGTAGCCTCAGAGAGAACTGAGGATGCGTGGTTGACTAAAATAAAAGTTAACAATGTAGACTGCTGGCTCAAAATTGACACAGGAGCGGACGTAACCGTATTGCCTGAAAAAGAGTACAATGCTCTAGCACAAAAACCACAGCTGCAACCCACAGATCTGAAACTGTATGGGGCGGAAATGTCTCCACTAGCCGTTAGAGGGACATTTACTGCTAACCTGAGCACTCCGAGCAAAACTACAGTACAGCCTGTGTATGCAGTAGCAGACCTGACGCAAGGGTTACTTAGCCGCTTAGCAAGTGTAGCACTTGGATTAGTGGCCAGAGTAGAAGCAGTGTCACTCACTTCGGTAGAGGCAGTAAAGCAGCAGTTTCCAAAACTATTCAGCGGGTTAGGCCGAATGGAGGGGGAATACAAAATTGAGCTTAAAGCAGACGCTAAACCATTTGCCCTGTCAACCCCAAGAAGGGTCCCGTTTCCCCTGTTGCCCAAAGTCAAAGGAGACCTTGCTCGTATGAGTTAGGTGTAATCTCCAGAGTAGAGCAGCCTACTGACTGGTGTGCAGGAATGGTTCCAGTACCTAAACCAAACAGAGATGAAGTGCGTGTGTGCGTGGACTTGACCAAACTAAACAATTCTGTGAAAAGAGAAAGACACATGTTGCCATCAGTTGAGCACACCCTAGGACAGCTAGAGGGCGCAAAGTTGTTCTCAAAACTCGATGCTAACTCAGGGTTTTGGCAAATACCTTTGTCCAAGCAGTCAGCTCTTCTCACAACCTTCATCACACCATTCGGAAGGTACTGTTTCAATAGACTCTGTTTTGGCATATCCTCAGCCCCTGAGCATTTTCAAAAACGAATGTCTCAGCTTTTGGAAGGGCTGGACGGTGTTGTCTGCCAAATGGATGACATTCTGGTTTATGCTGACACACAGACCCAGCACGACAAGAGGCTGGTTGCAGTCCTCGAACGGCTCACAAAAGCAGGGGTGACATTGAAAAGTGAGAAGTGTCAGTTTGCAAAGACCTCAATCAAGTTCCTCGGACAGATCATTGACACTACAGGAGTCAAAGCAGACCCAGAAAAAGTGAAAGCGGTCAGCAACATGGAGGCACCCACCGATGTGGGTGGAGTGAGACGATTCCTAGGAATGGTTAATCATCTAGGCAAGTACCTTCCCCACTTAGCAGAGAAAACACAGCCGTTGAGAGAACTACTCAGTACCAAAAAAATTTGGTGTTGGAGTGAGGCTCAACAAACAGCGTTTGACAACATTAAGGCAGAACTGAGTAAACCACCGAACTTGGCACTCTACAACCCCAAAGCACAAACAACAGTATCAGCTGATGCATCCTCCTATGGACTAGGAGCGGTGCTACTTCAGAAACAAGAGGATGACACAACCAAGCCAGTGGCCTTCGCTTCAAGAGCATTAACCCCCACAGAACAAAGGTATGCTCAAATAGAGAAGGAAGCGTTAGCCATAACCTGGGCATGCGAGCGATTCTCTGATTTTCTTATAGGCATTGAGTTCCATGTTGAGACAGATCACAAGCCTTTAGTACCACTTTTGGGCTCCAAGAACTTAGACGAACTGCCACCACGAGTACAAAGACTGAGAATGAGATTAATGCGGTACTCTTTCACCATCTCACATGTCCCAGGCAAACACATCGCAACTGCAGACGTGCTGTCCAGAGCACCAGAAAAAACTGTTTGTGATGAGACATTAAGAGACGAAATGAACCTGTATGCACATCAGGTGATTTCAGGTCTTCCTGCAACAGAGGAGAGACTACAACAAATAAGAGAGCAGCAAGACAAAGACGAAACACTGAAACAAATCAAACTCTACTGCAGGAACGGCTGGCCGGACAAACTCAAAATACCAGGTCCATGTTTCCCATACCACCAGCATGCAGGGGACCTGACTGTTGAAAATGAACTTCTCCTAAAAGGTATGCGTATAGTTATTCCAAAGATATTACAGAAAGATGTTTTGACACGACTGCACACAGGTCACCAGGGCATTGTAAAGTCCAGGGAACGAGCCAAGCAGTTGGTATGGTGGCCAGGACTGAGCTCTCAACTACAACAGCTGGTAGCAGAATGTGAGACATGTGCAAAGGTGAGACAGCAACCCAGAGAAACACTCATGCCAACTGAGTTTCCTACATGGCCGTGGGAGTTAGTTGGTGCTGATATTTTTGAGTGGAGTAACAGCCAGTATTTGGTTGCAGTGGACTATTTCTCACGATACATAGAAATAGCTAAGCTGTCCTCTACCACATCAGCAGCAGTGATTGACCACTTAAAGTCCATATTCGCATGCCACGGCATTCCAACAGAGTTAAGGTCGGATAATGGTCCACAATCCTCCTCAGAACACTTCCAAAAGTTTGCTTCAGAGTGGGGCTTTGCCCACACCACTTCCAGCCCGAGATTCCCTCAGAGCAATGGTGAGGCTGAAAGAGCAGTGAGAACAGTAAAGAGCCTTCTACAGAAAGAAGGAGACCCATATCTTGCTCTCATGGCATATCGCGCCACACCACTTGCCAATGGACATAGCCCTGCAGAGCTTCTGATGGGGAGGAAACTTCGTACCACAGTTCCCATACTTCCATCCTGCCTCAACTCAGGCTGGACAAACATCACTAAACTGAGAGAGAGAGAAGGGAAGGAGAGAGAAAAACAGTGGAAATGGTTCAATTACAGACACAGAGCACAAGACCTCACTGGACTACACCCAGGAGATCAAGTTTGGATCACAGACATGAAAACAAATGGGACTATATCAGGCAGAGCAGATACGCCGCGGTCTTACCTTGTTGAGACCCCGAGGGGGCTTCTACGTCGAAACAGGAGCCATCTCATCACACTAAAAGGGACCAAGACTGAACCAACTGAACAACAAATCCCTGTCCTGCCAGAAAACAGCAGCAGCCCTGTTTCAAACCAGGTTCAGCAGTGTCTTATACCACCAAGTAACCAGTCTACTGAAAGAAGATATCCTACAAGAGACAGAAACCCACCGAGGTACCTTAAGGACTTTGATTTAGGTAGAAGGTACTCTCGAGCACCTGAGTGACCAGCCCGGGGCAGAATAATCCCCTCACTCAGTTGAAGGACTGGGTTGTCTACCCCACCTTCATAGTTGAATAAGTTCACACAGTTAAATAAAATAATAGTTATAAATTAAGGCAATAAATGTTTGTTACAGATTTGAGTTAATGTAACAGCCTTGGAGTATCCAGCTACAAGTTAAGTTGCAGTGATTTCAGTATTGACATAAATGTGGATTAATACAGAAAACATTATAGTTTATAATGTACTCAGAAGGGGGGATGTTATGGTAAGGACTAATTCAATGGTTCATGCAGCACCCTCTGGTGGTGGAGCCGTGTGTATTTGTTGTTGCAGCTTGGCAATAAACGGAGTCGCTACGTTAAGACAGAGCTGTCCCAGTCTCGTTAATGGTGCTGCTATTATAAACCTGAGATCTACCAAAACAGTTTTGATGGCAGAGTTGATGGATATTAGCTTCTGCTAGCCCTGAAGTCCCCGCCCGGCGTAACAGGTGTAGAGGTGCGCACAGGTGTTTAATTCGAGTGCCACTTCAGTCAGCTGTTGACTGCACCAACCAAACGTCTTCAATCAGGTTTGCCCTGCTCAACACTCGCTCAATCACAAATCGTTTATTTTAAACGATCTTTTTATAAAGGAATCTCTCAACTTCTTGTGTTTAACTGAGATGTGGCAACAAAACATGGATTATATACATCTGAAGGAAATTTGTTCGACGTCTTTCGGGACGTGGCGGAGGTCTCGCTGTTGTGCACCAGGACAGATTCACATGCAGACTGATGAACTTGGATTCTTTTACTTCATTTGAACTTCAGATGATCAAGGTCGGCTCTTTGCGCACCTTTTATTGTATTTTAATCTACCGACCTCCTGGCCCTGCCGGAGTCTTTTTAACTGAATTTAACGACCTCCTATCATCCATTATTAAATTAGAGAAGGTGGTAATTTTGGGAGATTTTAACCTTCATATTGATGATGCATCCTGTAATATGGCTGCTGACTTCATGACTATCACAGAGTCTTTTAATTTTATGCAGCATGTTTCTGGCCCTACACATGTAAAGGGTCACACATTGGACCTTGTTTTCTCCTTGGGTTTAAATATAAATGACATTCGTGTGGAAAATGTCCATGTGAGTGACCATAGCTGCATATATTTTAACTTGTCGTTTTATTTGGATCCCCCGGCTCCCAAAATAACGATTGAAAGGCGAATCATAAACCAGAACGCTGGCAAAAGGTTCTCTGCCATGTTTGACGCTGAAATGACTTAGAATGATTTGGACTCTCTTGTCTCATCCTTTAATAACCAGTGTAATTCTACTTTAGACATGGTGGCACCTCTGAAAAAAAGTACTGTCCTACGTTTGAAATCTCATCCTTGGTTAAATGAAAACATTCGTAATTTCAGGAGATACTGTCGCAAGCTAGAACGTTTGTGGAAGGCTTCCAAGCTTGAGGTTTATACGTTACACCTTAAAGAATCTATCCTCTTGCTAAATGACATGTGGAAAAATGCCAGAGTATTTTTCATACCTCATAGCTTCAAAAAAGAAAGATCCTAAATTCTTGTTTAAAACAATTAAGAGTATCGTTTCTCCTGATGCTCCTTGTGCACCAGTTCACTCAACGTCCGAATGCAATGAGTTTATGAGCTATTTCAGAAATAAGGTCATTGCCACCAGGTCTAATATCTCTCCATCTTCTCAATATCAAACTTTTAACTTGCTCTCCTCTGATACTTGGTCCTCTTTTACTCCTGTTACATTACAAGACATCAGAGGCCTGCTTTGCTCCATCTTCATTTTTCACTAGTGTGTTTGATTCAATTGGCCCCTGTATTGTGGAAATGATAAATACTTCTCTTCATACTGGCTGAGTCCCCAGCTTACAAGCTATTGTTGAGCCAATATTAAAGAAACCCCAGCTGGATCCATCTCTTCCTAACAGTTATAGGCCAATATCCAAATTGCCTTTTATATCAAAAATTTTAGAAAAAGTAGTACTAGAAAAACTTAACTATTTCCTGGATAAAAATGCTGTTATGGACACTTTCCAGTCTGGTTTTCGTAAATTGCATTCCACTGAAACGGCCTTACTTAGAGTATCTAGTGATATCTTGATGGCAGCAGACTCTGGAGAATATACAGTGCTGATCCTGTTGGATCTCAGCTCTGCTTTTGACACTGTAGATCACAGTATCATGATAAACAGACTCGAGAACTTGTTTGGGATTACTGGTGTTGTTTTAAAATGGTTTATATCATATCTGTCTGAGAGATCTTTTACTGTTTGCACAGGGCTCTAGACTAACTTTTTGCCATGGGCGTACCGGTACGCCTAACTTAAAAAAGTTAGTCGTACCGGCACAAAAGTTAGGCGAACACAAATTTTATAATAACTTATATAATATAATGTGTTTTTCTGGATACACTGTGCTTTTTCAGCATTCAAAGATTGATGACACCGTGTCAGAGCACTGGCTATGAATTTCAGAAGGATCAGGCCTTAATTTAACAGAAAAGTTAGCAATAGTTCTTTTCCTATTACAGCTACATCCACTTCTGTCGTGCCTAGGCTACTCACTAGGGCTGGGTATCATCACTGCTTTCTATAATCCATTCAATTCCGGTTTTCAAGTCCCGATTCGATTCAACTTAGCCTCAGACAGTCAGAAATATTATAATTCTGATCATTTATCAGTACTGACTTCATCAGAATTGTGAACATCACAGCAGATGTCTATGTGTGAAAGTAACTGAGAATAAAACACAGAAAAACATGAAGGAGATTTTCCTGGTCTGGCTTTTTATAGCAGATAACCTTAAAAATATTCTACAATGTTCTGCATATAAAGTTTAAATTTCTTCAGTATTGAACAACAGAAAAATAGGCTTTCTCGTCCGAGGTCATTTAAGTGAAAAAAAGAAAAGAAAAAGACAGCAGCCTACAGTGCTGTAAACAACGGTAGACTGGTGGGTAATAAGCGAATGAATAATACAGAAAACAGAGATTGGAGACGGAAACTGTTCTTGAAGTACAGAGAGAGTTAGAGAGAGCGCTAGCTGTGCATGAAGTGTGATTTTAATAGTCGTGGAAGCAAAACAGCAAAATTCATGACGACATTGATCAAATGTGAAGCGCAGTTTGCTGCTTCTTTTGCTGCTTCTTTTGCTGCTGGCTCGGTGAATTTTGGTTGGAGAGAGACAAAACCTGCAGCTCAGAATCAGCGCAAAAAGACGTAATCACAGCGCGGACCGGACGCATCAGAACCGCTAAGCTCCGACAGTGTGTCCGTCTGCGGGCTGTCGGGTGAGAAAGCCGAGGAAGACAAAGTTGATTGTGATGTGTCGAGTCATTCTGTGTTTACGTCTTTGTGTGGAATCCGTGTACCTGCTCTCATTTGCTGTTTGGTTGTTGTTGAAATGGTTTTGTGAGCTTTAATCACAAAACACAGTTATATTTAAAAGTCGATTCAGGATTTAATGAATTGATATCGCTTTATTCAAGCTACTCACCTCCCACTTCCACCTGCACTTTCAACTGGACCACGGCCAATCAGAGAGGTCCCGCCCCTTACTATCTCTGATTGGTTTAGTCCACGATAGGGGCATAATGTGTGTCTGTTGTTGACCACAGGGAAGGTTGCAGATTTTGTTTTTTGTTTTTTGCTACCCGAACAGTTGGTCGCACAGGTGCAACCGAATTTTTTTTTTTAGTCGCACCACTGAAAAATTTGGTCATATTTGCGACCAAATTGGTCGCACTCTAGAGCCCTGTTGCATGAATCATGTCACATCAGAATCAACAGTTTTGCCGTGTGGGGTACCTCAGGGATCTATCCTGGGTCCAATTCTCTTTTTACTTTATGTATTTCCCCTAGGCCAAATTATTAAGCGCTATAAATATATCTCCTATCATCTCTATGCTGACGACATCCAACTATACTGTTCCTTCAAAATGTCTGAGTTTTATAAATTGTCTAATTTAAGTAATTGCCTGACAGAAATCAACAAATGGTTATATGACAATTTTCTCCAACTAAACTCTGAAAAAACAGAAACTCTAATTATTGCTCCAGACCACATGGTCCCAGAAATTAGACAGCATATCAGCTTCTTAGACCCTTATGTAAAATCAAGCCTTAGAAACCTCGGTGTCATATTTGACAGCTCGATGTCGCTGGAGCAGCATTCTAAGCAGCTGGTCTGAAACTGTTTTTATCATTTATGGAATATTTCTAAACTCAGACTAATGGTATCAAAGCTTGAACTTGAGATGATTATTCATGCTTTTATTTCTTCTCGTTTAGACTATTGTAATGGCCTTTTTACTTGTTTTAACAAATCAGCCTTAAATCGTCTTCAGACTCTGCAGAATGCTGCAGCACGTCTCTTAACAGGCACCAAAAGAAGATCGCATATCACTCCAGTCTTGGCCTCCCTTCACTGGTTGCCTGTAAATTTTAGGTTTCATTAGGGCTGCTCAATTAATCGAATTTTAATCACGATTACGATCTGGGCTTTCAACGATCATTAAAAATGACTGAGCCGATTATTAGCCCCTCCCTCATGCTTTACTCTCGCGCTGCTCCGTGTGGCAAATCAAGCGCACTGCTCTGCATTTCGAACACGCGTCACAACAATTAAGAGGACCCGAGGGAAGCTCGGAGAGCTAAGCAGAAGTTATTTGGAGAGGAGTGGACTGCCGTTGGTTGAAAAGAGAGGTAAAAAAAAAACAAAAAAAAAAACTTCAGTGGTGTGGAAACATTATGGGTTCGTGGAGTCAGACGTGGATCAAGTAGACACAGTGTGTAAACTTTGCTATGGTGTCGTAGCTGCACCACAGAGCAACACTGCAAAGTTTACATTTTTCATTTATTTCTTATATTGCAAACATTTGCACTGTTATCAGTATTTGCACACTATTTTATATTATTTTTTAAAGTCATTATTCAATACATTGTTATTGTTAACCCTTTAAAGCCGGTCAGAGCAGCATGCTCGTTTTGTATAACTATTTTTAAATCCCTGTAGAACCTGAACCGCTAAGCTAGCACAATAAAATTTTTTCCATATGAAACCAGAGGAGTTGTATTTACATCTTATGCCCTCAGCTTGTCCTAGGTCACGGTTTCCTTCCACATATAGCTTTGCAAAAATTGCATAAAAAGTGCTTGCAGGAACAAAAACATAATATTCCAGAAACACGCTTTGCCGATCTGATCAGCTGTTCTTAACACTTCCCACATTGAAAAAGACATCAACACGAACTATCGCAAGTGACGTCATTTTCGCGGAAAATGTAGTTTTTTACTTGTAGGCCTTAGAACTCGAATTGCGCTGCTGGAAATAGTTTATTTTGATGCACATGCTTTGCAAATTTGCATCATAGGATTGTTTTTTTGTTTTTCCTGCAGTATATAAAAATTGCTGTATCTCCAAAAATAAAACTATGAAGACACTCAAAATAAATTTCCTGTTGTTGTAAACTATTTTTTGCAACTTTTTTGTATTTAAAGTTTTGAGGGATAAACCTCTTAAATTTCTCCAAGTAGAAATATATGTAAAAAAAACAAAACAAAAATGATTTTCAATTTTTTTGTAGTTTATTGCACTTTTTTGCAATTAATGTAGTTACTATGGACTTAATACATACACATTTTTAAAATATGGGTTATAACAGTTGTATTGATGTATAGCAACTTAAAATGCTCCCACAAATGGCACTACAACATTTAAAAAAAAAAAAAAAAAAAGCTCTGGCGGACTTGGTTCTATGGTAGGTCTTAAAGGGTTAAATAAATATCGTCAAATAATCGTGATCTCAATTTCAGTGAAAATAATCGTGATTATCATTTTTGCCATAATCGAGCAGCCCTAGGTTTCATTTTAAAATTTTAGTTCTAAACTTTAGGGCCCTACATGGTCAGGCTCCTCAATATTTATCTGACCTGCTGAAACCACATGCATCTTCTCGGGCTTTAAGGTCATTAGATCAGAGACTGCTGGTGGTACCGCGCACTCGTTTTAAAACTTGTGGTGATCGGGCCTTTCAGGTTGTGGCACCACGGTTGTGGAATTCTCTCCCACTGTCTCTTCGTTGCACGGACTCCATTGATTCTTTTAAGAAACAGCTGAAGACATTTTTATTTAGAAAAGCATTTGATTAATTTCTTCTTATGCTGTTTTTATAGTTTTACATTGTTTTATTTACTGTTATATTGTTTTTATATTCTCATTTCCTTTGTGATTTTTATCTGTGAAAACCGCTATATACTTACTTACTTTTACTAATGTTGGGCAACGATAAGAAAATGAAATATCGCGATAGAATATGGGTAAAACGCACATGCGCAGTGCCTTTGTTTTCATACGCACATGGCGGAAAAAGTGTGCCGGCAACAGAGAATGAGAAGGGCGAAAGCGGATCGTTGAATGAAACTGATGAATCAGAATTGGTTTGTAAAAATGCTGAAACTTCAGTGGTGTGGAACTGGTTTAGCTTTCGTCCGTCAGATACACAACAAAGCACTAGTTTTGGTAGCGCATGCTAGCGGGCTGTCGTTATTACCGTGTTGTTTGGAAAATACGGCACACTTAAAATCAATCCTTTGTTTTTTCTGAAAATCGACAGTGCCCCTTATAATCCTGTGTGCCTTATGTATGACTTCTGGTTGTGTTTACTGACCTCAAAATGATTTTATGTGGTACACGGCGCTGGAAAATCTGTCACGTTTTAGTACGACTTTGCTAAGCTACGAACCCGCACCGCATGATGGATTGTCGGAGCATTACGGCTATCGTAGGCAGGAGCCTCGCGGAGTGATACGTACTGTGCTTCAACATAATATTACCGTATTGTGTGTGTATAACCTCTTTTTAAGTTTTGTGGATAATAATATCCACAAAACAAAACTCTTCCGGGAAAACATCTGATTTAATGACATGTGAATATGCTGAGGATATGTCGGCCAATTTCCACTGGAAATGCCTTTTGGTTAAACTGTCAGCAAGGAATTTGCACTGTTACATTTTTATATAACTTTAATGCACATAAAAAACAGCTGCTTGTTTACGTGAAAATACATTGATGGGGTTTTTTGCACTAATAAAGTTGTGGAGTTGTAAAGCATTTTGTCTAGTGTCAATTATATCGTCAGTCATATTGTTAGCGCAAATTTTCAAATGTATATTGTGATAAATATTTTTGGTTATATCGTCCTGCTCTAGACAAGGGTCACTCCCATGCAAGTAATTAAAATGTTGCTTTGTCATTTTGTAATCCAGATAACATTTTATTATTTCTTTTTCATAGTTTGGCGAAAAAGGTAAAAAAAAAAAAAAGATACAAGGTGATAGCACACTTACATGCCTCAATTACAAATACAGCTACACTTGCATCCAAATCAGATGTCATAATTTTTAGAAGTGTGAGCTTCAGACTACAGGAGCAACTCTTCCTGGAAAACATCTGATTTAATGACATGTGAATATATGTTTCGTCACCACTTTAGTATTTTAAGGTACATTGCGGAGTTTACTGGGACTGGGGTTTTCCATCAGCATGTTTCTTTCAATTTCATTTCCTCTTCTTTAGCTGTATTGAGGAATCTACTGAAAATTAAAAAAAAAAAAAAAAGCTGCAACATATATTGTCAGTGTCATTTTCACAGAAGCAGAAGTTAGAAAACAACATGCCGAGTAAGCGACAAAATTACAGTTGTGTTGTGACTGAGCATAGAGGTTACTTCATGACCAGTGTTGGGAAGGTTACTTTTAAAATGTATTCAACTATACCATACCAATACCAACTAGATTTTTAAATCTTAATATAAAATGAGTAACAGTTGGGATGACATTATGTAAGGCTGCAGTTTTTGCAGCACTCTGGTATAAAAAACTATTCCGCGCGTATATAAAACAGGTCCCCGGCTCCGAACCGTAGTAAAGGGACCTCTGGCTAATTCGTCGGGTTCCGTGTCGGGCTCGTAGCCGAAAACTAGCTTTACTTTGTTGTCTGGGTCAGCTTTGCTAACAAGAGAAAGAGAGAGGCGTTGAAAGGCTGCTCCAACGGAATTTATCGTTTCGGAGGAAAACGAACACAGCGTACTGTCGAGTCTTAATAGCTTACTTACAACTGGGCTCGTCAGGCTCTCTTTTTGGCTGCAGTGGTTATTATTATATTTACATGTTTCCATCTACCGTTTGTGGTCGGTGACAACTCGTACTTTTCTTTCGACTCTCCTTTTTCTCCCTCCCTTGAGCTCACATGGCAGTCCATTCTCCCTGCAGCATGGACTACACTGCCAATGAGGCTACATAATTTAGGGTTATTGCCTGTAACACTCTAACACTCTCTGATTGAGACACATGCATTAGAGCCTCGTATTGTGTGTTTTGTTTGGGTTTCCACCGGCGTCGAATTACCAAAAATAGAGAGAGCCTAGCCTAACATGAAACAGGAAAATACCGTGTAATCCATTTATTTCAACAAAGTAACTGTATTCTGAATACCACCCTTTTTAACGGTAATTGTAATGGAATACAGTTACTCATATTTTTATTTTAAATACGTACATGTAGGGCTGGGCCATATTATATCATTCACGGTACAATGTTAGACAACGATACGAAAATAAAATAATGCGATAGAATATGGGTAAAATGCGCATGCGCAGTGCCTTTGTTTTCATATGCACATTGCGGAAAAAGCATGGCAGCAACGGAGAATGAGAAGAGGGAAAGCGGAACGTTGAGTGAAACGGATGAAACAGAATTGGTTTGTAAAAATGGTGCAACTTCAGTGGTGTGGAACTGGTTTGGTGTTTGTCCGTCAGATACCCACCAAAGCACTTTTTTTTTTTTTGTAGAACGTGCAAGCAGGCAGTCGTTATTGCCGTATTTGCCGGACTAAGGTGCTCGTAAATCTGGGTCCAAAACTCCGTCCGCTTGA
The DNA here is from genome assembly GCF_057382275.1 of Copadichromis virginalis. Lineage (NCBI taxonomy): Eukaryota > Metazoa > Chordata > Actinopteri > Cichliformes > Cichlidae > Copadichromis > Copadichromis virginalis. The sequence continues at coordinate 11,213,789 of NC_140629.1, forward strand.
GGTCCCAAAGTCAAACGAACACTGCGGCATCACTGAGAGTTAAAAACAGGCTTGTACGATATAATGATATATATCGGATGACGATATAACAGTGTCTATCGTTTCATTTTATGCTATCGTTTGTTTCGTGGTGTCGCAAAATAAACTGTTTATGGCAATATTTTTTCATCGTTTTGATGGTCACTGTAGTGGCTATATTAATTTCTTAAAGTTCTCTCTTTCTCTTATATTTTATATAACCACACTACGGAAAGACAAGCGCCTGGTTTTTATGCGTTGTCGTGAGCAGCAATGACGGTAAAACCATCACGTGTCCGGTTGTTTATTTTCCACATAAACCTTTCACAATAAAGCTCCAGATCCTGTTGAGACTTTTCAAACTAAACTGAATTGCGTGAAAGAGTCTGCAGAGTGCTAAAAAATAAACCTTGGACTCAAACATTAGAACAGGCTTTTCCCCACAGCACGCTGTGTAATAAATACTCACAAAGAAAATGGCGACTGTTACAAGTCATGTCTAAAAATGCATCCTTTAATGCATCGGTTATAACACTCGACTCCAGGTACATGACGCCCAGCTGGAAACACTTCACGCAAGTCGAGGTGCCCGAGATTCACAGAATTTACAGAAAACGTTAAATCTTTGTGATTTATATCGTTATCAGGACGATAGATGTCTTATATCAGGATGTGAGATTTTGGTCATATTGCACAGCCCTAGTTAAAAACTGTCTAAATTCTTTCATTTTTAATAAAACGAACAGCATTGCTGCTTTACCAGGTGTAACAATTAAGTTTAACATCCAGGCATCCATGAAAATTTATTACATTTAACAGAGTCAGAAGTTAGCATGATATAGCATGTTCTCACTGAAAGATTTCTGAAATTATTAAAACGTACAGCTCTGCTATAACTTCCAACATAAATGAAGACAGAAAACTAAACAGCAGTGACATTTGTAGGGTTAATGAAGTTGGGCTAGCTGGTATATAATGCTGTGCTACATGATCGCTAGGGACACAGCTATGTTAGCATAACATAAACAGTGAAGCTGCAGGATGAATGCTAACATTTTTCCACTCGATAAAAGTTAACGTGAGGGTTCCTGATGGTTAGAGACAAATGCAATCGCATGGCAAGATGCTTTAAACTAGTGATGTGTCGGTCGCAAACGAAACGGCTCTTAGAGCCGACTCTTTGAAGTGAGCAACGTAAGCCATAAGGAGCCGTGTTTTTTTTTTTTTTCTCTCTCTCACACTTTTCCCCCCACTTCACTCCGCACGCGAGCCCTGTGCTCTGCGCTGGGCAGAGTGGTATGGCGTTATTTTTGTGCCACTATTCTGAGCGCATGTAAAATAAATTGCAGCTGTAGGTGTTGCAATTGGCAAGGCAAACCTAGACTTCAGAAAAATAATTGAGGCAATTCATTTACATGGGATCAAAATGTGACTGAGATAGTGATGCAAAGAATGAAAAATATTACACCAGAATAATAACAAGATGCAGCACGATGGTTAGTACTGTTACCTCACAGCAACAGCAGTCCTTCTGTGAAAATCTAACCGGAAATCTTACTATTTTCTATTAGTCTTTTTGTTCACTTTTGACTAATTAGTGGTGTTATGAAGGGACACTGTATCAGCTGAGAACCATAGCTAAATTAAAGCTACTTGTATTGCTTACGAAGAGTGATCCATGCATATCAAATACTGGAGTAATACAAGTCCTTGCACATAGAGCTGTCACATACCGTCAGGTGTTGCCTACAGTTGGTTCATATGCTGAACTTGTAAACAGAAAAAACTCAACAGTTGCACCTGATGAAATACATACATTTTTAGACAGTGAGATGACTTTCAATTTGAAGATGCAACTTCAACTATTTTGCTGGTAATAACTGAAATGAGCAAAGAAAACCAACAGCCTATTTATGCAAGATAATTCATAATTTTATTGAGGAGGGTTATATTGATTGGGTCTAATTACTGGGGTGGGTCATAACCCCCCTAAACCACCTTGGAAATTACGCCCCTATTCGTATTGCATATATATGTGTGTGTATATATATATACATATATATATGTGTGTATATATATATATATATATATGAAGAGATAATGAAGAAATGGCTCACATACACAGCTTCTGAATTAACTTGATATTTCATTTCACAATATATAGGCTAAACTTTCTCAACAGCCCCCTTAAATGTAAGCTGAGAGTGTGCACAGTATAAATAGTTTTATTTCAAATCTATTTTGCTGACACACAGAGTCAACACTGAAAATTGTACAACATTAATGAATTACTATGTACTCGCTGTGTAGTTCAAAAGTACAATGTTTATTGTGACTTTAAATAAAGGTACCCTGACTTTAAAGCCTTCTGTTTCGTATGCTTGACATTTGTGGTATGTGATGAATTAGTAGTAGTAGCATGAAAGAGCATAGAAAAAAGTGTTTGTGTGAATGAGTGTTCAGATAGAGTAAAAAAATGCTATATAAGAACCAGTCCATTTACCATTTGGTAATCTCAGTCTGGTGAATACATTTTTGTAACTGGAGTGGCTTTCTGACATGAACTGCTGTGTTTTTATTGAGTTAGTTCGAAACTTTTACAATCTTGTTCATAGACACCACCACGTAAAATAAATTGCACATGTAAGTGTTGCAATTTGAGGAGAAATTTATTTTAAGTGAAGAAAAGCTAAATTTGAGTGAACAAAATTCATTGCTGCGTGCAAAAAAATGTATTTCTGTGTTTGCTATTATCCATACACACACAATAGCAGCCCCTGTCACTCAGTTTTTGCACTTGTGCTCTCAATATTTCTGCCTGTGCGCGCTCAACTCTTTCTGTACACCGTTATATTTGTGCCACAAAACCAGCCAATCACAGACTTGGATGAAAAAAAATCTGATTGGCTGTTTTGGTCTCCAATCAGCTCGAAATGACAAAATGCAATATCCCAGAATCCATTTCGTCCAAAACTCAAACGAGGCAGTGGCGGAGGAACACAGAGTGGCGGAGTTTGAAATATTACTCTTTCCGGGTCACAAAATAAACTTTTAAGATATTTTCATGCGAGAATAGTGCTGTGTAAACTTCAAATATTTGCTTGATTTATCAAGACATCACATATTTGCATAAGTGCTCCCAAAAACAAAAACCAGGGGGGAAAGCCTTTCTGCAGGATATTTGTTTTCTTTAATCCTTAAGCCTAACAAGAACATTTGAGAAAAAAGAAAAAAGAAAAAACCTAAACAGACAAAGTGGAAGGCCACAGTCAGAGGTCAGCGTAATCACATAGATCTACATAGCTGAGAAAATCATTTTTGCTGTTTTTTTTTTATTTTTTAAATCAGATCTCACATTAAAAATGCAACTGGAAGCTTTATGGTGATAGCTAAAGTGTAAGGGATAGCAGTGTACAAAACAGTTTAAATTAATATATAGTTGCTTTTGTCATGAGCTGTCTTATTAATGTCATTTATGTACCTAAAAGATTTCCCTCTGTAGGCATTTTTTCAATAGCTGCGATTCTCGGAAACAGGCTTTGCAGAGGGGAAAAAGAAGAAGAAAGTGAAAGGCATTCTGGAAAGTGAAATTAATGTTGCAAAACACCTCTTGGAGGTGGGGCCACTTTGTGCAGGCAGTGTATATAAGCGTGCTGCTTACTGCTTCACAGCATCAGGAGCCATACTCAAGACAGAAACGGTGAACAGCGGATCTGCCTACAGCCACAACTATGAACTCAGTCACTGCCTTCGTTGCCTGCCTGCTTATCCTAGGTGCACAAGGTACTGTGAAAATCGTATTTTTTTTCCTTCTTTGTTTCTTTTTTCCCCTTCATCCTGTTTATGGATATTTTGGCTGCTGATCAACAGGTAATGCTCTTGTCTTTTCCTACACAGGACAACCAGCCAGCAAATCTAATAAATGCAAGTGTTACAGTTACATTGGCAGGATCAGCCCAAAGCTCATCAAGACTGAGCCAGTGATACACTACCCAAGTATCTTCTGTCCACATACAGAGATCATGTGAGTCCACAAGATGACCTGAGGTATGATTCTGCTGTGTTCTCCAGTTCCTTCCTAATACACCTCTTTTTAAAAATCTTTCAGTGTTACCACAAAAGCAGATATGAAGAAGTGTGTGAATCCAGAGTCCCCACTTGGACGACACATTCTAAAAAATCACAACAAGTAAGCCAAATTCAGAATGACACGCACGCACAACTCTGTGAAGATGACAAACTAAAGGTCTGTGTTGCTTGTCACTGATAATCTCACTTGTTTCTTCAGGCAAGGGAAGAAAGGAGCTGTAAGCACCACGACTGCTGGTCAGAGTACTGCTGCAATCTAAATAAGACACTGCGTGACGAACACGCTGCACTCCTACTGCACAGCAGAAGTGACACCTGGTGTTGAACTAAAAGGACTCATTCAGTCTCACCGGAAATACAAGACAATCAATATTCTTTATGATTACTCTGCAATTTTTGTTCCCCTTGCGTGTATATATATATATATATACACATTAATATATATTAATATATATATATAAACATATGTATAGTCTAGACTTGAACTTCTTACATTTTTGTACATATGCTTTTTAAATAATAAAATAAAACCTATATGACGGGACTTTCTGTTCTCCATGTTTTGCTTTGTTTCCTGTGTACCTGTGTACCAACACAAGACAAACTAAACTCTTACACATGATGTTTTTTAATCTGGGAAAAATGCAGTGATCAATCCATATGACCTTTTTATGATGCAAGTGTAGCAGTTATGGTTTTAAAATTTGAAATGTGAGCCACCAGATAAGGGATCTCTACTAAATCAGGGATAGCTGCATGAAAGAAATACAAGGCAAACCTAGACTTCAGAAAAATAATTGAGGCAATTCATTTACATGGGATCAAAATGTGACTGAGACAGTGATGCAAAGAATGAAAAATATTACACCAGAATAATAACAAGATGCAGCACGATGGTTAGTACTGTTACCTCACAGCAACAGCAGTCCTTCTGTGGAAATCTAACCGGAAATCTTACTATTTTCTATTAGTCTTTTTGTTCACTTTTGACTAATTAGTGGTGTTATGAAGGGACACTGTATCAGCTGAGAACCATAGCTAAATTAAAGCTACTTGTATTGCTTATGAAGAGTGATCCATGCATATCAAATACTGGAGTAATACAAGTCCTTGCACATAGAGCTGTCACATACCTTCAGGTGTTGCCTACAGTTGGTTCATATGCTGAACTTGTAAACAGAAAAAACTCAACAGCTGCACCTGATGAAATACATACATTTTTAGACAGTGAGATGACTTTCAATTTGAAGATGCAACTTCAACTATTTTGCTGGTAATAACTGAAATGAGCAAAGAAAACCAACAGCCTATTTATGCAAGATAATTCATAATTTTATTGAGGAGGGTTATATTGATTGGGTCAAATTATTGGGGTGGGTCATAACCCCCCTAAACCACCTTGGAAATTACGCCCCTATTCGTATTGCATATACAGGGGTGCAAAAAAGTATTTAGTCAGCCACCGATTGTGCAAGTTCCCCCACTTAAAATGATGACAGAGGTCAGTAATTTGCACCAGAGGTACGCTTCAACTGTGAGAGACAGAATGTGAAAAAAAAAATCCATGAATCAACATGGTAGGATTTGTAAAGAATTTATTCATAAATTAGGGTGGAAAATAAGTATTTGGTCACCTCAAACAAGGAAAATCTCTGGCTCTCACAGACCTGTAACGTCTTATGTAAGAAGCTTTTCTGTCCCCCACTCGTTACCTGTATGAATGGCACCTGTTTGAACTCATCATCTGTATAAAAGACACCTGTCCACAGCCTCAAACAGTCAGACTCCAAACTCCGCCATGGCCAAGACCAAAGAGCTTTCGAAGGACACCAGGAAAAGTATTGTAGACCTGCACCAGACTGGGAAGAGTGAATCTACAATAGGCAAGCAGCTTGGTGTGTGTCATGATCCAAGCAGCCAGGAACACACAGGCACAAATGTAATCTTCAAAAAATGGGTTTTATTATACCCCCAAAAAGGACAAGATGATTACAAAAATTCAAGATATCAAAAATAAAGTTTTTAAGAACCAAGTGGGCCCGTAAAAGAGGTTAACATAACATAACGCTACTCAAAAGTCACTTAACAAAAACATAACTCAACAAACTGACCTGCCCAAATGAGAAACAGCTCCAGTTATATAGCAAATGAATAAACCATTATATACACCAAAGGTGAAAACTAAAGAGATAACAGCCAACCATCATTCAAGAAGAACCCCATTCCCCCTGCATGATCACAATAGATGGTTCAGTCCACTTTATTGGCTTCTGCATTTAAACCAGCTCCACCCTCAGCCTCCTCTTTCAGCCAAACCAGGAAGGACTGGAGCGGAGGTCAGGTAACTCAGAAAGAGCAGAAATATAATCAATATAACATATACCTATATAAAATAACAAACAATGCAAAGCAAAGTCTATGCCACCATTTGGGCTATAGCTTAGTGCTGTCATGCATTACAGGTAGTGATGGGCAGATGAAGCCCCATGAAGCACTGAAGCTTTTCATCCAATTGGTTCACCCCAACGCGAAGCTTCATGAAGCTTCATTTGCTCTAGCAGGACACCTACTGGACGTAAAAATAATAGCTGGCATGAATTTGAAGAGTGTGGCATTTTGCACACAGCCTGTAAATGTCAACAACAAAAGGAGTGTGTAAAACATGTATATTGTAGTGATGGCAGTATACTGTGTATATTTATAGTGGCAGTATGGGAAATGATTATTTGGAAATGCTTGAAATGGAAATGATCATTTACTGTGAGGTGAGGTGTGGTTGGGGTGTGGACAGTAGTTGTGCTTTTGTAACGTTGAGGTATGGACAGCTACACACTGAGGCTTTGAGCCTCAGTCCTGCCTGTTCACATTTTATTCTGTAAAAACTAAATTTTCACTGCTTTTATGACCTTTTTAGTGGGGAGAACATAGCTAGGATTTAATGATTTAACAAGTCTTTTGAATCCTTTGTCCTCCACAATGCTAAATGGCTGTGAGTCCTCAATCACCATGCTGACCAGGTCTTCATCTATTTGAGATTGTTCTCCTGAGGAAAGACAATAAAGACAAAGCACAAATATAAATATCACACACGTAACTTATAACAGTTGTATAATATTGTTATATCATTTAGTAACATTACTGCATCCTATATTATCATTGCATTTGATGGCTCACCTGGTCTTGCTCCACAATCGGTGTTCCCCTTATTCTCATGCAAAGCTCTGTAGTGCCTAAGCATGGATGAGGTGTTGTTGTTATATCCCAGCTCCCTGGCACATAGCAAACACTTCACCTTGTACAAAAGTAAAGACAGCTTAACATAAATTGTATTGCACCATCAGTATCATGAAAATACATCTTCTGTAGAAATTTACATACCTTGTTGGGAGGAATAAGATCAAAATGTTCCCTCACAGGGGAGGACATCCTCCTCTTCTTAGCTGGCTCCATTCTCTCCAGACTTTCTCTCCTCACTCTCATAAACCTCCAAACGGTCTCCAAACTCACACTAACCGCAACTCTCCATCAAACACCCACATTTTTGAATGAAGTCTGAGGGGTTTATATTGCTGTCATAGCTCGCGGCAAAGTTCGAACCACTTCATGAACCAGTCACGTGGTACAGCCGGGCAGCGAGGCTTCGGACGTCATCATTTTCAGCTCCTCCCATAAATGAAGCAAGCCTCGATACGCGCTTCGCGGAAACGCCCCCTCCATTACTCGACACACGCTCCGAAGCCTCGATACAGAACGTCCCATCACTAATTACAGGTAACTCAAAATATCAAATTAGTTAACTTATGATCACAGAAGCTTTAGAGCATAACGTAAACATAAGACAAAAGACCACATGAATATTACCTAAGTATCTCAGTTGTGTGGTTGCATGCATCCATCACAGTGTGAAAAAATCAACTGTGGGAGCAATCATCAGAAAATGGAAGACATACAAGACCACTGATAATCTCCCTCGATCTGGGGCTCCACGCAAGATCTCATCCCGTGGGGTCAAAATGATCATGAGAACGGTGAGCAAAGATCCCAGAACCACACGGGGGGACCTGGTGAATGACCTGCAGAGAGCTGGGACCAAAGTAACAAAGGTCACCATCAGTAACACACTACAACGGCAGGGAATCAAATCCCGCAGTGCCAGACGTGTTCCGCTGCTGAAGCCAGTGCATGTCCAGGCCCGTCTGAAGTTTGCCAGAGAGCACATGGATGATACAGCAGAGGATTGGGAGAATGTCATGTGGTCAGATGAAACCAAAGTAGAACTTTTTGGTATAAACTCAACTCGTCGTGTTTGGAGGAAGAAGAATACTGAGTTGCATCCCAAGAACACCATACCTACTGTGAAGCATGGGGGTGGAAACATCATGCTATGGGGCTGTTTTTCTGCCAAGGGGACAGGACGACTGATCCGTGTTAAGGACAGAATGAATGGGGCCATGTATCGTGAGATTTTGAGCCAAAACCTCCTTCCATCAGTGAGAACTTTGAAGATGAAACGAGGCTGGGTCTTCCAACATCACAATGATCCAAAACACACCGCCCGGGCAACAAAGGAGTGGCTCCGTAAGAAGCATTTGAAAGTCCTGGAGTGGCCTAGCCAGTCTCCAGACCTCAACCCCATAGAAAATCTGTGGCGGGAGTTGAAAGTCCGTGTTGCTCGGCGACAGCCCCAAAGCATCACTGCTCTCGAGAAGATCTGCATGGAGGAATGGGCCAAAATACCAGCTACTGTGTGTGCAAACCTGGTAAAGACCTATAGTAAACGTTTGACCTCTGTTATTGCCAACAAAGGTTATGTTACAAAGTATTGAGTTGTATTTTTGTTATTGACCAAATACTTATTTTCCACCCTGATTTACGAATAAATTCTTTACAAATCCTACCATGTGGATTCATGGATTTTTTTTTCACATTCTGTCTCTCACAGTTGAAGTGTACCTCTGGTGCAAATTACTGACCTCTCTCATCATTTTAGGTGGGGGGACTTGCACAATCGGTGGCTGACTAAATACTTTTTTGCCCCACTGTATGTATGTATATATATATATATATGTATATATACGTATATATATGTATATTAGGGTTGCCAACCGTCCCTTAAAATACGGAATCGTCCCGTATTTAGAAACAAAAGCACACGTCCCGTATTGAGCTAATAAGGGACGCACTTTGTCCCGTAATACAGTGAGAATCAAAAGTAGTCTATAAATGTTAATGGAATTAACGCTTTGTTGGAAAGCATAATTCCCAGCCCCTCTCCTGCTTTGTGACCAATGAGCTGACAGCACACTTATGACAATTCGAGTATGACAATTCAGATTACCGCTCATCTCATTGGTCGATGAAAGGTCGCTTACGGAGAAAATACCGGAAGACAACAGATGACCACAACAAGAAGCATGGCCAACAGGGAAACAAACGCCGACACTGCGGTGCAAGTCTCGGACGACAGTACACCTAAAGCTGGGCAGACACTGTGCGATTTTCAGTCACGTTATTCAGCTCCTGCTCAAACTGCACGATTGACTCGCAGGGGTTAGAAGTTGGTAGGTCACGATGCAGGGTCTCACACTATACGGCCCGATGCTCTGATGCGACCTGAGTGCTCACACTGTGCCTCCATAACATGAAGGTTATAACAGAAAATCTGTCGCTCTCTCTCTCTCTGTCTTTCACTCACACAGACACACCACCACCATCAACTTTGCTAAATTGCTAATGAAAAACATTATCAGGCAGCTGTGAATGAGCAGCAGTGTAGATCCAACTATTTTCACGGTTGTTGTGGTCGTGATAATTTTGTGATGCCACATCGAAAAGGCTCGGATGAGCTTTCCAAAGTTCTACAAGTTGTGCCTCCATCACTTGTGTCCAGATCACACGCTGCACTGCCGTGCTGCGCCGTCTTTTTCACCGACGTTTACGTGTTTGCGCGTGAGCAGTGTGAGCGGCTCACGAGCGATTGATAATCGGGAGCTGCTCGAGGTGTTAATCGCTTCTCGTTACCCCACGTATACTACACGATGCACGATGAAGGCCAAAATCGGGCCGATCACCAAATCGGTCGCACGACTCAAAAATCGGCTCAAAATGGGCCAAAAATCGCACAGTGTAAGCCCAGCATTAGAGCAGCAATGTTTGTTCGCTCAGAGAAAGAAAAATAGGCTGCAAAAGTACTGGGAGGAATGGGAAAAGGGAAACACCTGGCTGGGAAAATACACCATAACACCTTTAAAGCGCACTGCACTGTGTGCCGGCGCACTTTTTCCATAGGCATGCTTCTAGTGGTGGGCACATGAAGAACATGAGGGGCGTGAAAGCTCGGGGAACCCTTAACCAATTTCTTGTCCACCAGGCCACGGCAGAAGCAGATATGGTATGTAAACACTGGTTTGTTGTTTAAACCCTCTGGTTAAGGTTAATATGGGCATGTGCAGTGAATATCAGCGCTATGTGGCCAGAAGTGTGATAATATAACTTATTTTGTGTAATAAACAACTGCAAGGATAGATGATTACAACAAATAGATCACTAATACATAAAAGTAATACATAGATGAATAATGATGATGAGTTATGATGCGTAATCATGGGAACAAGTGGGTTTACAAACCTGATTAGCTTTAGAAAAGCTGAAATAATACCTCAACTGAAGCCAGTTGTACTAAATGCACTAAATGTGCACAGTTACAAGAATGATTTTGTTCTATTGTTTTCTATTAATTTATATAATTTTAAGTTAAGCAGGACAGAGTTCTTTTAAAGAAAGATTTACTTATATCCTCAAAAGCTAAGCATGACAGGCTTCTGTTTAAGAAAGAGACCTGTTTTACTGTGTTAATGTTGTCATTTTGAGCTAAAAATAAATGGCTAAATGATCATTTGTTTCCCATATGGTCATATCACAAAGAATATGCATCTGCTTAAATCAAATTCAAGTCAAATGGTTAAAAAATAATTTCACACACAAAAAAAAGAGCTACCACACTGGGAAGGGTGAAGACACGAGGTGTCCCTTATTTATTTTTCAGGGAGTTGGCAACCCTAATGTATATATATATATATATATATATATATATATATATATATATATATATATATATATATATATATATATATATATATATATATATATGTGTATATATATATATATATGTGTATATATATATATATATATATATATATATATATATATATACATATATATATACATATATATATATATATATATATATATATATATGTGTATGTGTATATATATATGTATATATATGTGTGTGTGTGTGAAGAGATAATGAAGAAATGGCTCACATACACAGCTTCTGAATTAAATTGGTATTTCATTTCACAATATATAGGCTAAACTTTCTCAACAGCCCCCTTAAATGTAAGCTGAGAGTGTGCACAGTATAAATAGTTTTATTTCAAATCTATTTTGCTGACACACAGAGTCAACACTGAAAATTGTACAACATTAATGAATTACTATGTACTCGCTGTGTAGTTCAAAAGTACAATGTTTATTGTGACTTTAAATAAAGGTACCCTGACTTTAAAGCCTTCTGTTTCGTATGCTTGACATTTGTGGTATGTGATGAATTAGTAGTAGTAGCATGAAAGAGCATAGAAAAAAGTGTTTGTGTGAATGAGTGTTCAGATAGAGTAAAAAAAATGCTATATAAGAACCAGTCCATTTACCATTTGGTAATCTCAGTCTGGTGAATACATTTTTGTGACTGGAGTGGCTTTCTGACATGAACTGCTGTGTTTGTATTGAGTTAGTTCGAAACTTTTACAATCTTGTTCATAACAGACACCACCCACATTAAAAATCTAGAAGTAATGTTGAAATGAAATGCGCAAACCCACTCTAAAAAATAATTATAATTAAAACAAAATTGCAAATGAAAAATAAAAAAAATAGCTCAGTAGGTTGACCATTCGCCCCATGATCGGGGGTTCAAATCCACCAAATGGCTACCATGAGGTACCCTGAGCAAAGTACCATCCCTACGCAGTGCTCCCCGTGTGCTGGATTGGTGGCTGCCCACTGCTTCACTGAGTGAATGGGTTAAATTCAGAGAGTAATTTCCCTACAGTGGATTAATAAAGTATACCAACCCATTGGCATTCTGGAAAGTGAAATTAATGTTGCAAAACACCTCTTGGGGGGTGGGGCCACTTGTGCAGGCAGTGTATATAAGCGTGATGCTTACTGCGTCAGATGATAAAACCCATGTGACGAGACTTTCCGTTTTCCGTGTTATGCTTCGTTTCCTGTGTACCTATGTAAGACACATTACATACACATGATGTTCTTTAATTTAGGGAAAGAATACAGTGATCAATCCATATGACTTGTTTATGATGCAAATGAGCAGTTATTGTTTTATTATTTGAAATGGGATCTCTACCAATTTAGTGATAGCTGCATGAAAGAAATACAAGGCTTCTATACAAGGCCTAGACTTCAGAAGAATAACTGAGGCAATTCATTTACATGGGATCAAAATGTAACTGAGAGCAGTGGCGGTCCTAGCCTTTTTGGCGCCCTGGGCGAACACTCCCTCTGCCCCCCCCCCCACCACACACACACACACACACACACAAAACATATTAAGGATTGTACATTAACAAAAAACTGTTGTACACACACACACATGTGAAGAGAGAGAGAGTATGCATAGTATACAAATGGACACCAAACAGCCATCGTAATTCGTCATACAATTAGAACAGGGCAAATCAACAATTAACAATGACTAATTAATATTAAAATCTGTAATATAATGTATTGTTTGGAGTTTAGTCTGTTACTGCTATTTTTACCATTTCTTCTTGGAGCAACTGTAACCCACATAATTTCCTTAGGGATTAATAAAGTATTCTGATTCTGATTGTTTCAGGATGACCTGCCATTATCCAATGACACATCTGCTTACCTGTATCTTTTGCTCGTTTCTCCTCCTCTTCTTTTCTCTTTTTTCTAAACTGAGCATCTGATGGCTTTGAACTTTTCTTGTCCATCTTCCATTGGTTTTAATTTTGCACTCCAGTATGAACACCCATCCCTCAACCCGAGGATCACCACAACATGACCTAATAGACCTACACCTTAGTTCACAGATTCACTTTGTCTAGGGTTTATTTCTGGGATTTCACACAACCCAAGGTTCAAATCATGAATACGTAATGGGCTTGGATTTACAACATTATAAATGAAATGTGCTCTATTTGGAAGCAGCAGGTCTCCCTCCCCTTTCGACAGGTTGTGTGTGAGACTTTAAATCAACAAACTGTAAATTTTAAATTGTTATTGATCCCTTTACCCCGAGTCATAAAGTGTATATTTATTTTCTTACTCTTCTTATATATATATTATTTGTTTACTTGCACTGCTGTAACTGGAGCCTCGTCGTCTCGTCTCTCTATATACTGGACTGTATGTAGCGGAGATGACAATAAAGTTTACTTTGACTTCAGCAGCAAGCAGGCGCACCGAGGGTTTTCGCGCTCACTTTTTGTGTACAGAATTTCAAAAAAACATCGGTGCAAATTATAAGTCTGTATTATAATGTCTGGTGTTTTCGTGTTTGTTGGTTTGTTTTTATTTTGCGAATTGATTATTATTAGATGCTGCTCCAACCAGCCAGAGAATCCCCCGCCGCCCTGCCCTCTCCTCCCCGTGTCGGAAGCAGCAGGAGGGTGCCCTTACCCCCAGCAAATGGGCGATAGAAAACCGATCGGTGCCTGTGCCATTCCCTGGCTGACGTCGGGGCAGCATGAGTACGAGCATTTTTTTTTTTTTTTGCCGATGCCCGTGATGCCACCCCGGGCAAACCGCCTGTGTCGCCCGTATCTAAAACCGCTACTGACTGAGACAATGATGCACAGGATGAAAAATATTACACCAGAATAACAACAAGGTTCAACACGGTGGCTTGCCTCACAGCAAGTAGGCTCAATTCCACCATCAGGCTGTGTGAAGTTCGCATGTTCTCCCTGTGCTTGTGCGGGTTCTCTCTGGGTACCCCGGCTTCCTCCCACAGTCCAAAGAGATGCAGTTAGTGGGGTTAGGTTAATTGGTAACTCTAAATTGCCCATAGGTGTGAATGTGAGTGCGAATGGTTGTCCGTCTCTGTGATGGCATGCCACACATGGTAAGCTCCACACCTCACCACTAGTTGATTCACTTTAGTTTAATTTACAGTCACTACTTTAATATATTCTACTTATTGTTCAATATTGTTTCTTTATTAAATGTATTTATTTTTCCATACACCTTCCAATGTTTATATGGCGTGCACACATATTAACACTGCAAGGTCAAAGTTCTGTTTTGTTATATTAATACATCTTTCTTTGTTTGGGTTACCTGGGGTTTGGCTTCTCCTCCTGTCTGGCAAAAGGTGTGGCAAACGGCTTGGAGAGCTGAAGTATCACTGACAGCTAATTGGATAAAATCACATGCTTCATTGCCTGGGGGTGTTTCATGTTTGTTTAATTGTTTTGTATTAGTTGGTTATATGGCAGCCATTTTGTTTTCCCCGTGTGTTTCATTCGGTTTAGCTAAACCAGTATTTAAGTTCCCCCTGTGTCATTTCAGGAGGTCAGGTTGTCTTATTGTTGCACACTTGGATTAAAATAAATTGAAACCAGTGTGGCTTTGTGAGTTCGCCTTTACTGCATCTGCAAATATATACATTGACATAGCACAACGTTACACACTTTTGCAGTCTCACACAACTCTTATAGGTGCACTGCCTTATGGGTAGTCTTTAAACTCAAACTCAAATCACTAATATTTCTTACAGTGTAACAATGAAATAAACATAAACAAAAGATAGTGTGATCCACCAGTCAATATCTGCTGTGATTACAGCCCGGTACAGGTATAAATCCACCAAAAGCGCTACGAGGTTTCCGCACAAACTAGCTGCTAATCGTTAGCGTCACGGCTAATTCACATCGCTACCAATAACTTATACACTAATGACACATAGTGGGGATTAACGGCCAACTTTCCCACATTCTCTGCAACCCCGTGGACTCATCTGTAGATACATTTTAAGTTATTTACCATCTTGTATCTGCTTACCTGCAAATATATACATTGACATAGCACAACTTTACACACATGCAGTCTCACACAACTCTTATAGGCGCACTGCCTTATGGGTTATGGCTGGGCTTATTTACTCCCGCTAGAGCTGCTCATTTTAGGGGATACTCTCTCTTGTGGTGTAACGGAGGAATAACTACGCTTCCTGGACTATGTCATTTTTGGAGACTGGGGCACACATTATTTTACCACAATCAAAGAAAATACATATTTGAACAATCAGACCATTTAACTAACTATAATATTGTAACTAAAGATTATGGGGGGGGGGGGGGGGGGGGGGGGGGTGTTCTGTTTTGTCCACAATGTCTTTCTTGTCCTTACACTATGTTTGTTTGAGATTTTGTTAATTGTTATCTTGAGTTTAGTCTATTTAGTTGACCTCTTTTATTGGCCTGCCTGTTTAAGTTTTGGCTTTGTTAAATATATCTTTAATATTTTTTTGAATTAAAACACCTGTGTCCTTTATGCTTTACTGCTTGGTCCCTGACAGTCTCTCAGCCCTGTGACAGACTGGTGACCTGTCCAGGGTGTATCCTGTCTCTCGTCCTAAGACAGCTGGGATTTTTGGAACAGATTGGCTGGAGTTTAATAACCCATTGGAGCAGTGTTTGGGGATTTGTTCAAGACCTGTAGAGGCAAGAAGTGTCTTTGCTTCACTCAGCAGTGATGCAAGGTTGTCCAATGTTGACTCTGGGGAGAAGGAGACAGTGATGCCATCTTGGGAGACCATGTACCCTCCAATCATTCATTCTAAAGATTTCCCACTAGAGCAATCATGATGACACACTATTCTCAGCCAGTGAGTGAGTTGTGATACTTCCATGTAAGAGGAACATATCCAGGTGTTGTTAAGGGGCTAGAATCAGACAATTTTTTTCTGAGAAATAAAGGGCTTGTATTACTCCCTTCCTCTAGCCCACAGTTACTCGCCAAAACAGCAAGGGCCCTTTGTGGTCACACAGTGAATGGGGAACATTGATTATGAGGTGGTATTTTCAGACAAGGGTGGCACCACACAGGTGTATCACCTCAATCTCCTCAAAGCTTGGAGAGAGGCTGAAACTGCTTCTCTGGTGATTCTGATGAATGAACATTCCTATATTCCACATGTAGTGTAAGTGACATGAATGGAAATGAATACATTGTAAAAAGTAACATTTTAAACAAGAGAAGCCTGTAGAGAATTTAGAGAGCTCATCTAGGAAAAGCAAATGCTTTACATCACTTTCTCATGCTGTCAACCTCATTGCCACATCACTGGTCCATCCAGTCATCTTTCTGTCCATCTTCTTCAAGCCAATCAGCCTCCACTCAGCGTACTTTTAATCTCACTGCTCATCTGTCATTCTCGCTTGCAGATGTCTTTATGCAACCCACCTCCTCCCCTACGTCCCAATCCCCCTTTTAAGGTGTGGATTAAATGCCTTCTTTTTCTACATTCATGGTCTACATAAATAGATCAAGCTGAGTATATTCATTAGAATTACAATTTAGACTGAAATAAATTTTGTATTCGCATATACTAATATAAATTTGTTACATTAATATAACATTTTGTTATTTTTACAGAAAAAATGCTAGTAGAAATGTTCTAGAATGATTTACTTTTTGCTTTCTTACTCATTTCAGAGCCCATACCTTTTTACTTTTATTGGTGTAAACAACTTAAATCTGAGAAATCTTTAACAAAAATATATATACTACTACTTGAACTAGTAGTACAGAATGCTTGTACTTTTGCCACTTCTGCCGCTCAGCTTAGCCTGGGGAATCATGTACCCCAATGTACTTAGGCAACTTGGCAGGTTAACCACTGATACTCAGACAGGATGTGCACCACTAGCAGACATCTGCCCGAATGCCCGGGCAATAAAATCAGGCCATTTCCAGAGTTATATACCTGGGGGATATAACACAGCAGCAGCTTTTCGGCACCAGGAACTGGGTAATTTTTTATCCCAAGCAAGTGTCATGACTCACTCAGTATAACCTGTTTCTAATCCTTGTGAAGTCTGGATGTATTTGTACTGCAGCAGGGCACACCAGCTGACCATCAACTTGATCAAAGGCAGACCTGTGAATGTCATCACCAAACTGTTTGAGCAAACCATCTTCCATTGAGTTAGCAGCTCACATACCACAAATAACCCTAACCCTACTTTCAGAAGGGAGGTTAACTACACATTCCAGACAAGTGTGTTGCTCTCTTCATCAGGCACCCCCCCCCCCCCCCCCCCCAGACACACTGGTCCACTTATACCTCTTACTACTGAGCATAGAAACCTCACCCTACCATGCAGTTACCATGAAGAAGGTTATTAACCCAACAGCAGGACCAATATCTGCCCTTTTGCCATGACAATCAAAATTGAGGTCATGTGGATCCTCTCTCCACTGATCATCTGCCAAATGTTTCTACAAGGTGATTGAAGTCCACCGTTGGTAAATTCAGACCTGCAATTTGGTAAAAGCTATCTGAAAGACTCTCAGATCATGATAAAGAAAATTCTCTGGTCTGGTGAAACAAAGATCAAACTCTTTAGCCCAAATGCCAAACCAGGCACCTTTCATCACCTGACTAATACCATCCCTACAGTGAAGAATGGCGGTGGCAGTGCCATGCTGTGGGTATGTTGTTTTTTTTTAGTAAATCTGGCCCTACATTGTCTTTCCCTACTTTAAATTACAACCTTATTTTTCACATGCTGTTAATTTTTATATGCTCTAACTCTAAACAACAGGGTTAGAATATGTTGGTTAAGTAAGATGCACATTTTATAGTCCATCTTCTGCACATTGTAAATTTGGTGTCACATAAGGTTTTGAATTCTGAGCACCACTCTTCTCTTTTCCTAAACTCCTCCTCCTCAGAGACATGCCTGATGTTGGCTTTGGGGGAAAGACAGCACCTCTTGCTTTCATTTTTAACTGATTATCCAAAATAATTTAAACTACAAGCAATGTTTCTACAAACTCTGGACAATCACCACTTTATATTGTGGCCTTTGAGCTACAACATGAGCCCCAACTCAATATATATGAATTCCAGTGTTATACATACAATCTATCCTAACCCACTCAACAGTCTCAAGATACAAATATTCTATATTAAACAACTATGTAGGACTGCTTTCTTCCATTTGTAAAATATCTCTAAAATTTTAAATATCCTGTCTCAGTGTGATGCTGAAAAACTAGTTCATGCATTTGAACTAGTAGTCTAGGCTGGACTACTGTAATTCTTTATTATCAGGAAGCCCTAAAAACTCCCTGAAAAGCCTTCAGTTAATCCAAAATGCTGCTGCAAGAGTACTGACAGGGACTAGAAAGAGACAGCATACAGTATTTCTCCTACACTGGCTTGTCTCCATTGGCTCATTGTTAATTCCAGAATTGAATTTAAAATTCTGCTTCACACATACAAGGTCTTGAATAATCAGGCTCCGTCCTATCTTTATGACCATATAGTACCATATCAACCCATTGAAGCACTTTGCTCTCAGACTTGTGGGCTTCTTTGTGGTTCCTAGAGTATTTAAAAGTAGAATGTAGTCTTTAGCTTTCAGGCCCCTCTTCTGTGGAACCAGCTTCCAGCTTGGATTCGGGAGACAGACAGTGTCTCTACTTTTAAGATTACTTTCCTTTTTGCTAAAGCATATATTTAGGGCTGGAACAGGTGACCCTGAATCCTCCCTTAATTATGCTGCAATAGTAGTAGGCTGCTGGTGGACTCCCATGATGCACTGAGTATTTCAAAGTCAAAGCCAACTTTATTGTCATCTCTGCTATATACAGTTCAGTCTACAGAGAGACGAGACGGCTCCAGTTCCATACAGTACAAAAGAACAACAATAAATATAGGAAGAATAAGAAATATATATTTCTTTTTCAGTCACGTTTCTCACTCACTATGTGTTAATAGACCTCTCTGCACTGAGTCATACCCGTTATTAATCTGTCTCTCTTCCACAGCATGTCTTTTGTCCTGACTTCCTTCTATCGCCCCAACGGGGCGCAACAGATGGCCACATCTTCCAGAGCCTGCTTTTTCCTTCCCACGGTCACCAAAGCGCTTGCTCATAGGGGATCACATGATTTTGGGGTTTTTCTCTGTGTGTATTGGAGGGTCTACCTTGAGGCAACTGTTGTAGTCATTTGGTGCTATATAAATAAAATTTGAAATGGATCGATTATCATCAGAGAATATTGTAAACCTTGTCGATAAAGGACAAAACAAACAGATCCTGACCAGATTGTGTTTGCACGGCTGTTTATTGAGACAATATTAAATCTTCTTCTCTGCAATACACAATATGAAATGTATTATTATTTCTTTGTGTGTTACGGGAAACATTATTGTCAAGACTTCAGTTTTAAAGATTCTGACATTTTAGAACAAACAAACAAACACAGGAATTGCATCAGAATTTATTATCAATGTTCCACATCAGTGCTCCCTCGCTTCCACTGAGTTAAGTGACTGCCCCATCCCCCAGCTCTTGAATGCATTTTTTAGACACAAAAACTATTAATTTTGTAACATAAAAGGTATCACTTGCACATTAAAAACAAAGCACATTTATAATGTCATTATCCGCCATTGTCTGTGATTTCCATTATATGTTAATATTGCAATGAGGACATACTGATAAGGCATGGTGAACAAGAACAAAAAAAAATGAATAAAACATGATAATGAAGAGGTTAAAAGGGTAACAGAATGTCTTAACGGTATGTAGGCCAAGAGGAGGCAAACCTTTCTATCTTAAACAGAAAAAGGTGTCAGGATATGATGTTAGTAACAAGCAGAGCTAACACTGAAAATATTAAAAACAGTCTCCATTTTTGTGGTTAAACTGAGCTTTGATTATTGAGCAGTGAGTATTCTGTAGCTATTTCATCTCGCAAACGGGTGTTCAGCTGCTCATAAAGTTCAAGTTGTGGCTTTCTTTGCTTCCCCCACAGAATCACTCAGTAAGACTTCTGTCATAATCACACATCAGAGTGACAATGGAACATAACAGAAACATATATAAAATTTTTGGAATTATTATCATTTGTATTTTTATAGAAATACAAATCCACCAAGACACATAGCTGTTTTAACAGCTAGTGCCACATCAGATCAATATTTCAATATTTCAAGATCAATACTGACAACAAAAGCTGGACCAGCTGTCCTTAAATTCAGTAACAGTCAAACAAGTGGAAAAGTGAAGTAGCTATTTTAGAGAGCAGGCACATTTGGGATGTGCAGGTTGCAGCACTGGGGGTTAGTGTGGCCCTTGCATTATCTATTAGAACTTTTCAAACACTGTTGCCTCAATAAAGCAGTGTAAGCTTTTATTTCGAAGCAGCACGATAGTGAGACTAGATCAGGGGTGTCAAACATAAGGCCCAGAGGCTGGAATCAGCCCAGCAAAGACTCTAATGTGGTCCGCTGGAAGACTTCAGAAAATGTGCAGTATTTCATTGATTTTAACTGTACTACCATAATTCCTATTCCTATTGATAAAGACTCTAAAAGATTAAAGGACATAAAAGTTTGATTTTCCACAGTTGGCCCCCTTAAACCCTTGTGCAATGACAATAAAGAGCTATTTTTTCTATTCTATTCTACTCTATTATACGGAAACTGAGATGTACAGTTAAAATTGCATTTATTTTTTTTAGATTTTCACTGGTTCGCCCAACTTAAAATCAAATTGTGTGGGACACAATTTAAAACGAGTTTGACATCCCTGGACTAGCGTCAATCTGCAGCATGTCTTAATGCACCTGAGGACAAAAGCAGGCAACAGCTTGGCACAATGGTGTCTGTGCACCACACTTTTCCTGTATTGCTGTGGTGCATGGCGAGAAGTAGAGTACTGAGCAGCTGGTGCACTCCTAGGGTGGTCTACTGAGCCAGCAGTTGCTCTGGTGGGCGCAGGAACACCACCATTACTGTGATGTTATCACTAGAACCAGCTGTCTTAGCATTACCCACCAACTGTTGGGCGACTCTTGCCCCCACATCATCCTCGGACTGTTCCACTGGAGCAGTTCCTCCTTCTGGTTTACCAGCCAGCTTTAGTGCATCCATAACTAGATGTGGGACTGCTGACGCCTTAACTGCATCAAAGAAACCATCGCATGCCAGAAGAACATAGTCCTCATCACCCTGCAGTTTCATTGTTAGGCTTTCAGCGTCTCCAGACACAAAGGGCTTCTGGTCAAAGTCACCTGAACGAGGGATGGATGAGTGGTTAACAGCTGCAAGTGAATACTGCAGAACCTCAGACTGTTGCAGTCATTGCCTGAAAACTATTTATTAAATCAACAGGCAAACCA
Organism: Copadichromis virginalis; assembly: GCF_057382275.1. Classification (NCBI taxonomy): domain Eukaryota; kingdom Metazoa; phylum Chordata; class Actinopteri; order Cichliformes; family Cichlidae; genus Copadichromis; species Copadichromis virginalis. The sequence goes on from NC_140629.1 coordinate 11,235,368, forward strand.
CGTGTACATAATCACTCACACTGCATTTTATGTATACAAAAACCCTCCCTTTTAGTATATTTTACTGTATATAGTAACCATTTGTACACAACACAAGTTACTCTTGTTTTTTACTTTATTTTTCTTAATTCTCTAATATCTCTGAGTCACTTTTTCATTCCCAATTTCCTAGTGTGGGATTAATAAAGTCTATAAAGACTCCCTGACTCTCAATTAAGACTGCAACAATTTAAGTAACTTCAACACATGCACTGCACACAACATTTGTTTTTACAGATGTTGCATGTAAGGTGAGGATTACTTGTCACCATCTAAGTAGTTTAACATGGAGCTGCAGTCTAGTTCTGTCTACACACATGGTGAAGAACAAAGAGGCAGCCTTTACTGTGATGCAAATAAAAAATGTGTATGTGTAGGGATGGCTATCGAAACCCGGTTCTTGTTGAGAACCAGTTCCCACTGTTTCAATTCCTTGGAATTGTTTGCCATTTTTGCAAACAATTCCCTTATCGATTCCAGTCGCCCCGAATGACGTCACCACGTTGCGGAGCGTCATTTACTAAGCGGCTCAAACACTCAAAAGTTTGGTTATACTTTACGAGAACGGATGACGACAGGGCAACTTGCAATACTTGCAAGTAGATATTTCATTTAAGGGAGGAAACACTACAAATGTGCAAAAGCATTTGCTCACAAAACACGCGATGACCTTAAATGAATGTCGTGTTTTTAATTCCGCTCCGGACTCATGAATCTCAACCCAGCAGCAGCGGTAACGTTTGTACGTCCTCTCCCATTAATGCGGCAGGGAGTGCAAGGCTGTGAAACGGAACGGTCTAGCCTTCAGATTTGCGTCACCGCTGTCTCGGTGGAGTTTAATAAACTCAGCAAGGAGCAGACGGCCATCTAAAATATAACAGGACACTGGCGTAAATTCTCGACCGTCTCACACTTCTGTTTAATCAGTTTTCTGTTTGACGTTTATTCAGCTGTGTGAAAATCCCGGAAGAACCCACCAGATAGATTAATAACGTTTTATTTAATCTAATAATTTTGATCTCAGCCAAACCGATTTACTCCGGATCAAATAAAACACCGAAAAAAAGGCAAACAATTACATTTTTAAGTTATCCGAGTGACTTACTGTATATATCATGTTTAACCTGAGTAGCGAAAGAGCGGGGATCTGAAAACGACGAAGCCACAATTCCGCTGCTCTCGCCGGCTCGAGTGACCACTGAACCCCTCCGGCTTGCTATCCAGCGGGTGGCTAACAGACGTCTCCAAAAACGTCGGCGCACTTTTGCAAATATGCGATATCTTGATAAACCAAGCAGATATTTGAAATTTAAACAGCTTCTTTCTCGCCTGAAAATATGTTAAAAGTTTATTTTGTGACCCAGAAAGAGTAATAAGACTAATTTTAAAACTTAGCAGCGGCCGCCATTGTTGGCAGCTGAAATTTGGCTGGGCCGCGCTATAAAGGATATGGTGGGCCACGAAGGACACACCCGACCCATCCTTCAAATTCGGGGAAATGAAGGACGCATTTGTCACCGAGCAGTGTCTAAGCTTGTGGTAAAAGGCTTGCACCCATTTGCACCCAGAAGTGTGAGACGGTCGATTTTCGGTAAGTGAATGTGTTTAATTGTAGGCAGGGACATTACTGGATATTCTTGTGTAATTGCTACAGAACAATTTATGTTATACTTTGTTATTGCTACAGAAGAATATTTTATTATTTTACATTTACAATTTTTTTTTTCCTGGTGACCCCGTGACACCCCATTGAAGAGCCATAGGCTGGATCTCTTAAGATCTCACTGTTGGGTTTGTAAGGCCATGTTACTCCTAAATTTCTATCTTGTTCAAAGAGAAGATATAAAACAAAGTTCTAAGCAAATCGACCTTAGTGTTCTCCTTTTTAAAAAAAGAATCGATAAGAGAATTGATAAAGGATCAAATTGTTGAACAGAATCGAAAATGGAATCGGAATTGTGAAAATCTTATCAATACCCATTCCTATGTATGTATCCAGGTGACACATTATTTAAATTCTTCTGCTTGCTGAAGGTTGTTGGCAGCTATCTTGCTTTATTTGGCAGTGATTACTGTAGTCTTTCCATTACAATATAAAGCACCTTAACGCAACTGTTGTGATATGGTGCTATATAAATATTGAACAGTGATACCTGTGGCAAGCAGGGCTGATTCAAATGAGGAGCATCCAGTGGGTCACCTTAAAAAGGCGGTTCATGTTTGAAAATCCTCCAATCTGTCTGAATTACAACCATTCTCAAAAGATTAGTGGACCAAAATTCCTCCACAGAACTGTAAAAGACTCATTGCCAGTTAGGGCAGCCCAACTAGTTACTAGGCTTAGGGGGGGCGATCACTTTTTCACACAGGAACAGGACCATGTAGGTTTGGATTTTTTCCCCCCTTAAGAGTAAACCCTTCATTTAGAAACTGTATTTTGAGTTTAATTGTATTGTCTTTGTCTAGTAATTAAATGTGTTTGATCTATAAGAATTAAATGTTACAAACATACAAAAAAGTAGGAAATGAGGAAGGGGGCAAAAACTTTTTCGCACTACAGTAAACTACTAAAAACATTGCAATTTCTAACACCTAAACCAGTGAACATTTCATCAAGACCTGTATCTCAATCAAAAGAATGATCAGCAGAATACGTGCTTACAACACAAAAATTTCCTTTGTGGGATTAATAAAGTATCTATCCATTATTCTAGCTGTTGCCTTACTATCAATAATATTATATATATATATATATATATATATATATATATATATATATATATATATATTTATTAGGGGTGCAACGATACACAAAATTCACGGTTCGGTTCGATACTTTGGTGTCACGGTTCGATATTTTTTCGATACAAAAAAATGTTCATGCATTTTTAATTTGTCATTTATTAAAATTATAAATATATATTTTAACTCAAAAGTACAGTTTTTAAATTTAACCCTCACCCTTGTGCGTGTTTTTTATTTTGACAGCGAATGCGCACCTGCAGACCACTTATGTGCAGCCCTGGTTATTTAGCTCATCATATTGCAGCCACAGAAATTCTTTTGTCCATGAAACCATAAAGCTGCACTTTCTTTTTGCCTTATAGTCTGATTTGTCATAACTTCTCCGTTTTGTGGTAAGCTTTTCTTTGGCTGTCACTTCTTCACCCTGACCTGTCTTATTTGGCTCAGCAGAACTGAAATGCTTTTACACACGCACTCACAAAAACTCAGCGATTCTCTGCGCGATCAACCTCTCACATGTTTAAGCTTGCTGCGGGAGATTTCACTTGTCATGTTTGCATAGTAAGCTAACGATTAATAAGACGATGTCAGAGGAATTGGTGCACAAATTATCATCACTCACAGATCAGTACTGTCGCTCTCTATACACAGTTCGCACGATTGCAAAGTGAAAGCAAAAAAACAAGCGCAAATTCAAACGCGATTTCAATATGTCACATATTGACAGTGGCTCACCGATGCCAATGACATAATTACCCAGCTACATTTCCGAAAGAATGCAAAAGCATTGACATATATTTTTCCTACAATAGCCCGACGGGCAGGGAAGAGATAGATTTTGGTAGCCCGACTGAAAAAAATCGCTAGCTCCGGGACGTCGGGCTAGCGATATTGCGAGCCCTGTATCTGATTGAGGAATCACTCATCTTTGGAAAAGAGAGTTTATTACAGAGAAATGGCTCTTTCCAAAATAAAAGCTATACTATCCGCTTCTTCTGGGCTATATTCTCAGCAGCATAAGGAGAATCATGTGCTAACAGCTGTCTAAATGACTCGGCTAAAGTTAGTAGCATGCTTGCTTTTTTTTGTCTGCTTCCACTTGTCTTTGCACTAGGATGATGTCGGCGTAAATGTGCAGTCATATTCGTTGTGTTCCCACTAGTGCTTTCAGGTTAATCTCGTTGAAATGACCTTAACGCCACAACACGGCAAATCTCCGTTAACGAGCTACCGCCGATCGCTCCGTGCATGGGGCTAGACGGCCAACATGTTAACGAGCTAACTGCGCTAACACACTAGTTCACACCAATGTAATTGAGCATTGCATGGCACATCCAACATACTGTTTTTCTTTAGTCCATGACTCGCTTACCTTCAGGGTCATACGTCACATGAAAACCAAAATAATTCCAAACGCCAGATCTGAATGAGAGTGGGGGAGGTCCATCTTGCAAGGAGAGCTTAACTTCTGTCTCGCTAGCTTGCCCTGCGCTCTTCCTTCTGACTATGCTGTCTGTGTTGAGCGCTCAGTGGATCTGCGCTCGACAGTGCAGCCTAGGCGGAGTAGTCGAACACAGATTCACTGAGCGCTCAACACAGACAGCATCGTCAGAAGGAAAATTGATAAAATAAATTACAAATGTTGTATTGTTCGATACATATGCGTACCGAACCGAAAGCACTGTATCGAACGGTTCAATATCGATACGACTATCGTTGCACCCCTAATATATATATATATATATATATATATATATATATATATATATATATATATATATATATATATATATATATATATATATATATATATATATATATGAATGAAATGGTACATTTTCTAAATATCTAAACACAGATTGCAAATATGAGTTAATGAGATTCACAAATCATTAGATTTCCCTTTTACTTTACAATTTACACACTGTCTCAACTTTTTTTGGAACCAAGTTTGTCGTTTACTTTCAGTTAACATGAGCAACCTCAGTTTATGTAGCAGTGGAGGTCAATTAAGGTCACACTTTGAGAACTACTATATGATACAGCCAGTCAAATCACATCTACAGTGGGGCAAAAAAGTATTTAGTCAGCCACCGATTGTGCAAGTTCCCCCACTTAAAATGATGACAGAGGTCAGTAATTTGCACCAGAGGTACACTTCAACTGTGAGAGACAGAATGTGAAAAAAAAAATCCATGAATTCACATGGTAGGATTTGTAAAGAATTTATTCGTAAATCAGGTGGAAAATAAGTATTTGGTCAATAACAAAAATACAACTCAATACTTTGTAACATAACTTTTGTTGGCAATAACAGACGTCAAACGTTTACTATAGGTCTTTACCAGGTTTGCACACACAGTAGCTGGTATTTTGGCCCATTCCTCCATGCAGATCTTCTTGAGAGCAGTGATGTTTTGGGGCTGTCGCCGAGCAACACGGACTTTCAACTCACGCCACAGATTTTCTATGGGGTTGAGGTCTGGAGACTGGCTAGGCCACTCCAGGACTTTCAAATGCTTCTTACGGAGCCACTCCTTTGTTGCCCGGGCGGTGTGTTTTGGATCATTGTGATGTTGGAAGACCCAGCCTCGTTTCATCTTCAAAGTTCTCACTGATGGAAGGAGGTTTTGGCTCAAAATCTCACGATACATGGCCCCATTCATTCTGTCCTTAACACGGATCAGTCGTCCTGTCCCCTTGGCAGAAAAACAGCCCCATAGCATGATGTTTCCACCCCCATGCTTCACAGTAGGTATGGTGTTCTTGGGATGCAACTCAGTATTCTTCTTCCTCCAAACACGACGAGTTGAGTTTATACCAAAAAGTTCTACTTTGGTTTCATCTGACCACATGACATTCTCCCAATCCTCTGCTGTATCATCCATGTGCTCTCTGGCAAACTTCAGACGGACCTGGACATGCACTGGCTTCAGCAGCGGAACACGTCTGGCACTGCGGGATTTGATTCCCTGCCGTTGTAGTGTGTTACTGATGGTGACCTTTGTTACTTTGGTCCCAGCTCTCTGCAGGTCATTCACCAGGTCCCCCCGTGGGTTCTGGGATCTTTGCTCACCGTTCTCATGATCATTTTGACCCCACGGGAAGAGATCTTGCGTGGAGCCCCAGATTGAGGGAGATTATCAGTGGTCTTGTATGTCTTCCATTTTCTGATGATTGCTCCCACAGTTGATTTTTTCACACCAAGCTGCTTGCTTGGTGCAGGTCTGGTGCAGGTCTACAATACTTTTCCTGGTGTCCTTCGAAAGCTCTTTGGTCTTGGCCATGGCGGAGTTTGGAGTCTGACTGTTTGAGGCTGTGGACAGGTGTCTTTTATACAGATGATGAGTTCAAACGGGTGCCATTCATACAGGTAACGAGTGGGGGACAGAAAACCTTCTTACAGAAGACGTTACAGGTCTGTGAGAGCCAGAGATTTTCCTTGTTTGAGGTGACCAAATACTTATTTTCCACCCTAATTTATGAATAAATTCTTTACAAATCCTACCATGTGAATTCAGGGATTTTTTTTTCACATTCTGTCTCTCACAGTTGAAGTGTACCTCTGGTGCAAATTACTGACCTCTGTCATCATTTTAAGTGGGGGAACTTGCACAATCGGTGGCTGGCTAAATACTTTTTTGCCCCACTGTACATTTCTGTGGTTTTGTGAGTTGGGACTGACTTACCTATGGCTCTCGATACAGCATATGTGCCATTAACACGCCAGCAACCCATGAAAGTAATGCAGCCTCCAAGATCCTCAATTCTCTGTTTCTCATCCTGGACAGTTTAACACATCAGAGAAGGAGTTTAGCTTCTGGTTTCCTTCTCACCATTATGTGTGAGTATGTAAAAATAAGTGCATGAGTAATTTAACTTCACATGAAGTAACTGCATTTGTTAGTAATAGTTAAAAAAAACACATGCGCGTACACACACACACACACTGTGTGTGTGTGTGTGTGTGTGTGTACGCGCATGTGTTTTGAGCTCTGAGGAATGTTTGATCCATATCACGCAATAAACTTTCCAAATATTTTATCTGCATTCCCATTTTGGAATACAACATAGTATGAAATTTGAGGCAGCAGAGGTTGTGTGTTTGTATGTGGGATTCTTACCTCTCTCTCTGGTTTATGTGGGTCCATGAGTCTAACAACATGCCCATCTCTGACCAGTATTGCCTGAGAGTCTCCCAGCCAAGCAACAGTCAGCTCTTGATCCTGGATCAGTACTGCCACTCCTGTGCTGCCACTCCGGAGACGCTGCAGCACACACAGGTGTAATTTAAAGACAAAAGACAGAGCAAGACAGCACACCAAGTTGAGTACTATAGCATGTAAATGTCAGCAGAAAACATTGTGCTCAAGATGCTGCACTGCTGATTTCTCAGTACCTCTCTCTTGGCCTTGTTTCTGAACATGTCATCTGTGCGTTTGAAGGCTGTTTTAAAGGCTGTGGTTGCATCACTCTGCAGCATCTCCTGTTTACTTAGAACAACATGGAGGTGAGTGGAAGCGTAGGTTGCTGCATCCACCCCTCCATGGCCATCAAACACAGCATAGTAAGCACGATCTACATCATCCTGGACCATACGGGAGGGAAAGAAAGACACAGTCATAAATAAATGTCACAGAATGCAGTTTTGTGAAAAACTAAGTGTACCCCATGATTCAGTGGCTTGTAGGACCACCTACAATACACACCCTCTGAAGTGTGGGCTGACAGATGCCCCCCATAGGCAGCAGTGATCCCAGGATGCAGCCTACCAATCCCCAGATCTAGCCAACCCCTCAGATGGGACTCTAAAATACTTTGGTATGCAGAGGAGCTCATGGTGAAGTTGGTGACTGCAAGATATGCTGCACAACAAATCTAAATCACCTCTCCACCACCGTGCAGCATCTGTGTATGCTTGGCTTTCTTCAAATATGGCTTTTATAGAGGATCAGCACCTCACTGCTGCTTACTTTATTTCTATACAAGCAGTAAGGGTACACTTAGTTTTAACAGGACTTTATGCGGTCCTGTGAAAACTTTTTTTTTTCATGACAGTATGTTTGATAATTAGTTGGGATTGTAATTTCAGTTTTTATTTTTGTGTCTGTGATATTTTTCATACCTGAATTCCAAAGAGCTGGTTGAACTCGGCTAAAGCCAAATGTTTGTCCTCCATTTTTCTCCGGGTGTTTTTGATGGCATGAATGGAGCACTGGAGGTTGCGAGAGGGACAAAGAGCCACCTTGGGGAAGTTTCTGTGCCACGCCAGTGCTACATCTATCAGTTTATTCAGGAAGGTGCGTTGGACTGCCTCTGATTGAAATACTGACAATAAATTACAATACAAGTAAGAAACCTGTTATATTTCTGGTTTTTTTTTTTCAATAACATCATGGACAAAGGCATTTTATTCCTTGAATTAATATGTACAATGGAAGTCAAACTACTTCCAGGTGGCACGGTGGTTAGCACTGTTGCCGCACAGCTAGAAGCTCCTGAGTTCAATTTCACCATCAGGCTGGGGTCTTTCTGTGATCTTTCTTCCTCCCACCATCCAAAGACATGCAGTTTGTGAGGATAGGTTAATTGGTTAAGCCAAATTGCCCTGTGTTAGTGTTAGCCCTGTGACAGACTGGCAACCTGTCCAGGGTGTACCCCGCCTCTCGCCCTATGACAGTTGGGATAGGCTCCAGCACCCCCCACGACCCTGAAAAGTATAAGTGGAAGCGAATGGATGGAAGTCAAAATACTACTTTTCAGTGCAGTGCAATGCAATATTTCCAACCACTATGCAAATGTACACCAGTTCCTTATAGAGGAGAGGTCTACTCATAGTTTCAATTTTGGTTTTTTACTTGTTTAAAAACTTTAGAAACTGAAATTATAATTGTTTGTGTTAAAACGGACCCTTTCACACACATGTGGCATCATCGAGGCTGAGGCTGTGCCCAAGTTGGCTGTGTGGCAGCAGACAGGGTGATATGTATTGGATAAATTATCATCTCCCCTTTTGCAGCCTCAAATTGCACTGTAAAAGATAAATTATAGTCTGCGAACATGCCAATAAGACCTGAGATGTGAAGACAAGTGTGAATGTGATCTGTGTTAGTACCGCTAATGATATTTGGTAATGATAAGTTGGTATCAAGTTACTTGGGGAGTGTATATCAGATATATGATCCTGGACAGACAACTTCCAAACACAAGATTATTTCATTCTGTCTGCTTGAATTGAATTGGCATCTTTCAGTATAATGCAATATATTCAAAGCACCACAAACATACAGACTGCTTTGTCATCTGCCTTCTCTTCTTGGTCACCTTCAGGTTCCTCAGGGCACTGGTAAGGTAAAAGGTCAGTCTGCAGCAGCTGGGAATATGCTGCCTGGCAAAGGAGGGCACCGAGTCTTGGAGAAGCACCCCTGAACAAACACAGAGATAAATACATGTTGTGTAATCTCTTGAAATTTGAGTCATTTTTCTAACTGCAGTTACAAAGTGTTGCACCAAAGTCCAAATTGTGGACAGAAAAAAGAAAAGATAATTTTTGGGCAGTAACCTGTAAATGCACTTCTTTTCCTCTACAGAATTGCATTTCTCTGGCAGCAAAGATTGTGTTTAGGAAAAAGGAAGTGGCATGAACAATTTTGTTTCTGCAGACAGGAAATGAAACCTTCCTGACAGGGAATACATCTGTAGAAAATGTGAGCAGAACAGAAAGCCAGTCACAGTTTTTAAGTGTTACTTTTTCCTGCTCAAAGTTTAAAAGTGTTTGAAAGTCTTTTACCAGCCTCTTCTCATTGCAGAAAGATTGACTGCAGATTATTGATTTCTAGAAGCCCAGACTTCTTACTAGGGATGGGTATTTATACGATTTTTACGATTCCGATTCCATTTTTGATTCTGTTTAACGATTCGATTCTTTATCAATTCTCTTATCGATTCTTTTTTTCTTTTTTTTTTTAAAAAGGAGAACACTAAGGTTGATTAGCTTAGAACTTTGTTTTATATCTTCTCTTTGAACAAGACAGAAATTTAGGAGTAACATGGCCTTACAAACCCAACAGTGAGATCTTAAGAGATCCAGCCTATGGCTCTTCAATGGGGTGTCACGGGGTCACCAGGAAAAAAAAAATTGTAAATGTAAAATAATAAAATATTCTTCTGTAGCAATAACAAAATATAACATAAATTGTTCTGTAGCAATTACACAAGAATATCCAGTAATGTCCCTGCCTACAATTAAACACATTCACTTACCGAAAATCGACCGTCTCACACTTCTGGGTGCAAATGGGTGCAAGCCTTTTACCACAAACTTAGACACTGCTCGGTGATAGGGCTGGGCGATATATCGAGTTTTTTAAAAATATCGATATATTTTTATATGAGATATAAGATGTGACCATATCCTTTATATCGATATAGCCTATGTTACGTTATAATTATAGTTGTGGAGCCACAAGTTCTCTTTCGTCCACTTTTGTCTCTACGCAACGTTACTCGGCCTCGCCTCTCCTTCACTAAACACAGCTCCCCCTCCACCCCCATCGCTTCACCTGCAGGCAGCAACAAGATGGACACGGCAAATCTCCGTTAACGAGTTACTGCGCATCGCCCCGTGCGTGGGGCTGGACGGCGTCAACGTGTTAACGAGCTAACCACGCTAACGAGCTAACCGCGCTAACGCCATGCACAGCCTAAAATCCTTTCATTTTCTCAAAAGTTGACAGCGCGCCTTATGTATGAATTCTGGTTGTGCTTGATGACCGCAAACCGATTTCATGTGGAACACGGCGCTCAGCAATCTGTCAAAAAATGTTTTAGTACGACTTTGGTAAGCTACGGAGCTGCACCGCTTGATGGATTGTCGGAGCATTACGGCTACCGTAGTCCGGAGGCTGGCGGAGTGATACGTACTGTGCTTCAACGTAATATTACCGTATTGTGTGTGTATAAGGACCATAAATGGCACCTGTTAAGAGACACGGTTACAAAGAGGGTTTCAAACTCCAGGCTGTCAGTCACATAGTAGAAGTTGGGAACAGAGCAGTTGTGAAATCTGTCTTTGTTATTATGCTCAGCGTCTGTTAGTTTACATTTTGACTGCACAATTGTGAGCTCTTTGTTATGCACAAAAACAACAAAGTTTTCTTTTATTTATGGATCATTATTATTTAATAAATGCTCATAATTTATTTTTGAGTAGTTTTTTTCATGTACATCTATGCTGTATGTTAATAAAAGTTAATAAAATATCGAGATATATCTTATATCGCCATCCAGCTAAAAAATATCGAGATATGAATTTTGGGTCATATCGCCCAGCCCTACTCGTTGACATTCGTATATCCTGGCCTGAAAGAAGACACTAACGGTAGACTGCAGCGAGAACTGCCAGCATCTGAGCCAACCAATTCGTCGACTCCTTCAAATGCGGCCGACAAATGCGTCCTTCATTTCCACGAATTTGAAGGATGGGTCGGGTGTGTCCTTCGTGGCCCACCATATCCCAGAATTCATAGCGCGGCCCAGCCAAATTTCAGCTGCCAGCAATGGCGGCCGCTGCTAAGTTTTAAAATTAGTCTTATTACTCTTTCTGGGTCACAAAATAAACTTTTAACATATTTTCAGGCGAGAAAGAAGCTGTTTAAATTTCAAATATCTGCTTGGTTTATCAAGACATCGCATATTTGCAAAAGTGCGCCGACGTTTTTGGAGACGTCTGTTAGCCACCCGCTGGATAGCAAGCCGGAGGGGTTCAGTGGTCACTCGAGCCGGCGAAAGCAGCGGAATTGCGGCTTCGTCGTTTTCAGATCCCCGCTCTTTCGCTACTCAGGTTAAACATGATATATACAGTAAGTCACTCGGATAACTTAAAAATTTAATTGTTTGCCTTTTTTCTGTGTTTTATTTGATCCGGAGTAAATCGGTTTGGCTGAGATCAAAGTTATTAGATTTAATAAAACGTTATTAATCTATCTGGTGGGTTCCTCCGGGATTTTCACACAGCTGAATAAACGTCAAACAGAAAACTGATTAAACAGAAGTGTGAGACGGTCGAGAATTTACGCCAGTGTCCTGTTATATTTTAGATAGCAAGGAGCAGACGGCCGAGTTTATTAAACTCCACCGAGACAGCAGTGACGCAAATCTGAAGGCTAGACCGTTCCGTTTCACAGCCTCGCACTTCCAGCCTTCTCGGTCTTCAAAGGACCCAGCCCACGTAGACTGCGAAGGCCAGGTCCTCCGAAGGATGCAGCCGACGTTTTGGAACACAGCTTCTGTCTGTCTCTCTCATCATGGTCACCTAAATGCAGCGCACAGTAATGGCAGGTTTTGTAATAAGGCAGATCGCGCTAACATAATATGCACTGTTAGTTAATTATTTACCTGCCGCATTAACGGGAGTGGATGTACAAACGTTACCGCTGTTTCTGGGTTGAGATTCATGAATCCAGAGCGGAATTAAAAACACGACATTCATTTAAGGTCATCGCGTGTTTTGTGAGCAAATGCTTTTGCATATTCGTAGTGTTTCCTCCCTTAAATGAAATATCTACTTGCAAGTATTGCAAGTTGCCCTGTCGTCATCCGTTCTCGTAAAGTATAACCAAACTTTTGAGTGTTTGAGCCGCTTAGTAAATGACGCTCCGCAACATGGTGACGTCATTCGGGGCGACTGGAATCGATAAGGGAATTGTTTGCAAAAATGGCAAACAATTCCAAGGAATTGAAACAGTGGGAACCGGGTTTCGATTCCCATCCCTACTTCTTACCTAACAAAATGTTAACAAAAATGTTAGATGCAATCTCTCTAATCTGCAAATAAAATTTCTATTAAAAGTACAATACTGAACTAAACACTGTAGGATTAATGGTTACTTTGCCTCTTTCCCTTGTTATGCGTATATAAAGAGACGACCGTGGCTCAGGGGGTTGGGAAGGTCGCCGGTTCAATCCCCGGGCTCTCTGTCCTGGTCATTGTGTCCTTGGGCAAGACACTTTACCATACCGCCTACTGGTGTTGGCCAGAGGGGCCGATGGCGCGATATGGCAGCCTCGCTTCTGTCAGTCTGCCAAAGGGCAGCTGTAGCTACAACTGTAGCTTGCCTCCACCAGTGTGTGAATGTGACAGTGAATGAATAGCGCTTTGGGTGCGTTGAAAAGCGCTATATAAATGCAATTCATTATTAGTATACAACAATAACCAGCATTCGACTGACATTTACAGTTTGTATAAAACAAGAATAAATAAGTTTTACTTCATGTCTGCTTGTGTATCACCATACACTAAAAATCATTACATTTAAAAAAATGGAATATGTAAAATAATCCACAGTATAATCCTTTGTATTTATAATATTAATTAAGGCCCTTTACTAACTAAATGGTGTGTGTCTTAGATAGCCACAATCATTTTCTCTTATTGGTCCACAGAAAAATAAATTTGTTCATCGTTACAACCTTCTATTCAGTTTGTCTCCTTCCCAGTCATACCTGTTTGCCAATAGCCTCAGGCCCAGCTCCAGGCTCTCTCCATGCAACTCCTCCATTGTGAATTTACGACTAAGAGGGCTAACAGGAAGTGAAGCGCCTTCCTCCAGAGCAGCTGGAAACTCCTCCAAAAATGCCTTCAAAAAGCACAGAGCCTCCTCCTGCTCCATCCCGCTGACTCTGGCTGGAGTGAACTCTTCGGTAAACAGGAGGTCAGGGCTCACAGGTCACTTCACAGTGGACAATTGAAGGGCACAAATTGAAACAAATTAATCAGTATAATTACATTACCATTTTCATCTAAAACTGTTTTTTTGTCATACAAGTTCAGAAAACTAATATAGGAGGTGCTTACTGTGTCACAAGATGCTTGTCTGAGAGTAAAATTAAAAGCAAAAAAAACGTAAAATACCCAAATTCCCCCGAATCTTATATTTTAATTGAAAGTACTAATGTAATGATACAAGTGTTGTTATAAGCTACAGGACTAATAGGATTGCCACATCTTGTAATTTGTACAGATTTATTGGTCGAGGATGTACTGCAGTCATCTGTGTGCATTTTGTGCATGATATGATGCTCCCCTGAGACAATATAATTCGAAGGTATAGCATACAGTTTCATTGGTAGGGATATGATACCCACCTCTAAGTATATAGGTATCAGTGAAGCCAGATAATACACACACTGACTACCGAAATGTCTTAAAGACAAAGACCTGGATGACCTCTAATTTCTTGTTCTAAATCGGATAAAACTGAGGTCCTTGTATTTGGCCCTAAATAGCTTAGAAATATGGTATCTTACCAGATTCTTAAGCTGGTTACCTCTGGTAACATTGTGTGGAATCTCTGACTTATTTCTGACCAGGATATATCCTTCAATACACATATTAAACAAATATATCGGACTGCTTTTTCCCCATTGTACTCTAAATATCTCTAAAGTTTGAAACATTCAGTCTCAGAGTTATGTTCAATAACTAATTCAAACATTTATTACTTCTAGGCTGGACTATTGTAATTCATTATTATCAGTATGTCCTAAAAACTCCCTGAAAAGCCTTTATTTAATACAAAATGCTGCATGAAGAGTACTGACAGGGAGTAGAAAAAGAGCATATTTCTTCCATGCTGGTGTCTTTTCATTAGCTCCCTGTTTAAAAATTCAGAATCAACTTTAAAATTCTTCACCTCATATCCAAGGTCTTGAATAATCAGACCCAGTCTTATCTTAATGACCTCATAGTATTCTATGATCCCAATACAGCATGCGACTCTCAGACTGCTGGTTTACTTGTGGTTCCTAGGATATTTAAAAGTAGAGTGGGAGGCAAACCTTCAGCTTTTCAGGCCCCTATTTTAGGGAACTAGCTCCCAATTCTAATTCAGGAGGGAGACACCCTTTCTAATTTTAATATTAATTAATATATTATGATAAATGGTAGAGCAGGGTGATATGACCAAAAATATTTATCATGATATATATTTGAAAATTTGCAATAACAATATAACTGACGATATAATTGACACTAGACAAAACACTTTACAACTTTATTAGTGCAAAAAACATCAATGTATTTTCACTTAAACAAGCAGTAGTTTTTATGTGCATTAAAGTTATATAAAAACTTAACAGTGCAAATGCAAATTCCTTGCTGACAGTTTAACCAAAAGGCATTTCCAGTGAAAACTGGCCGACATATAATAATAATAATAATAATAATAATAATAATAATAATAATAATAATAATAATAATGGATTGGATTTATATAGCACTTTTCAAGGCACCCAAAGCACTTTACAATTCCATTATTCATTCACTCTCGCATTCATACACTGGTGAAGGCAAGCTACAGTTGCAGCCACAGCTGCCCTGGGGCAGACTGACAGAAGCGAGGCTGCCATATCGCGCCATCGGCCCCTCTGGCCAACACCAGTAGGCGGTAGGGTAAAGTGTCTTGCCCAAGGACACAACGACCAGGACAGAGAGCCCGGGGATCGAACTGGCGACCTTCCGGTTACAGATGCGCTTCCCAACCCCCAGCACCACGGTCGCCTAAATCCTCAGCATAACCATATATAATATCCACAAAACTTAAAAAGAGGTTATACACACACACAATACGGTAATATTATGCTGAAACCCAGTACGAATCACTCCGCGAGGCTTCTGCTTACGATAGCCGTAATGCTCCGACAATTCATCAAGCGGTGCGGATTTGTAGCTTAGCAAAGTCGTACTAAAACATTTGACAGATTTTCGAGCGCCGTACACATAAAATCGTTTTGAGGTCAGTAAACACAACCAGAATTCATACATAAGGTTCACGGGTTTATAAGGGGCACTGTTGATTTTCAGAAAAATCAAAAAGATTGATTTTAAGTGAGCTGTATTTTCCAAAAAAAACAAAAACAAAAAAACACGGTAATAACGATGGCCCGCTAGCATGCTCTACCAAAAATAGTGCTTTGTTGTGTATCTGATGGACAAAAGCTAAACCAGTTCCACACCAATGAAGTTGCAGCATTTTTACAAACCAATTATGGTTCATCCATTTCATTCAACGATCCGCTTTCGCCCTACTCATTCTCCGTCACCGCCATGCTTTTACAGCTATGTGCATATGAAAACAAAGGCACTACGCATGTGCATCCATATTCTATCGCGATATTTCATTTTCTTATCATTGCCGAACATTATATCGGTATTACGATATGATATGGTCCAGCCCTAGTAAATGGACTGGTTCATATATAGCGTTTTTCTACTCTGAGCATTCAAAGCGCTTGTAAATTCACCCATTCGCACAAGCACTTTTTTCCTATCCTTTTCTAAGTACTTCCTATCTAACAGTCAGATAGGACTCAGATGCCAGCAAGGTGGAGGTGGAGTACTGGTTTGGGCTGGTATCATCAAAGATGAGCTTGTGGGGCCTTTTCGGGTTGAGGATGGAGTCAAGCTCAACTCCCAGTCCTACTGCCAGTTTCTGGAAGACACCTTCTTCAAGCAGTGGTACAGGAAGAAGTCTGCATCCTTCAAGAAAAACATGATTTTCATGCAGGACAATGCTCCATCACACGCGTCCAAGTACTCCACAGCGTGGCTGGCAAGAAAGGGTATAAAAGAAGAAAAACTAATGACATGGCCACCTTGTTCACCTGATCTGAACCCCATTGAGAACCTGTGGTCCATCATCAAATGTGAGATTTACAAGGAGGGAAAACAGTACACCTCTCTGAACAGTGTCTGGGAGGCTGTGGTTGCTGCTGCACGCAATGTTGATGGTGATCAGATCAAAACACTGTCAGAATCCATGGATGGCAGGCTTTTGAGTGTCCTTGCAAAGAAAGGTGGCTATATTGGTCGCTGATTTGTTTTTGTTTTGTTTTTGAATGTCAGAAATGTATATTTGTGAATAGAGCAGGGCGATATGGGCAAGAATATTTATCACGATATATATTTGAAAATTTGCGATAATGATATAACCGACGATATAATTGATGCGAGACAAAATACAACTCCACAACATTACTAGCGCAAAAAGACAACCTTCCATTTATTTTCACTTAAACAAGAAGCTGGTTTTTATGTACATTAAAGCTTTATAAAAATGTAACAGTGCAAATGCAAATTCCTTGCTGCAAGTTTAACCAAAAGGCATTTCCAGTAGAAATGGGCTGACATATCCTGAGCATAACCATGTATAATATCCACTGAAGTTAAAAATAGGTGCTTTGCAACATTAAACTGCAGTGTGCAGTATGCATTTTTCGGACCGTAAGGTGCACGGGATTATAAGGCACATTAAGCGAAACAAAGCAGTCAGATAAATCAAACTTTATTAAACTCATTCTTCTTGCTTCCTCCACTTCTGTACCATTGTTTCATTAATGTTGAATTCTCTGGCAGCTGCTCTATTCCCATGTTGTTGCAGTATATTAATGACTAACCTCGTATTGTGGATGGATTATCTCAGTTGTTCTCCTGACTGAAGTTTGGTCCGTTTACAGCATCCTGCCATGCGATTGCATTTGTCTCTAACCATGAAGAACCTTCACGTTAACTTTTATAAGTGGAAAAGTGTTAGTGTTCGTCCTCCAGCTTCACTGTTTATGTTATGCTAACATAGCTGTGTCGCTAGCGATCACGTAGCACATCATTATATACTAGCTAGCCCAACTTCAGTAACCCTACAAACGTCACTGCTGTTTAGTTTCCTGTCTTCATTTATGTTGGAAGTGATAGCAGAGCTGTACGTTTGATTTTTTGCAGAAATCTCTCAGTCAGAACATGCAATATCATGCTTAGGTAACTAGCGAAACTAGCGAGCTAACTTCCGCTAGCTTCCTGCTAACTTCTAACTCAGTTAAATGTAATAACTTTTGTTTTCATGGATGCCTGGAAGTTAAACTTTATAGTTACACCTGGTAAAGCAGCAATGCTGATCGTTTTATTAAAGATGAAAGAATTTAGACAGTTTTTAACTCTAAGTGACGCTGCAGTGTTGTTTGACCTGAAGTATACGGAGTTTAGGACCCAGATTACTCCCAGATTTAAGAGCATCTTAGTCCGACAAATATGACAATAACAACGGCCGCTTGCATGTTCTGCAAAAAAAATGTGCTTTGTCGTGTATCTGACAGACAAACACCAAACCAGTTCCACATCACGGAAGTTGCACCATTTTTACAAACCAATTCTGGTTCATCTGTTTCACTCAACAATCGTCCATGTGCGTATGAAAACAAAGGCACTGCGCATGCGCGTTTTACTCCCATTCTATCGCGATATTTCATTTTCCTATCGTTGCCTAACATTATACCGGTATTACCGTGAACGGTATAATATGGCCCAGCCCTATTTGTGAATGTGGAGATGTTATATTGGTTTCACTGGTAATAATAAATAATTGAAATGGGTATATATTTGTTTTTTGTTCATTTGCCTAATAATTATGCACAGTAATAGTCACCTGCACACACAGATATCCCCCTAAAATAGCTAAAACTAAAAACAAACTAAAAGCTACTTCCAAAAACATTCAGCTTTGATATTAATGGGTTTTTTGGGTTCATTGAGAACACGGTTGTTGTTCAATAATAAAATTATTCCTCAAAAATACAACTTGCCTAATAATTCTGCACTCCCTGTATATGTGACAAGAGCGGAGTTCTTGTAATGGTCACTTGGGGCTTGCTCCAAAACTTTTTCAGTCCCACGGACTGTCCAGCTTTACATGTTTATTGCCTGGTACAATAATGTGTCCAACTTGGACAGCTTCTCTCCCCAACTGTATGGTGGGAGACTTAAATTTTATGTTCTTATAATTCATTTATTTGGATATTGGCATTTGGGGGTGTAGACAGAAAACTGTCATTCCTGTTTTCTTCTTCTGACCCGTCTCCGTAAAGCTTAGGCTGTGTGGGAAAATTCCAGCATACCAGCAGTTTCTGAAATAGTGGGACTAACTTGTGTGGCACCAACAACCATGCCCCTTTTCTAATGCTCCGTTTGAACCCGAGGAGGTCAACTTGACCATGGCTACATGTTGCTGCCATAACTGCTGGTTAGATATTTACATGCCTATCTAATAAAGTGGTAAGAGAGTGTATATGGATTTTTACAGGAAATATTCGTACAGTTCGATTCATAATTTGTTGGGCATATAGAACGTTTTTGTACAGCATCGCAGTGGACTTGAAATCAGCAATAATTAATTTATGAAATGTAACGCTCTAAACCAGGCCCCAGGGACTTCATTATTACAGGATATTTTTAAAAATAAAAATAAAATGTTTTTTTTAATGCGCCAGCTTGTTGTCATGTAAGTTACATGTTGGCCAATATGTCTGAACATTTCTTGAAAGAAGCGCAGAGAAGCACTTGAAAAGGGCTCGCAAACTCCCCACACTTTGAGTTAAACGCAAAGAAAAAAGCAACCGTGTTGCATTGGTTGTACACCAGGACTCATACCTGAAAACTGGAGCCTAACGATCAGCTTTCCCGTTTCTTTTCTTTGCAGTGCGTTACATGAATGTTGAGGGTTTGGTGCTTTGTATGCAGTACACATTATAGTGCTGCCCACAATTACACCTCGAGTCCTGAGTCACTCACTCAAGTGAGTGAGTGACTCAGCGACCATGTTTCATCGACATGATCGCTACCAGAATACATGCTTATTTTACAGCCAAGCAGACAGTGGTTAACTTGGTCTTACCGTCCGCTGACTTGGTGCAGTCCCTTGTTTTAGTACGCGTCTTCACACCTCCTGAAGTCCTACTGACTAAACACGCCCTTCGGCGAGACAAAGACTAAAGGGATTTACTGATAACACAAACATGCACCGCGTATGGTAATACACAATCCCAGTTCACTATTAACAGTGTTTACAGATCTGCGCAACGATCCACGCCCAATTGAACCGGCAGTTTCCTGTACGCCATCATCGTCATCACCATTGTTATAAGACCCTTCTTCGCCTATCTTTTTATGGCGGGTAGCAAACAACTTTAGGTGTTATACCACCACCCTCTGGACTGGAGATCTCCCATCATGCCTTGGGACATGTGCTGCTGTTTAGATGTTCTTGTTCTATTGTTTATGGTTACGTTACTTTTAACTGTTATCTTGAATGTTGTGTTTACGCCGTGGTGCAGCGTCACTGACAGTTGTTGTTTTGTAGCGAGAGTGCTGTACCATGAGTGACTTCTGTTGTGCTGTTGTTGAACTTTGAGGCACATTGTAGCACAGCAAGTGTTTTAATAAGGTGCGCTCCCTATCAGCTTGGGGTTAAATAACAAGCTCAATCTTTCTCTGTGAGCTTCTTTGTTAAGATTTCTCTGAATTTCACAATATAAAACATTGCACGGACACGCTTTGCTAATTATATATTTTGAAAAAGAAATGTAGAGGTAGGAATTGCAATTAATATAAATAACATGACGCTAAGCATCGGCCAATGAATGTGAACTAACAACAAGGTCACGGGTAACGCTGCGACCATAGGAAAAAAACCCTAATATGAAGGTATTTTACTGTGCATTTTACAGTAATGTTCTGTTCTTCTAGAATATCATTAAAGTTACGTAAATAGACTTTGACTTCACATTTTGAATGTAAATTAACGTTAAATCACTGTAATGTAATACAACATAATTGTCTTGATTATTAAATGTATCTGTCTGTACATATGCATATTTAGATTGTTAAAATACATTCACAAATGTATCATGATCTCACAAATATCTGTCCTTTATTTGAAAGATCGAATTCAAATGTAATGCTATGGAAAAGTATATAACATGATCCCTATAAGCTTGTGTTACATCACATAAGTATTATTATCACTGCTAGTTATGCCTCACCTCACCTCTGTCCCAGGGCATGCAATCAATTATTATTCAAACCAACTGTTAACTGTATATTTCTGTACATTTACGTATTATGATTCATATTTCCACATTCAGTGACCTTGTTTATAGGTAATTGCATTGTTTGATCGCGTTTTGATCACTAACTAGCACTTGGAAAAGGCAGAATCCCCTGTCAAATTAGCGCAACAAACTCTATTTTCATTACTGAAAATAACCGTATTTTTATGGGACAGTTATTTTCTGTTATTTTACGGTCGTATTTTGGCGCCCCAGCTGCCGGAATATTACCGTTTTTTAAAGATTTTTTTCCCTATTTATAGATGATTTCATTGTTTAATCACATTAACATGTTCCTTATTTAATGTTTAGCGGCACTTGAAAAAGGCGAGATTCCATGTCAAATTAGCGCAACTAATTGTACATTACTGGATATAACCGTATTTTTATGGGACCAGGGCCGTGCAGAGAGGTTTAAAGGGGCGGGTGCTCAAAGTTAAAAAGGGGCACATTGAAACAGGGTGAATAACAACAACACACATTCACCAAGAATCTAATATGGGCAACAAGGCAAAGCAAACGTAGCCGATGTTCTACCTGATGGGTACAATGTTGCTGTTGAGGGGTTGCTGTGGATAGTACTGGAGGGCAGGGCTGTGTTGATCTGAGACTGTAGACAGTAAAAAGTCCATAGGAGAGATGGTAGCTGATTAAACAAGTGTCATGAGATAATAACAAAATGCAAAGATTGGTGACAGCGCTTGGAACCATAAGGCAGCAAAAAACTGTGAGAAATAATTTAGGCTCTGCCTGTGAATCACTCTTTGCTTCTCTTCTTCCTTCCATCCCATCATTTCATATATCACTCTCCACTCGCTGTCTATCTGAGAACAAGCTTTGCAAGCTCCTTTGACTACGATGACCTGGATGACTGAGAACCTTCACAGACATCTGAGAACAAGGCACAACTTGCTATTGCAATAAACTATAATCTAATTATCCACACCTAACAACTCTTGCACTTAATCTATAATAAAATGATGACAGAAAAATGTTATAGCAATGCCTTTAGTAGCCTCACACAGCTCCTACTGTTTCCTCCTCATGTCCTTACCAGGCATGTCTGGACAATGTTATATCATGAGTAATAATTTAAAAAAATCCATTTACATAAAGCAAACACATGCACGCACACACAGTGACATTTTAGACCTTCTTCAGAATACTGTACTATGGGCATCATGGTGCTGATCCAGAATCCTTACATTATTATTTATTACTAGAGCTACAATAATAAAGCAATGAGGAGGGGGAAGTAATAAATATGAAATAATGTCATTATGATGATTCCATTTGTTTCACTATCCACTCTGTGCAGGGGCAAAGCTTATTACATTTTTAAACTGTTTGAGATACAATAATTTTACTGCTGTAAAATCCAAATTTTGGCTTCTTGGGGCGATCGTGGCTCAAGAGTTGGAAGTTCGCCTTGTAATCGGAAGGTTGCCCGTTCAAGCCCCGGCTCGGACAGTCTTGGTCGTTGTGTCCTTGGGCAAGACACTTCACCCGTTGCCTACTGGTGGTGGTCAGAGGGCCCGGTGGCGCCAGTGTCCAGCAGCCTCGCCTCTGTCAGTGCGCCCCAGGGTGGCTGTGGCTATAATGTAGCTGCTATCACCAGTGTGTGGATGACTGGATGTGTAAAGCGCTTTAGTAAAATACAAATACAGGCCATTTACCACTTAATGTATGTTCTTTAAAATACAGCGTGTGTTTTTTAAAATATTATAATAATGCATAATTATGTGGACATGCATATTAGATCGTTTTTAGTGAAATATAATCCCTCCAGAAAGGCAGGAAAAGCTCTGTAACTTACTTTAAAACTAAATATGTTCCCTAAAACGGTGACAGAGCTACAGACCCATTACAGCCTTACACAGGTAGCCAGCAGCTATGACCAGCACTACATGTGCAGTTAATAAAAGGACAGGTAATGTTTGTCACGCTGTTGCACACACAGTACGCTCATTTGTTTCAGTTCATTTGTTTCAGTTCGTTCGTTGCAACAAGACAACTTACCAACGTGTACGTAATAAGCTGATACTCCTGGGTGCTATACACTACAGTGTAGGGGAGACCGGGGATAGTTGTAACATTTTTGACATTTCTGTCTGTAAATTGGAGCTCTTTTAAGGTAGTGGATTTAAAGTGTAATGCAAAGTATTTACATGTCTCTGCTATTAAATAGTGCAGCTATTTTCTCTGCAGCACAATTACCCATTGCATGGTATGGTCTCAAACACGAAGAGTGAAATGTTACAATTAACCCCATAGTCTGGGTTAGTTGTAACATATCCTGGGGTAAAATGTAACACAATGAAATAAGGGTACTAAAAAAACATTAACATCTTTTTTATTCAACACATGAATGCACTTACATCCATTTATGTAGATGTGTGTGTGTGTGACAGAATGCAGAAATCTAGCTTTTGAACATATTCCAACCCCCCAAAAAAGACAAATTCTGGAATTTTCTGCAACTGAATATTTCATTAATTTTGGTTGGTCTTCCTTGAGTTTGGCCTCATTGGCTCAGTGGGCATTATAACCTACAACTCTTGCACCAATTTTGAACATAACAATGAAGCTGAAAAAATGTAGTTGTTCACCAGCATCGCAATTCCATTACTTTTTATCATGGCTTACCTTGGTGTGGTTTGCAAAGTGCTTCAGAAAGATGAGGAAATCTGTTTCTTGCACCCATCCTGATTTATTTCCACTACCAGTACTTCCTACTGGTCCATCTCTGACACAGTGGCCTGCATAATGTATGTGTGGGGAACACAAACAGTGGAGGATTTGTGTTGCCAATGGCATTAACCGCATATACAAATGCGACCAGTGAACTTCTCTCTGCTGATGTCGTTGCCCCAACTTGTTTAATATAAGTTAAAGTAATAGTGTGGTAAGTTTTAACATCTGTTGTTATTGTTATTGTTATTGTTACAACTAACCCAGACTGTTGCTGTTACAACTGACCCAGACTCCTATAGCCATGAACTAGCTAACATTACAGCCAACGGCTAAAACACTAGCTCTAAAGACCTACACAGAATATATCCCCATAGACATACAAATAACATAATTTAAGTTTGATGAGTTTAGCTGCAAAGCAGATAATGCTATTACAAATTGAAATAAAGTAGAAAAACTTACTTTTTGGCATACAAATTACTTTTTTTCGTGTTAAATTGTCTGTGTTTGACAAAATGTACTGATTTTTCACATGTGATAGCAGAACTGAATTGGGCATGCACAGGATGAGTCACATCATTTGAAACTTAGCCCTGGGCCCTGTTTCAGGAAGCCGGTTTAGTGGAAAAACTGAGTAAGTATACCCTGAGTTAACGAAAACTCTGGGTTTTCGGTTTCACAAAGCGAGTTCAGCTGCAGCCTGAGTGAGTCACTATGACGACACACTCCGTGAAGCTAACCTGCCCCCTAGCAGGTTTACTACAACTAACCCTGACTGTCTCCGCCCCTTTGTCGGAAACCTGACAGTAGGAAGTGTCGGACATGGCGTGCCACTTCCTTGAAGAGCCAGTAGATCGTGAAGCCCAAATTCTCCGCAGAGCTCTCCGCCGGGAGAGAGTGATCAGAGCGCGTTTGGACATTTTATCATTTCCTGATGATTTTCTGTGCGAACGTTACCGTTTCTCAGCACAATCTATAATTTATTTGGATAACATCCTCAGGCCATATATTACGCATGTGACACATCGCGGACATGCTCTCAGTTCATTGCATATTATTTGTATTGCACTTCGTTTTTTGCAAACGGGAGCTTTCTGTATAATATTGGTGACGCTGAGCACGTTTCCAAGGCTACAGTCTGTCGGGCAGTCAGGAATGTTACAGTTGCACTGAAACGTCTCCTGTACACGTTTGTGGTGTTCCCCGGTCATAGACCCACAAGATTTATCAAAGAGGGATGCCACAAAATTGCAGGTATCAGGATGACCAAAACTTAATGTATGATGTGGTGATACTTGGACTACTACTTAAATTGCACATTTATTTTCAGGGTTCCCAGGCGTGATTGGCTGTACAGATGGCACTCACATTCCAATCATTGCTCCTTCAGTAAATGAAGGAGACTATGTGAACAGGAAGTCTTTCCACAGCATCAATGTACAGGTACATAGTTCCCTGTAGCATGTCAAACTAACAAATTATTTCATTATAGTAATGGATGCTAATTTGTGTTCTCTGCACTGTGAAGATCATATGTGATGCTGCCAACATTATCACAAATGTGGAAGCCAAGTGGCCAGGCTCTGTCCATGACTCACAAATATTCCGTGAATGTACACTGAGCACAAAATTTGGACATGGTGAGTTGAGAATACTTTAAAATATATAAAGACCAATTGCTTCAGGGACATTTGAACTGAAGTGTACCCTTCTGTCTTAGGAGAGTTCACTGGCTACTTGCTTGGTGATAGGGGGTATCCATGTTTACCCTATTTGCTTACCCCTTACCCTGACCCTGAACCGGGCCCACAGCAGCGATATAATCTGGCTAATTGCAGGACAAGAGCCAGAATTGAAATGACTATCGGAATGCTTAAGGCCCGGTTCCAGTGCCTGCAAAGACTCAGGGTCACCCCAGAAAGGGCATGTGACATTATTGTGGCATGTGTGATTCTTCACAACATTGCCACAATTAGAGGAGAACACTGTCCTTCTGAACCAAACATCAGCAGTGATCCAAACCATGAACATCCTGACCCTCCCACGGACATACAAGATGGAAGAGCAGTCAGAGACACCATATGTCACAATCATTTCTTTTGACCCATCACCTCAACATGTTGAAAGAAGAATAAACAGATTTTTTGTTCAACTGGCTTTATTGGTCGCCTGTATTTCCTGTACACAAAGTATTAAAAGATGTAAACCTCATAAAGTGTCTCTGTTGCTTCCTCCTCTGTAACAGCTGTCAATGTTTCTTCATTATTTTCCTGTAGTAAAGAAATAGACAACATTGCTGTTCTACTGTAAACTCATATAATCTGTGGAGTATTACTCACAACTGCATGTTGGTCTGGCTCAACAGGAGGCTGCACCAGATGCAGTACACCACCACCATCAACTGATAGAATATGAGGTTTATACAGGTCACTTATAACTTACAAGGGACCAAATGGCAATTAACAAACATACCAAGCACCTTACACTTCATTGTCATTATGCTCTCAAAGACAACCAAGACTGAGGGAAGGCAAAATCAGTCGGAAAATAACTTCACTACAAAATAATTCATTATGGTAAAGAGTTTATCAAATGAATGTGTCGCACTGCAAAGGTGACTGTGAAGAAAGGATGTATGCACATCATGTATTATTTTGAATTTACCCCTTATGTAGGCACTTGTGTCTTGCGGGGTTATTGCCTCAGAGGATGTCCCCGCAGAGATGCCTTCGGCCACAGGGCGCCCACTGTTTTGGCTGAGGGCCAACTGCTCAGCCTCTGTGAGTGGTGGTGGTGGAGGACCCCCACCTGTTTTTCGGGCCTCCGCTTTTTTTCTGTTGGCTATAACGGGCCACATTTGAGCATACAGAGTAAGCAAATATGTACTTGTAATGTGCTCAGATAATTTCAATAAGTGCTTACAGAAAGAAAATTAATGTAGCCTCTAACTGCAGTTGATTTACATGGGACAAACAGACCAAGCACTATGGCTCATAATACAATTACACCTTACCTGTTTGGACTATATTTTTATATTTCATTTTTACTTGCTGCCAGGCACGTTTGGGGCCTGTTGGGTTGCACCTGCGCTCACATCACATCACAAAATAAAATGTATAAAATAACAAATAAAATAACATATGATAAAATAACGTGTTAAATGGGTGGAAATCCCTCGATCAATGTTTAAATTAACACTCACGCATTGACTCTGTCGGCTATGTTTTGCCATGCATGCTTTTGCAGCTGTGGCTGTGTTACTTTTTTCCGCGGAATTTGCATGTTATCGGCATATGCTGCCATCAGAATTTCGGCCTCAAGCGCTGTGAAATACATTGACCGCGCCTTCTTTCCCTCCGTCTCCATGGTGACTCGCTTAATCTGTGCTCCGCTTATCAGGGCTTTATGTATCCTCGTCCGCGCGCTTCACTTGGGGTTAAAGCAACTCCGCGTTGACTGAACTAATTGTTATCAGCCTTTCTGAAACGGAATATTCCGAGTTGGACAGTTCGGGGTTACTCAACCGTGAGTGTCGTTTTTCACTCTGAGTTTTCCAAACCGGCTTCCTGAAACAGGGCCCTGATTGGAGAAATTGGAAGTGTTACAACTGACCACGTTACAACTATCCCCGGTCTCCGATACGCTGTACACCTACTTACTGGTTTTGTCGCATCAGTCCGTGTCTCTGAGTTAACTTGTGTTTCTCCTACAGCTCCGGACCGCAACAAATGCGCGTGCTTTTTGTGAGCTCGTTCCCGGCTCGTACCCAGCGAGTTCTGCCGTCAAGGGCGATCATTGGTTAAATGTGATCATGTTACTGATGCAAGCCAGATCCTTTTATTTAGCAAAACTATGATTATTAGTTAAATATTATTGTTGAGGGCCACAGACAGGACTCCGCACGCACACATTAAAAATAATAATACATTTTTTTTTTAAAAAGTTGCCTCAACAAAAGGGCACTTTGGGCACCCATCAGGAAAGGGGCGGATGCTCAAGCCCCTCTAGCCCCCCCCTCTGCATGTGCCTGGTGTGGAGTCCTGTCTGTGCCCCTCAACAATAATATTTAACTATTAATCACAGTTTTGCGATCACAGCGATCTCAAATACTATTTTTTTATGGTCAAACTATGTGATTTTCCAAATGTGTGTGTGTGGAGTAAAATGACCTTCTTCTTATGATGTTGTCACATGAATCATTCAGGATTAACAACACAAATTGTTTCGATAGCAGAAACAGTCTGTCTTATAGTTCTCAGACGTTTCTGCTAGTTTTACAAACACAGTCTTCTTCAGGTCTGTTTATGTAGCTTTTATGAAACTGATTTTCCATAGTACAAGTAGCTTTTAATTTTTCTTTGCTCTCCAGTATAAATGCAAGAATTTGCAAGCTTTATTGAAACTGTGACAAATGTAACACTCAATGCCAAAAACAGGGTTGATCAATGTTTCTATGAACACTGCTTTGTATATCAACAGCTCTGAAACCCCCCTTTAGTTTTTAAAGTAATGCAGAACAGGATCTCTCTCACTCTCTGTGTCTCTAAAAATCGCAACAAAACTGGCAATCACCTTGTAGAGGAATTTCTTTCATTTATGTATTGATCACATTGTTTATTGGTAATGCTTTTAGGTCACTGTTTTAGCATGTCTGCCTCATACTCCATTCAAACAGTTAGACAGATGTGGGGGTCTGGTAAGGAAGTTGGAGGGAAGCAGACAACTCCACAGGAAGAGTGTTTTTGTCTTTTCTCCACTGTAAGAGATGGCAAGGGAGTGTGAAACTTTCTTTGGGGCAAAGACCAAAGGTGTGAAAACAGCTGTGTACTGCCATTTGTTCCTGAAGGAGGTATTTAACCGAGAGCCATGCTAGGCTCAGTGAGAGACTCTGCTCACCTTCTGCCCCAGCGATGGCAGTCCCTCACAAAGCTTGGTATCTGTTCTTTGTCTTGATTAAAGAATGTTAGCTACCGCTCATCGCTTGTCTGCAGGCTTTATTAAATGGAAAACTTCTACAACTGCCTCTAAACAGTGGTTTATGGATTTTTATCACCTGCAACACCATGTAACACTTGGATGTTAGATTATTTTACCAGTCAGTGTTGTTAGCCCCCCAACTCCCAGGCTCCAGGTGTCTGAGCTCTAACCCTGGCTGCCAAATGTACCCCTGAGGCCTTTGTGCCTTTTACCACCTGACTAAGTTTGTAGTCCTATCTACTAATATTATTATTTTTTCTTTATTATAGCACATGGTTCAGTTAGGTTACTACTTTGACTTTCTCACTTTGAGCACATTTCTGACCCGATACTTTATTAAATTTTTTACTCAAGTGTTTTTGACACTAACAGCTGTACCTCTACTTAAGTAAAAAAAAATTGCCTGCACTTTTGTCACGTCAGTTGCCACTTTTTCTGGAGTTTGTACGATTTTTACATTCACATTTTCAAGGGTTTATGTGTTATCTTTGATCACAGTTCTAAAAAAGTTAACTTTCTTGACACAAAAGTAGCCCAAAAAAGACAAATATATGTCCATTTCTTTTTTACTCCAAACCTACTGATCGGAAAACATTATGTGATGCTGGAAGTTTTCATCCTATCCACCCCCAAAACAAGTTTACACCAACACCATCCATCCATCCATCCATCGTCATCCGCTTTGTCCGGGGTCGGGTCGCGGGGGCAGCAGCCTAAGCCAACACATTAGACTTAAACAAAATTGTGAAATTCCTGAACAATATGCTTTGTGCAGTAGCAGTAGTACTAGAACTAGAACTAGTAGTCCTAGTATTGTGCAGCAACCAGGCTTCAAGAGCGATCACTCTTCTGGCTTGCAAATTGTGAAAACATGTCACAGTCTTAGCTGCAAATCAGAAATGTTGGTAAATTTAAAAAAGGAGGTTTGGCATAGACACAGACTTTATTAATGCCACACTCGGGAAATTCACATGTTACAGTAACACAATGGTCAGTAAGAAAAAGTGAATCAGAGATAGATTACAAAATACAAAAATAAATAGTGCACAAATTTAAAACAAGCAAAACACCTATGCAAGAATAACTACTAATGATTTACAAATACTTGTCATATACAGCCAATACACTCAGAGAATTTTAGCATATCAGTATAAAGCTCTCTGTAATTCCTGGACAGTTCATGAAATAATTTAAAATTAAATCTGCACGTCAGTTAACTTCTTTTTAAATAACAGGTTTATGCCTTAGATCTACCGATACAGGTAAAACACTCTGCTTGTATAATGCTGTATGCTCTCCCAGCTTACCCTTTTCTCACAACAGGGTGATTCCCAAAGTACGAGTCAAGAAAACGATGACTCTAAAACCAGAACAGAAAGATAAAGTTGGAAGATCAACGATTAAGATTTTTCTTCTTGGCCTTGTGTGTGTATGTTGTGTGTACCTCACAAGTCAAATTATACATTGTGATGGAGCAGTCACAGTACACTACAATGTACACTCACGAGACAAAGTTTGATTTTTCCTAACTCAAGTTTGTATGAAGTTCACCTTATCAGCTGAAAATATAAAAGCCAGAACTTAATTACATTGATACTTGTAAAGAGTTTCCAAAATGGTTTTTGATATTGTAATTTAACTTGAAAATCTTAGCTCAAACAGCTGCAAAACCTATTTCCCCAGCACGGACATGCTGAATTCTATAAGGCAAATCCATAAATACGTGTGTCTGAGTCTTCTATCAAGAGTTACAGCTATCTCTATGAAGTTGTACAAAAAGGCTTTATTTCGCTAAGACAGTTTGAATGGAGTTCTCGCCCCAAACAAAGTATAGGTTTTAACCTTCTTATTATGTTAAGGGTCAATTTGACCCATTCCCGTTTTTGTGTTGACCAAAGTACTGGTCATCCTTTCTTTTTCTTCATGAAACCTTATGACTTTTCCTTATCTGGGGTCATGAACTAGTGTGTAAAATATGGACACTTTGATGTGTCTGGAATGTCTCTGCAGTGTTTGTATACAAAGAGGATGTTGCGGGTTATTTTGACACACACTTTTATGTAAGTAAAAAGTTGTTCAGATCCAAAATAAACATTTCCATTTGACGTACTTTGTTTTGACTGCTTCTGAATATACATTCAGACCCAGGTGTGTATGCAAGAAACTTTCTCTCCCCTATTCTTGTCACTGTTCTCATGTCAATTCAACACACCAGAAATGAGCTCCAGGAGGTTGATGACTGAACAAGCTTTATCACTGCTTTTCAACTGGGATAGTGATGAAGAAGAAGATGCTCCAGAGACTGAGGATCTTTCAGAGGCCGAGGACAATGTTATTGATGATCCAGACTGCCAATTTTCAAATAAAAACCAAGGAATGCAGCAATCATCATCCACAGAGGAGACATGGACATCTAAAGATGGTAATATAAAATGATCAATTCAATATCCCTGTGTTAGGCAAACAGGTTTTGCAGCCGTTTGAGTTAAGATTCAAGATTTAAGTTATTCACAAGATGAAAACCTATACTTTGTTTCGTTTGAGAACTCCATTCAAATGCATGTATTAGTTAGAAACGCATTGTCTTGGCGGAAAGAAAACGTTTTTGTACAACTTCATATAAATAGCTGTAACTTTTGATAGAAGACTCATATATTTATAGCTTTATCTTATAGACTTCAATATCCCCGTGCTGGGCAAACGGGTTGTGCAGCTGTTTGAGGTAAGATTTTCAAGTTATTCACATAATGAAAACATATACTTTGTTTCGGGCGAGTTCCCCATTCAAATGCACGGAAATCGCAAGAAATGCACTGTCTTGACGAAATAAAGCGTTTTTGTACAACTTCATATACATAGCTATAACTTTTGATAGAAGACTCAGACACACATATTTATGGCTTTATCTTATAGACTTCAATATCCCCGTGCTGGGCAAACAGGTTTTGCAGCTGTTTGAGGTAAGATTTTCAAGTTATTTACATAATGAAAACATATACTTTGTTTTGGGCGAGTTCCCCATTCAAATGCATGGAAATCGCAAGAAATGCACTGTCTTGACGAAATAAAGCGTTTTTGTACAACTTCATAAACATAGCTATAACTTTTGATAGAAGACTCAGACACATATATTTATGGCTTTATCTTATAGACTTCAATATCCCCGTGCTGGGCAAACAGGTTTTGCAGCTGTTTGAGCTAAGATTTTCAAGTTATTCACATAATGAAAACCTATACTTTGTTTCGGGCGAGTTCCCAATTCAAATGCATGTACCGTATTTCCCGGACTACAAAGCGCATCTGAATATTAGCCGCACAAGCTAAAATCAGGAGAAAATCCTGTTTTGTACATACATTAGCCGCACCTGACTAAAAGCCGCAGGTGTTTCAATGTTGACTTATCATATGTAAGAGAATATGCGCAAAGGGAATTGTCAGGAAAGAGATGGCTGTTTGGAGACACACCCCTTTTATTAATATTTTGAAAAACAAGTTATGGGTACATATTTGCACAACTTTTTAGGTATATGTAAAAGTAGCGGTAATTACAAGTACGAAACATGTACTGTGCTTCATAAATGAGTAACAAATGTAGTACATAACAATAACCTACAGCACACCAGAAAAATTGATTCGGACTACCTTTTAGGCTCAGGTGTATGGGGCGCCGTTTGTAAAGTGAAACATGCTGAAATTAACGGCAACATTTTTCCACATTTAGCTCAAAACAAGTCATTTTTTTTACAACATTTAGTAAAATATTTGTAACTTTTCATATTAAAAACAGAATTTTAAATGTTAAATCTAAATGTTAAATATTCAATCTAAATGTTAAATGTTAAATCTAAATATTATATTTAAATCTAAATGTTAAATTTAAATATTATATTTAAATCTAAATCTAAATGTTAAATCTAAATGTTAAATGTTAAATCTAAATATTATATTTAAATCTAAATGTTAAATGTTAAATCTAAATATTATATTTAAATCTAAATCTAAATGTTATATCTAAATGTTAAATCTAAATATTATATTTAAATCTAAATGTTAAATCTAAATGTTTAGGCTAACATGCAAATTTATTGCACGGATCAGCGGAAATACCAAAATAAAAGCTTTCCAAAAACCTCTGGTGCAAAAGTGTGCCGGTAGTGGTCAGACACGTTCTCACTCCCAAAGCGTAATAATTTTCGCTAGGTGACAAATTGTCAACATTTTATGCTTTGGGGTACCCAACACGTTCCTAAATTACGGCATTGGAAAAAGGAGAGCACCTGAGAACCGTTTGGACTCAATCTACACATGTTCGTTCATTTTCTAAAAATCGATTTGGAAAACACTATTTTACGTAATTTAACTGCTAGTTAAGGTTAGGAATAAGGTTATAGTTAGGGATAAGGTTAGGTTTAGGGCTGGAACACATGGCTGAAACGTCTATTATGGCGGGACCGTCATTCCACTGGAATTCAGCCATAACCCGACCATGAGAAAGCACGTCCGGCGATTTAGCTGAAAACATCGGAAGATCCGTTTTGTCGGCCATCCAAAGGTTCAGCAGTAGTGCACTCTTAGCAGCTGCAGTCTTCACTTCACAATCGCTGCAGCACATGTCCAGCAAAATCGCTGGACATGCTCGTAGGCAAGAAGTGAAGCAGCACATGGCGGGGAGAAGTGAGGAGGAGAACAGACACAATTTTGCACCGGAGGTTTTCGGGAAGCTTTTATTTTGGTATTTCCGTTGATCCGTACAATAAATTTGCATATTAGCCTAAATATTTAGGTTTAACTTTTAACATTTAGCATTTAGATTTAACATTTAGATTTAGATTTAACATTTAACATTTAGATTTAACTTTTAACATTTAGATTTAACATTTAACATTTAGATTTAAACATAACATTTAGATTTAACATTTAACATTTAGATTTAACATTTAACATTTAGATTTAACATTTAACATTTAGATTTAACTTTTAACATTTAGATTTAACATTTAACATTTAGATTTAATATTTAACATTTAGATTTAACATTTAGATTTAAATCTAATATTTAGATTTAATATTTAACATTTGATGAAAAGTTACAAATATTTTACTAAATGTTGTAAAAAATTACTCGAAACAATATGTTTTTGTAAGGTTTTGAGCTAAATGTGGAAAAATGTTGCCGTTAATTTCAGCATGTTTCACTTTACAAACAGCGCCCCATACAGGTGCAGTGACATGGCTTTAACAAGAAGAAAAGTCAGTCATTCACCACCATCTTCCTGCGCACTAAAACCACCAAAGTCCTCTTCTCCAGTGTCGGAAGCGAACAGGCTCAGGGTGGCTTCGTCATCCACTCTCAGCTTCTTTCCTTCGTTGTCACTTTCAAAACCAAAGAAATCCTCGTTGTCAGTGTCAGAGTCGAACACCCTCAGAGGGCCGTGGTGTCCTCCTCTCCATCGTGCAGCAGTCCAGCCCTTCGAAATCCGTTGGTGACCATGGCACTATGTTGCACTATGTTGCCTGGCGGATGGACATGTGACCAACATACTGTGTGTCTGATCACATGCCCTTCCGCCAGGCAACGTAGTGCCGTACAACAGCGGAACAAACAAAACAAATCGTCTTACGATATGACAAAAATCATGGATAATCCATAGAAAAGCCGCACCTGACTAAAAGCCGCAAGGTTCAAAGCTTGTGCAAAAAGTAGCGGCTTATAGCCCGACAATTACGGTAATCGTAAGAAACGCACTGTCTTGACGAAAGAAAGCGTTTGTGTACAACTTCATATAAATAGCTATAACTTTTGATAGAAGACGCAGACATACATATTTACAGCTGTTTGAGCTACAATTTTCAAGTTATTCACATAATGAAAACCTATACTCTTTTTTTAGTGCTAGAAAAGCACTGGCTGCGGTGTAATGTTGATGGAGTCAGCCAGCAACGCAGGCCCTGGTAAAATGTGGATGGCCTTAGCCAGCACAACAGGCCCTGGTGTGGTGATGATGGCCTCACAGGAAGCACTGGCAGTGGTGTAATGTGGATGGCCTCAGCCAGTAGCACAGGCCCTTTGTGTATTGTGGATGGGATCAGCCAGCAACACACGCCCTGGTGAAATGTTGTTGGCCTAAGCCATGAACACAGGCCCTTGTGAAATGTAGATGGCATCAGCTGGCAACATACACCCTGGTGAAATGTAGTTGGCCTCAGCCAGTAGCACAGGCCCTGTTGTAATGTGGATGGACTCATCTAACAACACTGGCCCTGGTGAAATATGGATGGTATTGGTCAGCACCACACACCCTGGTGTATTGTGGATGGCATGAACGAGCAGCAAAAGTCCTGGTGTGGTGAAGATGGACTCCCAGGAAGCAATGGCCCTGGTGTGAAGATGATGGCCTCACAGGGAGCAGTGGCCCTGGTGCAATGTGGATGGCCTCAGCCAGCAACACAGGCCCTTGTGTGGTGAAGATGGCCTCACAAGGAGCGCTGGCCCTGGTGTAATGTGGATGGCATCAGCCAGTTGCTCAGACATTTGTGTATTGTGTTTGGCATTAGCCAACAACAAAGGCCCTGGTGAAATGTAGTTGTTCTCAACCATGAACACAGGCCCTTTTGAAATCTAGTTGGCCCAATCCAGAAGCACAGGACCTGGTGTGGTGGAGATATCCTCACAGGAAGCACTGACCCTGGTGTAATGTGGATGACATCAGCCAGCACCACAGGCCCTGGTGTGGTAATGATGGCCTCACAGGAAGCACTGGCAGTGGTGTAATGTGGATCGCCTCAGCCTACAACACTGGCCCTGGTGTAATGTGGATGGCATCAGCCAGTATCACAGACCCTTGTGTATTGTGGATGTCATCAGCCAGCAATAGAAGCCCTGGTGAAATGTGGATGGTTTCGGACAGCAACACTGACCCTGGTGTAATGTGGAAGACATCAGCCAGTATCACAGGCCCTTGTGTATTGTGGTTGTCATCAGCCAGCAACACAAGCCATTGTGAAATGTGGATGGTTTCGGACAGCACCACTGGCCCTGGTGTAATGTGGAAGACATCAGCCAGTAGCACAGGCCTTTGTGTATTGTGGACGGAATCCTGACAGCAACACACGCCCTGGTGAAATGTTGGTGGCCTCAGCCATGAACACAGTCCCTGGTGAAATGTAGATGGCCTCAGCCAGTAGCACAGGCCCTGGTGTAATGTGGATGGACTCATCTAACAACACTGGCCCTGGTGTAATGCGGATTGTATAAGCCAGCATCACAGGCTCTGGTGTAATGTGGATGGTATATGCCAGCATCACAGGCCCTCGTGCAATGTGGATGGCCTCAGCCAGCACCACAGGCCCTGGTGTGGTGATGATGGCATCAGCCAGTATCACAGGCCCTTGTGTATTGTGGATGTCATCAGCCAGCAACACAAGCCCTGGTGAAATTTCGATGGTTTCGGACAGCACCACCGGCCCTAGTGTAATGTGGATTACCTCAGCCAGCACCACAGGCCCTGGTGTGGTGATGATGGTCTCACAGGAAGCACTGGCCGTGGTGTAATGTGGATGGAATCAGCCAGTAGCACAAGCCCTCGTGTAATGTGGATGGCATGAGCCAGCAGCACAGGCCCTAGTGTTGTGAATATGGCCTCACAGGGAGCAGTGGACCTGCTGATATGTGGATTGCATCAGCCAATATCACAGGCCCGTGCGTATTGTGGATGTCATAAGCAAACAACAAAGGCCCTTGTGAAATGTGGATGGTAACGGCCAAAAGCACAGGAACTGGTGTAATGTACATGGTATCAACGAGTAGCACAGGCCCTGGTGAAATGTAGTTGGCCTAAACCAGAAACACAGGCCCTGGTTAAATGTGGATGGCATCAGCCAGAAACACAGGCCCTGGTGTGGTGATGATGGCCTCACAGGGAGCACTGGCAGTCGTGTAATTTGGATCGCCTCAGCCAACAACACTGGCCCTTGTGTATTGTGGATGGCATCAGCCAGCAGCAACACAAGCCCTGGTAAAATGTGTTTGGTATCCGCAAGCATCACAGTCCCTGGTGTAATGTGAATGGCCTCAGCCAGCACCACAGGCGCTGGTGTGGTGATGATGGCCTCACAGGGAGCACTGGCAGTCATGTAATTTGGATCGCCTCAGCCAACAACACTGGCCCTTGTGTATTGTGAATGGCATCAGCCAGCACCACCGGCCCTGGTGTAATGTGGAAGACATCAGCCAGTAGCACAGGCCTTTGTGTATTGTGGACAGGATCAACCAGCAAAACGCCCTGATGAAATGTTTGTGGTCTCAGCTGGCAACATACACCCTGGTGAAATGTAGTTGGCCTCAGCCAGTAGCACAGGCCCTGTTGTAATGTGGAGAGCCTCATCTTATAGCACTGGCCCTGGTGAAATATGGATGGTATTGGTCAGCACCACACAACCTGGTGTAATGTGGATGGCATCAACGAGCAGCAGAAGCCCTGGTGTGGTGAAGATGGACTCCCAGGAAGCAATGGCCCTGGTGTAATGTCGATGGAATCAGCCAGTAGCACAAGCCCTTGTGTATTGTGGATGGCATCAGCCAGCAACGCAGGCCCTGGTAAAATGTAGATGGTATCAGCTAACAGTACAGGCCCTGGTGTGATGAATAAGGCCTCACAGGAAGCACAGGCCCTGGTGCAATGTGGATTTCCTAAGCCAGCAACACAGGCCCTGGTGTGGTGAAGATGGCCTCACAGGGAACACTTGCCCTGCTGCAATGTGGATTGCATCAGCCAGTAGCATAGGCCCTTGTGTATTGTGGATAGCATCAGCCAGCAACACAGGCTCTGGTAAAAATGTGGATGGTAACGGCCAAAACCATAGGCCCTGGTGTAATGGGCATGACATGAACAAGTAGCACAGGCCCTGGTGAAATGTAGTTGGCCTCAGCCAGTAGCACAGGTCCTGGTGTAATGTGGATGGCATGAGTCAGCAACGCAGGCCCTGGTGAAATGAGGATGGTATGAGCCAGCAGCACAGGCCCTGGTGTGGTGAATATGGCCTCACAGGGAGCAGTGGCCCTGGTGCAATGTGAATGGCATCATCTAGTAGCACAGGCCTTTTTATATTGTGGATGGGATCAGCCACCAACACAGGCCCTTGTGTATTGTGGTTGTCATCAGCCAGCAACACAAGCCATTGTGAAATGTGGATGGTTTCGGACAGCACCACTGGCCCTGGTGTAATGTGGAAGACATCAGCCAGTAGCACAGGCCTTTGTGTATTGTGGACGGAATCCTGACAGCAACACACGCCCTGGTGAAATGTTGGTGGCCTCAGCCATGAACACAGTCCCTGGTGAAATGTAGATGGCCTCAGCCAGTAGCACAGGCCCTGGTGTAATGTGGATGGACTCATCTAACAACACTGGCCCTGGTGTAATGCGGATTGTATAAGCCAGCATCACAGGCTCTGGTGTAATGTGGATGGTATATGCCAGCATCACAGGCCCTCGTGCAATGTGGATGGCCTCAGCCAGCACCACAGGCCCTGGTGTGGTGATGATGGCATCAGCCAGTATCACAGGCCCTTGTGTATTGTGGATGTCATCAGCCAGCAACACAAGCCCTGGTGAAATTTCGATGGTTTCGGACAGCACCACCGGCCCTAGTGTAATGTGGATTACCTCAGCCAGCACCACAGGCCCTGGTGTGGTGATGATGGTCTCACAGGAAGCACTGGCCGTGGTGTAATGTGGATGGAATCAGCCAGTAGCACAAGCCCTCGTGTAATGTGGATGGCATGAGCCAGCAGCACAGGCCCTAGTGTTGTGAATATGGCCTCACAGGGAGCAGTGGACCTGCTGATATGTGGATTGCATCAGCCAATATCACAGGCCCGTGCGTATTGTGGATGTCATAAGCAAACAACAAAGGCCCTTGTGAAATGTGGATGGTAACGGCCAAAAGCACAGGAACTGGTGTAATGTACATGGTATCAACGAGTAGCACAGGCCCTGGTGAAATGTAGTTGGCCTAAACCAGAAACACAGGCCCTGGTTAAATGTGGATGGCATCAGCCAGAAACACAGGCCCTGGTGTGGTGATGATGGCCTCACAGGGAGCACTGGCAGTCGTGTAATTTGGATCGCCTCAGCCAACAACACTGGCCCTTGTGTATTGTGGATGGCATCAGCCAGCAGCAACACAAGCCCTGGTAAAATGTGTTTGGTATCCGCAAGCATCACAGTCCCTGGTGTAATGTGAATGGCCTCAGCCAGCACCACAGGCGCTGGTGTGGTGATGATGGCCTCACAGGGAGCACTGGCAGTCATGTAATTTGGATCGCCTCAGCCAACAACACTGGCCCTTGTGTATTGTGAATGGCATCAGCCAGCACCACCGGCCCTGGTGTAATGTGGAAGACATCAGCCAGTAGCACAGGCCTTTGTGTATTGTGGACAGGATCAACCAGCAAAACGCCCTGATGAAATGTTTGTGGTCTCAGCTGGCAACATACACCCTGGTGAAATGTAGTTGGCCTCAGCCAGTAGCACAGGCCCTGTTGTAATGTGGAGAGCCTCATCTTATAGCACTGGCCCTGGTGAAATATGGATGGTATTGGTCAGCACCACACAACCTGGTGTAATGTGGATGGCATCAACGAGCAGCAGAAGCCCTGGTGTGGTGAAGATGGACTCCCAGGAAGCAATGGCCCTGGTGTAATGTCGATGGAATCAGCCAGTAGCACAAGCCCTTGTGTATTGTGGATGGCATCAGCCAGCAACGCAGGCCCTGGTAAAATGTAGATGGTATCAGCTAACAGTACAGGCCCTGGTGTGATGAATAAGGCCTCACAGGAAGCACAGGCCCTGGTGCAATGTGGATTTCCTAAGCCAGCAACACAGGCCCTGGTGTGGTGAAGATGGCCTCACAGGGAACACTTGCCCTGCTGCAATGTGGATTGCATCAGCCAGTAGCATAGGCCCTTGTGTATTGTGGATGGCATCAGCCAGCAACACAGGCTCTGGTAAAAATGTGGATGGTAACGGCCAAAACCATAGGCCCTGGTGTAATGGGCATGACATGAACAAGTAGCACAGGCCCTGGTGAAATGTAGTTGGCCTCAGCCAGTAGCACAGGTCCTGGTGTAATGTGGATGGCATGAGTCAGCAACGCAGGCCCTGGTGAAATGAGGATGGTATGAGCCAGCAGCACAGGCCCTGGTGTGGTGAATATGGCCTCACAGGGAGCAGTGGCCCTGGTGCAATGTGAATGGCATCATCTAGTAGCACAGGCCTTTTTATATTGTGGATGGGATCAGCCACCAACACAGGCCCTGGTGAAATGTAGTTGGCCTCAGCCATGACCACAGGCCCTGGTGAAATGTGGATGGTATCAGCAAGTAGCAGAGGCCCTTGTTCATTGTGGATAGCAACAGCCAGCAACATTCGCCCTGATGAAATTTAGCTGGCCTCAGCCAGTTGCACAGGCCCTGGTGTAATGTGGATGGCATCAGCAAGTAGCAGAGGCCCTTGTTCATTGTGGATAGCAACAGCCAGCAACATTCGCCCTGGTGAAATGTAGCTGGCCTCAGCCAGTTGCACAGGCCCTGGTGTAATGTGGATGGTATCAGCAGGCAAAGCAGGCTCTGGTGAAATGTAGATGGCCTCAGAAGGTATGACAAGCCCTGGTCAATTGTAGTTGGCCTCAGCCAGTAGCACAGGTCCTGTTATAATGTCGATGGCCTCACCTAAATATACAATCATGTGCATGATATCGGCTGCTTTAAACTTTTGATA
The DNA here is from genome assembly GCF_057382275.1 of Copadichromis virginalis. Taxonomy (NCBI): domain Eukaryota; kingdom Metazoa; phylum Chordata; class Actinopteri; order Cichliformes; family Cichlidae; genus Copadichromis; species Copadichromis virginalis. The sequence continues at coordinate 11,275,536 of NC_140629.1, forward strand.
GAAGCTTTAAAACCTGTTTGCCCAACACGGGGATATTGACGTCTATAAGATAAAGCCAGAAATATGTGTGTCTGAGTCTTCTATCAAAAGTTGCAGCTATTTATATGAAGTTGTACAAAAATGCTTTATTTCGTCAAGACAGTGCGTTTCTTACGATTACATGCATTTGAATGGGGAACTCACCCGAAAAAAGTATAAGTTTTCATTATGTGAATAACTTGAAAATCTTAGCTCAAACAGCTGCAAAACCTGTTTGCCCAGCACGGGGACATTGAGGTCTATAAGATAAAGCCATAAATATGTGTGTCAGAGTCTTCTATAAAAAGTTACAGCTATTTATATGAAGTTGTACAAAAACGCTTTCTTTCGCCAAGACACTGCATTTCCTCACTGTTACATACATTTGAATGGGTAACTCGCCCGAAACGAAGTAAAGGTTTTCATTATGTGAATAACTTGAAAATCTTAGCTCAAACAGCTGCAAAACCTGTTTGCCCAGCACGGGAATATTGAAGTCTATAAGATAAAGCCATAAATATGTGTGTCTGAGTCTTCTATCAAAAGTTACAGCTATTTATATGAAGTTGTACAAAAGCGCTTTCTTTCGTCAAGACAGTGTGTTTCTCACTGTTACATGCATTTGAATGGGGAACTCGCCAGAAAAAAAGCATAAGTTTTCATTACGTGAATAAGTTGAAAATCTTAGCTCACACAGCTGCAAAACCTGTTTGCCCAGAACGGGGATATTGAAGTCTATAAGATAAAGCCAGATATATGTGTCTGAGTCTTCTATCAAAATTTACCATATTTTCACGACCATAAGACGCACTGTACTAAAAGGCGCAGTCTCAGTTATGTGCGTCATTACTGTATTTAACACACACATAAGGCGCACTGGATCATAGGGCGCAGACAAGTATCGTATGCGTATTTAAAAATAAAGCGGGAGCAAACCCGAGTTCGGTACCTTACTCACATTTTTATTACCAGTAATCATCATCATCAACAACACACAAGCATACAAGTGTGCATATTTAAAAAATAAAGCAGGAGCAAAACAAAGTTTGGTACTCACATTTTTATCATCAATCAAACCTATCGAACTCCTCATCCTCTGTGTCTGAATTGAACAGCTGCGCTAAATCTCCACCAAACATGCCAAGTTCACTTTCTTCACTGTCAGAGTCACTTTCCGTGCCGTGCGGCTCCTTGGAAATGATGCCAGCTTTTGCGAAAGCTCGAACAACAGTGCCAGCAGACATGTTAGCCCAAGCATCTACAATCCATTGGCAAATTGTGGCGTGACTCGCCCGGCGCTGCCTTCCACTCTTGGTGAAACTGTGGTCTCCATCGGTCATCCATCGCTCCCAGGCCGCTCGCAGCCTTACTTTGAACGGGCGGTTCACACCGATGTCCAGCAGTTGGAGTTCCTTTGTCAGGCCTCCCGGAATGACAGCAAGCTCACAGTTCATTTGTTTCACTAGTTTTTTCACATCGGCTGTGAGATGGGCACGCATAGAGTCACAGATTAAGAGCGATGGTGATGCGTGGAAAAAACCACCTGGTCTCCTTACATACACCTCCCTCAGCCACTCTTTCATCATTTCCTCATCCATCCAGCCCTTTTCATTTGCCTTAATGATGATTCCTGCTGGAAACTTCTCTTTAGGCAAAGTCTTTCGCTTAAAAATCACCATAGGCGGCAGTTTCTGTCCATTAGCATGGCAGCCAAGCACAACAGTAAAAGAAGACTTTTCATACCCCGTTGTGCGTATAGTTACCGTGCTGGTCCCCTTCTTCTCCACAGTGTGACTCACCGGGATGTCAAAAGTGAGCGGGACCTCGTCAATGTTTGTGATGTGGCTGGGCTGGATGTTTTTGTCGCCGATGTGTTTGCTGCAGTAGGAGTGGAAGATGGCCAGCTTTTCATTATAATCCGCTGGAAGTTGCTGCGCTACCGTAGTCCTGGTCCGGATGGAAAAATGGCACCGTTTCATAAAACGAAAGCACCAAGACGGACCTCCTTGGAAATGTTCAATGTTCATCTCTTCAGCTAGTGAAACTGCTTTTAGCCGAATGGTGACCGTCGAAACGCTTCTCCCGCTTTGCTCGATGATCCACCGCTTGAGTCTTTCGTCCAACTCGGGCCACCTCGCCTTATGTCCGCGGAAACTCAGCTGCATTTTCTTGACCTGCCGGAGCTTGTTTTCTAGCTTCCTCCATTTGCGAACCATCGATTCGTTAATCTTAAATTCTCTCGCCGCTGCTCGATTTCCATGTTCCTCCGCGTAGCTGATGGCCTTCAGTTTAAACTGTGCTTCGTAAGCGTGTCTCTTTGCCATTTTCAGGGTTGTTAAAACAACGATGTCCTGCATAATGCACATACCTGTTCTTTTATACAGGTATGTGTGATAAAGTCAACGCATACACTTCACCCTTTAGCGTTCTCATGGTGTTTTCTTTTTTTCTTTTTTTTCTTCTAAATGACATCAGAAACAGCAGTATGCGACATTACGTGATGGCAGAGCTTCAGTTCATCCTTTGTCATTTTTTTTTTTTTTTTTTTTTTTTTTTAATAAATAGGACAGGGGGAATGAATGAGAGAGAGAGGGGGAGAGAAAGAAAGAAAACCAAAGGGGAGAAGAGACGGTGAGAAGGGGGGGGAAGAGAGACAAAAAAAAAAAAAAAAAACCTCCTGGGTCACCTGTATGGAGAAAAAAACAAAAAACAAACAAACAAACAAAAACAAACAGAGGAGACAGCAAACAACAAAGAGCAACATAATAATAGAGAAAACAAAGCACCATCACAATAAACTAGCTAGTCATAGATATCAGTATTTACTAAGTAATAAACGATATTGTGCAGCACGCAAGATAGACAGCGCACAGTGTGCTTTGAGGCAGCAGCCAAGAAAGCTTTAGTCCGCGTCTGTGAATACCCATGTGTGCATACCTGTGTGGATCAGCATGCTTGCATTCCAAAGGTTTCTCCATGTAATGATCTGCTAGGGAGTGTGGGGGGGCCACAGCCCCGTCCTCCAGGGTGTGAAGCGGGTATGGAGGAGATCAAAACTCCAGAAATCAAGAGGCCCCCAGAACACAAGAGACCATGGAAGACCAACAGAGGGGCAGCCGCGCCACTGTCCCAGTAAGAGCTGAGGAGAGTCCCAGAGTCCCCACCTCAGGCCCTCCAAGGTTTGGAGGCCTATCTCCACCCACCACCACTTCCCCTGCCGGTGGCGGACTCCCTCAGGTGTCGGTGTGTTGGTGGTTCTTTGTGTCTGGGGGTGGGCGTCCGGGTACACACCGGCTCACTCCTTGGCGGCCGCTTGTCGGGTCCTGGGGCCTGGGGCTCGCTCGGGCCCCTTTGGAGGTGGGGTGCCCCCGGCCTCTCGGCCTAGGGCTCGGTCACTCAGGCGCAGCTGGGGGCCGGCGGAGCTCACGGGCGCGTCACTGCAACTCCCCCTAACTTCTGCTCCGCGGCTGCTGGGCGAGCCCTCATCTGGGACTCTTCTCATGGTGTTTTCTACTACGGCCTCATTACAACACACAGGGCGCACTGCGCTATAGGGCGCGCCGTACGTTTTGAAGAAAATCTAAGACTTTTAAGTGCGCCTTATGGTTGTGAAAATATGGTATATGAAGTTGTACAAAAACGCTTTCTTTCATCAAGACAGTGCGTTTCTTGCGATTTCTATGCATTTGAATGGCTAACTCGCCCGAAACAAAGTATAGGTTTTCATTATGTGAATAACTTGAAAATCTTAGCTCACACAGCTTTAAAACCTGTTTGCCCAGCACGGGGGATATTGAAGTCTATAAGATAAAGCCAGAAACATGTGTGTCTGAGTCTTCTATCAAAAGTTACAGCTATTTATATGAAGTTGTACAAAAAGGCTTTCTTTCGTCAAAACAGTGCATTTCGGGCGATTTCTATGCGTTTAAATGGGGAACTCACCCAAAACAAAGTATAGGTTTTCATTATGTGAATAACTTTAAAATCTTAGATCAAACAGCTGCAAAACCTGTTTGCCCAGCACGGGGATATTGAAGTCTATAAGATAAAGCCAAAAATATGTGTGTCTGAGTCTTCTATCAAAAGTTACAGCTATTTATATGAAGTTGTACAAAAATGCTTTATTTCATCAAGACAGTGCGTTTCTCAGGATTTCTATGCATTTGAATGGGGAACTCGCCCGAAACAAAGTATATGTTTTCATTATGTGAATAACTTGAAAATCTTAGCTCAAACAGCTGCAAAACCTGTTTGCCCAGCACGGGAATATTGAATTCAATAAGATAAAGCCATGAATACAAATATCTGAGTTTTCTATCAAAAGTTGCAGCTATTTATATGAAGTTGTACAAAAACGCCTTATTTCGTCAAGACAATGCGTTTCTTGCGATTTCTATGCATTTGAATGGGGAACTCGCCGGAAAAAAAGTATAGGTTTTCATTATGTGAATAACTTGAAAATCTTAGCTCAAACGGCTTTAAAACCTGTTTGCCCAGCACGGGGATATTGAATTCTATAAGATAAAGCCATGAATACAAATATCTGAGTTTTCTATCAAAAGTTACAGCTATTTATATGAAGTTGTACAAAAAGGCTTTCTTTCGCCAAGACAGTGCGTTTCCCACTGTTACATGCATTTGAATGGGGAATTCGCCGGAAAAAAAGTATAGGTTTTCATTATGTGAATAACTTGAAAATCTTAGCTCAAACAGCTTTAAAACCTGTTTCCCCCGTACGGGGATATTGAAGTCTATAAGATAAAGCCATAAATATGTGTGTCTGAGTCTTCTATCAAAAGTTACAGCTATTTATATGAAGTTGTACAAAAATGCTTTATTTCGTCAAGACAGTGCGTTTCTTGCGATTTCTATGCATTTGAATGGCTAACTCGCCCGAAACAAAGTATAGGTTTTCATTATGTGAATATCTTGAAAATCTTAGCTCAGACAGCTCCAAAACCTGTTTGCCCAGCACGGGGATATTGAATTCTATAAGATAAAGCCATGAATACGTATATCTGAGTTTTCTATCAAAAGTTACAGCTATTTATATGAAGTTGTACAAAAAGGCTTTATTTCGTCAACACAGTGCGTTTCTAACTGTTACATGCATTTGAATGGGGAACTCGCCCGAAATAAAGTATAGGTTTTCATTATGTTAATAACTTGAAAATCTTAGCTCAAACGGCTGCAAAACTTGTTTGCCCAGCACGGGGATATTGAGTTCTATAAGATAAAGCCATAAACATGTTTGTCTGAGTCTTCTATCAAAAGTTACAGCGATTTATATGAAGTTGTACAAAAACGCTTTATTTCGCCAAGACAGTGTGTTTCTCACTGTTACATGCATTTGAATGGGAAACTCACCCGAGACAAAGTATAGGTTTTCATTATGTGAATAATTTTAAAATCTTAGCTCAAACGGCTGCAAAACCTGTTTGCCCAGCACGGGGATATTGAGTTCTATAAGATAAAGCCATAAACATGTTTGTCTGAGTCTTCTATCAAAAGTTACAGCGATTTATATGAAGTTGTACAAAACGCTTTCTTTCGCCAAGACAGTGTGTTTCTCACTGTTACATGCATTTGAATGGGAAACTCACCCGAGACAAAGTATAGGTTTTCATTATGTGAATAATTTTAAAATCTTAGCTCAAACGGCTGCAAAACCTGTTTGCCCAGCACGGGGATATTGAGTTCTATAAGATAAAGCCATAAACATGTTTGTCTGAGTCTTCTATCAAAAGTTACAGCGATTTATATGAAGTGGTTGAAAAACGCTTTCTTTCGCCAAGACAGTGTGTTTCTCACTGTTACATGCATTTGAATGGGAAACTCACCCGAGACAAAGTATAGGTTTTCATTATGTGAATAATTTTAAAATCTTAGCTCAAACGGCTGCAAAACCTGTTTGCCCAGCACGGGGATATTGAGTTCTATAAGATAAAGCCATAAACATGTTTGTCTGAGTCTTCTACCAAAAGTTACAGCGATTTATATGAAGTGGTTGAAAAACGCTTTCTTTCGCCAAGACAGTGTGTTTCTCACTGTTACATGCATTTGAATGGGGAACTCGACCGAAACAAAGTATAGGTTTTCATTATGTGAATAATTTTAAAATCTTAGCTCAAACGGCTGCAAAACCTGTTTGCCCAGCACGGGGATATTGAGTTCTATAAGATAAAGCCATAAACATGTTTGTCTGAGTCTTCTATCAAAAGTTACAGCGATTTATATGAAGTTGTTCAAAAACGCTTTATTTCGCCAAGACAATGCGTTTCTCACTGTTACATGCATTTGAATGGGAAACTCGCCCGAGACAAAGTATAGGTTTTCATTATGTGAATAATTTTAAAATCTTAGCTCAAACGGCTGCAAAACCTGTTTGCCCAGCACGGGGACATTGAGTTCTATAAGATAAAGCCATAAACTGTGCTGTCCCCTCTTCTCTTCACCCTGTACACCTCTGACTTCTGCTACAACTCTGAATTATGCCATATTCAGAAGTTTGCAGATGACACGGCCATCATGGGGTGTATCTGGGATGATCAGGAAGAGGAGTACAGAAGTCTGGTGAGGAACTTTGTCGCATGGAGTCACACAAACCACCTGCAACTCAACACCTCAAAGACTAAGGAACTGGTTGTGGACTTCGGGAGGTCCAGAGAAGGTCCACTGCCAGTTCAGATAGAGGGGGAGGAGGTGGAGGTGGTCAACAAGTACAAGTACCTCGGGCTGTGGGTGGACAATAAACTGGACTGGTCATGCAACACAGAGCACCTGTATAAAAAAGCCCAAAGCCGACTGTACTTCCTCAGGAGGCTGAGGTCTTTTAACATCTGCAGGAAGCTCCTGAGGATGTTTTACCAGTCAGTGGTTGCTGGAGTACTTTTCTATGCTGTGGTGTGCTGGGGGAGCAGCACAGCAAAGAGGGACTCATCCAGGCTGGAGAAACTGATCAGGAGGGCTAGCTCTGTGGTCGGCATGAAGCTGGACACTCTGGTGACAGTGGCAGAGAAAAGGACATTAAAGAAACTGATGGACATTATGGACAATGCTGGGCATCCTCTGCACACGGCCATAAACAACCAGAAGAGTCTGTTCAGTGACAGGTTGCTTCTCCCCAAGACAAGAACTAACAGACTTAAAAACTCCTTTGTCCCACACGCCATCAGACTGTTTAACTCCTCTCTGGAGGGGAGAGGGAGGGGAAACAGGAGGACAAAGGAGGGGGGAACAACTAAGCTGTAGTGCCTCTGCACCTCACTGTACAATACCTTGTGCAATACTTTTTGTAAATAGTCAACAGTGCAATAGACTCAATACTTGAAATGTGCAATTCACTTGTATTTTTATTTTTTATTCCTATTTATTCTATTTATCCCCTTTGTATATTTTATTTATATTTGTCTCTGTATTTATATATGTGTGTGTGTGTGTGTGTGTGTGTGTGTGTGTGTGTGTGTGTGTGTGTGTGTGTGTGTGTATATATATATATATATATATATAACAGTTCTGTAACTGTAACTTCGGTCGTTGCTGTGCTTTTTTTGGAAGTCGAATTTCCCAGAGGAACCCACCCGAGGGATTAATAAAGTTCTATCTTATCTTATCTTATCTTATCTTAAACATGTGTGTCTGAGTCTTCCATCAAAAGTTACAGCGATTTATATGAAGTTGTTCAAAAACGCTTTATTTCGCCAAGACAATGCGTTTCTCACTGTTACATGCATTTGAATGGGAAACTCACCTGAAACAAAGTATAGGCTTTCATTATGTGAATAATTTTAAAATCTTAGCTCAAACGGCTGCAAAACCTGTTCTGTTTGCCCAGCACGGGGATATTGAGTTCTATAAGATAAAGCCATAAACATGTTTGTCTGAGTCTTCTATCAAAAGTTACAGCGATTTATATGAAGTTGTTCAAAAACGCTTTATTTCGCCAAGACAATGCGTTTCTCACTGTTACATGCATTTGAATGGGAAACTCGCCTGAAACAAAGTATAGGTTTTCATTATGTGAATAATTTTAAAATCTTAGCTCAAACGGCTGCAAAACCTGTTTGCCCAGCACGGGGACATTGAGTTCTATAAGATAAAGCCATAAACATGTGTGTCTGAGTCTTCCATCAAAAGTTACAGCGATTTATATGAAGTTGTTCAAAAACGCTTTCTTTCGCCAAGACAATGCGTTTCTCACTGTTACATGCATTTGAATGGGAAACTCGCCTGAAACAAAGTATAGGTTTTCATTATGTGAATAATTTTAAAATCTTAGCTCAAACGGCTGCAAAACCTGTTTGCCCAGCACGGGGATATTGAGTTCTATAAGATAAAGCCATAAACATGTTTGTCTGAGTCTTCTATCAAAAGTTACAGCGATTTATATGAAGTGGTTGAAAAACGCTTTATTTCGCCAAGACAGTGTGTTTCTCAATGTTACATGCATTTGAATGGGAAACTCACCCGAGACTAAGTATAGGTTTTCATTATGTGAATAATTTTAAAATCTTAGCTCAAACGGCTGCAAAACCTGTTTGCCCAGCACGGGGATATTGAGTTCTATAAGATAAAGCCATAAACATGTTTGTCTGAGTCTTCTATCAAAAGTTACAGCGATTTATATGAAGTTGTACGAAAACGCTTTATTTCGCCAAGACAATGCGTTTCTCACTGTTACATGCATTTGAGTGGGAAACTCGCCTGAAACAAAGTATAGGTTTTCATTATGTGAATAATTTTAAAATCTTAGCTCAAACGGCTGCAAAACCTGTTTGCCCAGCACGGGGATATTGAGTTCTATAAGATAAAGCCATAAACATGTTTGTCTGAGTCTTCTATCAAAAGTTACAGCGATTTATATGAAGTGGTTGAAAAACGCTTTCTTTCGCCAAGACAGTGTGTTTCTCACTGTTACATGCATTTGAATGGGAAACTCGCCTGAAACAAAGTATAGGTTTTCATTATGTGAATAATTTTAAAATCTTAGCTCAAACGGCTGCAAAACCTGTTTGCCCAGCACGGGGATATTGAGTTCTATAAGATAAAGCCATAAACATGTGTGTCTGAGTCTTCCATCAAAAGTTTCAGCGATTTATATGAAGTTGTTCAAAAACGCTTTATTTCGCCAAGACAATGCGTTTCTCACTGTTACATGCATTTGAATGGGAAACTCGCCTGAAACAAAGTATAGGTTTTCATTATGTGAATAATTTTAAAATCTTAGCTCAAACGGCTGCAAAACCTGTTTGCCCAGCACGGGGATATTGAGTTCTATAAGATAAAGCCATAAACATGTTTGTCTGAGTCTTCTATCAAAAGTTACAGCGATTTATATGAAGTTGTTCAAAAACGCTTTATTTCGCCAAGACAATGCGTTTCTCACTGTTACATGCATTTGAATGGGAAACTCGCCTGAAACAAAGTATAGGTTTTCATTATGTGAATAATTTTAAAATCTTAGCTCAAACGGCTGCAAAACCTGTTTGCAGCACGGGGACATTGAGTTCTATAAGATAAAGCCATAAACATGTGTGTGAGTCTTCCATCAAAAGTTACAGCGATTTATATGAAGTTGTTCAAAAACGCTTTCTTTCGCCAAGACAATGCGTTTCTCACTGTTACATGCATTTGAATGGGAAACTCGCCTGAAACAAAGTATAGGTTTTCATTATGTGAATAATTTTAAAATCTTAGCTCAAACGGCTGCAAAACCTGTTTGCCCAGCACGGGGATATTGAGTTCTATAAGATAAAGCCATAAACATGTTTGTCTGAGTCTTCTATCAAAAGTTACAGCGATTTATATGAAGTTGTTCAAAAACGCTTTCTTTCGCCAAGACAATGCGTTTCTCACTGTTACATGCATTTGAATGGGAAACTCGCCTGAAACAAAGTATAGGTTTTCATTATGTGAATAATTTTAAAATCTTAGCTCAAACGGCTGCAAAACCTGTTTGCCCAGCACGGGGATATTGAGTTCTATAAGATAAAGCCATAAACATGTTTGTCTGAGTCTTCTATCAAAAGTTACAGCGATTTATATGAAGTTGTACGAAAACGCTTTATTTCGCCAAGACAGTGTGTTTCTCACTGTTACATGCATTTGAGTGGGAAACTCGCCTGAAACAAAGTATAGGTTTTCATTATGTGAATAATTTTAAAATCTTAGCTCAAACGGCTGCAAAACCTGTTTGCCCAGCACGGGGATATTGAGTTCTATAAGATAAAGCCATAAACATGTTTGTCTGAGTCTTCTATCAAAAGTTACAGCGATTTATATGAAGTGGTTGAAAAACGCTTTCTTTCGCCAAGACAGTGTGTTTCTCACTGTTACATGCATTTGAATGGGAAACTCGCCTGAAACAAAGTATAGGTTTTCATTATGTGAATAATTTTAAAATCTTAGCTCAAACGGCTGCAAAACCTGTTTGCCCAGCACGGGGATATTGAGTTCTATAAGATAAAGCCATAAACATGTGTGTCTGAGTCTTCCATCAAAAGTTTCAGCGATTTATATGAAGTTGTTCAAAAACGCTTTATTTCGCCAAGACAATGCGTTTCTCACTGTTACATGCATTTGAATGGGAAACTCGCCTGAAACAAAGTATAGGTTTTCATTATGTGAATAATTTTAAAATCTTAGCTCAAACGGCTGCAAAACCTGTTTGCCCAGCACGGGGATATTGAGTTCTATAAGATAAAGCCATAAACATGTTTGTCTGAGTCTTCTATCAAAAGTTACAGCGATTTATATGAAGTTGTTCAAAAACGCTTTCTTTCGCCAAGACAGTGTGTTTCTCACTATTACGTGCATTTGAATGGGAAACTCGCCTGAAACAAAGTATAGGTTTTCATTATGTGAATAATTTTGAAATCTTAGCTCAAACGGCTGTAAAACCTGTTTGCCCAGCACGGGGATATTGAGTTCTATAAGATAAAGCCATAAACATGTGTTTCTGAGTCTTCTATCAAAAGTTACAGCGATTTATATGAAGTTGTACGAAAATGCTTTATTTCGCCAAGACACTGTGTTTCTCACTGTTACATGCATTTGAATGGGAAACTCGCCTGAAACAAAGTATAGGTTTTCATTATGTGAATAATTTTAAAATCTTAGCTCAAACGGCTGCAAAACCTGTTTGCCCAGCACGGGGATATTGAGTTCTATAAGATAAAGCCATAAACATGTGTGTCTGAGTCTTCCATCAAAAGTTTCAGCGATTTATATGAAGTTGTTCAAAAACGCTTTATTTCGCCAAGACAATGCGTTTCTCACTGTTACATGCATTTGAATGGGAAACTCGCCTGAAACAAAGTATAGGTTTTCATTATGTGAATAATTTTAAAATCTTAGCTCAAACGGCTGCAAAACCTGTTTGCCCAGCACGGGGATATTGAGTTCTATAAGATAAAGCCATAAACATGTTTGTCTGAGTCTTCTATCAAAAGTTACAGCGATTTATATGAAGTTGTTCAAAAACGCTTTATTTCGCCAAGACAATGCGTTTCTCACTGTTACATGCATTTGAATGGGAAACTCGCCTGAAACAAAGTATAGGTTTTCATTATGTGAATAATTTTAAAATCTTAGCTCAAACGGCTGCAAAACCTGTTTGCAGCACGGGGACATTGAGTTCTATAAGATAAAGCCATAAACATGTGTGTGAGTCTTCCATCAAAAGTTACAGCGATTTATATGAAGTTGTTCAAAAACGCTTTATTTCGCCAAGACAATGCGTTTCTCACTGTTACATGCATTTGAATGGGAAACTCGCCTGAAACAAAGTATAGGTTTTCATTATGTGAATAATTTTAAAATCTTAGCTCAAACGGCTGCAAAACCTGTTTGCCCAGCACGGGGATATTGAGTTCTATAAGATAAAGCCATAAACATGTTTGTCTGAGTCTTCTATCAAAAGTTACAGCGATTTAAATGAAGTTGTACGAAAACGCTTTATTTCGCCAAGACAATGCGTTTCTCACTGTTACATGCATTTGAATGGGAAACTCGCCTGAAACAAAGTATAGGTTTTCATTATGTGAATAATTTTAAAATCTTAGCTCAAACGGCTGCAAAACCTGTTTGCCCAGCACGGGGATATTGAGTTCTATAAGATAAAGCCATAAACATGTTTGTCTGAGTCTTCTATCAAAAGTTACAGCGATTTATATGAAGTTGTTCAAAAACGCTTTCTTTCGCCAAGACAATGCGTTTCTCACTGTTACATGCATTTGAATGGGAAACTCGCCTGAAACAAAGTATAGGTTTTCATTATGTGAATAATTTTAAAATCTTAGCTCAAACGGCTGCAAAACCTGTTTGCAGCACGGGGACATTGAGTTCTATAAGATAAAGCCATAAACATGTGTGTCTGAGTCTTCCATCAAAAGTTACAGCGATTTATATGAAGTTGTTCAAAAACGCTTTATTTCGCCAAGACAATGCGTTTCTCACTGTTACATGCATTTGAATGGGAAACTCGCCTGAAACAAAGTATAGGTTTTCATTATGTGAATAATTTTAAAATCTTAGCTCAAACGGCTGCAAAACCTGTTTGCCCAGCACGGGGATATTGAGTTCTATAAGATAAAGCCATAAACATGTTTGTCTGAGTCTTCTATCAAAAGTTACAGCGATTTAAATGAAGTTGTACGAAAACGCTTTATTTCGCCAAGACAATGCGTTTCTCACTGTTACATGCATTTGAATGGGAAACTCGCCTGAAACAAAGTATAGGTTTTCATTATGTGAATAATTTTAAAATCTTAGCTCAAACGGCTGCAAAACCTGTTTGCCCAGCACGGGGATATTGAGTTCTATAAGATAAAGCCATAAACATGTTTGTCTGAGTCTTCTATCAAAAGTTACAGCGATTTATATGAAGTTGTTCAAAAACGCTTTCTTTCGCCAAGACAATGCGTTTCTCACTGTTACATGCATTTGAATGGGAAACTCGCCTGAAAAAAAGTATAGGTTTTCATTATGTGAATAATTTTAAAATCTTAGCTCAAACGGCTGCAAAACCTGTTTGCAGCACGGGGACATTGAGTTCTATAAGATAAAGCCATAAACATGTGTGTCTGAGTCTTCCATCAAAAGTTACAGCGATTTATATGAAGTTGTTCAAAAACGCTTTATTTCGCCAAGACAATGCGTTTCTCACTGTTACATGCATTTGAATGGGAAACTCGCCTGAAACAAAGTATAGGTTTTCATTATGTGAATAATTTTAAAATCTTAGCTCAAACGGCTGCAAAACCTGTTTGCCCAGCACGGGGATATTGAGTTCTATAAGATAAAGCCATAAACATGTTTGTCTGAGTCTTCTATCAAAAGTTACAGCGATTTATATGAAGTGGTTGAAAAACGCTTTATTTCGCCAAGACAGTGTGTTTCTCACTGTTACATGCATTTGAGTGGGAAACTCGCCTGAAACAAAGTATAGGTTTTCATTATGTGAATAATTTTAAAATCTTAGCTCAAACGGCTGCAAAACCTGTTTGCCCAGCACGGGGATATTGAGTTCTATAAGATAAAGCCATAAACATGTTTGTCTGAGTCTTCTATCAAAAGTTACAGCGATTTATATGAAGTGGTTGAAAAACGCTTTCTTTCGCCAAGACAGTGTGTTTCTCACTGTTACATGCATTTGAATGGGAAACTCGCCTGAAACAAAGTATAGGTTTTCATTATGTGAATAATTTTAAAATCTTAGCTCAAACGGCTGCAAAACTTGTTTGCCCAGCACGGGGATATTGAGTTCTATAAGATAAAGCCATAAACATGTTTGTCTGAGTCTTCTATCAAAAGTTACAGCGATTTATATGAAGTTGTTCAAAAACGCTTTATTTCGCCAAGACAATGCGTTTCTCACTGTTACATGCATTTGAATGGGAAACTCGCCTGAAACAAAGTATAGGTTTTCATTATGTGAATAATTTTAAAATCTTAGCTCAAACGGCTGCAAAACCTGTTTGCAGCACGGGGACATTGAGTTCTATAAGATAAAGCCATAAACATGTGTGTGAGTCTTCCATCAAAAGTTACAGCGATTTATATGAAGTTGTTCAAAAACGCTTTATTTCGCCAAGACAATGCGTTTCTCACTGTTACATGCATTTGAATGGGAAACTCGCCTGAAACAAAGTATAGGTTTTCATTATGTGAATAATTTTAAAATCTTAGCTCAAACGGCTGCAAAACCTGTTTGCCCAGCACGGGGATATTGAGTTCTATAAGATAAAGCCATAAACATGTTTGTCTGAGTCTTCTATCAAAAGTTACAGCGATTTATATGAAGTTGTTCAAAAACGCTTTCTTTCGCCAAGACAGTGTGTTTCTCACTATTACGTGCATTTGAATGGGAAACTCGCCTGAAACAAAGTATAGGTTTTCATTATGTGAATAATTTTGAAATCTTAGCTCAAACGGCTGTAAAACCTGTTTGCCCAGCACGGGGATATTGAGTTCTATAAGATAAAGCCATAAACATGTGTTTCTGAGTCTTCTATCAAAAGTTACAGCGATTTATATGAAGTTGTACGAAAATGCTTTATTTCGCCAAGACACTGTGTTTCTCACTGTTACATGCATTTGAATGGGAAACTCGCCTGAAACAAAGTATAGGTTTTCATTATGTGAATAATTTTAAAATCTTAGCTCAAACGGCTGCAAAACCTGTTTGCCCAGCACGGGGATATTGAGTAAGATAAAGCCATAAACATGTGTGTCTGAGTCTTCCTTCAAAAGTTTCAGCGATTTATATGAAGTTGTTCAAAAACGCTTTATTTCGCCAAGACAATGCGTTTCTCACTGTTACATGCATTTGAATGGGAAACTCGCCTGAAACAAAGTATAGGTTTTCATTATGTGAATAATTTTAAAATCTTAGCTCAAACGGCTGCAAAACCTGTTTGCCCAGCACGGGGATATTGAGTTCTATAAGATAAAGCCATAAACATGTTTGTCTGAGTCTTCTATCAAAAGTTACAGCGATTTATATGAAGTTGTTCAAAAACGCTTTATTTCGCCAAGACAATGCGTTTCTCACTGTTACATGCATTTGAATGGGAAACTCGCCTGAAACAAAGTATAGGTTTTCATTATGTGAATAATTTTAAAATCTTAGCTCAAACGGCTGCAAAACCTGTTTGCAGCACGGGGACATTGAGTTCTATAAGATAAAGCCATAAACATGTGTGTGAGTCTTCCATCAAAAGTTACAGCGATTTATATGAAGTTGTTCAAAAACGCTTTATTTCGCCAAGACAATGCGTTTCTCACTGTTACATGCATTTGAATGGGAAACTCGCCTGAAACAAAGTATAGGTTTTCATTATGTGAATAATTTTAAAATCTTAGCTCAAACGGCTGCAAAACCTGTTTGCCCAGCACGGGGATATTGAGTTCTATAAGATAAAGCCATAAACATGTTTGTCTGAGTCTTCTATCAAAAGTTACAGCGATTTATATGAAGTTGTTCAAAAACGCTTTCTTTCGCCAAGACAGTGTGTTTCTCACTATTACGTGCATTTGAATGGGAAACTCGCCTGAAACAAAGTATAGGTTTTCATTATGTGAATAATTTTGAAATCTTAGCTCAAACGGCTGTAAAACCTGTTTGCCCAGCACGGGGATATTGAGTTCTATAAGATAAAGCCATAAACATGTGTTTCTGAGTCTTCTATCAAAAGTTACAGCGATTTATATGAAGTTGTACGAAAATGCTTTATTTCGCCAAGACACTGTGTTTCTCACTGTTACATGCATTTGAATGGGAAACTCGCCTGAAACAAAGTATAGGTTTTCATTATGTGAATAATTTTAAAATCTTAGCTCAAACGGCTGCAAAACCTGTTTGCCCAGCACGGGGATATTGAGTTCTATAAGATAAAGCCATAAACATGTGTGTCTGAGTCTTCCATCAAAAGTTTCAGCGATTTATATGAAGTTGTTCAAAAACGCTTTATTTCGCCAAGACAATGCGTTTCTCACTGTTACATGCATTTGAATGGGAAACTCGCCTGAAACAAAGTATAGGTTTTCATTATGTGAATAATTTTAAAATCTTAGCTCAAACGGCTGCAAAACCTGTTTGCCCAGCACGGGGATATTGAGTTCTATAAGATAAAGCCATAAACATGTTTGTCTGAGTCTTCTATCAAAAGTTACAGCGATTTATATGAAGTTGTTCAAAAACGCTTTATTTCGCCAAGACAATGCGTTTCTCACTGTTACATGCATTTGAATGGGAAACTCGCCTGAAACAAAGTATAGGTTTTCATTATGTGAATAATTTTAAAATCTTAGCTCAAACGGCTGCAAAACCTGTTTGCAGCACGGGGACATTGAGTTCTATAAGATAAAGCCATAAACATGTGTGTGAGTCTTCCATCAAAAGTTACAGCGATTTATATGAAGTTGTTCAAAAACGCTTTCTTTCGCCAAGACAGTGTGTTTCTCACTATTACGTGCATTTGAATGGGAAACTCGCCTGAAACAAAGTATAGGTTTTCATTATGTGAATAATTTTGAAATCTTAGCTCAAACGGCTGTAAAACCTGTTTGCCCAGCACGGGGATATTGAGTTCTATAAGATAAAGCCATAAACATGTGTTTCTGAGTCTTCTATCAAAAGTTACAGCGATTTATATGAAGTTGTACGAAAATGCTTTATTTCGCCAAGACACTGTGTTTCTCACTGTTACATGCATTTGAATGGGAAACTCGCCTGAAACAAAGTATAGGTTTTCATTATGTGAATAATTTTAAAATCTTAGCTCAAACGGCTGCAAAACCTGTTTGCCCAGCACGGGGATATTGAGTTCTATAAGATAAAGCCATAAACATGTGTGTCTGAGTCTTCTATCAAAAGTTACAGCGATTTATATGAAGTTGTACGAAAACGCTTTATTTCGCCAAGACAATGTGTTTCTCACTGTTACATGCATTTGAATGGGAAACTCGCCCGAGACAAAGTATAGGTTTTCATTATGTGAATAATTTTAAAATCTTAGCTCAAACGGCTGCAAAACCTGTTTGCCCAGCATGGGGATATTGAGTTCTATAAGATAAAGCCATAAACATGTTTGTCTGAGTCTTCTATCAAAAGTTACAGCGATTTATATGAAGTTGTACGAAAACGCTTTATTTCGCCAAGACAATGCGTTTCTCACTGTTACATGCATTTGAATGGGAAACTCGCCTGAAACAAAGTATAGGTTTTCATTATGTGAATAATTTTAAAATCTTAGCTCAAACGGCTGCAAAACCTGTTTGCCCAGCACGGGGATATTGAGTTCTATAAGATAAAGCCATAAACATGTGTGTCTGAGTCTTCCATCAAAAGTTTCAGCGATTTATATGAAGTTGTTCAAAAACGCTTTATTTCGCCAAGACAATGCGTTTCTCACTGTTACATGCATTTGAATGGGAAACTCGCCTGAAACAAAGTATAGGTTTTCATTATGTGAATAATTTTAAAATCTTAGCTCAAACGGCTGCAAAACCTGTTTGCCCAGCACGGGGATATTGAGTTCTATAAGATAAAGCCATAAACATGTTTGTCTGAGTCTTCTATCAAAAGTTACAGCGATTTATATGAAGTTGTTCAAAAACGCTTTATTTCGCCAAGACAATGCGTTTCTCACTGTTACATGCATTTGAATGGGAAACTCGCCTGAAACAAAGTATAGGTTTTCATTATGTGAATAATTTTAAAATCTTAGCTCAAACGGCTGCAAAACCTGTTTGCAGCACGGGGACATTGAGTTCTATAAGATAAAGCCATAAACATGTGTGTGAGTCTTCCATCAAAAGTTACAGCGATTTATATGAAGTTGTTCAAAAACGCTTTATTTCGCCAAGACAATGCGTTTCTCACTGTTACATGCATTTGAATGGGAAACTCGCCTGAAACAAAGTATAGGTTTTCATTATGTGAATAATTTTAAAATCTTAGCTCAAACGGCTGCAAAACCTGTTTGCCCAGCACGGGGATATTGAGTTCTATAAGATAAAGCCATAAACATGTTTGTCTGAGTCTTCTATCAAAAGTTACAGCGATTTATATGAAGTTGTTCAAAAACGCTTTCTTTCGCCAAGACAGTGTGTTTCTCACTATTACGTGCATTTGAATGGGAAACTCGCCTGAAACAAAGTATAGGTTTTCATTATGTGAATAATTTTGAAATCTTAGCTCAAACGGCTGTAAAACCTGTTTGCCCAGCACGGGGATATTGAGTTCTATAAGATAAAGCCATAAACATGTGTTTCTGAGTCTTCTATCAAAAGTTACAGCGATTTATATGAAGTTGTACGAAAATGCTTTATTTCGCCAAGACACTGTGTTTCTCACTGTTACATGCATTTGAATGGGAAACTCGCCTGAAACAAAGTATAGGTTTTCATTATGTGAATAATTTTAAAATCTTAGCTCAAACGGCTGCAAAACCTGTTTGCCCAGCACGGGGATATTGAGTTCTATAAGATAAAGCCATAAACATGTGTGTCTGAGTCTTCCATCAAAAGTTTCAGCGATTTATATGAAGTTGTTCAAAAACGCTTTATTTCGCCAAGACAATGCGTTTCTCACTGTTACATGCATTTGAATGGGAAACTCGCCTGAAACAAAGTATAGGTTTTCATTATGTGAATAATTTTAAAATCTTAGCTCAAACGGCTGCAAAACCTGTTTGCAGCACGGGGACATTGAGTTCTATAAGATAAAGCCATAAACATGTGTGTGAGTCTTCCATCAAAAGTTACAGCGATTTATATGAAGTTGTTCAAAAACGCTTTATTTCGCCAAGACAATGCGTTTCTCACTGTTACATGCATTTGAATGGGAAACTCGCCTGAAACAAAGTATAGGTTTTCATTATGTGAATAATTTTAAAATCTTAGCTCAAACGGCTGCAAAACCTGTTTGCCCAGCACGGGGATATTGAGTTCTATAAGATAAAGCCATAAACATGTTTGTCTGAGTCTTCTATCAAAAGTTACAGCGATTTATATGAAGTTGTTCAAAAACGCTTTCTTTCGCCAAGACAGTGTGTTTCTCACTATTACGTGCATTTGAATGGGAAAGTCGCCTGAAACAAAGTATAGGTTTTCATTATGTGAATAATTTTGAAATCTTAGCTCAAACGGCTGTAAAACCTGTTTGCCCAGCACGGGGATATTGAGTTCTATAAGATAAAGCCATAAACATGTTTGTCTGAGTCTTCTATCAAAAGTTACAGCGATTTATATGAAGTTGTACGAAAATGCTTTATTTCGCCAAGACACTGTGTTTCTCACTGTTACATGCATTTGAATGGGAAACTCGCCTGAAACAAAGTATAGGTTTTCATTATGTGAATAATTTTAAAATCTTAGCTCAAACGGCTGCAAAACCTGTTTGCCCAGCACGGGGATATTGAGTTCTATAAGATAAAGCCATAAACATGTGTGTCTGAGTCTTCTATCAAAAGTTACAGCGATTTATATGAAGTTGTACGAAAACGCTTTATTTCGCCAAGACAGTGTGTTTCTCACTGTTACATGCATTTGAATGGGAAACTCGCCCGAGACAAAGTATAGGTTTTCATTATGTGAATAATTTTAAAATCTTAGCTCAAACGGCTGCAAAACCTGTTTGCCCAGCACGGGGATATTGAGTTCTATAAGATAAAGCCATAAACATGTTTGTCTGAGTCTTCTATCAAAAGTTACAGCGATTTATATGAAGTTGTACGAAAACGCTTTATTTCGCCAAGACAGTGTGTTTCTCACTGTTACATGCATTTGAATGGGAAACTCGCCTGAAACAAAGTATAGGTTTTCATTATGTGAATAATTTTAAAATCTTAGCTCAAACGGCTGCAAAACCTGTTTGCCCAGCACGGGGATATTGCGTTCTATAAGATAAAGCCATAAACATGTTTGTCTGAGTCTTCTATCAAAAGTTACAGCGATTTATATGAAGTGGTTGAAAAACGCTTTCTTTCGCCAAGACAGTGTGTTTCTCACTGTTACATGCATTTGAATGGGAAACTCGCCTGAAACAAAGTATAGGTTTTCATTATGTGAATAATTTTAAAATCTTAGCTCAAACGGCTGCAAAACCTGTTTGCCCAGCACGGGGATATTGAGTTCTATAAGATAAAGCCATAAACATGTTTGTCTGAGTCTTCTATCAAAAGTTACAGCGATTTATATGAAGTTGTTCAAAAACGCTTTATTTCGCCAAGACAATGCGTTTCTCACTGTTACATGCATTTGAATGGGAAACTCGCCTGAAACAAAGTATAGGTTTTCATTATGTGAATAATTTTAAAATCTTAGCTCAAACGGCTGCAAAACCTGTTTGCAGCACGGGGATATTGAGTTCTATAAGATAAAGCCATAAACATGTGTGTCTGAGTCTTCCATCAAAAGTTACAGCGATTTATATGAAGTTGTTCAAAAACGCTTTATTTCGCCAAGACAATGCGTTTCTCACTGTTACATGCATTTGAATGGGAAACTCGCCTGAAACAAAGTATAGGTTTTCATTATGTGAATAATTTTAAAATCTTAGCTCAAACAGCTGCAAAACCTGTTTGCCCAGCACGGGGATATTGAGTTCTATAAGATAAAGCCATAAACATGTTTGTCTGAGTCTTCTATCAAAAGTTACAGCGATTTATATGAAGTGGTTGAAAAACGCTTTCTTTCGCCAAGACAGTGTGTTTCTCACTGTTACATGCATTTGAATGGGAAACTCGCCTGAAACAAAGTATAGGTTTTCATTATGTGAATAATTTTAAAATCTTAGCTCAAACGGCTGCAAAACCTGTTTGCCCAGCACGGGGACATTGAGTTCTATAAGATAAAGCCATAAACTGTGCTGTCCCCTCTTCTCTTCACCCTGTACACCTCTGACTTCTGCTACAACTCTGAATTATGCCATATTCAGAAGTTTGCAGATGACACGGCCATCATGGGGTGTATCTGGGATGATCAGGAAGAGGAGTACAGAAGTCTGGTGAGGAACTTTGTCGCATGGAGTCACACAAACCACCTGCAACTCAACACCTCAAAGACTAAGGAACTGGTTGTGGACTTCGGGAGGTCCAGAGAAGGTCCACTGCCAGTTCAGATAGAGGGGGAGGAGGTGGAGGTGGACAATAAACTGGACTGGTCATGCAACACAGAGCACCTGTATAAAAAAGCCCAAAGCCGACTGTACTTCCTCAGGAGGCTGAGGTCTTTTAACATCTGCAGGAAGCTCCTGAGGATGTTTTACCAGTCAGTGGTTGCTGGAGTACTTTTCTATGCTGTGGTGTGCTGGGGGAGCAGCACAGCAAAGAGGGACTCATCCAGGCTGGAGAAACTGATCAGGAGGGCTAGCTCTGTGGTCGGCATGAAGCTGGACACTCTGGTGACAGTGGCAGAGAAAAGGACATTAAAGAAACTGATGGACATTATGGACAATGCTGGGCATCCTCTGCACACGGCCATAAACAACCAGAAGAGTCTGTTCAGTGACAGGTTGCTTCTCCCCAAGACAAGAACTAACAGACTTAAAAACTCCTTTGTCCCACACGCCATCAGACTGTTTAACTCCTCTCTGGAGGGGAGAGGGAGGGGAAACAGGAGGACAAAGGAGGGGGGAACAACTAAGCTGTAGTGCCTCTGCACCTCACTGTACAATACCTTGTGCAATACTTTTTGTAAATAATCAACAGTGCAATAGACTCAATACTTGAAATGTGCAATTCACTTGTATTTTTATTTTTTATTCCTATTTATTCTATTTATCCCCTTTGTATATTTTATTTATATTTGTCTCTGTATTTATATATGTGTGTGTGTGTGTGTGTGTGTGTGTGTGTGTGTGTGTGTGTGTGTGTGTGTGTGTGTGTGTGTGTGTGTGTGTGTGTGTATATATAACAGTTCTGTAACTGTAACTTCGGTCGTTGCTGTGCTTTTTTTGGAAGTCGAATTTCCCAGAGGAACCCACCCGAGGGATTAATAAAGTTCTATCTTATCTTATCTTATCTTATCTTATCTTAAACATGTGTGTCTGAGTCTTCCATCAAAAGTTACAGCGATTTATATGAAGTTGTTCAAAAACGCTTTATTTCGCCAAGACAATGCGTTTCTCACTGTTACATGCATTTGAATGGGAAACTCGCCTGAAACAAAGTATAGGTTTTCATTATGTGAATAATTTTAAAATCTTAGCTCAAACGGCTGAAAAACCTGTTCTGTTTGCCCAGCACGGGGATATTGAGTTCTATAAGATAAAGCCATAAACATGTTTGTCTGAGTCTTCTATCAAAAGTTACAGCGATTTATATGAAGTTGTTCAAAAACGCTTTATTTCGCCAAGACAATGCGTTTCTCACTGTTACATGCATTTGAATGGGAAACTCGCCTGAAACAAAGTATAGGTTTTCATTACGTGAATAATTTTAAAATCTTAGCTCAAACGGCTGCAAAACCTGTTTGCCCAGCACGGGGATATTGAGTTCTATAAGATAAAGCCATAAACATGTTTGTCTGAGTCTTCTATCAAAAGTTACAGCGATTTATATGAAGTGGTTGAAAAACGCTTTCTTTCGCCAAGACAGTGTGTTTCTCACTGTTACATGCATTTGAATGGGAAACTCGCCTGAAACAAAGTATAGGTTTTCATTATGTGAATAATTTTAAAATCTTAGCTCAAACGGCTGAAAAACCTGTTCTGTTTGCCCAGCACGGGGATATTGAGTTCTATAAGATAAAGCCATAAACATGTTTGTCTGAGTCTTCTATCAAAAGTTACAGCGATTTATATGAAGTTGTTCAAAAACGCTTTATTTCGCCAAGACAATGCGTTTCTCACTGTTACATGCATTTGAATGGGAAACTCGCCTGAAACAAAGTATAGGTTTTCATTACGTGAATAATTTTAAAATCTTAGCTCAAACGGCTGCAAAACCTGTTTGCCCAGCACGGGGATATTGAGTTCTATAAGATAAAGCCATAAACATGTTTGTCTGAGTCTTCTATCAAAAGTTACAGCGATTTATATGAAGTGGTTGAAAAACGCTTTCTTTCGCCAAGACAGTGTGTTTCTCACTGTTACATGCATTTGAATGGGAAACTCGCCTGAAAAAAAGTATAGGTTTTCATTATGTGAATAATTTTAAAATCTTAGCTCAAACGGCTGCAAAACCTGTTTGCCCAGCACGGGGACATTGAGTTCTATAAGATAAAGCCATAAACATGTGTGTCTGAGTCTTCCATCAAAAGTTTCAGCGATTTATATGAAGTTGTTCAAAAACGCTTTATTTCGCCAAGACAATGCGTTTCTCACTGTTACATGCATTTGAATGGGAAACTCGCCTGAAACAAAGTATAGGTTTTCATTATGTGAATAATTTTAAAATCTTAGCTCAAACGGCTGCAAAACCTGTTTGCCCAGCACGGGGATATTGAGTTCTATAAGATAAAGCCATAAACATGTTTGTCTGAGTCTTCTATCAAAAGTTACAGCGATTTATATGAAGTGGTTGAAAAACGCTTTCTTTCGCCAAGACAGTGTGTTTCTCACTGTTACGTGCATTTGAATGGGAAACTCGCCTGAAACAAAGTATAGGTTTTCATTATGTGAATAATTTTGAAATCTTAGCTCAAACGGCTGTAAAACCTGTTTGCCCAGCACGGGGATATTGAGTTCTATAAGATAAAGCCATAAACATGTGTTTCTGAGTCTTCTATCAAAAGTTACAGCGATTTATATGAAGTTGTACGAAAATGCTTTATTTCGCCAAGACACTGTGTTTCTCACTGTTACGTGCATTTGAATGGGAAACTCGCCCGAAACAAAGTATAGGTTTTCATTATGTGAATAATTTTAAAATCTTAGCTCAAACGGCTGAAAAACCTGTTCTGTTTGCCCAGCACGGGGATATTGAGTTCTATAAGATAAAGCCATAAACATGTTTGTCTGAGTCTTCTATCAAAAGTTACAGCGATTTATATGAAGTTGTTCAAAAACGCTTTATTTCGCCAAGACAATGCGTTTCTCACTGTTACATGCATTTGAATGGGAAACTCGCCTGAAACAAAGTATAGGTTTTCATTACGTGAATAATTTTAAAATCTTAGCTCAAACGGCTGCAAAACCTGTTTGCCCAGCACGGGGATATTGAGTTCTATAAGATAAAGCCATAAACATGTTTGTCTGAGTCTTCTATCAAAAGTTACAGCGATTTATATGAAGTGGTTGAAAAACGCTTTCTTTCGCCAAGACAGTGTGTTTCTCACTGTTACATGCATTTGAATGGGAAACTCGCCTGAAACAAAGTATAGGTTTTCATTATGTGAATAATTTTAAAATCTTAGCTCAAACGGCTGCAAAACCTGTTTGCCCAGCACGGGGATATTGCGTTCTATAAGATAAAGCCATAAACATGTTTGTCTGAGTCTTCTATCAAAAGTTACAGCGATTTATATGAAGTTGTTCAAAAACGCTTTATTTCGCCAAGACAATGCGTTTCTCACTGTTACATGCATTTGAATGGGAAACTCGCCTGAAACAAAGTATAGGTTTTCATTATGTGAATAATTTTAAAATCTTAGCTCAAACGGCTGCAAAACCTGTTTGCAGCACGGGGACATTGAGTTCTATAAGATAAAGCCATAAACATGTGTGTGAGTCTTCCATCAAAAGTTACAGCGATTTATATGAAGTTGTTCAAAAACGCTTTATTTCGCCAAGACAATGCGTTTCTCACTGTTACATGCATTTGAATGGGAAACTCGCCTGAAACAAAGTATAGGTTTTCATTATGTGAATAATTTTAAAATCTTAGCTCAAACGGCTGCAAAACCTGTTTGCCCAGCACGGGGATATTGAGTTCTATAAGATAAAGCCATAAACATGTTTGTCTGAGTCTTCTATCAAAAGTTACAGCGATTTATATGAAGTTGTTCAAAAACGCTTTCTTTCGCCAAGACAGTGTGTTTCTCACTATTACGTGCATTTGAATGGGAAACTCGCCTGAAACAAAGTATAGGTTTTCATTATGTGAATAATTTTGAAATCTTAGCTCAAACGGCTGTAAAACCTGTTTGCCCAGCACGGGGATATTGAGTTCTATAAGATAAAGCCATAAACATGTGTTTCTGAGTCTTCTATCAAAAGTTACAGCGATTTATATGAAGTTGTACGAAAATGCTTTATTTCGCCAAGACACTGTGTTTCTCACTGTTACATGCATTTGAATGGGAAACTCGCCTGAAACAAAGTATAGGTTTTCATTATGTGAATAATTTTAAAATCTTAGCTCAAACGGCTGCAAAACCTGTTTGCCCAGCACGGGGATATTGAGTTCTATAAGATAAAGCCATAAACATGTGTGTCTGAGTCTTCCATCAAAAGTTTCAGCGATTTATATGAAGTTGTTCAAAAACGCTTTATTTCGCCAAGACAATGCGTTTCTCACTGTTACATGCATTTGAATGGGAAACTCGCCTGAAACAAAGTATAGGTTTTCATTATGTGAATAATTTTAAAATCTTAGCTCAAACGGCTGCAAAACCTGTTTGCAGCACGGGGACATTGAGTTCTATAAGATAAAGCCATAAACATGTGTGTGAGTCTTCCATCAAAAGTTACAGCGATTTATATGAAGTTGTTCAAAAACGCTTTATTTCGCCAAGACAATGCGTTTCTCACTGTTACATGCATTTGAATGGGAAACTCGCCTGAAACAAAGTATAGGTTTTCATTATGTGAATAATTTTAAAATCTTAGCTCAAACGGCTGCAAAACCTGTTTGCCCAGCACGGGGATATTGAGTTCTATAAGATAAAGCCATAAACATGTTTGTCTGAGTCTTCTATCAAAAGTTACAGCGATTTATATGAAGTTGTTCAAAAACGCTTTCTTTCGCCAAGACAGTGTGTTTCTCACTATTACGTGCATTTGAATGGGAAAGTCGCCTGAAACAAAGTATAGGTTTTCATTATGTGAATAATTTTGAAATCTTAGCTCAAACGGCTGTAAAACCTGTTTGCCCAGCACGGGGATATTGAGTTCTATAAGATAAAGCCATAAACATGTTTGTCTGAGTCTTCTATCAAAAGTTACAGCGATTTATATGAAGTTGTACGAAAATGCTTTATTTCGCCAAGACACTGTGTTTCTCACTGTTACATGCATTTGAATGGGAAACTCGCCTGAAACAAAGTATAGGTTTTCATTATGTGAATAATTTTAAAATCTTAGCTCAAACGGCTGCAAAACCTGTTTGCCCAGCACGGGGATATTGAGTTCTATAAGATAAAGCCATAAACATGTGTGTCTGAGTCTTCTATCAAAAGTTACAGCGATTTATATGAAGTTGTACGAAAACGCTTTATTTCGCCAAGACAGTGTGTTTCTCACTGTTACATGCATTTGAATGGGAAACTCGCCCGAGACAAAGTATAGGTTTTCATTATGTGAATAATTTTAAAATCTTAGCTCAAACGGCTGCAAAACCTGTTTGCCCAGCACGGGGATATTGAGTTCTATAAGATAAAGCCATAAACATGTTTGTCTGAGTCTTCTATCAAAAGTTACAGCGATTTATATGAAGTTGTACGAAAACGCTTTATTTCGCCAAGACAGTGTGTTTCTCACTGTTACATGCATTTGAATGGGAAACTCGCCTGAAACAAAGTATAGGTTTTCATTATGTGAATAATTTTAAAATCTTAGCTCAAACGGCTGCAAAACCTGTTTGCCCAGCACGGGGATATTGCGTTCTATAAGATAAAGCCATAAACATGTTTGTCTGAGTCTTCTATCAAAAGTTACAGCGATTTATATGAAGTGGTTGAAAAACGCTTTCTTTCGCCAAGACAGTGTGTTTCTCACTGTTACATGCATTTGAATGGGAAACTCGCCTGAAACAAAGTATAGGTTTTCATTATGTGAATAATTTTAAAATCTTAGCTCAAACGGCTGCAAAACCTGTTTGCAGCACGGGGACATTGAGTTCTATAAGATAAAGCCATAAACATGTGTGTGAGTCTTCCATCAAAAGTTACAGCGATTTATATGAAGTTGTTCAAAAACGCTTTATTTCGCCAAGACAATGCGTTTCTCACTGTTACATGCATTTGAATGGGAAACTCGCCTGAAACAAAGTATAGGTTTTCATTATGTGAATAATTTTAAAATCTTAGCTCAAACGGCTGCAAAACCTGTTTGCCCAGCACGGGGATATTGAGTTCTATAAGATAAAGCCATAAACATGTTTGTCTGAGTCTTCTATCAAAAGTTACAGCGATTTATATGAAGTTGTTCAAAAACGCTTTCTTTCGCCAAGACAGTGTGTTTCTCACTATTACGTGCATTTGAATGGGAAAGTCGCCTGAAACAAAGTATAGGTTTTCATTATGTGAATAATTTTGAAATCTTAGCTCAAACGGCTGTAAAACCTGTTTGCCCAGCACGGGGATATTGAGTTCTATAAGATAAAGCCATAAACATGTTTGTCTGAGTCTTCTATCAAAAGTTACAGCGATTTATATGAAGTGGTTGAAAAACGCTTTCTTTCGCCAAGACAGTGTGTTTCTCACTGTTACATGCATTTGAATGGGAAACTCGCCTGAAACAAAGTATAGGTTTTCATTATGTGAATAATTTTAAAATCTTAGCTCAAACGGCTGCAAAACCTGTTTGCCCAGCACGGGGATATTGCGTTCTATAAGATAAAGCCATAAACATGTTTGTCTGAGTCTTCTATCAAAAGTTACAGCGATTTATATGAAGTTGTTCAAAAACGCTTTATTTCGCCAAGACAATGCGTTTCTCACTGTTACATGCATTTGAATGGGAAACTCGCCTGAAACAAAGTATAGGTTTTCATTATGTGAATAATTTTAAAATCTTAGCTCAAACGGCTGCAAAACCTGTTTGCAGCACGGGGACATTGAGTTCTATAAGATAAAGCCATAAACATGTGTGTGAGTCTTCCATCAAAAGTTACAGCGATTTATATGAAGTTGTTCAAAAACGCTTTATTTCGCCAAGACAATGCGTTTCTCACTGTTACATGCATTTGAATGGGAAACTCGCCTGAAACAAAGTATAGGTTTTCATTATGTGAATAATTTTAAAATCTTAGCTCAAACGGCTGCAAAACCTGTTTGCCCAGCACGGGGATATTGAGTTCTATAAGATAAAGCCATAAACATGTTTGTCTGAGTCTTCTATCAAAAGTTACAGCGATTTATATGAAGTTGTTCAAAAACGCTTTCTTTCGCCAAGACAGTGTGTTTCTCACTATTACGTGCATTTGAATGGGAAACTCGCCTGAAACAAAGTATAGGTTTTCATTATGTGAATAATTTTGAAATCTTAGCTCAAACGGCTGTAAAACCTGTTTGCCCAGCACGGGGATATTGAGTTCTATAAGATAAAGCCATAAACATGTGTTTCTGAGTCTTCTATCAAAAGTTACAGCGATTTATATGAAGTTGTACGAAAATGCTTTATTTCGCCAAGACACTGTGTTTCTCACTGTTACATGCATTTGAATGGGAAACTCGCCTGAAACAAAGTATAGGTTTTCATTATGTGAATAATTTTAAAATCTTAGCTCAAACGGCTGCAAAACCTGTTTGCCCAGCACGGGGATATTGAGTTCTATAAGATAAAGCCATAAACATGTGTGTCTGAGTCTTCCATCAAAAGTTTCAGCGATTTATATGAAGTTGTTCAAAAACGCTTTATTTCGCCAAGACAATGCGTTTCTCACTGTTACATGCATTTGAATGGGAAACTCGCCTGAAACAAAGTATAGGTTTTCATTATGTGAATAATTTTAAAATCTTAGCTCAAACGGCTGCAAAACCTGTTTGCAGCACGGGGACATTGAGTTCTATAAGATAAAGCCATAAACATGTGTGTGAGTCTTCCATCAAAAGTTACAGCGATTTATATGAAGTTGTTCAAAAACGCTTTATTTCGCCAAGACAATGCGTTTCTCACTGTTACATGCATTTGAATGGGAAACTCGCCTGAAACAAAGTATAGGTTTTCATTATGTGAATAATTTTAAAATCTTAGCTCAAACGGCTGCAAAACCTGTTTGCCCAGCACGGGGATATTGAGTTCTATAAGATAAAGCCATAAACATGTTTGTCTGAGTCTTCTATCAAAAGTTACAGCGATTTATATGAAGTTGTTCAAAAACGCTTTCTTTCGCCAAGACAGTGTGTTTCTCACTATTACGTGCATTTGAATGGGAAAGTCGCCTGAAACAAAGTATAGGTTTTCATTATGTGAATAATTTTGAAATCTTAGCTCAAACGGCTGTAAAACCTGTTTGCCCAGCACGGGGATATTGAGTTCTATAAGATAAAGCCATAAACATGTTTGTCTGAGTCTTCTATCAAAAGTTACAGCGATTTATATGAAGTTGTACGAAAATGCTTTATTTCGCCAAGACACTGTGTTTCTCACTGTTACATGCATTTGAATGGGAAACTCGCCTGAAACAAAGTATAGGTTTTCATTATGTGAATAATTTTAAAATCTTAGCTCAAACGGCTGCAAAACCTGTTTGCCCAGCACGGGGATATTGAGTTCTATAAGATAAAGCCATAAACATGTGTGTCTGAGTCTTCTATCAAAAGTTACAGCGATTTATATGAAGTTGTACGAAAACGCTTTATTTCGCCAAGACAGTGTGTTTCTCACTGTTACATGCATTTGAATGGGAAACTCGCCCGAGACAAAGTATAGGTTTTCATTATGTGAATAATTTTAAAATCTTAGCTCAAACGGCTGCAAAACCTGTTTGCCCAGCACGGGGATATTGAGTTCTATAAGATAAAGCCATAAACATGTTTGTCTGAGTCTTCTATCAAAAGTTACAGCGATTTATATGAAGTTGTACGAAAACGCTTTATTTCGCCAAGACAGTGTGTTTCTCACTGTTACATGCATTTGAATGGGAAACTCGCCTGAAACAAAGTATAGGTTTTCATTATGTGAATAATTTTAAAATCTTAGCTCAAACGGCTGCAAAACCTGTTTGCCCAGCACGGGGATATTGCGTTCTATAAGATAAAGCCATAAACATGTTTGTCTGAGTCTTCTATCAAAAGTTACAGCGATTTATATGAAGTGGTTGAAAAACGCTTTCTTTCGCCAAGACAGTGTGTTTCTCACTGTTACATGCATTTGAATGGGAAACTCGCCTGAAACAAAGTATAGGTTTTCATTATGTGAATAATTTTAAAATCTTAGCTCAAACGGCTGCAAAACCTGTTTGCCCAGCACGGGGATATTGAGTTCTATAAGATAAAGCCATAAACATGTTTGTCTGAGTCTTCTATCAAAAGTTACAGCGATTTATATGAAGTTGTTCAAAAACGCTTTATTTCGCCAAGACAATGCGTTTCTCACTGTTACATGCATTTGAATGGGAAACTCGCCTGAAACAAAGTATAGGTTTTCATTATGTGAATAATTTTAAAATCTTAGCTCAAACGGCTGCAAAACCTGTTTGCAGCACGGGGATATTGAGTTCTATAAGATAAAGCCATAAACATGTGTGTCTGAGTCTTCCATCAAAAGTTACAGCGATTTATATGAAGTTGTTCAAAAACGCTTTATTTCGCCAAGACAATGCGTTTCTCACTGTTACATGCATTTGAATGGGAAACTCGCCTGAAACAAAGTATAGGTTTTCATTATGTGAATAATTTTAAAATCTTAGCTCAAACAGCTGCAAAACCTGTTTGCCCAGCACGGGGATATTGAGTTCTATAAGATAAAGCCATAAACATGTTTGTCTGAGTCTTCTATCAAAAGTTACAGCGATTTATATGAAGTGGTTGAAAAACGCTTTCTTTCGCCAAGACAGTGTGTTTCTCACTGTTACATGCATTTGAATGGGAAACTCGCCTGAAACAAAGTATAGGTTTTCATTATGTGAATAATTTTAAAATCTTAGCTCAAACGGCTGCAAAACCTGTTTGCCCAGCACGGGGACATTGAGTTCTATAAGATAAAGCCATAAACTGTGCTGTCCCCTCTTCTCTTCACCCTGTACACCTCTGACTTCTGCTACAACTCTGAATTATGCCATATTCAGAAGTTTGCAGATGACACGGCCATCATGGGGTGTATCTGGGATGATCAGGAAGAGGAGTACAGAAGTCTGGTGAGGAACTTTGTCGCATGGAGTCACACAAACCACCTGCAACTCAACACCTCAAAGACTAAGGAACTGGTTGTGGACTTCGGGAGGTCCAGAGAAGGTCCACTGCCAGTTCAGATAGAGGGGGAGGAGGTGGAGGTGGACAATAAACTGGACTGGTCATGCAACACAGAGCACCTGTATAAAAAAGCCCAAAGCCGACTGTACTTCCTCAGGAGGCTGAGGTCTTTTAACATCTGCAGGAAGCTCCTGAGGATGTTTTACCAGTCAGTGGTTGCTGGAGTACTTTTCTATGCTGTGGTGTGCTGGGGGAGCAGCACAGCAAAGAGGGACTCATCCAGGCTGGAGAAACTGATCAGGAGGGCTAGCTCTGTGGTCGGCATGAAGCTGGACACTCTGGTGACAGTGGCAGAGAAAAGGACATTAAAGAAACTGATGGACATTATGGACAATGCTGGGCATCCTCTGCACACGGCCATAAACAACCAGAAGAGTCTGTTCAGTGACAGGTTGCTTCTCCCCAAGACAAGAACTAACAGACTTAAAAACTCCTTTGTCCCACACGCCATCAGACTGTTTAACTCCTCTCTGGAGGGGAGAGGGAGGGGAAACAGGAGGACAAAGGAGGGGGGAACAACTAAGCTGTAGTGCCTCTGCACCTCACTGTACAATACCTTGTGCAATACTTTTTGTAAATAATCAACAGTGCAATAGACTCAATACTTGAAATGTGCAATTCACTTGTATTTTTATTTTTTATTCCTATTTATTCTATTTATCCCCTTTGTATATTTTATTTATATTTGTCTCTGTATTTATATATGTGTGTGTGTGTGTGTGTGTGTGTGTGTGTGTGTGTGTGTGTGTGTGTGTGTGTGTGTGTGTGTGTATATATATAACAGTTCTGTAACTGTAACTTCGGTCGTTGCTGTGCTTTTTTTGGAAGTCGAATTTCCCAGAGGAACCCACCCGAGGGATTAATAAAGTTCTATCTTATCTTATCTTATCTTATCTTATCTTAAACATGTGTGTCTGAGTCTTCCATCAAAAGTTACAGCGATTTATATGAAGTTGTTCAAAAACGCTTTATTTCGCCAAGACAATGCGTTTCTCACTGTTACATGCATTTGAATGGGAAACTCGCCTGAAACAAAGTATAGGTTTTCATTATGTGAATAATTTTAAAATCTTAGCTCAAACGGCTGAAAAACCTGTTCTGTTTGCCCAGCACGGGGATATTGAGTTCTATAAGATAAAGCCATAAACATGTTTGTCTGAGTCTTCTATCAAAAGTTACAGCGATTTATATGAAGTTGTTCAAAAACGCTTTATTTCGCCAAGACAATGCGTTTCTCACTGTTACATGCATTTGAATGGGAAACTCGCCTGAAACAAAGTATAGGTTTTCATTACGTGAATAATTTTAAAATCTTAGCTCAAACGGCTGCAAAACCTGTTTGCCCAGCACGGGGATATTGAGTTCTATAAGATAAAGCCATAAACATGTTTGTCTGAGTCTTCTATCAAAAGTTACAGCGATTTATATGAAGTGGTTGAAAAACGCTTTCTTTCGCCAAGACAGTGTGTTTCTCACTGTTACATGCATTTGAATGGGAAACTCGCCTGAAACAAAGTATAGGTTTTCATTATGTGAATAATTTTAAAATCTTAGCTCAAACGGCTGAAAAACCTGTTCTGTTTGCCCAGCACGGGGATATTGAGTTCTATAAGATAAAGCCATAAACATGTTTGTCTGAGTCTTCTATCAAAAGTTACAGCGATTTATATGAAGTTGTTCAAAAACGCTTTATTTCGCCAAGACAATGCGTTTCTCACTGTTACATGCATTTGAATGGGAAACTCGCCTGAAACAAAGTATAGGTTTTCATTACGTGAATAATTTTAAAATCTTAGCTCAAACGGCTGCAAAACCTGTTTGCCCAGCACGGGGATATTGAGTTCTATAAGATAAAGCCATAAACATGTTTGTCTGAGTCTTCTATCAAAAGTTACAGCGATTTATATGAAGTGGTTGAAAAACGCTTTCTTTCGCCAAGACAGTGTGTTTCTCACTGTTACATGCATTTGAATGGGAAACTCGCCTGAAAAAAAGTATAGGTTTTCATTATGTGAATAATTTTAAAATCTTAGCTCAAACGGCTGCAAAACCTGTTTGCCCAGCACGGGGACATTGAGTTCTATAAGATAAAGCCATAAACATGTGTGTCTGAGTCTTCCATCAAAAGTTTCAGCGATTTATATGAAGTTGTTCAAAAACGCTTTATTTCGCCAAGACAATGCGTTTCTCACTGTTACATGCATTTGAATGGGAAACTCGCCTGAAACAAAGTATAGGTTTTCATTATGTGAATAATTTTAAAATCTTAGCTCAAACGGCTGCAAAACCTGTTTGCCCAGCACGGGGATATTGAGTTCTATAAGATAAAGCCATAAACATGTTTGTCTGAGTCTTCTATCAAAAGTTACAGCGATTTATATGAAGTGGTTGAAAAACGCTTTCTTTCGCCAAGACAGTGTGTTTCTCACTGTTACGTGCATTTGAATGGGAAACTCGCCTGAAACAAAGTATAGGTTTTCATTATGTGAATAATTTTGAAATCTTAGCTCAAACGGCTGTAAAACCTGTTTGCCCAGCACGGGGATATTGAGTTCTATAAGATAAAGCCATAAACATGTGTTTCTGAGTCTTCTATCAAAAGTTACAGCGATTTATATGAAGTTGTACGAAAATGCTTTATTTCGCCAAGACACTGTGTTTCTCACTGTTACGTGCATTTGAATGGGAAACTCGCCTGAAACAAAGTATAGGTTTTCATTATGTGAATAATTTTAAAATCTTAGCTCAAACGGCTGAAAAACCTGTTCTGTTTGCCCAGCACGGGGATATTGAGTTCTATAAGATAAAGCCATAAACATGTTTGTCTGAGTCTTCTATCAAAAGTTACAGCGATTTATATGAAGTTGTTCAAAAACGCTTTATTTCGCCAAGACAATGCGTTTCTCACTGTTACATGCATTTGAATGGGAAACTCGCCTGAAACAAAGTATAGGTTTTCATTACGTGAATAATTTTAAAATCTTAGCTCAAACGGCTGCAAAACCTGTTTGCCCAGCACGGGGATATTGAGTTCTATAAGATAAAGCCATAAACATGTTTGTCTGAGTCTTCTATCAAAAGTTACAGCGATTTATATGAAGTGGTTGAAAAACGCTTTCTTTCGCCAAGACAGTGTGTTTCTCACTGTTACATGCATTTGAATGGGAAACTCGCCTGAAACAAAGTATAGGTTTTCATTATGTGAATAATTTTAAAATCTTAGCTCAAACGGCTGCAAAACCTGTTTGCCCAGCACGGGGATATTGCGTTCTATAAGATAAAGCCATAAACATGTTTGTCTGAGTCTTCTATCAAAAGTTACAGCGATTTATATGAAGTGGTTGAAAAACGCTTTCTTTCGCCAAGACAGTGTGTTTCTCACTGTTACATGCATTTGAATGGGAAACTCGCCTGAAACAAAGTATAGGTTTTCATTATGTGAATAATTTTAAAATCTTAGCTCAAACGGCTGCAAAACCTGTTTGCCCAGCACGGGGATATTGAGTTCTATAAGATAAAGCCATAAACATGTTTGTCTGAGTCTTCTATCAAAAGTTACAGCGATTTATATGAAGTTGTTCAAAAACGCTTTATTTCGCCAAGACAATGCGTTTCTCACTGTTACATGCATTTGAATGGGAAACTCGCCTGAAACAAAGTATAGGTTTTCATTATGTGAATAATTTTAAAATCTTAGCTCAAACGGCTGCAAAACCTGTTTGCAGCACGGGGATATTGAGTTCTATAAGATAAAGCCATAAACATGTGTGTCTGAGTCTTCCATCAAAAGTTACAGCGATTTATATGAAGTTGTTCAAAAACGCTTTATTTCGCCAAGACAATGCGTTTCTCACTGTTACATGCATTTGAATGGGAAACTCGCCTGAAACAAAGTATAGGTTTTCATTATGTGAATAATTTTAAAATCTTAGCTCAAACAGCTGCAAAACCTGTTTGCCCAGCACGGGGATATTGAGTTCTATAAGATAAAGCCATAAACATGTTTGTCTGAGTCTTCTATCAAAAGTTACAGCGATTTATATGAAGTGGTTGAAAAACGCTTTCTTTCGCCAAGACAGTGTGTTTCTCACTGTTACATGCATTTGAATGGGAAACTCGCCTGAAACAAAGTATAGGTTTTCATTATGTGAATAATTTTAAAATCTTAGCTCAAACGGCTGAAAAACCTGTTCTGTTTGCCCAGCACGGGGATATTGAGTTCTATAAGATAAAGCCATAAACATGTTTGTCTGAGTCTTCTATCAAAAGTTACAGCGATTTATATGAAGTTGTTCAAAAACGCTTTATTTCGCCAAGACAATGCGTTTCTCACTGTTACATGCATTTGAATGGGAAACTCGCCTGAAACAAAGTATAGGTTTTCATTACGTGAATAATTTTAAAATCTTAGCTCAAACGGCTGCAAAACCTGTTTGCCCAGCACGGGGATATTGAGTTCTATAAGATAAAGCCATAAACATGTTTGTCTGAGTCTTCTATCAAAAGTTACAGCGATTTATATGAAGTGGTTGAAAAACGCTTTCTTTCGCCAAGACAGTGTGTTTCTCACTGTTACATGCATTTGAATGGGAAACTCGCCTGAAACAAAGTATAGGTTTTCATTATGTGAATAATTTTAAAATCTTAGCTCAAACGGCTGCAAAACCTGTTTGCCCAGCACGGGGATATTGCGTTCTATAAGATAAAGCCATAAACATGTTTGTCTGAGTCTTCTATCAAAAGTTACAGCGATTTATATGAAGTGGTTGAAAAACGCTTTCTTTCGCCAAGACAGTGTGTTTCTCACTGTTACATGCATTTGAATGGGAAACTCGCCTGAAACAAAGTATAGGTTTTCATTATGTGAATAATTTTAAAATCTTAGCTCAAACGGCTGCAAAACCTGTTTGCCCAGCACGGGGATATTGAGTTCTATAAGATAAAGCCATAAACATGTTTGTCTGAGTCTTCTATCAAAAGTTACAGCGATTTATATGAAGTTGTTCAAAAACGCTTTATTTCGCCAAGACAATGCGTTTCTCACTGTTACATGCATTTGAATGGGAAACTCGCCTGAAACAAAGTATAGGTTTTCATTATGTGAATAATTTTAAAATCTTAGCTCAAACGGCTGCAAAACCTGTTTGCAGCACGGGGATATTGAGTTCTATAAGATAAAGCCATAAACATGTGTGTCTGAGTCTTCCATCAAAAGTTACAGCGATTTATATGAAGTTGTTCAAAAACGCTTTATTTCGCCAAGACAATGCGTTTCTCACTGTTACATGCATTTGAATGGGAAACTCGCCTGAAACAAAGTATAGGTTTTCATTATGTGAATAATTTTAAAATCTTAGCTCAAACAGCTGCAAAACCTGTTTGCCCAGCACGGGGATATTGAGTTCTATAAGATAAAGCCATAAACATGTTTGTCTGAGTCTTCTATCAAAAGTTACAGCGATTTATATGAAGTGGTTGAAAAACGCTTTCTTTCGCCAAGACAGTGTGTTTCTCACTGTTACATGCATTTGAATGGGAAACTCGCCTGAAACAAAGTATAGGTTTTCATTATGTGAATAATTTTAAAATCTTAGCTCAAACGGCTGAAAAACCTGTTCTGTTTGCCCAGCACGGGGATATTGAGTTCTATAAGATAAAGCCATAAACATGTTTGTCTGAGTCTTCTATCAAAAGTTACAGCGATTTATATGAAGTTGTTCAAAAACGCTTTATTTCGCCAAGACAATGCGTTTCTCACTGTTACATGCATTTGAATGGGAAACTCGCCTGAAACAAAGTATAGGTTTTCATTACGTGAATAATTTTAAAATCTTAGCTCAAACGGCTGCAAAACCTGTTTGCCCAGCACGGGGATATTGAGTTCTATAAGATAAAGCCATAAACATGTTTGTCTGAGTCTTCTATCAAAAGTTACAGCGATTTATATGAAGTGGTTGAAAAACGCTTTCTTTCGCCAAGACAGTGTGTTTCTCACTGTTACATGCATTTGAATGGGAAACTCGCCTGAAACAAAGTATAGGTTTTCATTATGTGAATAATTTTAAAATCTTAGCTCAAACGGCTGAAAAACCTGTTCTGTTTGCCCAGCACGGGGATATTGAGTTCTATAAGATAAAGCCATAAACATGTTTGTCTGAGTCTTCTATCAAAAGTTACAGCGATTTATATGAAGTTGTTCAAAAACGCTTTATTTCGCCAAGACAATGCGTTTCTCACTGTTACATGCATTTGAATGGGAAACTCGCCTGAAACAAAGTATAGGTTTTCATTACGTGAATAATTTTAAAATCTTAGCTCAAACGGCTGCAAAACCTGTTTGCCCAGCACGGGGATATTGAGTTCTATAAGATAAAGCCATAAACATGTTTGTCTGAGTCTTCTATCAAAAGTTACAGCGATTTATATGAAGTGGTTGAAAAACGCTTTCTTTCGCCAAGACAGTGTGTTTCTCACTGTTACATGCATTTGAATGGGAAACTCGCCTGAAAAAAAGTATAGGTTTTCATTATGTGAATAATTTTAAAATCTTAGCTCAAACGGCTGCAAAACCTGTTTGCCCAGCACGGGGACATTGAGTTCTATAAGATAAAGCCATAAACATGTGTGTCTGAGTCTTCCATCAAAAGTTTCAGCGATTTATATGAAGTTGTTCAAAAACGCTTTATTTCGCCAAGACAATGCGTTTCTCACTGTTACATGCATTTGAATGGGAAACTCGCCTGAAACAAAGTATAGGTTTTCATTATGTGAATAATTTTAAAATCTTAGCTCAAACGGCTGCAAAACCTGTTTGCCCAGCACGGGGATATTGAGTTCTATAAGATAAAGCCATAAACATGTTTGTCTGAGTCTTCTATCAAAAGTTACAGCGATTTATATGAAGTGGTTGAAAAACGCTTTCTTTCGCCAAGACAGTGTGTTTCTCACTGTTACGTGCATTTGAATGGGAAACTCGCCTGAAACAAAGTATAGGTTTTCATTATGTGAATAATTTTGAAATCTTAGCTCAAACGGCTGTAAAACCTGTTTGCCCAGCACGGGGATATTGAGTTCTATAAGATAAAGCCATAAACATGTGTTTCTGAGTCTTCTATCAAAAGTTACAGCGATTTATATGAAGTTGTACGAAAATGCTTTATTTCGCCAAGACACTGTGTTTCTCACTGTTACGTGCATTTGAATGGGAAACTCGCCTGAAACAAAGTATAGGTTTTCATTATGTGAATAATTTTAAAATCTTAGCTCAAACGGCTGAAAAACCTGTTCTGTTTGCCCAGCACGGGGATATTGAGTTCTATAAGATAAAGCCATAAACATGTTTGTCTGAGTCTTCTATCAAAAGTTACAGCGATTTATATGAAGTTGTTCAAAAACGCTTTATTTCGCCAAGACAATGCGTTTCTCACTGTTACATGCATTTGAATGGGAAACTCGCCTGAAACAAAGTATAGGTTTTCATTACGTGAATAATTTTAAAATCTTAGCTCAAACGGCTGCAAAACCTGTTTGCCCAGCACGGGGATATTGAGTTCTATAAGATAAAGCCATAAACATGTTTGTCTGAGTCTTCTATCAAAAGTTACAGCGATTTATATGAAGTGGTTGAAAAACGCTTTCTTTCGCCAAGACAGTGTGTTTCTCACTGTTACATGCATTTGAATGGGAAACTCGCCTGAAAAAAAGTATAGGTTTTCATTATGTGAATAATTTTAAAATCTTAGCTCAAACGGCTGCAAAACCTGTTTGCCCAGCACGGGGACATTGAGTTCTATAAGATAAAGCCATAAACATGTGTGTCTGAGTCTTCCATCAAAAGTTTCAGCGATTTATATGAAGTTGTTCAAAAACGCTTTATTTCGCCAAGACAATGCGTTTCTCACTGTTACATGCATTTGAATGGGAAACTCGCCTGAAACAAAGTATAGGTTTTCATTATGTGAATAATTTTAAAATCTTAGCTCAAACGGCTGCAAAACCTGTTTGCCCAGCACGGGGATATTGAGTTCTATAAGATAAAGCCATAAACATGTTTGTCTGAGTCTTCTATCAAAAGTTACAGCGATTTATATGAAGTGGTTGAAAAACGCTTTCTTTCGCCAAGACAGTGTGTTTCTCGCTGTTACGTGCATTTGAATGGGAAACTCGCCTGAAACAAAGTATAG
The DNA here is from genome assembly GCF_057382275.1 of Copadichromis virginalis. Taxonomy (NCBI): domain Eukaryota; kingdom Metazoa; phylum Chordata; class Actinopteri; order Cichliformes; family Cichlidae; genus Copadichromis; species Copadichromis virginalis. The sequence goes on from NC_140629.1 coordinate 11,315,036, forward strand.
GTTTTCATTATGTGAATAATTTTGAAATCTTAGCTCAAACGGCTGTAAAACCTGTTTGCCCAGCACGGGGATATTGAGTTCTATAAGATAAAGCCATAAACATGTGTTTCTGAGTCTTCTATCAAAAGTTACAGCGATTTATATGAAGTTGTACGAAAATGCTTTATTTCGCCAAGACACTGTGTTTCTCACTGTTACGTGCATTTGAATGGGAAACTCGCCTGAAACAAAGTATAGGTTTTCATTATGTGAATAATTTTAAAATCTTAGCTCAAACGGCTGAAAAACCTGTTCTGTTTGCCCAGCACGGGGATATTGAGTTCTATAAGATAAAGCCATAAACATGTTTGTCTGAGTCTTCTATCAAAAGTTACAGCGATTTATATGAAGTTGTTCAAAAACGCTTTATTTCGCCAAGACAATGCGTTTCTCACTGTTACATGCATTTGAATGGGAAACTCGCCTGAAACAAAGTATAGGTTTTCATTACGTGAATAATTTTAAAATCTTAGCTCAAACGGCTGCAAAACCTGTTTGCCCAGCACGGGGATATTGAGTTCTATAAGATAAAGCCATAAACATGTTTGTCTGAGTCTTCTATCAAAAGTTACAGCGATTTATATGAAGTGGTTGAAAAACGCTTTCTTTCGCCAAGACAGTGTGTTTCTCACTGTTACATGCATTTGAATGGGAAACTCGCCTGAAAAAAAGTATAGGTTTTCATTATGTGAATAATTTTAAAATCTTAGCTCAAACGGCTGCAAAACCTGTTTGCCCAGCACGGGGACATTGAGTTCTATAAGATAAAGCCATAAACATGTGTGTCTGAGTCTTCCATCAAAAGTTTCAGCGATTTATATGAAGTTGTTCAAAAACGCTTTATTTCGCCAAGACAATGCGTTTCTCACTGTTACATGCATTTGAATGGGAAACTCGCCTGAAACAAAGTATAGGTTTTCATTATGTGAATAATTTTAAAATCTTAGCTCAAACGGCTGCAAAACCTGTTTGCCCAGCACGGGGATATTGAGTTCTATAAGATAAAGCCATAAACATGTTTGTCTGAGTCTTCCATCAAAAGTTACAGCGATTTATATGAAGTTGTTCAAAAACGCTTTATTTCGCCAAGACAATGCGTTTCTCACTGTTACATGCATTTGAATGGGAAACTCGCCTGAAACAAAGTATAGGTTTTCATTATGTGAATAATTTTAAAATCTTAGCTCAAACGGCTGCAAAACCTGTTTGCCCAGCACGGGGATATTGAGTTCTATAAGATAAAGCCATAAACATGTTTGTCTGAGTCTTCTATCAAAAGTTACAGCGATTTATATGAAGTGGTTGAAAAACGCTTTCTTTCGCCAAGACAGTGTGTTTCTCACTGTTACGTGCATTTGAATGGGAAACTCGCCTGAAACAAAGTATAGGTTTTCATTATGTGAATAATTTTGAAATCTTAGCTCAAACGGCTGTAAAACCTGTTTGCCCAGCACGGGGATATTGAGTTCTATAAGATAAAGCCATAAACATGTGTTTCTGAGTCTTCTATCAAAAGTTACAGCGATTTATATGAAGTTGTACGAAAATGCTTTATTTCGCCAAGACACTGTGTTTCTCACTGTTACGTGCATTTGAATGGGAAACTCGCCTGAAACAAAGTATAGGTTTTCATTATGTGAATAATTTTGAAATCTTAGCTCAAACGGCTGTAAAACCTGTTTGCCCAGCACGGGGATATTGAGTTCTATAAGATAAAGCCATAAACATGTTTGTCTGAGTCTTCTATCAAAAGTTACAGCGATTTATATGAAGTTGTACGAAAATGCTTTATTTCGCCAAGACACTGTGTTTCTCACTGTTACATGCATTTGAATGGGAAACTCGCCTGAAACAAAGTATAGGTTTTCATTATGTGAATAATTTTAAAATCTTAGCTCAAACGGCTGCAAAACCTGTTTGCCCAGCACGGGGATATTGCGTTCTATAAGATAAAGCCATAAACATGTTTGTCTGAGTCTTCTATCAAAAGTTACAGCGATTTATATGAAGTGGTTGAAAAACGCTTTATTTCGCCAAGACAGTGTGTTTCTCACTGTTACATGCATTTGAGTGGGAAACTCGCCTGAAACAAAGTATAGGTTTTCATTATGTGAATAATTTTAAAATCTTAGCTCAAACGGCTGCAAAACCTGTTTGCCCAGCACGGGGATATTGAGTTCTATAAGATAAAGCCATAAACATGTTTGTCTGAGTCTTCTATCAAAAGTTACAGCGGTTTATATGAAGTTGTTCAAAAACGCTTTATTTCGCCAAGACAATGCGTTTCTCACTGTTACATGCATTTGAATGGGAAACTCGCCTGAAACAAAGTATAGGTTTTCATTATGTGAATAATTTTAAAATCTTAGCTCAAACGGCTGCAAAACCTGTTTGCAGCACGGGGATATTGAGTTCTATAAGATAAAGCCATAAACATGTGTGTCTGAGTCTTCCATCAAAAGTTACAGCGATTTATATGAAGTTGTTCAAAAACGCTTTATTTCGCCAAGACAATGCGTTTCTCACTGTTACATGCATTTGAATGGGAAACTCGCCTGAAACAAAGTATAGGTTTTCATTATGTGAATAATTTTGAAATCTTAGCTCAAACGGCTGTAAAACCTGTTTGCCCAGCACGGGGATATTGAGTTCTATAAGATAAAGCCATAAACATGTGTTTCTGAGTCTTCTATCAAAAGTTACAGCGATTTATATGAAGTTGTACGAAAATGCTTTATTTCGCCAAGACACTGTGTTTCTCACTGTTACGTGCATTTGAATGGGAAACTCGCCTGAAACAAAGTATAGGTTTTCATTATGTGAATAATTTTAAAATCTTAGCTCAAACGGCTGAAAAACCTGTTCTGTTTGCCCAGCACGGGGATATTGAGTTCTATAAGATAAAGCCATAAACATGTTTGTCTGAGTCTTCTATCAAAAGTTACAGCGATTTATATGAAGTTGTTCAAAAACGCTTTATTTCGCCAAGACAATGCGTTTCTCACTGTTACATGCATTTGAATGGGAAACTCGCCTGAAACAAAGTATAGGTTTTCATTACGTGAATAATTTTAAAATCTTAGCTCAAACGGCTGCAAAACCTGTTTGCCCAGCACGGGGATATTGAGTTCTATAAGATAAAGCCATAAACATGTTTGTCTGAGTCTTCCATCAAAAGTTACAGCGATTTATATGAAGTTGTTCAAAAACGCTTTATTTCGCCAAGACAATGCGTTTCTCACTGTTACATGCATTTGAATGGGAAACTCGCCTGAAACAAAGTATAGGTTTTCATTATGTGAATAATTTTAAAATCTTAGCTCAAACGGCTGCAAAACCTGTTTGCCCAGCACGGGGATATTGAGTTCTATAAGATAAAGCCATAAACATGTTTGTCTGAGTCTTCTATCAAAAGTTACAGCGATTTATATGAAGTGGTTGAAAAACGCTTTCTTTCGCCAAGACAGTGTGTTTCTCACTGTTACGTGCATTTGAATGGGAAACTCGCCTGAAACAAAGTATAGGTTTTCATTATGTGAATAATTTTGAAATCTTAGCTCAAACGGCTGTAAAACCTGTTTGCCCAGCACGGGGATATTGAGTTCTATAAGATAAAGCCATAAACATGTGTTTCTGAGTCTTCTATCAAAAGTTACAGCGATTTATATGAAGTTGTACGAAAATGCTTTATTTCGCCAAGACACTGTGTTTCTCACTGTTACGTGCATTTGAATGGGAAACTCGCCTGAAACAAAGTATAGGTTTTCATTATGTGAATAATTTTGAAATCTTAGCTCAAACGGCTGTAAAACCTGTTTGCCCAGCACGGGGATATTGAGTTCTATAAGATAAAGCCATAAACATGTTTGTCTGAGTCTTCTATCAAAAGTTACAGCGATTTATATGAAGTTGTACGAAAATGCTTTATTTCGCCAAGACACTGTGTTTCTCACTGTTACATGCATTTGAATGGGAAACTCGCCTGAAACAAAGTATAGGTTTTCATTATGTGAATAATTTTAAAATCTTAGCTCAAACGGCTGCAAAACCTGTTTGCCCAGCACGGGGATATTGAGTTCTATAAGATAAAGCCATAAACATGTTTGTCTGAGTCTTCTATCAAAAGTTACAGCGATTTATATGAAGTGGTTGAAAAACGCTTTATTTCGCCAAGACAGTGTGTTTCTCACTGTTACATGCATTTGAGTGGGAAACTCGCCTGAAACAAAGTATAGGTTTTCATTATGTGAATAATTTTAAAATCTTAGCTCAAACGGCTGCAAAACCTGTTTGCCCAGGACGGGGATATTGAGTTCTATAAGATAAAGCCATAAACATGTTTGTCTGAGTCTTCTATCAAAAGTTACAGCGGTTTATATGAAGTTGTTCAAAAACGCTTTATTTCGCCAAGACAATGCGTTTCTCACTGTTACATGCATTTGAATGGGAAACTCGCCTGAAACAAAGTATAGGTTTTCATTATGTGAATAATTTTAAAATCTTAGCTCAAACGGCTGCAAAACCTGTTTGCAGCACGGGGATATTGAGTTCTATAAGATAAAGCCATAAACATGTGTGTCTGAGTCTTCCATCAAAAGTTACAGCGATTTATATGAAGTTGTTCAAAAACGCTTTATTTCGCCAAGACAATGCGTTTCTCACTGTTACATGCATTTGAATGGGAAACTCGCCTGAAACAAAGTATAGGTTTTCATTATGTGAATAATTTTAAAATCTTAGCTCAAACGGCTGCAAAACCTGTTTGCCCAGCACGGGGATATTGAGTTCTATAAGATAAAGCCATAAACATGTTTGTCTGAGTCTTCTATCAAAAGTTACAGCGATTTATATGAAGTGGTTGAAAAACGCTTTATTTCGCCAAGACAGTGTGTTTCTCACTGTTACATGCATTTGAGTGGGAAACTCGCCTGAAACAAAGTATAGGTTTTCATTATGTGAATAATTTTAAAATCTTAGCTCAAACGGCTGCAAAACCTGTTTGCCCAGCACGGGGATATTGAGTTCTATAAGATAAAGCCATAAACATGTTTGTCTGAGTCTTCTATCAAAAGTTACAGCGATTTATATGAAGTGGTTGAAAAACGCTTTCTTTCGCCAAGACAGTGTGTTTCTCACTGTTACATGCATTTGAATGGGAAACTCGCCTGAAACAAAGTATAGGTTTTCATTATGTGAATAATTTTAAAATCTTAGCTCAAACGGCTGCAAAACCTGTTTGCCCAGCACGGGGACATTGAGTTCTATAAGATAAAGCCATAAACATGTGTGTCTGAGTCTTCCATCAAAAGTTTCAGCGATTTATATGAAGTTGTTCAAAAACGCTTTATTTCGCCAAGACAATGCGTTTCTCACTGTTACATGCATTTGAATGGGAAACTCGCCTGAAACAAAGTATAGGTTTTCATTATGTGAATAATTTTAAAATCTTAGCTCAAACGGCTGCAAAACCTGTTTGCCCAGCACGGGGATATTGAGTTCTATAAGATAAAGCCATAAACATGTTTGTCTGAGTCTTCTATCAAAAGTTACAGCGATTTATATGAAGTTGTTCAAAAACGCTTTATTTCGCCAAGACAATGCGTTTCTCACTGTTACATGCATTTGAATGGGAAACTCGCCTGAAACAAAGTATAGGTTTTCATTATGTGAATAATTTTAAAATCTTAGCTCAAACGGCTGCAAAACCTGTTTGCAGCACGGGGATATTGAGTTCTATAAGATAAAGCCATAAACATGTGTGTCTGAGTCTTCCATCAAAAGTTACAGCGATTTATATGAAGTTGTTCAAAAACGCTTTATTTCGCCAAGACAATGCGTTTCTCACTGTTACATGCATTTGAATGGGAAACTCGCCTGAAACAAAGTATAGGTTTTCATTATGTGAATAATTTTAAAATCTTAGCTCAAACGGCTGCAAAACCTGTTTGCCCAGCACGGGGATATTGAGTTCTATAAGATAAAGCCATAAACATGTTTGTCTGAGTCTTCTATCAAAAGTTACAGCGATTTATATGAAGTGGTTGAAAAACGCTTTATTTCGCCAAGACAGTGTGTTTCTCACTGTTACATGCATTTGAGTGGGAAACTCGCCTGAAACAAAGTATAGGTTTTCATTATGTGAATAATTTTAAAATCTTAGCTCAAACGGCTGCAAAACCTGTTTGCCCAGCACGGGGATATTGAGTTCTATAAGATAAAGCCATAAACATGTTTGTCTGAGTCTTCTATCAAAAGTTACAGCGATTTATATGAAGTTGTTCAAAAACGCTTTATTTCGCCAAGACAATGCGTTTCTCACTGTTACATGCATTTGAATGGGAAACTCGCCTGAAACAAAGTATAGGTTTTCATTATGTGAATAATTTTAAAATCTTAGCTCAAACGGCTGCAAAACCTGTTTGCAGCACGGGGATATTGAGTTCTATAAGATAAAGCCATAAACATGTGTGTCTGAGTCTTCCATCAAAAGTTACAGCGATTTATATGAAGTTGTTCAAAAACGCTTTATTTCGCCAAGACAATGCGTTTCTCACTGTTACATGCATTTGAATGGGAAACTCGCCTGAAACAAAGTATAGGTTTTCATTATGTGAATAATTTTAAAATCTTAGCTCAAACGGCTGCAAAACCTGTTTGCCCAGCACGGGGATATTGAGTTCTATAAGATAAAGCCATAAACATGTTTGTCTGAGTCTTCTATCAAAAGTTACAGCGATTTATATGAAGTGGTTGAAAAACGCTTTATTTCGCCAAGACAGTGTGTTTCTCACTGTTACATGCATTTGAGTGGGAAACTCGCCTGAAACAAAGTATAGGTTTTCATTATGTGAATAATTTTAAAATCTTAGCTCAAACGGCTGCAAAACCTGTTTGCCCAGCACGGGGATATTGAGTTCTATAAGATAAAGCCATAAACATGTTTGTCTGAGTCTTCTATCAAAAGTTACAGCGATTTATATGAAGTGGTTGAAAAACGCTTTCTTTCGCCAAGACAGTGTGTTTCTCACTGTTACATGCATTTGAATGGGAAACTCGCCTGAAACAAAGTATAGGTTTTCATTATGTGAATAATTTTAAAATCTTAGCTCAAACGGCTGCAAAACCTGTTTGCCCAGCACGGGGACATTGAGTTCTATAAGATAAAGCCATAAACATGTGTGTCTGAGTCTTCCATCAAAAGTTTCAGCGATTTATATGAAGTTGTTCAAAAACGCTTTATTTCGCCAAGACAATGCGTTTCTCACTGTTACATGCATTTGAATGGGAAACTCGCCTGAAACAAAGTATAGGTTTTCATTATGTGAATAATTTTAAAATCTTAGCTCAAACGGCTGCAAAACCTGTTTGCCCAGCACGGGGATATTGAGTTCTATAAGATAAAGCCATAAACATGTTTGTCTGAGTCTTCTATCAAAAGTTACAGCGATTTATATGAAGTTGTTCAAAAACGCTTTATTTCGCCAAGACAATGCGTTTCTCACTGTTACATGCATTTGAATGGGAAACTCGCCTGAAACAAAGTATAGGTTTTCATTATGTGAATAATTTTAAAATCTTAGCTCAAACGGCTGCAAAACCTGTTTGCAGCACGGGGATATTGAGTTCTATAAGATAAAGCCATAAACATGTGTGTCTGAGTCTTCCATCAAAAGTTACAGCGATTTATATGAAGTTGTTCAAAAACGCTTTATTTCGCCAAGACAATGCGTTTCTCACTGTTACATGCATTTGAATGGGAAACTCGCCTGAAACAAAGTATAGGTTTTCATTATGTGAATAATTTTAAAATCTTAGCTCAAACGGCTGCAAAACCTGTTTGCCCAGCACGGGGATATTGAGTTCTATAAGATAAAGCCATAAACATGTTTGTCTGAGTCTTCTATCAAAAGTTACAGCGATTTATATGAAGTGGTTGAAAAACGCTTTATTTCGCCAAGACAGTGTGTTTCTCACTGTTACATGCATTTGAGTGGGAAACTCGCCTGAAACAAAGTATAGGTTTTCATTATGTGAATAATTTTAAAATCTTAGCTCAAACGGCTGCAAAACCTGTTTGCCCAGCACGGGGACATTGAGTTCTATAAGATAAAGCCATAAACATGTGTGTCTGAGTCTTCCATCAAAAGTTTCAGCGATTTATATGAAGTTGTTCAAAAACGCTTTATTTCGCCAAGACAATGCGTTTCTCACTGTTACATGCATTTGAATGGGAAACTCGCCTGAAACAAAGTATAGGTTTTCATTATGTGAATAATTTTAAAATCTTAGCTCAAACGGCTGCAAAACCTGTTTGCAGCACGGGGATATTGAGTTCTATAAGATAAAGCCATAAACATGTGTGTCTGAGTCTTCCATCAAAAGTTACAGCGATTTATATGAAGTGGTTGAAAAACGCTTTATTTCGCCAAGACAGTGTGTTTCTCACTGTTACATGCATTTGAGTGGGAAACTCGCCTGAAACAAAGTATAGGTTTTCATTATGTGAATAATTTTAAAATCTTAGCTCAAACGGCTGCAAAACCTGTTTGCCCAGCACGGGGATATTGAGTTCTATAAGATAAAGCCATAAACATGTTTGTCTGAGTCTTCTATCAAAAGTTACAGCGATTTATATGAAGTTGTTCAAAAACGCTTTATTTCGCCAAGACAATGCGTTTCTCACTGTTACATGCATTTGAATGGGAAACTCGCCTGAAACAAAGTATAGGTTTTCATTATGTGAATAATTTTAAAATCTTAGCTCAAACGGCTGCAAAACCTGTTTGCAGCACGGGGATATTGAGTTCTATAAGATAAAGCCATAAACATGTGTGTCTGAGTCTTCCATCAAAAGTTACAGCGATTTATATGAAGTTGTTCAAAAACGCTTTATTTCGCCAAGACAATGCGTCTCTCACTGTTACATGCATTTGAATGGGAAACTCGCCTGAAACAAAGTATAGGTTTTCATTATGTGAATAATTTTAAAATCTTAGCTCAAACGGCTGCAAAACCTGTTTGCCCAGCACGGGGATATTGAGTTCTATAAGATAAAGCCATAAACATGTTTGTCTGAGTCTTCTATCAAAAGTTACAGCGATTTATATGAAGTGGTTGAAAAACGCTTTATTTCGCCAAGACAGTGTGTTTCTCACTGTTACATGCATTTGAGTGGGAAACTCGCCTGAAACAAAGTATAGGTTTTCATTATGTGAATAATTTTAAAATCTTAGCTCAAACGGCTGCAAAACCTGTTTGCCCAGCACGGGGATATTGAGTTCTATAAGATAAAGCCATAAACATGTTTGTCTGAGTCTTCTATCAAAAGTTACAGCGATTTATATGAAGTGGTTGAAAAACGCTTTCTTTCGCCAAGACAGTGTGTTTCTCACTGTTACATGCATTTGAATGGGAAACTCGCCTGAAACAAAGTATAGGTTTTCATTATGTGAATAATTTTAAAATCTTAGCTCAAACGGCTGCAAAACCTGTTTGCTCAGCACGGGGACATTGAGTTCTATAAGATAAAGCCATAAACATGTGTGTCTGAGTCTTCCATCAAAAGTTTCAGCGATTTATATGAAGTTGTTCAAAAACGCTTTATTTCGCCAAGACAATGCGTTTCTCACTGTTACATGCATTTGAATGGGAAACTCGCCTGAAACAAAGTATAGGTTTTCATTATGTGAATAATTTTAAAATCTTAGCTCAAACGGCTGCAAAACCTGTTTGCCCAGCACGGGGATATTGAGTTCTATAAGATAAAGCCATAAACATGTTTGTCTGAGTCTTCTATCAAAAGTTACAGCGATTTATATGAAGTTGTTCAAAAACGCTTTATTTCGCCAAGACAATGCGTTTCTCACTGTTACATGCATTTGAATGGGAAACTCGCCTGAAACAAAGTATAGGTTTTCATTATGTGAATAATTTTAAAATCTTAGCTCAAACGGCTGCAAAACCTGTTTGCAGCACGGGGATATTGAGTTCTATAAGATAAAGCCATAAACATGTGTGTCTGAGTCTTCCATCAAAAGTTACAGCGATTTATATGAAGTTGTTCAAAAACGCTTTATTTCGCCAAGACAATGCGTTTCTCACTGTTACATGCATTTGAATGGGAAACTCGCCTGAAACAAAGTATAGGTTTTCATTATGTGAATAATTTTAAAATCTTAGCTCAAACGGCTGCAAAACCTGTTTGCCCAGCACGGGGATATTGAGTTCTATAAGATAAAGCCATAAACATGTTTGTCTGAGTCTTCTATCAAAAGTTACAGCGATTTATATGAAGTGGTTGAAAAACGCTTTATTTCGCCAAGACAGTGTGTTTCTCACTGTTACATGCATTTGAGTGGGAAACTCGCCTGAAACAAAGTATAGGTTTTCATTATGTGAATAATTTTAAAATCTTAGCTCAAACGGCTGCAAAACCTGTTTGCCCAGCACGGGGATATTGAGTTCTATAAGATAAAGCCATAAACATGTTTGTCTGAGTCTTCTATCAAAAGTTACAGCGATTTATATGAAGTTGTTCAAAAACGCTTTATTTCGCCAAGACAATGCGTTTCTCACTGTTACATGCATTTGAATGGGAAACTCGCCTGAAACAAAGTATAGGTTTTCATTATGTGAATAATTTTAAAATCTTAGCTCAAACGGCTGCAAAACCTGTTTGCAGCACGGGGATATTGAGTTCTATAAGATAAAGCCATAAACATGTGTGTCTGAGTCTTCCATCAAAAGTTACAGCGATTTATATGAAGTTGTTCAAAAACGCTTTATTTCGCCAAGACAATGCGTTTCTCACTGTTACATGCATTTGAATGGGAAACTCGCCTGAAACAAAGTATAGGTTTTCATTATGTGAATAATTTTAAAATCTTAGCTCAAACGGCTGCAAAACCTGTTTGCCCAGCACGGGGATATTGAGTTCTATAAGATAAAGCCATAAACATGTTTGTCTGAGTCTTCTATCAAAAGTTACAGCGATTTATATGAAGTGGTTGAAAAACGCTTTCTTTCGCCAAGACAGTGTGTTTCTCACTGTTACATGCATTTGAATGGGAAACTCGCCTGAAACAAAGTATAGGTTTTCATTATGTGAATAATTTTAAAATCTTAGCTCAAACGGCTGCAAAACCTGTTTGCCCAGCACGGGGACATTGAGTTCTATAAGATAAAGCCATAAACATGTGTGTCTGAGTCTTCCATCAAAAGTTTCAGCGATTTATATGAAGTGGTTCAAAAACGCTTTATTTCGCCAAGACAATGCGTTTCTCACTGTTACATGCATTTGAATGGGAAACTCGCCTGAAACAAAGTATAGGTTTTCATTATGTGAATAATTTTAAAATCTTAGCTCAAACGGCTGCAAAACCTGTTTGCCCAGCACGGGGATATTGAGTTCTATAAGATAAAGCCATAAACATGTTTGTCTGAGTCTTCTATCAAAAGTTACAGCGATTTATATGAAGTTGTTCAAAAACGCTTTATTTCGCCAAGACAATGCGTTTCTCACTGTTACATGCATTTGAATGGGAAACTCGCCTGAAACAAAGTATAGGTTTTCATTATGTGAATAATTTTAAAATCTTAGCTCAAACGGCTGCAAAACCTGTTTGCAGCACGGGGATATTGAGTTCTATAAGATAAAGCCATAAACATGTGTGTCTGAGTCTTCCATCAAAAGTTACAGCGATTTATATGAAGTTGTTCAAAAACGCTTTATTTCGCCAAGACAATGCGTTTCTCACTGTTACATGCATTTGAATGGGAAACTCGCCTGAAACAAAGTATAGGTTTTCATTATGTGAATAATTTTAAAATCTTAGCTCAAACGGCTGCAAAACCTGTTTGCCCAGCACGGGGATATTGAGTTCTATAAGATAAAGCCATAAACATGTTTGTCTGAGTCTTCTATCAAAAGTTACAGCGATTTATATGAAGTGGTTGAAAAACGCTTTATTTCGCCAAGACAGTGTGTTTCTCACTGTTACATGCATTTGAGTGGGAAACTCGCCTGAAACAAAGTATAGGTTTTCATTATGTGAATAATTTTAAAATCTTAGCTCAAACGGCTGCAAAACCTGTTTGCCCAGCACGGGGACATTGAGTTCTATAAGATAAAGCCATAAACATGTGTGTCTGAGTCTTCCATCAAAAGTTTCAGCGATTTATATGAAGTTGTTCAAAAACGCTTTATTTCGCCAAGACAATGCGTTTCTCACTGTTACATGCATTTGAATGGGAAACTCGCCTGAAACAAAGTATAGGTTTTCATTATGTGAATAATTTTAAAATCTTAGCTCAAACGGCTGCAAAACCTGTTTGCAGCACGGGGATATTGAGTTCTATAAGATAAAGCCATAAACATGTGTGTCTGAGTCTTCCATCAAAAGTTACAGCGATTTATATGAAGTTGTTCAAAAACGCTTTATTTCGCCAAGACAATGCGTTTCTCACTGTTACATGCATTTGAATGGGAAACTCGCCTGAAACAAAGTATAGGTTTTCATTATGTGAATAATTTTAAAATCTTAGCTCAAACGGCTGCAAAACCTGTTTGCCCAGCACGGGGATATTGAGTTCTATAAGATAAAGCCATAAACATGTTTGTCTGAGTCTTCTATCAAAAGTTACAGCGATTTATATGAAGTGGTTGAAAAACGCTTTATTTCGCCAAGACAGTGTGTTTCTCACTGTTACATGCATTTGAGTGGGAAACTCGCCTGAAACAAAGTATAGGTTTTCATTATGTGAATAATTTTAAAATCTTAGCTCAAACGGCTGCAAAACCTGTTTGCCCAGCACGGGGATATTGAGTTCTATAAGATAAAGCCATAAACATGTTTGTCTGAGTCTTCTATCAAAAGTTACAGCGATTTATATGAAGTGGTTGAAAAACGCTTTCTTTCGCCAAGACAGTGTGTTTCTCACTGTTACATGCATTTGAATGGGAAACTCGCCTGAAACAAAGTATAGGTTTTCATTATGTGAATAATTTTAAAATCTTAGCTCAAACGGCTGCAAAACCTGTTTGCCCAGCACGGGGACATTGAGTTCTATAAGATAAAGCCATAAACATGTGTGTCTGAGTCTTCCATCAAAAGTTTCAGCGATTTATATGAAGTGGTTGAAAAACGCTTTATTTCGCCAAGACAATGCGTTTCTCACTGTTACATGCATTTGAATGGGAAACTCGCCTGAAACAAAGTATAGGTTTTCATTATGTGAATAATTTTAAAATCTTAGCTCAAACGGCTGCAAAACCTGTTTGCCCAGCACGGGGATATTGAGTTCTATAAGATAAAGCCATAAACATGTTTGTCTGAGTCTTCTATCAAAAGTTACAGCGATTTATATGAAGTTGTTCAAAAACGCTTTATTTCGCCAAGACAATGCGTTTCTCACTGTTACATGCATTTGAATGGGAAACTCGCCTGAAACAAAGTATAGGTTTTCATTATGTGAATAATTTTAAAATCTTAGCTCAAACGGCTGCAAAACCTGTTTGCAGCACGGGGATATTGAGTTCTATAAGATAAAGCCATAAACATGTGTGTCTGAGTCTTCCATCAAAAGTTACAGCGATTTATATGAAGTTGTTCAAAAACGCTTTATTTCGCCAAGACAATGCGTTTCTCACTGTTACATGCATTTGAATGGGAAACTCGCCTGAAACAAAGTATAGGTTTTCATTATGTGAATAATTTTAAAATCTTAGCTCAAACGGCTGCAAAACCTGTTTGCCCAGCACGGGGATATTGAGTTCTATAAGATAAAGCCATAAACATGTTTGTCTGAGTCTTCTATCAAAAGTTACAGCGATTTATATGAAGTGGTTGAAAAACGCTTTATTTCGCCAAGACAGTGTGTTTCTCACTGTTACATGCATTTGAGTGGGAAACTCGCCTGAAACAAAGTATAGGTTTTCATTATGTGAATAATTTTAAAATCTTAGCTCAAACGGCTGCAAAACCTGTTTGCCCAGCACGGGGACATTGAGTTCTATAAGATAAAGCCATAAACATGTGTGTCTGAGTCTTCCATCAAAAGTTTCAGCGATTTATATGAAGTTGTTCAAAAACGCTTTATTTCGCCAAGACAATGCGTTTCTCACTGTTACATGCATTTGAATGGGAAACTCGCCTGAAACAAAGTATAGGTTTTCATTATGTGAATAATTTTAAAATCTTAGCTCAAACGGCTGCAAAACCTGTTTGCAGCACGGGGATATTGAGTTCTATAAGATAAAGCCATAAACATGTGTGTCTGAGTCTTCCATCAAAAGTTACAGCGATTTATATGAAGTTGTTCAAAAACGCTTTATTTCGCCAAGACAATGCGTTTCTCACTGTTACATGCATTTGAATGGGAAACTCGCCTGAAACAAAGTATAGGTTTTCATTATGTGAATAATTTTAAAATCTTAGCTCAAACGGCTGCAAAACCTGTTTGCCCAGCACGGGGATATTGAGTTCTATAAGATAAAGCCATAAACATGTTTGTCTGAGTCTTCTATCAAAAGTTACAGCGATTTATATGAAGTGGTTGAAAAACGCTTTATTTCGCCAAGACAGTGTGTTTCTCACTGTTACATGCATTTGAATGGGAAACTCGCCCGAGACAAAGTATAGGTCTTCATTATGTGAATAATTTTAAAATCTTAGCTCAAACGGCTGCAAAACCTGTTTGCCCAGCACGGGGATATTGAGTTCTATAAGATAAAGCCATAAACATGTTTGTCTGAGTCTTCTATCAAAAGTTACAGCGATTTATATGAAGTGGTTGAAAAACGCTTTCTTTCGCCAAGACAGTGTGTTTCTCACTGTTACATGCATTTGAATGGGAAACTCGCCTGAAACAAAGTATAGGTTTTCATTATGTGAATAATTTTAAAATCTTAGCTCAAACGGCTGCAAAACCTGTTTGCCCAGCACGGGGACATTGAGTTCTATAAGATAAAGCCATAAACATGTGTGTCTGAGTCTTCCATCAAAAGTTTCAGCGATTTATATGAAGTTGTTCAAAAACGCTTTATTTCGCCAAGACAATGCGTTTCTCACTGTTACATGCATTTGAATGGGAAACTCGCCTGAAACAAAATATAGGTTTTCATTATGTGAATAATTTTAAAATCTTAGCTCAAACGGCTGCAAAACCTGTTTGCCCAGCACGGGGATATTGAGTTCTATAAGATAAAGCCATAAACATGTTTGTCTGAGTCTTCTATCAAAAGTTACAGCGATTTATATGAAGTTGTTCAAAAACGCTTTATTTCGCCAAGACAATGCGTTTCTCACTGTTACATGCATTTGAATGGGAAACTCGCCTGAAACAAAGTATAGGTTTTCATTATGTGAATAATTTTAAAATCTTAGCTCAAACGGCTGCAAAACCTGTTTGCAGCACGGGGATATTGAGTTCTATAAGATAAAGCCATAAACATGTGTGTCTGAGTCTTCCATCAAAAGTTACAGCGATTTATATGAAGTTGTTCAAAAACGCTTTATTTCGCCAAGACAATGCGTTTCTCACTGTTACATGCATTTGAATGGGAAACTCGCCTGAAACAAAGTATAGGTTTTCATTATGTGAATAATTTTAAAATCTTAGCTCAAACGGCTGCAAAACCTGTTTGCCCAGCACGGGGATATTGAGTTCTATAAGATAAAGCCATAAACATGTTTGTCTGAGTCTTCTATCAAAAGTTACAGCGATTTATATGAAGTGGTTGAAAAACGCTTTATTTCGCCAAGACAGTGTGTTTCTCACTGTTACATGCATTTGAGTGGGAAACTCGCCTGAAACAAAGTATAGGTTTTCATTATGTGAATAATTTTAAAATCTTAGCTCAAACGGCTGCAAAACCTGTTTGCCCAGCACGGGGATATTGAGTTCTATAAGATAAAGCCATAAACATGTTTGTCTGAGTCTTCTATCAAAAGTTACAGCGATTTATATGAAGTTGTTCAAAAACGCTTTATTTCGCCAAGACAATGCGTTTCTCACTGTTACATGCATTTGAATGGGAAACTCGCCTGAAACAAAGTATAGGTTTTCATTATGTGAATAATTTTAAAATCTTAGCTCAAACGGCTGCAAAACCTGTTTGCAGCACGGGGATATTGAGTTCTATAAGATAAAGCCATAAACATGTGTGTCTGAGTCTTCCATCAAAAGTTACAGCGATTTATATGAAGTTGTTCAAAAACGCTTTATTTCGCCAAGACAATGCGTTTCTCACTGTTACATGCATTTGAATGGGAAACTCGCCTGAAACAAAGTATAGGTTTTCATTATGTGAATAATTTTAAAATCTTAGCTCAAACGGCTGCAAAACCTGTTTGCCCAGCACGGGGATATTGAGTTCTATAAGATAAAGCCATAAACATGTTTGTCTGAGTCTTCTATCAAAAGTTACAGCGATTTATATGAAGTGGTTGAAAAACGCTTTATTTCGCCAAGACAGTGTGTTTCTCACTGTTACATGCATTTGAGTGGGAAACTCGCCTGAAACAAAGTATAGGTTTTCATTATGTGAATAATTTTAAAATCTTAGCTCAAACGGCTGCAAAACCTGTTTGCCCAGCACGGGGATATTGAGTTCTATAAGATAAAGCCATAAACATGTTTGTCTGAGTCTTCTATCAAAAGTTACAGCGATTTATATGAAGTGGTTGAAAAACGCTTTCTTTCGCCAAGACAGTGTGTTTCTCACTGTTACATGCATTTGAATGGGAAACTCGCCTGAAACAAAGTATAGGTTTTCATTATGTGAATAATTTTAAAATCTTAGCTCAAACGGCTGCAAAACCTGTTTGCCCAGCACGGGGACATTGAGTTCTATAAGATAAAGCCATAAACATGTGTGTCTGAGTCTTCCATCAAAAGTTTCAGCGATTTATATGAAGTTGTTCAAAAACGCTTTATTTCGCCAAGACAATGCGTTTCTCACTGTTACATGCATTTGAATGGGAAACTCGCCTGAAACAAAGTATAGGTTTTCATTATGTGAATAATTTTAAAATCTTAGCTCAAACGGCTGCAAAACCTGTTTGCCCAGCACGGGGATATTGAGTTCTATAAGATAAAGCCATAAACATGTTTGTCTGAGTCTTCTATCAAAAGTTACAGCGATTTATATGAAGTTGTTCAAAAACGCTTTATTTCGCCAAGACAATGCGTTTCTCACTGTTACATGCATTTGAATGGGAAACTCGCCTGAAACAAAGTATAGGTTTTCATTATGTGAATAATTTTAAAATCTTAGCTCAAACGGCTGCAAAACCTGTTTGCAGCACGGGGATATTGAGTTCTATAAGATAAAGCCATAAACATGTGTGTCTGAGTCTTCCATCAAAAGTTACAGCGATTTATATGAAGTTGTTCAAAAACGCTTTATTTCGCCAAGACAATGCGTTTCTCACTGTTACATGCATTTGAATGGGAAACTCGCCTGAAACAAAGTATAGGTTTTCATTATGTGAATAATTTTAAAATCTTAGCTTAAACGGCTGCAAAACCTGTTTGCCCAGCACGGGGATATTGAGTTCTATAAGATAAAGCCATAAACATGTTTGTCTGAGTCTTCTATCAAAAGTTACAGCGATTTATATGAAGTGGTTGAAAAACGCTTTATTTCGCCAAGACAGTGTGTTTCTCACTGTTACATGCATTTGAGTGGGAAACTCGCCTGAAACAAAGTATAGGTTTTCATTATGTGAATAATTTTAAAATCTTAGCTCAAACGGCTGCAAAACCTGTTTGCCCAGCACGGGGACATTGAGTTCTATAAGATAAAGCCATAAACATGTGTGTCTGAGTCTTCCATCAAAAGTTTCAGCGATTTATATGAAGTTGTTCAAAAACGCTTTATTTCGCCAAGACAATGCGTTTCTCACTGTTACATGCATTTGAATGGGAAACTCGCCTGAAACAAAGTATAGGTTTTCATTATGTGAATAATTTTAAAATCTTAGCTCAAACGGCTGCAAAACCTGTTTGCAGCACGGGGATATTGAGTTCTATAAGATAAAGCCATAAACATGTGTGTCTGAGTCTTCCATCAAAAGTTACAGCGATTTATATGAAGTTGTTCAAAAACGCTTTATTTCGCCAAGACAATGCGTTTCTCACTGTTACATGCATTTGAATGGGAAACTCGCCTGAAACAAAGTATAGGTTTTCATTATGTGAATAATTTTAAAATCTTAGCTCAAACGGCTGCAAAACCTGTTTGCCCAGCACGGGGATATTGAGTTCTATAAGATAAAGCCATAAACATGTTTGTCTGAGTCTTCTATCAAAAGTTACAGCGATTTATATGAAGTGGTTGAAAAACGCTTTATTTCGCCAAGACAGTGTGTTTCTCACTGTTACATGCATTTGAATGGGAAACTCGCCCGAGACAAAGTATAGGTTTTCATTATGTGAATAATTTTAAAATCTTAGCTCAAACGGCTGCAAAACCTGTTTGCCCAGCACGGGGATATTGAGTTCTATAAGATAAAGCCATAAACATGTGTGTCTGAGTCTTCCATCAAAAGTTACAGCGATTTATATGAAGTTGTTCAAAAACGCTTTATTTCGCCAAGACAATGCGTTTCTCACTGTTACATGCATTTGAATGGGAAACTCGCCTGAAACAAAGTATAGGTTTTCATTATGTGAATAATTTTAAAATCTTAGCTCAAACGGCTGCAAAACCTGTTTGCCCAGCACGGGGATATTGAGTTCTATAAGATAAAGCCATAAACATGTTTGTCTGAGTCTTCTATCAAAAGTTACAGCGATTTATATGAAGTGGTTGAAAAACGCTTTATTTCGCCAAGACAGTGTGTTTCTCACTGTTACATGCATTTGAATGGGAAACTCGCCTGAAACAAAGTATAGGTTTTCATTATGTGAATAATTTTAAAATCTTAGCTCAAACGGCTGCAAAACCTGTTTGCCCAGCACGGGGATATTGAGTTCTATAAGATAAAGCCATAAACATGTTTGTCTGAGTCTTCTATCAAAAGTTACAGCGATTTATATGAAGTGGTTGAAAAACGCTTTATTTCGCCAAGACAGTGTGTTTCTCACTGTTACATGCATTTGAGTGGGAAACTCGCCTGAAACAAAGTATAGGTTTTCATTATGTGAATAATTTTAAAATCTTAGCTCAAACGGCTGCAAAACCTGTTTGCCCAGCACGGGGATATTGAGTTCTATAAGATAAAGCCATAAACATGTTTGTCTGAGTCTTCTATCAAAAGTTACAGCGATTTATATGAAGTGGTTGAAAAACGCTTTATTTCGCCAAGACAGTGTGTTTCTCACTGTTACATGCATTTGAATGGGAAACTCGCCTGAGACAAAGTATAGGTTTTCATTATGTGAATAATTTTAAAATCTTAGCTCAAACGGCTGCAAAACCTGTTTGCCCAGCACGGGGATATTGAGTTCTATAAGATAAAGCCATAAACATGTTTGTCTGAGTCTTCTATCAAAAGTTACAGCGATTTATATGAAGTTGTTCAAAAACGCTTTATTTCGCCAAGACAATGCGTTTCTCACTGTTACATGCATTTGAATGGGAAACTCGCCCGAGACAAAGTATAGGTTTTCATTATGTGAATAATTTTAAAATCTTAGCTCAAACGGCTGCAAAACCTGTTTGCCCAGCACGGGGATATTGAGTTCTATAAGATAAAGCCATAAACATGTTTGTCT
Source organism: Copadichromis virginalis (assembly GCF_057382275.1). NCBI lineage: Eukaryota > Metazoa > Chordata > Actinopteri > Cichliformes > Cichlidae > Copadichromis > Copadichromis virginalis. The sequence continues at coordinate 11,334,794 of NC_140629.1, forward strand.
GAGTCTTCTATCAAAAGTTACAGCGATTTATATGAAGTGGTTGAAAAACGCTTTCTTTCGCCAAGACAGTGTGTTTCTCACTGTTACATGCATTTGAATGGGAAACTCGCCTGAAACAAAGTATAGGTTTTCATTATGTGAATAATTTTAAAATCTTAGCTCAAACGGCTGCAAAACCTGTTTGCCCAGCACGGGGATATTGAGTTCTATAAGATAAAGCCATAAACATGTTTGTCTGAGTCTTCTATCAAAAGTTACAGCGATTTATATGAAGTTGTTCAAAAACGCTTTATTTCGCCAAGACAATGCGTTTCTCACTGTTACATGCATTTGAATGGGAAACTCGCCTGAAACAAAGTATAGGTTTTCATTATGTGAATAATTTTAAAATCTTAGCTCAAACGGCTGCAAAACCTGTTTGCAGCACGGGGATATTGAGTTCTATAAGATAAAGCCATAAACATGTGTGTCTGAGTCTTCCATCAAAAGTTACAGCGATTTATATGAAGTTGTTCAAAAACGCTTTATTTCGCCAAGACAATGCGTTTCTCACTGTTACATGCATTTGAATGGGAAACTCGCCTGAAACAAAGTATAGGTTTTCATTATGTGAATAATTTTAAAATCTTAGCTCAAACGGCTGCAAAACCTGTTTGCCCAGCACGGGGATATTGAGTTCTATAAGATAAAGCCATAAACATGTTTGTCTGAGTCTTCTATCAAAAGTTACAGCGATTTATATGAAGTGGTTGAAAAACGCTTTATTTCGCCAAGACAGTGTGTTTCTCACTGTTACATGCATTTGAATGGGAAACTCGCCCGAGACAAAGTATAGGTCTTCATTATGTGAATAATTTTAAAATCTTAGCTCAAACGGCTGCAAAACCTGTTTGCCCAGCACGGGGATATTGAGTTCTATAAGATAAAGCCATAAACATGTTTGTCTGAGTCTTCTATCAAAAGTTACAGCGATTTATATGAAGTGGTTGAAAAACGCTTTCTTTCGCCAAGACAGTGTGTTTCTCACTGTTACATGCATTTGAATGGGAAACTCGCCTGAAACAAAGTATAGGTTTTCATTATGTGAATAATTTTAAAATCTTAGCTCAAACGGCTGCAAAACCTGTTTGCCCAGCACGGGGACATTGAGTTCTATAAGATAAAGCCATAAACATGTGTGTCTGAGTCTTCCATCAAAAGTTTCAGCGATTTATATGAAGTTGTTCAAAAACGCTTTATTTCGCCAAGACAATGCGTTTCTCACTGTTACATGCATTTGAATGGGAAACTCGCCTGAAACAAAATATAGGTTTTCATTATGTGAATAATTTTAAAATCTTAGCTCAAACGGCTGCAAAACCTGTTTGCCCAGCACGGGGATATTGAGTTCTATAAGATAAAGCCATAAACATGTTTGTCTGAGTCTTCTATCAAAAGTTACAGCGATTTATATGAAGTTGTTCAAAAACGCTTTATTTCGCCAAGACAATGCGTTTCTCACTGTTACATGCATTTGAATGGGAAACTCGCCTGAAACAAAGTATAGGTTTTCATTATGTGAATAATTTTAAAATCTTAGCTCAAACGGCTGCAAAACCTGTTTGCAGCACGGGGATATTGAGTTCTATAAGATAAAGCCATAAACATGTGTGTCTGAGTCTTCCATCAAAAGTTACAGCGATTTATATGAAGTTGTTCAAAAACGCTTTATTTCGCCAAGACAATGCGTTTCTCACTGTTACATGCATTTGAATGGGAAACTCGCCTGAAACAAAGTATAGGTTTTCATTATGTGAATAATTTTAAAATCTTAGCTCAAACGGCTGCAAAACCTGTTTGCCCAGCACGGGGATATTGAGTTCTATAAGATAAAGCCATAAACATGTTTGTCTGAGTCTTCTATCAAAAGTTACAGCGATTTATATGAAGTGGTTGAAAAACGCTTTATTTCGCCAAGACAGTGTGTTTCTCACTGTTACATGCATTTGAGTGGGAAACTCGCCTGAAACAAAGTATAGGTTTTCATTATGTGAATAATTTTAAAATCTTAGCTCAAACGGCTGCAAAACCTGTTTGCCCAGCACGGGGATATTGAGTTCTATAAGATAAAGCCATAAACATGTTTGTCTGAGTCTTCTATCAAAAGTTACAGCGATTTATATGAAGTTGTTCAAAAACGCTTTATTTCGCCAAGACAATGCGTTTCTCACTGTTACATGCATTTGAATGGGAAACTCGCCTGAAACAAAGTATAGGTTTTCATTATGTGAATAATTTTAAAATCTTAGCTCAAACGGCTGCAAAACCTGTTTGCAGCACGGGGATATTGAGTTCTATAAGATAAAGCCATAAACATGTGTGTCTGAGTCTTCCATCAAAAGTTACAGCGATTTATATGAAGTTGTTCAAAAACGCTTTATTTCGCCAAGACAATGCGTTTCTCACTGTTACATGCATTTGAATGGGAAACTCGCCTGAAACAAAGTATAGGTTTTCATTATGTGAATAATTTTAAAATCTTAGCTCAAACGGCTGCAAAACCTGTTTGCCCAGCACGGGGATATTGAGTTCTATAAGATAAAGCCATAAACATGTTTGTCTGAGTCTTCTATCAAAAGTTACAGCGATTTATATGAAGTGGTTGAAAAACGCTTTATTTCGCCAAGACAGTGTGTTTCTCACTGTTACATGCATTTGAGTGGGAAACTCGCCTGAAACAAAGTATAGGTTTTCATTATGTGAATAATTTTAAAATCTTAGCTCAAACGGCTGCAAAACCTGTTTGCCCAGCACGGGGATATTGAGTTCTATAAGATAAAGCCATAAACATGTTTGTCTGAGTCTTCTATCAAAAGTTACAGCGATTTATATGAAGTGGTTGAAAAACGCTTTCTTTCGCCAAGACAGTGTGTTTCTCACTGTTACATGCATTTGAATGGGAAACTCGCCTGAAACAAAGTATAGGTTTTCATTATGTGAATAATTTTAAAATCTTAGCTCAAACGGCTGCAAAACCTGTTTGCCCAGCACGGGGACATTGAGTTCTATAAGATAAAGCCATAAACATGTGTGTCTGAGTCTTCCATCAAAAGTTTCAGCGATTTATATGAAGTTGTTCAAAAACGCTTTATTTCGCCAAGACAATGCGTTTCTCACTGTTACATGCATTTGAATGGGAAACTCGCCTGAAACAAAGTATAGGTTTTCATTATGTGAATAATTTTAAAATCTTAGCTCAAACGGCTGCAAAACCTGTTTGCCCAGCACGGGGATATTGAGTTCTATAAGATAAAGCCATAAACATGTTTGTCTGAGTCTTCTATCAAAAGTTACAGCGATTTATATGAAGTTGTTCAAAAACGCTTTATTTCGCCAAGACAATGCGTTTCTCACTGTTACATGCATTTGAATGGGAAACTCGCCTGAAACAAAGTATAGGTTTTCATTATGTGAATAATTTTAAAATCTTAGCTCAAACGGCTGCAAAACCTGTTTGCAGCACGGGGATATTGAGTTCTATAAGATAAAGCCATAAACATGTGTGTCTGAGTCTTCCATCAAAAGTTACAGCGATTTATATGAAGTTGTTCAAAAACGCTTTATTTCGCCAAGACAATGCGTTTCTCACTGTTACATGCATTTGAATGGGAAACTCGCCTGAAACAAAGTATAGGTTTTCATTATGTGAATAATTTTAAAATCTTAGCTCAAACGGCTGCAAAACCTGTTTGCCCAGCACGGGGATATTGAGTTCTATAAGATAAAGCCATAAACATGTTTGTCTGAGTCTTCTATCAAAAGTTACAGCGATTTATATGAAGTGGTTGAAAAACGCTTTATTTCGCCAAGACAGTGTGTTTCTCACTGTTACATGCATTTGAGTGGGAAACTCGCCTGAAACAAAGTATAGGTTTTCATTATGTGAATAATTTTAAAATCTTAGCTCAAACGGCTGCAAAACCTGTTTGCCCAGCACGGGGATATTGAGTTCTATAAGATAAAGCCATAAACATGTTTGTCTGAGTCTTCTATCAAAAGTTACAGCGATTTATATGAAGTTGTTCAAAAACGCTTTATTTCGCCAAGACAATGCGTTTCTCACTGTTACATGCATTTGAATGGGAAACTCGCCTGAAACAAAGTATAGGTTTTCATTATGTGAATAATTTTAAAATCTTAGCTCAAACGGCTGCAAAACCTGTTTGCAGCACGGGGATATTGAGTTCTATAAGATAAAGCCATAAACATGTGTGTCTGAGTCTTCCATCAAAAGTTACAGCGATTTATATGAAGTTGTTCAAAAACGCTTTATTTCGCCAAGACAATGCGTTTCTCACTGTTACATGCATTTGAATGGGAAACTCGCCTGAAACAAAGTATAGGTTTTCATTATGTGAATAATTTTAAAATCTTAGCTCAAACGGCTGCAAAACCTGTTTGCCCAGCACGGGGATATTGAGTTCTATAAGATAAAGCCATAAACATGTTTGTCTGAGTCTTCTATCAAAAGTTACAGCGATTTATATGAAGTGGTTGAAAAACGCTTTATTTCGCCAAGACAGTGTGTTTCTCACTGTTACATGCATTTGAGTGGGAAACTCGCCTGAAACAAAGTATAGGTTTTCATTATGTGAATAATTTTAAAATCTTAGCTCAAACGGCTGCAAAACCTGTTTGCCCAGCACGGGGATATTGAGTTCTATAAGATAAAGCCATAAACATGTGTGTCTGAGTCTTCCATCAAAAGTTTCAGCGATTTATATGAAGTGGTTGAAAAACGCTTTATTTCGCCAAGACAGTGTGTTTCTCACTGTTACATGCATTTGAGTGGGAAACTCGCCTGAAACAAAGTATAGGTTTTCATTATGTGAATAATTTTAAAATCTTAGCTCAAACGGCTGCAAAACCTGTTTGCCCAGCACGGGGACATTGAGTTCTATAAGATAAAGCCATAAACATGTGTGTCTGAGTCTTCCATCAAAAGTTTCAGCGATTTATATGAAGTTGTTCAAAAACGCTTTATTTCGCCAAGACAATGCGTTTCTCACTGTTACATGCATTTGAATGGGAAACTCGCCTGAAACAAAGTATAGGTTTTCATTATGTGAATAATTTTAAAATCTTAGCTCAAACGGCTGCAAAACCTGTTTGCCCAGCACGGGGATATTGAGTTCTATAAGATAAAGCCATAAACATGTTTGTCTGAGTCTTCTATCAAAAGTTACAGCGATTTATATGAAGTGGTTGAAAAACGCTTTATTTCGCCAAGACAGTGTGTTTCTCACTGTTACATGCATTTGAGTGGGAAACTCGCCTGAAACAAAGTATAGGTTTTCATTATGTGAATAATTTTAAAATCTTAGCTCAAACGGCTGCAAAACCTGTTTGCCCAGCACGGGGATATTGAGTTCTATAAGATAAAGCCATAAACATGTTTGTCTGAGTCTTCTATCAAAAGTTACAGCGATTTATATGAAGTTGTTCAAAAACGCTTTATTTCGCCAAGACAATGCGTTTCTCACTGTTACATGCATTTGAATGGGAAACTCGCCTGAAACAAAGTATAGGTTTTCATTATGTGAATAATTTTAAAATCTTAGCTCAAACGGCTGCAAAACCTGTTTGCAGCACGGGGATATTGAGTTCTATAAGATAAAGCCATAAACATGTGTGTCTGAGTCTTCCATCAAAAGTTACAGCGATTTATATGAAGTTGTTCAAAAACGCTTTATTTCGCCAAGACAATGCGTTTCTCACTGTTACATGCATTTGAATGGGAAACTCGCCTGAAACAAAGTATAGGTTTTCATTATGTGAATAATTTTAAAATCTTAGCTCAAACGGCTGCAAAACCTGTTTGCCCAGCACGGGGATATTGAGTTCTATAAGATAAAGCCATAAACATGTTTGTCTGAGTCTTCTATCAAAAGTTACAGCGATTTATATGAAGTGGTTGAAAAACGCTTTATTTCGCCAAGACAGTGTGTTTCTCACTGTTACATGCATTTGAGTGGGAAACTCGCCTGAAACAAAGTATAGGTTTTCATTATGTGAATAATTTTAAAATCTTAGCTCAAACGGCTGCAAAACCTGTTTGCCCAGCACGGGGATATTGAGTTCTATAAGATAAAGCCATAAACATGTTTGTCTGAGTCTTCTATCAAAAGTTACAGCGATTTATATGAAGTGGTTGAAAAACGCTTTCTTTCGCCAAGACAGTGTGTTTCTCACTGTTACATGCATTTGAATGGGAAACTCGCCTGAAACAAAGTATAGGTTTTCATTATGTGAATAATTTTAAAATCTTAGCTCAAACGGCTGCAAAACCTGTTTGCCCAGCACGGGGACATTGAGTTCTATAAGATAAAGCCATAAACATGTGTGTCTGAGTCTTCCATCAAAAGTTTCAGCGATTTATATGAAGTGGTTCAAAAACGCTTTATTTCGCCAAGACAATGCGTTTCTCACTGTTACATGCATTTGAATGGGAAACTCGCCTGAAACAAAGTATAGGTTTTCATTATGTGAATAATTTTAAAATCTTAGCTCAAACGGCTGCAAAACCTGTTTGCCCAGCACGGGGATATTGAGTTCTATAAGATAAAGCCATAAACATGTTTGTCTGAGTCTTCTATCAAAAGTTACAGCGATTTATATGAAGTTGTTCAAAAACGCTTTATTTCGCCAAGACAATGCGTTTCTCACTGTTACATGCATTTGAATGGGAAACTCGCCTGAAACAAAGTATAGGTTTTCATTATGTGAATAATTTTAAAATCTTAGCTCAAACGGCTGCAAAACCTGTTTGCAGCACGGGGATATTGAGTTCTATAAGATAAAGCCATAAACATGTGTGTCTGAGTCTTCCATCAAAAGTTACAGCGATTTATATGAAGTTGTTCAAAAACGCTTTATTTCGCCAAGACAATGCGTTTCTCACTGTTACATGCATTTGAATGGGAAACTCGCCTGAAACAAAGTATAGGTTTTCATTATGTGAATAATTTTAAAATCTTAGCTCAAACGGCTGCAAAACCTGTTTGCCCAGCACGGGGATATTGAGTTCTATAAGATAAAGCCATAAACATGTTTGTCTGAGTCTTCTATCAAAAGTTACAGCGATTTATATGAAGTGGTTGAAAAACGCTTTATTTCGCCAAGACAGTGTGTTTCTCACTGTTACATGCATTTGAGTGGGAAACTCGCCTGAAACAAAGTATAGGTTTTCATTATGTGAATAATTTTAAAATCTTAGCTCAAACGGCTGCAAAACCTGTTTGCCCAGCACGGGGACATTGAGTTCTATAAGATAAAGCCATAAACATGTGTGTCTGAGTCTTCCATCAAAAGTTTCAGCGATTTATATGAAGTTGTTCAAAAACGCTTTATTTCGCCAAGACAATGCGTTTCTCACTGTTACATGCATTTGAATGGGAAACTCGCCTGAAACAAAGTATAGGTTTTCATTATGTGAATAATTTTAAAATCTTAGCTCAAACGGCTGCAAAACCTGTTTGCAGCACGGGGATATTGAGTTCTATAAGATAAAGCCATAAACATGTGTGTCTGAGTCTTCCATCAAAAGTTACAGCGATTTATATGAAGTTGTTCAAAAACGCTTTATTTCGCCAAGACAATGCGTTTCTCACTGTTACATGCATTTGAATGGGAAACTCGCCTGAAACAAAGTATAGGTTTTCATTATGTGAATAATTTTAAAATCTTAGCTCAAACGGCTGCAAAACCTGTTTGCCCAGCACGGGGATATTGAGTTCTATAAGATAAAGCCATAAACATGTTTGTCTGAGTCTTCTATCAAAAGTTACAGCGATTTATATGAAGTGGTTGAAAAACGCTTTATTTCGCCAAGACAGTGTGTTTCTCACTGTTACATGCATTTGAGTGGGAAACTCGCCTGAAACAAAGTATAGGTTTTCATTATGTGAATAATTTTAAAATCTTAGCTCAAACGGCTGCAAAACCTGTTTGCCCAGCACGGGGATATTGAGTTCTATAAGATAAAGCCATAAACATGTTTGTCTGAGTCTTCTATCAAAAGTTACAGCGATTTATATGAAGTGGTTGAAAAACGCTTTCTTTCGCCAAGACAGTGTGTTTCTCACTGTTACATGCATTTGAATGGGAAACTCGCCTGAAACAAAGTATAGGTTTTCATTATGTGAATAATTTTAAAATCTTAGCTCAAACGGCTGCAAAACCTGTTTGCCCAGCACGGGGACATTGAGTTCTATAAGATAAAGCCATAAACATGTGTGTCTGAGTCTTCCATCAAAAGTTTCAGCGATTTATATGAAGTTGTTCAAAAACGCTTTATTTCGCCAAGACAATGCGTTTCTCACTGTTACATGCATTTGAATGGGAAACTCGCCTGAAACAAAGTATAGGTTTTCATTATGTAAATAATTTTAAAATCTTAGCTCAAACGGCTGCAAAACCTGTTTGCCCAGCACGGGGATATTGAGTTCTATAAGATAAAGCCATAAACATGTTTGTCTGAGTCTTCTATCAAAAGTTACAGCGATTTATATGAAGTTGTTCAAAAACGCTTTATTTCGCCAAGACAATGCGTTTCTCACTGTTACATGCATTTGAATGGGAAACTCGCCTGAAACAAAGTATAGGTTTTCATTATGTGAATAATTTTAAAATCTTAGCTCAAACGGCTGCAAAACCTGTTTGCAGCACGGGGATATTGAGTTCTATAAGATAAAGCCATAAACATGTGTGTCTGAGTCTTCCATCAAAAGTTACAGCGATTTATATGAAGTTGTTCAAAAACGCTTTATTTCGCCAAGACAATGCGTTTCTCACTGTTACATGCATTTGAATGGGAAACTCGCCTGAAACAAAGTATAGGTTTTCATTATGTGAATAATTTTAAAATCTTAGCTCAAACGGCTGCAAAACCTGTTTGCCCAGCACGGGGATATTGAGTTCTATAAGATAAAGCCATAAACATGTTTGTCTGAGTCTTCTATCAAAAGTTACAGCGATTTATATGAAGTGGTTGAAAAACGCTTTATTTCGCCAAGACAGTGTGTTTCTCACTGTTACATGCATTTGAGTGGGAAACTCGCCTGAAACAAAGTATAGGTTTTCATTATGTGAATAATTTTAAAATCTTAGCTCAAACGGCTGCAAAACCTGTTTGCCCAGCACGGGGACATTGAGTTCTATAAGATAAAGCCATAAACATGTGTGTCTGAGTCTTCCATCAAAAGTTTCAGCGATTTATATGAAGTTGTTCAAAAACGCTTTATTTCGCCAAGACAATGCGTTTCTCACTGTTACATGCATTTGAATGGGAAACTCGCCTGAAACAAAGTATAGGTTTTCATTATGTGAATAATTTTAAAATCTTAGCTCAAACGGCTGCAAAACCTGTTTGCAGCACGGGGATATTGAGTTCTATAAGATAAAGCCATAAACATGTGTGTCTGAGTCTTCCATCAAAAGTTACAGCGATTTATATGAAGTTGTTCAAAAACGCTTTATTTCGCCAAGACAATGCGTTTCTCACTGTTACATGCATTTGAATGGGAAACTCGCCTGAAACAAAGTATAGGTTTTCATTATGTGAATAATTTTAAAATCTTAGCTCAAACGGCTGCAAAACCTGTTTGCCCAGCACGGGGATATTGAGTTCTATAAGATAAAGCCATAAACATGTTTGTCTGAGTCTTCTATCAAAAGTTACAGCGATTTATATGAAGTGGTTGAAAAACGCTTTATTTCGCCAAGACAGTGTGTTTCTCACTGTTACATGCATTTGAATGGGAAACTCGCCCGAGACAAAGTATAGGTCTTCATTATGTGAATAATTTTAAAATCTTAGCTCAAACGGCTGCAAAACCTGTTTGCCCAGCACGGGGATATTGAGTTCTATAAGATAAAGCCATAAACATGTTTGTCTGAGTCTTCTATCAAAAGTTACAGCGATTTATATGAAGTGGTTGAAAAACGCTTTCTTTCGCCAAGACAGTGTGTTTCTCACTGTTACATGCATTTGAATGGGAAACTCGCCTGAAACAAAGTATAGGTTTTCATTATGTGAATAATTTTAAAATCTTAGCTCAAACGGCTGCAAAACCTGTTTGCCCAGCACGGGGACATTGAGTTCTATAAGATAAAGCCATAAACATGTGTGTCTGAGTCTTCCATCAAAAGTTTCAGCGATTTATATGAAGTTGTTCAAAAACGCTTTATTTCGCCAAGACAATGCGTTTCTCACTGTTACATGCATTTGAATGGGAAACTCGCCTGAAACAAAATATAGGTTTTCATTATGTGAATAATTTTAAAATCTTAGCTCAAACGGCTGCAAAACCTGTTTGCCCAGCACGGGGATATTGAGTTCTATAAGATAAAGCCATAAACATGTTTGTCTGAGTCTTCTATCAAAAGTTACAGCGATTTATATGAAGTTGTTCAAAAACGCTTTATTTCGCCAAGACAATGCGTTTCTCACTGTTACATGCATTTGAATGGGAAACTCGCCTGAAACAAAGTATAGGTTTTCATTATGTGAATAATTTTAAAATCTTAGCTCAAACGGCTGCAAAACCTGTTTGCAGCACGGGGATATTGAGTTCTATAAGATAAAGCCATAAACATGTGTGTCTGAGTCTTCCATCAAAAGTTACAGCGATTTATATGAAGTTGTTCAAAAACGCTTTATTTCGCCAAGACAATGCGTTTCTCACTGTTACATGCATTTGAATGGGAAACTCGCCTGAAACAAAGTATAGGTTTTCATTATGTGAATAATTTTAAAATCTTAGCTCAAACGGCTGCAAAACCTGTTTGCCCAGCACGGGGATATTGAGTTCTATAAGATAAAGCCATAAACATGTTTGTCTGAGTCTTCTATCAAAAGTTACAGCGATTTATATGAAGTGGTTGAAAAACGCTTTATTTCGCCAAGACAGTGTGTTTCTCACTGTTACATGCATTTGAGTGGGAAACTCGCCTGAAACAAAGTATAGGTTTTCATTATGTGAATAATTTTAAAATCTTAGCTCAAACGGCTGCAAAACCTGTTTGCCCAGCACGGGGATATTGAGTTCTATAAGATAAAGCCATAAACATGTTTGTCTGAGTCTTCTATCAAAAGTTACAGCGATTTATATGAAGTTGTTCAAAAACGCTTTATTTCGCCAAGACAATGCGTTTCTCACTGTTACATGCATTTGAATGGGAAACTCGCCTGAAACAAAGTATAGGTTTTCATTATGTGAATAATTTTAAAATCTTAGCTCAAACGGCTGCAAAACCTGTTTGCAGCACGGGGATATTGAGTTCTATAAGATAAAGCCATAAACATGTGTGTCTGAGTCTTCCATCAAAAGTTACAGCGATTTATATGAAGTTGTTCAAAAACGCTTTATTTCGCCAAGACAATGCGTTTCTCACTGTTACATGCATTTGAATGGGAAACTCGCCTGAAACAAAGTATAGGTTTTCATTATGTGAATAATTTTAAAATCTTAGCTCAAACGGCTGCAAAACCTGTTTGCCCAGCACGGGGATATTGAGTTCTATAAGATAAAGCCATAAACATGTTTGTCTGAGTCTTCTATCAAAAGTTACAGCGATTTATATGAAGTGGTTGAAAAACGCTTTATTTCGCCAAGACAGTGTGTTTCTCACTGTTACATGCATTTGAGTGGGAAACTCGCCTGAAACAAAGTATAGGTTTTCATTATGTGAATAATTTTAAAATCTTAGCTCAAACGGCTGCAAAACCTGTTTGCCCAGCACGGGGATATTGAGTTCTATAAGATAAAGCCATAAACATGTTTGTCTGAGTCTTCTATCAAAAGTTACAGCGATTTATATGAAGTGGTTGAAAAACGCTTTCTTTCGCCAAGACAGTGTGTTTCTCACTGTTACATGCATTTGAATGGGAAACTCGCCTGAAACAAAGTATAGGTTTTCATTATGTGAATAATTTTAAAATCTTAGCTCAAACGGCTGCAAAACCTGTTTGCCCAGCACGGGGACATTGAGTTCTATAAGATAAAGCCATAAACATGTGTGTCTGAGTCTTCCATCAAAAGTTTCAGCGATTTATATGAAGTTGTTCAAAAACGCTTTATTTCGCCAAGACAATGCGTTTCTCACTGTTACATGCATTTGAATGGGAAACTCGCCTGAAACAAAGTATAGGTTTTCATTATGTGAATAATTTTAAAATCTTAGCTCAAACGGCTGCAAAACCTGTTTGCCCAGCACGGGGATATTGAGTTCTATAAGATAAAGCCATAAACATGTTTGTCTGAGTCTTCTATCAAAAGTTACAGCGATTTATATGAAGTTGTTCAAAAACGCTTTATTTCGCCAAGACAATGCGTTTCTCACTGTTACATGCATTTGAATGGGAAACTCGCCTGAAACAAAGTATAGGTTTTCATTATGTGAATAATTTTAAAATCTTAGCTCAAACGGCTGCAAAACCTGTTTGCAGCACGGGGATATTGAGTTCTATAAGATAAAGCCATAAACATGTGTGTCTGAGTCTTCCATCAAAAGTTACAGCGATTTATATGAAGTTGTTCAAAAACGCTTTATTTCGCCAAGACAATGCGTTTCTCACTGTTACATGCATTTGAATGGGAAACTCGCCTGAAACAAAGTATAGGTTTTCATTATGTGAATAATTTTAAAATCTTAGCTCAAACGGCTGCAAAACCTGTTTGCCCAGCACGGGGATATTGAGTTCTATAAGATAAAGCCATAAACATGTTTGTCTGAGTCTTCTATCAAAAGTTACAGCGATTTATATGAAGTGGTTGAAAAACGCTTTATTTCGCCAAGACAGTGTGTTTCTCACTGTTACATGCATTTGAGTGGGAAACTCGCCTGAAACAAAGTATAGGTTTTCATTATGTGAATAATTTTAAAATCTTAGCTCAAACGGCTGCAAAACCTGTTTGCCCAGCACGGGGACATTGAGTTCTATAAGATAAAGCCATAAACATGTGTGTCTGAGTCTTCCATCAAAAGTTTCAGCGATTTATATGAAGTTGTTCAAAAACGCTTTATTTCGCCAAGACAATGCGTTTCTCACTGTTACATGCATTTGAATGGGAAACTCGCCTGAAACAAAGTATAGGTTTTCATTATGTGAATAATTTTAAAATCTTAGCTCAAACGGCTGCAAAACCTGTTTGCAGCACGGGGATATTGAGTTCTATAAGATAAAGCCATAAACATGTGTGTCTGAGTCTTCCATCAAAAGTTACAGCGATTTATATGAAGTTGTTCAAAAACGCTTTATTTCGCCAAGACAATGCGTTTCTCACTGTTACATGCATTTGAATGGGAAACTCGCCTGAAACAAAGTATAGGTTTTCATTATGTGAATAATTTTAAAATCTTAGCTCAAACGGCTGCAAAACCTGTTTGCCCAGCACGGGGATATTGAGTTCTATAAGATAAAGCCATAAACATGTTTGTCTGAGTCTTCTATCAAAAGTTACAGCGATTTATATGAAGTGGTTGAAAAACGCTTTATTTCGCCAAGACAGTGTGTTTCTCACTGTTACATGCATTTGAATGGGAAACTCGCCCGAGACAAAGTATAGGTTTTCATTATGTGAATAATTTTAAAATCTTAGCTCAAACGGCTGCAAAACCTGTTTGCCCAGCACGGGGATATTGAGTTCTATAAGATAAAGCCATAAACATGTGTGTCTGAGTCTTCCATCAAAAGTTACAGCGATTTATATGAAGTTGTTCAAAAACGCTTTATTTCGCCAAGACAATGCGTTTCTCACTGTTACATGCATTTGAATGGGAAACTCGCCTGAAACAAAGTATAGGTTTTCATTATGTGAATAATTTTAAAATCTTAGCTCAAACGGCTGCAAAACCTGTTTGCCCAGCACGGGGATATTGAGTTCTATAAGATAAAGCCATAAACATGTTTGTCTGAGTCTTCTATCAAAAGTTACAGCGATTTATATGAAGTGGTTGAAAAACGCTTTATTTCGCCAAGACAGTGTGTTTCTCACTGTTACATGCATTTGAATGGGAAACTCGCCTGAAACAAAGTATAGGTTTTCATTATGTGAATAATTTTAAAATCTTAGCTCAAACGGCTGCAAAACCTGTTTGCCCAGCACGGGGATATTGAGTTCTATAAGATAAAGCCATAAACATGTTTGTCTGAGTCTTCTATCAAAAGTTACAGCGATTTATATGAAGTGGTTGAAAAACGCTTTATTTCGCCAAGACAGTGTGTTTCTCACTGTTACATGCATTTGAGTGGGAAACTCGCCTGAAACAAAGTATAGGTTTTCATTATGTGAATAATTTTAAAATCTTAGCTCAAACGGCTGCAAAACCTGTTTGCCCAGCACGGGGATATTGAGTTCTATAAGATAAAGCCATAAACATGTTTGTCTGAGTCTTCTATCAAAAGTTACAGCGATTTATATGAAGTGGTTGAAAAACGCTTTCTTTCGCCAAGACAGTGTGTTTCTCACTGTTACATGCATTTGAATGGGAAACTCGCCTGAAACAAAGTATAGGTTTTCATTATGTGAATAATTTTAAAATCTTAGCTCAAACGGCTGCAAAACCTGTTTGCCCAGCACGGGGACATTGAGTTCTATAAGATAAAGCCATAAACATGTGTGTCTGAGTCTTCCATCAAAAGTTTCAGCGATTTATATGAAGTTGTTCAAAAACGCTTTATTTCGCCAAGACAATGCGTTTCTCACTGTTACATGCATTTGAATGGGAAACTCGCCTGAAACAAAGTATAGGTTTTCATTATGTGAATAATTTTAAAATCTTAGCTCAAACGGCTGCAAAACCTGTTTGCCCAGCACGGGGATATTGAGTTCTATAAGATAAAGCCATAAACATGTGTGTCTGAGTCTTCCATCAAAAGTTTCAGCGATTTATATGAAGTTGTTCAAAAACGCTTTATTTCGCCAAGACAATGCGTTTCTCACTGTTACATGCATTTGAATGGGAAACTCGCCTGAAACAAAGTATAGGTTTTCATTATGTGAATAATTTTAAAATCTTAGCTCAAACGGCTGCAAAACCTGTTTGCCCAGCACGGGGATATTGAGTTCTATAAGATAAAGCCATAAACATGTTTGTCTGAGTCTTCTATCAAAAGTTACAGCGATTTATATGAAGTGGTTGAAAAACGCTTTATTTCGCCAAGACAGTGTGTTTCTCACTGTTACATGCATTTGAATGGGAAACTCGCCTGAGACAAAGTATAGGTTTTCATTATGTGAATAATTTTAAAATCTTAGCTCAAACGGCTGCAAAACCTGTTTGCCCAGCACGGGGATATTGAGTTCTATAAGATAAAGCCATAAACATGTTTGTCTGAGTCTTCTATCAAAAGTTACAGCGATTTATATGAAGTGGTTGAAAAACGCTTTATTTCGCCAAGACAGTGTGTTTCTCACTGTTACATGCATTTGAATGGGAAACTCGCCCGAGACAAAGTATAGGTTTTCATTATGTGAATAATTTTAAAATCTTAGCTCAAACGGCTGCAAAACCTGTTTGCCCAGCACGGGGATATTGAGTTCTATAAGATAAAGCCATAAACATGTGTGTCTGAGTCTTCCATCAAAAGTTTCAGCGATTTATATGAAGTTGTTCAAAAACGCTTTATTTCGCCAAGACAATGCGTTTCTCACTGTTACATGCATTTGAATGGGAAACTCGCCTGAAACAAAGTATAGGTTTTCATTATGTGAATAATTTTAAAATCTTAGCTCAAACGGCTGCAAAACCTGTTTGCCCAGCACGGGGATATTGAGTTCTATAAGATAAAGCCATAAACATGTTTGTCTGAGTCTTCTATCAAAAGTTACAGCGATTTATATGAAGTTGTTCAAAAACGCTTTATTTCGCCAAGACAATGCGTTTCTCACTGTTACATGCATTTGAGTGGGAAACTCGCCTGAAACAAAGTATAGGTTTTCATTATGTGAATAATTTTAAAATCTTAGCTCAAACGGCTGCAAAACCTGTTTGCCCAGCACGGGGATATTGAGTTCTATAAGATAAAGCCATAAACATGTTTGTCTGAGTCTTCTATCAAAAGTTACAGCGATTTATATGAAGTGGTTGAAAAACGCTTTCTTTCGCCAAGACAGTGTGTTTCTCACTGTTACATGCATTTGAATGGGAAACTCGCCTGAAACAAAGTATAGGTTTTCATTATGTGAATAATTTTAAAATCTTAGCTCAAACGGCTGCAAAACCTGTTTGCCCAGCACGGGGACATTGAGTTCTATAAGATAAAGCCATAAACATGTGTGTCTGAGTCTTCCATCAAAAGTTTCAGCGATTTATATGAAGTGGTTCAAAAACGCTTTATTTCGCCAAGACAATGCGTTTCTCACTGTTACATGCATTTGAATGGGAAACTCGCCTGAAACAAAGTATAGGTTTTCATTATGTGAATAATTTTAAAATCTTAGCTCAAACGGCTGCAAAACCTGTTTGCCCAGCACGGGGATATTGAGTTCTATAAGATAAAGCCATAAACATGTTTGTCTGAGTCTTCTATCAAAAGTTACAGCGATTTATATGAAGTTGTTCAAAAACGCTTTATTTCGCCAAGACAATGCGTTTCTCACTGTTACATGCATTTGAATGGGAAACTCGCCTGAAACAAAGTATAGGTTTTCATTATGTGAATAATTTTAAAATCTTAGCTCAAACGGCTGCAAAACCTGTTTGCAGCACGGGGATATTGAGTTCTATAAGATAAAGCCATAAACATGTGTGTCTGAGTCTTCCATCAAAAGTTACAGCGATTTATATGAAGTTGTTCAAAAACGCTTTATTTCGCCAAGACAATGCGTTTCTCACTGTTACATGCATTTGAATGGGAAACTCGCCTGAAACAAAGTATAGGTTTTCATTATGTGAATAATTTTAAAATCTTAGCTCAAACGGCTGCAAAACCTGTTTGCCCAGCACGGGGATATTGAGTTCTATAAGATAAAGCCATAAACATGTTTGTCTGAGTCTTCTATCAAAAGTTACAGCGATTTATATGAAGTGGTTGAAAAACGCTTTATTTCGCCAAGACAGTGTGTTTCTCACTGTTACATGCATTTGAGTGGGAAACTCGCCTGAAACAAAGTATAGGTTTTCATTATGTGAATAATTTTAAAATCTTAGCTCAAACGGCTGCAAAACCTGTTTGCCCAGCACGGGGACATTGAGTTCTATAAGATAAAGCCATAAACATGTGTGTCTGAGTCTTCCATCAAAAGTTTCAGCGATTTATATGAAGTTGTTCAAAAACGCTTTATTTCGCCAAGACAATGCGTTTCTCACTGTTACATGCATTTGAATGGGAAACTCGCCTGAAACAAAGTATAGGTTTTCATTATGTGAATAATTTTAAAATCTTAGCTCAAACGGCTGCAAAACCTGTTTGCAGCACGGGGATATTGAGTTCTATAAGATAAAGCCATAAACATGTGTGTCTGAGTCTTCCATCAAAAGTTACAGCGATTTATATGAAGTTGTTCAAAAACGCTTTATTTCGCCAAGACAATGCGTTTCTCACTGTTACATGCATTTGAATGGGAAACTCGCCTGAAACAAAGTATAGGTTTTCATTATGTGAATAATTTTAAAATCTTAGCTCAAACGGCTGCAAAACCTGTTTGCCCAGCACGGGGATATTGAGTTCTATAAGATAAAGCCATAAACATGTTTGTCTGAGTCTTCTATCAAAAGTTACAGCGATTTATATGAAGTGGTTGAAAAACGCTTTATTTCGCCAAGACAGTGTGTTTCTCACTGTTACATGCATTTGAATGGGAAACTCGCCCGAGACAAAGTATAGGTCTTCATTATGTGAATAATTTTAAAATCTTAGCTCAAACGGCTGCAAAACCTGTTTGCCCAGCACGGGGATATTGAGTTCTATAAGATAAAGCCATAAACATGTTTGTCTGAGTCTTCTATCAAAAGTTACAGCGATTTATATGAAGTGGTTGAAAAACGCTTTCTTTCGCCAAGACAGTGTGTTTCTCACTGTTACATGCATTTGAATGGGAAACTCGCCTGAAACAAAGTATAGGTTTTCATTATGTGAATAATTTTAAAATCTTAGCTCAAACGGCTGCAAAACCTGTTTGCCCAGCACGGGGACATTGAGTTCTATAAGATAAAGCCATAAACATGTGTGTCTGAGTCTTCCATCAAAAGTTTCAGCGATTTATATGAAGTTGTTCAAAAACGCTTTATTTCGCCAAGACAATGCGTTTCTCACTGTTACATGCATTTGAATGGGAAACTCGCCTGAAACAAAATATAGGTTTTCATTATGTGAATAATTTTAAAATCTTAGCTCAAACGGCTGCAAAACCTGTTTGCCCAGCACGGGGATATTGAGTTCTATAAGATAAAGCCATAAACATGTTTGTCTGAGTCTTCTATCAAAAGTTACAGCGATTTATATGAAGTTGTTCAAAAACGCTTTATTTCGCCAAGACAATGCGTTTCTCACTGTTACATGCATTTGAATGGGAAACTCGCCTGAAACAAAGTATAGGTTTTCATTATGTGAATAATTTTAAAATCTTAGCTCAAACGGCTGCAAAACCTGTTTGCAGCACGGGGATATTGAGTTCTATAAGATAAAGCCATAAACATGTGTGTCTGAGTCTTCCATCAAAAGTTACAGCGATTTATATGAAGTTGTTCAAAAACGCTTTATTTCGCCAAGACAATGCGTTTCTCACTGTTACATGCATTTGAATGGGAAACTCGCCTGAAACAAAGTATAGGTTTTCATTATGTGAATAATTTTAAAATCTTAGCTCAAACGGCTGCAAAACCTGTTTGCCCAGCACGGGGATATTGAGTTCTATAAGATAAAGCCATAAACATGTTTGTCTGAGTCTTCTATCAAAAGTTACAGCGATTTATATGAAGTGGTTGAAAAACGCTTTATTTCGCCAAAACAGTGTGTTTCTCACTGTTACATGCATTTGAGTGGGAAACTCGCCTGAAACAAAGTATAGGTTTTCATTATGTGAATAATTTTAAAATCTTAGCTCAAACGGCTGCAAAACCTGTTTGCCCAGCACGGGGATATTGAGTTCTATAAGATAAAGCCATAAACATGTTTGTCTGAGTCTTCTATCAAAAGTTACAGCGATTTATATGAAGTTGTTCAAAAACGCTTTATTTCGCCAAGACAATGCGTTTCTCACTGTTACATGCATTTGAATGGGAAACTCGCCTGAAACAAAGTATAGGTTTTCATTATGTGAATAATTTTAAAATCTTAGCTCAAACGGCTGCAAAACCTGTTTGCAGCACGGGGATATTGAGTTCTATAAGATAAAGCCATAAACATGTGTGTCTGAGTCTTCCATCAAAAGTTACAGCGATTTATATGAAGTTGTTCAAAAACGCTTTATTTCGCCAAGACAATGCGTTTCTCACTGTTACATGCATTTGAATGGGAAACTCGCCTGAAACAAAGTATAGGTTTTCATTATGTGAATAATTTTAAAATCTTAGCTCAAACGGCTGCAAAACCTGTTTGCCCAGCACGGGGATATTGAGTTCTATAAGATAAAGCCATAAACATGTTTGTCTGAGTCTTCTATCAAAAGTTACAGCGATTTATATGAAGTGGTTGAAAAACGCTTTATTTCGCCAAGACAGTGTGTTTCTCACTGTTACATGCATTTGAGTGGGAAACTCGCCTGAAACAAAGTATAGGTTTTCATTATGTGAATAATTTTAAAATCTTAGCTCAAACGGCTGCAAAACCTGTTTGCCCAGCACGGGGATATTGAGTTCTATAAGATAAAGCCATAAACATGTTTGTCTGAGTCTTCTATCAAAAGTTACAGCGATTTATATGAAGTGGTTGAAAAACGCTTTCTTTCGCCAAGACAGTGTGTTTCTCACTGTTACATGCATTTGAATGGGAAACTCGCCTGAAACAAAGTATAGGTTTTCATTATGTGAATAATTTTAAAATCTTAGCTCAAACGGCTGCAAAACCTGTTTGCCCAGCACGGGGACATTGAGTTCTATAAGATAAAGCCATAAACATGTGTGTCTGAGTCTTCCATCAAAAGTTTCAGCGATTTATATGAAGTTGTTCAAAAACGCTTTATTTCGCCAAGACAATGCGTTTCTCACTGTTACATGCATTTGAATGGGAAACTCGCCTGAAACAAAGTATAGGTTTTCATTATGTGAATAATTTTAAAATCTTAGCTCAAACGGCTGCAAAACCTGTTTGCCCAGCACGGGGATATTGAGTTCTATAAGATAAAGCCATAAACATGTTTGTCTGAGTCTTCTATCAAAAGTTACAGCGATTTATATGAAGTTGTTCAAAAACGCTTTATTTCGCCAAGACAATGCGTTTCTCACTGTTACATGCATTTGAATGGGAAACTCGCCTGAAACAAAGTATAGGTTTTCATTATGTGAATAATTTTAAAATCTTAGCTCAAACGGCTGCAAAACCTGTTTGCAGCACGGGGATATTGAGTTCTATAAGATAAAGCCATAAACATGTGTGTCTGAGTCTTCCATCAAAAGTTACAGCGATTTATATGAAGTTGTTCAAAAACGCTTTATTTCGCCAAGACAATGCGTTTCTCACTGTTACATGCATTTGAATGGGAAACTCGCCTGAAACAAAGTATAGGTTTTCATTATGTGAATAATTTTAAAATCTTAGCTCAAACGGCTGCAAAACCTGTTTGCCCAGCACGGGGATATTGAGTTCTATAAGATAAAGCCATAAACATGTTTGTCTGAGTCTTCTATCAAAAGTTACAGCGATTTATATGAAGTGGTTGAAAAACGCTTTATTTCGCCAAGACAGTGTGTTTCTCACTGTTACATGCATTTGAGTGGGAAACTCGCCTGAAACAAAGTATAGGTTTTCATTATGTGAATAATTTTAAAATCTTAGCTCAAACGGCTGCAAAACCTGTTTGCCCAGCACGGGGACATTGAGTTCTATAAGATAAAGCCATAAACATGTGTGTCTGAGTCTTCCATCAAAAGTTTCAGCGATTTATATGAAGTTGTTCAAAAACGCTTTATTTCGCCAAGACAATGCGTTTCTCACTGTTACATGCATTTGAATGGGAAACTCGCCTGAAACAAAGTATAGGTTTTCATTATGTGAATAATTTTAAAATCTTAGCTCAAACGGCTGCAAAACCTGTTTGCAGCACGGGGATATTGAGTTCTATAAGATAAAGCCATAAACATGTGTGTCTGAGTCTTCCATCAAAAGTTACAGCGATTTATATGAAGTTGTTCAAAAACGCTTTATTTCGCCAAGACAATGCGTTTCTCACTGTTACATGCATTTGAATGGGAAACTCGCCTGAAACAAAGTATAGGTTTTCATTATGTGAATAATTTTAAAATCTTAGCTCAAACGGCTGCAAAACCTGTTTGCCCAGCACGGGGATATTGAGTTCTATAAGATAAAGCCATAAACATGTTTGTCTGAGTCTTCTATCAAAAGTTACAGCGATTTATATGAAGTTGTTCAAAAACGCTTTATTTCGCCAAGACAGTGTGTTTCTCACTGTTACATGCATTTGAATGGGAAACTCGCCCGAGACAAAGTATAGGTTTTCATTATGTGAATAATTTTAAAATCTTAGCTCAAACGGCTGCAAAACCTGTTTGCCCAGCACGGGGATATTGAGTTCTATAAGATAAAGCCATAAACATGTGTGTCTGAGTCTTCCATCAAAAGTTACAGCGATTTATATGAAGTTGTTCAAAAACGCTTTATTTCGCCAAGACAATGCGTTTCTCACTGTTACATGCATTTGAATGGGAAACTCGCCTGAAACAAAGTATAGGTTTTCATTATGTGAATAATTTTAAAATCTTAGCTCAAACGGCTGCAAAACCTGTTTGCCCAGCACGGGGATATTGAGTTCTATAAGATAAAGCCATAAACATGTTTGTCTGAGTCTTCTATCAAAAGTTACAGCGATTTATATGAAGTGGTTGAAAAACGCTTTATTTCGCCAAGACACTGTGTTTCTCACTGTTACATGCATTTGAATGGGAAACTCGCCTGAAACAAAGTATAGGTTTTCATTATGTGAATAATTTTAAAATCTTAGCTCAAACGGCTGCAAAACCTGTTTGCCCAGCACGGGGATATTGAGTTCTATAAGATAAAGCCATAAACATGTTTGTCTGAGTCTTCTATCAAAAGTTACAGCGATTTATATGAAGTGGTTGAAAAACGCTTTATTTCGCCAAGACAGTGTGTTTCTCACTGTTACATGCATTTGAGTGGGAAACTCGCCTGAAACAAAGTATAGGTTTTCATTATGTGAATAATTTTAAAATCTTAGCTCAAACGGCTGCAAAACCTGTTTGCCCAGCACGGGGATATTGAGTTCTATAAGATAAAGCCATAAACATGTTTGTCTGAGTCTTCTATCAAAAGTTACAGCGATTTATATGAAGTGGTTGAAAAACGCTTTCTTTCGCCAAGACAGTGTGTTTCTCACTGTTACATGCATTTGAATGGGAAACTCGCCTGAAACAAAGTATAGGTTTTCATTATGTGAATAATTTTAAAATCTTAGCTCAAACGGCTGCAAAACCTGTTTGCCCAGCACGGGGACATTGAGTTCTATAAGATAAAGCCATAAACATGTGTGTCTGAGTCTTCCATCAAAAGTTTCAGCGATTTATATGAAGTTGTTCAAAAACGCTTTATTTCGCCAAGACAATGCGTTTCTCACTGTTACATGCATTTGAATGGGAAACTCGCCTGAAACAAAGTATAGGTTTTCATTATGTGAATAATTTTAAAATCTTAGCTCAAACGGCTGCAAAACCTGTTTGCCCAGCACGGGGATATTGAGTTCTATAAGATAAAGCCATAAACATGTTTGTCTGAGTCTTCTATCAAAAGTTACAGCGATTTATATGAAGTTGTTCAAAAACGCTTTATTTCGCCAAGACAATGCGTTTCTCACTGTTACATGCATTTGAATGGGAAACTCGCCTGAAACAAAGTATAGGTTTTCATTATGTGAATAATTTTAAAATCTTAGCTCAAACGGCTGCAAAACCTGTTTGCCCAGCACGGGGATATTGAGTTCTATAAGATAAAGCCATAAACATGTGTGTCTGAGTCTTCCATCAAAAGTTTCAGCGATTTATATGAAGTTGTTCAAAAACGCTTTATTTCGCCAAGACAATGCGTTTCTCACTGTTACATGCATTTGAATGGGAAACTCGCCTGAAACAAAGTATAGGTTTTCATTATGTGAATAATTTTAAAATCTTAGCTCAAACGGCTGCAAAACCTGTTTGCCCAGCACGGGGATATTGAGTTCTATAAGATAAAGCCATAAACATGTTTGTCTGAGTCTTCTATCAAAAGTTACAGCGATTTATATGAAGTGGTTGAAAAACGCTTTATTTCGCCAAGACAGTGTGTTTCTCACTGTTACATGCATTTGAATGGGAAACTCGCCTGAGACAAAGTATAGGTTTTCATTATGTGAATAATTTTAAAATCTTAGCTCAAACGGCTGCAAAACCTGTTTGCCCAGCACGGGGATATTGAGTTCTATAAGATAAAGCCATAAACATGTTTGTCTGAGTCTTCTATCAAAAGTTACAGCGATTTATATGAAGTGGTTGAAAAACGCTTTATTTCGCCAAGACAGTGTGTTTCTCACTGTTACATGCATTTGAATGGGAAACTCGCCCGAGACAAAGTATAGGTTTTCATTATGTGAATAATTTTAAAATCTTAGCTCAAACGGCTGCAAAACCTGTTTGCCCAGCACGGGGATATTGAGTTCTATAAGATAAAGCCATAAACATGTGTGTCTGAGTCTTCCATCAAAAGTTTCAGCGATTTATATGAAGTTGTTCAAAAACGCTTTATTTCGCCAAGACAATGCGTTTCTCACTGTTACATGCATTTGAATGGGAAACTCGCCTGAAACAAAGTATAGGTTTTCATTATGTGAATAATTTTAAAATCTTAGCTCAAACGGCTGCAAAACCTGTTTGCCCAGCACGGGGATATTGAGTTCTATAAGATAAAGCCATAAACATGTTTGTCTGAGTCTTCTATCAAAAGTTACAGCGATTTATATGAAGTTGTTCAAAAACGCTTTATTTCGCCAAGACAATGCGTTTCTCACTGTTACATGCATTTGAATGGGAAACTCGCCTGAAACAAAGTATAGGTTTTCATTATGTGAATAATTTTAAAATCTTAGCTCAAACGGCTGCAAAACCTGTTTGCAGCACGGGGATATTGAGTTCTATAAGATAAAGCCATAAACATGTTTGTCTGAGTCTTCTATCAAAAGTTACAGCGATTTATATGAAGTTGTTCAAAAACGCTTTATTTTGCCAAGACAATGCGTTTCTCACTGTTACATGCATTTGAATGGGAAACTCGCCTGAAACAAAGTATAGGTTTTCATTATGTGAATAATTTTAAAATCTTAGCTCAAACGGCTGCAAAACCTGTTTGCCCAGCACGGGGATATTGAGTTCTATAAGATAAAGCCATAAACATGTTTGTCTGAGTCTTCTATCAAAAGTTACAGCGATTTATATGAAGTGGTTGAAAAACGCTTTATTTCGCCAAGACAGTGTGTTTCTCACTGTTACATGCATTTGAGTGGGAAACTCGCCTGAAACAAAGTATAGGTTTTCATTATGTGAATAATTTTAAAATCTTAGCTCAAACGGCTGCAAAACCTGTTTGCCCAGCACGGGGACATTGAGTTCTATAAGATAAAGCCATAAACATGTGTGTCTGAGTCTTCCATCAAAAGTTTCAGCGATTTATATGAAGTTGTTCAAAAACGCTTTATTTCGCCAAGACAATGCGTTTCTCACTGTTACATGCATTTGAATGGGAAACTCGCCTGAAACAAAGTATAGGTTTTCATTATGTGAATAATTTTAAAATCTTAGCTCAAACGGCTGCAAAACCTGTTTGCAGCACGGGGATATTGAGTTCTATAAGATAAAGCCATAAACATGTGTGTCTGAGTCTTCCATCAAAAGTTACAGCGATTTATATGAAGTTGTTCAAAAACGCTTTATTTCGCCAAGACAATGCGTTTCTCACTGTTACATGCATTTGAATGGGAAACTCGCCTGAAACAAAGTATAGGTTTTCATTATGTGAATAATTTTAAAATCTTAGCTCAAACGGCTGCAAAACCTGTTTGCCCAGCACGGGGATATTGAGTTCTATAAGATAAAGCCATAAACATGTTTGTCTGAGTCTTCTATCAAAAGTTACAGCGATTTATATGAAGTGGTTGAAAAACGCTTTATTTCGCCAAGACAGTGTGTTTCTCACTGTTACATGCATTTGAATGGGAAACTCGCCCGAGACAAAGTATAGGTTTTCATTATGTGAATAATTTTAAAATCTTAGCTCAAACGGCTGCAAAACCTGTTTGCAGCACGGGGATATTGAGTTCTATAAGATAAAGCCATAAACATGTGTGTCTGAGTCTTCCATCAAAAGTTACAGCGATTTATATGAAGTTGTTCAAAAACGCTTTATTTCGCCAAGACAATGCGTTTCTCACTGTTACATGCATTTGAATGGGAAACTCGCCTGAAACAAAGTATAGGTTTTCATTATGTGAATAATTTTAAAATCTTAGCTCAAACGGCTGCAAAACCTGTTTGCCCAGCACGGGGATATTGAGTTCTATAAGATAAAGCCATAAACATGTTTGTCTGAGTCTTCTATCAAAAGTTACAGCGATTTATATGAAGTTGTTCAAAAACGCTTTATTTCGCCAAGACAATGCGTTTCTCACTGTTACATGCATTTGAATGGGAAACTCGCCTGAAACAAAGTATAGGTTTTCATTATGTGAATAATTTTAAAATCTTAGCTCAAACGGCTGCAAAACCTGTTTGCAGCACGGGGATATTGAGTTCTATAAGATAAAGCCATAAACATGTGTGTCTGAGTCTTCCATCAAAAGTTACAGCGATTTATATGAAGTTGTTCAAAAACGCTTTATTTCGCCAAGACAATGCGTTTCTCACTGTTACATGCATTTGAATGGGAAACTCGCCTGAAACAAAGTATAGGTTTTCATTATGTGAATAATTTTAAAATCTTAGCTCAAACGGCTGCAAAACCTGTTTGCCCAGCACGGGGATATTGAGTTCTATAAGATAAAGCCATAAACATGTTTGTCTGAGTCTTCTATCAAAAGTTACAGCGATTTATATGAAGTGGTTGAAAAACGCTTTATTTCGCCAAGACAGTGTGTTTCTCACTGTTACATGCATTTGAATGGGAAACTCGCCCGAGACAAAGTATAGGTTTTCATTATGTGAATAATTTTAAAATCTTAGCTCAAATGGCTGCAAAACCTGTTTGCAGCACGGGGATATTGAGTTCTATAAGATAAAGCCATAAACATGTGTGTCTGAGTCTTCCATCAAAAGTTACAGCGATTTATATGAAGTTGTTCAAAAACGCTTTATTTCGCCAAGACAATGCGTTTCTCACTGTTACATGCATTTGAATGGGAAACTCGCCTGAAACAAAGTATAGGTTTTCATTATGTGAATAATTTTAAAATCTTAGCTCAAACGGCTGCAAAACCTGTTTGCCCAGCACGGGGATATTGAGTTCTATAAGATAAAGCCATAAACATGTTTGTCTGAGTCTTCTATCAAAAGTTACAGCGATTTATATGAAGTGGTTGAAAAACGCTTTATTTCGCCAAGACAGTGTGTTTCTCACTGTTACATGCATTTGAATGGGAAACTCGCCTGAGACAAAGTATAGGTTTTCATTATGTGAATAATTTTAAAATCTTAGCTCAAACGGCTGCAAAACCTGTTTGCCCAGCACGGGGATATTGAGTTCTATAAGATAAAGCCATAAACATGTTTGTCTGAGTCTTCTATCAAAAGTTACAGCGATTTATATGAAGTGGTTGAAAAACGCTTTATTTTGCCAAGACAGTGTGTTTCTCACTGTTACATGCATTTGAATGGGAAACTCGCCCGAGACAAAGTATAGGTTTTCATTATGTGAATAATTTTAAAATCTTAGCTCAAACGGCTGCAAAACCTGTTTGCCCAGCACGGGGATATTGAGTTCTATAAGATAAAGCCATAAACATGTTTGTCTGAGTCTTCTATCAAAAGTTACAGCGATTTATATGAAGTTGTTCAAAAACGCTTTATTTCGCCAAGACAATGCGTTTCTCACTGTTACATGCATTTGAATGGGAAACTCGCCTGAAACAAAGTATAGGTTTTCATTATGTGAATAATTTTAAAATCTTAGCTCAAACGGCTGCAAAACCTGTTTGCCCAGCACGGGGATATTGAGTTCTATAAGATAAAGCCATAAACATGTTTGTCTGAGTCTTCTATCAAAAGTTTCAGCGATTTATATGAAGTGGTTGAAAAACGCTTTATTTCGCCAAGACAGTGTGTTTCTCACTGTTACATGCATTTGAGTGGGAAACTCGCCTGAAACAAAGTATAGGTTTTCATTATGTGAATAATTTTAAAATCTTAGCTCAAACGGCTGCAAAACCTGTTTGCCCAGCACGGGGATATTGAGTTCTATAAGATAAAGCCATAAACATGTTTGTCTGAGTCTTCTATCAAAAGTTACAGCGATTTATATGAAGTGGTTGAAAAACGCTTTCTTTCGCCAAGACAGTGTGTTTCTCACTGTTACATGCATTTGAATGGGAAACTCGCCTGAAACAAAGTATAGGTTTTCATTATGTGAATAATTTTAAAATCTTAGCTCAAACGGCTGCAAAACCTGTTTGCCCAGCACGGGGATATTGAGTTCTATAAGATAAAGCCATAAACATGTTTGTCTGAGTCTTCTATCAAAAGTTACAGCGATTTATATGAAGTGGTTGAAAAACGCTTTATTTCGCCAAGACAGTGTGTTTCTCACTGTTACATGCATTTGAATGGGAAACTCGCCCGAGACAAAGTATAGGTTTTCATTATGTGAATAATTTTAAAATCTTAGCTCAAACGGCTGCAAAACCTGTTTGCCCAGCACGGGGATATTGAGTTCTATAAGATAAAGCCATAAACATGTTTGTCTGAGTCTTCTATCAAAAGTTGCAGCGATTTATATGAAGTTGTTCAAAAACGCTTTATTTCGCCAAGACAATGCGTTTCTCACTGTTACATGCATTTGAATGGGAAACTCGCCTGAAACAAAGTATAGGTTTTCATTATGTGAATAATTTTAAAATCTTAGCTCAAACGGCTGCAAAACCTGTTTGCCCAGCACGGGGATATTGAGTTCTATAAGATAAAGCCATAAACATGTTTGTCTGAGTCTTCTATCAAAAGTTACAGCGATTTATATGAAGTGGTTGAAAAACGCTTTATTTCGCCAAGACAGTGTGTTTCTCACTGTTACATGCATTTGAGTGGGAAACTCGCCTGAAACAAAGTATAGGTTTTCATTATGTGAATAATTTTAAAATCTTAGCTCAAACGGCTGCAAAACCTGTTTGCCCAGCACGGGGATATTGAGTTCTATAAGATAATGCCATAAACATGTTTGTCTGAGTCTTCTATCAAAAGTTACAGCGATTTATATGAAGTTGTTCAAAAACGCTTTATTTCGCCAAGACAGTGTGTTTCTCACTGTTACATGCATTTGAGTGGGAAACTCGCCTGAAACAAAGTATAGGTTTTCATTATGTGAATAATTTTAAAATCTTAGCTCAAACGGCTGCAAAACCTGTTTGCCCAGCACGGGGATATTGAGTTCTATAAGATAAAGCCATAAACATGTTTGTCTGAGTCTTCTATCAAAAGTTACAGCGATTTATATGAAGTGGTTGAAAAACGCTTTCTTTCGCCAAGACAGTGTGTTTCTCACTGTTACATGCATTTGAATGGGAAACTCGCCTGAAACAAAGTATAGGTTTTCATTATGTGAATAATTTTAAAATCTTAGCTCAAACGGCTGCAAAACCTGTTTGCCCAGCACGGGGACATTGAGTTCTATAAGATAAAGCCATAAACATGTGTGTCTGAGTCTTCCATCAAAAGTTTCAGCGATTTATATGAAGTTGTTCAAAAACGCTTTATTTCGCCAAGACAATGCGTTTCTCACTGTTACATGCATTTGAATGGGAAACTCGCCTGAAACAAAGTATAGGTTTTCATTATGTGAATAATTTTAAAATCTTAGCTCAAAGGCTGCAAAACCTGTTTGCAGCACGGGGATATTGAGTTCTATAAGATAAAGCCATAAACATGTTTGTCTGAGTCTTCTATCAAAAGTTACAGCGATTTATATGAAGTGGTTGAAAAACGCTTTATTTCGCCAAGACAATGCGTTTCTCACTGTTACATGCATTTGAATGGGAAACTCGCCTGAAACAAAGTATAGGTTTTCATTATGTGAATAATTTTAAAATCTTAGCTCAAACGGCTGCAAAACCTGTTTGCAGCACGGGGATATTGAGTTCTATAAGATAAAGCCATGAACATGTGTGTCTGAGTCTTCCATCAAAAGTTACAGCGATTTATATGAAGTTGTTCAAAAACGCTTTATTTCGCCAAGACAATGCGTTTCTCACTGTTACATGCATTTGAATGGGAAACTCGCCTGAAACAAAGTATAGGTTTTCATTATGTGAATAATTTTAAAATCTTAGCTCAAACGGCTGCAAAACCTGTTTGCCCAGCACGGGGATATTGAGTTCTATAAGATAAAGCCATAAACATGTTTGTCTGAGTCTTCTATCAAAAGTTACAGCGATTTATATGAAGTGGTTGAAAAACGCTTTATTTCGCCAAGACAGTGTGTTTCTCACTGTTACATGCATTTGAGTGGGAAACTCGCCTGAAACAAAGTATAGCTTTTCATTATGTGAATAATTTT
This sequence comes from Copadichromis virginalis, assembly GCF_057382275.1. Classification (NCBI taxonomy): domain Eukaryota; kingdom Metazoa; phylum Chordata; class Actinopteri; order Cichliformes; family Cichlidae; genus Copadichromis; species Copadichromis virginalis. Next base: position 11,364,750 of record NC_140629.1, read on the forward strand.
AAAATCTTAGCTCAAACGGCTGCAAAACCTGTTTGCCCAGCACGGGGATATTGAGTTCTATAAGATAAAGCCATAAACATGTTTGTCTGAGTCTTCTATCAAAAGTTACAGCGATTTATATGAAGTGGTTGAAAAACGCTTTCTTTCGCCAAGACAGTGTGTTTCTCACTGTTACATGCATTTGAATGGGAAACTCGCCTGAAACAAAGTATAGGTTTTCATTATGTGAATAATTTTAAAATCTTAGCTCAAACGGCTGCAAAACCTGTTTGCCCAGCACGGGGACATTGAGTTCTATAAGATAAAGCCATAAACATGTGTGTCTGAGTCTTCCATCAAAAGTTTCAGCGATTTATATGAAGTTGTTCAAAAACGCTTTATTTCGCCAAGACAATGCGTTTCTCACTGTTACATGCATTTGAATGGGAAACTCGCCTGAAACAAAGTATAGGTTTTCATTATGTGAATAATTTTAAAATCTTAGCTCAAAGGCTGCAAAACCTGTTTGCAGCACGGGGATATTGAGTTCTATAAGATAAAGCCATAAACATGTTTGTCTGAGTCTTCTATCAAAAGTTACAGCGATTTATATGAAGTGGTTGAAAAACGCTTTATTTCGCCAAGACAATGCGTTTCTCACTGTTACATGCATTTGAATGGGAAACTCGCCTGAAACAAAGTATAGGTTTTCATTATGTGAATAATTTTAAAATCTTAGCTCAAACGGCTGCAAAACCTGTTTGCAGCACGGGGATATTGAGTTCTATAAGATAAAGCCATGAACATGTGTGTCTGAGTCTTCCATCAAAAGTTACAGCGATTTATATGAAGTTGTTCAAAAACGCTTTATTTCGCCAAGACAATGCGTTTCTCACTGTTACATGCATTTGAATGGGAAACTCGCCTGAAACAAAGTATAGGTTTTCATTATGTGAATAATTTTAAAATCTTAGCTCAAACGGCTGCAAAACCTGTTTGCCCAGCACGGGGATATTGAGTTCTATAAGATAAAGCCATAAACATGTTTGTCTGAGTCTTCTATCAAAAGTTACAGCGATTTATATGAAGTGGTTGAAAAATGCTTTATTTCGCCAAGACAATGCGTTTCTCACTGTTACATGCATTTGAATGGGAAACTCGCCTGAAACAAAGTATAGGTTTTCATTATGTGAATAATTTTAAAATCTTAGCTCAAACGGCTGCAAAACCTGTTTGCAGCACGGGGATATTGAGTTCTATAAGATAAAGCCATAAACATGTGTGTCTGAGTCTTCCATCAAAAGTTACAGCGATTTATATGAAGTTGTTCAAAAACGCTTTATTTCGCCAAGACAATGCGTTTCTCACTGTTACATGCATTTGAATGGGAAACTCGCCTAAAACAAAGTATAGGTTTTCATTATGTGAATAATTTTAAAATCTTAGCTCAAACGGCTGCAAAACCTGTTTGCCCAGCACGGGGATATTGAGTTCTATAAGATAAAGCCATAAACATGTTTGTCTGAGTCTTCTATCAAAAGTTACAGCGATTTATATGAAGTGGTTGAAAAACGCTTTATTTCGCCAAGACAGTGTGTTTCTCACTGTTACATGCATTTGAATGGGAAACTCGCCCGACACAAAGTATAGCTTTTCATTATGTGAATAATTTTAAAATCTTAGCTCAAACGGCTGCAAAACCTGTTTGCCCAGCACGGGGATATTGAGTTCTATAAGATAAAGCCATAAACATGTTTGTCTGAGTCTTCTATCAAAAGTTACAGCGATTTATATGAAGTGGTTGAAAAACGCTTTATTTCGCCAAGACAATGCGTTTCTCACTGTTACATGCATTTGAATGGGAAACTCGCCTGAAACAAAGTATAGGTTTTCATTATGTGAATAATTTTAAAATCTTAGCTCAAACGGCTGCAAAACCTGTTTGCCCAGCACGGGGACATTGAGTTCTATAAGATAAAGCCATAAACATGTGTGTCTGAGTCTTCCATCAAAAGTTTCAGCGATTTATATGAAGTTGTTCAAAAACGCTTTATTTCGCCAAGACAATGCGTTTCTCACTGTTACATGCATTTGAATGGGAAACTCGCCTGAAACAAAGTATAGGTTTTCATTATGTGAATAATTTTAAAATCTTAGCTCAAACGGCTGCAAAACCTGTTTGCAGCACGGGGATATTGAGTTCTATAAGATAAAGCCATAAACATGTTTGTCTGAGTCATCTATCAAAAGTTACAGCGATTTATATGAAGTGGTTGAAAAACGCTTTATTTCGCCAAGACAATGCGTTTCTCACTGTTACATGCATTTGAATGGGAAACTCGCCTGAAACAAAGTATAGGTTTTCATTATGTGAATAATTTTAAAATCTTAGCTCAAACGGCTGCAAAACCTGTTTGCCCAGCACGGGGATATTGAGTTCTATAAGATAAAGCCATAAACATGTTTGTCTGAGTCTTCTATCAAAAGTTACAGCGATTTATATGAAGTTGTTCAAAAACGCTTTATTTCGCCAAGACAATGCGTTTCTCACTGTTACATGCATTTGAATGGGAAACTCGCCTGAAACAAAGTATAGGTTTTCATTATGTGAATAATTTTAAAATCTTAGCTCAAACGGCTGCAAAACCTGTTTGCAGCACGGGGATATTGAGTTCTATAAGATAAAGCCATAAACATGTGTGTCTGAGTCTTCCATCAAAAGTTACAGCGATTTATATGAAGTTGTTCAAAAACGCTTTATTTCGCCAAGACAATGCGTTTCTCACTGTTACATGCATTTGAATGGGAAACTCGCCTGAAACAAAGTATAGGTTTTCATTATGTGAATAATTTTAAAATCTTAGCTCAAACGGCTGCAAAACCTGTTTGCCCAGCACGGGGATATTGAGTTCTATAAGATAAAGCCATAAATATGTTTGTCTGAGTCTTCTATCAAAAGTTACAGCGATTTATATGAAGTGGTTGAAAAACGCTTTATTTCGCCAAGACAGTGTGTTTCTCACTGTTACATGCATTTGAATGGGAAACTCGCCCGAGACAAAGTATAGCTTTTCATTATGTGAATAATTTTAAAATCTTAGCTCAAACGGCTGCAAAACCTGTTTGCCCAGCACGGGGATATTGAGTTCTATAAGATAAAGCCATAAACATGTTTGTCTGAGTCTTCTATCAAAAGTTACAGCGATTTATATGAAGTTGTTCAAAAACGCTTTATTTCGCCAAGACAATGCGTTTCTCACTGTTACATGCATTTGAATGGGAAACTCGCCTGAAACAAAGTATAGGTTTTCATTATGTGAATAATTTTAAAATCTTAGCTCAAACGGCTGCAAAACCTGGTTGCAGCACGGGGATATTGAGTTCTATAAGATAAAGCCATAAACATGTTTGTCTGAGTCTTCTATCAAAAGTTACAGCGATTTATATGAAGTGGTTGAAAAACGCTTTATTTCGCCAAGACAATGCGTTTCTCACTGTTACATGCATTTGAATGGGAAACTCGCCTGAAACAAAGTATAGGTTTTCATTATGTGAATAATTTTAAAATCTTAGCTCAAACGGCTGCAAAACCTGTTTGCCCAGCACGGGGACATTGAGTTCTATAAGATAAAGCCATAAACATGTGTGTCTGAGTCTTCCATCAAAAGTTTCAGCGATTTATATGAAGTTGTTCAAAAACGCTTTATTTCGCCAAGACAATGCGTTTCTCACTGTTACATGCATTTGAATGGGAAACTCGCCTGAAACAAAGTATAGGTTTTCATTATGTGAATAATTTTAAAATCTTAGCTCAAACGGCTGCAAAACCTGTTTGCAGCACGGGGATATTGAGTTCTATAAGATAAAGCCATAAACATGTTTGTCTGAGTCTTCTATCAAAAGTTACAGCGATTTATATGAAGTGGTTGAAAAACGCTTTATTTCGCCAAGACAATGCGTTTCTCACTGTTACATGCATTTGAATGGGAAACTCGCCTGAAACAAAGTATAGGTTTTCATTATGTGAATAATTTTAAAATCTTAGCTCAAACGGCTGCAAAACCTGTTTGCAGCACGGGGATATTGAGTTCTATAAGATAAAGCCATAAACATGTGTGTCTGAGTCTTCCATCAAAAGTTACAGCGATTTATATGAAGTTGTTCAAAAACGCTTTATTTCGCCAAGACAATGCGTTTCTCACTGTTACATGCATTTGAATGGGAAACTCGCCTGAAACAAAGTATAGGTTTTCATTATGTGAATAATTTTAAAATCTTAGCTCAAACGGCTGCAAAACCTGTTTGCCCAGCACGGGGATATTGAGTTCTATAAGATAAAGCCATAAACATGTTTGTCTGAGTCTTCTATCAAAAGTTACAGCGATTTATATGAAGTTGTTCAAAAACGCTTTATTTCGCCAAGACAATGCGTTTCTCACTGTTACATGCATTTGAATGGGAAACTCGCCTGAAACAAAGTATAGGTTTTCATTATGTGAATAATTTTAAAATCTTAGCTCAAACGGCTGCAAAACCTGTTTGCAGCACGGGGATATTGAGTTCTATAAGATAAAGCCATAAACATGTGTGTCTGAGTCTTCCATCAAAAGTTACAGCGATTTATATGAAGTTGTTCAAAAACGCTTTATTTCGCCAAGACAATGGGTTTCTCACTGTTACATGCATTTGAATGGGAAACTCGCCTGAAACAAAGTATAGGTTTTCATTATGTGAATAATTTTAAAATCTTAGCTCAAACGGCTGCAAAACCTGTTTGCCCAGCACGGGGATATTGAGTTCTATAAGATAAAGCCATAAATATGTTTGTCTGAGTCTTCTATCAAAAGTTACAGCGATTTATATGAAGTGGTTGAAAAACGCTTTATTTCGCCAAGACAGTGTGTTTCTCACTGTTACATGCATTTGAATGGGAAACTCGCCCGAGACAAAGTATAGCTTTTCATTATGTGAATAATTTTAAAATCTTAGCTCAAACGGCTGCAAAACCTGTTTGCCCAGCACGGGGACATTGAGTTCTATAAGATAAAGCCATAAACATGTGTGTCTGAGTCTTCCATCAAAAGTTTCAGCGATTTATATGAAGTGGTTGAAAAACGCTTTATTTCGCCAAGACAATGCGTTTCTCACTGTTACATGCATTTGAATGGGAAACTCGCCTGAAACAAAGTATAGGTTTTCATTATGTGAATAATTTTAAAATCTTAGCTCAAACGGCTGCAAAACCTGTTTGCAGCACGGGGATATTGAGTTCTATAAGATAAAGCCATAAACATGTGTGTCTGAGTCTTCCATCAAAAGTTACAGCGATTTATATGAAGTTGTTCAAAAACGCTTTATTTCGCCAAGACAATGCGTTTCTCACTGTTACATGCATTTGAATGGGAAACTCGCCTGAAACAAAGTATAGGTTTTCATTATGTGAATAATTTTAAAATCTTAGCTCAAACGGCTGCAAAACCTGTTTGCCCAGCACGGGGATATTGAGTTCTATAAGATAAAGCCATAAATATGTTTGTCTGAGTCTTCTATCAAAAGTTACAGCGATTTATATGAAGTGGTTGAAAAACGCTTTATTTCGCCAAGACAGTGTGTTTCTCACTGTTACATGCATTTGAATGGGAAACTCGCCCGAGACAAAGTATAGCTTTTCATTATGTGAATAATTTTAAAATCTTAGCTCAAACGGCTGCAAAACCTGTTTGCCCAGCACGGGGATATTGAGTTCTATAAGATAAAGCCATAAACATGTTTGTCTGAGTCTTCTATCAAAAGTTACAGCGATTTATATGAAGTTGTTCAAAAACGCTTTATTTCGCCAAGACAATGCGTTTCTCACTGTTACATGCATTTGAATGGGAAACTCGCCTGAAACAAAGTATAGGTTTTCATTATGTGAATAATTTTAAAATCTTAGCTCAAACGGCTGCAAAACCTGGTTGCAGCACGGGGATATTGAGTTCTATAAGATAAAGCCATAAACATGTTTGTCTGAGTCTTCTATCAAAAGTTACAGCGATTTATATGAAGTGGTTGAAAAACGCTTTATTTCGCCAAGACAATGCGTTTCTCACTGTTACATGCATTTGAATGGGAAACTCGCCTGAAACAAAGTATAGGTTTTCATTATGTGAATAATTTTAAAATCTTAGCTCAAACGGCTGCAAAACCTGTTTGCCCAGCACGGGGACATTGAGTTCTATAAGATAAAGCCATAAACATGTGTGTCTGAGTCTTCCATCAAAAGTTTCAGCGATTTATATGAAGTTGTTCAAAAACGCTTTATTTCGCCAAGACAATGCGTTTCTCACTGTTACATGCATTTGAATGGGAAACTCGCCTGAAACAAAGTATAGGTTTTCATTATGTGAATAATTTTAAAATCTTAGCTCAAACGGCTGCAAAACCTGTTTGCAGCACGGGGATATTGAGTTCTATAAGATAAAGCCATAAACATGTTTGTCTGAGTCTTCTATCAAAAGTTACAGCGATTTATATGAAGTGGTTGAAAAACGCTTTATTTCGCCAAGACAATGCGTTTCTCACTGTTACATGCATTTGAATGGGAAACTCGCCTGAAACAAAGTATAGGTTTTCATTATGTGAATAATTTTAAAATCTTAGCTCAAACGGCTGCAAAACCTGTTTGCAGCACGGGGATATTGAGTTCTATAAGATAAAGCCATAAACATGTGTGTCTGAGTCTTCCATCAAAAGTTACAGCGATTTATATGAAGTTGTTCAAAAACGCTTTATTTCGCCAAGACAATGCGTTTCTCACTGTTACATGCATTTGAATGGGAAACTCGCCTGAAACAAAGTATAGGTTTTCATTATGTGAATAATTTTAAAATCTTAGCTCAAACGGCTGCAAAACCTGTTTGCCCAGCACGGGGATATTGAGTTCTATAAGATAAAGCCATAAATATGTTTGTCTGAGTCTTCTATCAAAAGTTACAGCGATTTATATGAAGTGGTTGAAAAACGCTTTATTTCGCCAAGACAGTGTGTTTCTCACTGTTACATGCATTTGAATGGGAAACTCGCCCGAGACAAAGTATAGCTTTTCATTATGTGAATAATTTTAAAATCTTAGCTCAAACGGCTGCAAAACCTGTTTGCCCAGCACGGGGATATTGAGTTCTATAAGATAAAGCCATAAACATGTTTGTCTGAGTCTTCTATCAAAAGTTACAGCGATTTATATGAAGTTGTTCAAAAACGCTTTATTTCGCCAAGACAATGCGTTTCTCACTGTTACATGCATTTGAATGGGAAACTCGCCTGAAACAAAGTATAGGTTTTCATTATGTGAATAATTTTAAAATCTTAGCTCAAACGGCTGCAAAACCTGGTTGCAGCACGGGGATATTGAGTTCTATAAGATAAAGCCATAAACATGTTTGTCTGAGTCTTCTATCAAAAGTTACAGCGATTTATATGAAGTGGTTGAAAAACGCTTTATTTCGCCAAGACAATGCGTTTCTCACTGTTACATGCATTTGAATGGGAAACTCGCCTGAAACAAAGTATAGGTTTTCATTATGTGAATAATTTTAAAATCTTAGCTCAAACGGCTGCAAAACCTGTTTGCAGCACGGGGATATTGAGTTCTATAAGATAAAGCCATAAACATGTGTGTCTGAGTCTTCCATCAAAAGTTACAGCGATTTATATGAAGTTGTTCAAAAACGCTTTATTTCGCCAAGACAATGCGTTTCTCACTGTTACATGCATTTGAATGGGAAACTCGCCTGAAACAAAGTATAGGTTTTCATTATGTGAATAATTTTAAAATCTTAGCTCAAACGGCTGCAAAACCTGTTTGCCCAGCACGGGGATATTGAGTTCTATAAGATAAAGCCATAAACATGTTTGTCTGAGTCTTCTATCAAAAGTTACAGCGATTTATATGAAGTGGTTGAAAAACGCTTTATTTCGCCAAGACAGTGTGTTTCTCACTGTTACATGCATTTGAATGGGAAACTCGCCCGAGACAAAGTATAGGTTTTCATTATGTGAATAATTTTAAAATCTTAGCTCAAATGGCTGCAAAACCTGTTTGCAGCACGGGGATATTGAGTTCTATAAGATAAAGCCATAAACATGTGTGTCTGAGTCTTCCATCAAAAGTTACAGCGATTTATATGAAGTTGTTCAAAAACGCTTTATTTCGCCAAGACAATGCGTTTCTCACTGTTACATGCATTTGAATGGGAAACTCGCCTGAAACAAAGTATAGGTTTTCATTATGTGAATAATTTTAAAATCTTAGCTCAAACGGCTGCAAAACCTGTTTGCCCAGCACGGGGATATTGAGTTCTATAAGATAAAGCCATAAACATGTTTGTCTGAGTCTTCTATCAAAAGTTACAGCGATTTATATGAAGTGGTTGAAAAACGCTTTATTTCGCCAAGACAGTGTGTTTCTCACTGTTACATGCATTTGAATGGGAAACTCGCCTGAGACAAAGTATAGGTTTTCATTATGTGAATAATTTTAAAATCTTAGCTCAAACGGCTGCAAAACCTGTTTGCCCAGCACGGGGATATTGAGTTCTATAAGATAAAGCCATAAACATGTTTGTCTGAGTCTTCTATCAAAAGTTACAGCGATTTATATGAAGTGGTTGAAAAACGCTTTATTTTGCCAAGACAGTGTGTTTCTCACTGTTACATGCATTTGAATGGGAAACTCGCCCGAGACAAAGTATAGGTTTTCATTATGTGAATAATTTTAAAATCTTAGCTCAAACGGCTGCAAAACCTGTTTGCCCAGCACGGGGATATTGAGTTCTATAAGATAAAGCCATAAACATGTTTGTCTGAGTCTTCTATCAAAAGTTACAGCGATTTATATGAAGTTGTTCAAAAACGCTTTATTTCGCCAAGACAATGCGTTTCTCACTGTTACATGCATTTGAATGGGAAACTCGCCTGAAACAAAGTATAGGTTTTCATTATGTGAATAATTTTAAAATCTTAGCTCAAACGGCTGCAAAACCTGTTTGCCCAGCACGGGGATATTGAGTTCTATAAGATAAAGCCATAAACATGTTTGTCTGAGTCTTCTATCAAAAGTTTCAGCGATTTATATGAAGTGGTTGAAAAACGCTTTATTTCGCCAAGACAGTGTGTTTCTCACTGTTACATGCATTTGAGTGGGAAACTCGCCTGAAACAAAGTATAGGTTTTCATTATGTGAATAATTTTAAAATCTTAGCTCAAACGGCTGCAAAACCTGTTTGCCCAGCACGGGGATATTGAGTTCTATAAGATAAAGCCATAAACATGTTTGTCTGAGTCTTCTATCAAAAGTTACAGCGATTTATATGAAGTGGTTGAAAAACGCTTTCTTTCGCCAAGACAGTGTGTTTCTCACTGTTACATGCATTTGAATGGGAAACTCGCCTGAAACAAAGTATAGGTTTTCATTATGTGAATAATTTTAAAATCTTAGCTCAAACGGCTGCAAAACCTGTTTGCCCAGCACGGGGATATTGAGTTCTATAAGATAAAGCCATAAACATGTTTGTCTGAGTCTTCTATCAAAAGTTACAGCGATTTATATGAAGTGGTTGAAAAACGCTTTATTTCGCCAAGACAGTGTGTTTCTCACTGTTACATGCATTTGAATGGGAAACTCGCCCGAGACAAAGTATAGGTTTTCATTATGTGAATAATTTTAAAATCTTAGCTCAAACGGCTGCAAAACCTGTTTGCCCAGCACGGGGATATTGAGTTCTATAAGATAAAGCCATAAACATGTTTGTCTGAGTCTTCTATCAAAAGTTGCAGCGATTTATATGAAGTTGTTCAAAAACGCTTTATTTCGCCAAGACAATGCGTTTCTCACTGTTACATGCATTTGAATGGGAAACTCGCCTGAAACAAAGTATAGGTTTTCATTATGTGAATAATTTTAAAATCTTAGCTCAAACGGCTGCAAAACCTGTTTGCCCAGCACGGGGATATTGAGTTCTATAAGATAAAGCCATAAACATGTTTGTCTGAGTCTTCTATCAAAAGTTACAGCGATTTATATGAAGTGGTTGAAAAACGCTTTATTTCGCCAAGACAGTGTGTTTCTCACTGTTACATGCATTTGAGTGGGAAACTCGCCTGAAACAAAGTATAGGTTTTCATTATGTGAATAATTTTAAAATCTTAGCTCAAACGGCTGCAAAACCTGTTTGCCCAGCACGGGGATATTGAGTTCTATAAGATAATGCCATAAACATGTTTGTCTGAGTCTTCTATCAAAAGTTACAGCGATTTATATGAAGTTGTTCAAAAACGCTTTATTTCGCCAAGACAGTGTGTTTCTCACTGTTACATGCATTTGAGTGGGAAACTCGCCTGAAACAAAGTATAGGTTTTCATTATGTGAATAATTTTAAAATCTTAGCTCAAACGGCTGCAAAACCTGTTTGCCCAGCACGGGGATATTGAGTTCTATAAGATAAAGCCATAAACATGTTTGTCTGAGTCTTCTATCAAAAGTTACAGCGATTTATATGAAGTGGTTGAAAAACGCTTTCTTTCGCCAAGACAGTGTGTTTCTCACTGTTACATGCATTTGAATGGGAAACTCGCCTGAAACAAAGTATAGGTTTTCATTATGTGAATAATTTTAAAATCTTAGCTCAAACGGCTGCAAAACCTGTTTGCCCAGCACGGGGACATTGAGTTCTATAAGATAAAGCCATAAACATGTGTGTCTGAGTCTTCCATCAAAAGTTTCAGCGATTTATATGAAGTTGTTCAAAAACGCTTTATTTCGCCAAGACAATGCGTTTCTCACTGTTACATGCATTTGAATGGGAAACTCGCCTGAAACAAAGTATAGGTTTTCATTATGTGAATAATTTTAAAATCTTAGCTCAAAGGCTGCAAAACCTGTTTGCAGCACGGGGATATTGAGTTCTATAAGATAAAGCCATAAACATGTTTGTCTGAGTCTTCTATCAAAAGTTACAGCGATTTATATGAAGTGGTTGAAAAACGCTTTATTTCGCCAAGACAATGCGTTTCTCACTGTTACATGCATTTGAATGGGAAACTCGCCTGAAACAAAGTATAGGTTTTCATTATGTGAATAATTTTAAAATCTTAGCTCAAACGGCTGCAAAACCTGTTTGCAGCACGGGGATATTGAGTTCTATAAGATAAAGCCATGAACATGTGTGTCTGAGTCTTCCATCAAAAGTTACAGCGATTTATATGAAGTTGTTCAAAAACGCTTTATTTCGCCAAGACAATGCGTTTCTCACTGTTACATGCATTTGAATGGGAAACTCGCCTGAAACAAAGTATAGGTTTTCATTATGTGAATAATTTTAAAATCTTAGCTCAAACGGCTGCAAAACCTGTTTGCCCAGCACGGGGATATTGAGTTCTATAAGATAAAGCCATAAACATGTTTGTCTGAGTCTTCTATCAAAAGTTACAGCGATTTATATGAAGTGGTTGAAAAACGCTTTATTTCGCCAAGACAGTGTGTTTCTCACTGTTACATGCATTTGAGTGGGAAACTCGCCTGAAACAAAGTATAGCTTTTCATTATGTGAATAATTTTAAAATCTTAGCTCAAACGGCTGCAAAACCTGTTTGCCCAGCACGGGGATATTGAGTTCTATAAGATAAAGCCATAAACATGTTTGTCTGAGTCTTCTATCAAAAGTTACAGCGATTTATATGAAGTGGTTGAAAAACGCTTTCTTTCGCCAAGACAGTGTGTTTCTCACTGTTACATGCATTTGAATGGGAAACTCGCCTGAAACAAAGTATAGGTTTTCATTATGTGAATAATTTTAAAATCTTAGCTCAAACGGCTGCAAAACCTGTTTGCCCAGCACGGGGACATTGAGTTCTATAAGATAAAGCCATAAACATGTGTGTCTGAGTCTTCCATCAAAAGTTTCAGCGATTTATATGAAGTTGTTCAAAAACGCTTTATTTCGCCAAGACAATGCGTTTCTCACTGTTACATGCATTTGAATGGGAAACTCGCCTGAAACAAAGTATAGGTTTTCATTATGTGAATAATTTTAAAATCTTAGCTCAAAGGCTGCAAAACCTGTTTGCAGCACGGGGATATTGAGTTCTATAAGATAAAGCCATAAACATGTTTGTCTGAGTCTTCTATCAAAAGTTACAGCGATTTATATGAAGTGGTTGAAAAACGCTTTATTTCGCCAAGACAATGCGTTTCTCACTGTTACATGCATTTGAATGGGAAACTCGCCTGAAACAAAGTATAGGTTTTCATTATGTGAATAATTTTAAAATCTTAGCTCAAACGGCTGCAAAACCTGTTTGCAGCACGGGGATATTGAGTTCTATAAGATAAAGCCATGAACATGTGTGTCTGAGTCTTCCATCAAAAGTTACAGCGATTTATATGAAGTTGTTCAAAAACGCTTTATTTCGCCAAGACAATGCGTTTCTCACTGTTACATGCATTTGAATGGGAAACTCGCCTGAAACAAAGTATAGGTTTTCATTATGTGAATAATTTTAAAATCTTAGCTCAAACGGCTGCAAAACCTGTTTGCCCAGCACGGGGATATTGAGTTCTATAAGATAAAGCCATAAACATGTTTGTCTGAGTCTTCTATCAAAAGTTACAGCGATTTATATGAAGTGGTTGAAAAATGCTTTATTTCGCCAAGACAATGCGTTTCTCACTGTTACATGCATTTGAATGGGAAACTCGCCTGAAACAAAGTATAGGTTTTCATTATGTGAATAATTTTAAAATCTTAGCTCAAACGGCTGCAAAACCTGTTTGCAGCACGGGGATATTGAGTTCTATAAGATAAAGCCATAAACATGTGTGTCTGAGTCTTCCATCAAAAGTTACAGCGATTTATATGAAGTTGTTCAAAAACGCTTTATTTCGCCAAGACAATGCGTTTCTCACTGTTACATGCATTTGAATGGGAAACTCGCCTAAAACAAAGTATAGGTTTTCATTATGTGAATAATTTTAAAATCTTAGCTCAAACGGCTGCAAAACCTGTTTGCCCAGCACGGGGATATTGAGTTCTATAAGATAAAGCCATAAACATGTTTGTCTGAGTCTTCTATCAAAAGTTACAGCGATTTATATGAAGTGGTTGAAAAACGCTTTATTTCGCCAAGACAGTGTGTTTCTCACTGTTACATGCATTTGAATGGGAAACTCGCCCGACACAAAGTATAGCTTTTCATTATGTGAATAATTTTAAAATCTTAGCTCAAACGGCTGCAAAACCTGTTTGCCCAGCACGGGGATATTGAGTTCTATAAGATAAAGCCATAAACATGTTTGTCTGAGTCTTCTATCAAAAGTTACAGCGATTTATATGAAGTGGTTGAAAAACGCTTTATTTCGCCAAGACAATGCGTTTCTCACTGTTACATGCATTTGAATGGGAAACTCGCCTGAAACAAAGTATAGGTTTTCATTATGTGAATAATTTTAAAATCTTAGCTCAAACGGCTGCAAAACCTGTTTGCCCAGCACGGGGACATTGAGTTCTATAAGATAAAGCCATAAACATGTGTGTCTGAGTCTTCCATCAAAAGTTTCAGCGATTTATATGAAGTTGTTCAAAAACGCTTTATTTCGCCAAGACAATGCGTTTCTCACTGTTACATGCATTTGAATGGGAAACTCGCCTGAAACAAAGTATAGGTTTTCATTATGTGAATAATTTTAAAATCTTAGCTCAAACGGCTGCAAAACCTGTTTGCAGCACGGGGATATTGAGTTCTATAAGATAAAGCCATAAACATGTTTGTCTGAGTCATCTATCAAAAGTTACAGCGATTTATATGAAGTGGTTGAAAAACGCTTTATTTCGCCAAGACAATGCGTTTCTCACTGTTACATGCATTTGAATGGGAAACTCGCCTGAAACAAAGTATAGGTTTTCATTATGTGAATAATTTTAAAATCTTAGCTCAAACGGCTGCAAAACCTGTTTGCCCAGCACGGGGATATTGAGTTCTATAAGATAAAGCCATAAACATGTTTGTCTGAGTCTTCTATCAAAAGTTACAGCGATTTATATGAAGTTGTTCAAAAACGCTTTATTTCGCCAAGACAATGCGTTTCTCACTGTTACATGCATTTGAATGGGAAACTCGCCTGAAACAAAGTATAGGTTTTCATTATGTGAATAATTTTAAAATCTTAGCTCAAACGGCTGCAAAACCTGTTTGCAGCACGGGGATATTGAGTTCTATAAGATAAAGCCATAAACATGTGTGTCTGAGTCTTCCATCAAAAGTTACAGCGATTTATATGAAGTTGTTCAAAAACGCTTTATTTCGCCAAGACAATGCGTTTCTCACTGTTACATGCATTTGAATGGGAAACTCGCCTGAAACAAAGTATAGGTTTTCATTATGTGAATAATTTTAAAATCTTAGCTCAAACGGCTGCAAAACCTGTTTGCCCAGCACGGGGATATTGAGTTCTATAAGATAAAGCCATAAATATGTTTGTCTGAGTCTTCTATCAAAAGTTACAGCGATTTATATGAAGTGGTTGAAAAACGCTTTATTTCGCCAAGACAGTGTGTTTCTCACTGTTACATGCATTTGAATGGGAAACTCGCCCGAGACAAAGTATAGCTTTTCATTATGTGAATAATTTTAAAATCTTAGCTCAAACGGCTGCAAAACCTGTTTGCCCAGCACGGGGATATTGAGTTCTATAAGATAAAGCCATAAACATGTTTGTCTGAGTCTTCTATCAAAAGTTACAGCGATTTATATGAAGTTGTTCAAAAACGCTTTATTTCGCCAAGACAATGCGTTTCTCACTGTTACATGCATTTGAATGGGAAACTCGCCTGAAACAAAGTATAGGTTTTCATTATGTGAATAATTTTAAAATCTTAGCTCAAACGGCTGCAAAACCTGGTTGCAGCACGGGGATATTGAGTTCTATAAGATAAAGCCATAAACATGTTTGTCTGAGTCTTCTATCAAAAGTTACAGCGATTTATATGAAGTGGTTGAAAAACGCTTTATTTCGCCAAGACAATGCGTTTCTCACTGTTACATGCATTTGAATGGGAAACTCGCCTGAAACAAAGTATAGGTTTTCATTATGTGAATAATTTTAAAATCTTAGCTCAAACGGCTGCAAAACCTGTTTGCCCAGCACGGGGACATTGAGTTCTATAAGATAAAGCCATAAACATGTGTGTCTGAGTCTTCCATCAAAAGTTTCAGCGATTTATATGAAGTTGTTCAAAAACGCTTTATTTCGCCAAGACAATGCGTTTCTCACTGTTACATGCATTTGAATGGGAAACTCGCCTGAAACAAAGTATAGGTTTTCATTATGTGAATAATTTTAAAATCTTAGCTCAAACGGCTGCAAAACCTGTTTGCAGCACGGGGATATTGAGTTCTATAAGATAAAGCCATAAACATGTTTGTCTGAGTCTTCTATCAAAAGTTACAGCGATTTATATGAAGTGGTTGAAAAACGCTTTATTTCGCCAAGACAATGCGTTTCTCACTGTTACATGCATTTGAATGGGAAACTCGCCTGAAACAAAGTATAGGTTTTCATTATGTGAATAATTTTAAAATCTTAGCTCAAACGGCTGCAAAACCTGTTTGCAGCACGGGGATATTGAGTTCTATAAGATAAAGCCATAAACATGTGTGTCTGAGTCTTCCATCAAAAGTTACAGCGATTTATATGAAGTTGTTCAAAAACGCTTTATTTCGCCAAGACAATGCGTTTCTCACTGTTACATGCATTTGAATGGGAAACTCGCCTGAAACAAAGTATAGGTTTTCATTATGTGAATAATTTTAAAATCTTAGCTCAAACGGCTGCAAAACCTGTTTGCCCAGCACGGGGATATTGAGTTCTATAAGATAAAGCCATAAACATGTTTGTCTGAGTCTTCTATCAAAAGTTACAGCGATTTATATGAAGTTGTTCAAAAACGCTTTATTTCGCCAAGACAATGCGTTTCTCACTGTTACATGCATTTGAATGGGAAACTCGCCTGAAACAAAGTATAGGTTTTCATTATGTGAATAATTTTAAAATCTTAGCTCAAACGGCTGCAAAACCTGTTTGCAGCACGGGGATATTGAGTTCTATAAGATAAAGCCATAAACATGTGTGTCTGAGTCTTCCATCAAAAGTTACAGCGATTTATATGAAGTTGTTCAAAAACGCTTTATTTCGCCAAGACAATGGGTTTCTCACTGTTACATGCATTTGAATGGGAAACTCGCCTGAAACAAAGTATAGGTTTTCATTATGTGAATAATTTTAAAATCTTAGCTCAAACGGCTGCAAAACCTGTTTGCCCAGCACGGGGATATTGAGTTCTATAAGATAAAGCCATAAATATGTTTGTCTGAGTCTTCTATCAAAAGTTACAGCGATTTATATGAAGTGGTTGAAAAACGCTTTATTTCGCCAAGACAGTGTGTTTCTCACTGTTACATGCATTTGAATGGGAAACTCGCCCGAGACAAAGTATAGCTTTTCATTATGTGAATAATTTTAAAATCTTAGCTCAAACGGCTGCAAAACCTGTTTGCCCAGCACGGGGACATTGAGTTCTATAAGATAAAGCCATAAACATGTGTGTCTGAGTCTTCCATCAAAAGTTTCAGCGATTTATATGAAGTGGTTGAAAAACGCTTTATTTCGCCAAGACAATGCGTTTCTCACTGTTACATGCATTTGAATGGGAAACTCGCCTGAAACAAAGTATAGGTTTTCATTATGTGAATAATTTTAAAATCTTAGCTCAAACGGCTGCAAAACCTGTTTGCAGCACGGGGATATTGAGTTCTATAAGATAAAGCCATAAACATGTGTGTCTGAGTCTTCCATCAAAAGTTACAGCGATTTATATGAAGTTGTTCAAAAACGCTTTATTTCGCCAAGACAATGCGTTTCTCACTGTTACATGCATTTGAATGGGAAACTCGCCTGAAACAAAGTATAGGTTTTCATTATGTGAATAATTTTAAAATCTTAGCTCAAACGGCTGCAAAACCTGTTTGCCCAGCACGGGGATATTGAGTTCTATAAGATAAAGCCATAAATATGTTTGTCTGAGTCTTCTATCAAAAGTTACAGCGATTTATATGAAGTGGTTGAAAAACGCTTTATTTCGCCAAGACAGTGTGTTTCTCACTGTTACATGCATTTGAATGGGAAACTCGCCCGAGACAAAGTATAGCTTTTCATTATGTGAATAATTTTAAAATCTTAGCTCAAACGGCTGCAAAACCTGTTTGCCCAGCACGGGGATATTGAGTTCTATAAGATAAAGCCATAAACATGTTTGTCTGAGTCTTCTATCAAAAGTTACAGCGATTTATATGAAGTTGTTCAAAAACGCTTTATTTCGCCAAGACAATGCGTTTCTCACTGTTACATGCATTTGAATGGGAAACTCGCCTGAAACAAAGTATAGGTTTTCATTATGTGAATAATTTTAAAATCTTAGCTCAAACGGCTGCAAAACCTGGTTGCAGCACGGGGATATTGAGTTCTATAAGATAAAGCCATAAACATGTTTGTCTGAGTCTTCTATCAAAAGTTACAGCGATTTATATGAAGTGGTTGAAAAACGCTTTATTTCGCCAAGACAATGCGTTTCTCACTGTTACATGCATTTGAATGGGAAACTCGCCTGAAACAAAGTATAGGTTTTCATTATGTGAATAATTTTAAAATCTTAGCTCAAACGGCTGCAAAACCTGTTTGCCCAGCACGGGGACATTGAGTTCTATAAGATAAAGCCATAAACATGTGTGTCTGAGTCTTCCATCAAAAGTTTCAGCGATTTATATGAAGTTGTTCAAAAACGCTTTATTTCGCCAAGACAATGCGTTTCTCACTGTTACATGCATTTGAATGGGAAACTCGCCTGAAACAAAGTATAGGTTTTCATTATGTGAATAATTTTAAAATCTTAGCTCAAACGGCTGCAAAACCTGTTTGCAGCACGGGGATATTGAGTTCTATAAGATAAAGCCATAAACATGTTTGTCTGAGTCTTCTATCAAAAGTTACAGCGATTTATATGAAGTGGTTGAAAAACGCTTTATTTCGCCAAGACAATGCGTTTCTCACTGTTACATGCATTTGAATGGGAAACTCGCCTGAAACAAAGTATAGGTTTTCATTATGTGAATAATTTTAAAATCTTAGCTCAAACGGCTGCAAAACCTGTTTGCAGCACGGGGATATTGAGTTCTATAAGATAAAGCCATAAACATGTGTGTCTGAGTCTTCCATCAAAAGTTACAGCGATTTATATGAAGTTGTTCAAAAACGCTTTATTTCGCCAAGACAATGCGTTTCTCACTGTTACATGCATTTGAATGGGAAACTCGCCTGAAACAAAGTATAGGTTTTCATTATGTGAATAATTTTAAAATCTTAGCTCAAACGGCTGCAAAACCTGTTTGCCCAGCACGGGGATATTGAGTTCTATAAGATAAAGCCATAAATATGTTTGTCTGAGTCTTCTATCAAAAGTTACAGCGATTTATATGAAGTGGTTGAAAAACGCTTTATTTCGCCAAGACAGTGTGTTTCTCACTGTTACATGCATTTGAATGGGAAACTCGCCCGAGACAAAGTATAGCTTTTCATTATGTGAATAATTTTAAAATCTTAGCTCAAACGGCTGCAAAACCTGTTTGCCCAGCACGGGGATATTGAGTTCTATAAGATAAAGCCATAAACATGTTTGTCTGAGTCTTCTATCAAAAGTTACAGCGATTTATATGAAGTTGTTCAAAAACGCTTTATTTCGCCAAGACAATGCGTTTCTCACTGTTACATGCATTTGAATGGGAAACTCGCCTGAAACAAAGTATAGGTTTTCATTATGTGAATAATTTTAAAATCTTAGCTCAAACGGCTGCAAAACCTGGTTGCAGCACGGGGATATTGAGTTCTATAAGATAAAGCCATAAACATGTTTGTCTGAGTCTTCTATCAAAAGTTACAGCGATTTATATGAAGTGGTTGAAAAACGCTTTATTTCGCCAAGACAATGCGTTTCTCACTGTTACATGCATTTGAATGGGAAACTCGCCTGAAACAAAGTATAGGTTTTCATTATGTGAATAATTTTAAAATCTTAGCTCAAACGGCTGCAAAACCTGTTTGCCCAGCACGGGGACATTGAGTTCTATAAGATAAAGCCATAAACATGTGTGTCTGAGTCTTCCATCAAAAGTTTCAGCGATTTATATGAAGTTGTTCAAAAACGCTTTATTTCGCCAAGACAATGCGTTTCTCACTGTTACATGCATTTGAATGGGAAACTCGCCTGAAACAAAGTATAGGTTTTCATTATGTGAATAATTTTAAAATCTTAGCTCAAACGGCTGCAAAACCTGTTTGCAGCACGGGGATATTGAGTTCTATAAGATAAAGCCATAAACATGTTTGTCTGAGTCTTCTATCAAAAGTTACAGCGATTTATATGAAGTGGTTGAAAAACGCTTTATTTCGCCAAGACAATGCGTTTCTCACTGTTACATGCATTTGAATGGGAAACTCGCCTGAAACAAAGTATAGGTTTTCATTATGTGAATAATTTTAAAATCTTAGCTCAAACGGCTGCAAAACCTGTTTGCAGCACGGGGATATTGAGTTCTATAAGATAAAGCCATAAACATGTGTGTCTGAGTCTTCCATCAAAAGTTACAGCGATTTATATGAAGTTGTTCAAAAACGCTTTATTTCGCCAAGACAATGCGTTTCTCACTGTTACATGCATTTGAATGGGAAACTCGCCTGAAACAAAGTATAGGTTTTCATTATGTGAATAATTTTAAAATCTTAGCTCAAACGGCTGCAAAACCTGTTTGCCCAGCACGGGGATATTGAGTTCTATAAGATAAAGCCATAAACATGTTTGTCTGAGTCTTCTATCAAAAGTTACAGCGATTTATATGAAGTTGTTCAAAAACGCTTTATTTCGCCAAGACAATGCGTTTCTCACTGTTACATGCATTTGAATGGGAAACTCGCCTGAAACAAAGTATAGGTTTTCATTATGTGAATAATTTTAAAATCTTAGCTCAAACGGCTGCAAAACCTGTTTGCAGCACGGGGATATTGAGTTCTATAAGATAAAGCCATAAACATGTGTGTCTGAGTCTTCCATCAAAAGTTACAGCGATTTATATGAAGTTGTTCAAAAACGCTTTATTTCGCCAAGACAATGGGTTTCTCACTGTTACATGCATTTGAATGGGAAACTCGCCTGAAACAAAGTATAGGTTTTCATTATGTGAATAATTTTAAAATCTTAGCTCAAACGGCTGCAAAACCTGTTTGCCCAGCACGGGGATATTGAGTTCTATAAGATAAAGCCATAAATATGTTTGTCTGAGTCTTCTATCAAAAGTTACAGCGATTTATATGAAGTGGTTGAAAAACGCTTTATTTCGCCAAGACAGTGTGTTTCTCACTGTTACATGCATTTGAATGGGAAACTCGCCCGAGACAAAGTATAGCTTTTCATTATGTGAATAATTTTAAAATCTTAGCTCAAACGGCTGCAAAACCTGTTTGCCCAGCACGGGGATATTGAGTTCTATAAGATAAAGCCATAAACATGTTTGTCTGAGTCTTCTATCAAAAGTTACAGCGATTTATATGAAGTTGTTCAAAAACGCTTTATTTCGCCAAGACAATGCGTTTCTCACTGTTACATGCATTTGAATGGGAAACTCGCCTGAAACAAAGTATAGGTTTTCATTATGTGAATAATTTTAAAATCTTAGCTCAAACGGCTGCAAAACCTGTTTGCAGCACGGGGATATTGAGTTCTATAAGATAAAGCCATAAACATGTGTGTCTGAGTCTTCCATCAAAAGTTACAGCGATTTATATGAAGTTGTTCAAAAACGCTTTATTTCGCCAAGACAATGCGTTTCTCACTGTTACATGCATTTGAATGGGAAACTCGCCTGAAACAAAGTATAGGTTTTCATTATGTGAATAATTTTAAAATCTTAGCTCAAACGGCTGCAAAACCTGTTTGCCCAGCACGGGGATATTGAGTTCTATAAGATAAAGCCATAAACATGTTTGTCTGAGTCTTCTATCAAAAGTTACAGCTATTTATATGAAGTTGTTCAAAAACGCTTTATTTCGCCAAGACAATGCGTTTCTCACTGTTACATGCATTTGAATGGGAAACTCGCCTGAAACAAAGTATAGGTTTTCATTATGTGAATAATTTTAAAATCTTAGCTCAAACGGCTGCAAAACCTGTTTGCCCAGCACGGGGATATTGAGTTCTATAAGATAAAGCCATAAACATGTTTGTCTGAGTCTTCTATCAAAAGTTACAGCGATTTATATGAAGTTGTTCAAAAACGCTTTATTTCGCCAAGACAATGCGTTTCTCACTGTTACATGCATTTGAATGGGAAACTCGCCTGAAACAAAGTATAGGTTTTCATTATGTGAATAATTTTAAAATCTTAGCTCAAACGGCTGCAAAACCTGTTTGCAGCACGGGGATATTGAGTTCTATAAGATAAAGCCATAAACATGTGTGTCTGAGTCTTCCATCAAAAGTTACAGCGATTTATATGAAGTTGTTCAAAAACGCTTTATTTCGCCAAGACAATGCGTTTCTCACTGTTACATGCATTTGAATGGGAAACTCGCCTGAAACAAAGTATAGGTTTTCATTATGTGAATAATTTTAAAATCTTAGCTCAAACGGCTGCAAAACCTGTTTGCCCAGCACGGGGATATTGAGTTCTATAAGATAAAGCCATAAACATGTTTGTCTGAGTCTTCTATCAAAAGTTACAGCGATTTATATGAAGTGGTTGAAAAACGCTTTATTTCGCCAAGACAGTGTGTTTCTCACTGTTACATGCATTTGAATGGGAAACTCGCCCGAGACAAAGTATAGGTTTTCATTATGTGAATAATTTTAAAATCTTAGCTCAAACGGCTGCAAAACCTGTTTGCCCAGCACGGGGATATTGAGTTCTATAAGATAAAGCCATAAACATGTTTGTCTGAGTCTTCTATCAAAAGTTACAGCGATTTATATGAAGTGGTTGAAAAACGCTTTATTTCGCCAAGACAGTGTGTTTCTCACTGTTACATGCATTTGAATGGGAAACTCGCCTGAGACAAAGTATAGGTTTTCATTATGTGAATAATTTTAAAATCTTAGCTCAAACGGCTGCAAAACCTGTTTGCCCAGCACGGGGATATTGAGTTCTATAAGATAAAGCCATAAACATGTTTGTCTGAGTCTTCTATCAAAAGTTACAGCGATTTATATGAAGTGGTTGAAAAACGCTTTATTTCGCCAAGACAGTGTGTTTCTCACTGTTACATGCATTTGAATGGGAAACTCGCCCGAGACAAAGTATAGGTTTTCATTATGTGAATAATTTTAAAATCTTAGCTCAAACGGCTGCAAAACCTGTTTGCCCAGCACGGGGATATTGAGTTCTATAAGATAAAGCCATAAACATGTGTGTCTGAGTCTTCCATCAAAAGTTTCAGCGATTTATATGAAGTTGTTCAAAAACGCTTTATTTCGCCAAGACAATGCGTTTCTCACTGTTACATGCATTTGAATGGGAAACTCGCCTGAAACAAAGTATAGGTTTTCATTATGTGAATAATTTTAAAATCTTAGCTCAAACGGCTGCAAAACCTGTTTGCCCAGCACGGGGATATTGAGTTCTATAAGATAAAGCCATAAACATGTTTGTCTGAGTCTTCTATCAAAAGTTACAGCGATTTATATGAAGTTGTTCAAAAACGCTTTATTTCGCCAAGACAATGCGTTTCTCACTGTTACATGCATTTGAATGGGAAACTCGCCTGAAACAAAGTATAGGTTTTCATTATGTGAATAATTTTAAAATCTTAGCTCAAACGGCTGCAAAACCTGTTTGCCCAGCACGGGGATATTGAGTTCTATAAGATAAAGCCATAAACATGTTTGTCTGAGTCTTCTATCAAAAGTTACAGCGATTTATATGAAGTTGTTCAAAAACGCTTTATTTCGCCAAGACAATGCGTTTCTCACTGTTACATGCATTTGAATGGGAAACTCGCCTGAAACAAAGTATAGGTTTTCATTATGTGAATAATTTTAAAATCTTAGCTCAAACGGCTGCAAAACCTGTTTGCCCAGCACGGGGATATTGAGTTCTATAAGATAAAGCCATAAACATGTTTGTCTGAGTCTTCTATCAAAAGTTACAGCGATTTATATGAAGTTGTTCAAAAACGCTTTATTTCGCCAAGACAATGCGTTTCTCACTGTTACATGCATTTGAATGGGAAACTCGCCTGAAACAAAGTATAGGTTTTCATTATGTGAATAATTTTAAAATCTTAGCTCAAACGGCTGCAAAACCTGTTTGCCCAGCACGGGGATATTGAGTTCTATAAGATAAAGCCATAAACATGTTTGTCTGAGTCTTCTATCAAAAGTTACAGCGATTTATATGAAGTTGTACGAAAACGCTTTATTTCGCCAAGACAGTGTGTTTCTCACTGTTACATGCATTTGAGTGGGAAACTCGCCTGAAACAAAGTATAGGTTTTCATTATGTGAATAATTTTAAAATCTTAGCTCAAACGGCTGCAAAACCTGTTTGCCCAGCACGGGGATATTGAGTTCTATAAGATAAAGCCATAAACATGTTTGTCTGAGTCTTCTATCAAAAGTTACAGCGATTTATATGAAGTTGTACGAAAACGCTTTATTTCGCCAAGACAGTGTGTTTCTCACTGTTACATGCATTTGAGTGGGAAACTCGCCTGAAACAAAGTATAGGTTTTCATTATGTGAATAATTTTAAAATCTTAGCTCAAACGGCTGCAAAACCTGTTTGCCCAGCACAGGGATATTGAGTTCTATAAGATAAAGCCATAAACATGTTTGTCTGAGTCTTCTATCAAAAGTTACAGCGATTTATATGAAGTTGTACGAAAACGCTTTATTTCGCCAAGACAGTGTGTTTCTCACTGTTACATGCATTTGAGTGGGAAACTCGCCTGAAACAAAGTATAGGTTTTCATTATGTGAATAATTTTAAAATCTTAGCTCAAACGGCTGCAAAACCTGTTTGCCCAGCACGGGGATATTGAGTTCTATAAGATAAAGCCATAAACATGTTTGTCTGAGTCTTCTATCAAAAGTTACAGCGATTTATATGAAGTTGTTCAAAAACGCTTTATTTTGCCAAGACAGTGTGTTTCTCACTGTTACATGCATTTGAATGGGAAACTCGCCCGAGACAAAGTATAGCTTTTCATTATGTGAATAATTTTAAAATCTTAGCTCAAACGGCTGCAAAACCTGTTTGCAGCACGGGGATATTGAGTTCTATAAGATAAAGCCATAAACATGTGTGTCTGAGTCTTCCATCAAAAGTTACAGCGATTTATATGAAGTTGTTCAAAAACGCTTTATTTCGCCAAGACAATGCGTTTCTCACTGTTACATGCATTTGAATGGGAAACTCGCCTGAAACAAAGTATAGGTTTTCATTATGTGAATAATTTTAAAATCTTAGCTCAAACGGCTGCAAAACCTGTTTGCCCAGCACGGGGATATTGAGTTCTATAAGATAAAGCCATAAACATGTTTGTCTGAGTCTTCTATCAAAAGTTACAGCGATTTATATGAAGTGGTTGAAAAACGCTTTATTTCGCCAAGACAGTGTGTTTCTCACTGTTACATGCATTTGAATGGGAAACTCGCCCGAGACAAAGTATAGCTTTTCATTATGTGAATAATTTTAAAATCTTAGCTCAAACGGCTGCAAAACCTGTTTGCCCAGCACGGGGATATTGAGTTCTATAAGATAAAGCCATAAACATGTTTGTCTGAGTCTTTTATCAAAAGTTATAGCGATTTATATGAAGTTGTACGAAAACGCTTTATTTCGCCAAGACAGTGTGTTTCTCACTGTTACATGCATTTGAGTGGGAAACTCGCCTGAAACAAAGTATAGGTTTTCATTATGTGAATAATTTTAAAATCTTAGCTCAAACGGCTGCAAAACCTGTTTGCCCAGCACAGGGATATTGAGTTCTATAAGATAAAGCCATAAACATGTTTGTCTGAGTCTTCTATCAAAAGTTACAGCGATTTATATGAAGTTGTACGAAAACGCTTTATTTCGCCAAGACAGTGTGTTTCTCACTGTTACATGCATTTGAGTGGGAAACTCGCCTGAAACAAAGTATAGGTTTTCATTATGTGAATAATTTTAAAATCTTAGCTCAAACGGCTGCAAAACCTGTTTGCCCAGCACGGGGATATTGAGTTCTATAAGATAAAGCCATAAACATGTTTGTCTGAGTCTTCTATCAAAAGTTACAGCGATTTATATGAAGTTGTTCAAAAACGCTTTATTTTGCCAAGACAGTGTGTTTCTCACTGTTACATGCATTTGAATGGGAAACTCGCCCGAGACAAAGTATAGCTTTTCATTATGTGAATAATTTTAAAATCTTAGCTCAAACGGCTGCAAAACCTGTTTGCAGCACGGGGATATTGAGTTCTATAAGATAAAGCCATAAACATGTGTGTCTGAGTCTTCCATCAAAAGTTACAGCGATTTATATGAAGTTGTTCAAAAACGCTTTATTTCGCCAAGACAATGCGTTTCTCACTGTTACATGCATTTGAATGGGAAACTCGCCTGAAACAAAGTATAGGTTTTCATTATGTGAATAATTTTAAAATCTTAGCTCAAACGGCTGCAAAACCTGTTTGCCCAGCACGGGGATATTGAGTTCTATAAGATAAAGCCATAAACATGTTTGTCTGAGTCTTCTATCAAAAGTTACAGCGATTTATATGAAGTGGTTGAAAAACGCTTTATTTCGCCAAGACAGTGTGTTTCTCACTGTTACATGCATTTGAATGGGAAACTCGCCCGAGACAAAGTATAGCTTTTCATTATGTGAATAATTTTAAAATCTTAGCTCAAACGGCTGCAAAACCTGTTTGCCCAGCACGGGGATATTGAGTTCTATAAGATAAAGCCATAAACATGTTTGTCTGAGTCTTTTATCAAAAGTTATAGCGATTTATATGAAGTTGTACGAAAACGCTTTATTTCGCCAAGACAATGCGTTTCTCACTGTTACATGCATTTGAATGGGAAACTCGCCCGAGACAAAGTATAGGTTTTCATTATGTGAATAATTTTAAAATCTTAGCTCAAACGGCTGCAAAACCTGTTTGCCCAGCACGGGGACATTGAGTTCTATAAGATAAAGCCATAAACATGTGTGTCTGAGTCTTCCATCAAAAGTTTCAGCGATTTATATGAAGTTGTTCAAAAACGCTTTATTTCGCCAAGACAATGCGTTTCTCACTGTTACATGCATTTGAATGGGAAACTTGCCTGAAACAAAGTATAGGTTTTCATTATGTGAATAATTTTAAAATCTTAGCTCAAACGGCTGCAAAACCTGTTTGCCCAGCACGGGGATATTGAGTTCTATAAGATAAAGCCATAAACATGTTTGTCTGAGTCTTCTATCAAAAGTTACAGCGATTTATATGAAGTGGTTGAAAAACGCTTTCTTTCGCCAAGACAGTGTGTTTCTCACTGTTACATGCATTTGAATGGGAAACTCGCCCGAGACAAAGTATAGCTTTTCATTATGTGAATAATTTTAAAATCTTAGCTCAAACGGCTGCAAAACCTGTTTGCAGCACGGGGATATTGAGTTCTATAAGATAAAGCCATAAACATGTGTGTCTGAGTCTTCCATCAAAAGTTACAGCGATTTATATGAAGTTGTTCAAAAACGCTTTATTTCGCCAAGACAATGCGTTTCTCACTGTTACATGCATTTGAATGGGAAACTCGCCCGAGACAAAGTATAGGTTTTCATTATGTGAATAATTTTAAAATCTTAGCTCAAACGGCTGCAAAACCTGTTTGCCCAGCACGGGGACATTGAGTTCTATAAGATAAAGCCATAAACATGTGTGTCTGAGTCTTCCATCAAAAGTTTCAGCGATTTATATGAAGTTGTTCAAAAACGCTTTATTTCGCCAAGACAATGCGTTTCTCACTGTTACATGCATTTGAATGGGAAACTTGCCTGAAACAAAGTATAGGTTTTCATTATGTGAATAATTTTAAAATCTTAGCTCAAACGGCTGCAAAACCTGTTTGCCCAGCACGGGGATATTGAGTTCTATAAGATAAAGCCATAAACATGTTTGTCTGAGTCTTCTATCAAAAGTTACAGCGATTTATATGAAGTTGTTCAAAAACGCTTTATTTCGCCAAGACAATGCGTTTCTCACTGTTACATGCATTTGAATGGGAAACTCGCCTGAAACAAAGTATAGGTTTTCATTATGTGAATAATTTTAAAATCTTAGCTCAAACGGCTGCAAAACCTGTTTGCCCAGCACGGGGATATTGAGTTCTATAAGATAAAGCCATAAACATGTTTGTCTGAGTCTTCTATCAAAAGTTACAGCGATTTATATGAAGTGGTTGAAAAACGCTTTCTTTCGCCAAGACAGTGTGTTTCTCACTGTTACATGCATTTGAATGGGAAACTCGCCCGAGACAAAGTATAGCTTTTCATTATGTGAATAATTTTAAAATCTTAGCTCAAACGGCTGCAAAACCTGTTTGCAGCACGGGGATATTGAGTTCTATAAGATAAAGCCATAAACATGTGTGTCTGAGTCTTCCATCAAAAGTTACAGCGATTTATATGAAGTTGTTCAAAAACGCTTTATTTCGCCAAGACAATGCGTTTCTCACTGTTACATGCATTTGAATGGGAAACTCGCCTGAAACAAAGTATAGGTTTTCATTATGTGAATAATTTTAAAATCTTAGCTCAAACGGCTGCAAAACCTGTTTGCCCAGCACGGGGATATTGAGTTCTATAAGATAAAGCCATAAACATGTTTGTCTGAGTCTTCTATCAAAAGTTACAGCGATTTATATGAAGTGGTTGAAAAACGCTTTCTTTCGCCAAGACAGTGTGTTTCTCACTGTTACATGCATTTGAATGGGAAACTCGCCTGAAACAAAGTATAGGTTTTCATTATGTGAATAATTTTAAAATCTTAGCTCAAACGGCTGCAAAACCTGTTTGCCCAGCACGGGGATATTGAGTTCTATAAGATAAAGCCATAAACATGTGTGTCTGAGTCTTCCATCAAAAGTTTCAGCGATTTATATGAAGTTGTACGAAAACGCTTTATTTCGCCAAGACAATGCGTTTCTCACTGTTACATGCATTTGAATGGGAAACTCGCCTGAAACAAAGTATAGGTTTTCATTATGTGAATAATTTTAAAATCTTAGCTCAAACGGCTGCAAAACCTGTTTGCCCAGCACGGGGACATTGAGTTCTATAAGATAAAGCCATAAACATGTGTGTCTGAGTCTTCCATCAAAAGTTTCAGCGATTTATATGAAGTTGTACGAAAACGCTTTATTTCGCCAAGACAATGCGTTTCTCACTGTTACATGCATTTGAATGGGAAACTCGCCTGAAACAAAGTATAGGTTTTCATTATGTGAATAATTTTAAAATCTTAGCTCAAACGGCTGCAAAACCTGTTTGCCCAGCACGGGGATATTGAGTTCTATAAGATAAAGCCATAAACATGTTTGTCTGAGTCTTCTATCAAAAGTTACAGCGATTTATATGAAGTGGTTGAAAAACGCTTTCTTTCGCCAAGACAGTGTGTTTCTCACTGTTACATGCATTTGAATGGGAAACTCGCCTGAAACAAAGTATAGGTTTTCATTATGTGAATAATTTTAAAATCTTAGCTCAAACGGCTGCAAAACCTGTTTGCCCAGCACGGGGATATTGAGTTCTATAAGATAAAGCCATAAACATGTGTGTCTGAGTCTTCCATCAAAAGTTTCAGCGATTTATATGAAGTTGTACGAAAACGCTTTATTTCGCCAAGACAATGCGTTTCTCACTGTTACATGCATTTGAATGGGAAACTCGCCTGAAACAAAGTATAGGTTTTCATTATGTGAATAATTTTAAAATCTTAGCTCAAACGGCTGCAAAACCTGTTTGCCCAGCACGGGGACATTGAGTTCTATAAGATAAAGCCATAAACATGTGTGTCTGAGTCTTCCATCAAAAGTTTCAGCGATTTATATGAAGTTGTACGAAAACGCTTTATTTCGCCAAGACAATGCGTTTCTCACTGTTACATGCATTTGAATGGGAAACTCGCCTGAAACAAAGTATAGGTTTTCATTATGTGAATAATTTTAAAATCTTAGCTCAAACGGCTGCAAAACCTGTTTGCCCAGCACGGGGATATTGAGTTCTATAAGATAAAGCCATAAACATGTTTGTCTGAGTCTTCTATCAAAAGTTACAGCGATTTATATGAAGTTGTACGAAAACGCTTTATTTCGCCAAGACAGTGTGTTTCTCACTGTTACATGCATTTGAGTGGGAAACTCGCCTGAAACAAAGTATAGGTTTTCATTATGTGAATAATTTTAAAATCTTAGCTCAAACGGCTGCAAAACCTGTTTGCCCAGCACGGGGATATTGAGTTCTATAAGATAAAGCCATAAACATGTTTGTCTGAGTCTTCTATCAAAAGTTACAGCGATTTATATGAAGTTGTTCAAAAACGCTTTATTTCGCCAAGACAATGCGTTTCTCACTGTTACATGCATTTGAATGGGAAACTCGCCTGAAACAAAGTATAGGTTTTCATTATGTGAATAATTTTAAAATCTTAGCTCAAACGGCTGCAAAACCTGTTTGCCCAGCACGGGGATATTGAGTTCTATAAGATAAAGCCATAAACATGTTTGTCTGAGTCTTCTATCAAAAGTTACAGCGATTTATATGAAGTGGTTGAAAAACGCTTTCTTTCGCCAAGACAGTGTGTTTCTCACTGTTACATGCATTTGAATGGGAAACTCGCCCGAGACAAAGTATAGCTTTTCATTATGTGAATAATTTTAAAATCTTAGCTCAAACGGCTGCAAAACCTGTTTGCAGCACGGGGATATTGAGTTCTATAAGATAAAGCCATAAACATGTGTGTCTGAGTCTTCCATCAAAAGTTACAGCGATTTATATGAAGTTGTTCAAAAACGCTTTATTTCGCCAAGACAATGCGTTTCTCACTGTTACATGCATTTGAATGGGAAACTCGCCTGAAACAAAGTATAGGTTTTCATTATGTGAATAATTTTAAAATCTTAGCTCAAACGGCTGCAAAACCTGTTTGCCCAGCACGGGGATATTGAGTTCTATAAGATAAAGCCATAAACATGTGTGTCTGAGTCTTCCATCAAAAGTTTCAGCGATTTATATGAAGTTGTACGAAAACGCTTTATTTTGCCAAGACAATGCGTTTCTCACTGTTACATGCATTTGAATGGGAAACTCGCCTGAAACAAAGTATAGGTTTTCATTATGTGAATAATTTTAAAATCTTAGCTCAAACGGCTGCAAAACCTGTTTGCCCAGCACGGGGACATTGAGTTCTATAAGATAAAGCCATAAACATGTGTGTCTGAGTCTTCCATCAAAAGTTTCAGCGATTTATATGAAGTTGTACGAAAACGCTTTATTTCGCCAAGACAATGCGTTTCTCACTGTTACATCCATTTGAATGGGAAACTCGCCTGAAACAAAGTATAGGTTTTCATTATGTGAATAATTTTAAAATCTTAGCTCAAACGGCTGCAAAACCTGTTTGCCCAGCACGGGGATATTGAGTTCTATAAGATAAAGCCATAAACATGTTTGTCTGAGTCTTCTATCAAAAGTTACAGCGATTTATATGAAGTTGTACGAAAACGCTTTATTTCGCCAAGACAGTGTGTTTCTCACTGTTACATGCATTTGAGTGGGAAACTCGCCTGAAACAAAGTATAGGTTTTCATTATGTGAATAATTTTAAAATCTTAGCTCAAACGGCTGCAAAACCTGTTTGCCCAGCACGGGGATATTGAGTTCTATAAGATAAAGCCATAAACATGTTTGTCTGAGTCTTCTATCAAAAGTTACAGCGATTTATATGAAGTTGTTCAAAAACGCTTTATTTCGCCAAGACAATGCGTTTCTCACTGTTACATGCATTTGAATGGGAAACTCGCCTGAAACAAAGTATAGGTTTTCATTATGTGAATAATTTTAAAATCTTAGCTCAAACGGCTGCAAAACCTGTTTGCCCAGCACGGGGATATTGAGTTCTATAAGATAAAGCCATAAACATGTTTGTCTGAGTCTTCTATCAAAAGTTACAGCGATTTATATGAAGTGGTTGAAAAACGCTTTCTTTCGCCAAGACAGTGTGTTTCTCACTGTTACATGCATTTGAATGGGAAACTCGCCCGAGACAAAGTATAGCTTTTCATTATGTGAATAATTTTAAAATCTTAGCTCAAACGGCTGCAAAACCTGTTTGCAGCACGGGGATATTGAGTTCTATAAGATAAAGCCATAAACATGTGTGTCTGAGTCTTCCATCAAAAGTTACAGCGATTTATATGAAGTTGTTCAAAAACGCTTTATTTCGCCAAGACAATGCGTTTCTCACTGTTACATGCATTTGAATGGGAAACTCGCCTGAAACAAAGTATAGGTTTTCATTATGTGAATAATTTTAAAATCTTAGCTCAAACGGCTGCAAAACCTGTTTGCCCAGCACGGGGATATTGAGTTCTATAAGATAAAGCCATAAACATGTTTGTCTGAGTCTTCTATCAAAAGTTACAGCGATTTATATGAAGTGGTTGAAAAACGCTTTCTTTCGCCAAGACAGTGTGTTTCTCACTGTTACATGCATTTGAATGGGAAACTCGCCTGAAACAAAGTATAGGTTTTCATTATGTGAATAATTTTAAAATCTTAGCTCAAACGGCTGCAAAACCTGTTTGCCCAGCACGGGGATATTGAGTTCTATAAGATAAAGCCATAAACATGTGTGTCTGAGTCTTCCATCAAAAGTTTCAGCGATTTATATGAAGTTGTACGAAAACGCTTTATTTCGCCAAGACAATGCGTTTCTCACTGTTACATGCATTTGAATGGGAAACTCGCCTGAAACAAAGTATAGGTTTTCATTATGTGAATAATTTTAAAATCTTAGCTCAAACGGCTGCAAAACCTGTTTGCCCAGCACGGGGACATTGAGTTCTATAAGATAAAGCCATAAACATGTGTGTCTGAGTCTTCCATCAAAAGTTTCAGCGATTTATATGAAGTTGTACGAAAACGCTTTATTTCGCCAAGACAATGCGTTTCTCACTGTTACATGCATTTGAATGGGAAACTCGCCTGAAACAAAGTATAGGTTTTCATTATGTGAATAATTTTAAAATCTTAGCTCAAACGGCTGCAAAACCTGTTTGCCCAGCACGGGGATATTGAGTTCTATAAGATAAAGCCATAAACATGTTTGTCTGAGTCTTCTATCAAAAGTTACAGCGATTTATATGAAGTTGTACGAAAACGCTTTATTTCGCCAAGACAGTGTGTTTCTCACTGTTACATGCATTTGAATGGGAAACTCGCCTGAAACAAAGTATAGGTTTTCATTATGTGAATAATTTTAAAATCTTAGCTCAAACGGCTGCAAAACCTGTTTGCCCAGCACGGGGATATTGAGTTCTATAAGATAAAGCCATAAACATGTTTGTCTGAGTCTTCTATCAAAAGTTACAGCGATTTATATGAAGTGGTTGAAAAACGCTTTATTTCGCCAAGACAGTGTGTTTCTCACTGTTACATGCATTTGAGTGGGAAACTCGCCTGAAACAAAGTATAGGTTTTCATTATGTGAATAATTTTAAAATCTTAGCTCAAACGGCTGCAAAACCTGTTTGCCCAGCACGGGGACATTGAGTTCTATAAGATAAAGCCATAAACATGTGTGTCTGAGTCTTCCATCAAAAGTTTCAGCGATTTATATGAAGTTGTTCAAAAACGCTTTATTTCGCCAAGACAATGCGTTTCTCACTGTTACATGCATTTGAATGGGAAACTCGCCTGAAACAAAGTATAGGTTTTCATTATGTGAATAATTTTAAAATCTTAGCTCAAACGGCTGCAAAACCTGTTTGCCCAGCACGGGGATATTGAGTTCTATAAGATAAAGCCATAAACATGTTTGTCTGAGTCTTCTATCAAAAGTTACAGCGATTTATATGAAGTTGTACGAAAACGCTTTATTTCGCCAAGACAGTGTGTTTCTCACTGTTACATGCATTTGAGTGGGAAACTCGCCTGAAACAAAGTATAGGTTTTCATTATGTGAATAATTTTAAAATCTTAGCTCAAACGGCTGCAAAACCTGTTTGCCCAGCACGGGGATATTGAGTTCTATAAGATAAAGCCATAAACATGTTTGTCTGAGTCTTCTATCAAAAGTTACAGCGATTTATATGAAGTTGTACGAAAACGCTTTATTTCGCCAAGACAGTGTGTTTCTCACTGTTACATGCATTTGAGTGGGAAACTCGCCTGAAACAAAGTATAGGTTTTCATTATGTGAATAATTTTAAAATCTTAGCTCAAACGGCTGCAAAACCTGTTTGCCCAGCACAGGGATATTGAGTTCTATAAGATAAAGCCATAAACATGTTTGTCTGAGTCTTCTATCAAAAGTTACAGCGATTTATATGAAGTTGTACGAAAACGCTTTATTTCGCCAAGACAGTGTGTTTCTCACTGTTACATGCATTTGAGTGGGAAACTCGCCTGAAACAAAGTATAGGTTTTCATTATGTGAATAATTTTAAAATCTTAGCTCAAACGGCTGCAAAACCTGTTTGCCCAGCACGGGGATATTGAGTTCTATAAGATAAAGCCATAAACATGTTTGTCTGAGTCTTCTATCAAAAGTTACAGCGATTTATATGAAGTGGTTGAAAAACGCTTTCTTTCGCCAAGACAGTGTGTTTCTCACTGTTACATGCATTTGAATGGGAAACTCGCCCGAGACAAAGTATAGCTTTTCATTATGTGAATAATTTTAAAATCTTAGCTCAAACGGCTGCAAAACCTGTTTGCAGCACGGGGATATTGAGTTCTATAAGATAAAGCCATAAACATGTGTGTCTGAGTCTTCCATCAAAAGTTACAGCGATTTATATGAAGTTGTTCAAAAACGCTTTATTTCGCCAAGACAATGCGTTTCTCACTGTTACATGCATTTGAATGGGAAACTCGCCTGAAACAAAGTATAGGTTTTCATTATGTGAATAATTTTAAAATCTTAGCTCAAACGGCTGCAAAACCTGTTTGCCCAGCACGGGGATATTGAGTTCTATAAGATAAAGCCATAAACATGTTTGTCTGAGTCTTCTATCAAAAGTTACAGCGATTTATATGAAGTTGTACGAAAACGCTTTATTTCGCCAAGACAGTGTGTTTCTCACTGTTACATGCATTTGAGTGGGAAACTCGCCTGAAACAAAGTATAGGTTTTCATTATGTGAATAATTTTAAAATCTTAGCTCAAACGGCTGCAAAACCTGTTTGCCCAGCACAGGGATATTGAGTTCTATAAGATAAAGCCATAAACATGTTTGTCTGAGTCTTCTATCAAAAGTTACAGCGATTTATATGAAGTTGTACGAAAACGCTTTATTTCGCCAAGACAGTGTGTTTCTCACTGTTACATGCATTTGAGTGGGAAACTCGCCTGAAACAAAGTATAGGTTTTCATTATGTGAATAATTTTAAAATCTTAGCTCAAACGGCTGCAAAACCTGTTTGCCCAGCACGGGGATATTGAGTTCTATAAGATAAAGCCATAAACATGTTTGTCTGAGTCTTCTATCAAAAGTTACAGCGATTTATATGAAGTGGTTGAAAAACGCTTTCTTTCGCCAAGACAGTGTGTTTCTCACTGTTACATGCATTTGAATGGGAAACTCGCCCGAGACAAAGTATAGCTTTTCATTATGTGAATAATTTTAAAATCTTAGCTCAAACGGCTGCAAAACCTGTTTGCAGCACGGGGATATTGAGTTCTATAAGATAAAGCCATAAACATGTGTGTCTGAGTCTTCCATCAAAAGTTACAGCGATTTATATGAAGTTGTTCAAAAACGCTTTATTTCGCCAAGACAATGCGTTTCTCACTGTTACATGCATTTGAATGGGAAACTCGCCTGAAACAAAGTATAGGTTTTCATTATGTGAATAATTTTAAAATCTTAGCTCAAACGGCTGCAAAACCTGTTTGCCCAGCACGGGGATATTGAGTTCTATAAGATAAAGCCATAAACATGTTTGTCTGAGTCTTCTATCAAAAGTTACAGCGATTTATATGAAGTTGTACGAAAACGCTTTATTTCGCCAAGACAGTGTGTTTCTCACTGTTACATGCATTTGAGTGGGAAACTCGCCTGAAACAAAGTATAGGTTTTCATTATGTGAATAATTTTAAAATCTTAGCTCAAACGGCTGCAAAACCTGTTTGCCCAGCACAGGGATATTGAGTTCTATAAGATAAAGCCATAAACATGTTTGTCTGAGTCTTCTATCAAAAGTTACAGCGATTTATATGAAGTTGTACGAAAACGCTTTATTTCGCCAAGACAGTGTGTTTCTCACTGTTACATGCATTTGAGTGGGAAACTCGCCTGAAACAAAGTATAGGTTTTCATTATGTGAATAATTTTAAAATCTTAGCTCAAACGGCTGCAAAACCTGTTTGCCCAGCACGGGGATATTGAGTTCTATAAGATAAAGCCATAAACATGTTTGTCTGAGTCTTCTATCAAAAGTTACAGCGATTTATATGAAGTGGTTGAAAAACGCTTTCTTTCGCCAAGACAGTGTGTTTCTCACTGTTACATGCATTTGAATGGGAAACTCGCCCGAGACAAAGTATAGCTTTTCATTATGTGAATAATTTTAAAATCTTAGCTCAAACGGCTGCAAAACCTGTTTGCCCAGCACGGGGATATTGAGTTCTATAACATAAAGCCATAAACATGTGTGTCTGAGTCTTCCATCAAAAGTTTCAGCGATTTATATGAAGTTGTACGAAAACGCTTTATTTCGCCAAGACAATGCGTTTCTCACTGTTACATGCATTTGAATGGGAAACTCGCCTGAAACAAAGTATAGGTTTTCATTATGTGAATAATTTTAAAATCTTAGCTCAAACGGCTGCAAAACCTGTTTGCCCAGCACGGGGATATTGAGTTCTATAAGATAAAGCCATAAACATGTTTGTCTGAGTCTTCTATCAAAAGTTACAGCGATTTATATGAAGTTGTACGAAAACGCTTTATTTCGCCAAGACAGTGTGTTTCTCACTGTTACATGCATTTGAGTGGGAAACTCGCCTGAAACAAAGTATAGGTTTTCATTATGTGAATAATTTTAAAATCTTAGCTCAAACGGCTGCAAAACCTGTTTGCCCAGCACGGGGATATTGAGTTCTATAAGATAAAGCCATAAACATGTTTGTCTGAGTCTTCTATCAAAAGTTACAGCGATTTATATGAAGTTGTTCAAAAACGCTTTATTTCGCCAAGACAATGCGTTTCTCACTGTTACATGCATTTGAATGGGAAACTCGCCTGAAACAAAGTATAGGTTTTCATTATGTGAATAATTTTAAAATCTTAGCTCAAACGGCTGCAAAACCTGTTTGCCCAGCACGGGGATATTGAGTTCTATAAGATAAAGTCATAAACATGTTTGTCTGAGTCTTCTATCAAAAGTTACAGCGATTTATATGAAGTGGTTGAAAAACGCTTTATTTCGCCAAGACAGTGTGTTTCTCACTGTTACATGCATTTGAATGGGAAACTCGCCCGAGACAAAGTATAGCTTTTCATTATGTGAATAATTTTAAAATCTTAGCTCAAACGGCTGCAAAACCTGTTTGCAGCACGGGGATATTGAGTTCTATAAGATAAAGCCATAAACATGTGTGTCTGAGTCTTCCATCAAAAGTTACAGCGATTTATATGAAGTTGTTCAAAAACGCTTTATTTCGCCAAGACAATGCGTTTCTCACTGTTACATGCATTTGAATGGGAAACTCGCCTGAAACAAAGTATAGGTTTTCATTATGTGAATAATTTTAAAATCTTAGCTCAAACGGCTGCAAAACCTGTTTGCCCAGCACGGGGATATTGAGTTCTATAAGATAAAGTCATAAACATGTTTGTCTGAGTCTTCTATCAAAAGTTACAGCGATTTATATGAAGTGGTTGAAAAACGCTTTATTTCGCCAAGACAGTGTGTTTCTCACTGTTACATGCATTTGAGTGGGAAACTCGCCTGAAACAAAGTATAGGTTTTCATTATGTGAATAATTTTAAAATCTTAGCTCAAACGGCTGCAAAACCTGTTTGCCCAGCACGGGGATATTGAGTTCTATAAGATAAAGCCATAAACATGTTTGTCTGAGTCTTCTATCAAAAGTTACAGCGATTTATATGAAGTGGTTGAAAAACGCTTTCTTTCGCCAAGACAGTGTGTTTCTCACTGTTACATGCATTTGAATGGGAAACTCGCCCGAGACAAAGTATAGCTTTTCATTATGTGAATAATTTTAAAATCTTAGCTCAAACGGCTGCAAAACCTGTTTGCAGCACGGGGATATTGAGTTCTATAAGATAAAGCCATAAACATGTGTGTCTGAGTCTTCCATCAAAAGTTACAGCGATTTATATGAAGTTGTTCAAAAACGCTTTATTTCGCCAAGACAATGCGTTTCTCACTGTTACATGCATTTGAATGGGAAACTCGCCTGAAACAAAGTATAGGTTTTCATTATGTGAATAATTTTAAAATCTTAGCTCAAACGGCTGCAAAACCTGTTTGCCCAGCACGGGGATATTGAGTTCTATAAGATAAAGCCATAAACATGTTTGTCTGAGTCTTCTATCAAAAGTTACAGCTATTTATATGAAGTTGTTCAAAAACGCTTTATTTCGCCAAGACAATGCGTTTCTCACTGTTACATGCATTTGAATGGGAAACTCGCCTGAAACAAAGTATAGGTTTTCATTATGTGAATAATTTTAAAATCTTAGCTCAAACGGCTGCAAAACCTGTTTGCCCAGCACGGGGATATTGAGTTCTATAAGATAAAGCCATAAACATGTTTGTCTGAGTCTTCTATCAAAAGTTACAGCGATTTATATGAAGTTGTTCAAAAACGCTTTATTTCGCCAAGACAATGCGTTTCTCACTGTTACATGCATTTGAATGGGAAACTCGCCTGAAACAAAGTATAGGTTTTCATTATGTGAATAATTTTAAAATCTTAGCTCAAACGGCTGCAAAACCTGTTTGCAGCACGGGGATATTGAGTTCTATAAGATAAAGCCATAAACATGTGTGTCTGAGTCTTCCATCAAAAGTTACAGCGATTTATATGAAGTTGTTCAAAAACGCTTTATTTCGCCAAGACAATGCGTTTCTCACTGTTACATGCATTTGAATGGGAAACTCGCCTGAAACAAAGTATAGGTTTTCATTATGTGAATAATTTTAAAATCTTAGCTCAAACGGCTGCAAAACCTGTTTGCCCAGCACGGGGATATTGAGTTCTATAAGATAAAGCCATAAACATGTTTGTCTGAGTCTTCTATCAAAAGTTACAGCGATTTATATGAAGTGGTTGAAAAACGCTTTATTTCGCCAAGACAGTGTGTTTCTCACTGTTACATGCATTTGAATGGGAAACTCGCCCGAGACAAAGTATAGGTTTTCATTATGTGAATAATTTTAAAATCTTAGCTCAAACGGCTGCAAAACCTGTTTGCAGCACGGGGATATTGAGTTCTATAAGATAAAGCCATAAACATGTTTGTCTGAGTCTTCTATCAAAAGTTACAGCGATTTATATGAAGTTGTTCAAAAACGCTTTATTTCGCCAAGACAATGCGTTTCTCACTGTTACATGCATTTGAATGGGAAACTCGCCTGAAACAAAGTATAGGTTTTCATTATGTGAATAATTTTAAAATCTTAGCTCAAACGGCTGCAAAACCTGTTTGCAGCACGGGGATATTGAGTTCTATAAGATAAAGCCATAAACATGTGTGTCTGAGTCTTCCATCAAAAGTTACAGCGATTTATATGAAGTTGTTCAAAAACGCTTTATTTCGCCAAGACAATGCGTTTCTCACTGTTACATGCATTTGAATGGGAAACTCGCCTGAAACAAAGTATAGGTTTTCATTATGTGAATAATTTTAAAATCTTAGCTCAAACGGCTGCAAAACCTGTTTGC
The DNA here is from genome assembly GCF_057382275.1 of Copadichromis virginalis. Taxonomy (NCBI): domain Eukaryota; kingdom Metazoa; phylum Chordata; class Actinopteri; order Cichliformes; family Cichlidae; genus Copadichromis; species Copadichromis virginalis. The sequence goes on from NC_140629.1 coordinate 11,404,025, forward strand.
CCAGCACGGGGATATTGAGTTCTATAAGATAAAGCCATAAACATGTTTGTCTGAGTCTTCTATCAAAAGTTACAGCGATTTATATGAAGTTGTACGAAAACGCTTTATTTCGCCAAGACAGTGTGTTTCTCACTGTTACATGCATTTGAGTGGGAAACTCGCCTGAAACAAAGTATAGGTTTTCATTATGTGAATAATTTTAAAATCTTAGCTCAAACGGCTGCAAAACCTGTTTGCCCAGCACGGGGATATTGAGTTCTATAAGATAAAGCCATAAACATGTTTGTCTGAGTCTTCTATCAAAAGTTACAGCGATTTATATGAAGTTGTTCAAAAACGCTTTATTTCGCCAAGACAATGCGTTTCTCACTGTTACATGCATTTGAATGGGAAACTCGCCTGAAACAAAGTATAGGTTTTCATTATGTGAATAATTTTAAAATCTTAGCTCAAACGGCTGCAAAACCTGTTTGCCCAGCACGGGGATATTGAGTTCTATAAGATAAAGTCATAAACATGTTTGTCTGAGTCTTCTATCAAAAGTTACAGCGATTTATATGAAGTGGTTGAAAAACGCTTTATTTCGCCAAGACAGTGTGTTTCTCACTGTTACATGCATTTGAATGGGAAACTCGCCCGAGACAAAGTATAGCTTTTCATTATGTGAATAATTTTAAAATCTTAGCTCAAACGGCTGCAAAACCTGTTTGCAGCACGGGGATATTGAGTTCTATAAGATAAAGCCATAAACATGTGTGTCTGAGTCTTCCATCAAAAGTTACAGCGATTTATATGAAGTTGTTCAAAAACGCTTTATTTCGCCAAGACAATGCGTTTCTCACTGTTACATGCATTTGAATGGGAAACTCGCCTGAAACAAAGTATAGGTTTTCATTATGTGAATAATTTTAAAATCTTAGCTCAAACGGCTGCAAAACCTGTTTGCCCAGCACGGGGATATTGAGTTCTATAAGATAAAGTCATAAACATGTTTGTCTGAGTCTTCTATCAAAAGTTACAGCGATTTATATGAAGTGGTTGAAAAACGCTTTATTTCGCCAAGACAGTGTGTTTCTCACTGTTACATGCATTTGAGTGGGAAACTCGCCTGAAACAAAGTATAGGTTTTCATTATGTGAATAATTTTAAAATCTTAGCTCAAACGGCTGCAAAACCTGTTTGCCCAGCACGGGGATATTGAGTTCTATAAGATAAAGCCATAAACATGTTTGTCTGAGTCTTCTATCAAAAGTTACAGCGATTTATATGAAGTGGTTGAAAAACGCTTTCTTTCGCCAAGACAGTGTGTTTCTCACTGTTACATGCATTTGAATGGGAAACTCGCCCGAGACAAAGTATAGCTTTTCATTATGTGAATAATTTTAAAATCTTAGCTCAAACGGCTGCAAAACCTGTTTGCAGCACGGGGATATTGAGTTCTATAAGATAAAGCCATAAACATGTGTGTCTGAGTCTTCCATCAAAAGTTACAGCGATTTATATGAAGTTGTTCAAAAACGCTTTATTTCGCCAAGACAATGCGTTTCTCACTGTTACATGCATTTGAATGGGAAACTCGCCTGAAACAAAGTATAGGTTTTCATTATGTGAATAATTTTAAAATCTTAGCTCAAACGGCTGCAAAACCTGTTTGCCCAGCACGGGGATATTGAGTTCTATAAGATAAAGCCATAAACATGTTTGTCTGAGTCTTCTATCAAAAGTTACAGCTATTTATATGAAGTTGTTCAAAAACGCTTTATTTCGCCAAGACAATGCGTTTCTCACTGTTACATGCATTTGAATGGGAAACTCGCCTGAAACAAAGTATAGGTTTTCATTATGTGAATAATTTTAAAATCTTAGCTCAAACGGCTGCAAAACCTGTTTGCCCAGCACGGGGATATTGAGTTCTATAAGATAAAGCCATAAACATGTTTGTCTGAGTCTTCTATCAAAAGTTACAGCGATTTATATGAAGTTGTTCAAAAACGCTTTATTTCGCCAAGACAATGCGTTTCTCACTGTTACATGCATTTGAATGGGAAACTCGCCTGAAACAAAGTATAGGTTTTCATTATGTGAATAATTTTAAAATCTTAGCTCAAACGGCTGCAAAACCTGTTTGCAGCACGGGGATATTGAGTTCTATAAGATAAAGCCATAAACATGTGTGTCTGAGTCTTCCATCAAAAGTTACAGCGATTTATATGAACTTGTTCAAAAACGCTTTATTTCGCCAAGACAATGCGTTTCTCACTGTTACATGCATTTGAATGGGAAACTCGCCTGAAACAAAGTATAGGTTTTCATTATGTGAATAATTTTAAAATCTTAGCTCAAACGGCTGCAAAACCTGTTTGCCCAGCACGGGGATATTGAGTTCTATAAGATAAAGCCATAAACATGTTTGTCTGAGTCTTCTATCAAAAGTTACAGCGATTTATATGAAGTGGTTGAAAAACGCTTTATTTCGCCAAGACAGTGTGTTTCTCACTGTTACATGCATTTGAATGGGAAACTCGCCCGAGACAAAGTATAGGTTTTCATTATGTGAATAATTTTAAAATCTTAGCTCAAACGGCTGCAAAACCTGTTTGCAGCACGGGGATATTGAGTTCTATAAGATAAAGCCATAAACATGTTTGTCTGAGTCTTCTATCAAAAGTTACAGCGATTTATATGAAGTTGTTCAAAAACGCTTTATTTCGCCAAGACAATGCGTTTCTCACTGTTACATGCATTTGAATGGGAAACTCGCCTGAAACAAAGTATAGGTTTTCATTATGTGAATAATTTTAAAATCTTAGCTCAAACGGCTGCAAAACCTGTTTGCAGCACGGGGATATTGAGTTCTATAAGATAAAGCCATAAACATGTGTGTCTGAGTCTTCCATCAAAAGTTACAGCGATTTATATGAAGTTGTTCAAAAACGCTTTATTTCGCCAAGACAATGCGTTTCTCACTGTTACATGCATTTGAATGGGAAACTCGCCTGAAACAAAGTATAGGTTTTCATTATGTGAATAATTTTAAAATCTTAGCTCAAACGGCTGCAAAACCTGTTTGCCCAGCACGGGGATATTGAGTTCTATAAGATAAAGCCATAAACATGTTTGTCTGAGTCTTCTATCAAAAGTTACAGCGATTTATATGAAGTGGTTGAAAAACGCTTTATTTCGCCAAGACAGTGTGTTTCTCACTGTTACATGCATTTGAATGGGAAACTCGCCCGAGACAAAGTATAGGTTTTCATTATGTGAATAATTTTAAAATCTTAGCTCAAACGGCTGCAAAACCTGTTTGCAGCACGGGGATATTGAGTTCTATAAGATAAAGCCATAAACATGTGTGTCTGAGTCTTCCATCAAAAGTTACAGCGATTTATATGAAGTTGTTCAAAAACGCTTTATTTCGCCAAGACAATGCGTTTCTCACTGTTACATGCATTTGAATGGGAAACTCGCCTGAAACAAAGTATAGGTTTTCATTATGTGAATAATTTTAAAATCTTAGCTCAAACGGCTGCAAAACCTGTTTGCCCAGCACGGGGATATTGAGTTCTATAAGATAAAGCCATAAACATGTTTGTCTGAGTCTTCTATCAAAAGTTACAGCGATTTATATGAAGTGGTTGAAAAACGCTTTATTTCGCCAAGACAGTGTGTTTCTCACTGTTACATGCATTTGAATGGGAAACTCGCCTGAGACAAAGTATAGGTTTTCATTATGTGAATAATTTTAAAATCTTAGCTCAAACGGCTGCAAAACCTGTTTGCCCAGCACGGGGATATTGAGTTCTATAAGATAAAGCCATAAACATGTTTGTCTGAGTCTTCTATCAAAAGTTACAGCGATTTATATGAAGTGGTTGAAAAACGCTTTATTTCGCCAAGACAGTGTGTTTCTCACTGTTACATGCATTTGAATGGGAAACTCGCCCGAGACAAAGTATAGGTTTTCATTATGTGAATAATTTTAAAATCTTAGCTCAAACGGCTGCAAAACCTGTTTGCCCAGCACGGGGATATTGAGTTCTATAAGATAAAGCCATAAACATGTGTGTCTGAGTCTTCCATCAAAAGTTTCAGCGATTTATATGAAGTTGTTCAAAAACGCTTTATTTCGCCAAGACAATGCGTTTCTCACTGTTACATGCATTTGAATGGGAAACTCGCCTGAAACAAAGTATAGGTTTTCATTATGTGAATAATTTTAAAATCTTAGCTCAAACGGCTGCAAAACCTGTTTGCCCAGCACGGGGATATTGAGTTCTATAAGATAAAGCCATAAACATGTTTGTCTGAGTCTTCTATCAAAAGTTACAGCGATTTATATGAAGTTGTTCAAAAACGCTTTATTTCGCCAAGACAATGCGTTTCTCACTGTTACATGCATTTGAATGGGAAACTCGCCTGAAACAAAGTATAGGTTTTCATTATGTGAATAATTTTAAAATCTTAGCTCAAACGGCTGCAAAACCTGTTTGCCCAGCACGGGGATATTGAGTTCTATAAGATAAAGCCATAAACATGTTTGTCTGAGTCTTCTATCAAAAGTTACAGCGATTTATATGAAGTTGTTCAAAAACGCTTTATTTCGCCAAGACAATGCGTTTCTCACTGTTACATGCATTTGAATGGGAAACTCGCCTGAAACAAAGTATAGGTTTTCATTATGTGAATAATTTTAAAATCTTAGCTCAAACGGCTGCAAAACCTGTTTGCCCAGCACGGGGATATTGAGTTCTATAAGATAAAGCCATAAACATGTTTGTCTGAGTCTTCTATCAAAAGTTACAGCGATTTATATGAAGTTGTTCAAAAACGCTTTATTTCGCCAAGACAATGCGTTTCTCACTGTTACATGCATTTGAATGGGAAACTCGCCTGAAACAAAGTATAGGTTTTCATTATGTGAATAATTTTAAAATCTTAGCTCAAACGGCTGCAAAACCTGTTTGCCCAGCACGGGGATATTGAGTTCTATAAGATAAAGCCATAAACATGTTTGTCTGAGTCTTCTATCAAAAGTTACAGCGATTTATATGAAGTTGTACGAAAACGCTTTATTTCGCCAAGACAGTGTGTTTCTCACTGTTACATGCATTTGAGTGGGAAACTCGCCTGAAACAAAGTATAGGTTTTCATTATGTGAATAATTTTAAAATCTTAGCTCAAACGGCTGCAAAACCTGTTTGCAGCACGGGGATATTGAGTTCTATAAGATAAAGCCATAAACATGTGTGTCTGAGTCTTCCATCAAAAGTTACAGCGATTTATATGAAGTTGTTCAAAAACGCTTTATTTCGCCAAGACAATGCGTTTCTCACTGTTACATGCATTTGAATGGGAAACTCGCCTGAAACAAAGTATAGGTTTTCATTATGTGAATAATTTTAAAATCTTAGCTCAAACGGCTGCAAAACCTGTTTGCCCAGCACGGGGATATTGAGTTCTATAAGATAAAGCCATAAACATGTTTGTCTGAGTCTTCTATCAAAAGTTACAGCGATTTATATGAAGTGGTTGAAAAACGCTTTATTTCGCCAAGACAGTGTGTTTCTCACTGTTACATGCATTTGAATGGGAAACTCGCCCGAGACAAAGTATAGGTTTTCATTATGTGAATAATTTTAAAATCTTAGCTCAAACGGCTGCAAAACCTGTTTGCCCAGCACGGGGATATTGAGTTCTATAAGATAAAGCCATAAACATGTTTGTCTGAGTCTTCTATCAAAAGTTACAGCGATTTATATGAAGTTGTACGAAAACGCTTTATTTCGCCAAGACAGTGTGTTTCTCACTGTTACATGCATTTGAGTGGGAAACTCGCCTGAAACAAAGTATAGGTTTTCATTATGTGAATAATTTTAAAATCTTAGCTCAAACGGCTGCAAAACCTGTTTGCCCAGCACGGGGATATTGAGTTCTATAAGATAAAGCCATAAACATGTTTGTCTGAGTCTTCTATCAAAAGTTACAGCGATTTATATGAAGTGGTTGAAAAACGCTTTATTTCGCCAAGACAGTGTGTTTCTCACTGTTACATGCATTTGAATGGGAAACTCGCCTGAGACAAAGTATAGGTTTTCATTATGTGAATAATTTTAAAATCTTAGCTCAAACGGCTGCAAAACCTGTTTGCCCAGCACGGGGATATTGAGTTCTATAAGATAAAGCCATAAACATGTTTGTCTGAGTCTTCTATCAAAAGTTACAGCGATTTATATGAAGTGGTTGAAAAACGCTTTATTTCGCCAAGACAGTGTGTTTCTCACTGTTACATGCATTTGAATGGGAAACTCGCCCGAGACAAAGTATAGGTTTTCATTATGTGAATAATTTTAAAATCTTAGCTCAAACGGCTGCAAAACCTGTTTGCCCAGCACGGGGATATTGAGTTCTATAAGATAAAGCCATAAACATGTGTGTCTGAGTCTTCCATCAAAAGTTTCAGCGATTTATATGAAGTTGTTCAAAAACGCTTTATTTCGCCAAGACAATGCGTTTCTCACTGTTACATGCATTTGAATGGGAAACTCGCCTGAAACAAAGTATAGGTTTTCATTATGTGAATAATTTTAAAATCTTAGCTCAAACGGCTGCAAAACCTGTTTGCCCAGCACGGGGATATTGAGTTCTATAAGATAAAGCCATAAACATGTTTGTCTGAGTCTTCTATCAAAAGTTACAGCGATTTATATGAAGTTGTTCAAAAACGCTTTATTTCGCCAAGACAATGCGTTTCTCACTGTTACATGCATTTGAATGGGAAACTCGCCTGAAACAAAGTATAGGTTTTCATTATGTGAATAATTTTAAAATCTTAGCTCAAACGGCTGCAAAACCTGTTTGCCCAGCACGGGGATATTGAGTTCTATAAGATAAAGCCATAAACATGTTTGTCTGAGTCTTCTATCAAAAGTTACAGCGATTTATATGAAGTTGTTCAAAAACGCTTTATTTCGCCAAGACAATGCGTTTCTCACTGTTACATGCATTTGAATGGGAAACTCGCCTGAAACAAAGTATAGGTTTTCATTATGTGAATAATTTTAAAATCTTAGCTCAAACGGCTGCAAAACCTGTTTGCCCAGCACGGGGATATTGAGTTCTATAAGATAAAGCCATAAACATGTTTGTCTGAGTCTTCTATCAAAAGTTACAGCGATTTATATGAAGTTGTTCAAAAACGCTTTATTTCGCCAAGACAATGCGTTTCTCACTGTTACATGCATTTGAATGGGAAACTCGCCTGAAACAAAGTATAGGTTTTCATTATGTGAATAATTTTAAAATCTTAGCTCAAACGGCTGCAAAACCTGTTTGCCCAGCACGGGGATATTGAGTTCTATAAGATAAAGCCATAAACATGTTTGTCTGAGTCTTCTATCAAAAGTTACAGCGATTTATATGAAGTTGTACGAAAACGCTTTATTTCGCCAAGACAGTGTGTTTCTCACTGTTACATGCATTTGAGTGGGAAACTCGCCTGAAACAAAGTATAGGTTTTCATTATGTGAATAATTTTAAAATCTTAGCTCAAACGGCTGCAAAACCTGTTTGCAGCACGGGGATATTGAGTTCTATAAGATAAAGCCATAAACATGTGTGTCTGAGTCTTCCATCAAAAGTTACAGCGATTTATATGAAGTTGTTCAAAAACGCTTTATTTCGCCAAGACAATGCGTTTCTCACTGTTACATGCATTTGAATGGGAAACTCGCCTGAAACAAAGTATAGGTTTTCATTATGTGAATAATTTTAAAATCTTAGCTCAAACGGCTGCAAAACCTGTTTGCCCAGCACGGGGATATTGAGTTCTATAAGATAAAGCCATAAACATGTTTGTCTGAGTCTTCTATCAAAAGTTACAGCGATTTATATGAAGTGGTTGAAAAACGCTTTATTTCGCCAAGACAGTGTGTTTCTCACTGTTACATGCATTTGAATGGGAAACTCGCCCGAGACAAAGTATAGGTTTTCATTATGTGAATAATTTTAAAATCTTAGCTCAAACGGCTGCAAAACCTGTTTGCAGCACGGGGATATTGAGTTCTATAAGATAAAGCCATAAACATGTTTGTCTGAGTCTTCTATCAAAAGTTACAGCGATTTATATGAAGTTGTTCAAAAACGCTTTATTTCGCCAAGACAATGCGTTTCTCACTGTTACATGCATTTGAATGGGAAACTCGCCTGAAACAAAGTATAGGTTTTCATTATGTGAATAATTTTAAAATCTTAGCTCAAACGGCTGCAAAACCTGTTTGCAGCACGGGGATATTGAGTTCTATAAGATAAAGCCATAAACATGTGTGTCTGAGTCTTCCATCAAAAGTTACAGCGATTTATATGAAGTTGTTCAAAAACGCTTTATTTCGCCAAGACAATGCGTTTCTCACTGTTACATGCATTTGAATGGGAAACTCGCCTGAAACAAAGTATAGGTTTTCATTATGTGAATAATTTTAAAATCTTTGCTCAAACGGCTGCAAAACCTGTTTGCCCAGCACGGGGATATTGAGTTCTATAAGATAAAGCCATAAACATGTTTGTCTGAGTCTTCTATCAAAAGTTACAGCGATTTATATGAAGTGGTTGAAAAACGCTTTATTTCGCCAAGACAGTGTGTTTCTCACTGTTACATGCATTTGAATGGGAAACTCGCCCGAGACAAAGTATAGGTTTTCATTATGTGAATAATTTTAAAATCTTAGCTCAAACGGCTGCAAAACCTGTTTGCAGCACGGGGATATTGAGTTCTATAAGATAAAGCCATAAACATGTGTGTCTGAGTCTTCCATCAAAAGTTACAGCGATTTATATGAAGTTGTTCAAAAACGCTTTATTTCGCCAAGACAATGCGTTTCTCACTGTTACATGCATTTGAATGGGAAACTCGCCTGAAACAAAGTATAGGTTTTCATTATGTGAATAATTTTAAAATCTTAGCTCAAACGGCTGCAAAACCTGTTTGCCCAGCACGGGGATATTGAGTTCTATAAGATAAAGCCATAAACATGTTTGTCTGAGTCTTCTATCAAAAGTTACAGCGATTTATATGAAGTGGTTGAAAAACGCTTTATTTCGCCAAGACAGTGTGTTTCTCACTGTTACATGCATTTGAATGGGAAACTCGCCTGAGACAAAGTATAGGTTTTCATTATGTGAATAATTTTAAAATCTTAGCTCAAACGGCTGCAAAACCTGTTTGCCCAGCACGGGGATATTGAGTTCTATAAGATAAAGCCATAAACATGTTTGTCTGAGTCTTCTATCAAAAGTTACAGCGATTTATATGAAGTGGTTGAAAAACGCTTTATTTCGCCAAGACAGTGTGTTTCTCACTGTTACATGCATTTGAATGGGAAACTCGCCCGAGACAAAGTATAGGTTTTCATTATGTGAATAATTTTAAAATCTTAGCTCAAACGGCTGCAAAACCTGTTTGCAGCACGGGGATATTGAGTTCTATAAGATAAAGCCATAAACATGTGTGTCTGAGTCTTCCATCAAAAGTTACAGCGATTTATATGAAGTTGTTCAAAAACGCTTTATTTCGCCAAGACAATGCGTTTCTCACTGTTACATGCATTTGAATGGGAAACTCGCCTGAAACAAAGTATAGGTTTTCATTATGTGAATAATTTTAAAATCTTAGCTCAAACGGCTGCAAAACCTGTTTGCCCAGCACGGGGATATTGAGTTCTATAAGATAAAGCCATAAACATGTTTGTCTGAGTCTTCTATCAAAAGTTACAGCGATTTATATGAAGTGGTTGAAAAACGCTTTATTTCGCCAAGACAGTGTGTTTCTCACTGTTACATGCATTTGAATGGGAAACTCGCCCGAGACAAAGTATAGGTTTTCATTATGTGAATAATTTTAAAATCTTAGCTCAAACGGCTGCAAAACCTGTTTGCAGCACGGGGATATTGAGTTCTATAAGATAAAGCCATAAACATGTTTGTCTGAGTCTTCTATCAAAAGTTACAGCGATTTATATGAAGTTGTTCAAAAACGCTTTATTTCGCCAAGACAATGCGTTTCTCACTGTTACATGCATTTGAATGGGAAACTCGCCTGAAACAAAGTATAGGTTTTCATTATGTGAATAATTTTAAAATCTTAGCTCAAACGGCTGCAAAACCTGTTTGCAGCACGGGGATATTGAGTTCTATAAGATAAAGCCATAAACATGTGTGTCTGAGTCTTCTATCAAAAGTTACAGCGATTTATATGAAGTGGTTGAAAAACGCTTTATTTCGCCAAGACAGTGTGTTTCTCACTGTTACATGCATTTGAATGGGAAACTCGCCTGAGACAAAGTATAGGTTTTCATTATGTGAATAATTTTAAAATCTTAGCTCAAACGGCTGCAAAACCTGTTTGCCCAGCACGGGGATATTGAGTTCTATAAGATAAAGCCATAAACATGTTTGTCTGAGTCTTCTATCAAAAGTTACAGCGATTTATATGAAGTGGTTGAAAAACGCTTTATTTCGCCAAGACAGTGTGTTTCTCACTGTTACATGCATTTGAATGGGAAACTCGCCCGAGACAAAGTATAGGTTTTCATTATGTGAATAATTTTAAAATCTTAGCTCAAACGGCTGCAAAACCTGTTTGCCCAGCACGGGGATATTGAGTTCTATAAGATAAAGCCATAAACATGTGTGTCTGAGTCTTCCATCAAAAGTTTCAGCGATTTATATGAAGTTGTTCAAAAACGCTTTATTTCGCCAAGACAATGCGTTTCTCACTGTTACATGCATTTGAATGGGAAACTCGCCTGAAACAAAGTATAGGTTTTCATTATGTGAATAATTTTAAAATCTTAGCTCAAACGGCTGCAAAACCTGTTTGCCCAGCACGGGGATATTGAGTTCTATAAGATAAAGCCATAAACATGTTTGTCTGAGTCTTCTATCAAAAGTTACAGCGATTTATATGAAGTGGTTGAAAAACGCTTTATTTCGCCAAGACAGTGTGTTTCTCACTGTTACATGCATTTGAATGGGAAACTCGCCCGAGACAAAGTATAGGTTTTCATTATGTGAATAATTTTAAAATCTTAGCTCAAACGGCTGCAAAACCTGTTTGCAGCACGGGGATATTGAGTTCTATAAGATAAAGCCATAAACATGTTTGTCTGAGTCTTCTATCAAAAGTTACAGCGATTTATATGAAGTTGTTCAAAAACGCTTTATTTCGCCAAGACAATGCGTTTCTCACTGTTACATGCATTTGAATGGGAAACTCGCCTGAAACAAAGTATAGGTTTTCATTATGTGAATAATTTTAAAATCTTAGCTCAAACGGCTGCAAAACCTGTTTGCAGCACGGGGATATTGAGTTCTATAAGATAAAGCCATAAACATGTGTGTCTGAGTCTTCCATCAAAAGTTACAGCGATTTATATGAAGTTGTTCAAAAACGCTTTATTTCGCCAAGACAATGCGTTTCTCACTGTTACATGCATTTGAATGGGAAACTCGCCTGAAACAAAGTATAGGTTTTCATTATGTGAATAATTTTAAAATCTTTGCTCAAACGGCTGCAAAACCTGTTTGCCCAGCACGGGGATATTGAGTTCTATAAGATAAAGCCATAAACATGTTTGTCTGAGTCTTCTATCAAAAGTTACAGCGATTTATATGAAGTGGTTGAAAAACGCTTTATTTCGCCAAGACAGTGTGTTTCTCACTGTTACATGCATTTGAATGGGAAACTCGCCCGAGACAAAGTATAGGTTTTCATTATGTGAATAATTTTAAAATCTTAGCTCAAACGGCTGCAAAACCTGTTTGCAGCACGGGGATATTGAGTTCTATAAGATAAAGCCATAAACATGTGTGTCTGAGTCTTCCATCAAAAGTTACAGCGATTTATATGAAGTTGTTCAAAAACGCTTTATTTCGCCAAGACAATGCGTTTCTCACTGTTACATGCATTTGAATGGGAAACTCGCCTGAAACAAAGTATAGGTTTTCATTATGTGAATAATTTTAAAATCTTAGCTCAAACGGCTGCAAAACCTGTTTGCCCAGCACGGGGATATTGAGTTCTATAAGATAAAGCCATAAACATGTTTGTCTGAGTCTTCTATCAAAAGTTACAGCGATTTATATGAAGTGGTTGAAAAACGCTTTATTTCGCCAAGACAGTGTGTTTCTCACTGTTACATGCATTTGAATGGGAAACTCGCCTGAGACAAAGTATAGGTTTTCATTATGTGAATAATTTTAAAATCTTAGCTCAAACGGCTGCAAAACCTGTTTGCCCAGCACGGGGATATTGAGTTCTATAAGATAAAGCCATAAACATGTTTGTCTGAGTCTTCTATCAAAAGTTACAGCGATTTATATGAAGTGGTTGAAAAACGCTTTATTTCGCCAAGACAGTGTGTTTCTCACTGTTACATGCATTTGAATGGGAAACTCGCCCGAGACAAAGTATAGGTTTTCATTATGTGAATAATTTTAAAATCTTAGCTCAAACGGCTGCAAAACCTGTTTGCAGCACGGGGATATTGAGTTCTATAAGATAAAGCCATAAACATGTGTGTCTGAGTCTTCCATCAAAAGTTACAGCGATTTATATGAAGTTGTTCAAAAACGCTTTATTTCGCCAAGACAATGCGTTTCTCACTGTTACATGCATTTGAATGGGAAACTCGCCTGAAACAAAGTATAGGTTTTCATTATGTGAATAATTTTAAAATCTTAGCTCAAACGGCTGCAAAACCTGTTTGCCCAGCACGGGGATATTGAGTTCTATAAGATAAAGCCATAAACATGTTTGTCTGAGTCTTCTATCAAAAGTTACAGCGATTTATATGAAGTGGTTGAAAAACGCTTTATTTCGCCAAGACAGTGTGTTTCTCACTGTTACATGCATTTGAATGGGAAACTCGCCCGAGACAAAGTATAGGTTTTCATTATGTGAATAATTTTAAAATCTTAGCTCAAACGGCTGCAAAACCTGTTTGCAGCACGGGGATATTGAGTTCTATAAGATAAAGCCATAAACATGTTTGTCTGAGTCTTCTATCAAAAGTTACAGCGATTTATATGAAGTTGTTCAAAAACGCTTTATTTCGCCAAGACAATGCGTTTCTCACTGTTACATGCATTTGAATGGGAAACTCGCCTGAAACAAAGTATAGGTTTTCATTATGTGAATAATTTTAAAATCTTAGCTCAAACGGCTGCAAAACCTGTTTGCAGCACGGGGATATTGAGTTCTATAAGATAAAGCCATAAACATGTGTGTCTGAGTCTTCTATCAAAAGTTACAGCGATTTATATGAAGTGGTTGAAAAACGCTTTATTTCGCCAAGACAGTGTGTTTCTCACTGTTACATGCATTTGAATGGGAAACTCGCCTGAGACAAAGTATAGGTTTTCATTATGTGAATAATTTTAAAATCTTAGCTCAAACGGCTGCAAAACCTGTTTGCCCAGCACGGGGATATTGAGTTCTATAAGATAAAGCCATAAACATGTTTGTCTGAGTCTTCTATCAAAAGTTACAGCGATTTATATGAAGTGGTTGAAAAACGCTTTATTTCGCCAAGACAGTGTGTTTCTCACTGTTACATGCATTTGAATGGGAAACTCGCCCGAGACAAAGTATAGGTTTTCATTATGTGAATAATTTTAAAATCTTAGCTCAAACGGCTGCAAAACCTGTTTGCCCAGCACGGGGATATTGAGTTCTATAAGATAAAGCCATAAACATGTGTGTCTGAGTCTTCCATCAAAAGTTTCAGCGATTTATATGAAGTTGTTCAAAAACGCTTTATTTCGCCAAGACAATGCGTTTCTCACTGTTACATGCATTTGAATGGGAAACTCGCCTGAAACAAAGTATAGGTTTTCATTATGTGAATAATTTTAAAATCTTAGCTCAAACGGCTGCAAAACCTGTTTGCCCAGCACGGGGATATTGAGTTCTATAAGATAAAGCCATAAACATGTTTGTCTGAGTCTTCTATCAAAAGTTACAGCGATTTATATGAAGTTGTTCAAAAACGCTTTATTTCGCCAAGACAATGCGTTTCTCACTGTTACATGCATTTGAATGGGAAACTCGCCTGAAACAAAGTATAGGTTTTCATTATGTGAATAATTTTAAAATCTTAGCTCAAACGGCTGCAAAACCTGTTTGCCCAGCACGGGGATATTGAGTTCTATAAGATAAAGCCATAAACATGTTTGTCTGAGTCTTCTATCAAAAGTTACAGCGATTTATATGAAGTTGTACGAAAACGCTTTATTTCGCCAAGACAGTGTGTTTCTCACTGTTACATGCATTTGAGTGGGAAACTCGCCTGAAACAAAGTATAGGTTTTCATTATGTGAATAATTTTAAAATCTTAGCTCAAACGGCTGCAAAACCTGTTTGCAGCACGGGGATATTGAGTTCTATAAGATAAAGCCATAAACATGTGTGTCTGAGTCTTCCATCAAAAGTTACAGCGATTTATATGAAGTTGTTCAAAAACGCTTTATTTCGCCAAGACAATGCGTTTCTCACTGTTACATGCATTTGAATGGGAAACTCGCCTGAAACAAAGTATAGGTTTTCATTATGTGAATAATTTTAAAATCTTAGCTCAAACGGCTGCAAAACCTGTTTGCCCAGCACGGGGATATTGAGTTCTATAAGATAAAGCCATAAACATGTTTGTCTGAGTCTTCTATCAAAAGTTACAGCGATTTATATGAAGTGGTTGAAAAACGCTTTATTTCGCCAAGACAGTGTGTTTCTCACTGTTACATGCATTTGAATGGGAAACTCGCCTGAGACAAAGTATAGGTTTTCATTATGTGAATAATTTTAAAATCTTAGCTCAAACGGCTGCAAAACCTGTTTGCAGCACGGGGATATTGAGTTCTATAAGATAAAGCCATAAACATGTTTGTCTGAGTCTTCTATCAAAAGTTACAGCGATTTATATGAAGTTGTTCAAAAACGCTTTATTTCGCCAAGACAATGCGTTTCTCACTGTTACATGCATTTGAATGGGAAACTCGCCTGAAACAAAGTATAGGTTTTCATTATGTGAATAATTTTAAAATCTTAGCTCAAACGGCTGCAAAACCTGTTTGCAGCACGGGGATATTGAGTTCTATAAGATAAAGCCATAAACATGTGTGTCTGAGTCTTCCATCAAAAGTTACAGCGATTTATATGAAGTTGTTCAAAAACGCTTTATTTCGCCAAGACAATGCGTTTCTCACTGTTACATGCATTTGAATGGGAAACTCGCCTGAAACAAAGTATAGGTTTTCATTATGTGAATAATTTTAAAATCTTTGCTCAAACGGCTGCAAAACCTGTTTGCCCAGCACGGGGATATTGAGTTCTATAAGATAAAGCCATAAACATGTTTGTCTGAGTCTTCTATCAAAAGTTACAGCGATTTATATGAAGTGGTTGAAAAACGCTTTATTTCGCCAAGACAGTGTGTTTCTCACTGTTACATGCATTTGAATGGGAAACTCGCCCGAGACAAAGTATAGGTTTTCATTATGTGAATAATTTTAAAATCTTAGCTCAAACGGCTGCAAAACCTGTTTGCAGCACGGGGATATTGAGTTCTATAAGATAAAGCCATAAACATGTGTGTCTGAGTCTTCCATCAAAAGTTACAGCGATTTATATGAAGTTGTTCAAAAACGCTTTATTTCGCCAAGACAATGCGTTTCTCACTGTTACATGCATTTGAATGGGAAACTCGCCTGAAACAAAGTATAGGTTTTCATTATGTGAATAATTTTAAAATCTTAGCTCAAACGGCTGCAAAACCTGTTTGCCCAGCACGGGGATA
The DNA here is from genome assembly GCF_057382275.1 of Copadichromis virginalis. Taxonomy (NCBI): domain Eukaryota; kingdom Metazoa; phylum Chordata; class Actinopteri; order Cichliformes; family Cichlidae; genus Copadichromis; species Copadichromis virginalis. The sequence goes on from NC_140629.1 coordinate 11,419,870, forward strand.
TTGAGTTCTATAAGATAAAGCCATAAACATGTTTGTCTGAGTCTTCTATCAAAAGTTACAGCGATTTATATGAAGTGGTTGAAAAACGCTTTATTTCGCCAAGACAGTGTGTTTCTCACTGTTACATGCATTTGAATGGGAAACTCGCCTGAGACAAAGTATAGGTTTTCATTATGTGAATAATTTTAAAATCTTAGCTCAAACGGCTGCAAAACCTGTTTGCCCAGCACGGGGATATTGAGTTCTATAAGATAAAGCCATAAACATGTTTGTCTGAGTCTTCTATCAAAAGTTACAGCGATTTATATGAAGTGGTTGAAAAACGCTTTATTTCGCCAAGACAGTGTGTTTCTCACTGTTACATGCATTTGAATGGGAAACTCGCCCGAGACAAAGTATAGGTTTTCATTATGTGAATAATTTTAAAATCTTAGCTCAAACGGCTGCAAAACCTGTTTGCAGCACGGGGATATTGAGTTCTATAAGATAAAGCCATAAACATGTGTGTCTGAGTCTTCCATCAAAAGTTACAGCGATTTATATGAAGTTGTTCAAAAACGCTTTATTTCGCCAAGACAATGCGTTTCTCACTGTTACATGCATTTGAATGGGAAACTCGCCTGAAACAAAGTATAGGTTTTCATTATGTGAATAATTTTAAAATCTTAGCTCAAACGGCTGCAAAACCTGTTTGCCCAGCACGGGGATATTGAGTTCTATAAGATAAAGCCATAAACATGTTTGTCTGAGTCTTCTATCAAAAGTTACAGCGATTTATATGAAGTGGTTGAAAAACGCTTTATTTCGCCAAGACAGTGTGTTTCTCACTGTTACATGCATTTGAATGGGAAACTCGCCCGAGACAAAGTATAGGTTTTCATTATGTGAATAATTTTAAAATCTTAGCTCAAACGGCTGCAAAACCTGTTTGCAGCACGGGGATATTGAGTTCTATAAGATAAAGCCATAAACATGTTTGTCTGAGTCTTCTATCAAAAGTTACAGCGATTTATATGAAGTTGTTCAAAAACGCTTTATTTCGCCAAGACAATGCGTTTCTCACTGTTACATGCATTTGAATGGGAAACTCGCCTGAAACAAAGTATAGGTTTTCATTATGTGAATAATTTTAAAATCTTAGCTCAAACGGCTGCAAAACCTGTTTGCAGCACGGGGATATTGAGTTCTATAAGATAAAGCCATAAACATGTTTGTCTGAGTCTTCTATCAAAAGTTACAGCGATTTATATGAAGTGGTTGAAAAACGCTTTATTTCGCCAAGACAGTGTGTTTCTCACTGTTACATGCATTTGAATGGGAAACTCGCCCGAGACAAAGTATAGGTTTTCATTATGTGAATAATTTTAAAATCTTAGCTCAAACGGCTGCAAAACCTGTTTGCAGCACGGGGATATTGAGTTCTATAAGATAAAGCCATAAACATGTGTGTCTGAGTCTTCCATCAAAAGTTACAGCGATTTATATGAAGTTGTTCAAAAACGCTTTATTTCGCCAAGACAATGCGTTTCTCACTGTTACATGCATTTGAATGGGAAACTCGCCTGAAACAAAGTATAGGTTTTCATTATGTGAATAATTTTAAAATCTTAGCTCAAACGGCTGCAAAACCTGTTTGCCCAGCACGGGGATATTGAGTTCTATAAGATAAAGCCATAAACATGTTTGTCTGAGTCTTCTATCAAAAGTTACAGCGATTTATATGAAGTGGTTGAAAAACGCTTTATTTCGCCAAGACAGTGTGTTTCTCACTGTTACATGCATTTGAATGGGAAACTCGCCTGAGACAAAGTATAGGTTTTCATTATGTGAATAATTTTAAAATCTTAGCTCAAACGGCTGCAAAACCTGTTTGCCCAGCACGGGGATATTGAGTTCTATAAGATAAAGCCATAAACATGTTTGTCTGAGTCTTCTATCAAAAGTTACAGCGATTTATATGAAGTGGTTGAAAAACGCTTTATTTCGCCAAGACAGTGTGTTTCTCACTGTTACATGCATTTGAATGGGAAACTCGCCCGAGACAAAGTATAGGTTTTCATTATGTGAATAATTTTAAAATCTTAGCTCAAACGGCTGCAAAACCTGTTTGCCCAGCACGGGGATATTGAGTTCTATAAGATAAAGCCATAAACATGTGTGTCTGAGTCTTCCATCAAAAGTTTCAGCGATTTATATGAAGTTGTTCAAAAACGCTTTATTTCGCCAAGACAATGCGTTTCTCACTGTTACATGCATTTGAATGGGAAACTCGCCTGAAACAAAGTATAGGTTTTCATTATGTGAATAATTTTAAAATCTTAGCTCAAACGGCTGCAAAACCTGTTTGCCCAGCACGGGGATATTGAGTTCTATAAGATAAAGCCATAAACATGTTTGTCTGAGTCTTCTATCAAAAGTTACAGCGATTTATATGAAGTTGTTCAAAAACGCTTTATTTCGCCAAGACAATGCGTTTCTCACTGTTACATGCATTTGAATGGGAAACTCGCCTGAAACAAAGTATAGGTTTTCATTATGTGAATAATTTTAAAATCTTAGCTCAAACGGCTGCAAAACCTGTTTGCCCAGCACGGGGATATTGAGTTCTATAAGATAAAGCCATAAACATGTTTGTCTGAGTCTTCTATCAAAAGTTACAGCGATTTATATGAAGTTGTTCAAAAACGCTTTATTTCGCCAAGACAATGCGTTTCTCACTGTTACATGCATTTGAATGGGAAACTCGCCTGAAACAAAGTATAGGTTTTCATTATGTGAATAATTTTAAAATCTTAGCTCAAACGGCTGCAAAACCTGTTTGCCCAGCACGGGGATATTGAGTTCTATAAGATAAAGCCATAAACATGTTTGTCTGAGTCTTCTATCAAAAGTTACAGCGATTTATATGAAGTTGTTCAAAAACGCTTTATTTCGCCAAGACAATGCGTTTCTCACTGTTACATGCATTTGAATGGGAAACTCGCCTGAAACAAAGTATAGGTTTTCATTATGTGAATAATTTTAAAATCTTAGCTCAAACGGCTGCAAAACCTGTTTGCCCAGCACGGGGATATTGAGTTCTATAAGATAAAGCCATAAACATGTTTGTCTGAGTCTTCTATCAAAAGTTACAGCGATTTATATGAAGTTGTACGAAAACGCTTTATTTCGCCAAGACAGTGTGTTTCTCACTGTTACATGCATTTGAGTGGGAAACTCGCCTGAAACAAAGTATAGGTTTTCATTATGTGAATAATTTTAAAATCTTAGCTCAAACGGCTGCAAAACCTGTTTGCCCAGCACGGGGATATTGAGTTCTATAAGATAAAGCCATAAACATGTTTGTCTGAGTCTTCTATCAAAAGTTACAGCGATTTATATGAAGTTGTACGAAAACGCTTTATTTCGCCAAGACAGTGTGTTTCTCACTGTTACATGCATTTGAGTGGGAAACTCGCCTGAAACAAAGTATAGGTTTTCATTATGTGAATAATTTTAAAATCTTAGCTCAAACGGCTGCAAAACCTGTTTGCCCAGCACAGGGATATTGAGTTCTATAAGATAAAGCCATAAACATGTTTGTCTGAGTCTTCTATCAAAAGTTACAGCGATTTATATGAAGTTGTACGAAAACGCTTTATTTCGCCAAGACAGTGTGTTTCTCACTGTTACATGCATTTGAGTGGGAAACTCGCCTGAAACAAAGTATAGGTTTTCATTATGTGAATAATTTTAAAATCTTAGCTCAAACGGCTGCAAAACCTGTTTGCCCAGCACGGGGATATTGAGTTCTATAAGATAAAGCCATAAACATGTTTGTCTGAGTCTTCTATCAAAAGTTACAGCGATTTATATGAAGTTGTTCAAAAACGCTTTATTTTGCCAAGACAGTGTGTTTCTCACTGTTACATGCATTTGAATGGGAAACTCGCCCGAGACAAAGTATAGCTTTTCATTATGTGAATAATTTTAAAATCTTAGCTCAAACGGCTGCAAAACCTGTTTGCAGCACGGGGATATTGAGTTCTATAAGATAAAGCCATAAACATGTGTGTCTGAGTCTTCCATCAAAAGTTACAGCGATTTATATGAAGTTGTTCAAAAACGCTTTATTTCGCCAAGACAATGCGTTTCTCACTGTTACATGCATTTGAATGGGAAACTCGCCTGAAACAAAGTATAGGTTTTCATTATGTGAATAATTTTAAAATCTTAGCTCAAACGGCTGCAAAACCTGTTTGCCCAGCACGGGGATATTGAGTTCTATAAGATAAAGCCATAAACATGTTTGTCTGAGTCTTCTATCAAAAGTTACAGCGATTTATATGAAGTGGTTGAAAAACGCTTTATTTCGCCAAGACAGTGTGTTTCTCACTGTTACATGCATTTGAATGGGAAACTCGCCCGAGACAACGTATAGCTTTTCATTATGTGAATAATTTTAAAATCTTAGCTCAAACGGCTGCAAAACCTGTTTGCCCAGCACGGGGATATTGAGTTCTATAAGATAAAGCCATAAACATGTTTGTCTGAGTCTTTTATCAAAAGTTATAGCGATTTATATGAAGTTGTACGAAAACGCTTTATTTCGCCAAGACAATGCGTTTCTCACTGTTACATGCATTTGAATGGGAAACTCGCCCGAGACAAAGTATAGGTTTTCATTATGTGAATAATTTTAAAATCTTAGCTCAAACGGCTGCAAAACCTGTTTGCCCAGCACGGGGACATTGAGTTCTATAAGATAAAGCCATAAACATGTGTGTCTGAGTCTTCCATCAAAAGTTTCAGCGATTTATATGAAGTTGTTCAAAAACGCTTTATTTCGCCAAGACAATGCGTTTCTCACTGTTACATGCATTTGAATGGGAAACTTGCCTGAAACAAAGTATAGGTTTTCATTATGTGAATAATTTTAAAATCTTAGCTCAAACGGCTGCAAAACCTGTTTGCCCAGCACGGGGATATTGAGTTCTATAAGATAAAGCCATAAACATGTTTGTCTGAGTCTTCTATCAAAAGTTACAGCGATTTATATGAAGTGGTTGAAAAACGCTTTCTTTCGCCAAGACAGTGTGTTTCTCACTGTTACATGCATTTGAATGGGAAACTCGCCCGAGACAAAGTATAGCTTTTCATTATGTGAATAATTTTAAAATCTTAGCTCAAACGGCTGCAAAACCTGTTTGCAGCACGGGGATATTGAGTTCTATAAGATAAAGCCATAAACATGTGTGTCTGAGTCTTCCATCAAAAGTTACAGCGATTTATATGAAGTTGTTCAAAAACGCTTTATTTCGCCAAGACAATGCGTTTCTCACTGTTACATGCATTTGAATGGGAAACTCGCCCGAGACAAAGTATAGGTTTTCATTATGTGAATAATTTTAAAATCTTAGCTCAAACGGCTGCAAAACCTGTTTGCCCAGCACGGGGACATTGAGTTCTATAAGATAAAGCCATAAACATGTGTGTCTGAGTCTTCCATCAAAAGTTTCAGCGATTTATATGAAGTTGTTCAAAAACGCTTTATTTCGCCAAGACAATGCGTTTCTCACTGTTACATGCATTTGAATGGGAAACTCGCCTGAAACAAAGTATAGGTTTTCATTATGTGAATAATTTTAAAATCTTAGCTCAAACGGCTGCAAAACCTGTTTGCCCAGCACGGGGATATTGAGTTCTATAAGATAAAGCCATAAACATGTTTGTCTGAGTCTTCTATCAAAAGTTACAGCGATTTATATGAAGTTGTTCAAAAACGCTTTATTTCGCCAAGACAATGCGTTTCTCACTGTTACATGCATTTGAATGGGAAACTCGCCTGAAACAAAGTATAGGTTTTCATTATGTGAATAATTTTAAAATCTTAGCTCAAACGGCTGCAAAACCTGTTTGCCCAGCACGGGGATATTGAGTTCTATAAGATAAAGCCATAAACATGTTTGTCTGAGTCTTCTATCAAAAGTTACAGCGATTTATATGAAGTGGTTGAAAAACGCTTTCTTTCGCCAAGACAGTGTGTTTCTCACTGTTACATGCATTTGAATGGGAAACTCGCCCGAGACAAAGTATAGGTTTTCATTATGTGAATAATTTTAAAATCTTAGCTCAAACGGCTGCAAAACCTGTTTGCAGCACGGGGATATTGAGTTCTATAAGATAAAGCCATAAACATGTGTGTCTGAGTCTTCCATCAAAAGTTACAGCGATTTATATGAAGTTGTTCAAAAACGCTTTATTTCGCCAAGACAATGCGTTTCTCACTGTTACATGCATTTGAATGGGAAACTCGCCTGAAACAAAGTATAGGTTTTCATTATGTGAATAATTTTAAAATCTTAGCTCAAACGGCTGCAAAACCTGTTTGCCCAGCACGGGGATATTGAGTTCTATAAGATAAAGCCATAAACATGTTTGTCTGAGTCTTCTATCAAAAGTTACAGCGATTTATATGAAGTGGTTGAAAAACGCTTTCTTTCGCCAAGACAGTGTGTTTCTCACTGTTACATGCATTTGAATGGGAAACTCGCCTGAAACAAAGTATAGGTTTTCATTATGTGAATAATTTTAAAATCTTAGCTCAAACGGCTGCAAAACCTGTTTGCCCAGCACGGGGATATTGAGTTCTATAAGATAAAGCCATAAACATGTGTGTCTGAGTCTTCCATCAAAAGTTTCAGCGATTTATATGAAGTTGTACGAAAACGCTTTATTTCGCCAAGACAATGCGTTTCTCACTGTTACATGCATTTGAATGGGAAACTCGCCTGAAACAAAGTATAGGTTTTCATTATGTGAATAATTTTAAAATCTTAGCTCAAACGGCTGCAAAACCTGTTTGCCCAGCACGGGGACATTGAGTTCTATAAGATAAAGCCATAAACATGTGTGTCTGAGTCTTCCATCAAAAGTTTCAGCGATTTATATGAAGTTGTACGAAAACGCTTTATTTCGTCAAGACAATGCGTTTCTCACTGTTACATGCATTTGAATGGGAAACTCGCCTGAAACAAAGTATAGGTTTTCATTATGTGAATAATTTTAAAATCTTAGCTCAAACGGCTGCAAAACCTGTTTGCCCAGCACGGGGATATTGAGTTCTATAAGATAAAGCCATAAACATGTTTGTCTGAGTCTTCTATCAAAAGTTACAGCGATTTATATGAAGTTGTACGAAAACGCTTTATTTCGCCAAGACAGTGTGTTTCTCACTGTTACATGCATTTGAGTGGGAAACTCGCCTGAAACAAAGTATAGGTTTTCATTATGTGAATAATTTTAAAATCTTAGCTCAAACGGCTGCAAAACCTGTTTGCCCAGCACGGGGATATTGAGTTCTATAAGATAAAGCCATAAACATGTTTGTCTGAGTCTTCTATCAAAAGTTACAGCGATTTATATGAAGTGGTTGAAAAACGCTTTCTTTCGCCAAGACAGTGTGTTTCTCACTGTTACATGCATTTGAATGGGAAACTCGCCTGAAACAAAGTATAGGTTTTCATTATGTGAATAATTTTAAAATCTTAGCTCAAACGGCTGCAAAACCTGTTTGCCCAGCACGGGGATATTGAGTTCTATAAGATAAAGCCATAAACATGTGTGTCTGAGTCTTCCATCAAAAGTTTCAGCGATTTATATGAAGTTGTTCAAAAACGCTTTATTTCGCCAAGACAATGCGTTTCTCACTGTTACATGCATTTGAATGGGAAACTCGCCTGAAACAAAGTATAGGTTTTCATTATGTGAATAATTTTAAAATCTTAGCTCAAACGGCTGCAAAACCTGTTTGCCCAGCACGGGGATATTGAGTTCTATAAGATAAAGCCATAAACATGTTTGTCTGAGTCTTCTATCAAAAGTTACAGCGATTTATATGAAGTGGTTGAAAAACGCTTTCTTTCGCCAAGACAGTGTGTTTCTCACTGTTACATGCATTTGAATGGGAAACTCGCCCGAGACAAAGTATAGGTTTTCATTATGTGAATAATTTTAAAATCTTAGCTCAAACGGCTGCAAAACCTGTTTGCAGCACGGGGATATTGAGTTCTATAAGATAAAGCCATAAACATGTGTGTCTGAGTCTTCCATCAAAAGTTACAGCGATTTATATGAAGTTGTTCAAAAACGCTTTATTTCGCCAAGACAATGCGTTTCTCACTGTTACATGCATTTGAATGGGAAACTCGCCTGAAACAAAGTATAGGTTTTCATTATGTGAATAATTTTAAAATCTTAGCTCAAACGGCTGCAAAACCTGTTTGCCCAGCACGGGGATATTGAGTTCTATAAGATAAAGCCATAAACATGTTTGTCTGAGTCTTCTATCAAAAGTTACAGCGATTTATATGAAGTGGTTGAAAAACGCTTTCTTTCGCCAAGACAGTGTGTTTCTCACTGTTACATGCATTTGAATGGGAAACTCGCCTGAAACAAAGTATAGGTTTTCATTATGTGAATAATTTTAAAATCTTAGCTCAAACGGCTGCAAAACCTGTTTGCCCAGCACGGGGATATTGAGTTCTATAAGATAAAGCCATAAACATGTGTGTCTGAGTCTTCCATCAAAAGTTTCAGCGATTTATATGAAGTTGTACGAAAACGCTTTATTTCGCCAAGACAATGCGTTTCTCACTGTTACATGCATTTGAATGGGAAACTCGCCTGAAACAAAGTATAGGTTTTCATTATGTGAATAATTTTAAAATCTTAGCTCAAACGGCTGCAAAACCTGTTTGCCCAGCACGGGGACATTGAGTTCTATAAGATAAAGCCATAAACATGTGTGTCTGAGTCTTCCATCAAAAGTTTCAGCGATTTATATGAAGTTGTACGAAAACGCTTTATTTCGCCAAGACAATGCGTTTCTCACTGTTACATGCATTTGAATGGGAAACTCGCCTGAAACAAAGTATAGGTTTTCATTATGTGAATAATTTTAAAATCTTAGCTCAAACGGCTGCAAAACCTGTTTGCCCAGCACGGGGATATTGAGTTCTATAAGATAAAGCCATAAACATGTTTGTCTGAGTCTTCTATCAAAAGTTACAGCGATTTATATGAAGTGGTTGAAAAACGCTTTCTTTCGCCAAGACAGTGTGTTTCTCACTGTTACATGCATTTGAGTGGGAAACTCGCCTGAAACAAAGTATAGGTTTTCATTATGTGAATAATTTTAAAATCTTAGCTCAAACGGCTGCAAAACCTGTTTGCCCAGCACGGGGATATTGAGTTCTATAAGATAAAGCCATAAACATGTTTGTCTGAGTCTTCTATCAAAAGTTACAGCGATTTATATGAAGTTGTTCAAAAACGCTTTATTTCGCCAAGACAATGCGTTTCTCACTGTTACATGCATTTGAATGGGAAACTCGCCTGAAACAAAGTATAGGTTTTCATTATGTGAATAATTTTAAAATCTTAGCTCAAACGGCTGCAAAACCTGTTTGCCCAGCACGGGGATATTGAGTTCTATAAGATAAAGCCATAAACATGTTTGTCTGAGTCTTCTATCAAAAGTTACAGCGATTTATATGAAGTGGTTGAAAAACGCTTTCTTTCGCCAAGACAGTGTGTTTCTCACTGTTACATGCATTTGAATGGGAAACTCGCCTGAAACAAAGTATAGGTTTTCATTATGTGAATAATTTTAAAATCTTAGCTCAAACGGCTGCAAAACCTGTTTGCCCAGCACGGGGATATTGAGTTCTATAAGATAAAGCCATAAACATGTGTGTCTGAGTCTTCCATCAAAAGTTTCAGCGATTTATATGAAGTTGTACGAAAACGCTTTATTTCGCCAAGACAATGCGTTTCTCACTGTTACATGCATTTGAATGGGAAACTCGCCTGAAACAAAGTATAGGTTTTCATTATGTGAATAATTTTAAAATCTTAGCTCAAACGGCTGCAAAACCTGTTTGCCCAGCACGGGGACATTGAGTTCTATAAGATAAAGCCATAAACATGTGTGTCTGAGTCTTCCATCAAAAGTTTCAGCGATTTATATGAAGTTGTACGAAAACGCTTTATTTCGCCAAGACAATGCGTTTCTCACTGTTACATGCATTTGAATGGGAAACTCGCCTGAAACAAAGTATAGGTTTTCATTATGTGAATAATTTTAAAATCTTAGCTCAAACGGCTGCAAAACCTGTTTGCCCAGCACGGGGATATTGAGTTCTATAAGATAAAGCCATAAACATGTTTGTCTGAGTCTTCTATCAAAAGTTACAGCGATTTATATGAAGTTGTACGAAAACGCTTTATTTCGCCAAGACAGTGTGTTTCTCACTGTTACATGCATTTGAATGGGAAACTCGCCTGAAACAAAGTATAGGTTTTCATTATGTGAATAATTTTAAAATCTTAGCTCAAACGGCTGCAAAACCTGTTTGCCCAGCACGGGGATATTGAGTTCTATAAGATAAAGCCATAAACATGTTTGTCTGAGTCTTCTATCAAAAGTTACAGCGATTTATATGAAGTGGTTGAAAAACGCTTTATTTCGCCAAGACAGTGTGTTTCTCACTGTTACATGCATTTGAGTGGGAAACTCGCCTGAAACAAAGTATAGGTTTTCATTATGTGAATAATTTTAAAATCTTAGCTCAAACGGCTGCAAAACCTGTTTGCCCAGCACGGGGACATTGAGTTCTATAAGATAAAGCCATAAACATGTGTGTCTGAGTCTTCCATCAAAAGTTTCAGCGATTTATATGAAGTTGTTCAAAAACGCTTTATTTCGCCAAGACAATGCGTTTCTCACTGTTACATGCATTTGAATGGGAAACTCGCCTGAAACAAAGTATAGGTTTTCATTATGTGAATAATTTTAAAATCTTAGCTCAAACGGCTGCAAAACCTGTTTGCCCAGCACGGGGATATTGAGTTCTATAAGATAAAGCCATAAACATGTTTGTCTGAGTCTTCTATCAAAAGTTACAGCGATTTATATGAAGTTGTACGAAAACGCTTTATTTCGCCAAGACAGTGTGTTTCTCACTGTTACATGCATTTGAGTGGGAAACTCGCCTGAAACAAAGTATAGGTTTTCATTATGTGAATAATTTTAAAATCTTAGCTCAAACGGCTGCAAAACCTGTTTGCCCAGCACGGGGACATTGAGTTCTATAAGATAAAGCCATAAACATGTGTGTCTGAGTCTTCCATCAAAAGTTTCAGCGATTTATATGAAGTTGTACGAAAACGCTTTATTTCGCCAAGACAATGCGTTTCTCACTGTTACATGCATTTGAATGGGAAACTCGCCTGAAACAAAGTATAGGTTTTCATTATGTGAATAATTTTAAAATCTTAGCTCAAACGGCTGCAAAACCTGTTTGCCCAGCACGGGGATATTGAGTTCTATAAGATAAAGCCATAAACATGTTTGTCTGAGTCTTCTATCAAAAGTTACAGCGATTTATATGAAGTTGTACGAAAACGCTTTATTTCGCCAAGACAGTGTGTTTCTCACTGTTACATGCATTTGAATGGGAAACTCGCCTGAAACAAAGTATAGGTTTTCATTATGTGAATAATTTTAAAATCTTAGCTCAAACGGCTGCAAAACCTGTTTGCCCAGCACGGGGATATTGAGTTCTATAAGATAAAGCCATAAACATGTTTGTCTGAGTCTTCTATCAAAAGTTACAGCGATTTATATGAAGTGGTTGAAAAACGCTTTATTTCGCCAAGACAGTGTGTTTCTCACTGTTACATGCATTTGAGTGGGAAACTCGCCTGAAACAAAGTATAGGTTTTCATTATGTGAATAATTTTAAAATCTTAGCTCAAACGGCTGCAAAACCTGTTTGCCCAGCACGGGGACATTGAGTTCTATAAGATAAAGCCATAAACATGTGTGTCTGAGTCTTCCATCAAAAGTTTCAGCGATTTATATGAAGTTGTTCAAAAACGCTTTATTTCGCCAAGACAATGCGTTTCTCACTGTTACATGCATTTGAATGGGAAACTCGCCTGAAACAAAGTATAGGTTTTCATTATGTGAATAATTTTAAAATCTTAGCTCAAACGGCTGCAAAACCTGTTTGCCCAGCACGGGGATATTGAGTTCTATAAGATAAAGCCATAAACATGTTTGTCTGAGTCTTCTATCAAAAGTTACAGCGATTTATATGAAGTTGTACGAAAACGCTTTATTTCGCCAAGACAGTGTGTTTCTCACTGTTACATGCATTTGAGTGGGAAACTCGCCTGAAACAAAGTATAGGTTTTCATTATGTGAATAATTTTAAAATCTTAGCTCAAACGGCTGCAAAACCTGTTTGCCCAGCACGGGGATATTGAGTTCTATAAGATAAAGCCATAAACATGTTTGTCTGAGTCTTCTATCAAAAGTTACAGCGATTTATATGAAGTTGTACGAAAACGCTTTATTTCGCCAAGACAGTGTGTTTCTCACTGTTACATGCATTTGAGTGGGAAACTCGCCTGAAACAAAGTATAGGTTTTCATTATGTGAATAATTTTAAAATCTTAGCTCAAACGGCTGCAAAACCTGTTTGCCCAGCACGGGGATATTGAGTTCTATAAGATAAAGCCATAAACATGTTTGTCTGAGTCTTCTATCAAAAGTTACAGCGATTTATATGAAGTGGTTGAAAAACGCTTTCTTTCGCCAAGACAGTGTGTTTCTCACTGTTACATGCATTTGAATGGGAAACTCGCCCGAGACAAAGTATAGCTTTTCATTATGTGAATAATTTTAAAATCTTAGCTCAAACGGCTGCAAAACCTGTTTGCAGCACGGGGATATTGAGTTCTATAAGATAAAGCCATAAACATGTGTGTCTGAGTCTTCCATCAAAAGTTACAGCGATTTATATGAAGTTGTTCAAAAACGCTTTATTTCGCCAAGACAATGCGTTTCTCACTGTTACATGCATTTGAATGGGAAACTCGCCTGAAACAAAGTATAGGTTTTCATTATGTGAATAATTTTAAAATCTTAGCTCAAACGGCTGCAAAACCTGTTTGCCCAGCACGGGGATATTGAGTTCTATAAGATAAAGCCATAAACATGTTTGTCTGAGTCTTCTATCAAAAGTTACAGCGATTTATATGAAGTTGTACGAAAACGCTTTATTTCGCCAAGACAGTGTGTTTCTCACTGTTACATGCATTTGAGTGGGAAACTCGCCTGAAACAAAGTATAGGTTTTCATTATGTGAATAATTTTAAAATCTTAGCTCAAACAGCTGCAAAACCTGTTTGCCCAGCACGGGGATATTGAGTTCTATAAGATAAAGCCATAAACATGTTTGTCTGAGTCTTCTATCAAAAGTTACAGCGATTTATATGAAGTTGTTCAAAAACGCTTTATTTCGCCAAGACAATGCGTTTCTCACTGTTACATGCATTTGAATGGGAAACTCGCCTGAAACAAAGTATAGGTTTTCATTATGTGAATAATTTTAAAATCTTAGCTCAAACGGCTGCAAAACCTGTTTGCCCAGCACGGGGATATTGAGTTCTATAAGATAAAGTCATAAACATGTTTGTCTGAGTCTTCTATCAAAAGTTACAGCGATTTATATGAAGTGGTTGAAAAACGCTTTATTTCGCCAAGACAGTGTGTTTCTCACTGTTACATGCATTTGAATGGGAAACTCGCCCGAGACAAAGTATAGCTTTTCATTATGTGAATAATTTTAAAATCTTAGCTCAAACGGCTGCAAAACCTGTTTGCAGCACGGGGATATTGAGTTCTATAAGATAAAGCCATAAACATGTGTGTCTGAGTCTTCCATCAAAAGTTACAGCGATTTATATGAAGTTGTTCAAAAACGCTTTATTTCGCCAAGACAATGCGTTTCTCACTGTTACATGCATTTGAATGGGAAACTCGCCTGAAACAAAGTATAGGTTTTCATTATGTGAATAATTTTAAAATCTTAGCTCAAACGGCTGCAAAACCTGTTTGCCCAGCACGGGGATATTGAGTTCTATAAGATAAAGCCATAAACATGTTTGTCTGAGTCTTCTATCAAAAGTTACAGCGATTTATATGAAGTGGTTGAAAAACGCTTTATTTCGCCAAGACAGTGTGTTTCTCACTGTTACATGCATTTGAGTGGGAAACTCGCCTGAAACAAAGTATAGGTTTTCATTATGTGAATAATTTTAAAATCTTAGCTCAAACGGCTGCAAAACCTGTTTGCCCAGCACGGGGACATTGAGTTCTATAAGATAAAGCCATAAACATGTGTGTCTGAGTCTTCCATCAAAAGTTTCAGCGATTTATATGAAGTTGTTCAAAAACGCTTTATTTCGCCAAGACAATGCGTTTCTCACTGTTACATGCATTTGAATGGGAAACTCGCCTGAAACAAAGTATAGGTTTTCATTATGTGAATAATTTTAAAATCTTAGCTCAAACGGCTGCAAAACCTGTTTGCCCAGCACGGGGATATTGCGTTCTATAAGATAAAGCCATAAACATGTTTGTCTGAGTCTTCTATCAAAAGTTACAGCGATTTATATGAAGTTGTTCAAAAACGCTTTATTTCGCCAAGACAATGCGTTTCTCACTGTTACATGCATTTGAATGGGAAACTCGCCTGAAACAAAGTATAGGTTTTCATTATGTGAATAATTTTAAAATCTTAGCTCAAACGGCTGCAAAACCTGTTTGCCCAGCACGGGGATATTGAGTTCTATAAGATAAAGCCATAAACATGTTTGTCTGAGTCTTCTATCAAAAGTTACAGCGATTTATATGAAGTTGTACGAAAACGCTTTATTTCGCCAAGACAGTGTGTTTCTCACTGTTACATGCATTTGAGTGGGAAACTCGCCTGAAACAAAGTATAGGTTTTCATTATGTGAATAATTTTAAAATCTTAGCTCAAACGGCTGCAAAACCTGTTTGCCCAGCACGGGGATATTGCGTTCTATAAGATAAAGCCATAAACATGTTTGTCTGAGTCTTCTATCAAAAGTTACAGCGATTTATATGAAGTTGTTCAAAAACGCTTTATTTCGCCAAGACAATGCGTTTCTCACTGTTACATGCATTTGAATGGGAAACTCGCCTGAAACAAAGTATAGGTTTTCATTATGTGAATAATTTTAAAATCTTAGCTCAAACGGCTGCAAAACCTGTTTGCCCAGCACGGGGATATTGAGTTCTATAAGATAAAGCCATAAACATGTTTGTCTGAGTCTTCTATCAAAAGTTACAGCGATTTATATGAAGTTGTACGAAAACGCTTTATTTCGCCAAGACAGTGTGTTTCTCACTGTTACATGCATTTGAGTGGGAAACTCGCCTGAAACAAAGTATAGGTTTTCATTATGTGAATAATTTTAAAATCTTAGCTCAAACGGCTGCAAAACCTGTTTGCCCAGCACGGGGATATTGAGTTCTATAAGATAAAGCCATAAACATGTTTGTCTGAGTCTTCTATCAAAAGTTACAGCGATTTATATGAAGTTGTACGAAAACGCTTTATTTCGCCAAGACAGTGTGTTTCTCACTGTTACATGCATTTGAGTGGGAAACTCGCCTGAAACAAAGTATAGGTTTTCATTATGTGAATAATTTTAAAATCTTAGCTCAAACGGCTGCAAAACCTGTTTGCCCAGCACAGGGATATTGAGTTCTATAAGATAAAGCCATAAACATGTTTGTCTGAGTCTTCTATCAAAAGTTACAGCGATTTATATGAAGTTGTACGAAAACGCTTTATTTCGCCAAGACAGTGTGTTTCTCACTGTTACATGCATTTGAGTGGGAAACTCGCCTGAAACAAAGTATAGGTTTTCATTATGTGAATAATTTTAAAATCTTAGCTCAAACGGCTGCAAAACCTGTTTGCAGCACGGGGATATTGAGTTCTATAAGATAAAGCCATAAACATGTGTGTCTGAGTCTTCCATCAAAAGTTACAGCGATTTATATGAAGTTGTTCAAAAACGCTTTATTTCGCCAAGACAATGCGTTTCTCACTGTTACATGCATTTGAATGGGAAACTCGCCTGAAACAAAGTATAGGTTTTCATTATGTGAATAATTTTAAAATCTTAGCTCAAACGGCTGCAAAACCTGTTTGCCCAGCACGGGGATATTGAGTTCTATAAGATAAAGCCATAAACATGTTTGTCTGAGTCTTCTATCAAAAGTTACAGCGATTTATATGAAGTGGTTGAAAAACGCTTTCTTTCGCCAAGACAGTGTGTTTCTCACTGTTACATGCATTTGAATGGGAAACTCGCCTGAAACAAAGTATAGGTTTTCATTATGTGAATAATTTTAAAATCTTAGCTCAAACGGCTGCAAAACCTGTTTGCCCAGCACGGGGACATTGAGTTCTATAAGATAAAGCCATAAACATGTGTGTCTGAGTCTTCCATCAAAAGTTTCAGCGATTTATATGAAGTTGTTCAAAAACGCTTTATTTCGCCAAGACAATGCGTTTCTCACTGTTACATGCATTTGAATGGGAAACTTGCCTGAAACAAAGTATAGGTTTTCATTATGTGAATAATTTTAAAATCTTAGCTCAAACGGCTGCAAAACCTGTTTGCCCAGCACGGGGATATTGAGTTCTATAAGATAAAGCCATAAACATGTTTGTCTGAGTCTTCTATCAAAAGTTACAGCGATTTATATGAAGTTGTTCAAAAACGCTTTATTTCGCCAAGACAATGCGTTTCTCACTGTTACATGCATTTGAATGGGAAACTCGCCTGAAACAAAGTATAGGTTTTCATTATGTGAATAATTTTAAAATCTTAGCTCAAACGGCTGCAAAACCTGTTTGCCCAGCACGGGGATATTGAGTTCTATAAGATAAAGCCATAAACATGTGTGTCTGAGTCTTCCATCAAAAGTTACAGCGATTTATATGAAGTTGTTCAAAAACGCTTTATTTCGCCAAGACAATGCGTTTCTCACTGTTACATGCATTTGAATGGGAAACTCGCCTGAAACAAAGTATAGGTTTTCATTATGTGAATAATTTTAAAATCTTAGCTCAAACGGCTGCAAAACCTGTTTGCCCAGCACGGGGATATTGAGTTCTATAAGATAAAACCATAAACATGTTTGTCTGAGTCTTCTATCAAAAGTTACAGCGATTTATATGAAGTTGTACGAAAACGCTTTATTTCGCCAAGACAGTGTGTTTCTCACTGTTACATGCATTTGAGTGGGAAACTCGCCTGAAACAAAGTATAGGTTTTCATTATGTGAATAATTTTAAAATCTTAGCTCAAACGGCTGCAAAACCTGTTTGCCCAGCACGGGGATATTGAGTTCTATAAGATAAAGCCATAAACATGTTTGTCTGAGTCTTCTATCAAAAGTTACAGCGATTTATATGAAGTTGTACGAAAACGCTTTATTTCGCCAAGACAGTGTGTTTCTCACTGTTACATGCATTTGAGTGGGAAACTCGCCTGAAACAAAGTATAGCTTTTCATTATGTGAATAATTTTAAAATCTTAGCTCAAACGGCTGCAAAACCTGTTTGCCCAGCACGGGGATATTGAGTTCTATAAGATAAAGCCATAAACATGTGTGTCTGAGTCTTCCATCAAAAGTTACAGCAATTTATATGAAGTTGTTCAAAAACGCTTTATTTCGCCAAGACAATGCGTTTCTCACTGTTACATGCATTTGAATGGGAAACTCGCCTGAAACAAAGTATAGGTTTTCATTATGTGAATAATTTTAAAATCTTAGCTCAAACGGCTGCAAAACCTGTTTGCCCAGCACGGGGATATTGAGTTCTATAAGATAAAGCCATAAACATGTTTGTCTGAGTCTTCTATCAAAAGTTACAGCGATTTATATGAAGTGGTTGAAAAACGCTTTCTTTCGCCAAGACAGTGTGTTTCTCACTGTTACATGCATTTGAATGGGAAACTCGCCTGAAACAAAGTATAGGTTTTCATTATGTGAATAATTTTAAAATCTTAGCTCAAACGGCTGCAAAACCTGTTTGCCCAGCACGGGGACATTGAGTTCTATAAGATAAAGCCATAAACATGTGTGTCTGAGTCTTCCATCAAAAGTTTCAGCGATTTATATGAAGTTGTTCAAAAACGCTTTATTTCGCCAAGACAATGCGTTTCTCACTGTTACATGCATTTGAATGGGAAACTTGCCTGAAACAAAGTATAGGTTTTCATTATGTGAATAATTTTAAAATCTTAGCTCAAACGGCTGCAAAACCTGTTTGCCCAGCACGGGGATATTGAGTTCTATAAGATAAAGCCATAAACATGTTTGTCTGAGTCTTCTATCAAAAGTTACAGCGATTTATATGAAGTTGTACGAAAACGCTTTATTTCGCCAAGACAGTGTGTTTCTCACTGTTACATGCATTTGAGTGGGAAACTCGCCTGAAACAAAGTATAGGTTTTCATTATGTGAATAATTTTAAAATCTTAGCTCAAACGGCTGCAAAACCTGTTTGCCCAGCACAGGGATATTGAGTTCTATAAGATAAAGCCATAAACATGTTTGTCTGAGTCTTCTATCAAAAGTTACAGCGATTTATATGAAGTTGTACGAAAACGCTTTATTTCGCCAAGACAGTGTGTTTCTCACTGTTACATGCATTTGAGTGGGAAACTCGCCTGAAACAAAGTATAGGTTTTCATTATGTGAATAATTTTAAAATCTTAGCTCAAACGGCTGCAAAACCTGTTTGCCCAGCACGGGGATATTGAGTTCTATAAGATAAAGCCATAAACATGTTTGTCTGAGTCTTCTATCAAAAGTTACAGCGATTTATATGAAGTTGTACGAAAACGCTTTATTTCGCCAAGACAGTGTGTTTCTCACTGTTACATGCATTTGAGTGGGAAACTCGCCTGAAACAAAGTATAGGTTTTCATTATGTGAATAATTTTAAAATCTTAGCTCAAACGGCTGCAAAACCTGTTTGCCCAGCACGGGGATATTGAGTTCTATAAGATAAAGCCATAAACATGTTTGTCTGAGTCTTCTATCAAAAGTTACAGCGATTTATATGAAGTTGTTCAAAAACGCTTTATTTCGCCAAGACAATGCGTTTCTCACTGTTACATGCATTTGAATGGGAAACTCGCCTGAAACAAAGTATAGGTTTTCATTATGTGAATAATTTTAAAATCTTAGCTCAAACGGCTGCAAAACCTGTTTGCCCAGCACGGGGATATTGAGTTCTATAAGATAAAGCCATAAACATGTGTGTCTGAGTCTTCCATCAAAAGTTACAGCAATTTATATGAAGTTGTTCAAAAACGCTTTATTTCGCCAAGACAATGCGTTTCTCACTGTTACATGCATTTGAATGGGAAACTCGCCTGAAACAAAGTATAGGTTTTCATTATGTGAATAATTTTAAAATCTTAGCTCAAACGGCTGCAAAACCTGTTTGCCCAGCACGGGGATATTGAGTTCTATAAGATAAAGCCATAAACATGTTTGTCTGAGTCTTCTATCAAAAGTTACAGCGATTTATATGAAGTGGTTGAAAAACGCTTTCTTTCGCCAAGACAGTGTGTTTCTCACTGTTACATGCATTTGAATGGGAAACTCGCCTGAAACAAAGTATAGGTTTTCATTATGTGAATAATTTTAAAATCTTAGCTCAAACGGCTGCAAAACCTGTTTGCCCAGCACGGGGACATTGAGTTCTATAAGATAAAGCCATAAACATGTGTGTCTGAGTCTTCCATCAAAAGTTTCAGCGATTTATATGAAGTTGTTCAAAAACGCTTTATTTCGCCAAGACAATGCGTTTCTCACTGTTACATGCATTTGAATGGGAAACTTGCCTGAAACAAAGTATAGGTTTTCATTATGTGAATAATTTTAAAATCTTAGCTCAAACGGCTGCAAAACCTGTTTGCCCAGCACGGGGATATTGAGTTCTATAAGATAAAGCCATAAACATGTTTGTCTGAGTCTTCTATCAAAAGTTACAGCGATTTATATGAAGTTGTACGAAAACGCTTTATTTCGCCAAGACAGTGTGTTTCTCACTGTTACATGCATTTGAGTGGGAAACTCGCCTGAAACAAAGTATAGGTTTTCATTATGTGAATAATTTTAAAATCTTAGCTCAAACGGCTGCAAAACCTGTTTGCCCAGCACAGGGATATTGAGTTCTATAAGATAAAGCCATAAACATGTTTGTCTGAGTCTTCTATCAAAAGTTACAGCGATTTATATGAAGTTGTACGAAAACGCTTTATTTCGCCAAGACAGTGTGTTTCTCACTGTTACATGCATTTGAGTGGGAAACTCGCCTGAAACAAAGTATAGGTTTTCATTATGTGAATAATTTTAAAATCTTAGCTCAAACGGCTGCAAAACCTGTTTGCCCAGCACGGGGATATTGAGTTCTATAAGATAAAGCCATAAACATGTTTGTCTGAGTCTTCTATCAAAAGTTACAGCGATTTATATGAAGTTGTACGAAAACGCTTTATTTCGCCAAGACAGTGTGTTTCTCACTGTTACATGCATTTGAGTGGGAAACTCGCCTGAAACAAAGTATAGGTTTTCATTATGTGAATAATTTTAAAATCTTAGCTCAAACGGCTGCAAAACCTGTTTGCCCAGCACGGGGATATTGAGTTCTATAAGATAAAGCCATAAACATGTTTGTCTGAGTCTTCTATCAAAAGTTACAGCGATTTATATGAAGTTGTTCAAAAACGCTTTATTTCGCCAAGACAATGCGTTTCTCACTGTTACATGCATTTGAATGGGAAACTCGCCTGAAACAAAGTATAGGTTTTCATTATGTGAATAATTTTAAAATCTTAGCTCAAACGGCTGCAAAACCTGTTTGCCCAGCACGGGGATATTGAGTTCTATAAGATAAAGTCATAAACATGTTTGTCTGAGTCTTCTATCAAAAGTTACAGCGATTTATATGAAGTGGTTGAAAAACGCTTTATTTCGCCAAGACAGTGTGTTTCTCACTGTTACATGCATTTGAATGGGAAACTCGCCCGAGACAAAGTATAGCTTTTCATTATGTGAATAATTTTAAAATCTTAGCTCAAACGGCTGCAAAACCTGTTTGCAGCACGGGGATATTGAGTTCTATAAGATAAAGCCATAAACATGTGTGTCTGAGTCTTCCATCAAAAGTTACAGCGATTTATATGAAGTTGTTCAAAAACGCTTTATTTCGCCAAGACAATGCGTTTCTCACTGTTACATGCATTTGAATGGGAAACTCGCCTGAAACAAAGTATAGGTTTTCATTATGTGAATAATTTTAAAATCTTAGCTCAAACGGCTGCAAAACCTGTTTGCCCAGCACGGGGATATTGAGTTCTATAAGATAAAGCCATAAACATGTTTGTCTGAGTCTTCTATCAAAAGTTACAGCGATTTATATGAAGTGGTTGAAAAACGCTTTATTTCGCCAAGACAGTGTGTTTCTCACTGTTACATGCATTTGAGTGGGAAACTCGCCTGAAACAAAGTATAGGTTTTCATTATGTGAATAATTTTAAAATCTTAGCTCAAACGGCTGCAAAACCTGTTTGCCCAGCACGGGGACATTGAGTTCTATAAGATAAAGCCATAAACATGTGTGTCTGAGTCTTCCATCAAAAGTTTCAGCGATTTATATGAAGTTGTTCAAAAACGCTTTATTTCGCCAAGACAATGCGTTTCTCACTGTTACATGCATTTGAATGGGAAACTCGCCTGAAACAAAGTATAGGTTTTCATTATGTGAATAATTTTAAAATCTTAGCTCAAACGGCTGCAAAACCTGTTTGCCCAGCACGGGGATATTGCGTTCTATAAGATAAAGCCATAAACATGTTTGTCTGAGTCTTCTATCAAAAGTTACAGCGATTTATATGAAGTTGTTCAAAAACGCTTTATTTCGCCAAGACAATGCGTTTCTCACTGTTACATGCATTTGAATGGGAAACTCGCCTGAAACAAAGTATAGGTTTTCATTATGTGAATAATTTTAAAATCTTAGCTCAAACGGCTGCAAAACCTGTTTGCCCAGCACGGGGATATTGAGTTCTATAAGATAAAGCCATAAACATGTTTGTCTGAGTCTTCTATCAAAAGTTACAGCGATTTATATGAAGTTGTACGAAAACGCTTTATTTCGCCAAGACAGTGTGTTTCTCACTGTTACATGCATTTGAGTGGGAAACTCGCCTGAAACAAAGTATAGGTTTTCATTATGTGAATAATTTTAAAATCTTAGCTCAAACGGCTGCAAAACCTGTTTGCCCAGCACGGGGATATTGAGTTCTATAAGATAAAGCCATAAACATGTTTGTCTGAGTCTTCTATCAAAAGTTACAGCGATTTATATGAAGTTGTACGAAAACGCTTTATTTCGCCAAGACAGTGTGTTTCTCACTGTTACATGCATTTGAGTGGGAAACTCGCCTGAAACAAAGTATAGGTTTTCATTATGTGAATAATTTTAAAATCTTAGCTCAAACGGCTGCAAAACCTGTTTGCCCAGCACAGGGATATTGAGTTCTATAAGATAAAGCCATAAACATGTTTGTCTGAGTCTTCTATCAAAAGTTACAGCGATTTATATGAAGTTGTACGAAAACGCTTTATTTCGCCAAGACAGTGTGTTTCTCACTGTTACATGCATTTGAGTGGGAAACTCGCCTGAAACAAAGTATAGGTTTTCATTATGTGAATAATTTTAAAATCTTAGCTCAAACGGCTGCAAAACCTGTTTGCCCAGCACGGGGATATTGAGTTCTATAAGATAAAGCCATAAACATGTTTGTCTGAGTCTTCTATCAAAAGTTACAGCGATTTATATGAAGTTGTTCAAAAACGCTTTATTTTGCCAAGACAGTGTGTTTCTCACTGTTACATGCATTTGAATGGGAAACTCGCCCGAGACAAAGTATAGCTTTTCATTATGTGAATAATTTTAAAATCTTAGCTCAAACGGCTGCAAAACCTGTTTGCAGCACGGGGATATTGAGTTCTATAAGATAAAGCCATAAACATGTGTGTCTGAGTCTTCCATCAAAAGTTACAGCGATTTATATGAAGTTGTTCAAAAACGCTTTATTTCGCCAAGACAATGCGTTTCTCACTGTTACATGCATTTGAATGGGAAACTCGCCTGAAACAAAGTATAGGTTTTCATTATGTGAATAATTTTAAAATCTTAGCTCAAACGGCTGCAAAACCTGTTTGCCCAGCACGGGGATATTGAGTTCTATAAGATAAAGCCATAAACATGTTTGTCTGAGTCTTCTATCAAAAGTTACAGCGATTTATATGAAGTGGTTGAAAAACGCTTTATTTCGCCAAGACAGTGTGTTTCTCACTGTTACATGCATTTGAATGGGAAACTCGCCCGAGACAACGTATAGCTTTTCATTATGTGAATAATTTTAAAATCTTAGCTCAAACGGCTGCAAAACCTGTTTGCCCAGCACGGGGATATTGAGTTCTATAAGATAAAGCCATAAACATGTTTGTCTGAGTCTTTTATCAAAAGTTATAGCGATTTATATGAAGTTGTACGAAAACGCTTTATTTCGCCAAGACAATGCGTTTCTCACTGTTACATGCATTTGAATGGGAAACTCGCCCGAGACAAAGTATAGGTTTTCATTATGTGAATAATTTTAAAATCTTAGCTCAAACGGCTGCAAAACCTGTTTGCCCAGCACGGGGACATTGAGTTCTATAAGATAAAGCCATAAACATGTGTGTCTGAGTCTTCCATCAAAAGTTTCAGCGATTTATATGAAGTTGTTCAAAAACGCTTTATTTCGCCAAGACAATGCGTTTCTCACTGTTACATGCATTTGAATGGGAAACTTGCCTGAAACAAAGTATAGGTTTTCATTATGTGAATAATTTTAAAATCTTAGCTCAAACGGCTGCAAAACCTGTTTGCCCAGCACGGGGATATTGAGTTCTATAAGATAAAGCCATAAACATGTTTGTCTGAGTCTTCTATCAAAAGTTACAGCGATTTATATGAAGTGGTTGAAAAACGCTTTCTTTCGCCAAGACAGTGTGTTTCTCACTGTTACATGCATTTGAATGGGAAACTCGCCCGAGACAAAGTATAGCTTTTCATTATGTGAATAATTTTAAAATCTTAGCTCAAACGGCTGCAAAACCTGTTTGCAGCACGGGGATATTGAGTTCTATAAGATAAAGCCATAAACATGTGTGTCTGAGTCTTCCATCAAAAGTTACAGCGATTTATATGAAGTTGTTCAAAAACGCTTTATTTCGCCAAGACAATGCGTTTCTCACTGTTACATGCATTTGAATGGGAAACTCGCCCGAGACAAAGTATAGGTTTTCATTATGTGAATAATTTTAAAATCTTAGCTCAAACGGCTGCAAAACCTGTTTGCCCAGCACGGGGACATTGAGTTCTATAAGATAAAGCCATAAACATGTGTGTCTGAGTCTTCCATCAAAAGTTTCAGCGATTTATATGAAGTTGTTCAAAAACGCTTTATTTCGCCAAGACAATGCGTTTCTCACTGTTACATGCATTTGAATGGGAAACTTGCCTGAAACAAAGTATAGGTTTTCATTATGTGAATAATTTTAAAATCTTAGCTCAAACGGCTGCAAAACCTGTTTGCCCAGCACGGGGATATTGAGTTCTATAAGATAAAGCCATAAACATGTTTGTCTGAGTCTTCTATCAAAAGTTACAGCGATTTATATGAAGTTGTTCAAAAACGCTTTATTTCGCCAAGACAATGCGTTTCTCACTGTTACATGCATTTGAATGGGAAACTCGCCTGAAACAAAGTATAGGTTTTCATTATGTGAATAATTTTAAAATCTTAGCTCAAACGGCTGCAAAACCTGTTTGCCCAGCACGGGGATATTGAGTTCTATAAGATAAAGCCATAAACATGTTTGTCTGAGTCTTCTATCAAAAGTTACAGCGATTTATATGAAGTGGTTGAAAAACGCTTTCTTTCGCCAAGACAGTGTGTTTCTCACTGTTACATGCATTTGAATGGGAAACTCGCCCGAGACAAAGTATAGGTTTTCATTATGTGAATAATTTTAAAATCTTAGCTCAAACGGCTGCAAAACCTGTTTGCAGCACGGGGATATTGAGTTCTATAAGATAAAGCCATAAACATGTGTGTCTGAGTCTTCCATCAAAAGTTACAGCGATTTATATGAAGTTGTTCAAAAACGCTTTATTTCGCCAAGACAATGCGTTTCTCACTGTTACATGCATTTGAATGGGAAACTCGCCTGAAACAAAGTATAGGTTTTCATTATGTGAATAATTTTAAAATCTTAGCTCAAACGGCTGCAAAACCTGTTTGCCCAGCACGGGGATATTGAGTTCTATAAGATAAAGCCATAAACATGTTTGTCTGAGTCTTCTATCAAAAGTTACAGCGATTTATATGAAGTGGTTGAAAAACGCTTTCTTTCGCCAAGACAGTGTGTTTCTCACTGTTACATGCATTTGAATGGGAAACTCGCCTGAAACAAAGTATAGGTTTTCATTATGTGAATAATTTTAAAATCTTAGCTCAAACGGCTGCAAAACCTGTTTGCCCAGCACGGGGATATTGAGTTCTATAAGATAAAGCCATAAACATGTGTGTCTGAGTCTTCCATCAAAAGTTTCAGCGATTTATATGAAGTTGTACGAAAACGCTTTATTTCGCCAAGACAATGCGTTTCTCACTGTTACATGCATTTGAATGGGAAACTCGCCTGAAACAAAGTATAGGTTTTCATTATGTGAATAATTTTAAAATCTTAGCTCAAACGGCTGCAAAACCTGTTTGCCCAGCACGGGGACATTGAGTTCTATAAGATAAAGCCATAAACATGTGTGTCTGAGTCTTCCATCAAAAGTTTCAGCGATTTATATGAAGTTGTACGAAAACGCTTTATTTCGTCAAGACAATGCGTTTCTCACTGTTACATGCATTTGAATGGGAAACTCGCCTGAAACAAAGTATAGGTTTTCATTATGTGAATAATTTTAAAATCTTAGCTCAAACGGCTGCAAAACCTGTTTGCCCAGCACGGGGATATTGAGTTCTATAAGATAAAGCCATAAACATGTTTGTCTGAGTCTTCTATCAAAAGTTACAGCGATTTATATGAAGTTGTACGAAAACGCTTTATTTCGCCAAGACAGTGTGTTTCTCACTGTTACATGCATTTGAGTGGGAAACTCGCCTGAAACAAAGTATAGGTTTTCATTATGTGAATAATTTTAAAATCTTAGCTCAAACGGCTGCAAAACCTGTTTGCCCAGCACGGGGATATTGAGTTCTATAAGATAAAGCCATAAACATGTTTGTCTGAGTCTTCTATCAAAAGTTACAGCGATTTATATGAAGTGGTTGAAAAACGCTTTCTTTCGCCAAGACAGTGTGTTTCTCACTGTTACATGCATTTGAATGGGAAACTCGCCTGAAACAAAGTATAGGTTTTCATTATGTGAATAATTTTAAAATCTTAGCTCAAACGGCTGCAAAACCTGTTTGCCCAGCACGGGGATATTGAGTTCTATAAGATAAAGCCATAAACATGTGTGTCTGAGTCTTCCATCAAAAGTTTCAGCGATTTATATGAAGTTGTACGAAAACGCTTTATTTCGCCAAGACAATGCGTTTCTCACTGTTACATGCATTTGAATGGGAAACTCGCCTGAAACAAAGTATAGGTTTTCATTATGTGAATAATTTTAAAATCTTAGCTCAAACGGCTGCAAAACCTGTTTGCCCAGCACGGGGATATTGAGTTCTATAAGATAAAGCCATAAACATGTTTGTCTGAGTCTTCTATCAAAAGTTACAGCGATTTATATGAAGTGGTTGAAAAACGCTTTCTTTCGCCAAGACAGTGTGTTTCTCACTGTTACATGCATTTGAATGGGAAACTCGCCTGAAACAAAGTATAGGTTTTCATTATGTGAATAATTTTAAAATCTTAGCTCAAACGGCTGCAAAACCTGTTTGCCCAGCACGGGGATATTGAGTTCTATAAGATAAAGCCATAAACATGTGTGTCTGAGTCTTCCATCAAAAGTTTCAGCGATTTATATGAAGTTGTACGAAAACGCTTTATTTCGCCAAGACAATGCGTTTCTCACTGTTACATGCATTTGAATGGGAAACTCGCCTGAAACAAAGTATAGGTTTTCATTATGTGAATAATTTTAAAATCTTAGCTCAAACGGCTGCAAAACCTGTTTGCCCAGCACGGGGACATTGAGTTCTATAAGATAAAGCCATAAACATGTGTGTCTGAGTCTTCCATCAAAAGTTTCAGCGATTTATATGAAGTTGTACGAAAACGCTTTATTTCGCCAAGACAATGCGTTTCTCACTGTTACATGCATTTGAATGGGAAACTCGCCTGAAACAAAGTATAGGTTTTCATTATGTGAATAATTTTAAAATCTTAGCTCAAACGGCTGCAAAACCTGTTTGCCCAGCACGGGGATATTGAGTTCTATAAGATAAAGCCATAAACATGTTTGTCTGAGTCTTCTATCAAAAGTTACAGCGATTTATATGAAGTGGTTGAAAAACGCTTTCTTTCGCCAAGACAGTGTGTTTCTCACTGTTACATGCATTTGAGTGGGAAACTCGCCTGAAACAAAGTATAGGTTTTCATTATGTGAATAATTTTAAAATCTTAGCTCAAACGGCTGCAAAACCTGTTTGCCCAGCACGGGGATATTGAGTTCTATAAGATAAAGCCATAAACATGTTTGTCTGAGTCTTCTATCAAAAGTTACAGCGATTTATATGAAGTTGTTCAAAAACGCTTTATTTCGCCAAGACAATGCGTTTCTCACTGTTACATGCATTTGAATGGGAAACTCGCCTGAAACAAAGTATAGGTTTTCATTATGTGAATAATTTTAAAATCTTAGCTCAAACGGCTGCAAAACCTGTTTGCCCAGCACGGGGATATTGAGTTCTATAAGATAAAGCCATAAACATGTTTGTCTGAGTCTTCTATCAAAAGTTACAGCGATTTATATGAAGTGGTTGAAAAACGCTTTCTTTCGCCAAGACAGTGTGTTTCTCACTGTTACATGCATTTGAATGGGAAACTCGCCTGAAACAAAGTATAGGTTTTCATTATGTGAATAATTTTAAAATCTTAGCTCAAACGGCTGCAAAACCTGTTTGCCCAGCACGGGGATATTGAGTTCTATAAGATAAAGCCATAAACATGTGTGTCTGAGTCTTCCATCAAAAGTTTCAGCGATTTATATGAAGTTGTACGAAAACGCTTTATTTCGCCAAGACAATGCGTTTCTCACTGTTACATGCATTTGAATGGGAAACTCGCCTGAAACAAAGTATAGGTTTTCATTATGTGAATAATTTTAAAATCTTAGCTCAAACGGCTGCAAAACCTGTTTGCCCAGCACGGGGACATTGAGTTCTATAAGATAAAGCCATAAACATGTGTGTCTGAGTCTTCCATCAAAAGTTTCAGCGATTTATATGAAGTTGTACGAAAACGCTTTATTTCGCCAAGACAATGCGTTTCTCACTGTTACATGCATTTGAATGGGAAACTCGCCTGAAACAAAGTATAGGTTTTCATTATGTGAATAATTTTAAAATCTTAGCTCAAACGGCTGCAAAACCTGTTTGCCCAGCACGGGGATATTGAGTTCTATAAGATAAAGCCATAAACATGTTTGTCTGAGTCTTCTATCAAAAGTTACAGCGATTTATATGAAGTTGTACGAAAACGCTTTATTTCGCCAAGACAGTGTGTTTCTCACTGTTACATGCATTTGAATGGGAAACTCGCCTGAAACAAAGTATAGGTTTTCATTATGTGAATAATTTTAAAATCTTAGCTCAAACGGCTGCAAAACCTGTTTGCCCAGCACGGGGATATTGAGTTCTATAAGATAAAGCCATAAACATGTTTGTCTGAGTCTTCTATCAAAAGTTACAGCGATTTATATGAAGTGGTTGAAAAACGCTTTATTTCGCCAAGACAGTGTGTTTCTCACTGTTACATGCATTTGAGTGGGAAACTCGCCTGAAACAAAGTATAGGTTTTCATTATGTGAATAATTTTAAAATCTTAGCTCAAACGGCTGCAAAACCTGTTTGCCCAGCACGGGGACATTGAGTTCTATAAGATAAAGCCATAAACATGTGTGTCTGAGTCTTCCATCAAAAGTTTCAGCGATTTATATGAAGTTGTTCAAAAACGCTTTATTTCGCCAAGACAATGCGTTTCTCACTGTTACATGCATTTGAATGGGAAACTCGCCTGAAACAAAGTATAGGTTTTCATTATGTGAATAATTTTAAAATCTTAGCTCAAACGGCTGCAAAACCTGTTTGCCCAGCACGGGGATATTGAGTTCTATAAGATAAAGCCATAAACATGTTTGTCTGAGTCTTCTATCAAAAGTTACAGCGATTTATATGAAGTTGTACGAAAACGCTTTATTTCGCCAAGACAGTGTGTTTCTCACTGTTACATGCATTTGAGTGGGAAACTCGCCTGAAACAAAGTATAGGTTTTCATTATGTGAATAATTTTAAAATCTTAGCTCAAACGGCTGCAAAACCTGTTTGCCCAGCACGGGGACATTGAGTTCTATAAGATAAAGCCATAAACATGTGTGTCTGAGTCTTCCATCAAAAGTTTCAGCGATTTATATGAAGTTGTACGAAAACGCTTTATTTCGCCAAGACAATGCGTTTCTCACTGTTACATGCATTTGAATGGGAAACTCGCCTGAAACAAAGTATAGGTTTTCATTATGTGAATAATTTTAAAATCTTAGCTCAAACGGCTGCAAAACCTGTTTGCCCAGCACGGGGATATTGAGTTCTATAAGATAAAGCCATAAACATGTTTGTCTGAGTCTTCTATCAAAAGTTACAGCGATTTATATGAAGTTGTACGAAAACGCTTTATTTCGCCAAGACAGTGTGTTTCTCACTGTTACATGCATTTGAATGGGAAACTCGCCTGAAACAAAGTATAGGTTTTCATTATGTGAATAATTTTAAAATCTTAGCTCAAACGGCTGCAAAACCTGTTTGCCCAGCACGGGGATATTGAGTTCTATAAGATAAAGCCATAAACATGTTTGTCTGAGTCTTCTATCAAAAGTTACAGCGATTTATATGAAGTGGTTGAAAAACGCTTTATTTCGCCAAGACAGTGTGTTTCTCACTGTTACATGCATTTGAGTGGGAAACTCGCCTGAAACAAAGTATAGGTTTTCATTATGTGAATAATTTTAAAATCTTAGCTCAAACGGCTGCAAAACCTGTTTGCCCAGCACGGGGACATTGAGTTCTATAAGATAAAGCCATAAACATGTGTGTCTGAGTCTTCCATCAAAAGTTTCAGCGATTTATATGAAGTTGTTCAAAAACGCTTTATTTCGCCAAGACAATGCGTTTCTCACTGTTACATGCATTTGAATGGGAAACTCGCCTGAAACAAAGTATAGGTTTTCATTATGTGAATAATTTTAAAATCTTAGCTCAAACGGCTGCAAAACCTGTTTGCCCAGCACGGGGATATTGAGTTCTATAAGATAAAGCCATAAACATGTTTGTCTGAGTCTTCTATCAAAAGTTACAGCGATTTATATGAAGTTGTACGAAAACGCTTTATTTCGCCAAGACAGTGTGTTTCTCACTGTTACATGCATTTGAGTGGGAAACTCGCCTGAAACAAAGTATAGGTTTTCATTATGTGAATAATTTTAAAATCTTAGCTCAAACGGCTGCAAAACCTGTTTGCCCAGCACGGGGATATTGAGTTCTATAAGATAAAGCCATAAACATGTTTGTCTGAGTCTTCTATCAAAAGTTACAGCGATTTATATGAAGTTGTACGAAAACGCTTTATTTCGCCAAGACAGTGTGTTTCTCACTGTTACATGCATTTGAGTGGGAAACTCGCCTGAAACAAAGTATAGGTTTTCATTATGTGAATAATTTTAAAATCTTAGCTCAAACGGCTGCAAAACCTGTTTGCCCAGCACGGGGATATTGAGTTCTATAAGATAAAGCCATAAACATGTTTGTCTGAGTCTTCTATCAAAAGTTACAGCGATTTATATGAAGTGGTTGAAAAACGCTTTCTTTCGCCAAGACAGTGTGTTTCTCACTGTTACATGCATTTGAATGGGAAACTCGCCCGAGACAAAGTATAGCTTTTCATTATGTGAATAATTTTAAAATCTTAGCTCAAACGGCTGCAAAACCTGTTTGCAGCACGGGGATATTGAGTTCTATAAGATAAAGCCATAAACATGTGTGTCTGAGTCTTCCATCAAAAGTTACAGCGATTTATATGAAGTTGTTCAAAAACGCTTTATTTCGCCAAGACAATGCGTTTCTCACTGTTACATGCATTTGAATGGGAAACTCGCCTGAAACAAAGTATAGGTTTTCATTATGTGAATAATTTTAAAATCTTAGCTCAAACGGCTGCAAAACCTGTTTGCCCAGCACGGGGATATTGAGTTCTATAAGATAAAGCCATAAACATGTTTGTCTGAGTCTTCTATCAAAAGTTACAGCGATTTATATGAAGTTGTACGAAAACGCTTTATTTCGCCAAGACAGTGTGTTTCTCACTGTTACATGCATTTGAGTGGGAAACTCGCCTGAAACAAAGTATAGGTTTTCATTATGTGAATAATTTTAAAATCTTAGCTCAAACAGCTGCAAAACCTGTTTGCCCAGCACGGGGATATTGAGTTCTATAAGATAAAGCCATAAACATGTTTGTCTGAGTCTTCTATCAAAAGTTACAGCGATTTATATGAAGTTGTTCAAAAACGCTTTATTTCGCCAAGACAATGCGTTTCTCACTGTTACATGCATTTGAATGGGAAACTCGCCTGAAACAAAGTATAGGTTTTCATTATGTGAATAATTTTAAAATCTTAGCTCAAACGGCTGCAAAACCTGTTTGCCCAGCACGGGGATATTGAGTTCTATAAGATAAAGTCATAAACATGTTTGTCTGAGTCTTCTATCAAAAGTTACAGCGATTTATATGAAGTGGTTGAAAAACGCTTTATTTCGCCAAGACAGTGTGTTTCTCACTGTTACATGCATTTGAATGGGAAACTCGCCCGAGACAAAGTATAGCTTTTCATTATGTGAATAATTTTAAAATCTTAGCTCAAACGGCTGCAAAACCTGTTTGCAGCACGGGGATATTGAGTTCTATAAGATAAAGCCATAAACATGTGTGTCTGAGTCTTCCATCAAAAGTTACAGCGATTTATATGAAGTTGTTCAAAAACGCTTTATTTCGCCAAGACAATGCGTTTCTCACTGTTACATGCATTTGAATGGGAAACTCGCCTGAAACAAAGTATAGGTTTTCATTATGTGAATAATTTTAAAATCTTAGCTCAAACGGCTGCAAAACCTGTTTGCCCAGCACGGGGATATTGAGTTCTATAAGATAAAGCCATAAACATGTTTGTCTGAGTCTTCTATCAAAAGTTACAGCGATTTATATGAAGTGGTTGAAAAACGCTTTATTTCGCCAAGACAGTGTGTTTCTCACTGTTACATGCATTTGAGTGGGAAACTCGCCTGAAACAAAGTATAGGTTTTCATTATGTGAATAATTTTAAAATCTTAGCTCAAACGGCTGCAAAACCTGTTTGCCCAGCACGGGGACATTGAGTTCTATAAGATAAAGCCATAAACATGTGTGTCTGAGTCTTCCATCAAAAGTTTCAGCGATTTATATGAAGTTGTTCAAAAACGCTTTATTTCGCCAAGACAATGCGTTTCTCACTGTTACATGCATTTGAATGGGAAACTCGCCTGAAACAAAGTATAGGTTTTCATTATGTGAATAATTTTAAAATCTTAGCTCAAACGGCTGCAAAACCTGTTTGCCCAGCACGGGGATATTGCGTTCTATAAGATAAAGCCATAAACATGTTTGTCTGAGTCTTCTATCAAAAGTTACAGCGATTTATATGAAGTTGTTCAAAAACGCTTTATTTCGCCAAGACAATGCGTTTCTCACTGTTACATGCATTTGAATGGGAAACTCGCCTGAAACAAAGTATAGGTTTTCATTATGTGAATAATTTTAAAATCTTAGCTCAAACGGCTGCAAAACCTGTTTGCCCAGCACGGGGATATTGAGTTCTATAAGATAAAGCCATAAACATGTTTGTCTGAGTCTTCTATCAAAAGTTACAGCGATTTATATGAAGTTGTACGAAAACGCTTTATTTCGCCAAGACAGTGTGTTTCTCACTGTTACATGCATTTGAGTGGGAAACTCGCCTGAAACAAAGTATAGGTTTTCATTATGTGAATAATTTTAAAATCTTAGCTCAAACGGCTGCAAAACCTGTTTGCCCAGCACGGGGATATTGCGTTCTATAAGATAAAGCCATAAACATGTTTGTCTGAGTCTTCTATCAAAAGTTACAGCGATTTATATGAAGTTGTTCAAAAACGCTTTATTTCGCCAAGACAATGCGTTTCTCACTGTTACATGCATTTGAATGGGAAACTCGCCTGAAACAAAGTATAGGTTTTCATTATGTGAATAATTTTAAAATCTTAGCTCAAACGGCTGCAAAACCTGTTTGCCCAGCACGGGGATATTGAGTTCTATAAGATAAAGCCATAAACATGTTTGTCTGAGTCTTCTATCAAAAGTTACAGCGATTTATATGAAGTTGTACGAAAACGCTTTATTTCGCCAAGACAGTGTGTTTCTCACTGTTACATGCATTTGAGTGGGAAACTCGCCTGAAACAAAGTATAGGTTTTCATTATGTGAATAATTTTAAAATCTTAGCTCAAACGGCTGCAAAACCTGTTTGCCCAGCACGGGGATATTGAGTTCTATAAGATAAAGCCATAAACATGTTTGTCTGAGTCTTCTATCAAAAGTTACAGCGATTTATATGAAGTTGTACGAAAACGCTTTATTTCGCCAAGACAGTGTGTTTCTCACTGTTACATGCATTTGAGTGGGAAACTCGCCTGAAACAAAGTATAGGTTTTCATTATGTGAATAATTTTAAAATCTTAGCTCAAACGGCTGCAAAACCTGTTTGCCCAGCACAGGGATATTGAGTTCTATAAGATAAAGCCATAAACATGTTTGTCTGAGTCTTCTATCAAAAGTTACAGCGATTTATATGAAGTTGTACGAAAACGCTTTATTTCGCCAAGACAGTGTGTTTCTCACTGTTACATGCATTTGAGTGGGAAACTCGCCTGAAACAAAGTATAGGTTTTCATTATGTGAATAATTTTAAAATCTTAGCTCAAACGGCTGCAAAACCTGTTTGCAGCACGGGGATATTGAGTTCTATAAGATAAAGCCATAAACATGTGTGTCTGAGTCTTCCATCAAAAGTTACAGCGATTTATATGAAGTTGTTCAAAAACGCTTTATTTCGCCAAGACAATGCGTTTCTCACTGTTACATGCATTTGAATGGGAAACTCGCCTGAAACAAAGTATAGGTTTTCATTATGTGAATAATTTTAAAATCTTAGCTCAAACGGCTGCAAAACCTGTTTGCCCAGCACGGGGATATTGAGTTCTATAAGATAAAGCCATAAACATGTTTGTCTGAGTCTTCTATCAAAAGTTACAGCGATTTATATGAAGTGGTTGAAAAACGCTTTCTTTCGCCAAGACAGTGTGTTTCTCACTGTTACATGCATTTGAATGGGAAACTCGCCTGAAACAAAGTATAGGTTTTCATTATGTGAATAATTTTAAAATCTTAGCTCAAACGGCTGCAAAACCTGTTTGCCCAGCACGGGGACATTGAGTTCTATAAGATAAAGCCATAAACATGTGTGTCTGAGTCTTCCATCAAAAGTTTCAGCGATTTATATGAAGTTGTTCAAAAACGCTTTATTTCGCCAAGACAATGCGTTTCTCACTGTTACATGCATTTGAATGGGAAACTTGCCTGAAACAAAGTATAGGTTTTCATTATGTGAATAATTTTAAAATCTTAGCTCAAACGGCTGCAAAACCTGTTTGCCCAGCACGGGGATATTGAGTTCTATAAGATAAAGCCATAAACATGTTTGTCTGAGTCTTCTATCAAAAGTTACAGCGATTTATATGAAGTTGTTCAAAAACGCTTTATTTCGCCAAGACAATGCGTTTCTCACTGTTACATGCATTTGAATGGGAAACTCGCCTGAAACAAAGTATAGGTTTTCATTATGTGAATAATTTTAAAATCTTAGCTCAAACGGCTGCAAAACCTGTTTGCCCAGCACGGGGATATTGAGTTCTATAAGATAAAGCCATAAACATGTGTGTCTGAGTCTTCCATCAAAAGTTACAGCGATTTATATGAAGTTGTTCAAAAACGCTTTATTTCGCCAAGACAATGCGTTTCTCACTGTTACATGCATTTGAATGGGAAACTCGCCTGAAACAAAGTATAGGTTTTCATTATGTGAATAATTTTAAAATCTTAGCTCAAACGGCTGCAAAACCTGTTTGCCCAGCACGGGGATATTGAGTTCTATAAGATAAAACCATAAACATGTTTGTCTGAGTCTTCTATCAAAAGTTACAGCGATTTATATGAAGTTGTACGAAAACGCTTTATTTCGCCAAGACAGTGTGTTTCTCACTGTTACATGCATTTGAGTGGGAAACTCGCCTGAAACAAAGTATAGGTTTTCATTATGTGAATAATTTTAAAATCTTAGCTCAAACGGCTGCAAAACCTGTTTGCCCAGCACGGGGATATTGAGTTCTATAAGATAAAGCCATAAACATGTTTGTCTGAGTCTTCTATCAAAAGTTACAGCGATTTATATGAAGTTGTACGAAAACGCTTTATTTCGCCAAGACAGTGTGTTTCTCACTGTTACATGCATTTGAGTGGGAAACTCGCCTGAAACAAAGTATAGCTTTTCATTATGTGAATAATTTTAAAATCTTAGCTCAAACGGCTGCAAAACCTGTTTGCCCAGCACGGGGATATTGAGTTCTATAAGATAAAGCCATAAACATGTGTGTCTGAGTCTTCCATCAAAAGTTACAGCAATTTATATGAAGTTGTTCAAAAACGCTTTATTTCGCCAAGACAATGCGTTTCTCACTGTTACATGCATTTGAATGGGAAACTCGCCTGAAACAAAGTATAGGTTTTCATTATGTGAATAATTTTAAAATCTTAGCTCAAACGGCTGCAAAACCTGTTTGCCCAGCACGGGGATATTGAGTTCTATAAGATAAAGCCATAAACATGTTTGTCTGAGTCTTCTATCAAAAGTTACAGCGATTTATATGAAGTGGTTGAAAAACGCTTTCTTTCGCCAAGACAGTGTGTTTCTCACTGTTACATGCATTTGAATGGGAAACTCGCCTGAAACAAAGTATAGGTTTTCATTATGTGAATAATTTTAAAATCTTAGCTCAAACGGCTGCAAAACCTGTTTGCCCAGCACGGGGACATTGAGTTCTATAAGATAAAGCCATAAACATGTGTGTCTGAGTCTTCCATCAAAAGTTTCAGCGATTTATATGAAGTTGTTCAAAAACGCTTTATTTCGCCAAGACAATGCGTTTCTCACTGTTACATGCATTTGAATGGGAAACTTGCCTGAAACAAAGTATAGGTTTTCATTATGTGAATAATTTTAAAATCTTAGCTCAAACGGCTGCAAAACCTGTTTGCCCAGCACGGGGATATTGAGTTCTATAAGATAAAGCCATAAACATGTTTGTCTGAGTCTTCTATCAAAAGTTACAGCGATTTATATGAAGTTGTACGAAAACGCTTTATTTCGCCAAGACAGTGTGTTTCTCACTGTTACATGCATTTGAGTGGGAAACTCGCCTGAAACAAAGTATAGGTTTTCATTATGTGAATAATTTTAAAATCTTAGCTCAAACGGCTGCAAAACCTGTTTGCCCAGCACAGGGATATTGAGTTCTATAAGATAAAGCCATAAACATGTTTGTCTGAGTCTTCTATCAAAAGTTACAGCGATTTATATGAAGTTGTACGAAAACGCTTTATTTCGCCAAGACAGTGTGTTTCTCACTGTTACATGCATTTGAGTGGGAAACTCGCCTGAAACAAAGTATAGGTTTTCATTATGTGAATAATTTTAAAATCTTAGCTCAAACGGCTGCAAAACCTGTTTGCCCAGCACGGGGATATTGAGTTCTATAAGATAAAGCCATAAACATGTTTGTCTGAGTCTTCTATCAAAAGTTACAGCGATTTATATGAAGTTGTACGAAAACGCTTTATTTCGCCAAGACAGTGTGTTTCTCACTGTTACATGCATTTGAGTGGGAAACTCGCCTGAAACAAAGTATAGGTTTTCATTATGTGAATAATTTTAAAATCTTAGCTCAAACGGCTGCAAAACCTGTTTGCCCAGCACGGGGATATTGAGTTCTATAAGATAAAGCCATAAACATGTTTGTCTGAGTCTTCTATCAAAAGTTACAGCGATTTATATGAAGTTGTTCAAAAACGCTTTATTTCGCCAAGACAATGCGTTTCTCACTGTTACATGCATTTGAATGGGAAACTCGCCTGAAACAAAGTATAGGTTTTCATTATGTGAATAATTTTAAAATCTTAGCTCAAACGGCTGCAAAACCTGTTTGCCCAGCACGGGGATATTGAGTTCTATAAGATAAAGTCATAAACATGTTTGTCTGAGTCTTCTATCAAAAGTTACAGCGATTTATATGAAGTGGTTGAAAAACGCTTTATTTCGCCAAGACAGTGTGTTTCTCACTGTTACATGCATTTGAATGGGAAACTCGCCCGAGACAAAGTATAGCTTTTCATTATGTGAATAATTTTAAAATCTTAGCTCAAACGGCTGCAAAACCTGTTTGCAGCACGGGGATATTGAGTTCTATAAGATAAAGCCATAAACATGTGTGTCTGAGTCTTCCATCAAAAGTTACAGCGATTTATATGAAGTTGTTCAAAAACGCTTTATTTCGCCAAGACAATGCGTTTCTCACTGTTACATGCATTTGAATGGGAAACTCGCCTGAAACAAAGTATAGGTTTTCATTATGTGAATAATTTTAAAATCTTAGCTCAAACGGCTGCAAAACCTGTTTGCCCAGCACGGGGATATTGAGTTCTATAAGATAAAGCCATAAACATGTTTGTCTGAGTCTTCTATCAAAAGTTACAGCGATTTATATGAAGTGGTTGAAAAACGCTTTATTTCGCCAAGACAGTGTGTTTCTCACTGTTACATGCATTTGAGTGGGAAACTCGCCTGAAACAAAGTATAGGTTTTCATTATGTGAATAATTTTAAAATCTTAGCTCAAACGGCTGCAAAACCTGTTTGCCCAGCACGGGGACATTGAGTTCTATAAGATAAAGCCATAAACATGTGTGTCTGAGTCTTCCATCAAAAGTTTCAGCGATTTATATGAAGTTGTTCAAAAACGCTTTATTTCGCCAAGACAATGCGTTTCTCACTGTTACATGCATTTGAATGGGAAACTCGCCTGAAACAAAGTATAGGTTTTCATTATGTGAATAATTTTAAAATCTTAGCTCAAACGGCTGCAAAACCTGTTTGCCCAGCACGGGGATATTGCGTTCTATAAGATAAAGCCATAAACATGTTTGTCTGAGTCTTCTATCAAAAGTTACAGCGATTTATATGAAGTTGTTCAAAAACGCTTTATTTCGCCAAGACAATGCGTTTCTCACTGTTACATGCATTTGAATGGGAAACTCGCCTGAAACAAAGTATAGGTTTTCATTATGTGAATAATTTTAAAATCTTAGCTCAAACGGCTGCAAAACCTGTTTGCCCAGCACGGGGATATTGAGTTCTATAAGATAAAGCCATAAACATGTTTGTCTGAGTCTTCTATCAAAAGTTACAGCGATTTATATGAAGTTGTACGAAAACGCTTTATTTCGCCAAGACAGTGTGTTTCTCACTGTTACATGCATTTGAGTGGGAAACTCGCCTGAAACAAAGTATAGGTTTTCATTATGTGAATAATTTTAAAATCTTAGCTCAAACGGCTGCAAAACCTGTTTGCCCAGCACGGGGATATTGAGTTCTATAAGATAAAGCCATAAACATGTTTGTCTGAGTCTTCTATCAAAAGTTACAGCGATTTATATGAAGTTGTACGAAAACGCTTTATTTCGCCAAGACAGTGTGTTTCTCACTGTTACATGCATTTGAGTGGGAAACTCGCCTGAAACAAAGTATAGGTTTTCATTATGTGAATAATTTTAAAATCTTAGCTCAAACGGCTGCAAAACCTGTTTGCCCAGCACAGGGATATTGAGTTCTATAAGATAAAGCCATAAACATGTTTGTCTGAGTCTTCTATCAAAAGTTACAGCGATTTATATGAAGTTGTACGAAAACGCTTTATTTCGCCAAGACAGTGTGTTTCTCACTGTTACATGCATTTGAGTGGGAAACTCGCCTGAAACAAAGTATAGGTTTTCATTATGTGAATAATTTTAAAATCTTAGCTCAAACGGCTGCAAAACCTGTTTGCAGCACGGGGATATTGAGTTCTATAAGATAAAGCCATAAACATGTGTGTCTGAGTCTTCCATCAAAAGTTACAGCGATTTATATGAAGTTGTTCAAAAACGCTTTATTTCGCCAAGACAATGCGTTTCTCACTGTTACATGCATTTGAATGGGAAACTCGCCTGAAACAAAGTATAGGTTTTCATTATGTGAATAATTTTAAAATCTTAGCTCAAACGGCTGCAAAACCTGTTTGCCCAGCACGGGGACATTGAGTTCTATAAGATAAAGCCATAAACATGTGTGTCTGAGTCTTCCATCAAAAGTTTCAGCGATTTATATGAAGTTGTTCAAAAACGCTTTATTTCGCCAAGACAATGCGTTTCTCACTGTTACATGCATTTGAATGGGAAACTTGCCTGAAACAAAGTATAGGTTTTCATTATGTGAATAATTTTAAAATCTTAGCTCAAACGGCTGCAAAACCTGTTTGCCCAGCACGGGGATATTGAGTTCTATAAGATAAAGCCATAAACATGTTTGTCTGAGTCTTCTATCAAAAGTTACAGCGATTTATATGAAGTTGTTCAAAAACGCTTTATTTCGCCAAGACAATGCGTTTCTCACTGTTACATGCATTTGAATGGGAAACTCGCCTGAAACAAAGTATAGGTTTTCATTATGTGAATAATTTTAAAATCTTAGCTCAAACGGCTGCAAAACCTGTTTGCCCAGCACGGGGATATTGAGTTCTATAAGATAAAGCCATAAACATGTGTGTCTGAGTCTTCCATCAAAAGTTACAGCGATTTATATGAAGTTGTTCAAAAACGCTTTATTTCGCCAAGACAATGCGTTTCTCACTGTTACATGCATTTGAATGGGAAACTCGCCTGAAACAAAGTATAGCTTTTCATTATGTGAATAATTTTAAAATCTTAGCTCAAACGGCTGCAAAACCTGTTTGCAGTACGGGGATATTGAGTTCTATAAGATAAAGCCATAAACATGTGTGTCTGAGTCTTCCATCAAAAGTTACAGCGATTTATATGAAGTTGTTCAAAAACGCTTTATTTCGCCAAGACAATGCGTTTCTCACTGTTACATGCATTTGAATGGGAAACTCGCCTGAAACAAAGTATAGGTTTTCATTATGTGAATAATTTTAAAATCTTAGCTCAAACGGCTGCAAAACCTGTTTGCCCAGCACGGGGATATTGAGTTCTATAAGATAAAGCCATAAACATGTGTGTCTGAGTCTTCCATCAAAAGTTACAGCGATTTATATGAAGTTGTTCAAAAACGCTTTATTTCGCCAAGACAATGCGTTTCTCACTGTTACATGCATTTGAATGGGAAACTCGCCTGAAACAAAGTATAGGTTTTCATTATGTGAATAATTTTAAAATCTTAGCTCAAACGGCTGCAAAACCTGTTTGCCCAGCACGGGGACATTGAGTTCTATAAGATAAAGCCATAAACATGTGTGTCTGAGTCTTCCATCAAAAGTTTCAGCGATTTATATGAAGTTGTTCAAAAACGCTTTATTTCGCCAAGACAATGCGTTTCTCACTGTTACATGCATTTGAATGGGAAACTTGCCTGAAACAAAGTATAGGTTTTCATTATGTGAATAATTTTAAAATCTTAGCTCAAACGGCTGCAAAACCTGTTTGCCCAGCACGGGGATATTGAGTTCTATAAGATAAAGCCATAAACATGTTTGTCTGAGTCTTCTATCAAAAGTTACAGCAATTTATATGAAGTTGTTCAAAAACGCTTTATTTCGCCAAGACAATGCGTTTCTCACTGTTACATGCATTTGAATGGGAAACTCGCCTGAAACAAAGTATAGGTTTTCATTATGTGAATAATTTTAAAATCTTAGCTCAAACGGCTGCAAAACCTGTTTGCCCAGCACGGGGATATTGAGTTCTATAAGATAAAGCCATAAACATGTTTGTCTGAGTCTTCTATCAAAAGTTACAGCGATTTATATGAAGTTGTACGAAAACGCTTTATTTCGCCAAGACAGTGTGTTTCTCACTGTTACATGCATTTGAGTGGGAAACTCGCCTGAAACAAAGTATAGGTTTTCATTATGTGAATAATTTTAAAATCTTAGCTCAAACGGCTGCAAAACCTGTTTGCCCAGCACGGGGATATTGAGTTCTATAAGATAAAGCCATAAACATGTTTGTCTGAGTCTTCTATCAAAAGTTACAGCGATTTATATGAAGTTGTTCAAAAACGCTTTATTTCGCCAAGACAATGCGTTTCTCACTGTTACATGCATTTGAATGGGAAACTCGCCTGAAACAAAGTATAGGTTTTCATTATGTGAATAATTTTAAAATCTTAGCTCAAACGGCTGCAAAACCTGTTTGCCCAGCACGGGGATATTGAGTTCTATAAGATAAAGTCATAAACATGTTTGTCTGAGTCTTCTATCAAAAGTTACAGCGATTTATATGAAGTGGTTGAAAAACGCTTTATTTCGCCAAGACAGTGTGTTTCTCACTGTTACATGCATTTGAATGGGAAACTCGCCCGAGACAAAGTATAGCTTTTCATTATGTGAATAATTTTAAAATCTTAGCTCAAACGGCTGCAAAACCTGTTTGCAGTACGGGGATATTGAGTTCTATAAGATAAAGCCATAAACATGTGTGTCTGAGTCTTCTATCAAAAGTTACAGCGATTTATATGAAGTTGTTCAAAAACGCTTTATTTCGCCAAGACAATGCGTTTCTCACTGTTACATGCATTTGAATGGGAAACTCGCCTGAAACAAAGTATAGGTTTTCATTATGTGAATAATTTTAAAATCTTAGCTCAAACGGCTGCAAAACCTGTTTGCCCAGCACGGGGATATTGAGTTCTATAAGATAAAGCCATAAACATGTTTGTCTGAGTCTTCTATCAAAAGTTACAGCGATTTATATGAAGTGGTTGAAAAACGCTTTATTTCGCCAAGACAGTGTGTTTCTCACTGTTACATGCATTTGAGTGGGAAACTCGCCTGAAACAAAGTATAGGTTTTCATTATGTGAATAATTTTAAAATCTTAGCTCAAACGGCTGCAAAACCTGTTTGCCCAGCACGGGGACATTGAGTTCTATAAGATAAAGCCATAAACATGTGTGTCTGAGTCTTCCATCAAAAGTTTCAGCGATTTATATGAAGTTGTTCAAAAACGCTTTATTTCGCCAAGACAATGCGTTTCTCACTGTTACATGCATTTGAATGGGAAACTCGCCTGAAACAAAGTATAGGTTTTCATTATGTGAATAATTTTAAAATCTTAGCTCAAACGGCTGCAAAACCTGTTTGCCCAGCACGGGGATATTGAGTTCTATAAGATAAAGCCATAAACATGTTTGTCTGAGTCTTCTATCAAAAGTTACAGCGATTTATATGAAGTTGTACGAAAACGCTTTATTTCGCCAAGACAGTGTGTTTCTCACTGTTACATGCATTTGAGTGGGAAACTCGCCTGAAACAAAGTATAGGTTTTCATTATGTGAATAATTTTAAAATCTTAGCTCAAACGGCTGCAAAACCTGTTTGCCCAGCACGGGGATATTGAGTTCTATAAGATAAAGCCATAAACATGTTTGTCTGAGTCTTCTATCAAAAGTTACAGCGATTTATATGAAGTTGTACGAAAACGCTTTATTTCGCCAAGACAGTGTGTTTCTCACTGTTACATGCATTTGAGTGGGAAACTCGCCTGAAACAAAGTATAGGTTTTCATTATGTGAATAATTTTAAAATCTTAGCTCAAACGGCTGCAAAACCTGTTTGCCCAGCACAGGGATATTGAGTTCTATAAGATAAAGCCATAAACATGTTTGTCTGAGTCTTCTATCAAAAGTTACAGCGATTTATATGAAGTTGTACGAAAACGCTTTATTTCGCCAAGACAGTGTGTTTCTCACTGTTACATGCATTTGAGTGGGAAACTCGCCTGAAACAAAGTATAGGTTTTCATTATGTGAATAATTTTAAAATCTTAGCTCAAACGGCTGCAAAACCTGTTTGCAGCACGGGGATATTGAGTTCTATAAGATAAAGCCATAAACATGTGTGTCTGAGTCTTCCATCAAAAGTTACAGCGATTTATATGAAGTTGTTCAAAAACGCTTTATTTCGCCAAGACAATGCGTTTCTCACTGTTACATGCATTTGAATGGGAAACTCGCCTGAAACAAAGTATAGGTTTTCATTATGTGAATAATTTTAAAATCTTAGCTCAAACGGCTGCAAAACCTGTTTGCCCAGCACGGGGATATTGAGTTCTATAAGATAAAGCCATAAACATGTTTGTCTGAGTCTTCTATCAAAAGTTACAGCGATTTATATGAAGTGGTTGAAAAACGCTTTCTTTCGCCAAGACAGTGTGTTTCTCACTGTTACATGCATTTGAATGGGAAACTCGCCTGAAACAAAGTATAGGTTTTCATTATGTGAATAATTTTAAAATCTTAGCTCAAATGGCTGCAAAACCTGTTTGCCCAGCACGGGGACATTGAGTTCTATAAGATAAAGCCATAAACATGTGTGTCTGAGTCTTCCATCAAAAGTTTCAGCGATTTATATGAAGTTGTTCAAAAACGCTTTATTTCGCCAAGACAATGCGTTTCTCACTGTTACATGCATTTGAATGGGAAACTTGCCTGAAACAAAGTATAGGTTTTCATTATGTGAATAATTTTAAAATCTTAGCTCAAACGGCTGCAAAACCTGTTTGCCCAGCACGGGGATATTGAGTTCTATAAGATAAAGCCATAAACATGTTTGTCTGAGTCTTCTATCAAAAGTTACAGCGATTTATATGAAGTTGTTCAAAAACGCTTTATTTCGCCAAGACAATGCGTTTCTCACTGTTACATGCATTTGAATGGGAAACTCGCCTGAAACAAAGTATAGGTTTTC
This sequence comes from Copadichromis virginalis, assembly GCF_057382275.1. Lineage (NCBI taxonomy): Eukaryota > Metazoa > Chordata > Actinopteri > Cichliformes > Cichlidae > Copadichromis > Copadichromis virginalis. Next base: position 11,464,313 of record NC_140629.1, read on the forward strand.
ATTATGTGAATAATTTTAAAATCTTAGCTCAAACGGCTGCAAAACCTGTTTGCCCAGCACGGGGATATTGAGTTCTATAAGATAAAGCCATAAACATGTTTGTCTGAGTCTTCTATCAAAAGTTACAGCGATTTATATGAAGTGGTTGAAAAACGCTTTCTTTCGCCAAGACAGTGTGTTTCTCACTGTTACATGCATTTGAATGGGAAACTCGCCCGAGACAAAGTATAGGTTTTCATTATGTGAATAATTTTAAAATCTTAGCTCAAACGGCTGCAAAACCTGTTTGCCCAGCACGGGGATATTGAGTTCTATAAGATAAAGCCATAAACATGTTTGTCTGAGTCTTCTATCAAAAGTTACAGCGATTTATATGAAGTTGTACGAAAACGCTTTATTTCGCCAAGACAGTGTGTTTCTCACTGTTACATGCATTTGAGTGGGAAACTCGCCTGAAACAAAGTATAGGTTTTCATTATGTGAATAATTTTAAAATCTTAGCTCAAACGGCTGCAAAACCTGTTTGCCCAGCACAGGGATATTGAGTTCTATAAGATAAAGCCATAAACATGTTTGTCTGAGTCTTCTATCAAAAGTTACAGCGATTTATATGAAGTTGTACGAAAACGCTTTATTTCGCCAAGACAGTGTGTTTCTCACTGTTACATGCATTTGAGTGGGAAACTCGCCTGAAACAAAGTATAGGTTTTCATTATGTGAATAATTTTAAAATCTTAGCTCAAACGGCTGCAAAACCTGTTTGCAGCACGGGGATATTGAGTTCTATAAGATAAAGCCATAAACATGTGTGTCTGAGTCTTCCATCAAAAGTTACAGCGATTTATATGAAGTTGTTCAAAAACGCTTTATTTCGCCAAGACAATGCGTTTCTCACTGTTACATGCATTTGAATGGGAAACTCGCCTGAAACAAAGTATAGGTTTTCATTATGTGAATAATTTTAAAATCTTAGCTCAAACGGCTGCAAAACCTGTTTGCCCAGCACGGGGATATTGAGTTCTATAAGATAAAGCCATAAACATGTTTGTCTGAGTCTTCTATCAAAAGTTACAGCGATTTATATGAAGTGGTTGAAAAACGCTTTCTTTCGCCAAGACAGTGTGTTTCTCACTGTTACATGCATTTGAATGGGAAACTCGCCTGAAACAAAGTATAGGTTTTCATTATGTGAATAATTTTAAAATCTTAGCTCAAACGGCTGCAAAACCTGTTTGCCCAGCACGGGGACATTGAGTTCTATAAGATAAAGCCATAAACATGTGTGTCTGAGTCTTCCATCAAAAGTTTCAGCGATTTATATGAAGTTGTTCAAAAACGCTTTATTTCGCCAAGACAATGCGTTTCTCACTGTTACATGCATTTGAATGGGAAACTTGCCTGAAACAAAGTATAGGTTTTCATTATGTGAATAATTTTAAAATCTTAGCTCAAACGGCTGCAAAACCTGTTTGCCCAGCACGGGGATATTGAGTTCTATAAGATAAAGCCATAAACATGTTTGTCTGAGTCTTCTATCAAAAGTTACAGCGATTTATATGAAGTTGTTCAAAAACGCTTTATTTCGCCAAGACAATGCGTTTCTCACTGTTACATGCATTTGAATGGGAAACTCGCCTGAAACAAAGTATAGGTTTTCATTATGTGAATAATTTTAAAATCTTAGCTCAAACGGCTGCAAAACCTGTTTGCCCAGCACGGGGATATTGAGTTCTATAAGATAAAGCCATAAACATGTGTGTCTGAGTCTTCCATCAAAAGTTACAGCGATTTATATGAAGTTGTTCAAAAACGCTTTATTTCGCCAAGACAATGCGTTTCTCACTGTTACATGCATTTGAATGGGAAACTCGCCTGAAACAAAGTATAGGTTTTCATTATGTGAATAATTTTAAAATCTTAGCTCAAACGGCTGCAAAACCTGTTTGCCCAGCACGGGGATATTGAGTTCTATAAGATAAAACCATAAACATGTTTGTCTGAGTCTTCTATCAAAAGTTACAGCGATTTATATGAAGTTGTACGAAAACGCTTTATTTCGCCAAGACAGTGTGTTTCTCACTGTTACATGCATTTGAGTGGGAAACTCGCCTGAAACAAAGTATAGGTTTTCATTATGTGAATAATTTTAAAATCTTAGCTCAAACGGCTGCAAAACCTGTTTGCCCAGCACGGGGATATTGAGTTCTATAAGATAAAGCCATAAACATGTTTGTCTGAGTCTTCTATCAAAAGTTACAGCGATTTATATGAAGTTGTACGAAAACGCTTTATTTCGCCAAGACAGTGTGTTTCTCACTGTTACATGCATTTGAGTGGGAAACTCGCCTGAAACAAAGTATAGGTTTTCATTATGTGAATAATTTTAAAATCTTAGCTCAAACGGCTGCAAAACCTGTTTGCCCAGCACAGGGATATTGAGTTCTATAAGATAAAGCCATAAACATGTTTGTCTGAGTCTTCTATCAAAAGTTACAGCGATTTATATGAAGTTGTACGAAAACGCTTTATTTCGCCAAGACAGTGTGTTTCTCACTGTTACATGCATTTGAGTGGGAAACTCGCCTGAAACAAAGTATAGGTTTTCATTATGTGAATAATTTTAAAATCTTAGCTCAAACGGCTGCAAAACCTGTTTGCAGCACGGGGATATTGAGTTCTATAAGATAAAGCCATAAACATGTGTGTCTGAGTCTTCCATCAAAAGTTACAGCGATTTATATGAAGTTGTTCAAAAACGCTTTATTTCGCCAAGACAATGCGTTTCTCACTGTTACATGCATTTGAATGGGAAACTCGCCTGAAACAAAGTATAGGTTTTCATTATGTGAATAATTTTAAAATCTTAGCTCAAACGGCTGCAAAACCTGTTTGCCCAGCACGGGGATATTGAGTTCTATAAGATAAAGCCATAAACATGTTTGTCTGAGTCTTCTATCAAAAGTTACAGCGATTTATATGAAGTGGTTGAAAAACGCTTTCTTTCGCCAAGACAGTGTGTTTCTCACTGTTACATGCATTTGAATGGGAAACTCGCCTGAAACAAAGTATAGGTTTTCATTATGTGAATAATTTTAAAATCTTAGCTCAAACGGCTGCAAAACCTGTTTGCCCAGCACGGGGACATTGAGTTCTATAAGATAAAGCCATAAACATGTGTGTCTGAGTCTTCCATCAAAAGTTTCAGCGATTTATATGAAGTTGTTCAAAAACGCTTTATTTCGCCAAGACAATGCGTTTCTCACTGTTACATGCATTTGAATGGGAAACTTGCCTGAAACAAAGTATAGGTTTTCATTATGTGAATAATTTTAAAATCTTAGCTCAAACGGCTGCAAAACCTGTTTGCCCAGCACGGGGATATTGAGTTCTATAAGATAAAGCCATAAACATGTTTGTCTGAGTCTTCTATCAAAAGTTACAGCGATTTATATGAAGTTGTTCAAAAACGCTTTATTTCGCCAAGACAATGCGTTTCTCACTGTTACATGCATTTGAATGGGAAACTCGCCTGAAACAAAGTATAGGTTTTCATTATGTGAATAATTTTAAAATCTTAGCTCAAACGGCTGCAAAACCTGTTTGCCCAGCACGGGGATATTGAGTTCTATAAGATAAAGCCATAAACATGTTTGTCTGAGTCTTCTATCAAAAGTTACAGCGATTTATATGAAGTGGTTGAAAAACGCTTTCTTTCGCCAAGACAGTGTGTTTCTCACTGTTACATGCATTTGAATGGGAAACTCGCCCGAGACAAAGTATAGCTTTTCATTATGTGAATAATTTTAAAATCTTAGCTCAAACGGCTGCAAAACCTGTTTGCCCAGCACAGGGATATTGAGTTCTATAAGATAAAGCCATAAACATGTTTGTCTGAGTCTTCTATCAAAAGTTACAGCGATTTATATGAAGTTGTACGAAAACGCTTTATTTCGCCAAGACAGTGTGTTTCTCACTGTTACATGCATTTGAGTGGGAAACTCGCCTGAAACAAAGTATAGGTTTTCATTATGTGAATAATTTTAAAATCTTAGCTCAAACGGCTGCAAAACCTGTTTGCAGCACGGGGATATTGAGTTCTATAAGATAAAGCCATAAACATGTGTGTCTGAGTCTTCCATCAAAAGTTACAGCGATTTATATGAAGTTGTTCAAAAACGCTTTATTTCGCCAAGACAATGCGTTTCTCACTGTTACATGCATTTGAATGGGAAACTCGCCTGAAACAAAGTATAGGTTTTCATTATGTGAATAATTTTAAAATCTTAGCTCAAACGGCTGCAAAACCTGTTTGCCCAGCACGGGGATATTGAGTTCTATAAGATAAAGCCATAAACATGTTTGTCTGAGTCTTCTATCAAAAGTTACAGCGATTTATATGAAGTGGTTGAAAAACGCTTTCTTTCGCCAAGACAGTGTGTTTCTCACTGTTACATGCATTTGAATGGGAAACTCGCCTGAAACAAAGTATAGGTTTTCATTATGTGAATAATTTTAAAATCTTAGCTCAAACGGCTGCAAAACCTGTTTGCCCAGCACGGGGACATTGAGTTCTATAAGATAAAGCCATAAACATGTGTGTCTGAGTCTTCCATCAAAAGTTTCAGCGATTTATATGAAGTTGTTCAAAAACGCTTTATTTCGCCAAGACAATGCGTTTCTCACTGTTACATGCATTTGAATGGGAAACTTGCCTGAAACAAAGTATAGGTTTTCATTATGTGAATAATTTTAAAATCTTAGCTCAAACGGCTGCAAAACCTGTTTGCCCAGCACGGGGATATTGAGTTCTATAAGATAAAGCCATAAACATGTTTGTCTGAGTCTTCTATCAAAAGTTACAGCGATTTATATGAAGTTGTTCAAAAACGCTTTATTTCGCCAAGACAATGCGTTTCTCACTGTTACATGCATTTGAATGGGAAACTCGCCTGAAACAAAGTATAGGTTTTCATTATGTGAATAATTTTAAAATCTTAGCTCAAACGGCTGCAAAACCTGTTTGCCCAGCACGGGGATATTGAGTTCTATAAGATAAAGCCATAAACATGTTTGTCTGAGTCTTCTATCAAAAGTTACAGCGATTTATATGAAGTGGTTGAAAAACGCTTTCTTTCGCCAAGACAGTGTGTTTCTCACTGTTACATGCATTTGAATGGGAAACTCGCCCGAGACAAAGTATAGCTTTTCATTATGTGAATAATTTTAAAATCTTAGCTCAAACGGCTGCAAAACCTGTTTGCAGCACAGGGATATTGAGTTCTATAAGATAAAGCCATAAACATGTGTGTCTGAGTCTTCCATCAAAAGTTACAGCGATTTATATGAAGTTGTTCAAAAACGCTTTATTTCGCCAAGACAATGCGTTTCTCACTGTTACATGCATTTGAATGGGAAACTTGCCTGAAACAAAGTATAGGTTTTCATTATGTGAATAATTTTAAAATCTTAGCTCAAACGGCTGCAAAACCTGTTTGCCCAGCACGGGGATATTGAGTTCTATAAGATAAAGCCATAAACATGTTTGTCTGAGTCTTCTATCAAAAGTTACAGCGATTTATATGAAGTGGTTGAAAAACGCTTTATTTCGCCAAGACAGTGTGTTTCTCACTGTTACATGCATTTGAATGGGAAACTCGCCCGAGACAAAGTATAGCTTTTCATTATGTGAATAATTTTAAAATCTTAGCTCAAACGGCTGCAAAACCTGTTTGCCCAGCACGGGGATATTGAGTTCTATAAGATAAAGCCATAAACATGTTTGTCTGAGTCTTCCATCAAAAGTTTCAGCGATTTATATGAAGTTGTACGAAAACGCTTTATTTCGCCAAGACAATGCGTTTCTCACTGTTACATGCATTTGAATGGGAAACTCGCCCGAGACAAAGTATAGGTTTTCATTATGTGAATAATTTTAAAATCTTAGCTCAAACGGCTGCAAAACCTGTTTGCCCAGCACGGGGATATTGAGTTCTATAAGATAAAGCCATAAACATGTGTGTCTGAGTCTTCCATCAAAAGTTACAGCGATTTATATGAAGTTGTTCAAAAACGCTTTATTTCGCCAAGACAATGCGTTTCTCACTGTTACATGCATTTGAATGGGAAACTCGCCTGAAACAAAGTATAGCTTTTCATTATGTGAATAATTTTAAAATCTTAGCTCAAACGGCTGCAAAACCTGTTTGCAGTACGGGGATATTGAGTTCTATAAGATAAAGCCATAAACATGTGTGTCTGAGTCTTCCATCAAAAGTTACAGCGATTTATATGAAGTTGTTCAAAAACGCTTTATTTCGCCAAGACAATGCGTTTCTCACTGTTACATGCATTTGAATGGGAAACTCGCCTGAAACAAAGTATAGGTTTTCATTATGTGAATAATTTTAAAATCTTAGCTCAAACGGCTGCAAAACCTGTTTGCCCAGCACGGGGATATTGAGTTCTATAAGATAAAGCCATAAACATGTTTGTCTGAGTCTTCTATCAAAAGTTACAGCGATTTATATGAAGTTGTACGAAAACGCTTTATTTCGCCAAGACAGTGTGTTTCTCACTGTTACATGCATTTGAGTGGGAAACTCGCCTGAAACAAAGTATAGCTTTTCATTATGTGAATAATTTTAAAATCTTAGCTCAAACGGCTGCAAAACCTGTTTGCCCAGCACGGGGATATTGAGTTCTATAAGATAAAGCCATAAACATGTGTGTCTGAGTCTTCCATCAAAAGTTACAGCGATTTATATGAAGTTGTTCAAAAACGCTTTATTTCGCCAAGACAATGCGTTTCTCACTGTTACATGCATTTGAATGGGAAACTCGCCTGAAACAAAGTATAGGTTTTCATTATGTGAATAATTTTAAAATCTTAGCTCAAACGGCTGCAAAACCTGTTTGCCCAGCACGGGGACATTGAGTTCTATAAGATAAAGCCATAAACATGTGTGTCTGAGTCTTCCATCAAAAGTTTCAGCGATTTATATGAAGTTGTTCAAAAACGCTTTATTTCGCCAAGACAATGCGTTTCTCACTGTTACATGCATTTGAATGGGAAACTTGCCTGAAACAAAGTATAGGTTTTCATTATGTGAATAATTTTAAAATCTTAGCTCAAACGGCTGCAAAACCTGTTTGCCCAGCACGGGGACATTGAGTTCTATAAGATAAAGCCATAAACATGTGTGTCTGAGTCTTCTATCAAAAGTTACAGCGATTTATATGAAGTTGTACGAAAACGCTTTATTTCGCCAAGACAGTGTGTTTCTCACTGTTACATGCATTTGAGTGGGAAACTCGCCTGAAACAAAGTATAGGTTTTCATTATGTGAATAATTTTAAAATCTTAGCTCAAACGGCTGCAAAACCTGTTTGCAGCACGGGGATATTGAGTTCTATAAGATAAAGCCATAAACATGTGTGTCTGAGTCTTCCATCAAAAGTTACAGCGATTTATATGAAGTTGTTCAAAAACGCTTTATTTCGCCAAGACAATGCGTTTCTCACTGTTACATGCATTTGAATGGGAAACTCGCCTGAAACAAAGTATAGGTTTTCATTATGTGAATAATTTTAAAATCTTAGCTCAAACGGCTGCAAAACCTGTTTGCCCAGCACGGGGACATTGAGTTCTATAAGATAAAGCCATAAACATGTGTGTCTGAGTCTTCCATCAAAAGTTTCAGCGATTTATATGAAGTTGTTCAAAAACGCTTTATTTCGCCAAGACAATGCGTTTCTCACTGTTACATGCATTTGAATGGGAAACTTGCCTGAAACAAAGTATAGGTTTTCATTATGTGAATAATTTTAAAATCTTAGCTCAAACGGCTGCAAAACCTGTTTGCCCAGCACGGGGATATTGAGTTCTATAAGATAAAGCCATAAACATGTTTGTCTGAGTCTTCTATCAAAAGTTACAGCAATTTATATGAAGTTGTTCAAAAACGCTTTATTTCGCCAAGACAATGCGTTTCTCACTGTTACATGCATTTGAATGGGAAACTCGCCTGAAACAAAGTATAGGTTTTCATTATGTGAATAATTTTAAAATCTTAGCTCAAACGGCTGCAAAACCTGTTTGCCCAGCACGGGGATATTGAGTTCTATAAGATAAAGCCATAAACATGTTTGTCTGAGTCTTCTATCAAAAGTTACAGCGATTTATATGAAGTTGTACGAAAACGCTTTATTTCGCCAAGACAGTGTGTTTCTCACTGTTACATGCATTTGAGTGGGAAACTCGCCTGAAACAAAGTATAGGTTTTCATTATGTGAATAATTTTAAAATCTTAGCTCAAACGGCTGCAAAACCTGTTTGCCCAGCACGGGGATATTGAGTTCTATAAGATAAAGCCATAAACATGTTTGTCTGAGTCTTCTATCAAAAGTTACAGCGATTTATATGAAGTTGTTCAAAAACGCTTTATTTCGCCAAGACAATGCGTTTCTCACTGTTACATGCATTTGAATGGGAAACTCGCCTGAAACAAAGTATAGGTTTTCATTATGTGAATAATTTTAAAATCTTAGCTCAAACGGCTGCAAAACCTGTTTGCCCAGCACGGGGATATTGAGTTCTATAAGATAAAGTCATAAACATGTTTGTCTGAGTCTTCTATCAAAAGTTACAGCGATTTATATGAAGTGGTTGAAAAACGCTTTATTTCGCCAAGACAGTGTGTTTCTCACTGTTACATGCATTTGAATGGGAAACTCGCCCGAGACAAAGTATAGCTTTTCATTATGTGAATAATTTTAAAATCTTAGCTCAAACGGCTGCAAAACCTGTTTGCAGTACGGGGATATTGAGTTCTATAAGATAAAGCCATAAACATGTGTGTCTGAGTCTTCTATCAAAAGTTACAGCGATTTATATGAAGTTGTTCAAAAACGCTTTATTTCGCCAAGACAATGCGTTTCTCACTGTTACATGCATTTGAATGGGAAACTCGCCTGAAACAAAGTATAGGTTTTCATTATGTGAATAATTTTAAAATCTTAGCTCAAACGGCTGCAAAACCTGTTTGCCCAGCACGGGGATATTGAGTTCTATAAGATAAAGCCATAAACATGTTTGTCTGAGTCTTCTATCAAAAGTTACAGCGATTTATATGAAGTGGTTGAAAAACGCTTTATTTCGCCAAGACAGTGTGTTTCTCACTGTTACATGCATTTGAGTGGGAAACTCGCCTGAAACAAAGTATAGGTTTTCATTATGTGAATAATTTTAAAATCTTAGCTCAAACGGCTGCAAAACCTGTTTGCCCAGCACGGGGATATTGAGTTCTATAAGATAAAGCCATAAACATGTGTGTCTGAGTCTTCCATCAAAAGTTACAGCGATTTATATGAAGTTGTTCAAAAACGCTTTATTTCGCCAAGACAATGCGTTTCTCACTGTTACATGCATTTGAATGGGAAACTCGCCTGAAACAAAGTATAGCTTTTCATTATGTGAATAATTTTAAAATCTTAGCTCAAACGGCTGCAAAACCTGTTTGCAGTACGGGGATATTGAGTTCTATAAGATAAAGCCATAAACATGTGTGTCTGAGTCTTCCATCAAAAGTTACAGCGATTTATATGAAGTTGTTCAAAAACGCTTTATTTCGCCAAGACAATGCGTTTCTCACTGTTACATGCATTTGAATGGGAAACTCGCCTGAAACAAAGTATAGGTTTTCATTATGTGAATAATTTTAAAATCTTAGCTCAAACGGCTGCAAAACCTGTTTGCCCAGCACGGGGATATTGAGTTCTATAAGATAAAGCCATAAACATGTTTGTCTGAGTCTTCTATCAAAAGTTACAGCGATTTATATGAAGTTGTACGAAAACGCTTTATTTCGCCAAGACAGTGTGTTTCTCACTGTTACATGCATTTGAGTGGGAAACTCGCCTGAAACAAAGTATAGCTTTTCATTATGTGAATAATTTTAAAATCTTAGCTCAAACGGCTGCAAAACCTGTTTGCCCAGCACGGGGATATTGAGTTCTATAAGATAAAGCCATAAACATGTGTGTCTGAGTCTTCCATCAAAAGTTACAGCGATTTATATGAAGTTGTTCAAAAACGCTTTATTTCGCCAAGACAATGCGTTTCTCACTGTTACATGCATTTGAATGGGAAACTCGCCTGAAACAAAGTATAGGTTTTCATTATGTGAATAATTTTAAAATCTTAGCTCAAACGGCTGCAAAACCTGTTTGCCCAGCACGGGGACATTGAGTTCTATAAGATAAAGCCATAAACATGTGTGTCTGAGTCTTCCATCAAAAGTTTCAGCGATTTATATGAAGTTGTTCAAAAACGCTTTATTTCGCCAAGACAATGCGTTTCTCACTGTTACATGCATTTGAATGGGAAACTTGCCTGAAACAAAGTATAGGTTTTCATTATGTGAATAATTTTAAAATCTTAGCTCAAACGGCTGCAAAACCTGTTTGCCCAGCACGGGGACATTGAGTTCTATAAGATAAAGCCATAAACATGTGTGTCTGAGTCTTCTATCAAAAGTTACAGCGATTTATATGAAGTTGTACGAAAACGCTTTATTTCGCCAAGACAGTGTGTTTCTCACTGTTACATGCATTTGAGTGGGAAACTCGCCTGAAACAAAGTATAGGTTTTCATTATGTGAATAATTTTAAAATCTTAGCTCAAACGGCTGCAAAACCTGTTTGCAGCACGGGGATATTGAGTTCTATAAGATAAAGCCATAAACATGTGTGTCTGAGTCTTCCATCAAAAGTTACAGCGATTTATATGAAGTTGTTCAAAAACGCTTTATTTCGCCAAGACAATGCGTTTCTCACTGTTACATGCATTTGAATGGGAAACTCGCCTGAAACAAAGTATAGGTTTTCATTATGTGAATAATTTTAAAATCTTAGCTCAAACGGCTGCAAAACCTGTTTGCCCAGCACGGGGACATTGAGTTCTATAAGATAAAGCCATAAACATGTGTGTCTGAGTCTTCCATCAAAAGTTTCAGCGATTTATATGAAGTTGTTCAAAAACGCTTTATTTCGCCAAGACAATGCGTTTCTCACTGTTACATGCATTTGAATGGGAAACTTGCCTGAAACAAAGTATAGGTTTTCATTATGTGAATAATTTTAAAATCTTAGCTCAAACGGCTGCAAAACCTGTTTGCAGCACGGGGATATTGAGTTCTATAAGATAAAGCCATAAACATGTTTGTCTGAGTCTTCTATCAAAAGTTACAGCGATTTATATGAAGTTGTTCAAAAACGCTTTATTTCGCCAAGACAATGCGTTTCTCACTGTTACATGCATTTGAATGGGAAACTCGCCTGAAACAAAGTATAGGTTTTCATTATGTGAATAATTTTAAAATCTTAGCTCAAACGGCTGCAAAACCTGTTTGCCCAGCACGGGGATATTGAGTTCTATAAGATAAAGCCATAAACATGTGTGTCTGAGTCTTCCATCAAAAGTTACAGCGATTTATATGAAGTTGTTCAAAAACGCTTTATTTCGCCAAGACAATGCGTTTCTCACTGTTACATGCATTTGAATGGGAAACTCGCCTGAAACAAAGTATAGCTTTTCATTATGTGAATAATTTTAAAATCTTAGCTCAAACGGCTGCAAAACCTGTTTGCAGTACGGGGATATTGAGTTCTATAAGATAAAGCCATAAACATGTGTGTCTGAGTCTTCCATCAAAAGTTACAGCGATTTATATGAAGTTGTTCAAAAACGCTTTATTTCGCCAAGACAATGCGTTTCTCACTGTTACATGCATTTGAATGGGAAACTCGCCTGAAACAAAGTATAGGTTTTCATTATGTGAATAATTTTAAAATCTTAGCTCAAACGGCTGCAAAACCTGTTTGCCCAGCACGGGGATATTGAGTTCTATAAGATAAAGCCATAAACATGTTTGTCTGAGTCTTCTATCAAAAGTTACAGCGATTTATATGAAGTTGTACGAAAACGCTTTATTTCGCCAAGACAGTGTGTTTCTCACTGTTACATGCATTTGAGTGGGAAACTCGCCTGAAACAAAGTATAGCTTTTCATTATGTGAATAATTTTAAAATCTTAGCTCAAACGGCTGCAAAACCTGTTTGCCCAGCACGGGGATATTGAGTTCTATAAGATAAAGCCATAAACATGTGTGTCTGAGTCTTCCATCAAAAGTTACAGCGATTTATATGAAGTTGTTCAAAAACGCTTTATTTCGCCAAGACAATGCGTTTCTCACTGTTACATGCATTTGAATGGGAAACTCGCCTGAAACAAAGTATAGGTTTTCATTATGTGAATAATTTTAAAATCTTAGCTCAAACGGCTGCAAAACCTGTTTGCCCAGCACGGGGACATTGAGTTCTATAAGATAAAGCCATAAACATGTGTGTCTGAGTCTTCCATCAAAAGTTTCAGCGATTTATATGAAGTTGTTCAAAAACGCTTTATTTCGCCAAGACAATGCGTTTCTCACTGTTACATGCATTTGAATGGGAAACTTGCCTGAAACAAAGTATAGGTTTTCATTATGTGAATAATTTTAAAATCTTAGCTCAAACGGCTGCAAAACCTGTTTGCCCAGCACGGGGATATTGAGTTCTATAAGATAAAGCCATAAACATGTTTGTCTGAGTCTTCTATCAAAAGTTACAGCGATTTATATGAAGTTGTTCAAAAACGCTTTATTTCGCCAAGACAATGCGTTTCTCACTGTTACATGCATTTGAATGGGAAACTCGCCTGAAACAAAGTATAGGTTTTCATTATGTGAATAATTTTAAAATCTTAGCTCAAACGGCTGCAAAACCTGTTTGCCCAGCACGGGGATATTGAGTTCTATAAGATAAAGCCATAAACATGTGTGTCTGAGTCTTCCATCAAAAGTTACAGCGATTTATATGAAGTTGTTCAAAAACGCTTTATTTCGCCAAGACAATGCGTTTCTCACTGTTACATGCATTTGAATGGGAAACTCGCCTGAAACAAAGTATAGGTTTTCATTATGTGAATAATTTTAAAATCTTAGCTCAAACGGCTGCAAAACCTGTTTGCCCAGCACGGGGATATTGAGTTCTATAAGATAAAGCCATAAACATGTTTGTCTGAGTCTTCTATCAAAAGTTACAGCGATTTATATGAAGTTGTACGAAAACGCTTTATTTCGCCAAGACAGTGTGTTTCTCACTGTTACATGCATTTGAGTGGGAAACTCGCCTGAAACAAAGTATAGGTTTTCATTATGTGAATAATTTTAAAATCTTAGCTCAAACGGCTGCAAAACCTGTTTGCCCAGCACGGGGATATTGAGTTCTATAAGATAAAGCCATAAACATGTTTGTCTGAGTCTTCTATCAAAAGTTACAGCGATTTATATGAAGTTGTACGAAAACGCTTTATTTCGCCAAGACAGTGTGTTTCTCACTGTTACATGCATTTGAGTGGGAAACTCGCCTGAAACAAAGTATAGGTTTTCATTATGTGAATAATTTTAAAATCTTAGCTCAAACGGCTGCAAAACCTGTTTGCCCAGCACGGGGATATTGAGTTCTATAAGATAAAGCCATAAACATGTTTGTCTGAGTCTTCTATCAAAAGTTACAGCGATTTATATGAAGTTGTTCAAAAACGCTTTATTTCGCCAAGACAATGCGTTTCTCACTGTTACATGCATTTGAATGGGAAACTCGCCTGAAACAAAGTATAGGTTTTCATTATGTGAATAATTTTAAAATCTTAGCTCAAACGGCTGCAAAACCTGTTTGCCCAGCACGGGGATATTGAGTTCTATAAGATAAAGTCATAAACATGTTTGTCTGAGTCTTCTATCAAAAGTTACAGCGATTTATATGAAGTGGTTGAAAAACGCTTTATTTCGCCAAGACAGTGTGTTTCTCACTGTTACATGCATTTGAATGGGAAACTCGCCCGAGACAAAGTATAGCTTTTCATTATGTGAATAATTTTAAAATCTTAGCTCAAACGGCTGCAAAACCTGTTTGCAGTACGGGGATATTGAGTTCTATAAGATAAAGCCATAAACATGTGTGTCTGAGTCTTCCATCAAAAGTTACAGCGATTTATATGAAGTTGTTCAAAAACGCTTTATTTCGCCAAGACAATGCGTTTCTCACTGTTACATGCATTTGAATGGGAAACTCGCCTGAAACAAAGTATAGGTTTTCATTATGTGAATAATTTTAAAATCTTAGCTCAAACGGCTGCAAAACCTGTTTGCCCAGCACGGGGATATTGAGTTCTATAAGATAAAGCCATAAACATGTTTGTCTGAGTCTTCTATCAAAAGTTACAGCGATTTATATGAAGTGGTTGAAAAACGCTTTATTTCGCCAAGACAGTGTGTTTCTCACTGTTACATGCATTTGAGTGGGAAACTCGCCTGAAACAAAGTATAGGTTTTCATTATGTGAATAATTTTAAAATCTTAGCTCAAACGGCTGCAAAACCTGTTTGCCCAGCACGGGGACATTGAGTTCTATAAGATAAAGCCATAAACATGTGTGTCTGAGTCTTCCATCAAAAGTTTCAGCGATTTATATGAAGTTGTTCAAAAACGCTTTATTTCGCCAAGACAATGCGTTTCTCACTGTTACATGCATTTGAATGGGAAACTCGCCTGAAACAAAGTATAGGTTTTCATTATGTGAATAATTTTAAAATCTTAGCTCAAACGGCTGCAAAACCTGTTTGCCCAGCACGGGGATATTGAGTTCTATAAGATAAAGCCATAAACATGTTTGTCTGAGTCTTCTATCAAAAGTTACAGCGATTTATATGAAGTTGTACGAAAACGCTTTATTTCGCCAAGACAGTGTGTTTCTCACTGTTACATGCATTTGAGTGGGAAACTCGCCTGAAACAAAGTATAGGTTTTCATTATGTGAATAATTTTAAAATCTTAGCTCAAACGGCTGCAAAACCTGTTTGCCCAGCACGGGGATATTGAGTTCTATAAGATAAAGCCATAAACATGTTTGTCTGAGTCTTCTATCAAAAGTTACAGCGATTTATATGAAGTTGTACGAAAACGCTTTATTTCGCCAAGACAGTGTGTTTCTCACTGTTACATGCATTTGAGTGGGAAACTCGCCTGAAACAAAGTATAGGTTTTCATTATGTGAATAATTTTAAAATCTTAGCTCAAACGGCTGCAAAACCTGTTTGCCCAGCACAGGGATATTGAGTTCTATAAGATAAAGCCATAAACATGTTTGTCTGAGTCTTCTATCAAAAGTTACAGCGATTTATATGAAGTTGTACGAAAACGCTTTATTTCGCCAAGACAGTGTGTTTCTCACTGTTACATGCATTTGAGTGGGAAACTCGCCTGAAACAAAGTATAGGTTTTCATTATGTGAATAATTTTAAAATCTTAGCTCAAACGGCTGCAAAACCTGTTTGCAGCACGGGGATATTGAGTTCTATAAGATAAAGCCATAAACATGTGTGTCTGAGTCTTCCATCAAAAGTTACAGCGATTTATATGAAGTTGTTCAAAAACGCTTTATTTCGCCAAGACAATGCGTTTCTCACTGTTACATGCATTTGAATGGGAAACTCGCCTGAAACAAAGTATAGGTTTTCATTATGTGAATAATTTTAAAATCTTAGCTCAAACGGCTGCAAAACCTGTTTGCCCAGCACGGGGATATTGAGTTCTATAAGATAAAGCCATAAACATGTTTGTCTGAGTCTTCTATCAAAAGTTACAGCGATTTATATGAAGTGGTTGAAAAACGCTTTCTTTCGCCAAGACAGTGTGTTTCTCACTGTTACATGCATTTGAATGGGAAACTCGCCTGAAACAAAGTATAGGTTTTCATTATGTGAATAATTTTAAAATCTTAGCTCAAATGGCTGCAAAACCTGTTTGCCCAGCACGGGGACATTGAGTTCTATAAGATAAAGCCATAAACATGTGTGTCTGAGTCTTCCATCAAAAGTTTCAGCGATTTATATGAAGTTGTTCAAAAACGCTTTATTTCGCCAAGACAATGCGTTTCTCACTGTTACATGCATTTGAATGGGAAACTTGCCTGAAACAAAGTATAGGTTTTCATTATGTGAATAATTTTAAAATCTTAGCTCAAACGGCTGCAAAACCTGTTTGCCCAGCACGGGGATATTGAGTTCTATAAGATAAAGCCATAAACATGTTTGTCTGAGTCTTCTATCAAAAGTTACAGCGATTTATATGAAGTTGTTCAAAAACGCTTTATTTCGCCAAGACAATGCGTTTCTCACTGTTACATGCATTTGAATGGGAAACTCGCCTGAAACAAAGTATAGGTTTTCATTATGTGAATAATTTTAAAATCTTAGCTCAAACGGCTGCAAAACCTGTTTGCCCAGCACGGGGATATTGAGTTCTATAAGATAAAGCCATAAACATGTTTGTCTGAGTCTTCTATCAAAAGTTACAGCGATTTATATGAAGTGGTTGAAAAACGCTTTCTTTCGCCAAGACAGTGTGTTTCTCACTGTTACATGCATTTGAATGGGAAACTCGCCCGAGACAAAGTATAGCTTTTCATTATGTGAATAATTTTAAAATCTTAGCTCAAACGGCTGCAAAACCTGTTTGCCCAGCACGGGGATATTGAGTTCTATAAGATAAAGCCATAAACATGTTTGTCTGAGTCTTCTATCAAAAGTTACAGCGATTTATATGAAGTTGTACGAAAACGCTTTATTTCGCCAAGACAGTGTGTTTCTCACTGTTACATGCATTTGAGTGGGAAACTCGCCTGAAACAAAGTATAGGTTTTCATTATGTGAATAATTTTAAAATCTTAGCTCAAACGGCTGCAAAACCTGTTTGCCCAGCACAGGGATATTGAGTTCTATAAGATAAAGCCATAAACATGTTTGTCTGAGTCTTCTATCAAAAGTTACAGCGATTTATATGAAGTTGTACGAAAACGCTTTATTTCGCCAAGACAGTGTGTTTCTCACTGTTACATGCATTTGAGTGGGAAACTCGCCTGAAACAAAGTATAGGTTTTCATTATGTGAATAATTTTAAAATCTTAGCTCAAACGGCTGCAAAACCTGTTTGCAGCACGGGGATATTGAGTTCTATAAGATAAAGCCATAAACATGTGTGTCTGAGTCTTCCATCAAAAGTTACAGCGATTTATATGAAGTTGTTCAAAAACGCTTTATTTCGCCAAGACAATGCGTTTCTCACTGTTACATGCATTTGAATGGGAAACTCGCCTGAAACAAAGTATAGGTTTTCATTATGTGAATAATTTTAAAATCTTAGCTCAAACGGCTGCAAAACCTGTTTGCCCAGCACGGGGATATTGAGTTCTATAAGATAAAGCCATAAACATGTTTGTCTGAGTCTTCTATCAAAAGTTACAGCGATTTATATGAAGTGGTTGAAAAACGCTTTCTTTCGCCAAGACAGTGTGTTTCTCACTGTTACATGCATTTGAATGGGAAACTCGCCTGAAACAAAGTATAGGTTTTCATTATGTGAATAATTTTAAAATCTTAGCTCAAACGGCTGCAAAACCTGTTTGCCCAGCACGGGGACATTGAGTTCTATAAGATAAAGCCATAAACATGTGTGTCTGAGTCTTCCATCAAAAGTTTCAGCGATTTATATGAAGTTGTTCAAAAACGCTTTATTTCGCCAAGACAATGCGTTTCTCACTGTTACATGCATTTGAATGGGAAACTTGCCTGAAACAAAGTATAGGTTTTCATTATGTGAATAATTTTAAAATCTTAGCTCAAACGGCTGCAAAACCTGTTTGCCCAGCACGGGGATATTGAGTTCTATAAGATAAAGCCATAAACATGTTTGTCTGAGTCTTCTATCAAAAGTTACAGCGATTTATATGAAGTTGTTCAAAAACGCTTTATTTCGCCAAGACAATGCGTTTCTCACTGTTACATGCATTTGAATGGGAAACTCGCCTGAAACAAAGTATAGGTTTTCATTATGTGAATAATTTTAAAATCTTAGCTCAAACGGCTGCAAAACCTGTTTGCCCAGCACGGGGATATTGAGTTCTATAAGATAAAGCCATAAACATGTGTGTCTGAGTCTTCCATCAAAAGTTACAGCGATTTATATGAAGTTGTTCAAAAACGCTTTATTTCGCCAAGACAATGCGTTTCTCACTGTTACATGCATTTGAATGGGAAACTCGCCTGAAACAAAGTATAGGTTTTCATTATGTGAATAATTTTAAAATCTTAGCTCAAACGGCTGCAAAACCTGTTTGCCCAGCACGGGGATATTGAGTTCTATAAGATAAAACCATAAACATGTTTGTCTGAGTCTTCTATCAAAAGTTACAGCGATTTATATGAAGTTGTACGAAAACGCTTTATTTCGCCAAGACAGTGTGTTTCTCACTGTTACATGCATTTGAGTGGGAAACTCGCCTGAAACAAAGTATAGGTTTTCATTATGTGAATAATTTTAAAATCTTAGCTCAAACGGCTGCAAAACCTGTTTGCCCAGCACGGGGATATTGAGTTCTATAAGATAAAGCCATAAACATGTTTGTCTGAGTCTTCTATCAAAAGTTACAGCGATTTATATGAAGTTGTACGAAAACGCTTTATTTCGCCAAGACAGTGTGTTTCTCACTGTTACATGCATTTGAGTGGGAAACTCGCCTGAAACAAAGTATAGGTTTTCATTATGTGAATAATTTTAAAATCTTAGCTCAAACGGCTGCAAAACCTGTTTGCCCAGCACAGGGATATTGAGTTCTATAAGATAAAGCCATAAACATGTTTGTCTGAGTCTTCTATCAAAAGTTACAGCGATTTATATGAAGTTGTACGAAAACGCTTTATTTCGCCAAGACAGTGTGTTTCTCACTGTTACATGCATTTGAGTGGGAAACTCGCCTGAAACAAAGTATAGGTTTTCATTATGTGAATAATTTTAAAATCTTAGCTCAAACGGCTGCAAAACCTGTTTGCAGCACGGGGATATTGAGTTCTATAAGATAAAGCCATAAACATGTGTGTCTGAGTCTTCCATCAAAAGTTACAGCGATTTATATGAAGTTGTTCAAAAACGCTTTATTTCGCCAAGACAATGCGTTTCTCACTGTTACATGCATTTGAATGGGAAACTCGCCTGAAACAAAGTATAGGTTTTCATTATGTGAATAATTTTAAAATCTTAGCTCAAACGGCTGCAAAACCTGTTTGCCCAGCACGGGGATATTGAGTTCTATAAGATAAAGCCATAAACATGTTTGTCTGAGTCTTCTATCAAAAGTTACAGCGATTTATATGAAGTGGTTGAAAAACGCTTTCTTTCGCCAAGACAGTGTGTTTCTCACTGTTACATGCATTTGAATGGGAAACTCGCCCGAGACAAAGTATAGCTTTTCATTATGTGAATAATTTTAAAATCTTAGCTCAAACGGCTGCAAAACCTGTTTGCCCAGCACAGGGATATTGAGTTCTATAAGATAAAGCCATAAACATGTTTGTCTGAGTCTTCTATCAAAAGTTACAGCGATTTATATGAAGTTGTACGAAAACGCTTTATTTCGCCAAGACAGTGTGTTTCTCACTGTTACATGCATTTGAGTGGGAAACTCGCCTGAAACAAAGTATAGGTTTTCATTATGTGAATAATTTTAAAATCTTAGCTCAAACGGCTGCAAAACCTGTTTGCAGCACGGGGATATTGAGTTCTATAAGATAAAGCCATAAACATGTGTGTCTGAGTCTTCCATCAAAAGTTACAGCGATTTATATGAAGTTGTTCAAAAACGCTTTATTTCGCCAAGACAATGCGTTTCTCACTGTTACATGCATTTGAATGGGAAACTCGCCTGAAACAAAGTATAGGTTTTCATTATGTGAATAATTTTAAAATCTTAGCTCAAACGGCTGCAAAACCTGTTTGCCCAGCACGGGGATATTGAGTTCTATAAGATAAAGCCATAAACATGTTTGTCTGAGTCTTCTATCAAAAGTTACAGCGATTTATATGAAGTGGTTGAAAAACGCTTTCTTTCGCCAAGACAGTGTGTTTCTCACTGTTACATGCATTTGAATGGGAAACTCGCCTGAAACAAAGTATAGGTTTTCATTATGTGAATAATTTTAAAATCTTAGCTCAAACGGCTGCAAAACCTGTTTGCCCAGCACGGGGACATTGAGTTCTATAAGATAAAGCCATAAACATGTGTGTCTGAGTCTTCCATCAAAAGTTTCAGCGATTTATATGAAGTTGTTCAAAAACGCTTTATTTCGCCAAGACAATGCGTTTCTCACTGTTACATGCATTTGAATGGGAAACTTGCCTGAAACAAAGTATAGGTTTTCATTATGTGAATAATTTTAAAATCTTAGCTCAAACGGCTGCAAAACCTGTTTGCCCAGCACGGGGATATTGAGTTCTATAAGATAAAGCCATAAACATGTTTGTCTGAGTCTTCTATCAAAAGTTACAGCGATTTATATGAAGTTGTTCAAAAACGCTTTATTTCGCCAAGACAATGCGTTTCTCACTGTTACATGCATTTGAATGGGAAACTCGCCTGAAACAAAGTATAGGTTTTCATTATGTGAATAATTTTAAAATCTTAGCTCAAACGGCTGCAAAACCTGTTTGCCCAGCACGGGGATATTGAGTTCTATAAGATAAAGCCATAAACATGTTTGTCTGAGTCTTCTATCAAAAGTTACAGCGATTTATATGAAGTGGTTGAAAAACGCTTTCTTTCGCCAAGACAGTGTGTTTCTCACTGTTACATGCATTTGAATGGGAAACTCGCCCGAGACAAAGTATAGCTTTTCATTATGTGAATAATTTTAAAATCTTAGCTCAAACGGCTGCAAAACCTGTTTGCAGCACAGGGATATTGAGTTCTATAAGATAAAGCCATAAACATGTGTGTCTGAGTCTTCCATCAAAAGTTACAGCGATTTATATGAAGTTGTTCAAAAACGCTTTATTTCGCCAAGACAATGCGTTTCTCACTGTTAAATGCATTTGAATGGGAAACTTGCCTGAAACAAAGTATAGGTTTTCATTATGTGAATAATTTTAAAATCTTAGCTCAAACGGCTGCAAAACCTGTTTGCCCAGCACGGGGATATTGAGTTCTATAAGATAAAGCCATAAACATGTTTGTCTGAGTCTTCTATCAAAAGTTACAGCGATTTATATGAAGTGGTTGAAAAACGCTTTCTTTCGCCAAGACAGTGTGTTTCTCACTGTTACATGCATTTGAATGGGAAACTCGCCTGAAACAAAGTATAGGTTTTCATTATGTGAATAATTTTAAAATCTTAGCTCAAACGGCTGCAAAACCTGTTTGCCCAGCACGGGGACATTGAGTTCTATAAGATAAAGCCATAAACATGTGTGTCTGAGTCTTCCATCAAAAGTTTCAGCGATTTATATGAAGTTGTACGAAAACGCTTTATTTCGCCAAGACAATGCGTTTCTCACTGTTACATGCATTTGAATGGGAAACTCGCCTGAAACAAAGTATAGGTTTTCATTATGTGAATAATTTTAAAATCTTAGCTCAAACGGCTGCAAAACCTGTTTGCCCAGCACGGGGATATTGAGTTCTATAAGATAAAGCCATAAACATGTTTGTCTGAGTCTTCTATCAAAAGTTACAGCGATTTATATGAAGTTGTTCAAAAACGCTTTATTTCGCCAAGACAATGCGTTTCTCACTGTTACATGCATTTGAATGGGAAACTCGCCTGAAACAAAGTATAGGTTTTCATTATGTGAATAATTTTAAAATCTTAGCTCAAACGGCTGCAAAACCTGTTTGCCCAGCACGGGGATATTGAGTTCTATAAGATAAAGCCATAAACATGTGTGTCTGAGTCTTCTATCAAAAGTTACAGCGATTTATATGAAGTTGTACGAAAACGCTTTATTTCGCCAAGACAGTGTGTTTCTCACTGTTACATGCATTTGAGTGGGAAACTCGCCTGAAACAAAGTATAGGTTTTCATTATGTGAATAATTTTAAAATCTTAGCTCAAACGGCTGCAAAACCTGTTTGCCCAGCACGGGGATATTGAGTTCTATAAGATAAAGCCATAAACATGTTTGTCTGAGTCTTCTATCAAAAGTTACAGCGATTTATATGAAGTTGTACGAAAACGCTTTATTTCGCCAAGACAGTGTGTTTCTCACTGTTACATGCATTTGAGTGGGAAACTCGCCTGAAACAAAGTATAGGTTTTCATTATGTGAATAATTTTAAAATCTTAGCTCAAACGGCTGCAAAACCTGTTTGCCCAGCACGGGGATATTGAGTTCTATAAGATAAAGCCATAAACATGTTTGTCTGAGTCTTCTATCAAAAGTTACAGCGATTTATATGAAGTTGTTCAAAAACGCTTTATTTCGCCAAGACAATGCGTTTCTCACTGTTACATGCATTTGAATGGGAAACTCGCCTGAAACAAAGTATAGGTTTTCATTATGTGAATAATTTTAAAATCTTAGCTCAAACGGCTGCAAAACCTGTTTGCAGCACGGGGATATTGAGTTCTATAAGATAAAGCCATAAACATGTGTGTCTGAGTCTTCCATCAAAAGTTACAGCGATTTATATGAAGTTGTTCAAAAACGCTTTATTTCGCCAAGACAATGCGTTTCTCACTGTTACATGCATTTGAATGGGAAACTCGCCTGAAACAAAGTATAGGTTTTCATTATGTGAATAATTTTAAAATCTTAGCTCAAACGGCTGCAAAACCTGTTTGCCCAGCACGGGGATATTGAGTTCTATAAGATAAAGCCATAAACATGTTTGTCTGAGTCTTCTATCAAAAGTTACAGCGATTTATATGAAGTGGTTGAAAAACGCTTTCTTTCGCCAAGACAGTGTGTTTCTCACTGTTACATGCATTTGAATGGGAAACTCGCCTGAAACAAAGTATAGGTTTTCATTATGTGAATAATTTTAAAATCTTAGCTCAAACGGCTGCAAAACCTGTTTGCCCAGCACGGGGACATTGAGTTCTATAAGATAAAGCCATAAACATGTGTGTCTGAGTCTTCCATCAAAAGTTTCAGCGATTTATATGAAGTTGTACGAAAACGCTTTATTTCGCCAAGACAATGCGTTTCTCACTGTTACATGCATTTGAATGGGAAACTCGCCTGAAACAAAGTATAGGTTTTCATTATGTGAATAATTTTAAAATCTTAGCTCAAACGGCTGCAAAACCTGTTTGCCCAGCACGGGGATATTGAGTTCTATAAGATAAAGCCATAAACATGTTTGTCTGAGTCTTCTATCAAAAGTTACAGCGATTTATATGAAGTTGTTCAAAAACGCTTTATTTCGCCAAGACAATGCGTTTCTCACTGTTACATGCATTTGAATGGGAAACTCGCCTGAAACAAAGTATAGGTTTTCATTATGTGAATAATTTTAAAATCTTAGCTCAAACGGCTGCAAAACCTGTTTGCCCAGCACGGGGATATTGAGTTCTATAAGATAAAGCCATAAACATGTTTGTCTGAGTCTTCTATCAAAAGTTACAGCGATTTATATGAAGTTGTACGAAAACGCTTTATTTCGCCAAGACAGTGTGTTTCTCACTGTTACATGCATTTGAGTGGGAAACTCGCCTGAAACAAAGTATAGGTTTTCATTATGTGAATAATTTTAAAATCTTAGCTCAAACGGCTGCAAAACCTGTTTGCCCAGCACGGGGATATTGAGTTCTATAAGATAAAGCCATAAACATGTTTGTCTGAGTCTTCTATCAAAAGTTACAGCGATTTATATGAAGTTGTTCAAAAACGCTTTATTTCGCCAAGACAATGCGTTTCTCACTGTTACATGCATTTGAATGGGAAACTCGCCTGAAACAAAGTATAGGTTTTCATTATGTGAATAATTTTAAAATCTTAGCTCAAACGGCTGCAAAACCTGTTTGCCCAGCACGGGGATATTGAGTTCTATAAGATAAAGTCATAAACATGTTTGTCTGAGTCTTCTATCAAAAGTTACAGCGATTTATATGAAGTGGTTGAAAAACGCTTTATTTCGCCAAGACAGTGTGTTTCTCACTGTTACATGCATTTGAATGGGAAACTCGCCCGAGACAAAGTATAGCTTTTCATTATGTGAATAATTTTAAAATCTTAGCTCAAACGGCTGCAAAACCTGTTTGCAGCACGGGGATATTGAGTTCTATAAGATAAAGCCATAAACATGTGTGTCTGAGTCTTCCATCAAAAGTTACAGCGATTTATATGAAGTTGTTCAAAAACGCTTTATTTCGCCAAGACAATGCGTTTCTCACTGTTACATGCATTTGAATGGGAAACTCGCCTGAAACAAAGTATAGGTTTTCATTATGTGAATAATTTTAAAATCTTAGCTCAAACGGCTGCAAAACCTGTTTGCCCAGCACGGGGATATTGAGTTCTATAAGATAAAGCCATAAACATGTTTGTCTGAGTCTTCTATCAAAAGTTACAGCGATTTATATGAAGTTGTACGAAAACGCTTTATTTCGCCAAGACAGTGTGTTTCTCACTGTTACATGCATTTGAGTGGGAAACTCGCCTGAAACAAAGTATAGGTTTTCATTATGTGAATAATTTTAAAATCTTAGCTCAAACGGCTGCAAAACCTGTTTGCCCAGCACGGGGATATTGAGTTCTATAAGATAAAGCCATAAACATGTTTGTCTGAGTCTTCTATCAAAAGTTACAGCGATTTATATGAAGTTGTTCAAAAACGCTTTATTTCGCCAAGACAATGCGTTTCTCACTGTTACATGCATTTGAATGGGAAACTCGCCTGAAACAAAGTATAGGTTTTCATTATGTGAATAATTTTAAAATCTTAGCTCAAACGGCTGCAAAACCTGTTTGCCCAGCACGGGGATATTGAGTTCTATAAGATAAAGTCATAAACATGTTTGTCTGAGTCTTCTATCAAAAGTTACAGCGATTTATATGAAGTTGTTCAAAAACGCTTTATTTCGCCAAGACAATGCGTTTCTCACTGTTACATGCATTTGAATGGGAAACTCGCCTGAAACAAAGTATAGGTTTTCATTATGTGAATAATTTTAAAATCTTAGCTCAAACGGCTGCAAAACCTGTTTGCCCAGCACGGGGATATTGAGTTCTATAAGATAAAGTCATAAACATGTTTGTCTGAGTCTTCTATCAAAAGTTACAGCGATTTATATGAAGTGGTTGAAAAACGCTTTATTTCGCCAAGACAGTGTGTTTCTCACTGTTACATGCATTTGAATGGGAAACTCGCCCGAGACAAAGTATAGCTTTTCATTATGTGAATAATTTTAAAATCTTAGCTCAAACGGCTGCAAAACCTGTTTGCAGCACGGGGATATTGAGTTCTATAAGATAAAGCCATAAACATGTGTGTCTGAGTCTTCCATCAAAAGTTACAGCGATTTATATGAAGTTGTTCAAAAACGCTTTATTTCGCCAAGACAATGCGTTTCTCACTGTTACATGCATTTGAATGGGAAACTCGCCTGAAACAAAGTATAGGTTTTCATTATGTGAATAATTTTAAAATCTTAGCTCAAATGGCTGCAAAACCTGTTTGCCCAGCACGGGGATATTGAGTTCTATAAGATAAAGCCATAAACATGTTTGTCTGAGTCTTCTATCAAAAGTTACAGCGATTTATATGAAGTTGTACGAAAACGCTTTATTTCGCCAAGACAGTGTGTTTCTCACTGTTACATGCATTTGAGTGGGAAACTCGCCTGAAACAAAGTATAGGTTTTCATTATGTGAATAATTTTAAAATCTTAGCTCAAACGGCTGCAAAACCTGTTTGCCCAGCACGGGGATATTGAGTTCTATAAGATAAAGCCATAAACATGTTTGTCTGAGTCTTCTATCAAAAGTTACAGCGATTTATATGAAGTTGTTCAAAAACGCTTTATTTCGCCAAGACAATGCGTTTCTCACTGTTACATGCATTTGAATGGGAAACTCGCCTGAAACAAAGTATAGGTTTTCATTATGTGAATAATTTTAAAATCTTAGCTCAAACGGCTGCAAAACCTGTTTGCCCAGCACGGGGATATTGAGTTCTATAAGATAAAGTCATAAACATGTTTGTCTGAGTCTTCTATCAAAAGTTACAGCGATTTATATGAAGTGGTTGAAAAACGCTTTATTTCGCCAAGACAGTGTGTTTCTCACTGTTACATGCATTTGAATGGGAAAGTCGCCCGAGACAAAGTATAGCTTTTCATTATGTGAATAATTTTAAAATCTTAGCTCAAACGGCTGCAAAACCTGTTTGCAGCACGGGGATATTGAGTTCTATAAGATAAAGCCATAAACATGTTTGTCTGAGTCTTCTATCAAAAGTTACAGCAATTTATATGAAGTTGTTCAAAAACGCTTTATTTCGCCAAGACAATGCGTTTCTCACTGTTACATGCATTTGAATGGGAAACTCGCCTGAAACAAAGTATAGGTTTTCATTATGTGAATAATTTTAAAATCTTAGCTCAAACGGCTGCAAAACCTGTTTGCAGCACGGGGATATTGAGTTCTATAAGATAAAGCCATAAACATGTGTGTCTGAGTCTTCCATCAAAAGTTACAGCGATTTATATGAAGTTGTTCAAAAACGCTTTATTTCGCCAAGACAATGCGTTTCTCACTGTTACATGCATTTGAATGGGAAACTCGCCTGAAACAAAGTATAGGTTTTCATTATGTGAATAATTTTAAAATCTTAGCTCAAACGGCTGCAAAACCTGTTTGCCCAGCACGGGGATATTGAGTTCTATAAGATAAAGCCATAAACATGTTTGTCTGAGTCTTCTATCAAAAGTTACAGCGATTTATATGAAGTGGTTGAAAAACGCTTTCTTTCGCCAAGACAGTGTGTTTCTCACTGTTACATGCATTTGAATGGGAAACTCGCCTGAAACAAAGTATAGGTTTTCATTATGTGAATAATTTTAAAATCTTAGCTCAAACGGCTGCAAAACCTGTTTGCCCAGCACGGGGACATTGAGTTCTATAAGATAAAGCCATAAACATGTGTGTCTGAGTCTTCCATCAAAAGTTTCAGCGATTTATATGAAGTTGTTCAAAAACGCTTTATTTCGCCAAGACAATGCGTTTCTCACTGTTACATGCATTTGAATGGGAAACTTGCCTGAAACAAAGTATAGGTTTTCATTATGTGAATAATTTTAAAATCTTAGCTCAAACGGCTGCAAAACCTGTTTGCCCAGCACGGGGATATTGAGTTCTATAAGATAAAGCCATAAACATGTTTGTCTGAGTCTTCTATCAAAAGTTACAGCGATTTATATGAAGTTGTTCAAAAACGCTTTATTTCGCCAAGACAATGCGTTTCTCACTGTTACATGCATTTGAATGGGAAACTCGCCTGAAACAAAGTATAGGTTTTCATTATGTGAATAATTTTAAAATCTTAGCTCAAACGGCTGCAAAACCTGTTTGCCCAGCACGGGGATATTGAGTTCTATAAGATAAAGCCATAAACATGTTTGTCTGAGTCTTCTATCAAAAGTTACAGCGATTTATATGAAGTGGTTGAAAAACACTTTCTTTCGCCAAGACAGTGTGTTTCTCACTGTTACATGCATTTGAATGGGAAACTCGCCCGAGACAAAGTATAGCTTTTCATTATGTGAATAATTTTAAAATCTTAGCTCAAACGGCTGCAAAACCTGTTTGCAGCACAGGGATATTGAGTTCTATAAGATAAAGCCATAAACATGTGTGTCTGAGTCTTCCATCAAAAGTTACAGCGATTTATATGAAGTTGTTCAAAAACGCTTTATTTCGCCAAGACAATGCGTTTCTCACTGTTACATGCATTTGAATGGGAAACTTGCCTGAAACAAAGTATAGGTTTTCATTATGTGAATAATTTTAAAATCTTAGCTCAAACGGCTGCAAAACCTGTTTGCCCAGCACGGGGATATTGAGTTCTATAAGATAAAGCCATAAACATGTTTGTCTGAGTCTTCTATCAAAAGTTACAGCGATTTATATGAAGTGGTTGAAAAACGCTTTATTTCGCCAAGACAGTGTGTTTCTCACTGTTACATGCATTTGAATGGGAAACTCGCCCGAGACAAAGTATAGCTTTTCATTATGTGAATAATTTTAAAATCTTAGCTCAAACGGCTGCAAAACCTGTTTGCCCAGCACGGGGATATTGAGTTCTATAAGATAAAGCCATAAACATGTTTGTCTGAGTCTTCCATCAAAAGTTTCAGCGATTTATATGAAGTTGTACGAAAACGCTTTATTTCGCCAAGACAATGCGTTTCTCACTGTTACATGCATTTGAATGGGAAACTCGCCCGAGACAAAGTATAGGTTTTCATTATGTGAATAATTTTAAAATCTTAGCTCAAACGGCTGCAAAACCTGTTTGCCCAGCACGGGGACATTGAGTTCTATAAGATAAAGCCATAAACATGTGTGTCTGAGTCTTCCATCAAAAGTTTCAGCGATTTATATGAAGTTGTTCAAAAACGCTTTATTTCGCCAAGACAATGCGTTTCTCACTGTTACATGCATTTGAATGGGAAACTTGCCTGAAACAAAGTATAGGTTTTCATTATGTGAATAATTTTAAAATCTTAGCTCAAACGGCTGCAAAACCTGTTTGCCCAGCACGGGGATATTGAGTTCTATAAGATAAAGCCATAAACATGTTTGTCTGAGTCTTCTATCAAAAGTTACAGCGATTTATATGAAGTGGTTGAAAAACGCTTTATTTCGCCAAGACAATGCGTTTCTCACTGTTACATGCATTTGAATGGGAAACTCGCCCGAGACAAAGTATAGCTTTTCATTATGTGAATAATTTTAAAATCTTAGCTCAAACGGCTGCAAAACCTGTTTGCAGCACAGGGATATTGAGTTCTATAAGATAAAGCCATAAACATGTGTGTCTGAGTCTTCCATCAAAAGTTACAGCGATTTATATGAAGTTGTTCAAAAACGCTTTATTTCGCCAAGACAATGCGTTTCTCACTGTTAAATGCATTTGAATGGGAAACTTGCCTGAAACAAAGTATAGGTTTTCATTATGTGAATAATTTTAAAATCTTAGCTCAAACGGCTGCAAAACCTGTTTGCCCAGCACGGGGATATTGAGTTCTATAAGATAAAGCCATAAACATGTTTGTCTGAGTCTTCTATCAAAAGTTACAGCGATTTATATGAAGTGGTTGAAAAACGCTTTCTTTCGCCAAGACAGTGTGTTTCTCACTGTTACATGCATTTGAATGGGAAACTCGCCTGAAACAAAGTATAGGTTTTCATTATGTGAATAATTTTAAAATCTTAGCTCAAACGGCTGCAAAACCTGTTTGCCCAGCACGGGGACATTGAGTTCTATAAGATAAAGCCATAAACATGTGTGTCTGAGTCTTCCATCAAAAGTTTCAGCGATTTATATGAAGTTGTACGAAAACGCTTTATTTCGCCAAGACAATGCGTTTCTCACTGTTACATGCATTTGAATGGGAAACTCGCCTGAAACAAAGTATAGGTTTTCATTATGTGAATAATTTTAAAATCTTAGCTCAAACGGCTGCAAAACCTGTTTGCCCAGCACGGGGATATTGAGTTCTATAAGATAAAGCCATAAACATGTTTGTCTGAGTCTTCTATCAAAAGTTACAGCGATTTATATGAAGTTGTTCAAAAACGCTTTATTTCGCCAAGACAATGCGTTTCTCACTGTTACATGCATTTGAATGGGAAACTCGCCTGAAACAAAGTATAGGTTTTCATTATGTGAATAATTTTAAAATCTTAGCTCAAACGGCTGCAAAACCTGTTTGCCCAGCACGGGGATATTGAGTTCTATAAGATAAAGCCATAAACATGTGTGTCTGAGTCTTCTATCAAAAGTTACAGCGATTTATATGAAGTTGTACGAAAACGCTTTATTTCGCCAAGACAGTGTGTTTCTCACTGTTACATGCATTTGAGTGGGAAACTCGCCTGAAACAAAGTATAGGTTTTCATTATGTGAATAATTTTAAAATCTTAGCTCAAACGGCTGCAAAACCTGTTTGCCCAGCACGGGGATATTGAGTTCTATAAGATAAAGCCATAAACATGTTTGTCTGAGTCTTCTATCAAAAGTTACAGCGATTTATATGAAGTTGTACGAAAACGCTTTATTTCGCCAAGACAGTGTGTTTCTCACTGTTACATGCATTTGAGTGGGAAACTCGCCTGAAACAAAGTATAGGTTTTCATTATGTGAATAATTTTAAAATCTTAGCTCAAACGGCTGCAAAACCTGTTTGCCCAGCACGGGGATATTGAGTTCTATAAGATAAAGCCATAAACATGTTTGTCTGAGTCTTCTATCAAAAGTTACAGCGATTTATATGAAGTTGTTCAAAAACGCTTTATTTCGCCAAGACAATGCGTTTCTCACTGTTACATGCATTTGAATGGGAAACTCGCCTGAAACAAAGTATAGGTTTTCATTATGTGAATAATTTTAAAATCTTAGCTCAAACGGCTGCAAAACCTGTTTGCAGCACGGGGATATTGAGTTCTATAAGATAAAGCCATAAACATGTGTGTCTGAGTCTTCCATCAAAAGTTACAGCGATTTATATGAAGTTGTTCAAAAACGCTTTATTTCGCCAAGACAATGCGTTTCTCACTGTTACATGCATTTGAATGGGAAACTCGCCTGAAACAAAGTATAGGTTTTCATTATGTGAATAATTTTAAAATCTTAGCTCAAACGGCTGCAAAACCTGTTTGCCCAGCACGGGGATATTGAGTTCTATAAGATAAAGCCATAAACATGTTTGTCTGAGTCTTCTATCAAAAGTTACAGCGATTTATATGAAGTGGTTGAAAAACGCTTTCTTTCGCCAAGACAGTGTGTTTCTCACTGTTACATGCATTTGAATGGGAAACTCGCCTGAAACAAAGTATAGGTTTTCATTATGTGAATAATTTTAAAATCTTAGCTCAAACGGCTGCAAAACCTGTTTGCCCAGCACGGGGACATTGAGTTCTATAAGATAAAGCCATAAACATGTGTGTCTGAGTCTTCCATCAAAAGTTTCAGCGATTTATATGAAGTTGTACGAAAACGCTTTATTTCGCCAAGACAATGCGTTTCTCACTGTTACATGCATTTGAATGGGAAACTCGCCTGAAACAAAGTATAGGTTTTCATTATGTGAATAATTTTAAAATCTTAGCTCAAACGGCTGCAAAACCTGTTTGCCCAGCACGGGGATATTGAGTTCTATAAGATAAAGCCATAAACATGTTTGTCTGAGTCTTCTATCAAAAGTTACAGCGATTTATATGAAGTTGTTCAAAAACGCTTTATTTCGCCAAGACAATGCGTTTCTCACTGTTACATGCATTTGAATGGGAAACTCGCCTGAAACAAAGTATAGGTTTTCATTATGTGAATAATTTTAAAATCTTAGCTCAAACGGCTGCAAAACCTGTTTGCCCAGCACGGGGATATTGAGTTCTATAAGATAAAGCCATAAACATGTTTGTCTGAGTCTTCTATCAAAAGTTACAGCGATTTATATGAAGTTGTACGAAAACGCTTTATTTCGCCAAGACAGTGTGTTTCTCACTGTTACATGCATTTGAGTGGGAAACTCGCCTGAAACAAAGTATAGGTTTTCATTATGTGAATAATTTTAAAATCTTAGCTCAAACGGCTGCAAAACCTGTTTGCCCAGCACGGGGATATTGAGTTCTATAAGATAAAGCCATAAACATGTTTGTCTGAGTCTTCTATCAAAAGTTACAGCGATTTATATGAAGTTGTTCAAAAACGCTTTATTTCGCCAAGACAATGCGTTTCTCACTGTTACATGCATTTGAATGGGAAACTCGCCTGAAACAAAGTATAGGTTTTCATTATGTGAATAATTTTAAAATCTTAGCTCAAACGGCTGCAAAACCTGTTTGCCCAGCACGGGGATATTGAGTTCTATAAGATAAAGTCATAAACATGTTTGTCTGAGTCTTCTATCAAAAGTTACAGCGATTTATATGAAGTGGTTGAAAAACGCTTTATTTCGCCAAGACAGTGTGTTTCTCACTGTTACATGCATTTGAATGGGAAACTCGCCCGAGACAAAGTATAGCTTTTCATTATGTGAATAATTTTAAAATCTTAGCTCAAACGGCTGCAAAACCTGTTTGCAGCACGGGGATATTGAGTTCTATAAGATAAAGCCATAAACATGTGTGTCTGAGTCTTCCATCAAAAGTTACAGCGATTTATATGAAGTTGTTCAAAAACGCTTTATTTCGCCAAGACAATGCGTTTCTCACTGTTACATGCATTTGAATGGGAAACTCGCCTGAAACAAAGTATAGGTTTTCATTATGTGAATAATTTTAAAATCTTAGCTCAAACGGCTGCAAAACCTGTTTGCCCAGCACGGGGATATTGAGTTCTATAAGATAAAGCCATAAACATGTTTGTCTGAGTCTTCTATCAAAAGTTACAGCGATTTATATGAAGTTGTACGAAAACGCTTTATTTCGCCAAGACAGTGTGTTTCTCACTGTTACATGCATTTGAGTGGGAAACTCGCCTGAAACAAAGTATAGGTTTTCATTATGTGAATAATTTTAAAATCTTAGCTCAAACGGCTGCAAAACCTGTTTGCCCAGCACGGGGATATTGAGTTCTATAAGATAAAGCCATAAACATGTTTGTCTGAGTCTTCTATCAAAAGTTACAGCGATTTATATGAAGTTGTTCAAAAACGCTTTATTTCGCCAAGACAATGCGTTTCTCACTGTTACATGCATTTGAATGGGAAACTCGCCTGAAACAAAGTATAGGTTTTCATTATGTGAATAATTTTAAAATCTTAGCTCAAACGGCTGCAAAACCTGTTTGCCCAGCACGGGGATATTGAGTTCTATAAGATAAAGTCATAAACATGTTTGTCTGAGTCTTCTATCAAAAGTTACAGCGATTTATATGAAGTTGTTCAAAAACGCTTTATTTCGCCAAGACAATGCGTTTCTCACTGTTACATGCATTTGAATGGGAAACTCGCCTGAAACAAAGTATAGGTTTTCATTATGTGAATAATTTTAAAATCTTAGCTCAAACGGCTGCAAAACCTGTTTGCCCAGCACGGGGATATTGAGTTCTATAAGATAAAGTCATAAACATGTTTGTCTGAGTCTTCTATCAAAAGTTACAGCGATTTATATGAAGTGGTTGAAAAACGCTTTATTTCGCCAAGACAGTGTGTTTCTCACTGTTACATGCATTTGAATGGGAAACTCGCCCGAGACAAAGTATAGCTTTTCATTATGTGAATAATTTTAAAATCTTAGCTCAAACGGCTGCAAAACCTGTTTGCAGCACGGGGATATTGAGTTCTATAAGATAAAGCCATAAACATGTGTGTCTGAGTCTTCCATCAAAAGTTACAGCGATTTATATGAAGTTGTTCAAAAACGCTTTATTTCGCCAAGACAATGCGTTTCTCACTGTTACATGCATTTGAATGGGAAACTCGCCTGAAACAAAGTATAGGTTTTCATTATGTGAATAATTTTAAAATCTTAGCTCAAATGGCTGCAAAACCTGTTTGCCCAGCACGGGGATATTGAGTTCTATAAGATAAAGCCATAAACATGTTTGTCTGAGTCTTCTATCAAAAGTTACAGCGATTTATATGAAGTTGTACGAAAACGCTTTATTTCGCCAAGACAGTGTGTTTCTCACTGTTACATGCATTTGAGTGGGAAACTCGCCTGAAACAAAGTATAGGTTTTCATTATGTGAATAATTTTAAAATCTTAGCTCAAACGGCTGCAAAACCTGTTTGCCCAGCACGGGGATATTGAGTTCTATAAGATAAAGCCATAAACATGTTTGTCTGAGTCTTCTATCAAAAGTTACAGCGATTTATATGAAGTTGTTCAAAAACGCTTTATTTCGCCAAGACAATGCGTTTCTCACTGTTACATGCATTTGAATGGGAAACTCGCCTGAAACAAAGTATAGGTTTTCATTATGTGAATAATTTTAAAATCTTAGCTCAAACGGCTGCAAAACCTGTTTGCCCAGCACGGGGATATTGAGTTCTATAAGATAAAGTCATAAACATGTTTGTCTGAGTCTTCTATCAAAAGTTACAGCGATTTATATGAAGTGGTTGAAAAACGCTTTATTTCGCCAAGACAGTGTGTTTCTCACTGTTACATGCATTTGAATGGGAAAGTCGCCCGAGACAAAGTATAGCTTTTCATTATGTGAATAATTTTAAAATCTTAGCTCAAACGGCTGCAAAACCTGTTTGCAGCACGGGGATATTGAGTTCTATAAGATAAAGCCATAAACATGTTTGTCTGAGTCTTCTATCAAAAGTTACAGCAATTTATATGAAGTTGTTCAAAAACGCTTTATTTCGCCAAGACAATGCGTTTCTCACTGTTACATGCATTTGAATGGGAAACTCGCCTGAAACAAAGTATAGGTTTTCATTATGTGAATAATTTTAAAATCTTAGCTCAAACGGCTGCAAAACCTGTTTGCAGCACGGGGATATTGAGTTCTATAAGATAAAGCCATAAACATGTGTGTCTGAGTCTTCCATCAAAAGTTACAGCGATTTATATGAAGTTGTTCAAAAACGCTTTATTTCGCCAAGACAATGCGTTTCTCACTGTTACATGCATTTGAATGGGAAACTCGCCTGAAACAAAGTATAGGTTTTCATTATGTGAATAATTTTAAAATCTTAGCTCAAACGGCTGCAAAACCTGTTTGCCCAGCACGGGGATATTGAGTTCTATAAGATAAAGTCATAAACATGTTTGTCTGAGTCTTCTATCAAAAGTTACAGCGATTTATATGAAGTGGTTGAAAAACGCTTTATTTCGCCAAGACAGTGTGTTTCTCACTGTTACATGCATTTGAATGGGAAAGTCGCCCGAGACAAAGTATAGCTTTTCATTATGTGAATAATTTTAAAATCTTAGCTCAAACGGCTGCAAAACCTGTTTGCAGCACGGGGATATTGAGTTCTATAAGATAAAGCCATAAACATGTTTGTCTGAGTCTTCTATCAAAAGTTACAGCAATTTATATGAAGTTGTTCAAAAACGCTTTATTTCGCCAAGACAATGCGTTTCTCACTGTTACATGCATTTGAATGGGAAACTCGCCTGAAACAAAGTATAGGTTTTCATTATGTGAATAATTTTAAAATCTTAGCTCAAACGGCTGCAAAACCTGTTTGCAGCACGGGGATATTGAGTTCTATAAGATAAAGCCATAAACATGTGTGTCTGAGTCTTCCATCAAAAGTTACAGCGATTTATATGAAGTTGTTCAAAAACGCTTTATTTCGCCAAGACAATGCGTTTCTCACTGTTACATGCATTTGAATGGGAAACTCGCCTGAAACAAAGTATAGGTTTTAATTATGTGAATAATTTTAAAATCTTAGCTCAAACGGCTGCAAAACCTGTTTGCCCAGCACGGGGATATTGAGTTCTATAAGATAAAGCCATAAACATGTTTGTCTGAGTCTTCTATCAAAAGTTACAGCGATTTATATGAAGTGGTTGAAAAACGCTTTATTTCGCCAAGACAGTGTGTTTCTCACTGTTACATGCATTTGAATGGGAAACTCGCCCGAGACAAAGTATAGCTTTTCATTATGTGAATAATTTTAAAATCTTAGCTCAAACGGCTGCAAAACCTGTTTGCCCAGCACGGGGATATTGAGTTCTATAAGATAAAGCCATAAACATGTTTGTCTGAGTCTTTTATCAAAAGTTACAGCGATTTATATGAAGTTGTACGAAAACGCTTTATTTCGCCAAGACAATGCGTTTCTCACTGTTACATGCATTTGAATGGGAAACTCGCCCGAGACAAAGTATAGGTTTTCATTATGTGAATAATTTTAAAATCTTAGCTCAAACGGCTGCAAAACCTGTTTGCAGCACGGGGATATTGAGTTCTATAAGATAAAGCCATAAACATATGTGTCTGAGTCTTCCATCAAAAGTTACAGCGATTTATATGAAGTTGTTCAAAAACGCTTTATTTCGCCAAGACAATGCGTTTCTCACTGTTACATGCATTTGAATGGGAAACTCGCCTGAAACAAAGTATAGGTTTTCATTATGTGAATAATTTTAAAATCTTAGCTCAAACGGCTGCAAAACCTGTTTGCCCAGCACGGGGATATTGAGTTCTATAAGATAAAGCCATAAACATGTTTGTCTGAGTCTTCTATCAAAAGTTACAGCGATTTATATGAAGTTGTTCAAAAACGCTTTATTTCGCCAAGACAATGCGTTTCTCACTGTTACATGCATTTGAATGGGAAACTCGCCTGAAACAAAGTATAGGTTTTCATTATGTGAATAATTTTAAAATCTTAGCTCAAACGGCTGCAAAACCTGTTTGCCCAGCACGGGGATATTGAGTTCTATAAGATAAAGTCATAAACATGTTTGTCTGAGTCTTCTATCAAAAGTTACAGCGATTTATATGAAGTGGTTGAAAAACGCTTTATTTCGCCAAGACAGTGTGTTTCTCACTGTTACATGCATTTGAATGGGAAAGTCGCCCGAGACAAAGTATAGCTTTTCATTATGTGAATAATTTTAAAATCTTAGCTCAAACGGCTGCAAAACCTGTTTGCAGCACGGGGATATTGAGTTCTATAAGATAAAGCCATAAACATGTTTGTCTGAGTCTTCTATCAAAAGTTACAGCAATTTATATGAAGTTGTTCAAAAACGCTTTATTTCGCCAAGACAATGCGTTTCTCACTGTTACATGGGAATGGGAAACTCGCCTGAAACAAAGTATAGGTTTTCATTATGTGAATAATTTTAAAATCTTAGCTCAAACGGCTGCAAAACCTGTTTGCAGCACGGGGATATTGAGTTCTATAAGATAAAGCCATAAACATGTGTGTCTGAGTCTTCCATCAAAAGTTACAGCGATTTATATGAAGTTGTTCAAAAACGCTTTATTTCGCCAAGACAATGCGTTTCTCACTGTTACATGCATTTGAATGGGAAACTCGCCTGAAACAAAGTATAGGTTTTCATTATGTGAATAATTTTAAAATCTTAGCTCAAACGGCTGCAAAACCTGTTTGCCCAGCACGGGGATATTGAGTTCTATAAGATAAAGCCATAAACATGTTTGTCTGAGTCTTCTATCAAAAGTTACAGCGATTTATATGAAGTGGTTGAAAAACGCTTTATTTCGCCAAGACAGTGTGTTTCTCACTGTTACATGCATTTGAATGGGAAACTCGCCCGAGACAAAGTATAGCTTTTCATTATGTGAATAATTTTAAAATCTTAGCTCAAACGGCTGCAAAACCTGTTTGCAGCACGGGGATATTGAGTTCTATAAGATAAAGCCATAAACATGTTTGTCTGAGTCTTCTATCAAAAGTTACAGCAATTTATATGAAGTTGTTCAAAAACGCTTTATTTCGCCAAGACAATGCGTTTCTCACTGTTACATGCATTTGAATGGGAAACTCGCCTGAAACAAAGTATAG
Organism: Copadichromis virginalis; assembly: GCF_057382275.1. Lineage (NCBI taxonomy): Eukaryota > Metazoa > Chordata > Actinopteri > Cichliformes > Cichlidae > Copadichromis > Copadichromis virginalis. The sequence continues at coordinate 11,501,916 of NC_140629.1, forward strand.
GTTTTCATTATGTGAATAATTTTAAAATCTTAGCTCAAACGGCTGCAAAACCTGTTTGCAGCACGGGGATATTGAGTTCTATAAGATAAAGCCATAAACATGTGTGTCTGAGTCTTCCATCAAAAGTTACAGCGATTTATATGAAGTTGTACGAAAACGCTTTATTTCGCCAAGACAATGCGTTTCTCACTGTTACATGCATTTGAATGGGAAACTCGCCCGAGACAAAGTATAGGTTTTCATTATGTGAATAATTTTAAAATCTTAGCTCAAACGGCTGCAAAACCTGTTTGCCCAGCACGGGGATATTGAGTTCTATAAGATAAAGCCATAAACATGTTTGTCTGAGTCTTTTATCAAAAGTTACAGCGATTTATATGAAGTTGTACGAAAACGCTTTATTTCGCCAAGACAATGCGTTTCTCACTGTTACATGCATTTGAATGGGAAACTCGCCCGAGACAAAGTATAGGTTTTCATTATGTGAATAATTTTAAAATCTTAGCTCAAACGGCTGCAAAACCTGTTTGCAGCACGGGGATATTGAGTTCTATAAGATAAAGCCATAAACATATGTGTCTGAGTCTTCCATCAAAAGTTACAGCGATTTATATGAAGTTGTTCAAAAACGCTTTATTTCGCCAAGACAATGCGTTTCTCACTGTTACATGCATTTGAATGGGAAACTCGCCTGAAACAAAGTATAGGTTTTCATTATGTGAATAATTTTAAAATCTTAGCTCAAACGGCTGCAAAACCTGTTTGCCCAGCACGGGGATATTGAGTTCTATAAGATAAAGTCATAAACATGTTTGTCTGAGTCTTCTATCAAAAGTTACAGCGATTTATATGAAGTGGTTGAAAAACGCTTTATTTCGCCAAGACAGTGTGTTTCTCACTGTTACATGCATTTGAATGGGAAAGTCGCCCGAGACAAAGTATAGCATTTCATTATGTGAATAATTTTAAAATCTTAGCTCAAACGGCTGCAAAACCTGTTTGCAGCACGGGGATATTGAGTTCTATAAGATAAAGCCATAAACATGTTTGTCTGAGTCTTCTATCAAAAGTTACAGCAATTTATATGAAGTTGTTCAAAAACGCTTTATTTCGCCAAGACAGTGTGTTTCTCACTGTTACATGCATTTGAATGGGAAACTCGCCCGAGACAAAGTATAGCTTTTCATTATGTGAATAATTTTAAAATCTTAGCTCAAACGGCTGCAAAACCTGTTTGCAGCACGGGGATATTGAGTTCTATAAGATAAAGCCATAAACATGTTTGTCTGAGTCTTCTATCAAAAGTTACAGCAATTTATATGAAGTTGTTCAAAAACGCTTTATTTCGCCAAGACAATGCGTTTCTCACTGTTACATGCATTTGAATGGGAAACTCGCCTGAAACAAAGTATAGGTTTTCATTATGTGAATAATTTTAAAATCTTAGCTCAAACGGCTGCAAAACCTGTTTGCAGCACGGGGATATTGAGTTCTATAAGATAAAGCCATAAACATGTGTGTCTGAGTCTTCCATCAAAAGTTACAGCGATTTATATGAAGTTGTTCAAAAACGCTTTATTTCGCCAAGACAATGCGTTTCTCACTGTTACATGCATTTGAATGGGAAACTCGCCTGAAACAAAGTATAGGTTTTCATTATGTGAATAATTTTAAAATCTTAGCTCAAACGGCTGCAAAACCTGTTTGCCCAGCACGGGGATATTGAGTTCTATAAGATAAAGTCATAAACATGTTTGTCTGAGTCTTCTATCAAAAGTTACAGCAATTTATATGAAGTTGTTCAAAAACGCTTTATTTCGCCAAGACAATGCGTTTCTCACTGTTACATGCATTTGAATGGGAAACTCGCCTGAAACAAAGTATAGGTTTTCATTATGTGAATAATTTTAAAATCTTAGCTCAAACGGCTGCAAAACCTGTTTGCAGCACGGGGATATTGAGTTCTATAAGATAAAGCCATAAACATGTGTGTCTGAGTCTTCCATCAAAAGTTACAGCGATTTATATGAAGTTGTTCAAAAACGCTTTATTTCGCCAAGACAATGCGTTTCTCACTGTTACATGCATTTGAATGGGAAACTCGCCTGAAACAAAGTATAGGTTTTAATTATGTGAATAATTTTAAAATCTTAGCTCAAACGGCTGCAAAACCTGTTTGCCCAGCACGGGGATATTGAGTTCTATAAGATAAAGCCATAAACATGTTTGTCTGAGTCTTCTATCAAAAGTTACAGCGATTTATATGAAGTGGTTGAAAAACGCTTTATTTCGCCAAGACAGTGTGTTTCTCACTGTTACATGCATTTGAATGGGAAACTCGCCCGAGACAAAGTATAGCTTTTCATTATGTGAATAATTTTAAAATCTTAGCTCAAACGGCTGCAAAACCTGTTTGCCCAGCACGGGGATATTGAGTTCTATAAGATAAAGCCATAAACATGTTTGTCTGAGTCTTTTATCAAAAGTTACAGCGATTTATATGAAGTTGTACGAAAACGCTTTATTTCGCCAAGACAATGCGTTTCTCACTGTTACATGCATTTGAATGGGAAACTCGCCCGAGACAAAGTATAGGTTTTCATTATGTGAATAATTTTAAAATCTTAGCTCAAACGGCTGCAAAACCTGTTTGCAGCACGGGGATATTGAGTTCTATAAGATAAAGCCATAAACATGTGTGTCTGAGTCTTCCATCAAAAGTTACAGCGATTTATATGAAGTTGTTCAAAAACGCTTTATTTCGCCAAGACAATGCGTTTCTCACTGTTACATGCATTTGAATGGGAAACTCGCCCGAGACAAAGTATAGCTTTTCATTATGTGAATAATTTTAAAATCTTAGCTCAAACGGCTGCAAAACCTGTTTGCCCAGCACGGGGATATTGAGTTCTATAAGATAAAGCCATAAACATGTTTGTCTGAGTCTTTTATCAAAAGTTACAGCGATTTATATGAAGTGGTTGAAAAACGCTTTATTTCGCCAAGACAGTGTGTTTCTCACTGTTACATGCATTTGAATGGGAAACTCGCCCGAGACAAAGTATAGGTTTTCATTATGTGAATAATTTTAAAATCTTAGCTCAAACGGCTGCAAAACCTGTTTGCAGCACGGGGATATTGAGTTCTATAAGATAAAGCCATAAACATGTGTGTCTGAGTCTTCCATCAAAAGTTACAGCGATTTATATGAAGTTGTTCAAAAACGCTTTATTTCGCCAAGACAATGCGTTTCTCACTGTTACATGCATTTGAATGGGAAACTCGCCTGAAACAAAGTATAGGTTTTCATTATGTGAATAATTTTAAAATCTTAGCTCAAACGGCTGCAAAACCTGTTTGCCCAGCACGGGGATATTGAGTTCTATAAGATAAAGCCATAAACATGTTTGTCTGAGTCTTCTATCAAAAGTTACAGCGATTTATATGAAGTGGTTGAAAAACGCTTTATTTCGCCAAGACAGTGTGTTTCTCACTGTTACATGCATTTGAGTGGGAAACTCGCCTGAAACAAAGTATAGGTTTTCATTATGTGAATAATTTTAAAATCTTAGCTCAAACGGCTGCAAAACCTGTTTGCAGCACGGGGATATTGAGTTCTATAAGATAAAGCCATAAACATGTGTGTCTGAGTCTTCCATCAAAAGTTACAGCGATTTATATGAAGTTGTTCAAAAACGCTTTATTTCGCCAAGACAATGCGTTTCTCACTGTTACATGCATTTGAATGGGAAACTCGCCTGAAACAAAGTATAGGTTTTCATTATGTGAATAATTTTAAAATCTTAGCTCAAACGGCTGCAAAACCTGTTTGCCCAGCACGGGGATATTGAGTTCTATAAGATAAAGCCATAAACATGTTTGTCTGAGTCTTCTATCAAAAGTTACAGCGATTTATATGAAGTGGTTGAAAAACGCTTTATTTCGCCAAGACAGTGTGTTTCTCACTGTTACATGCATTTGAATGGGAAACTCGCCCGAGACAAAGTATAGCTTTTCATTATGTGAATAATTTTAAAATCTTAGCTCAAACGGCTGCAAAACCTGTTTGCCCAGCACGGGGATATTGAGTTCTATAAGATAAAGCCATAAACATGTTTGTCTGAGTCTTTTATCAAAAGTTACAGCGATTTATATGAAGTTGTACGAAAACGCTTTATTTCGCCAAGACAGTGTGTTTCTCACTGTTACATGCATTTGAATGGGAAACTCGCCCGAGACAAAGTATAGCTTTTCATTATGTGAATAATTTTAAAATCTTAGCTCAAACGGCTGCAAAACCTGTTTGCAGCACGGGGATATTGAGTTCTATAAGATAAAGCCATAAACATGTGTGTCTGAGTCTTCCATCAAAAGTTACAGCGATTTATATGAAGTTGTTCAAAAACGCTTTATTTCGCCAAGACAATGCGTTTCTCACTGTTACATGCATTTGAATGGGAAACTCGCCCGAGACAAAGTATAGCTTTTCATTATGTGAATAATTTTAAAATCTTAGCTCAAACGGCTGCAAAACCTGTTTGCCCAGCACGGGGATATTGAGTTCTATAAGATAAAGCCATAAACATGTTTGTCTGAGTCTTTTATCAAAAGTTACAGCGATTTATATGAAGTGGTTGAAAAACGCTTTATTTCGCCAAGACAGTGTGTTTCTCACTGTTACATGCATTTGAATGGGAAACTCGCCCGAGACAAAGTATAGGTTTTCATTATGTGAATAATTTTAAAATCTTAGCTCAAACGGCTGCAAAACCTGTTTGCAGCACGGGGATATTGAGTTCTATAAGATAAAGCCATAAACATGTGTGTCTGAGTCTTCCATCAAAAGTTACAGCGATTTATATGAAGTTGTTCAAAAACGCTTTATTTCGCCAAGACAATGCGTTTCTCACTGTTACATGCATTTGAATGGGAAACTCGCCTGAAACAAAGTATAGGTTTTCATTATGTGAATAATTTTAAAATCTTAGCTCAAACGGCTGCAAAACCTGTTTGCCCAGCACGGGGATATTGAGTTCTATAAGATAAAGCCATAAACATGTTTGTCTGAGTCTTCTATCAAAAGTTACAGCGATTTATATGAAGTGGTTGAAAAACGCTTTATTTCGCCAAGACAGTGTGTTTCTCACTGTTACATGCATTTGAATGGGAAACTCGCCCGAGACAAAGTATAGCTTTTCATTATGTGAATAATTTTAAAATCTTAGCTCAAACGGCTGCAAAACCTGTTTGCCCAGCACGGGGATATTGAGTTCTATAAGATAAAGCCATAAACATGTTTGTCTGAGTCTTTTATCAAAAGTTACAGCGATTTATATGAAGTTGTACGAAAACGCTTTATTTCGCCAAGACAGTGTGTTTCTCACTGTTACATGCATTTGAATGGGAAACTCGCCCGAGACAAAGTATAGCTTTTCATTATGTGAATAATTTTAAAATCTTAGCTCAAACGGCTGCAAAACCTGTTTGCAGCACGGGGATATTGAGTTCTATAAGATAAAGCCATAAACATGTGTGTCTGAGTCTTCCATCAAAAGTTACAGCGATTTATATGAAGTTGTTCAAAAACGCTTTATTTCGCCAAGACAATGCGTTTCTCACTGTTACATGCATTTGAATGGGAAACTCGCCCGAGACAAAGTATAGCTTTTCATTATGTGAATAATTTTAAAATCTTAGCTCAAACGGCTGCAAAACCTGTTTGCCCAGCACGGGGATATTGAGTTCTATAAGATAAAGCCATAAACATGTTTGTCTGAGTCTTTTATCAAAAGTTACAGCGATTTATATGAAGTGGTTGAAAAACGCTTTATTTCGCCAAGACAGTGTGTTTCTCACTGTTACATGCATTTGAATGGGAAACTCGCCCGAGACAAAGTATAGGTTTTCATTATGTGAATAATTTTAAAATCTTAGCTCAAACGGCTGCAAAACCTGTTTGCAGCACGGGGATATTGAGTTCTATAAGATAAAGCCATAAACATGTGTGTCTGAGTCTTCCATCAAAAGTTACAGCGATTTATATGAAGTTGTTCAAAAACGCTTTATTTCGCCAAGACAATGCGTTTCTCACTGTTACATGCATTTGAATGGGAAACTCGCCTGAAACAAAGTATAGGTTTTCATTATGTGAATAATTTTAAAATCTTAGCTCAAACGGCTGCAAAACCTGTTTGCCCAGCACGGGGATATTGAGTTCTATAAGATAAAGCCATAAACATGTTTGTCTGAGTCTTCTATCAAAAGTTACAGCGATTTATATGAAGTGGTTGAAAAACGCTTTATTTCGCCAAGACAGTGTGTTTCTCACTGTTACATGCATTTGAGTGGGAAACTCGCCTGAAACAAAGTATAGGTTTTCATTATGTGAATAATTTTAAAATCTTAGCTCAAACGGCTGCAAAACCTGTTTGCCCAGCACGGGGATATTGAGTTCTATAAGATAAAGCCATAAACATGTTTGTCTGAGTCTTCTATCAAAAGTTACAGCGATTTATATGAAGTTGTACGAAAACGCTTTATTTCGCCAAGACAGTGTGTTTCTCACTGTTACATGCATTTGAGTGGGAAACTCGCCTGAAACAAAGTATAGGTTTTCATTATGTGAATAATTTTAAAATCTTAGCTCAAACGGCTGCAAAACCTGTTTGCCCAGCACGGGGATATTGAGTTCTATAAGATAAAGTCATAAACATGTTTGTCTGAGTCTTCTATCAAAAGTTACAGCGATTTATATGAAGTGGTTGAAAAACGCTTTATTTCGCCAAGACAGTGTGTTTCTCACTGTTACATGCATTTGAATGGGAAACTCGCCCGAGACAAAGTATAGCTTTTCATTATGTGAATAATTTTAAAATCTTAGCTCAAACGGCTGCAAAACCTGTTTGCAGCACGGGGATATTGAGTTCTATAAGATAAAGCCATAAACATGTTTGTCTGAGTCTTCTATCAAAAGTTACAGCAATTTATATGAAGTTGTTCAAAAACGCTTTATTTCGCCAAGACAATGCGTTTCTCACTGTTACATGCATTTGAATGGGAAACTCGCCTGAAACAAAGTATAGGTTTTCATTATGTGAATAATTTTAAAATCTTAGCTCAAACGGCTGCAAAACCTGTTTGCAGCACGGGGATATTGAGTTCTATAAGATAAAGCCATAAACATGTTTGTCTGAGTCTTTTATCAAAAGTTACAGCGATTTATATGAAGTTGTTCAAAAACGCTTTATTTCGCCAAGACAATGCGTTTCTCACTGTTACATGCATTTGAATGGGAAACTCGCCCGAGACAAAGTATAGCTTTTCATTATGTGAATAATTTTAAAATCTTAGCTCAAACGGCTGCAAAACCTGTTTGCAGCACGGGGATATTGAGTTCTATAAGATAAAGCCATAAACATGTGTGTCTGAGTCTTCCATCAAAAGTTACAGCGATTTATATGAAGTTGTTCAAAAACGCTTTATTTCGCCAAGACAATGCGTTTCTCACTGTTACATGCATTTGAATGGGAAACTCGCCTGAAACAAAGTATAGGTTTTCATTATGTGAATAATTTTAAAATCTTAGCTCAAACGGCTGCAAAACCTGTTTGCCCAGCACGGGGATATTGAGTTCTATAAGATAAAGCCATAAACATGTTTGTCTGAGTCTTCTATCAAAAGTTACAGCGATTTATATGAAGTGGTTGAAAAACGCTTTATTTCGCCAAGACAGTGTGTTTCTCACTGTTACATGCATTTGAATGGGAAACTCGCCCGAGACAAAGTATAGGTTTTCATTATGTGAATAATTTTAAAATCTTAGCTCAAACGGCTGCAAAACCTGTTTGCCCAGCACGGGGATATTGAGTTCTATAAGATAAAGCCATAAACATGTTTGTCTGAGTCTTTTATCAAAAGTTACAGCGATTTATATGAAGTTGTACGAAAACGCTTTATTTCGCCAAGACAATGCGTTTCTCACTGTTACATGCATTTGAATGGGAAACTCGCCCGAGACAAAGTATAGGTTTTCATTATGTGAATAATTTTAAAATCTTAGCTCAAACGGCTGCAAAACCTGTTTGCAGCACGGGGATATTGAGTTCTATAAGATAAAGCCATAAACATATGTGTCTGAGTCTTCCATCAAAAGTTACAGCGATTTATATGAAGTTGTTCAAAAACGCTTTATTTCGCCAAGACAATGCGTTTCTCACTGTTACATGCATTTGAATGGGAAACTCGCCTGAAACAAAGTATAGGTTTTCATTATGTGAATAATTTTAAAATCTTAGCTCAAACGGCTGCAAAACCTGTTTGCCCAGCACGGGGATATTGAGTTCTATAAGATAAAGCCATAAACATGTTTGTCTGAGTCTTCTATCAAAAGTTACAGCGATTTATATGAAGTGGTTGAAAAACGCTTTATTTCGCCAAGACAGTGTGTTTCTCACTGTTACATGCATTTGAATGGGAAAGTCGCCCGAGACAAAGTATAGCTTTTCATTATGTGAATAATTTTAAAATCTTAGCTCAAACGGCTGCAAAACCTGTTTGCAGCACGGGGATATTGAGTTCTATAAGATAAAGCCATAAACATGTTTGTCTGAGTCTTCTATCAAAAGTTACAGCAATTTATATGAAGTTGTTCAAAAACGCTTTATTTCGCCAAGACAATGCGTTTCTCACTGTTACATGCATTTGAATGGGAAACTCGCCTGAAACAAAGTATAGGTTTTCATTATGTGAATAATTTTAAAATCTTAGCTCAAACGGCTGCAAAACCTGTTTGCAGCACGGGGATATTGAGTTCTATAAGATAAAGCCATAAACATGTGTGTCTGAGTCTTCCATCAAAAGTTACAGCGATTTATATGAAGTTGTACAAAAACGCTTTATTTCGCCAAGACAATGCGTTTCTCACTGTTACATGCATTTGAATGGGAAACTCGCCTGAAACAAAGTATAGGTTTTCATTATGTGAATAATTTTAAAATCTTAGCTCAAACGGCTGCAAAACCTGTTTGCCCAGCACGGGGATATTGAGTTCTATAAGATAAAGCCATAAACATGTTTGTCTGAGTCTTCTATCAAAAGTTACAGCGATTTATATGAAGTGGTTGAAAAACGCTTTATTTCGCCAAGACAGTGTGTTTCTCACTGTTACATGCATTTGAATGGGAAACTCGCCCGAGACAAAGTATAGCTTTTCATTATGTGAATAATTTTAAAATCTTAGCTCAAACGGCTGCAAAAGCTGTTTGCCCAGCACGGGGATATTGAGTTCTATAAGATAAAGCCATAAACATGTTTGTCTGAGTCTTTTATCAAAAGTTACAGCGATTTATATGAAGTTGTACGAAAACGCTTTATTTCGCCAAGACAATGCGTTTCTCACTGTTACATGCATTTGAATGGGAAACTCGCCCGAGACAAAGTATAGGTTTTCATTATGTGAATAATTTTAAAATCTTAGCTCAAACGGCTGCAAAACCTGTTTGCAGCACGGGGATATTGAGTTCTATAAGATAAAGCCATAAACATGTGTGTCTGAGTCTTCCATCAAAAGTTACAGCGATTTATATGAAGTTGTTCAAAAACGCTTTATTTCGCCAAGACAATGCGTTTCTCACTGTTACATGCATTTGAATGGGAAACTCGCCTGAAACAAAGTATAGGTTTTCATTATGTGAATAATTTTAAAATCTTAGCTCAAACGGCTGCAAAACCTGTTTGCCCAGCACGGGATATTGAGTTCTATAAGATAAAGCCATAAACATGTTTGTCTGAGTCTTCTATCAAAAGTTACAGCGATTTATATGAAGTGGTTGAAAAACGCTTTATTTCGCCAAGACAGTGTGTTTCTCACTGTTACATGCATTTGAATGGGAAACTCGCCCGAGACAAAGTATAGCTTTTCATTATGTGAATAATTTTAAAATCTTAGCTCAAACGGCTGCAAAACCTGTTTGCCCAGCACGGGGATATTGAGTTCTATAAGATAAAGCCATAAACATGTTTGTCTGAGTCTTTTATCAAAAGTTACAGCGATTTATATGAAGTTGTACGAAAACGCTTTATTTCGCCAAGACAATGCGTTTCTCACTGTTACATGCATTTGAATGGGAAACTCGCCCGAGACAAAGTATAGTATAGGTTTTCATTATGTGAATAATTTTAAAATCTTAGCTCAAACGGCTGCAAAACCTGTTTGCAGCACGGGGATATTGAGTTCTATAAGATAAAGCCATAAACATATGTGTCTGAGTCTTCCATCAAAAGTTACAGCGATTTATATGAAGTTGTTCAAAAACGCTTTATTTCGCCAAGACAATGCGTTTCTCACTGTTACATGCATTTGAATGGGAAACTCGCCTGAAACAAAGTATAGGTTTTCATTATGTGAATAATTTTCAAATCTTAGCTCAAACGGCTGCAAAACCTGTTTGCCCAGCACGGGGATATTGAGTTCTATAAGATAAAGCCATAAACATGTTTGTCTGAGTCTTCTATCAAAAGTTACAGCGATTTATATGAAGTGGTTGAAAAACGCTTTCTTTCGCCAAGACAGTGTGTTTCTCACTGTTACATGCATTTGAATGGGAAACTCGCCTGAAACAAAGTATAGGTTTTCATTATGTGAATAATTTTAAAATCTTAGCTCAAACGGCTGCAAAACCTGTTTGCCCAGCACGGGGACATTGAGTTCTATAAGATAAAGCCATAAACATGTGTGTCTGAGTCTTCCATCAAAAGTTTCAGCGATTTATATGAAGTTGTTCAAAAACGCTTTATTTCGCCAAGACAATGCGTTTCTCACTGTTACATGCATTTGAATGGGAAACTCGCCTGAAACAAAGTATAGGTTTTCATTATGTGAATAATTTTAAAATCTTAGCTCAAACGGCTGCAAAACCTGTTTGCCCAGCACGGGGACATTGAGTTCTATAAGATAAAGCCATAAACATGTGTGTCTGAGTCTTCCATCAAAAGTTTCAGCGATTTATATGAAGTTGTTCAAAAACGCTTTATTTCGCCAAGACAATGCGTTTCTCACTGTTACATGCATTTGAATGGGAAACTTGCCTGAAACAAAGTATAGGTTTTCATTATGTGAATAATTTTAAAATCTTAGCTCAAACGGCTGCAAAACCTGTTTGCCCAGCACGGGGATATTGAGTTCTATAAGATAAAGCCATAAACATGTTTGTCTGAGTCTTCTATCAAAAGTTACAGCGATTTATATGAAGTTGTTCAAAAACGCTTTATTTCGCCAAGACAATGCGTTTCTCACTGTTACATGCATTTGAATGGGAAACTCGCCTGAAACAAAGTATAGGTTTTCATTATGTGAATAATTTTAAAATCTTAGCTCAAACGGCTGCAAAACCTGTTTGCCCAGCACGGGGATATTGAGTTCTATAAGATAAAGCCATAAACATGTTTGTCTGAGTCTTCTATCAAAAGTTACAGCGATTTATATGAAGTGGTTGAAAAACGCTTTCTTTCGCCAAGACAGTGTGTTTCTCACTGTTACATGCATTTGAATGGGAAACTCGCCCGAGACAAAGTATAGCTTTTCATTATGTGAATAATTTTAAAATCTTAGCTCAAACGGCTGCAAAACCTGTTTGCCCAGCACGGGGATATTGAGTTCTATAAGATAAAGCCATAAACATGTTTGTCTGAGTCTTCTATCAAAGGTTACAGCGATTTATATGAAGTGGTTGAAAAACGCTTTATTTCGCCAAGACAGTGTGTTTCTCACTGTTACATGCATTTGAGTGGGAAACTCGCCTGAAACAAAGTATAGGTTTTCATTATGTGAATAATTTTAAAATCTTAGCTCAAACGGCTGCAAAACCTGTTTGCCCAGCACGGGGATATTGAGTTCTATAAGATAAAGCCATAAACATGTTTGTCTGAGTCTTCTATCAAAAGTTACAGCGATTTATATGAAGTGGTTGAAAAACGCTTTCTTTCGCCAAGACAGTGTGTTTCTCACTGTTACATGCATTTGAATGGGAAACTCGCCTGAAACAAAGTATAGGTTTTCATTATGTGAATAATTTTAAAATCTTAGCTCAAACGGCTGCAAAACCTGTTTGCCCAGCACGGGGACATTGAGTTCTATAAGATAAAGCCATAAACATGTGTGTCTGAGTCTTCCATCAAAAGTTTCAGCGATTTATATGAAGTTGTTCAAAAACGCTTTATTTCGCCAAGACAATGCGTTTCTCACTGTTACATGCATTTGAATGGGAAACTTGCCTGAAACAAAGTATAGGTTTTCATTATGTGAATAATTTTAAAATCTTAGCTCAAACGGCTGCAAAACCTGTTTGCCCAGCACGGGGATATTGAGTTCTATAAGATAAAGCCATAAACATGTTTGTCTGAGTCTTCTATCAAAAGTTACAGCTATTTATATTAAGTTGTTCAAAAACGCTTTATTTCGCCAAGACAATGCGTTTCTCACTGTTACATGCATTTGAATGGGAAACTTGCCTGAAACAAAGTATAGGTTTTCATTATGTGAATAATTTTAAAATCTTAGCTCAAACGGCTGCAAAACCTGTTTGCCCAGCACGGGGATATTGAGTTCTATAAGATAAAGCCATAAACATGTTTGTCTGAGTCTTCTATCAAAAGTTACAGCTATTTATATGAAGTTGTTCAAAAACGCTTTATTTCGCCAAGACAATGCGTTTCTCACTGTTACATGCATTTGAATGGGAAACTCGCCTGAAACAAAGTATAGGTTTTCATTATGTGAATAATTTTAAAATCTTAGCTCAAACGGCTGCAAAACCTATTTGCCCAGCACGGGGATATTGAGTTCTATAAGATAAAGCCTTAAACATGTTTGTCTGAGTCTTCTATCAAAAGTTACAGCGATTTATATGAAGTGGTTGAAAAACGCTTTCTTTCGCCAAGACAGTGTGTTTCTCACTGTTACATGCATTTGAATGGGGAACTCGACCGAAACAAAGTATAGGTTTTCATTATGTGAATAATTTTAAAATTTTAGCTCAAACGGCTGCAAATCTTAGCTCAAACGGCTGCAAAACCTGTTTGCCCAGCACGGGGATATTGAGTTCTATAAGATAAAGCCATAAACATGTTTGTCTGAGTCTTCTATCAAAAGTTACAGCGATTTATATGAAGTTGTTCAAAAACGCTTTATTTCGCCAAGACAATGCGTTTCTCACTGTTACATGCATTTGAATGGGAAACTCGCCCGAGACAAAGTATAGGTTTTCATTATGTGAATAATTTTAAAATCTTAGCTCAAACGGCTGCAAAACCTGTTTGCCCAGCACGGGGATATTGAGTTCTATAAGATAAAGCCATAAACATGTTTGTCTGAGTCTTCTATCAAAAGTTACAGCTATTTATATGAAGTTGTTCAAAAACGCTTTATTTCGCCAAGACAATGCGTTTCTCACTGTTACATGCATTTGAATGGGAAACTCGCCTGAAACAAAGTATAGGTTTTCATTATGTGAATAATTTTAAAATCTTAGCTCAAACGGCTGCACGGGGATATTGAGTTCTATAAGATAAAGCCATAAACATGTTTGTCTGAGTCTTCTATCAAAAGTTACAGCGATTTATATGAAGTTGTACGAAAACGCTTTATTTCGCCAAGACAATGCGTTTCTCACTGTTACATGCATTTGAATGGGAAACTCGCCTGAAACAAAGTATAGGTTTTCATTATGTGAATAATTTTAAAATCTTAGCTCAAACGGCTGCAAAAAATGTTTGCCCAGCACGGGGATATTGAGTTCTATAAGATAAAGCCATAAACATGTTTGTCTGAGTCTTCTATCAAAAGTTACAGCGATTTATATGAAGTGGTTGAAAAACGCTTTATTTCGCCAAGACAATGCGTTTCTCACTGTTACATGCATTTGAATGGGAAACTCGCCTGAAACAAAGTATAGGTTTTCATTATGTGAATAATTTTAAAATCTTAGCTCAAACGGCTGCAAAACCTGTTTGCCCAGCACGGGGATATTGAGTTCTATAAGATAAAGCCATAAACATGTTTGTCTGAGTCTTCTATCAAAAGTTACAGCTATTTATATGAAGTTGTTCAAAAACGCTTTATTTCGCCAAGACAATGCGTTTCTCACTGTTACATGCATTTGAATGGGAAACTCGCCTGAAACAAAGTATAGGTTTTCATTATGTGAATAATTTTAAAATCTTAGCTCAAACGGCTGCACGGGGATATTGAGTTCTATAAGATAAAGCCATAAACATGTTTGTCTGAGTCTTCTATCAAAAGTTACAGCGATTTATATGAAGTTGTACGAAAACGCTTTATTTCGCCAAGACAATGCGTTTCTCACTGTTACATGCATTTGAATGGGAAACTCGCCTGAAACAAAGTATAGGTTTTCATTATGTGAATAATTTTAAAATCTTAGCTCAAACGGCTGCAAAAAATGTTTGCCCAGCACGGGGATATTGAGTTCTATAAGATAAAGCCATAAACATGTTTGTCTGAGTCTTCTATCAAAAGTTACAGCGATTTATATGAAGTGGTTGAAAAACGCTTTATTTCGCCAAGACAATGCGTTTCTCACTGTTACATGCATTTGAATGGGAAACTCGCCTGAAACAAAGTATAGGTTTTCATTATGTGAATAATTTTAAAATCTTAGCTCAAACGGCTGCAAAACCTGTTTGCCCAGCACGGGGATATTGAGTTCTATAAGATAAAGCCATAAACATGTTTGTCTGAGTCTTCTATCAAAAGTTACAGCGATTTATATGAAGTTGTACGAAAACGCTTTATTTCGCCAAGACAATGCGTTTCTCACTGTTACATGCATTTGAATGGGAAACTCGCCTGAAACAAAGTATAGGTTTTCATTATGTGAATAATTTTAAAATCTTAGCTCAAACGGCTGCAAAACCTGTTTGCCCAGCACGGGGATATTGAGTTCTATAAGATAAAGCCATAAACATGTTTGTCTGAGTCTTCTATCAAAAGTTACAGCGATTTATATGAAGTGGTTGAAAAACGCTTTCTTTCGCCAAGACAGTGTGTTTCTCACTGTTACATGCATTTGAATGGGAAACTCGCCCGAGACAAAGTATAGCTTTTCATTATGTGAATAATTTTAAAATCTTAGCTCAAACGGCTGCAAAACCTGTTTGCCCAGCACGGGGATATTGAGTTCTATAAGATAAAGCCATAAACATGTTTGTCTGAGTCTTCTATCAAAGGTTACAGCGATTTATATGAAGTGGTTGAAAAACGCTTTATTTCGCCAAGACAGTGTGTTTCTCACTGTTACATGCATTTGAGTGGGAAACTCGCCTGAAACAAAGTATAGGTTTTCATTATGTGAATAATTTTAAAATCTTAGCTCAAACGGCTGCAAAACCTGTTTGCCCAGCACGGGGATATTGAGTTCTATAAGATAAAGCCATAAACATGTTTGTCTGAGTCTTCTATCAAAAGTTACAGCGATTTATATGAAGTGGTTGAAAAACGCTTTCTTTCGCCAAGACAGTGTGTTTCTCACTGTTACATGCATTTGAATGGGAAACTCGCCTGAAACAAAGTATAGGTTTTCATTATGTGAATAATTTTAAAATCTTAGCTCAAACGGCTGCAAAACCTGTTTGCCCAGCACGGGGACATTGAGTTCTATAAGATAAAGCCATAAACATGTGTGTCTGAGTCTTCCATCAAAAGTTTCAGCGATTTATATGAAGTTGTTCAAAAACGCTTTATTTCGCCAAGACAATGCGTTTCTCACTGTTACATGCATTTGAATGGGAAACTTGCCTGAAACAAAGTATAGGTTTTCATTATGTGAATAATTTTAAAATCTTAGCTCAAACGGCTGCAAAACCTGTTTGCCCAGCACGGGGATATTGAGTTCTATAAGATAAAGCCATAAACATGTTTGTCTGAGTCTTCTATCAAAAGTTACAGCGATTTATATGAAGTTGTTCAAAAACGCTTTATTTCGCCAAGACAATGCGTTTCTCACTGTTACATGCATTTGAATGGGAAACTCGCCTGAAACAAAGTATAGGTTTTCATTATGTGAATAATTTTAAAATCTTAGCTCAAACGGCTGCAAAACCTGTTTGCCCAGCACGGGGATATTGAGTTCTATAAGATAAAGCCATAAACATGTTTGTCTGAGTCTTCTATCAAAAGTTACAGCGATTTATATGAAGTGGTTGAAAAACGCTTTCTTTCGCCAAGACAGTGTGTTTCTCACTGTTACATGCATTTGAATGGGAAACTCGCCCGAGACAAAGTATAGCTTTTCATTATGTGAATAATTTTAAAATCTTAGCTCAAACGGCTGCAAAACCTGTTTGCCCAGCACGGGGATATTGAGTTCTATAAGATAAAGCCATAAACATGTTTGTCTGAGTCTTCTATCAAAGGTTACAGCGATTTATATGAAGTGGTTGAAAAACGCTTTATTTCGCCAAGACAGTGTGTTTCTCACTGTTACATGCATTTGAGTGGGAAACTCGCCTGAAACAAAGTATAGGTTTTCATTATGTGAATAATTTTAAAATCTTAGCTCAAACGGCTGCAAAACCTGTTTGCCCAGCACGGGGATATTGAGTTCTATAAGATAAAGCCATAAACATGTTTGTCTGAGTCTTCTATCAAAAGTTACAGCGATTTATATGAAGTGGTTGAAAAACGCTTTCTTTCGCCAAGACAGTGTGTTTCTCACTGTTACATGCATTTGAATGGGAAACTCGCCTGAAACAAAGTATAGGTTTTCATTATGTGAATAATTTTAAAATCTTAGCTCAAACGGCTGCAAAACCTGTTTGCCCAGCACGGGGACATTGAGTTCTATAAGATAAAGCCATAAACATGTGTGTCTGAGTCTTCCATCAAAAGTTTCAGTGATTTATATGAAGTTGTTCAAAAACGCTTTATTTCGCCAAGACAATGCGTTTCTCACTGTTACATGCATTTGAATGGGAAACTTGCCTGAAACAAAGTATAGGTTTTCATTATGTGAATAATTTTAAAATCTTAGCTCAAACGGCTGCAAAACCTGTTTGCCCAGCACGGGGATATTGAGTTCTATAAGATAAAGCCATAAACATGTTTGTCTGAGTCTTCTATCAAAAGTTACAGCTATTTATATTAAGTTGTTCAAAAACGCTTTATTTCGCCAAGACAATGCGTTTCTCACTGTTACATGCATTTGAATGGGAAACTCGCCTGAAACAAAGTATAGGTTTTCATTATGTGAATAATTTTAAAATCTTAGCTCAAACGGCTGCAAAACCTATTTGCCCAGCACGGGGATATTGAGTTCTATAAGATAAAGCCTTAAACATGTTTGTCTGAGTCTTCTATCAAAAGTTACAGCGATTTATATGAAGTGGTTGAAAAACGCTTTCTTTCGCCAAGACAGTGTGTTTCTCACTGTTACATGCATTTGAATGGGGAACTCGACCGAAACAAAGTATAGGTTTTCATTATGTGAATAATTTTAAAATTTTAGCTCAAACGGCTGCAAAACCTGTTTGCCCAGCACGGGGATATTGAGTTCTATAAGATAAAGCCATAAACATGTTTGTCTGAGTCTTCTATCAAAAGTTACAGCGATTTATATGAAGTTGTTCAAAAACGCTTTATTTCGCCAAGACAATGCGTTTCTCACTGTTACATGCATTTGAATGGGAAACTCGCCCGAGACAAAGTATAGGTTTTCATTATGTGAATAATTTTAAAATCTTAGCTCAAACGGCTGCACGGGGATATTGAGTTCTATAAGATAAAGCCATAAACATGTTTGTCTGAGTCTTCTATCAAAAGTTACAGCGATTTATATGAAGTTGTACGAAAACGCTTTATTTCGCCAAGACAATGCGTTTCTCACTGTTACATGCATTTGAATGGGAAACTCGCCTGAAACAAAGTATAGGTTTTCATTATGTGAATAATTTTAAAATCTTAGCTCAAACGGCTGCAAAACCTGTTTGCCCAGCACGGGGATATTGAGTTCTATAAGATAAAGCCATAAACATGTTTGTCTGAGTCTTCTATCAAAAGTTACAGCGATTTATATGAAGTGGTTGAAAAACGCTTTATTTCGCCAAGACAATGCGTTTCTCACTGTTACATGCATTTGAATGGGAAACTCGCCTGAAACAAAGTATAGGTTTTCATTATGTGAATAATTTTAAAATCTTAGCTCAAACGGCTGCAAAACCTGTTTGCCCAGCACGGGGATATTGAGTTCTATAAGATAAAGCCATAAACATGTTTGTCTGAGTCTTCTATCAAAAGTTACAGCGATTTATATGAAGTGGTTGAAAAACACTTTATTTCGCCAAGACAGTGTGTTTCTCACTGTTACATGCATTTGAATGGGAAACTCGCCCGAGACAAAGTATAGGTTTTCATTATGTGAATAATTTTAAAATCTTAGCTCAAACGGCTGCAAAACCTGTTTGCCCAGCACGGGGATATTGAGTTCTATAAGATAAAGCCATAAACATGTTTGTCTGAGTCTTCTATCAAAAGTTACAGCTATTTATATTAAGTTGTTCAAAAACGCTTTATTTCGCCAAGACAATGCGTTTCTCACTGTTACATGCATTTGAATGGGAAACTCGCCTGAAACAAAGTATAGGTTTTCATTATGTGAATAATTTTAAAATCTTAGCTCAAACGGCTGCAAAACCTGTTTGCCCAGCACGGGGATATTGAGTTCTATAAGATAAAGCCATAAACATGTTTGTCTGAGTCTTCTATCAAAAGTTACAGCGATTTATATGAAGTGGTTGAAAAACGCTTTCTTTCGCCAAGACAGTGTGTTTCTCACTGTTACATGCATTTGAATGGGGAACTCGACCGAAACAAAGTATAGGTTTTCATTATGTGAATAATTTTAAAATTTTAGCTCAAACGGCTGCAAAACCTGTTTGCCCAGCACGGGGATATTGAGTTCTATAAGATAAAGCCATAAACATGTTTGTCTGAGTCTTCTATCAAAAGTTACAGCGATTTATATGAAGTTGTTCAAAAACGCTTTATTTCGCCAAGACAATGCGTTTCTCACTGTTACATGCATTTGAATGGGAAACTCGCCCGAGACAAAGTATAGGTTTTCATTATGTGAATAATTTTAAAATCTTAGCTCAAACGGCTGCAAAACCTGTTTGCCCAGCACGGGGATATTGAGTTCTATAAGATAAAGCCATAAACATGTTTGTCTGAGTCTTCTATCAAAAGTTACAGCTATTTATATGAAGTTGTTCAAAAACGCTTTATTTCGCCAAGACAATGCGTTTCTCACTGTTACATGCATTTGAATGGGAAACTCGCCTGAAACAAAGTATAGGTTTTCATTATGTGAATAATTTTAAAATCTTAGCTCAAACGGCTGCACGGGGATATTGAGTTCTATAAGATAAAGCCATAAACATGTTTGTCTGAGTCTTCTATCAAAAGTTACAGCGATTTATATGAAGTTGTACGAAAACGCTTTATTTCGCCAAGACAATGCGTTTCTCACTGTTACATGCATTTGAATGGGAAACTCGCCTGAAACAAAGTATAGGTTTTCATTATGTGAATAATTTTAAAATCTTAGCTCAAACGGCTGCAAAACCTGTTTGCCCAGCACGGGGATATTGAGTTCTATAAGATAAAGCCATAAACATGTTTGTCTGAGTCTTCTATCAAAAGTTACAGCGATTTATATGAAGTGGTTGAAAAACGCTTTATTTCGCCAAGACAATGCGTTTCTCACTGTTACATGCATTTGAATGGGAAACTCGCCTGAAACAAAGTATAGGTTTTCATTATGTGAATAATTTTAAAATCTTAGCTCAAACGGCTGCAAAACCTGTTTGCCCAGCACGGGGATATTGAGTTCTATAAGATAAAGCCATAAACATGTTTGTCTGAGTCTTCTATCAAAAGTTACAGCTATTTATATTAAGTTGTTCAAAAACGCTTTATTTCGCCAAGACAATGCGTTTCTCACTGTTACATGCATTTGAATGGGAAACTCGCCTGAAACAAAGTATAGGTTTTCATTATGTGAATAATTTTAAAATCTTAGCTCAAACGGCTGCAAAACCTGTTTGCCCAGCACGGGGATATTGAGTTCTATAAGATAAAGCCATAAACATGTTTGTCTGAGTCTTCTATCAAAAGTTACAGCGATTTATATGAAGTGGTTGAAAAACGCTTTCTTTCGCCAAGACAGTGTGTTTCTCACTGTTACATGCATTTGAATGGGAAACTCGCCTGAAACAAAGTATAGGTTTTCATTATGTGAATAATTTTAAAATCTTAGCTCAAACGGCTGCAAAACCTGTTTGCCCAGCACGGGGACATTGAGTTCTATAAGATAAAGCCATAAACATGTGTGTCTGAGTCTTCCATCAAAAGTTTCAGCGATTTATATGAAGTTGTTCAAAAACGCTTTATTTCGCCAAGACAATGCGTTTCTCACTGTTACATGCATTTGAATGGGAAACTTGCCTGAAACAAAGTATAGGTTTTCATTATGTGAATAATTTTAAAATCTTAGCTCAAACGGCTGCAAAACCTGTTTGCCCAGCACGGGGATATTGAGTTCTATAAGATAAAGCCATAAACATGTTTGTCTGAGTCTTCTATCAAAAGTTACAGCTATTTATATTAAGTTGTTCAAAAACGCTTTATTTCGCCAAGACAATGCGTTTCTCACTGTTACATGCATTTGAATGGGAAACTCGCCTGAAACAAAGTATAGGTTTTCATTATGTGAATAATTTTAAAATCTTAGCTCAAACGGCTGCAAAACCTATTTGCCCAGCACGGGGATATTGAGTTCTATAAGATAAAGCCTTAAACATGTTTGTCTGAGTCTTCTATCAAAAGTTACAGCGATTTATATGAAGTGGTTGAAAAACGCTTTCTTTCGCCAAGACAGTGTGTTTCTCACTGTTACATGCATTTGAATGGGGAACTCGACCGAAACAAAGTATAGGTTTTCATTATGTGAATAATTTTAAAATTTTAGCTCAAACGGCTGCAAAACCTGTTTGCCCAGCACGGGGATATTGAGTTCTATAAGATAAAGCCATAAACATGTTTGTCTGAGTCTTCTATCAAAAGTTACAGCGATTTATATGAAGTTGTTCAAAAACGCTTTATTTCGCCAAGACAATGCGTTTCTCACTGTTACATGCATTTGAATGGGAAACTCGCCTGAAACAAAGTATAGGTTTTCATTATGTGAATAATTTTAAAATCTTAGCTCAAACGGCTGCACGGGGATATTGAGTTCTATAAGATAAAGCCATAAACATGTTTGTCTGAGTCTTCTATCAAAAGTTACAGCGATTTATATGAAGTTGTACGAAAACGCTTTATTTCGCCAAGACAATGCGTTTCTCACTGTTACATGCATTTGAATGGGAAACTCGCCTGAAACAAAGTATAGGTTTTCATTATGTGAATAATTTTAAAATCTTAGCTCAAACGGCTGCAAAACCTGTTTGCCCAGCACGGGGATATTGAGTTCTATAAGATAAAGCCATAAACATGTTTGTCTGAGTCTTCTATCAAAAGTTACAGCGATTTATATGAAGTGGTTGAAAAACGCTTTATTTCGCCAAGACAATGCGTTTCTCACTGTTACATGCATTTGAATGGGAAACTCGCCTGAAACAAAGTATAGGTTTTCATTATGTGAATAATTTTAAAATCTTAGCTCAAACGGCTGCAAAACCTGTTTGCCCAGCACGGGGATATTGAGTTCTATAAGATAAAGCCATAAACATGTTTGTCTGAGTCTTCTATCAAAAGTTACAGCGATTTATATGAAGTGGTTGAAAAAACGCTTTATTTCGCCAAGACAATGCGTTTCTCACTGTTACATGCATTTGAATGGGAAACTCGCCTGAAACAAAGTATAGGTTTTCATTATGTGAATAATTTTAAAATCTTAGCTCAAACGGCTGCAAAACCTGTTTGCCCAGCACGGGGATATTGAGTTCTATAAGATAAAGCCATAAACATGTTTGTCTGAGTCTTTTATCAAAAGTTACAGCGATTTATATGAAGTTGTACGAAAACGCTTTATTTCGCCAAGACTATGCGTTTCTCACTGTTACATGCATTTGGATGGGAAACTCGCCTGAAACAAAGTATAGGTTTTCATTATGTGAATAATTTTAAAATCTTAGCTCAAACGGCTGCAAAACCTGTTTGCCCAGCACGGGGATATTGAGTTCTATAAGATAAAGCCATAAACATGTTTGTCTGAGTCTTCTATCAAAAGTTACAGCGATTTATATGAAGTGGTTGAAAAACGCTTTCTTTCGCCAAGACAGTGTGTTTCTCACTGTTACATGCATTTGAATGGGAAACTCGCCCGAGACAAAGTATAGCTTTTCATTATGTGAATAATTTTAAAATCTTAGCTCAAACGGCTGCAAAACCTGTTTGCCCAGCACGGGGATATTGAGTTCTATAAGATAAAGCCATAAACATGTTTGTCTGAGTCTTCTATCAAAAGTTACAGCGATTTATATGAAGTGGTTGAAAAACGCTTTCTTTCGCCAAGACAGTGTGTTTCTCACTGTTACATGCATTTGAATGGGGAACTCGACCGAAACAAAGTATAGGTTTTCATTATGTGAATAATTTTAAAATTTTAGCTCAAACGGCTGCAAAACCTGTTTGCCCAGCACGGGGATATTGAGTTCTATAAGATAAAGCCATAAACATGTTTGTCTGAGTCTTCTATCAAAAGTTACAGCGATTTATATGAAGTTGTTCAAAAACGCTTTATTTCGCCAAGACAATGTGTTTCTCACTGTTACATGCATTTGAATGGGAAACTCGCCCGAGACAAAGTATAGGTTTTCATTATGTGAATAATTTTAAAATCTTAGCTCAAACGGCTGCAAAACCTGTTTGCCCAGCACGGGGATATTGAGTTCTATAAGATAAAGCCATAAACATGTTTGTCTGAGTCTTCTATCAAAAGTTACAGCTATTTATATGAAGTTGTTCAAAAACGCTTTATTTCGCCAAGACAATGCGTTTCTCACTGTTACATGCATTTGAATGGGAAACTCGCCTGAAACAAAGTATAGGTTTTCATTATGTGAATAATTTTAAAATCTTAGCTCAAACGGCTGCACGGGGATATTGAGTTCTATAAGATAAAGCCATAAACATGTTTGTCTGAGTCTTCTATTAAAAGTTACAGCGATTTATATGAAGTTGTACGAAAACGCTTTATTTCGCCAAGACTATGCGTTTCTCACTGTTACATGCATTTGGATGGGAAACTCGCCTGAAACAAAGTATAGGTTTTCATTATGTGAATAATTTTAAAATCTTAGCTCAAACGGCTGCAAAACCTGTTTGCCCAGCACGGGGATATTGAGTTCTATAAGATAAAGCCATAAACATGTTTGTCTGAGTCTTCTATCAAAAGTTACAGCGATTTATATGAAGTGGTTGAAAAACGCTTTCTTTCGCCAAGACAGTGTGTTTCTCACTGTTACATGCATTTGAATGGGGAACTCGACCGAAACAAAGTATAGGTTTTCATTATGTGAATAATTTTAAAATTTTAGCTCAAACGGCTGCAAAACCTGTTTGCCCAGCACGGGGATATTGAGTTCTATAAGATAAAGCCATAAACATGTTTGTCTGAGTCTTCTATCAAAAGTTACAGCGATTTATATGAAGTTGTTCAAAAACGCTTTATTTCGCCAAGACAATGTGTTTCTCACTGTTACATGCATTTGAATGGGAAACTCGCCCGAGACAAAGTATAGGTTTTCATTATGTGAATAATTTTAAAATCTTAGCTCAAACGGCTGCAAAACCTGTTTGCCCAGCACGGGGATATTGAGTTCTATAAGATAAAGCCATAAACATGTTTGTCTGAGTCTTCTATCAAAAGTTACAGCTATTTATATGAAGTTGTTCAAAAACGCTTTATTTCGCCAAGACAATGCGTTTCTCACTGTTACATGCATTTGAATGGGAAACTCGCCTGAAACAAAGTATAGGTTTTCATTATGTGAATAATTTTAAAATCTTAGCTCAAACGGCTGCACGGGGATATTGAGTTCTATAAGATAAAGCCATAAACATGTTTGTCTGAGTCTTCTATCAAAAGTTACAGCGATTTATATGAAGTTGTACGAAAACGCTTTATTTCGCCAAGACAATGCGTTTCTCACTGTTACATGCATTTGAATGGGAAACTCGCCTGAAACAAAGTATAGGTTTTCATTATGTGAATAATTTTAAAATCTTAGCTCAAACGGCTGCAAAACCTGTTTGCCCAGCACGGGGATATTGAGTTCTATAAGATAAAGCCATAAACATGTTTGTCTGAGTCTTCTATCAAAAGTTACAGCGATTTATATGAAGTGGTTGAAAAACGCTTTATTTCGCCAAGACAATGCGTTTCTCACTGTTACATGCATTTGAATGGGAAACTCGCCTGAAACAAAGTATAGGTTTTCATTATGTGAATAATTTTAAAATCTTAGCTCAAACGGCTGCAAAACCTGTTTGCCCAGCACGGGGATATTGAGTTCTATAAGATAAAGCCATAAACATGTTTGTCTGAGTCTTCTATCAAAAGTTACAGCGATTTATATGAAGTGGTTGAAAAACGCTTTATTTCGCCAAGACAATGCGTTTCTCACTGTTACATGCATTTGAATGGGAAACTCGCCTGAAACAAAGTATAGGTTTTCATTATGTGAATAATTTTAAAATCTTAGCTCAAACGGCTGCAAAACCTGTTTGCCCAGCACGGGGATATTGAGTTCTATAAGATAAAGCCATAAACATGTTTGTCTGAGTCTTCTATCAAAAGTTACAGCGATTTATATGAAGTGGTTGAAAAAACGCTTTATTTCGCCAAGACAATGCGTTTCTCACTGTTACATGCATTTGAATGGGAAACTCGCCTGAAACAAAGTATAGGTTTTCATTATGTGAATAATTTTAAAATCTTAGCTCAAACGGCTGCAAAACCTGTTTGCCCAGCACGGGGATATTGAGTTCTATAAGATAAAGCCATAAACATGTTTGTCTGAGTCTTCTATTAAAAGTTACAGCGATTTATATGAAGTTGTACGAAAACGCTTTATTTCGCCAAGACTATGCGTTTCTCACTGTTACATGCATTTGAATGGGAAACTCGCCTGAAACAAAGTATAGGTTTTCATTATGTGAATAATTTTAAAATCTTAGCTCAAACGGCTGCAAAACCTGTTTGCCCAGCACGGGGATATTGAGTTCTATAAGATAAAGCCATAAACATGTTTGTCTGAGTCTTCTATCAAAAGTTACAGCGATTTATATGAAGTTGTACGAAAACGCTTTATTTCGCCAAGACAATGCGTTTCTCACTGTTACATGCATTTGAATGGGAAACTCGCCTGAAACAAAGTATAGGTTTTCATTATGTGAATAATTTTAAAATCTTAGCTCAAACGGCTGCAAAACCTGTTTGCCCAGCACGGGGATATTGAGTTCTATAAGATAAAGCCATAAACATGTTTGTCTGAGTCTTCTATCAAAAGTTACAGCGATTTATATGAAGTGGTTGAAAAACGCTTTATTTCGCCAAGACAATGCGTTTCTCACTGTTACATGCATTTGAATGGGAAACTCGCCTGAAACAAAGTATAGGTTTTCATTATGTGAATAATTTTAAAATCTTAGCTCAAACGGCTGCAAAACCTGTTTGCCCAGCACGGGGATATTGAGTTCTATAAGATAAAGCCATAAACATGTTTGTCTGAGTCTTCTATCAAAAGTTACAGCGATTTATATGAAGTGGTTGAAAAACGCTTTATTTCGCCAAGACAATGCGTTTCTCACTGTTACATGCATTTGAATGGGAAACTCGCCTGAAACAAAGTATAGGTTTTCATTATGTGAATAATTTTAAAATCTTAGCTCAAACGGCTGCAAAACCTGTTTGCCCAGCACGGGGATATTGAGTTCTATAAGATAAAGCCATAAACATGTTTGTCTGAGTCTTCTATCAAAAGTTACAGCGATTTATATGAAGTGGTTGAAAAACGCTTTATTTCGCCAAGACAGTGTGTTTCTCACTGTTACATGCATTTGAATGGGAAACTCGCCCGAGACAAAGTATAGGTTTTCATTATGTGAATAATTTTAAAATCTTAGCTCAAACGGCTGCAAAACCTGTTTGCCCAGCACGGGGATATTGAGTTCTATAAGATAAAGCCATAAACATGTTTGTCTGAGTCTTCTATCAAAAGTTACAGCGATTTATATGAAGTTGTACAAAAACGCTTTATTTCGCCAAGACAATGCGTTTCTCACTGTTACATGCATTTGAATGGGAAACTCGCCTGAAACAAAGTATAGGTTTTCATTATGTGAATAATTTTAAAATCTTAGCTCAAACGGCTGCAAAACCTGTTTGCCCAGCACGGGGATATTGAGTTCTATAAGATAAAGCCATAAACATGTTTGTCTGAGTCTTCTATCAAAAGTTACAGCGATTTATATGAAGTTGTACGAAAACGCTTTATTTCGCCAAGACAATGCGTTTCTCACTGTTACATGCATTTGAATGGGAAACTCGCCTGAAACAAAGTATAGGTTTTCATTATGTGAATAATTTTAAAATCTTAGCTCAAACGGCTGCAAAACCTGTTTGCCCAGCACGGGGATATTGAGTTCTATAAGATAAAGCCATAAACATGTTTGTCTGAGTCTTCTATCAAAAGTTACAGCGATTTATATGAAGTGGTTGAAAAACGCTTTATTTCGCCAAGACAGTGTGTTTCTCACTGTTACATGCATTTGAATGGGAAACTCGCCCGAGACAAAGTATAGGTTTTCATTATGTGAATAATTTTAAAATCTTAGCTCAAACGGCTGCAAAACCTGTTTGCCCAGCACGGGGATATTGAGTTCTATAAGATAAAGCCATAAACATGTTTGTCTGAGTCTTCTATCAAAAGTTACAGCGATTTATATGAAGTGTTTGAAAAACGCTTTATTTCGCCAAGACAGTGTGTTTCTCACTGTTACATGCATTTGAATGGGAAACTCGCCCGAGACAAAGTATAGGTTTTCATTATGTGAATAATTTTAAAATCTTAGCTCAAACGGCTGCAAAACCTGTTTGCCCAGCACGGGGATATTGAGTTCTATAAGATAAAGCCATAAACATGTTTGTCTGAGTCTTCTATCAAAAGTTACAGCGATTTATATGAAGTGGTTGAAAAACGCTTTATTTCGCCAAGACAGTGTGTTTCTCACTGTTACATGCATTTGAATGGGAAACTCGCCTGAAACAAAGTATAGGTTTTCATTATGTGAATAATTTTAAAATCTTAGCTCAAACGGCTGCAAAACCTGTTTGCCCAGCACGGGGATATTGAGTTCTATAAGATAAAGCCATAAACATGTTTGTCTGAGTCTTCTATCAAAAGTTACAGCGATTTATATGAAGTGGTTGAAAAACGCTTTATTTCGCCAAGACAATGCGTTTCTCACTGTTACATGCATTTGAATGGGAAACTCGCCTGAAACAAAGTATAGGTTTTCATTATGTGAATAATTTTAAAATCTTAGCTCAAACGGCTGCAAAACCTGTTTGCCCAGCACGGGGATATTGAGTTCTATAAGATAAAGCCATAAACATGTTTGTCTGAGTCTTCTATCAAAAGTTACAGCGATTTATATGAAGTTGTACGAAAACGCTTTATTTCGCCAAGACAATGCGTTTCTCACTGTTACATGCATTTGAATGGGAAACTCGCCTGAAACAAAGTATAGGTTTTCATTATGTGAATAATTTTAAAATCTTAGCTCAAACGGCTGCAAAACCTGTTTGCCCAGCACGGGGATATTGAGTTCTATAAGATAAAGCCATAAACATGTTTGTCTGAGTCTTCTATCAAAAGTTACAGCGATTTATATGAAGTTGTACGAAAACGCTTTATTTCGCCAAGACAATGCGTTTCTCACTGTTACATGCATTTGAATGGGAAACTCGCCTGAAACAAAGTATAGGTTTTCATTATGTGAATAATTTTAAAATCTTAGCTCAAACGGCTGCAAAACCTGTTTGCCCAGCACGGGGATATTGAGTTCTATAAGATAAAGCCATAAACATGTTTGTCTGAGTCTTCTATCAAAAGTTACAGCGATTTATATGAAGTGGTTGAAAAACGCTTTATTTCGCCAAGACAGTGTGTTTCTCACTGTTACATGCATTTGAATGGGAAACTCGCCCGAGACAAAGTATAGGTTTTCATTATGTGAATAATTTTAAAATCTTAGCTCAAACGGCTGCAAAACCTGTTTGCCCAGCACGGGGATATTGAGTTCTATAAGATAAAGCCATAAACATGTTTGTCTGAGTCTTCTATCAAAAGTTACAGCGATTTATATGAAGTTGTACGAAAACGCTTTATTTCGCCAAGACAATGCGTTTCTCACTGTTACATGCATTTGAATGGGAAACTCGCCTGAAACAAAGTATAGGTTTTCATTATGTGAATAATTTTAAAATCTTAGCTCAAACGGCTGCAAAACCTGTTTGCCCAGCACGGGGATATTGAGTTCTATAAGATAAAGCCATAAACATGTTTGTCTGAGTCTTCTATCAAAAGTTACAGCGATTTATATGAAGTGTTTGAAAAACGCTTTATTTCGCCAAGACAATGCGTTTCTCACTGTTACATGCATTTGAATGGGAAACTCGCCTGAAACAAAGTATAGGTTTTCATTATGTGAATAATTTTAAAATCTTAGCTCAAACGGCTGCAAAACCTGTTTGCCCAGCACGGGGATATTGAGTTCTATAAGATAAAGCCATAAACATGTTTGTCTGAGTCTTCTATCAAAAGTTACAGCGATTTATATGAAGTTGTACGAAAACGCTTTATTTCGCCAAGACAATGCGTTTCTCACTGTTACATGCATTTGAATGGGAAACTCGCCTGAAACAAAGTATAGGTTTTCATTATGTGAATAATTTTAAAATCTTAGCTCAAACGGCTGCAAAACCTGTTTGCCCAGCACGGGGATATTGAGTTCTATAAGATAAAGCCATAAACATGTTTGTCTGAGTCTTCTATCAAAAGTTACAGCGATTTATATGAAGTTGTACGAAAACGCTTTATTTCGCCAAGACAATGCGTTTCTCACTGTTACATGCATTTGAATGGGAAACTCGCCTGAAACAAAGTATAGGTTTTCATTATGTGAATAATTTTAAAATCTTAGCTCAAACGGCTGCAAAACCTGTTTGCCCAGCACGGGGATATTGAGTTCTATAAGATAAAGCCATAAACATGTTTGTCTGAGTCTTCTATCAAAAGTTACAGCGATTTATATGAAGTGGTTGAAAAACACTTTATTTCGCCAAGACAGTGTGTTTCTCACTGTTACATGCATTTGAATGGGAAACTCGCCCGAGACAAAGTATAGGTTTTCATTATGTGAATAATTTTAAAATCTTAGCTCAAACGGCTGCAAAACCTGTTTGCCCAGCACGGGGATATTGAGTTCTATAAGATAAAGCCATAAACATGTTTGTCTGAGTCTTCTATCAAAAGTTACAGCGATTTATATGAAGTTGTTCAAAAACGCTTTATTTCGCCAAGACAATGCGTTTCTCACTGTTACATGCATTTGAATGGGAAACTCGCCTGAAACAAAGTATAGGTTTTCATTATGTGAATAATTTTAAAATCTTAGCTCAAACGGCTGCAAAACCTGTTTGCCCAGCACGGGGATATTGAGTTCTATAAGATAAAGCCATAAACATGTTTGTCTGAGTCTTCTATCAAAAGTTACAGCGATTTATATGAAGTTGTACGAAAACGCTTTATTTCGCCAAGACAATGCGTTTCTCACTGTTACATGCATTTGAATGGGAAACTCGCCTGAAACAAAGTATAGGTTTTCATTATGTGAATAATTTTAAAATCTTAGCTCAAATGGCTGCAAAACCTGTTTGCCCAGCACGGGGATATTGAGTTCTATAAGATAAAGCCATAAACATGTTTGTCTGAGTCTTCTATCAAAAGTTACAGCGATTTATATGAAGTGGTTGAAAAACGCTTTATTTCGCCAAGACAATGCGTTTCTCACTGTTACATGCATTTGAATGGGAAACTCGCCTGAAACAAAGTATAGGTTTTCATTATGTGAATAATTTTAAAATCTTAGCTCAAACGGCTGCAAAACCTGTTTGCCCAGCACGGGGATATTGAGTTCTATAAGATAAAGCCATAAACATGTTTGTCTGAGTCTTCTATCAAAAGTTACAGCGATTTATATGAAGTTGTACGAAAACGCTTTATTTCGCCAAGACAATGCGTTTCTCACTGTTACATGCATTTGAATGGGAAACTCGCCTGAAACAAAGTATAGGTTTTCATTATGTGAATAATTTTAAAATCTTAGCTCAAACGGCTGCAAAACCTGTTTGCCCAGCACGGGGATATTGAGTTCTATAAGATAAAGCCATAAACATGTTTGTCTGAGTCTTCTATCAAAAGTTACAGCGATTTATATGAAGTTGTACGAAAACGCTTTATTTCGCCAAGACAATGCGTTTCTCACTGTTACATGCATTTGAATGGGAAACTCGCCTGAAACAAAGTATAGGTTTTCATTATGTGAATAATTTTAAAATCTTAGCTCAAACGGCTGCAAAACCTGTTTGCCCAGCACGGGGATATTGAGTTCTATAAGATAAAGCCATAAACATGTTTGTCTGAGTCTTCTATCAAAAGTTACAGCGATTTATATGAAGTGGTTGAAAAACGCTTTATTTCGCCAAGACAGTGTGTTTCTCACTGTTACATGCATTTGAATGGGAAACTCGCCCGAGACAAAGTATAGGTTTTCATTATGTGAATAATTTTAAAATCTTAGCTCAAACGGCTGCAAAACCTGTTTGCCCAGCACGGGGATATTGAGTTCTATAAGATAAAGCCATAAACATGTTTGTCTGA
Source organism: Copadichromis virginalis (assembly GCF_057382275.1). NCBI lineage: Eukaryota > Metazoa > Chordata > Actinopteri > Cichliformes > Cichlidae > Copadichromis > Copadichromis virginalis. The sequence continues at coordinate 11,532,936 of NC_140629.1, forward strand.
GTCTTCTATCAAAAGTTACAGCGATTTATATGAAGTTGTACGAAAACGCTTTATTTCGCCAAGACAATGCGTTTCTCACTGTTACATGCATTTGAATGGGAAACTCGCCTGAAACAAAGTATAGGTTTTCATTATGTGAATAATTTTAAAATCTTAGCTCAAACGGCTGCAAAACCTGTTTGCCCAGCACGGGGATATTGAGTTCTATAAGATAAAGCCATAAACATGTTTGTCTGAGTCTTCTATCAAAAGTTACAGCGATTTATATGAAGTTGTACGAAAACGCTTTATTTCGCCAAGACAATGCGTTTCTCACTGTTACATGCATTTGAATGGGAAACTCGCCTGAAACAAAGTATAGGTTTTCATTATGTGAATAATTTTAAAATCTTAGCTCAAACGGCTGCAAAACCTGTTTGCCCAGCACGGGGATATTGAGTTCTATAAGATAAAGCCATAAACATGTTTGTCTGAGTCTTCTATCAAAAGTTACAGCGATTTATATGAAGTGGTTGAAAAACACTTTATTTCGCCAAGACAGTGTGTTTCTCACTGTTACATGCATTTGAATGGGAAACTCGCCCGAGACAAAGTATAGGTTTTCATTATGTGAATAATTTTAAAATCTTAGCTCAAACGGCTGCAAAACCTGTTTGCCCAGCACGGGGATATTGAGTTCTATAAGATAAAGCCATAAACATGTTTGTCTGAGTCTTCTATCAAAAGTTACAGCGATTTATATGAAGTTGTTCAAAAACGCTTTATTTCGCCAAGACAATGCGTTTCTCACTGTTACATGCATTTGAATGGGAAACTCGCCTGAAACAAAGTATAGGTTTTCATTATGTGAATAATTTTAAAATCTTAGCTCAAACGGCTGCAAAACCTGTTTGCCCAGCACGGGGATATTGAGTTCTATAAGATAAAGCCATAAACATGTTTGTCTGAGTCTTCTATCAAAAGTTACAGCGATTTATATGAAGTTGTACGAAAACGCTTTATTTCGCCAAGACAATGCGTTTCTCACTGTTACATGCATTTGAATGGGAAACTCGCCTGAAACAAAGTATAGGTTTTCATTATGTGAATAATTTTAAAATCTTAGCTCAAATGGCTGCAAAACCTGTTTGCCCAGCACGGGGATATTGAGTTCTATAAGATAAAGCCATAAACATGTTTGTCTGAGTCTTCTATCAAAAGTTACAGCGATTTATATGAAGTTGTACGAAAACGCTTTATTTCGCCAAGACAATGCGTTTCTCACTGTTACATGCATTTGAATGGGAAACTCGCCTGAAACAAAGTATAGGTTTTCATTATGTGAATAATTTTAAAATCTTAGCTCAAACGGCTGCAAAACCTGTTTGCCCAGCACGGGGATATTGAGTTCTATAAGATAAAGCCATAAACATGTTTGTCTGAGTCTTCTATCAAAAGTTACAGCGATTTATATGAAGTGGTTGAAAAACGCTTTATTTCGCCAAGACAGTGTGTTTCTCACTGTTACATGCATTTGAATGGGAAACTCGCCCGAGACAAAGTATAGGTTTTCATTATGTGAATAATTTTAAAATCTTAGCTCAAACGGCTGCAAAACCTGTTTGCCCAGCACGGGGATATTGAGTTCTATAAGATAAAGCCATAAACATGTTTGTCTGAGTCTTCTATCAAAAGTTACAGCGATTTATATGAAGTTGTTCAAAAACGCTTTATTTCGCCAAGACAATGCGTTTCTCACTGTTACATGCATTTGAATGGGAAACTCGCCTGAAACAAAGTATAGGTTTTCATTATGTGAATAATTTTAAAATCTTAGCTCAAACGGCTGCAAAACCTGTTTGCCCAGCACGGGGATATTGAGTTCTATAAGATAAAGCCATAAACATGTTTGTCTGAGTCTTCTATCAAAAGTTACAGCGATTTATATGAAGTGGTTGAAAAAACGCTTTATTTCGCCAAGACAATGCGTTTCTCACTGTTACATGCATTTGAATGGGAAACTCGCCTGAAACAAAGTATAGGTTTTCATTATGTGAATAATTTTAAAATCTTAGCTCAAACGGCTGCAAAACCTGTTTGCCCAGCACGGGGATATTGAGTTCTATAAGATAAAGCCATAAACATGTTTGTCTGAGTCTTCTATCAAAAGTTACAGCGATTTATATGAAGTGGTTGAAAAACGCTTTATTTCGCCAAGACAATGCGTTTCTCACTGTTACATGCATTTGAATGGGAAACTCGCCTGAAACAAAGTATAGGTTTTCATTATGTGAATAATTTTAAAATCTTAGCTCAAACGGCTGCAAAACCTGTTTGCCCAGCACGGGGATATTGAGTTCTATAAGATAAAGCCATAAACATGTTTGTCTGAGTCTTCTATCAAAAGTTACAGCGATTTATATGAAGTTGTACGAAAACGCTTTATTTCGCCAAGACAATGCGTTTCTCACTGTTACATGCATTTGAATGGGAAACTCGCCTGAAACAAAGTATAGGTTTTCATTATGTGAATAATTTTAAAATCTTAGCTCAAACGGCTGCAAAACCTGTTTGCCCAGCACGGGGATATTGAGTTCTATAAGATAAAGCCATAAACATGTTTGTCTGAGTCTTCTATCAAAAGTTACAGCGATTTATATGAAGTTGTACGAAAACGCTTTATTTCGCCAAGACAATGCGTTTCTCACTGTTACATGCATTTGAATGGGAAACTCGCCTGAAACAAAGTATAGGTTTTCATTATGTGAATAATTTTAAAATCTTAGCTCAAACGGCTGCAAAACCTGTTTGCCCAGCACGGGGATATTGAGTTCTATAAGATAAAGCCATAAACATGTTTGTCTGAGTCTTCTATCAAAAGTTACAGCGATTTATATGAAGTGGTTGAAAAACGCTTTATTTCGCCAAGACAGTGTGTTTCTCACTGTTACATGCATTTGAATGGGAAACTCGCCCGAGACAAAGTATAGGTTTTCATTATGTGAATAATTTTAAAATCTTAGCTCAAACGGCTGCAAAACCTGTTTGCCCAGCACGGGGATATTGAGTTCTATAAGATAAAGCCATAAACATGTTTGTCTGAGTCTTCTATCAAAAGTTACAGCGATTTATATGAAGTTGTACGAAAACGCTTTATTTCGCCAAGACAATGCGTTTCTCACTGTTACATGCATTTGAATGGGAAACTCGCCTGAAACAAAGTATAGGTTTTCATTATGTGAATAATTTTAAAATCTTAGCTCAAACGGCTGCAAAACCTGTTTGCCCAGCACGGGGATATTGAGTTCTATAAGATAAAGCCATAAACATGTTTGTCTGAGTCTTCTATCAAAAGTTACAGCGATTTATATGAAGTGGTTGAAAAAACGCTTTATTTCGCCAAGACAATGCGTTTCTCACTGTTACATGCATTTGAATGGGAAACTCGCCTGAAACAAAGTATAGGTTTTCATTATGTGAATAATTTTAAAATCTTAGCTCAAACGGCTGCAAAACCTGTTTGCCCAGCACGGGGATATTGAGTTCTATAAGATAAAGCCATAAACATGTTTGTCTGAGTCTTCTATCAAAAGTTACAGCGATTTATATGAAGTGGTTGAAAAACGCTTTATTTCGCCAAGACAATGCGTTTCTCACTGTTACATGCATTTGAATGGGAAACTCGCCTGAAACAAAGTATAGGTTTTCATTATGTGAATAATTTTAAAATCTTAGCTCAAACGGCTGCAAAACCTGTTTGCCCAGCACGGGGATATTGAGTTCTATAAGATAAAGCCATAAACATGTTTGTCTGAGTCTTCTATCAAAAGTTACAGCGATTTATATGAAGTTGTACAAAAACGCTTTATTTCGCCAAGACAATGCGTTTCTCACTGTTACATGCATTTGAATGGGAAACTCGCCTGAAACAAAGTATAGGTTTTCATTATGTGAATAATTTTAAAATCTTAGCTCAAACGGCTGCAAAACCTGTTTGCCCAGCACGGGGATATTGAGTTCTATAAGATAAAGCCATAAACATGTTTGTCTGAGTCTTCTATCAAAAGTTACAGCGATTTATATGAAGTGGTTGAAAAACGCTTTATTTCGCCAAGACAATGCGTTTCTCACTGTTACATGCATTTGAATGGGAAACTCGCCTGAAACAAAGTATAGGTTTTCATTATGTGAATAATTTTAAAATCTTAGCTCAAACGGCTGCAAAACCTGTTTGCCCAGCACGGGGATATTGAGTTCTATAAGATAAAGCCATAAACATGTTTGTCTGAGTCTTCTATCAAAAGTTACAGCGATTTATATGAAGTGGTTGAAAAACGCTTTATTTCGCCAAGACAATGCGTTTCTCACTGTTACATGCATTTGAATGGGAAACTCGCCTGAAACAAAGTATAGGTTTTCATTATGTGAATAATTTTAAAATCTTAGCTCAAACGGCTGCAAAACCTGTTTGCCCAGCACGGGGATATTGAGTTCTATAAGATAAAGCCATAAACATGTTTGTCTGAGTCTTCTATCAAAAGTTACAGCGATTTATATGAAGTTGTACAAAAACGCTTTATTTCGCCAAGACAATGCGTTTCTCACTGTTACATGCATTTGAATGGGAAACTCGCCTGAAACAAAGTATAGGTTTTCATTATGTGAATAATTTTAAAATCTTAGCTCAAACGGCTGCAAAACCTGTTTGCCCAGCACGGGGATATTGAGTTCTATAAGATAAAGCCATAAACATGTTTGTCTGAGTCTTCTATCAAAAGTTACAGCGATTTATATGAAGTGGTTGAAAAACGCTTTATTTCGCCAAGACAATGCGTTTCTCACTGTTACATGCATTTGAATGGGAAACTCGCCTGAAACAAAGTATAGGTTTTCATTATGTGAATAATTTTAAAATCTTAGCTCAAACGGCTGCAAAACCTGTTTGCCCAGCACGGGGATATTGAGTTCTATAAGATAAAGCCATAAACATGTTTGTCTGAGTCTTCTATCAAAAGTTACAGCGATTTATATGAAGTTGTACAAAAACGCTTTATTTCGCCAAGACAATGCGTTTCTCACTGTTACATGCATTTGAATGGGAAACTCGCCTGAAACAAAGTATAGGTTTTCATTATGTGAATAATTTTAAAATCTTAGCTCAAACGGCTGCAAAACCTGTTTGCCCAGCACGGGGATATTGAGTTCTATAAGATAAAGCCATAAACATGTGTGTCTGAGTCTTCTATCAAAAGTTACAGCGATTTATATGAAGTTGTACAAAAACGCTTTATTTCGCCAAGACAATGCGTTTCTCACTGTTACATGCATTTGAATGGGAAACTCGCCTGAAACAAAGTATAGGTTTTCATTATGTGAATAATTTTAAAATCTTAGCTCAAACGGCTGCAAAACCTGTTTGCCCAGCACGGGGATATTGAGTTCTATAAGATAAAGCCATAAACATGTTTGTCTGAGTCTTCTATCAAAAGTTACAGCGATTTATATGAAGTGGTTGAAAAACGCTTTATTTCGCCAAGACAATGCGTTTCTCACTGTTACATGCATTTGAATGGGAAACTCGCCTGAAACAAAGTATAGGTTTTCATTATGTGAATAATTTTAAAATCTTAGCTCAAACGGCTGCAAAACCTCTTTGCCCAGCACGGGGATATTGAGTTCTATAAGATAAAGCCATAAACATGTTTGTCTGAGTCTTCTATCAAAAGTTACAGCGATTTATATGAAGTGGTTGAAAAACGCTTTATTTCGCCAAGACAATGCGTTTCTCACTGTTACATGCATTTGAATGGGAAACTCGCCTGAAACAAAGTATAGGTTTTCATTATGTGAATAATTTTAAAATCTTAGCTCAAACGGCTGCAAAACCTGTTTTCCCAGCACGGGGACCTTGAGTTCTATAAGATAAAGCCATAAACATGTTTGTCTGAGTCTTCTATCAAAAGTTACAGCGATTTATATGAAGTGGTTGAAAAACGCTTTATTTCGCCAAGACAATGCGTTTCTCACTGTTACATGCATTTGAATGGGAAACTCGCCTGAAACAAAGTATAGGTTTTCATTATGTGAATAATTTTCAAATCTTAGCTCAAACGCCTGCAAAACCTGTTTGCCCAGCACGGGGATATTGAGTTCTATAAGATAAAGCCATAAACATGTTTGTCTGAGTCTTCTATCAAAAGTTACAGCGATTTATATGAAGTGGTTGAAAAACGCTTTATTTCGCCAAGACAATGCGTTTCTCACTGTTACATGCATTTGAATGGGAAACTCGCCTGAAACAAAGTATAGGTTTTCATTATGTGAATAATTTTAAAATCTTAGCTCAAACGGCTGCAAAACCTGTTTGCCCAGCACGGGGATATTGAGTTCTATAAGATAAAGCCATAAACATGTTTGTCTGAGTCTTCTATCAAAAGTTACAGCGATTTATATGAAGTGGTTGAAAAACGCTTTATTTCGCCAAGACAGTGTGTTTCTCACTGTTACATGCATTTGAATGGGAAACTCGCCCGAGACAAAGTATAGGTTTTCATTATGTGAATAATTTTAAAATCTTAGCTCAAACGGCTGCAAAACCTGTTTGCCCAGCACGGGGATATTGAGTTCTATAAGATAAAGCCATAAACATGTTTGTCTGAGTCTTCTATCAAAAGTTACAGCGATTTATATGAAGTTGTTCAAAAACGCTTTATTTCGCCAAGACAATGCGTTTCTCACTGTTACATGCATTTGAATGGGAAACTCGCCTGAAACAAAGTATAGGTTTTCATTATGTGAATAATTTTAAAATCTTAGCTCAAACGGCTGCAAAACCTGTTTGCCCAGCACGGGGATATTGAGTTCTATAAGATAAAGCCATAAACATGTTTGTCTGAGTCTTCTATCAAAAGTTACAGCGATTTATATGAAGTGGTTGAAAAACGCTTTATTTCGCCAAGACAATGCGTTTCTCACTGTTACATGCATTTGAATGGGAAACTCGCCTGAAACAAAGTATAGGTTTTCATTATGTGAATAATTTTAAAATCTTAGCTCAAACGGCTGCAAAACCTGTTTGCCCAGCACGGGGATATTGAGTTCTATAAGATAAAGCCATAAACATGTTTGTCTGAGTCTTCTATCAAAAGTTACAGCGATTTATATGAAGTGGTTGAAAAACGCTTTATTTCGCCAAGACAGTGTGTTTCTCACTGTTACATGCATTTGAATGGGAAACTCGCCCGAGACAAAGTATAGGTTTTCATTATGTGAATAATTTTAAAATCTTAGCTCAAACGGCTGCAAAACCTGTTTGCCCAGCACGGGGATATTGAGTTCTATAAGATAAAGCCATAAACATGTTTGTCTGAGTCTTCTATCAAAAGTTACAGCGATTTATATGAAGTTGTACGAAAACGCTTTATTTCGCCAAGACAATGCGTTTCTCACTGTTACATGCATTTGAATGGGAAACTCGCCTGAAACAAAGTATAGGTTTTCATTATGTGAATAATTTTAAAATCTTAGCTCAAATGGCTGCAAAACCTGTTTGCCCAGCACGGGGATATTGAGTTCTATAAGATAAAGCCATAAACATGTTTGTCTGAGTCTTCTATCAAAAGTTACAGCGATTTATATGAAGTTGTACGAAAACGCTTTATTTCGCCAAGACAATGCGTTTCTCACTGTTACATGCATTTGAATGGGAAACTCGCCTGAAACAAAGTATAGGTTTTCATTATGTGAATAATTTTAAAATCTTAGCTCAAACGGCTGCAAAACCTGTTTGCCCAGCACGGGGATATTGAGTTCTATAAGATAAAGCCATAAACATGTTTGTCTGAGTCTTCTATCAAAAGTTACAGCGATTTATATGAAGTGGTTGAAAAACACTTTATTTCGCCAAGACAGTGTGTTTCTCACTGTTACATGCATTTGAATGGGAAACTCGCCCGAGACAAAGTATAGGTTTTCATTATGTGAATAATTTTAAAATCTTAGCTCAAACGGCTGCAAAACCTGTTTGCCCAGCACGGGGATATTGAGTTCTATAAGATAAAGCCATAAACATGTTTGTCTGAGTCTTCTATCAAAAGTTACAGCGATTTATATGAAGTTGTTCAAAAACGCTTTATTTCGCCAAGACAATGCGTTTCTCACTGTTACATGCATTTGAATGGGAAACTCGCCTGAAACAAAGTATAGGTTTTCATTATGTGAATAATTTTAAAATCTTAGCTCAAACGGCTGCAAAACCTGTTTGCCCAGCACGGGGATATTGAGTTCTATAAGATAAAGCCATAAACATGTTTGTCTGAGTCTTCTATCAAAAGTTACAGCGATTTATATGAAGTTGTACGAAAACGCTTTATTTCGCCAAGACAATGCGTTTCTCACTGTTACATGCATTTGAATGGGAAACTCGCCTGAAACAAAGTATAGGTTTTCATTATGTGAATAATTTTAAAATCTTAGCTCAAATGGCTGCAAAACCTGTTTGCCCAGCACGGGGATATTGAGTTCTATAAGATAAAGCCATAAACATGTTTGTCTGAGTCTTCTATCAAAAGTTACAGCGATTTATATGAAGTTGTACGAAAACGCTTTATTTCGCCAAGACAATGCGTTTCTCACTGTTACATGCATTTGAATGGGAAACTCGCCTGAAACAAAGTATAGGTTTTCATTATGTGAATAATTTTAAAATCTTAGCTCAAACGGCTGCAAAACCTGTTTGCCCAGCACGGGGATATTGAGTTCTATAAGATAAAGCCATAAACATGTTTGTCTGAGTCTTCTATCAAAAGTTACAGCGATTTATATGAAGTGGTTGAAAAACGCTTTATTTCGCCAAGACAGTGTGTTTCTCACTGTTACATGCATTTGAATGGGAAACTCGCCCGAGACAAAGTATAGGTTTTCATTATGTGAATAATTTTAAAATCTTAGCTCAAACGGCTGCAAAACCTGTTTGCCCAGCACGGGGATATTGAGTTCTATAAGATAAAGCCATAAACATGTTTGTCTGAGTCTTCTATCAAAAGTTACAGCGATTTATATGAAGTTGTTCAAAAACGCTTTATTTCGCCAAGACAATGCGTTTCTCACTGTTACATGCATTTGAATGGGAAACTCGCCTGAAACAAAGTATAGGTTTTCATTATGTGAATAATTTTAAAATCTTAGCTCAAACGGCTGCAAAACCTGTTTGCCCAGCACGGGGATATTGAGTTCTATAAGATAAAGCCATAAACATGTTTGTCTGAGTCTTCTATCAAAAGTTACAGCGATTTATATGAAGTTGTTCAAAAACGCTTTATTTCGCCAAGACAATGCGTTTCTCACTGTTACATGCATTTGAATGGGAAACTCGCCTGAAACAAAGTATAGGTTTTCATTATGTGAATAATTTTAAAATCTTAGCTCAAACGGCTGCAAAACCTCTTTGCCCAGCACGGGGATATTGAGTTCTATAAGATAAAGCCATAAACATGTTTGTCTGAGTCTTCTATCAAAAGTTACAGCGATTTATATGAAGTGGTTGAAAAACGCTTTATTTCGCCAAGACAATGCGTTTCTCACTGTTACATGCATTTGAATGGGAAACTCGCCTGAAACAAAGTATAGGTTTTCATTATGTGAATAATTTTAAAATCTTAGCTCAAACGGCTGCAAAACCTGTTTGCCCAGCACGGGGATATTGAGTTCTATAAGATAAAGCCATAAACATGTTTGTCTGAGTCTTCTATCAAAAGTTACAGCGATTTATATGAAGTGGTTGAAAAACGCTTTATTTCGCCAAGACAATGCGTTTCTCACTGTTACATGCATTTGAATGGGAAACTCGCCTGAAACAAAGTATAGGTTTTCATTATGTGAATAATTTTAAAATCTTAGCTCAAACGGCTGCAAAACCTGTTTGCCCAGCACGGGGATATTGAGTTCTATAAGATAAAGCCATAAACATGTTTGTCTGAGTCTTCTATCAAAAGTTACAGCGATTTATATGAAGTGGTTGAAAAACGCTTTATTTCGCCAAGACAGTGTGTTTCTCACTGTTACATGCATTTGAATGGGAAACTCGCCCGAGACAAAGTATAGGTTTTCATTATGTGAATAATTTTAAAATCTTAGCTCAAACGGCTGCAAAACCTGTTTGCCCAGCACGGGGATATTGAGTTCTATAAGATAAAGCCATAAACATGTTTGTCTGAGTCTTCTATCAAAAGTTACAGCGATTTATATGAAGTTGTACGAAAACGCTTTATTTCGCCAAGACAATGCGTTTCTCACTGTTACATGCATTTGAATGGGAAACTCGCCTGAAACAAAGTATAGGTTTTCATTATGTGAATAATTTTAAAATCTTAGCTCAAATGGCTGCAAAACCTGTTTGCCCAGCACGGGGATATTGAGTTCTATAAGATAAAGCCATAAACATGTTTGTCTGAGTCTTCTATCAAAAGTTACAGCGATTTATATGAAGTTGTACGAAAACGCTTTATTTCGCCAAGACAATGCGTTTCTCACTGTTACATGCATTTGAATGGGAAACTCGCCTGAAACAAAGTATAGGTTTTCATTATGTGAATAATTTTAAAATCTTAGCTCAAACGGCTGCAAAACCTGTTTGCCCAGCACGGGGATATTGAGTTCTATAAGATAAAGCCATAAACATGTTTGTCTGAGTCTTCTATCAAAAGTTACAGCGATTTATATGAAGTGGTTGAAAAACACTTTATTTCGCCAAGACAGTGTGTTTCTCACTGTTACATGCATTTGAATGGGAAACTCGCCCGAGACAAAGTATAGGTTTTCATTATGTGAATAATTTTAAAATCTTAGCTCAAACGGCTGCAAAACCTGTTTGCCCAGCACGGGGATATTGAGTTCTATAAGATAAAGCCATAAACATGTTTGTCTGAGTCTTCTATCAAAAGTTACAGCGATTTATATGAAGTTGTTCAAAAACGCTTTATTTCGCCAAGACAATGCGTTTCTCACTGTTACATGCATTTGAATGGGAAACTCGCCTGAAACAAAGTATAGGTTTTCATTATGTGAATAATTTTAAAATCTTAGCTCAAACGGCTGCAAAACCTGTTTGCCCAGCACGGGGATATTGAGTTCTATAAGATAAAGCCATAAACATGTTTGTCTGAGTCTTCTATCAAAAGTTACAGCGATTTATATGAAGTTGTACGAAAACGCTTTATTTCGCCAAGACAATGCGTTTCTCACTGTTACATGCATTTGAATGGGAAACTCGCCTGAAACAAAGTATAGGTTTTCATTATGTGAATAATTTTAAAATCTTAGCTCAAATGGCTGCAAAACCTGTTTGCCCAGCACGGGGATATTGAGTTCTATAAGATAAAGCCATAAACATGTTTGTCTGAGTCTTCTATCAAAAGTTACAGCGATTTATATGAAGTTGTACGAAAACGCTTTATTTCGCCAAGACAATGCGTTTCTCACTGTTACATGCATTTGAATGGGAAACTCGCCTGAAACAAAGTATAGGTTTTCATTATGTGAATAATTTTAAAATCTTAGCTCAAACGGCTGCAAAACCTGTTTGCCCAGCACGGGGATATTGAGTTCTATAAGATAAAGCCATAAACATGTTTGTCTGAGTCTTCTATCAAAAGTTACAGCGATTTATATGAAGTGGTTGAAAAACGCTTTATTTCGCCAAGACAGTGTGTTTCTCACTGTTACATGCATTTGAATGGGAAACTCGCCCGAGACAAAGTATAGGTTTTCATTATGTGAATAATTTTAAAATCTTAGCTCAAACGGCTGCAAAACCTGTTTGCCCAGCACGGGGATATTGAGTTCTATAAGATAAAGCCATAAACATGTTTGTCTGAGTCTTCTATCAAAAGTTACAGCGATTTATATGAAGTGGTTGAAAAACGCTTTATTTCGCCAAGACAATGCGTTTCTCACTGTTACATGCATTTGAATGGGAAACTCGCCTGAAACAAAGTATAGGTTTTCATTATGTGAATAATTTTAAAATCTTAGCTCAAACGGCTGCAAAACCTGTTTGCCCAGCACGGGGATATTGAGTTCTATAAGATAAAGCCATAAACATGTTTGTCTGAGTCTTCTATCAAAAGTTACAGCGATTTATATGAAGTTGTTCAAAAACGCTTTATTTCGCCAAGACAATGCGTTTCTCACTGTTACATGCATTTGAATGGGAAACTCGCCTGAAACAAAGTATAGGTTTTCATTATGTGAATAATTTTAAAATCTTAGCTCAAACGGCTGCAAAACCTCTTTGCCCAGCACGGGGATATTGAGTTCTATAAGATAAAGCCATAAACATGTTTGTCTGAGTCTTCTATCAAAAGTTACAGCGATTTATATGAAGTGGTTGAAAAACGCTTTATTTCGCCAAGACAATGCGTTTCTCACTGTTACATGCATTTGAATGGGAAACTCGCCTGAAACAAAGTATAGGTTTTCATTATGTGAATAATTTTAAAATCTTAGCTCAAACGGCTGCAAAACCTGTTTGCCCAGCACGGGGATATTGAGTTCTATAAGATAAAGCCATAAACATGTTTGTCTGAGTCTTCTATCAAAAGTTACAGCGATTTATATGAAGTTGTTCAAAAACGCTTTATTTCGCCAAGACAATGCGTTTCTCACTGTTACATGCATTTGAATGGGAAACTCGCCTGAAACAAAGTATAGGTTTTCATTATGTGAATAATTTTAAAATCTTAGCTCAAACGGCTGCAAAACCTGTTTGCCCAGCACGGGGATATTGAGTTCTATAAGATAAAGCCATAAACATGTTTGTCTGAGTCTTCTATCAAAAGTTACAGCGATTTATATGAAGTTGTTCAAAAACGCTTTATTTCGCCAAGACAATGCGTTTCTCACTGTTACATGCATTTGAATGGGAAACTCGCCTGAAACAAAGTATAGGTTTTCATTATGTGAATAATTTTAAAATCTTAGCTCAAACGGCTGCAAAACCTCTTTGCCCAGCACGGGGATATTGAGTTCTATAAGATAAAGCCATAAACATGTTTGTCTGAGTCTTCTATCAAAAGTTACAGCGATTTATATGAAGTGGTTGAAAAACGCTTTATTTCGCCAAGACAATGCGTTTCTCACTGTTACATGCATTTGAATGGGAAACTCGCCTGAAACAAAGTATAGGTTTTCATTATGTGAATAATTTTAAAATCTTAGCTCAAACGGCTGCAAAACCTGTTTGCCCAGCACGGGGATATTGAGTTCTATAAGATAAAGCCATAAACATGTTTGTCTGAGTCTTCTATCAAAAGTTACAGCGATTTATATGAAGTTGTTCAAAAACGCTTTATTTCGCCAAGACAATGCGTTTCTCACTGTTACATGCATTTGAATGGGAAACTCGCCTGAAACAAAGTATAGGTTTTCATTATGTGAATAATTTTAAAATCTTAGCTCAAACGGCTGCAAAACCTGTTTGCCCAGCACGGGGATATTGAGTTCTATAAGATAAAGCCATAAACATGTTTGTCTGAGTCTTCTATCAAAAGTTACAGCGATTTATATGAAGTTGTTCAAAAACGCTTTATTTCGCCAAGACAATGCGTTTCTCACTGTTACATGCATTTGAATGGGAAACTCGCCTGAAACAAAGTATAGGTTTTCATTATGTGAATAATTTTAAAATCTTAGCTCAAACGGCTGCAAAACCTCTTTGCCCAGCACGGGGATATTGAGTTCTATAAGATAAAGCCATAAACATGTTTGTCTGAGTCTTCTATCAAAAGTTACAGCGATTTATATGAAGTGGTTGAAAAACGCTTTATTTCGCCAAGACAATGCGTTTCTCACTGTTACATGCATTTGAATGGGAAACTCGCCTGAAACAAAGTATAGGTTTTCATTATGTGAATAATTTTAAAATCTTAGCTCAAACGGCTGCAAAACCTGTTTGCCCAGCACGGGGATATTGAGTTCTATAAGATAAAGCCATAAACATGTTTGTCTGAGTCTTCTATCAAAAGTTACAGCGATTTATATGAAGTTGTTCAAAAACGCTTTATTTCGCCAAGACAATGCGTTTCTCACTGTTACATGCATTTGAATGGGAAACTCGCCTGAAACAAAGTATAGGTTTTCATTATGTGAATAATTTTAAAATCTTAGCTCAAACGGCTGCAAAACCTGTTTGCCCAGCACGGGGATATTGAGTTCTATAAGATAAAGCCATAAACATGTTTGTCTGAGTCTTCTATCAAAAGTTACAGCGATTTATATGAAGTTGTACAAAAACGCTTTATTTCGCCAAGACAATGCGTTTCTCACTGTTACATGCATTTGAATGGGAAACTCGCCTGAAACAAAGTATAGGTTTTCATTATGTGAATAATTTTAAAATCTTAGCTCAAACGGCTGCAAAACCTGTTTGCCCAGCACGGGGATATTGAGTTCTATAAGATAAAGCCATAAACATGTTTGTCTGAGTCTTCTATCAAAAGTTACAGCGATTTATATGAAGTGGTTGAAAAACGCTTTATTTCGCCAAGACAATGCGTTTCTCACTGTTACATGCATTTGAATGGGAAACTCGCCTGAAACAAAGTATAGGTTTTCATTATGTGAATAATTTTAAAATCTTAGCTCAAACGGCTGCAAAACCTCTTTGCCCAGCACGGGGATATTGAGTTCTATAAGATAAAGCCATAAACATGTTTGTCTGAGTCTTCTATCAAAAGTTACAGCGATTTATATGAAGTTGTTCAAAAACGCTTTATTTCGCCAAGACAATGCGTTTCTCACTGTTACATGCATTTGAATGGGAAACTCGCCTGAAACAAAGTATAGGTTTTCATTATGTGAATAATTTTAAAATCTTAGCTCAAACGGCTGCAAAACCTCTTTTCCCAGCACGGGGATATTGAGTTCTATAAGATAAAGCCATAAACATGTTTGTCTGAGTCTTCTATCAAAAGTTACAGCGATTTATATGAAGTGGTTGAAAAACGCTTTATTTCGCCAAGACAATGCGTTTCTCACTGTTACATGCATTTGAATGGGAAACTCGCCTGAAACAAAGTATAGGTTTTCATTATGTGAATAATTTTAAAATCTTAGCTCAAACGGCTGCAAAACCTCTTTGCCCAGCACGGGGATATTGAGTTCTATAAGATAAAGCCATAAACATGTTTGTCTGAGTCTTCTATCAAAAGTTACAGCGATTTATATGAAGTGGTTGAAAAACGCTTTATTTCGCCAAGACAGTGTGTTTCTCACTGTTACATGCATTTGAATGGGAAACTCGCCCGAGACAAAGTATAGGTTTTCATTATGTGAATAATTTTAAAATCTTAGCTCAAACGGCTGCAAAACCTGTTTGCCCAGCACGGGGATATTGAGTTCTATAAGATAAAGCCATAAACATGTTTGTCTGAGTCTTCTATCAAAAGTTACAGCGATTTATATGAAGTTGTTCAAAAACGCTTTATTTCGCCAAGACAATGCGTTTCTCACTGTTACATGCATTTGAATGGGAAACTCGCCTGAAACAAAGTATAGGTTTTCATTATGTGAATAATTTTAAAATCTTAGCTCAAACGGCTGCAAAACCTGTTTGCCCAGCACGGGGATATTGAGTTCTATAAGATAAAGCCATAAACATGTTTGTCTGAGTCTTCTATCAAAAGTTACAGCGATTTATATGAAGTGGTTGAAAAACGCTTTATTTCGCCAAGACAATGCGTTTCTCACTGTTACATGCATTTGAATGGGAAACTCGCCTGAAACAAAGTATAGGTTTTCATTATGTGAATAATTTTAAAATCTTAGCTCAATCGGCTGCAAAACCTGTTTGCCCAGCACGGGGATATTGAGTTATATAAGATAAAGCCATAAACATGTTTGTCTGAGTCTTCTATCAAAAGTTACAGCGATTTATATGAAGTTGTACAAAAACACTTTATTTCGCCAAGACAATGCGTTTCTCACTGTTACATGCATTTGAATGGGAAACTCGCCCGAGACAAAGTATAGGTTTTCATTATGTGAATAATTTTAAAATCTTAGCTCAAACGCCTGCAAAACCTGTTTGCCCAGCACGGGGATATTGAGTTCCATAAGATAAAGCCATAAACATGTTTGTCTGAGTCTTCTATCAAAAGTTACAGCGATTTATATGAAGTTGTACGAAAACGCTTTATTTCGCCAAGACAATGCGTTTCTCACTGTTACATGCATTTGAATGGGAAACTCGCCTGAAACAAAGTATAGGTTTTCATTATGTGAATAATTTTAAAATCTTAGCTCAAACGGCTGCAAAACCTGTTTGCCCAGCACGGGGATATTGAGTTCTATAAGATAAAGCCATAAACATGTTTGTCTGAGTCTTCTATCAAAAGTTACAGCGATTTATATGAAGTGGTTGAAAAACGCTTTATTTCGCCAAGACAGTGTGTTTCTCACTGTTACATGCATTTGAATGGGAAACTCGCCCGAGACAAAGTATAGGTTTTCATTATGTGAATAATTTTAAAATCTTAGCTCAAACGGCTGCAAAACCTGTTTGCCCAGCACGGGGATATTGAGTTCTATAAGATAAAGCCATAAACATGTTTGTCTGAGTCTTCTATCAAAAGTTACAGCGATTTATATGAAGTTGTACAAAAACGCTTTATTTCGCCAAGACAATGCGTTTCTCACTGTTACATGCATTTGAATGGGAAACTCGCCTGAAACAAAGTATAGGTTTTCATTATGTGAATAATTTTAAAATCTTAGCTCAAACGGCTGCAAAACCTGTTTGCCCAGCACGGGGATATTGAGTTCTATAAGATAAAGCCATAAACATGTGTGTCTGAGTCTTCTATCAAAAGTTACAGCGATTTATATGAAGTTGTTCAAAAACGCTTTATTTCGCCAAGACAATGCGTTTCTCACTGTTACATGCATTTGAATGGGAAACTCGCCTGAAACAAAGTATAGGTTTTCATTATGTGAATAATTTTAAAATCTTAGCTCAAACGGCTGCAAAACCTGTTTGCCCAGCACGGGGATATTGAGTTCTATAAGATAAAGCCATAAACATGTTTGTCTGAGTCTTCTATCAAAAGTTACAGCGATTTATATGAAGTGGTTGAAAAACGCTTTATTTCGCCAAGACAGTGTGTTTCTCACTGTTACATGCATTTGAATGGGAAACTCGCCCGAGACAAAGTATAGGTTTTCATTATGTGAATAATTTTAAAATCTTAGCTCAAACGGCTGCAAAACCTGTTTGCCCAGCACGGGGATATTGAGTTCTATAAGATAAAGCCATAAACATGTTTGTCTGAGTCTTCTATCAAAAGTTACAGCGATTTATATGAAGTTGTTCAAAAACGCTTTATTTCGCCAAGACAATGCGTTTCTCACTGTTACATGCATTTGAATGGGAAACTCGCCTGAAACAAAGTATAGGTTTTCATTATGTGAATAATTTTAAAATCTTAGCTCAAACGGCTGTAAAACCTGTTTGCCCAGCACGGGGATATTGAGTTCTATAAGATAAAGCCATAAACATGTTTGTCTGAGTCTTCTATCAAAAGTTACAGCGATTTATATGAAGTTGTTCAAAAAGGCTTTATTTCGCCAAGACAATGCGTTTCTCACTGTTACATGCATTTGAATGGGAAACTCGCCTGAGACAAAGTATAGGTTTTCATTATGTGAATAATTTTCAAATCTTTGCTCAATCGGCTGCAAAACCTGTTTGCCCAGCACGGGGATATTGAGTTATATAAGATAAAGCCATAAACATGTTTGTCTGAGTCTTCTATCAAAAGTTACAGCGATTTATATGAAGTTGTTCAAAAACACTTTATTTCGCCAAGACAATGCGTTTCTCACTGTTACATGCATTTGAATGGGAAACTCGCCCGAGACAAAGTATAGGTTTTCATTATGTGAATAATTTTAAAATCTTAGCTCAAACGCCTGCAAAACCTGTTTGCCCAGCACGGGGATATTGAGTTCCATAAGATAAAGCCATAAACATGTTTGTCTGAGTCTTCTATCAAAAGTTACAGCGATTTATATGAAGTTGTACGAAAACGCTTTATTTCGCCAAGACAATGCGTTTCTCACTGTTACATGCATTTGAATGGGAAACTCGCCTGAAACAAAGTATAGGTTTTCATTATGTGAATAATTTTAAAATCTTAGCTCAAACGGCTGCAAAACCTGTTTGCCCAGCACGGGGATATTGAGTTCTATAAGATAAAGCCATAAACATGTTTGTCTGAGTCTTCTATCAAAAGTTACAGCGATTTATATGAAGTTGTACAAAAACGCTTTATTTCGCCAAGACAATGCGTTTCTCACTGTTACATGCATTTGAATGGGAAACTCGCCTGAAACAAAGTATAGGTTTTCATTATGTGAATAATTTTAAAATCTTAGCTCAAACGGCTGCAAAACCTGTTTGCCCAGCACGGGGATATTGAGTTCTATAAGATAAAGCCATAAACATGTTTGTCTGAGTCTTCTATCAAAAGTTACAGCGATTTATATGAAGTGGTTGAAAAACGCTTTATTTCGCCAAGACAGTGTGTTTCTCACTGTTACATGCATTTGAATGGGAAACTCGCCCGAGACAAAGTATAGGTTTTCATTATGTGAATAATTTTAAAATCTTAGCTCAAACGGCTGCAAAACCTGTTTGCCCAGCACGGGGATATTGAGTTCTATAAGATAAAGCCATAAACATGTTTGTCTGAGTCTTCTATCAAAAGTTACAGCGATTTATATGAAGTTGTTCAAAAACGCTTTATTTCGCCAAGACAATGCGTTTCTCACTGTTACATGCATTTGAATGGGAAACTCGCCTGAAACAAAGTATAGGTTTTCATTATGTGAATAATTTTAAAATCTTAGCTCAAACGGCTGCAAAACCTGTTTGCCCAGCACGGGGATATTGAGTTCTATAAGATAAAGCCATAAACATGTTTGTCTGAGTCTTCTATCAAAAGTTACAGCGATTTATATGAAGTTGTTCAAAAACGCTTTATTTCGCCAAGACAATGCGTTTCTCACTGTTACATGCATTTGAATGGGAAACTCGCCTGAAACAAAGTATAGGTTTTCATTATGTGAATAATTTTAAAATCTTAGCTCAAACGGCTGCAAAACCTGTTTGCCCAGCACGGGGATAGTGAGTTCTATAAGATAAAGCCATAAACATGTTTGTCTGAGTCTTCTATCAAAAGTTACAGCGATTTATATGAAGTTGTACAAAAACGCTTTATTTCGCCAAGACAATGCGTTTCTCACTGTTACATGCATTTGAATGGGAAACTCGCCTGAAACAAAGTATAGGTTTTCATTATGTGAATAATTTTAAAATCTTAGCTCAAACGGCTGCAAAACCTGTTTGCCCAGCACGGGGATATTGAGTTCTATAAGATAAAGCCATAAACATGTTTGTCTGAGTCTTCTATCAAAAGTTACAGCGATTTATATGAAGTGGTTGAAAAACGCTTTATTTCGCCAAGACAGTGTGTTTCTCACTGTTACATGCATTTGAATGGGAAACTCGCCCGAGACAAAGTATAGGTTTTCATTATGTGAATAATTTTAAAATCTTAGCTCAAACGGCTGCAAAACCTGTTTGCCCAGCACGGGGATATTGAGTTATATAAGATAAAGCCATAAACATGTTTGTCTGAGTCTTCTATCAAAAGTTACAGCGATTTATATGAAGTTGTTCAAAAACACTTTATTTCGCCAAGACAATGCGTTTCTCACTGTTACATGCATTTGAATGGGAAACTCGCCCGAGACAAAGTATAGGTTTTCATTATGTGAATAATTTTAAAATCTTAGCTCAAACGCCTGCAAAACCTGTTTGCCCAGCACGGGGATATTGAGTTCCATAAGATAAAGCCATAAACATGTTTGTCTGAGTCTTCTATCAAAAGTTACAGCGATTTATATGAAGTTGTACGAAAACGCTTTATTTCGCCAAGACAATGCGTTTCTCACTGTTACATGCATTTGAATGGGAAACTCGCCTGAAACAAAGTATAGGTTTTCATTATGTGAATAATTTTAAAATCTTAGCTCAAACGGCTGCAAAACCTGTTTGCCCAGCACGGGGATATTGAGTTCTATAAGATAAAGCCATAAACATGTTTGTCTGAGTCTTCTATCAAAAGTTACAGCGATTTATATGAAGTTGTACAAAAACGCTTTATTTCGCCAAGACAATGCGTTTCTCACTGTTACATGCATTTGAATGGGAAACTCGCCTGAAACAAAGTATAGGTTTTCATTATGTGAATAATTTTAAAATCTTAGCTCAAACGGCTGCAAAACCTGTTTGCCCAGCACGGGGATATTGAGTTCTATAAGATAAAGCCATAAACATGTTTTTCTGAGTCTTCTATCAAAAGTTACAGCGATTTATATGAAGTGGTTGAAAAACGCTTTATTTCGCCAAGACAGTGTGTTTCTCACTGTTACATGCATTTGAATGGGAAACTCGCCCGAGACAAAGTATAGGTTTTCATTATGTGAATAATTTTAAAATCTTAGCTCAAACGGCTGCAAAACCTGTTTGCCCAGCACGGGGATATTGAGTTCTATAAGATAAAGCCATAAACATGTTTGTCTGAGTCTTCTATCAAAAGTTACAGCGATTTATATGAAGTTGTTCAAAAACGCTTTATTTCGCCAAGACAATGCGTTTCTCACTGTTACATGCATTTGAATGGGAAACTCGCCTGAAACAAAGTATAGGTTTTCATTATGTGAATAATTTTAAAATCTTAGCTCAAACGGCTGCAAAACCTCTTTGCCCAGCACGGGGATATTGAGTTCTATAAGATAAAGCCATAAACATGTTTGTCTGAGTCTTCTATCAAAAGTTACAGCGATTTATATGAAGTTGTTCAAAAAGGCTTTATTTCGCCAAGACAATGCGTTTCTCACTGTTACATGCATTTGAATGGGAAACTCGCCCGAGACAAAGTATAGGTTTTCATTATGTGAATAATTTTCAAATCTTTGCTCAATCGGCTGCAAAACCTGTTTGCCCAGCACGGGGATATTGAGTTATATAAGATAAAGCCATAAACATGTTTGTCTGAGTCTTCTATCAAAAGTTACAGCGATTTATATGAAGTTGTTCAAAAACACTTTATTTCGCCAAGACAATGCGTTTCTCACTGTTACATGCATTTGAATGGGAAACTCGCCCGAGACAAAGTATAGGTTTTCATTATGTGAATAATTTTAAAATCTTAGCTCAAACGCCTGCAAAACCTGTTTGCCCAGCACGGGGATATTGAGTTCCATAAGATAAAGCCATAAACATGTTTGTCTGAGTCTTCTATCAAAAGTTACAGCGATTTATATGAAGTTGTACGAAAACGCTTTATTTCGCCAAGACAATGCGTTTCTCACTGTTACATGCATTTGAATGGGAAACTCGCCTGAAACAAAGTATAGGTTTTCATTATGTGAATAATTTTAAAATCTTAGCTCAAACGGCTGCAAAACCTGTTTTCCCAGCACGGGGATATTGAGTTCTATAAGATAAAGCCATAAACATGTTTGTCTGAGTCTTCTATCAAAAGTTACAGCGATTTATATGAAGTTGTTCAAAAAGGCTTTATTTCGCCAAGACAATGCGTTTCTCACTGTTACATGCATTTGAATGGGAAACTCGCCCGAGACAAAGTATAGGTTTTCATTATGTGAATAATTTTCAAATCTTTGCTCAATCGGCTGCAAAACCTGTTTGCCCAGCACGGGGATATTGAGTTATATAAGATAAAGCCATAAACATGTTTGTCTGAGTCTTCTATCAAAAGTTACAGCGATTTATATGAAGTTGTTCAAAAACACTTTATTTCGCCAAGACAATGCGTTTCTCACTGTTACATGCATTTGAATGGGAAACTCGCCCGAGACAAAGTATAGGTTTTCATTATGTGAATAATTTTCAAATCTTAGCTCAAACGCCTGCAAAACCTGTTTGCCCAGCACGGGGATATTGAGTTCCATAAGATAAAGCCATAAACATGTTTGTCTGAGTCTTCTATCAAAAGTTACAGCGATTTATATGAAGTTGTACGAAAACGCTTTATTTCGCCAAGACAATGCGTTTCTCACTGTTACATGCATTTGAATGGGAAACTCGCCTGAAACAAAGTATAGGTTTTCATTATGTGAATAATTTTAAAATCTTAGCTCAAACGGCTGCAAAACCTGTTTGCCCAGCACGGGGATATTGAGTTCTATAAGATAAAGCCATAAACATGTTTGTCTGAGTCTTCTATCAAAAGTTACAGCGATTTATATGAAGTTGTACAAAAACGCTTTATTTCGCCAAGACAATGCGTTTCTCACTGTTACATGCATTTGAATGGGAAACTCGCCTGAAACAAAGTATAGGTTTTCATTATGTGAATAATTTTAAAATCTTAGCTCAAACGGCTGCAAAACCTGTTTGCCCAGCACGGGGATATTGAGTTCTATAAGATAAAGCCATAAACATGTTTGTCTGAGTCTTCTATCAAAAGTTACAGCGATTTATATGAAGTGGTTGAAAAACGCTTTATTTCGCCAAGACAATGCGTTTCTCACTGTTACATGCATTTGAATGGGAAACTCGCCTGAAACAAAGTATAGGTTTTCATTATGTGAATAATTTTAAAATCTTAGCTCAAACGGCTGCAAAACCTGTTTGCCCAGCACGGGGATATTGAGTTCTATAAGATAAAGCCATAAACATGTTTGTCTGAGTCTTCTATCAAAAGTTACAGCGATTTATATGAAGTTGTACGAAAACGCTTTATTTCGCCAAGACAATGCGTTTCTCACTGTTACATGCATTTGAATGGGAAACTCGCCTGAAACAAAGTATAGGTTTTCATTATGTGAATAATTTTAAAATCTTAGCTCAAACGGCTGCAAAACCTGTTTGCCCAGCACAGGGATATTGAGTTCTATAAGATAAAGCCATAAACATGTTTGTCTGAGTCTTCTATCAAAAGTTACAGCGATTTATATGAAGTGGTTGAAAAACGCTTTATTTCGCCAAGACAATGCGTTTCTCACTGTTACATGCATTTGAATGGGAAACTCGCCTGAAACAAAGTATAGGTTTTCATTATGTGAATAATTTTAAAATCTTAGCTCAAACGGCTGCAAAACCTGTTTGCCCAGCAGGGGGATATTGAGTTCTATAAGATAAAGCCATAAACATGTTTGTCTGAGTCTTCTATCAAAAGTTACAGCGATTTATATAAAGTTGTTCAAAAACGCTTTATTTCGCCAAGACAATGCGTTTCTCACTGTTACATGGGAATGTTGAGTTCTATAAGATAAAGCCATAAACATGTTTGTCTGAGTCTTCTATCAAAAGTTACAGCGATTTATATGAAGTGGTTGAAAAACGCTTTATTTCGCCAAGACAATGCGTTTCTCACTGTTACATGCATTTGAATGGGAAACTCGCCTGAAACAAAGTATAGGTTTTCATTATGTGAATAATTTTAAAATCTTAGCTCAAACGGCTGCAAAACCTGTTTGCCCAGCACGGGGATATTGAGTTCTATAAGATAAAGCCATAAACATGTTTGTCTGAGTCTTCTATCAAAAGTTACAGCGATTTATATGAAGTTGTTCAAAAAGGCTTTATTTCGCCAAGACAATGCGTTTCTCACTGTTACATGCATTTGAATGGGAAACTCGCCCGAGACAAAGTATAGGTTTTCATTATGTGAATAATTTTCAAATCTTTGCTCAATCGGCTGCAAAACCTGTTTGCCCAGCACGGGGATATTGAGTTATATAAGATAAAGCCATAAACATGTTTGTCTGAGTCTTCTATCAAAAGTTACAGCGATTTATATGAAGTTGTTCAAAAACACTTTATTTCGCCAAGACAATGCGTTTCTCACTGTTACATGCATTTGAATGGGAAACTCGCCCGAGACAAAGTATAGGTTTTCATTATGTGAATAATTTTAAAATCTTAGCTCAAACGCCTGCAAAACCTGTTTGCCCAGCACGGGGATATTGAGTTCCATAAGATAAAGCCATAAACATGTTTGTCTGAGTCTTCTATCAAAAGTTACAGCGATTTATATGAAGTTGTACGAAAACGCTTTATTTCGCCAAGACAATGCGTTTCTCACTGTTACATGCATTTGAATGGGAAACTCGCCTGAAACAAAGTATAGGTTTTCATTATGTGAATAATTTTAAAATCTTAGCTCAAACGGCTGCAAAACCTGTTTTCCCAGCACGGGGATATTGAGTTCTATAAGATAAAGCCATAAACATGTTTGTCTGAGTCTTCTATCAAAAGTTACAGCGATTTATATGAAGTTGTTCAAAAAGGCTTTATTTCGCCAAGACAATGCGTTTCTCACTGTTACATGCATTTGAATGGGAAACTCGCCCGAGACAAAGTATAGGTTTTCATTATGTGAATAATTTTCAAATCTTTGCTCAATCGGCTGCAAAACCTGTTTGCCCAGCACGGGGATATTGAGTTATATAAGATAAAGCCATAAACATGTTTGTCTGAGTCTTCTATCAAAAGTTACAGCGATTTATATGAAGTTGTTCAAAAACACTTTATTTCGCCAAGACAATGCGTTTCTCACTGTTACATGCATTTGAATGGGAAACTCGCCCGAGACAAAGTATAGGTTTTCATTATGTGAATAATTTTCAAATCTTAGCTCAAACGCCTGCAAAACCTGTTTGCCCAGCACGGGGATATTGAGTTCCATAAGATAAAGCCATAAACATGTTTGTCTGAGTCTTCTATCAAAAGTTACAGCGATTTATATGAAGTTGTACGAAAACGCTTTATTTCGCCAAGACAATGCGTTTCTCACTGTTACATGCATTTGAATGGGAAACTCGCCTGAAACAAAGTATAGGTTTTCATTATGTGAATAATTTTAAAATCTTAGCTCAAACGGCTGCAAAACCTGTTTGCCCAGCACGGGGATATTGAGTTCTATAAGATAAAGCCATAAACATGTTTGTCTGAGTCTTCTATCAAAAGTTACAGCGATTTATATGAAGTTGTACAAAAACGCTTTATTTCGCCAAGACAATGCGTTTCTCACTGTTACATGCATTTGAATGGGAAACTCGCCTGAAACAAAGTATAGGTTTTCATTATGTGAATAATTTTAAAATCTTAGCTCAAACGGCTGCAAAACCTGTTTGCCCAGCACGGGGATATTGAGTTCTATAAGATAAAGCCATAAACATGTTTGTCTGAGTCTTCTATCAAAAGTTACAGCGATTTATATGAAGTGGTTGAAAAACGCTTTATTTCGCCAAGACAATGCGTTTCTCACTGTTACATGCATTTGAATGGGAAACTCGCCTGAAACAAAGTATAGGTTTTCATTATGTGAATAATTTTAAAATCTTAGCTCAAACGGCTGCAAAACCTGTTTGCCCAGCACGGGGATATTGAGTTCTATAAGATAAAGCCATAAACATGTTTGTCTGAGTCTTCTATCAAAAGTTACAGCGATTTATATGAAGTTGTACGAAAACGCTTTATTTCGCCAAGACAATGCGTTTCTCACTGTTACATGCATTTGAATGGGAAACTCGCCTGAAACAAAGTATAGGTTTTCATTATGTGAATAATTTTAAAATCTTAGCTCAAACGGCTGCAAAACCTGTTTGCCCAGCACAGGGATATTGAGTTCTATAAGATAAAGCCATAAACATGTTTGTCTGAGTCTTCTATCAAAAGTTACAGCGATTTATATGAAGTGGTTGAAAAACGCTTTATTTCGCCAAGACAATGCGTTTCTCACTGTTACATGCATTTGAATGGGAAACTCGCCTGAAACAAAGTATAGGTTTTCATTATGTGAATAATTTTAAAATCTTAGCTCAAACGGCTGCAAAACCTGTTTGCCCAGCACGGGGATATTGAGTTCTATAAGATAAAGCCATAAACATGTTTTTCTGAGTCTTCTATCAAAAGTTACAGCGATTTATATGAAGTGGTTGAAAAACGCTTTATTTCGCCAAGACAATGCGTTTCTCACTGTTACATGCATTTGAATGGGAAACTCGCCTGAAACAAAGTATAGGTTTTCATTATGTGAATAATTTTAAAATCTTAGCTCAAACGGCTGCAAAACCTGTTTGCCCAGCAGGGGGATATTGAGTTCTATAAGATAAAGCCATAAACATGTTTGTCTGAGTCTTCTATCAAAAGTTACAGCGATTTATATGAAGTTGTTCAAAAACGCTTTATTTCGCCAAGACAATGCGTTTCTCACTGTTACATGCATTTGAATGGGAAACTCGCCTGAAACAAAGTATAGGTTTTCATTATGTGAATAATTTTAAAATCTTAGCTCAAACGGCTGCAAAACCTGTTTGCCCAGCACGGGGATATTGAGTTCTATAAGATAAAGCCATAAACATGTTTGTCTGAGTCTTCTATCAAAAGTTACAGCGATTTATATGAAGTTGTTCAAAAAGGCTTTATTTCGCCAAGACAATGCGTTTCTCACTGTTACATGCATTTGAATGGGAAACTCGCCCGAGACAAAGTATAGGTTTTCATTATGTGAATAATTTTCAAATCTTTGCTCAATCGGCTGCAAAACCTGTTTGCCCAGCACGGGGATATTGAGTTATATAAGATAAAGCCATAAACATGTTTGTCTGAGTCTTCTATCAAAAGTTACAGCGATTTATATGAAGTTGTTCAAAAACACTTTATTTCGCCAAGACAATGCGTTTCTCACTGTTACATGCATTTGAATGGGAAACTCGCCCGAGACAAAGTATAGGTTTTCATTATGTGAATAATTTTAAAATCTTAGCTCAAACGCCTGCAAAACCTGTTTGCCCAGCACGGGGATATTGAGTTCCATAAGATAAAGCCATAAACATGTTTGTCTGAGTCTTCTATCAAAAGTTACAGCGATTTATATGAAGTTGTACGAAAACGCTTTATTTCGCCAAGACAATGCGTTTCTCACTGTTACATGCATTTGAATGGGAAACTCGCCTGAAACAAAGTATAGGTTTTCATTATGTGAATAATTTTAAAATCTTAGCTCAAACGGCTGCAAAACCTGTTTTCCCAGCACGGGGATATTGAGTTCTATAAGATAAAGCCATAAACATGTTTGTCTGAGTCTTCTATCAAAAGTTACAGCGATTTATATGAAGTTGTACAAAAACGCTTTATTTCGCCAAGACAATGCGTTTCTCACTGTTACATGCATTTGAATGGGAAACTCGCCTGAAACAAAGTATAGGTTTTCATTATGTGAATAATTTTAAAATCTTAGCTCAAACGGCTGCAAAACCTGTTTGCCCAGCACGGGGATATTGAGTTCTATAAGATAAAGCCATAAACATGTTTGTCTGAGTCTTCTATCAAAAGTTACAGCGATTTATATGAAGTGGTTGAAAAACGCTTTATTTCGCCAAGACAATGCGTTTCTCACTGTTACATGCATTTGAATGGGAAACTCGCCCGAGACAAAGTATAGGTTTTCATTATGTGAATAATTTTAAAATCTTAGCTCAAACGGCTGCAAAACCTCTTTGCCCAGCACGGGGATATTGAGTTCTATAAGATAAAGCCATAAACATGTTTGTCTGAGTCTTCTATCAAAAGTTACAGCGATTTATATGAAGTTGTTCAAAAAGGCTTTATTTCGCCAAGACAATGCGTTTCTCACTGTTACATGCATTTGAATGGGAAACTCGCCCGAGACAAAGTATAGGTTTTCATTATGTGAATAATTTTCAAATCTTTGCTCAATCGGCTGCAAAACCTGTTTGCCCAGCACGGGGATATTGAGTTATATAAGATAAAGCCATAAACATGTTTGTCTGAGTCTTCTATCAAAAGTTACAGCGATTTATATGAAGTTGTTCAAAAACACTTTATTTCGCCAAGACAATGCGTTTCTCACTGTTACATGCATTTGAATGGGAAACTCGCCCGAGACAAAGTATAGGTTTTCATTATGTGAATAATTTTCAAATCTTAGCTCAAACGCCTGCAAAACCTGTTTGCCCAGCACGGGGATATTGAGTTCCATAAGATAAAGCCATAAACATGTTTGTCTGAGTCTTCTATCAAAAGTTACAGCGATTTATATGAAGTTGTACGAAAACGCTTTATTTCGCCAAGACAATGCGTTTCTCACTGTTACATGCATTTGAATGGGAAACTCGCCTGAAACAAAGTATAGGTTTTCATTATGTGAATAATTTTAAAATCTTAGCTCAAACGGCTGCAAAACCTGTTTGCCCAGCACGGGGATATTGAGTTCTATAAGATAAAGCCATAAACATGTTTGTCTGAGTCTTCTATCAAAAGTTACAGCGATTTATATGAAGTTGTACAAAAACGCTTTATTTCGCCAAGACAATGCGTTTCTCACTGTTACATGCATTTGAATGGGAAACTCGCCCGAGACAAAGTATAGGTTTTCATTATGTGAATAATTTTAAAATCTTAGCTCAAACGGCTGCAAAACCTGTTTGCCCAGCACAGGGATATTGAGTTCTATAAGATAAAGCCATAAACATGTTTGTCTGAGTCTTCTATCAAAAGTTACAGCGATTTATATGAAGTGGTTGAAAAACGCTTTATTTCGCCAAGACAATGCGTTTCTCACTGTTACATGCATTTGAATGGGAAACTCGCCTGAAACAAAGTATAGGTTTTCATTATGTGAATAATTTTAAAATCTTAGCTCAAACGGCTGCAAAACCTGTTTGCCCAGCACGGGGATATTGAGTTCTATAAGATAAAGCCATAAACATGTTTTTCTGAGTCTTCTATCAAAAGTTACAGCGATTTATATGAAGTGGTTGAAAAACGCTTTATTTCGCCAAGACAATGCGTTTCTCACTGTTACATGCATTTGAATGGGAAACTCGCCTGAAACAAAGTATAGGTTTTCATTATGTGAATAATTTTAAAATCTTAGCTCAAACGGCTGCAAAACCTGTTTGCCCAGCAGGGGGATATTGAGTTCTATAAGATAAAGCCATAAACATGTTTGTCTGAGTCTTCTATCAAAAGTTACAGCGATTTATATGAAGTTGTTCAAAAACGCTTTATTTCGCCAAGACAATGCGTTTCTCACTGTTACATGCATTTGAATGGGAAACTCGCCTGAAACAAAGTATAGGTTTTCATTATGTGAATAATTTTAAAATCTTAGCTCAAACGGCTGCAAAACCTGTTTGCCCAGCACGGGGATATTGAGTTCTATAAGATAAAGCCATAAACATGTTTGTCTGAGTCTTCTATCAAAAGTTACAGCGATTTATATGAAGTTGTTCAAAAAGGCTTTATTTCGCCAAGACAATGCGTTTCTCACTGTTACATGCATTTGAATGGGAAACTCGCCCGAGACAAAGTATAGGTTTTCATTATGTGAATAATTTTCAAATCTTTGCTCAATCGGCTGCAAAACCTGTTTGCCCAGCACGGGGATATTGAGTTATATAAGATAAAGCCATAAACATGTTTGTCTGAGTCTTCTATCAAAAGTTACAGCGATTTATATGAAGTTGTTCAAAAACACTTTATTTCGCCAAGACAATGCGTTTCTCACTGTTACATGCATTTGAATGGGAAACTCGCCCGAGACAAAGTATAGGTTTTCATTATGTGAATAATTTTAAAATCTTAGCTCAAACGCCTGCAAAACCTGTTTGCCCAGCACGGGGATATTGAGTTCCATAAGATAAAGCCATAAACATGTTTGTCTGAGTCTTCTATCAAAAGTTACAGCGATTTATATGAAGTTGTACGAAAACGCTTTATTTCGCCAAGACAATGCGTTTCTCACTGTTACATGCATTTGAATGGGAAACTCGCCTGAAACAAAGTATAGGTTTTCATTATGTGAATAATTTTAAAATCTTAGCTCAAACGGCTGCAAAACCTGTTTTCCCAGCACGGGGATATTGAGTTCTATAAGATAAAGCCATAAACATGTTTGTCTGAGTCTTCTATCAAAAGTTACAGCGATTTATATGAAGTTGTACAAAAACGCTTTATTTCGCCAAGACAATGCGTTTCTCACTGTTACATGCATTTGAATGGGAAACTCGCCTGAAACAAAGTATAGCTTTTCATTATGTGAATAATTTTAAAATCTTAGCTCAAACGGCTGCAAAACCTGTTTGCCCAGCACGGGGATATTGAGTTCTATAAGATAAAGCCATAAACATGTTTGTCTGAGTCTTCTATCAAAAGTTACAGCGATTTATATGAAGTGGTTGAAAAACGCTTTATTTCGCCAAGACAATGCGTTTCTCACTGTTACATGCATTTGAATGGGAAACTCGCCTGAAACAAAGTATAGGTTTTCATTATGTGAATAATTTTAAAATCTTAGCTCAAACGGCTGCAAAACCTCTTTGCCCAGCACGGGGATATTGAGTTCTATAAGATAAAGCCATAAACATGTTTGTCTGAGTCTTCTATCAAAAGTTACAGCGATTTATATGAAGTTGTTCAAAAAGGCTTTATTTCGCCAAGACAATGCGTTTCTCACTGTTACATGCATTTGAATGGGAAACTCGCCCGAGACAAAGTATAGGTTTTCATTATGTGAATAATTTTCAAATCTTTGCTCAATCGGCTGCAAAACCTGTTTGCCCAGCACGGGGATATTGAGTTATATAAGATAAAGCCATAAACATGTTTGTCTGAGTCTTCTATCAAAAGTTACAGCGATTTATATGAAGTTGTTCAAAAACACTTTATTTCGCCAAGACAATGCGTTTCTCACTGTTACATGCATTTGAATGGGAAACTCGCCCGAGACAAAGTATAGGTTTTCATTATGTGAATAATTTTCAAATCTTAGCTCAAACGCCTGCAAAACCTGTTTGCCCAGCACGGGGATATTGAGTTCCATAAGATAAAGCCATAAACATGTTTGTCTGAGTCTTCTATCAAAAGTTACAGCGATTTATATGAAGTTGTACGAAAACGCTTTATTTCGCCAAGACAATGCGTTTCTCACTGTTACATGCATTTGAATGGGAAACTCGCCTGAAACAAAGTATAGGTTTTCATTATGTGAATAATTTTAAAATCTTAGCTCAAACGGCTGCAAAACCTGTTTGCCCAGCACGGGGATATTGAGTTCTATAAGATAAAGCCATAAACATGTTTGTCTGAGTCTTCTATCAAAAGTTACAGCGATTTATATGAAGTTGTACAAAAACGCTTTATTTCGCCAAGACAATGCGTTTCTCACTGTTACATGCATTTGAATGGGAAACTCGCCTGAAACAAAGTATAGGTTTTCATTATGTGAATAATTTTAAAATCTTAGCTCAAACGGCTGCAAAACCTGTTTGCCCAGCACGGGGATATTGAGTTCTATAAGATAAAGCCATAAACATGTTTGTCTGAGTCTTCTATCAAAAGTTACAGCGATTTATATGAAGTGGTTGAAAAACGCTTTATTTCGCCAAGACAATGCGTTTCTCACTGTTACATGCATTTGAATGGGAAACTCGCCTGAAACAAAGTATAGGTTTTCATTATGTGAATAATTTTAAAATCTTAGCTCAAACGGCTGCAAAACCTGTTTGCCCAGCACAGGGATATTGAGTTCTATAAGATAAAGCCATAAACATGTTTGTCTGAGTCTTCTATCAAAAGTTACAGCGATTTATATGAAGTGGTTGAAAAACGCTTTATTTCGCCAAGACAATGCGTTTCTCACTGTTACATGCATTTGAATGGGAAACTCGCCTGAAACAAAGTATAGGTTTTCATTATGTGAATAATTTTAAAATCTTAGCTCAAACGGCTGCAAAACCTGTTTGCCCAGCACGGGGATATTGAGTTCTATAAGATAAAGCCATAAACATGTTTGTCTGAGTCTTCTATCAAAAGTTACAGCGATTTATATGAAGTTGTACAAAAACGCTTTATTTCGCCAAGACAATGCGTTTCTCACTGTTACATGCATTTGAATGGGAAACTCGCCTGAAACAAAGTATAGGTTTTCATTATGTGAATAATTTTAAAATCTTAGCTCAAACGGCTGCAAAACCTGTTTGCCCAGCACGGGGATATTGAGTTCTATAAGATAAAGCCATAAACATGTTTGTCTGAGTCTTCTATCAAAAGTTACAGCGATTTATATGAAGTTGTACAAAAACGCTTTATTTCGCCAAGACAATGCGTTTCTCACTGTTACATGCATTTGAATGGGAAACTCGCCCGAGACAAAGTATAGGTTTTCATTATGTGAATAATTTTAAAATCTTAGCTCAAACGGCTGCAAAACCTGTTTGCCCAGCACAGGGATATTGAGTTCTATAAGATAAAGCCATAAACATGTTTGTCTGAGTCTTCTATCAAAAGTTACAGCGATTTATATGAAGTGGTTGAAAAACGCTTTATTTCGCCAAGACAATGCGTTTCTCACTGTTACATGCATTTGAATGGGAAACTCGCCTGAAACAAAGTATAGGTTTTCATTATGTGAATAATTTTAAAATCTTAGCTCAAACGGCTGCAAAACCTGTTTGCCCAGCACGGGGATATTGAGTTCTATAAGATAAAGCCATAAACATGTTTTTCTGAGTCTTCTATCAAAAGTTACAGCGATTTATATGAAGTGGTTGAAAAACGCTTTATTTCGCCAAGACAATGCGTTTCTCACTGTTACATGCATTTGAATGGGAAACTCGCCTGAAACAAAGTATAGGTTTTCATTATGTGAATAATTTTAAAATCTTAGCTCAAACGGCTGCAAAACCTGTTTGCCCAGCAGGGGGATATTGAGTTCTATAAGATAAAGCCATAAACATGTTTGTCTGAGTCTTCTATCAAAAGTTACAGCGATTTATATGAAGTTGTTCAAAAACGCTTTATTTCGCCAAGACAATGCGTTTCTCACTGTTACATGCATTTGAATGGGAAACTCGCCTGAAACAAAGTATAGGTTTTCATTATGTGAATAATTTTAAAATCTTAGCTCAAACGGCTGCAAAACCTGTTTGCCCAGCACGGGGATATTGAGTTCTATAAGATAAAGCCATAAACATGTTTGTCTGAGTCTTCTATCAAAAGTTACAGCGATTTATATGAAGTTGTTCAAAAAGGCTTTATTTCGCCAAGACAATGCGTTTCTCACTGTTACATGCATTTGAATGGGAAACTCGCCCGAGACAAAGTATAGGTTTTCATTATGTGAATAATTTTCAAATCTTTGCTCAATCGGCTGCAAAACCTGTTTGCCCAGCACGGGGATATTGAGTTATATAAGATAAAGCCATAAACATGTTTGTCTGAGTCTTCTATCAAAAGTTACAGCGATTTATATGAAGTTGTTCAAAAACACTTTATTTCGCCAAGACAATGCGTTTCTCACTGTTACATGCATTTGAATGGGAAACTCGCCCGAGACAAAGTATAGGTTTTCATTATGTGAATAATTTTAAAATCTTAGCTCAAACGCCTGCAAAACCTGTTTGCCCAGCACGGGGATATTGAGTTCCATAAGATAAAGCCATAAACATGTTTGTCTGAGTCTTCTATCAAAAGTTACAGCGATTTATATGAAGTTGTACGAAAACGCTTTATTTCGCCAAGACAATGCGTTTCTCACTGTTACATGCATTTGAATGGGAAACTCGCCTGAAACAAAGTATAGGTTTTCATTATGTGAATAATTTTAAAATCTTAGCTCAAACGGCTGCAAAACCTGTTTTCCCAGCACGGGGATATTGAGTTCTATAAGATAAAGCCATAAACATGTTTGTCTGAGTCTTCTATCAAAAGTTACAGCGATTTATATGAAGTTGTACAAAAACGCTTTATTTCGCCAAGACAATGCGTTTCTCACTGTTACATGCATTTGAATGGGAAACTCGCCTGAAACAAAGTATAGCTTTTCATTATGTGAATAATTTTAAAATCTTAGCTCAAACGGCTGCAAAACCTGTTTGCCCAGCACGGGGATATTGAGTTCTATAAGATAAAGCCATAAACATGTTTGTCTGAGTCTTCTATCAAAAGTTACAGCGATTTATATGAAGTGGTTGAAAAACGCTTTATTTCGCCAAGACAATGCGTTTCTCACTGTTACATGCATTTGAATGGGAAACTCGCCTGAAACAAAGTATAGGTTTTCATTATGTGAATAATTTTAAAATCTTAGCTCAAACGGCTGCAAAACCTCTTTGCCCAGCACGGGGATATTGAGTTCTATAAGATAAAGCCATAAACATGTTTGTCTGAGTCTTCTATCAAAAGTTACAGCGATTTATATGAAGTTGTTCAAAAAGGCTTTATTTCGCCAAGACAATGCGTTTCTCACTGTTACATGCATTTGAATGGGAAACTCGCCCGAGACAAAGTATAGGTTTTCATTATGTGAATAATTTTCAAATCTTTGCTCAATCGGCTGCAAAACCTGTTTGCCCAGCACGGGGATATTGAGTTATATAAGATAAAGCCATAAACATGTTTGTCTGAGTCTTCTATCAAAAGTTACAGCGATTTATATGAAGTTGTTCAAAAACACTTTATTTCGCCAAGACAATGCGTTTCTCACTGTTACATGCATTTGAATGGGAAACTCGCCCGAGACAAAGTATAGGTTTTCATTATGTGAATAATTTTCAAATCTTAGCTCAAACGCCTGCAAAACCTGTTTGCCCAGCACGGGGATATTGAGTTCTATAAGATAAAGCCATAAACATGTTTGTCTGAGTCTTCTATCAAAAGTTACAGCGATTTATATGAAGTTGTACAAAAACGCTTTATTTCGCCAAGACAATGCGTTTCTCACTGTTACATGCATTTGAATGGGAAACTCGCCTGAAACAAAGTATAGGTTTTCATTATGTGAATAATTTTAAAATCTTAGCTCAAACGGCTGCAAAACCTGTTTGCCCAGCACGGGGATATTGAGTTCTATAAGATAAAGCCATAAACATGTTTGTCTGAGTCTTCTATCAAAAGTTACAGCGATTTATATGAAGTGGTTGAAAAACGCTTTATTTCGCCAAGACAATGCGTTTCTCACTGTTACATGCATTTGAATGGGAAACTCGCCTGAAACAAAGTATAGGTTTTCATTATGTGAATAATTTTAAAATCTTAGCTCAAACGGCTGCAAAACCTGTTTGCCCAGCACAGGGATATTGAGTTCTATAAGATAAAGCCATAAACATGTTTGTCTGAGTCTTCTATCAAAAGTTACAGCGATTTATATGAAGTGGTTGAAAAACGCTTTATTTCGCCAAGACAATGCGTTTCTCACTGTTACATGCATTTGAATGGGAAACTCGCCTGAAACAAAGTATAGGTTTTCATTATGTGAATAATTTTAAAATCTTAGCTCAAACGGCTGCAAAACCTGTTTGCCCAGCACGGGGATATTGAGTTCTATAAGATAAAGCCATAAACATGTTTGTCTGAGTCTTCTATCAAAAGTTACAGCGATTTATATGAAGTTGTACAAAAACGCTTTATTTCGCCAAGACAATGCGTTTCTCACTGTTACATGCATTTGAATGGGAAACTCGCCTGAAACAAAGTATAGGTTTTCATTATGTGAATAATTTTAAAATCTTAGCTCAAACGGCTGCAAAACCTGTTTGCCCAGCACGGGGATATTGAGTTCTATAAGATAAAGCCATAAACATGTTTGTCTGAGTCTTCTATCAAAAGTTACAGCGATTTATATGAAGTTGTACAAAAACGCTTTATTTCGCCAAGACAATGCGTTTCTCACTGTTACATGCATTTGAATGGGAAACTCGCCTGAAACAAAGTATAGGTTTTCATTATGTGAATAATTTTAAAATCTTAGCTCAAACGGCTGCAAAACCTGTTTGCCCAGCACGGGGATATTGAGTTCTATAAGATAAAGCCATAAACATGTTTGTCTGAGTCTTCTATCAAAAGTTACAGCGATTTATATGAAGTGGTTGAAAAACGCTTTATTTCGCCAAGACAATGCGTTTCTCACTGTTACATGCATTTGAATGGGAAACTCGCCTGAAACAAAGTATAGGTTTTCATTATGTGAATAATTTTAAAATCTTTGCTCAATCGGCTGCAAAACCTGTTTGCCCAGCACGGGGATATTGAGTTATATAAGATAAAGCCATAAACATGTTTGTCTGAGTCTTCTATCAAAAGTTACAGCGATTTATATGAAGTTGTTCAAAAACACTTTATTTCGCCAAGACAATGCGTTTCTCACTGTTACATGCATTTGAATGGGAAACTCGCCCGAGACAAAGTATAGGTTTTCATTATGTGAATAATTTTCAAATCTTAGCTCAAACGCCTGCAAAACCTGTTTGCCCAGCACGGGGATATTGAGTTCCATAAGATAAAGCCATAAACATGTTTGTCTGAGTCTTCTATCAAAAGTTACAGCGATTTATATGAAGTTGTACGAAAACGCTTTATTTCGCCAAGACAATGCGTTTCTCACTGTTACATGCATTTGAATGGGAAACTCGCCTGAAACAAAGTATAGGTTTTCATTATGTGAATAATTTTAAAATCTTAGCTCAAACGGCTGCAAAACCTGTTTGCCCAGCACGGGGATATTGAGTTCTATAAGATAAAGCCATAAACATGTTTGTCTGAGTCTTCTATCAAAAGTTACAGCGATTTATATGAAGTTGTACAAAAACGCTTTATTTCGCCAAGACAATGCGTTTCTCACTGTTACATGCATTTGAATGGGAAACTCGCCTGAAACAAAGTATAGGTTTTCATTATGTGAATAATTTTAAAATCTTAGCTCAAACGGCTGCAAAACCTGTTTGCCCAGCACGGGGATATTGAGTTCTATAAGATAAAGCCATAAACATGTTTGTCTGAGTCTTCTATCAAAAGTTACAGCGATTTATATGAAGTGGTTGAAAAACGCTTTATTTCGCCAAGACAATGCGTTTCTCACTGTTACATGCATTTGAATGGGAAACTCGCCTGAAACAAAGTATAGGTTTTCATTATGTGAATAATTTTAAAATCTTAGCTCAAACGGCTGCAAAACCTGTTTGCCCAGCACGGGGATATTGAGTTCTATAAGATAAAGCCATAAACATGTTTGTCTGAGTCTTCTATCAAAAGTTACAGCGATTTATATGAAGTTGTACGAAAACGCTTTATTTCGCCAAGACAATGCGTTTCTCACTGTTACATGCATTTGAATGGGAAACTCGCCTGAAACAAAGTATAGGTTTTCATTATGTGAATAATTTTAAAATCTTAGCTCAAACGGC
Source organism: Copadichromis virginalis (assembly GCF_057382275.1). Lineage (NCBI taxonomy): Eukaryota > Metazoa > Chordata > Actinopteri > Cichliformes > Cichlidae > Copadichromis > Copadichromis virginalis. The sequence goes on from NC_140629.1 coordinate 11,570,211, forward strand.
TGCAAAACCTGTTTGCCCAGCACGGGGATATTGAGTTCTATAAGATAAAGCCATAAACATGTTTGTCTGAGTCTTCTATCAAAAGTTACAGCGATTTATATGAAGTGGTTGAAAAACGCTTTATTTCGCCAAGACAATGCGTTTCTCACTGTTACATGCATTTGAATGGGAAACTCGCCTGAAACAAAGTATAGGTTTTCATTATGTGAATAATTTTAAAATCTTAGCTCAAACGGCTGCAAAACCTGTTTGCCCAGCACGGGGATATTGAGTTCTATAAGATAAAGCCATAAACATGTTTGTCTGAGTCTTCTATCAAAAGTTACAGCGATTTATATGAAGTGGTTGAAAAACGCTTTATTTCGCCAAGACAGTGTGTTTCTCACTGTTACATGCATTTGAATGGGAAACTCGCCCGAGACAAAGTATAGGTTTTCATTATGTGAATAATTTTAAAATCTTAGCTCAAACGGCTGCAAAACCTGTTTGCCCAGCACGGGGATATTGAGTTCTATAAGATAAAGCCATAAACATGTTTGTCTGAGTCTTCTATCAAAAGTTACAGCGATTTATATGAAGTTGTTCAAAAACGCTTTATTTCGCCAAGACAGTGTGTTTCTCACTGTTACATGCATTTGAATGGGAAACTCGCCCGAGACAAAGTATAGGTTTTCATTATGTGAATAATTTTAAAATCTTAGCTCAAACGGCTGCAAAACCTGTTTGCCCAGCACGGGGATATTGAGTTATATAAGATAAAGCCATAAACATGTTTGTCTGAGTCTTCTATCAAAAGTTACAGCGATTTATATGAAGTTGTTCAAAAACACTTTATTTCGCCAAGACAATGCGTTTCTCACTGTTACATGCATTTGAATGGGAAACTCGCCCGAGACAAAGTATAGGTTTTCATTATGTGAATAATTTTAAAATCTTAGCTCAAACGCCTGCAAAACCTGTTTGCCCAGCACGGGGATATTGAGTTCCATAAGATAAAGCCATAAACATGTTTGTCTGAGTCTTCTATCAAAAGTTACATCGATTTATATGAAGTTGTACGAAAACGCTTTATTTCGCCAAGACAATGCGTTTCTCACTGTTACATGCATTTGAATGGGAAACTCGCCTGAAACAAAGTATAGGTTTTCATTATGTGAATAATTTTAAAATCTTAGCTCAAACGGCTGCAAAACCTGTTTGCCCAGCACAGGGATATTGAGTTCTATAAGATAAAGCCATAAACATGTTTGTCTGAGTCTTCTATCAAAAGTTACAGCGATTTATATGAAGTGGTTGAAAAACGCTTTATTTCGCCAAGACAATGCGTTTCTCACTGTTACATGCATTTGAATGGGAAACTCGCCTGAAACAAAGTATAGGTTTTCATTATGTGAATAATTTTAAAATCTTAGCTCAAACGGCTGCAAAACCTGTTTGCCCAGCACGGGGATATTGAGTTCTATAAGATAAAGCCATAAACATGTTTGTCTGAGTCTTCTATCAAAAGTTACAGCGATTTATATGAAGTTGTTCAAAAACGCTTTATTTCGCCAAGACAATGCGTTTCTCACTGTTACATGCATTTGAATGGGAAACTCGCCTGAAACAAAGTATAGGTTTTCATTATGTGAATAATTTTAAAATCTTAGCTCAAACGGCTGCAAAACCTGTTTGCCCAGCACGGGGATATTGAGTTCTATAAGATAAAGCCATAAACATGTTTGTCTGAGTCTTCTATCAAAAGTTACAGCGATTTATATGAAGTTGTACAAAAACGCTTTATTTCGCCAAGACAATGCGTTTCTCACTGTTACATGCATTTGAATGGGAAACTCGCCTGAAACAAAGTATAGGTTTTCATTATGTGAATAATTTTAAAATCTTAGCTCAAACGGCTGCAAAACCTGTTTGCCCAGCACGGGGATATTGAGTTCTATAAGATAAAGCCATAAACATGTTTGTCTGAGTCTTCTATCAAAAGTTACAGCGATTTATATGAAGTTGTACAAAAACGCTTTATTTCGCCAAGACAATGCGTTTCTCACTGTTACATGCATTTGAATGGGAAACTCGCCTGAAACAAAGTATAGGTTTTCATTATGTGAATAATTTTAAAATCTTAGCTCAAACGGCTGCAAAACCTGTTTGCCCAGCACGGGGATATTGAGTTCTATAAGATAAAGCCATAAACATGTTTTTCTGAGTCTTCTATCAAAAGTTACAGCGATTTATATGAAGTGGTTGAAAAACGCTTTATTTCGCCAAGACAGTGTGTTTCTCACTGTTACATGCATTTGAATGGGAAACTCGCCCGAGACAAAGTATAGGTTTTCATTATGTGAATAATTTTAAAATCTTAGCTCAAACGGCTGCAAAACCTGTTTGCCCAGCACGGGGATATTGAGTTCTATAAGATAAAGCCATAAACATGTTTGTCTGAGTCTTCTATCAAAAGTTACAGCGATTTATATGAAGTTGTTCAAAAACGCTTTATTTCGCCAAGACAATGCGTTTCTCACTGTTACATGCATTTGAATGGGAAACTCGCCTGAAACAAAGTATAGGTTTTCATTATGTGAATAATTTTAAAATCTTAGCTCAAACGGCTGCAAAACCTCTTTGCCCAGCACGGGGATATTGAGTTCTATAAGATAAAGCCATAAACATGTTTGTCTGAGTCTTCTATCAAAAGTTACAGCGATTTATATGAAGTTGTTCAAAAAGGCTTTATTTCGCCAAGACAATGCGTTTCTCACTGTTACATGCATTTGAATGGGAAACTCGCCCGAGACAAAGTATAGGTTTTCATTATGTGAATAATTTTCAAATCTTTGCTCAATCGGCTGCAAAACCTGTTTGCCCAGCACGGGGATATTGAGTTATATAAGATAAAGCCATAAACATGTTTGTCTGAGTCTTCTATCAAAAGTTACAGCGATTTATATGAAGTTGTTCAAAAACACTTTATTTCGCCAAGACAATGCGTTTCTCACTGTTACATGCATTTGAATGGGAAACTCGCCCGAGACAAAGTATAGGTTTTCATTATGTGAATAATTTTAAAATCTTAGCTCAAACGCCTGCAAAACCTGTTTGCCCAGCACGGGGATATTGAGTTCCATAAGATAAAGCCATAAACATGTTTGTCTGAGTCTTCTATCAAAAGTTACAGCGATTTATATGAAGTTGTACGAAAACGCTTTATTTCGCCAAGACAATGCGTTTCTCACTGTTACATGCATTTGAATGGGAAACTCGCCTGAAACAAAGTATAGGTTTTCATTATGTGAATAATTTTAAAATCTTAGCTCAAACGGCTGCAAAACCTGTTTGCCCAGCACGGGGATATTGAGTTCTATAAGATAAAGCCATAAACATGTTTGTCTGAGTCTTCTATCAAAAGTTACAGCGATTTATATGAAGTGGTTGAAAAACGCTTTATTTCGCCAAGACAATGCGTTTCTCACTGTTACATGCATTTGAATGGGAAACTCGCCTGAAACAAAGTATAGGTTTTCATTATGTGAATAATTTTAAAATCTTAGCTCAAACGGCTGCAAAACCTGTTTGCCCAGCACGGGGATATTGAGTTCTATAAGATAAAGCCATAAACATGTTTGTCTGAGTCTTCTATCAAAAGTTACAGCGATTTATATGAAGTTGTTCAAAAAGGCTTTATTTCGCCAAGACAATGCGTTTCTCACTGTTACATGCATTTGAATGGGAAACTCGCCCGAGACAAAGTATAGGTTTTCATTATGTGAATAATTTTAAAATCTTAGCTCAAACGCCTGCAAAACCTGTTTGCCCAGCACGGGGATATTGAGTTCCATAAGATAAAGCCATAAACATGTTTGTCTGAGTCTTCTATCAAAAGTTACAGCGATTTATATGAAGTTGTACGAAAACGCTTTATTTCGCCAAGACAATGCGTTTCTCACTGTTACATGCATTTGAATGGGAAACTCGCCTGAAACAAAGTATAGGTTTTCATTATGTGAATAATTTTAAAATCTTAGCTCAAACGGCTGCAAAACCTGTTTGCCCAGCACGGGGATATTGAGTTCTATAAGATAAAGCCATAAACATGTTTGTCTGAGTCTTCTATCAAAAGTTACAGCGATTTATATGAAGTTGTACAAAAACGCTTTATTTCGCCAAGACAATGCGTTTCTCACTGTTACATGCATTTGAATGGGAAACTCGCCTGAAACAAAGTATAGGTTTTCATTATGTGAATAATTTTAAAATCTTAGCTCAAACGGCTGCAAAACCTGTTTGCCCAGCACGGGGATATTGAGTTCTATAAGATAAAGCCATAAACATGTTTGTCTGAGTCTTCTATCAAAAGTTACAGCGATTTATATGAAGTGGTTGAAAAACGCTTTATTTCGCCAAGACAATGCGTTTCTCACTGTTACATGCATTTGAATGGGAAACTCGCCTGAAACAAAGTATAGGTTTTCATTATGTGAATAATTTTAAAATCTTAGCTCAAACGGCTGCAAAACCTGTTTGCCCAGCACGGGGATATTGAGTTCTATAAGATAAAGCCATAAACATGTTTGTCTGAGTCTTCTATCAAAAGTTACAGCGATTTATATGAAGTTGTACAAAAACGCTTTATTTCGCCAAGACAATGCGTTTCTCACTGTTACATGCATTTGAATGGGAAACTCGCCTGAAACAAAGTATAGGTTTTCATTATGTGAATAATTTTAAAATCTTAGCTCAAACGGCTGCAAAACCTGTTTGCCCAGCACGGGGATATTGAGTTCTATAAGATAAAGCCATAAACATGTTTGTCTGAGTCTTCTATCAAAAGTTACAGCGATTTATATGAAGTGGTTGAAAAACGCTTTATTTCGCCAAGACAATGCGTTTCTCACTGTTACATGCATTTGAATGGGAAACTCGCCTGAAACAAAGTATAGGTTTTCATTATGTGAATAATTTTAAAATCTTAGCTCAAACGGCTGCAAAACCTCTTTGCCCAGCACGGGGATATTGAGTTCTATAAGATAAAGCCATAAACATGTTTGTCTGAGTCTTCTATCAAAAGTTACAGCGATTTATATGAAGTTGTTCAAAAAGGCTTTATTTCGCCAAGACAATGCGTTTCTCACTGTTACATGCATTTGAATGGGAAACTCGCCCGAGACAAAGTATAGGTTTTCATTATGTGAATAATTTTAAAATCTTTGCTCAATCGGCTGCAAAACCTGTTTGCCCAGCACGGGGATATTGAGTTATATAAGATAAAGCCATAAACATGTTTGTCTGAGTCTTCTATCAAAAGTTACAGCGATTTATATGAAGTTGTTCAAAAACACTTTATTTCGCCAAGACAATGCGTTTCTCACTGTTACATGCATTTGAATGGGAAACTCGCCCGAGACAAAGTATAGGTTTTCATTATGTGAATAATTTTCAAATCTTAGCTCAAACGCCTGCAAAACCTGTTTGCCCAGCACGGGGATATTGAGTTCCATAAGATAAAGCCATAAACATGTTTGTCTGAGTCTTCTATCAAAAGTTACAGCGATTTATATGAAGTTGTACGAAAACGCTTTATTTCGCCAAGACAATGCGTTTCTCACTGTTACATGCATTTGAATGGGAAACTCGCCTGAAACAAAGTATAGGTTTTCATTATGTGAATAATTTTAAAATCTTAGCTCAAACGGCTGCAAAACCTGTTTGCCCAGCACGGGGATATTGAGTTCTATAAGATAAAGCCATAAACATGTTTGTCTGAGTCTTCTATCAAAAGTTACAGCGATTTATATGAAGTTGTACAAAAACGCTTTATTTCGCCAAGACAATGCGTTTCTCACTGTTACATGCATTTGAATGGGAAACTCGCCTGAAACAAAGTATAGGTTTTCATTATGTGAATAATTTTAAAATCTTAGCTCAAACGGCTGCAAAACCTGTTTGCCCAGCACGGGGATATTGAGTTCTATAAGATAAAGCCATAAACATGTTTGTCTGAGTCTTCTATCAAAAGTTACAGCGATTTATATGAAGTGGTTGAAAAACGCTTTATTTCGCCAAGACAATGCGTTTCTCACTGTTACATGCATTTGAATGGGAAACTCGCCTGAAACAAAGTATAGGTTTTCATTATGTGAATAATTTTAAAATCTTAGCTCAAACGGCTGCAAAACCTGTTTGCCCAGCACGGGGATATTGAGTTCTATAAGATAAAGCCATAAACATGTTTGTCTGAGTCTTCTATCAAAAGTTACAGCGATTTATATGAAGTTGTACGAAAACGCTTTATTTCGCCAAGACAATGCGTTTCTCACTGTTACATGCATTTGAATGGGAAACTCGCCTGAAACAAAGTATAGGTTTTCATTATGTGAATAATTTTAAAATCTTAGCTCAAACGGCTGCAAAACCTGTTTGCCCAGCACGGGGATATTGAGTTCTATAAGATAAAGCCATAAACATGTTTGTCTGAGTCTTCTATCAAAAGTTACAGCGATTTATATGAAGTGGTTGAAAAACGCTTTATTTCGCCAAGACAATGCGTTTCTCACTGTTACATGCATTTGAATGGGAAACTCGCCTGAAACAAAGTATAGGTTTTCATTATGTGAATAATTTTAAAATCTTAGCTCAAACGGCTGCAAAACCTGTTTGCCCAGCACGGGGATATTGAGTTCTATAAGATAAAGCCATAAACATGTTTGTCTGAGTCTTCTATCAAAAGTTACAGCGATTTATATGAAGTTGTACAAAAACGCTTTATTTCGCCAAGACAATGCGTTTCTCACTGTTACATGCATTTGAATGGGAAACTCGCCTGAAACAAAGTATAGGTTTTCATTATGTGAATAATTTTAAAATCTTAGCTCAAACGGCTGCAAAACCTGTTTGCCCAGCACGGGGATATTGAGTTCTATAAGATAAAGCCATAAACATGTTTGTCTGAGTCTTCTATCAAAAGTTACAGCGATTTATATGAAGTGGTTGAAAAACGCTTTATTTCGCCAAGACAGTGTGTTTCTCACTGTTACATGCATTTGAATGGGAAACTCGCCCGAGACAAAGTATAGGTTTTCATTATGTGAATAATTTTAAAATCTTAGCTCAAACGGCTGCAAAACCTGTTTGCCCAGCACGGGGATATTGAGTTCTATAAGATAAAGCCATAAACATGTTTGTCTGAGTCTTCTATCAAAAGTTACAGCGATTTATATGAAGTTGTTCAAAAACGCTTTATTTCGCCAAGACAGTGTGTTTCTCACTGTTACATGCATTTGAATGGGAAACTCGCCCGAGACAAAGTATAGGTTTTCATTATGTGAATAATTTTAAAATCTTAGCTCAAACGGCTGCAAAACCTGTTTGCCCAGCACGGGGATATTGAGTTATATAAGATAAAGCCATAAACATGTTTGTCTGAGTCTTCTATCAAAAGTTACAGCGATTTATATGAAGTTGTTCAAAAACACTTTATTTCGCCAAGACAATGCGTTTCTCACTGTTACATGCATTTGAATGGGAAACTCGCCCGAGACAAAGTATAGGTTTTCATTATGTGAATAATTTTAAAATCTTAGCTCAAACGCCTGCAAAACCTGTTTGCCCAGCACGGGGATATTGAGTTCCATAAGATAAAGCCATAAACATGTTTGTCTGAGTCTTCTATCAAAAGTTACATCGATTTATATGAAGTTGTACGAAAACGCTTTATTTCGCCAAGACAATGCGTTTCTCACTGTTACATGCATTTGAATGGGAAACTCGCCTGAAACAAAGTATAGGTTTTCATTATGTGAATAATTTTAAAATCTTAGCTCAAACGGCTGCAAAACCTGTTTGCCCAGCACAGGGATATTGAGTTCTATAAGATAAAGCCATAAACATGTTTGTCTGAGTCTTCTATCAAAAGTTACAGCGATTTATATGAAGTGGTTGAAAAACGCTTTATTTCGCCAAGACAATGCGTTTCTCACTGTTACATGCATTTGAATGGGAAACTCGCCTGAAACAAAGTATAGGTTTTCATTATGTGAATAATTTTAAAATCTTAGCTCAAACGGCTGCAAAACCTGTTTGCCCAGCACGGGGATATTGAGTTCTATAAGATAAAGCCATAAACATGTTTGTCTGAGTCTTCTATCAAAAGTTACAGCGATTTATATGAAGTTGTTCAAAAACGCTTTATTTCGCCAAGACAATGCGTTTCTCACTGTTACATGCATTTGAATGGGAAACTCGCCTGAAACAAAGTATAGGTTTTCATTATGTGAATAATTTTAAAATCTTAGCTCAAACGGCTGCAAAACCTGTTTGCCCAGCACGGGGATATTGAGTTCTATAAGATAAAGCCATAAACATGTTTGTCTGAGTCTTCTATCAAAAGTTACAGCGATTTATATGAAGTTGTACAAAAACGCTTTATTTCGCCAAGACAATGCGTTTCTCACTGTTACATGCATTTGAATGGGAAACTCGCCTGAAACAAAGTATAGGTTTTCATTATGTGAATAATTTTAAAATCTTAGCTCAAACGGCTGCAAAACCTGTTTGCCCAGCACGGGGATATTGAGTTCTATAAGATAAAGCCATAAACATGTTTTTCTGAGTCTTCTATCAAAAGTTACAGCGATTTATATGAAGTGGTTGAAAAACGCTTTATTTCGCCAAGACAGTGTGTTTCTCACTGTTACATGCATTTGAATGGGAAACTCGCCCGAGACAAAGTATAGGTTTTCATTATGTGAATAATTTTAAAATCTTAGCTCAAACGGCTGCAAAACCTGTTTGCCCAGCACGGGGATATTGAGTTCTATAAGATAAAGCCATAAACATGTTTGTCTGAGTCTTCTATCAAAAGTTACAGCGATTTATATGAAGTTGTTCAAAAACGCTTTATTTCGCCAAGACAATGCGTTTCTCACTGTTACATGCATTTGAATGGGAAACTCGCCTGAAACAAAGTATAGGTTTTCATTATGTGAATAATTTTAAAATCTTAGCTCAAACGGCTGCAAAACCTCTTTGCCCAGCACGGGGATATTGAGTTCTATAAGATAAAGCCATAAACATGTTTGTCTGAGTCTTCTATCAAAAGTTACAGCGATTTATATGAAGTTGTTCAAAAACGCTTTATTTCGCCAAGACAATGCGTTTCTCACTGTTACATGCATTTGAATGGGAAACTCGCCTGAAACAAAGTATAGGTTTTCATTATGTGAATAATTTTAAAATCTTAGCTCAAACGGCTGCAAAACCTGTTTGCCCAGCACGGGGATATTGAGTTCTATAAGATAAAGCCATAAACATGTTTTTCTGAGTCTTCTATCAAAAGTTACAGCGATTTATATGAAGTGGTTGAAAAACGCTTTATTTCGCCAAGACAGTGTGTTTCTCACTGTTACATGCATTTGAATGGGAAACTCGCCCGAGACAAAGTATAGGTTTTCATTATGTGAATAATTTTAAAATCTTAGCTCAAACGGCTGCAAAACCTGTTTGCCCAGCACGGGGATATTGAGTTCTATAAGATAAAGCCATAAACATGTTTGTCTGAGTCTTCTATCAAAAGTTACAGCGATTTATATGAAGTTGTTCAAAAACGCTTTATTTCGCCAAGACAATGCGTTTCTCACTGTTACATGCATTTGAATGGGAAACTCGCCTGAAACAAAGTATAGGTTTTCATTATGTGAATAATTTTAAAATCTTAGCTCAAACGGCTGCAAAACCTCTTTGCCCAGCACGGGGATATTGAGTTCTATAAGATAAAGCCATAAACATGTTTGTCTGAGTCTTCTATCAAAAGTTACAGCGATTTATATGAAGTTGTTCAAAAAGGCTTTATTTCGCCAAGACAATGCGTTTCTCACTGTTACATGCATTTGAATGGGAAACTCGCCCGAGACAAAGTATAGGTTTTCATTATGTGAATAATTTTAAAATCTTAGCTCAAACGCCTGCAAAACCTGTTTGCCCAGCACGGGGATATTGAGTTCCATAAGATAAAGCCATAAACATGTTTGTCTGAGTCTTCTATCAAAAGTTACAGCGATTTATATGAAGTTGTACGAAAACGCTTTATTTCGCCAAGACAATGCGTTTCTCACTGTTACATGCATTTGAATGGGAAACTCGCCTGAAACAAAGTATAGGTTTTCATTATGTGAATAATTTTAAAATCTTAGCTCAAACGGCTGCAAAACCTGTTTGCCCAGCACGGGGATATTGAGTTCTATAAGATAAAGCCATAAACATGTTTGTCTGAGTCTTCTATCAAAAGTTACAGCGATTTATATGAAGTGGTTGAAAAACGCTTTATTTCGCCAAGACAATGCGTTTCTCACTGTTACATGCATTTGAATGGGAAACTCGCCTGAAACAAAGTATAGGTTTTCATTATGTGAATAATTTTAAAATCTTAGCTCAAACGGCTGCAAAACCTCTTTGCCCAGCACGGGGATATTGAGTTCTATAAGATAAAGCCATAAACATGTTTGTCTGAGTCTTCTATCAAAAGTTACAGCGATTTATATGAAGTTGTTCAAAAAGGCTTTATTTCGCCAAGACAATGCGTTTCTCACTGTTACATGCATTTGAATGGGAAACTCGCCCGAGACAAAGTATAGGTTTTCATTATGTGAATAATTTTAAAATCTTAGCTCAAACGCCTGCAAAACCTGTTTGCCCAGCACGGGGATATTGAGTTCCATAAGATAAAGCCATAAACATGTTTGTCTGAGTCTTCTATCAAAAGTTACAGCGATTTATATGAAGTTGTACGAAAACGCTTTATTTCGCCAAGACAATGCGTTTCTCACTGTTACATGCATTTGAATGGGAAACTCGCCTGAAACAAAGTATAGGTTTTCATTATGTGAATAATTTTAAAATCTTAGCTCAAACGGCTGCAAAACCTGTTTGCCCAGCACGGGGATATTGAGTTCTATAAGATAAAGCCATAAACATGTTTGTCTGAGTCTTCTATCAAAAGTTACAGCGATTTATATGAAGTTGTACAAAAACGCTTTATTTCGCCAAGACAATGCGTTTCTCACTGTTACATGCATTTGAATGGGAAACTCGCCTGAAACAAAGTATAGGTTTTCATTATGTGAATAATTTTAAAATCTTAGCTCAAACGGCTGCAAAACCTGTTTGCCCAGCACGGGGATATTGAGTTCTATAAGATAAAGCCATAAACATGTTTGTCTGAGTCTTCTATCAAAAGTTACAGCGATTTATATGAAGTTGTACAAAAACGCTTTATTTCGCCAAGACAATGCGTTTCTCACTGTTACATGCATTTGAATGGGAAACTCGCCTGAAACAAAGTATAGGTTTTCATTATGTGAATAATTTTAAAATCTTAGCTCAAACGGCTGCAAAACCTCTTTGCCCAGCACGGGGATATTGAGTTCTATAAGATAAAGCCATAAACATGTTTTTCTGAGTCTTCTATCAAAAGTTACAGCGATTTATATGAAGTGGTTGAAAAACGCTTTATTTCGCCAAGACAGTGTGTTTCTCACTGTTACATGCATTTGAATGGGAAACTCGCCCGAGACAAAGTATAGGTTTTCATTATGTGAATAATTTTAAAATCTTAGCTCAAACGGCTGCAAAACCTGTTTGCCCAGCACGGGGATATTGAGTTCTATAAGATAAAGCCATAAACATGTTTGTCTGAGTCTTCTATCAAAAGTTACAGCGATTTATATGAAGTTGTTCAAAAACGCTTTATTTCGCCAAGACAATGCGTTTCTCACTGTTACATGCATTTGAATGGGAAACTCGCCTGAAACAAAGTATAGGTTTTCATTATGTGAATAATTTTAAAATCTTAGCTCAAACGGCTGCAAAACCTCTTTGCCCAGCACGGGGATATTGAGTTCTATAAGATAAAGCCATAAACATGTTTGTCTGAGTCTTCTATCAAAAGTTACAGCGATTTATATGAAGTTGTTCAAAAAGGCTTTATTTCGCCAAGACAATGCGTTTCTCACTGTTACATGCATTTGAATGGGAAACTCGCCCGAGACAAAGTATAGGTTTTCATTATGTGAATAATTTTCAAATCTTTGCTCAATCGGCTGCAAAACCTGTTTGCCCAGCACGGGGATATTGAGTTATATAAGATAAAGCCATAAACATGTTTGTCTGAGTCTTCTATCAAAAGTTACAGCGATTTATATGAAGTTGTTCAAAAACACTTTATTTCGCCAAGACAATGCGTTTCTCACTGTTACATGCATTTGAATGGGAAACTCGCCCGAGACAAAGTATAGGTTTTCATTATGTGAATAATTTTAAAATCTTAGCTCAAACGCCTGCAAAACCTGTTTGCCCAGCACGGGGATATTGAGTTCCATAAGATAAAGCCATAAACATGTTTGTCTGAGTCTTCTATCAAAAGTTACAGCGATTTATATGAAGTTGTACGAAAACGCTTTATTTCGCCAAGACAATGCGTTTCTCACTGTTACATGCATTTGAATGGGAAACTCGCCTGAAACAAAGTATAGGTTTTCATTATGTGAATAATTTTAAAATCTTAGCTCAAACGGCTGCAAAACCTGTTTGCCCAGCACGGGGATATTGAGTTCTATAAGATAAAGCCATAAACATGTTTGTCTGAGTCTTCTATCAAAAGTTACAGCGATTTATATGAAGTGGTTGAAAAACGCTTTATTTCGCCAAGACAATGCGTTTCTCACTGTTACATGCATTTGAATGGGAAACTCGCCTGAAACAAAGTATAGGTTTTCATTATGTGAATAATTTTAAAATCTTAGCTCAAACGGCTGCAAAACCTCTTTGCCCAGCACGGGGATATTGAGTTCTATAAGATAAAGCCATAAACATGTTTGTCTGAGTCTTCTATCAAAAGTTACAGCGATTTATATGAAGTTGTTCAAAAAGGCTTTATTTCGCCAAGACAATGCGTTTCTCACTGTTACATGCATTTGAATGGGAAACTCGCCCGAGACAAAGTATAGGTTTTCATTATGTGAATAATTTTAAAATCTTAGCTCAAACGCCTGCAAAACCTGTTTGCCCAGCACGGGGATATTGAGTTCCATAAGATAAAGCCATAAACATGTTTGTCTGAGTCTTCTATCAAAAGTTACAGCGATTTATATGAAGTTGTACGAAAACGCTTTATTTCGCCAAGACAATGCGTTTCTCACTGTTACATGCATTTGAATGGGAAACTCGCCTGAAACAAAGTATAGGTTTTCATTATGTGAATAATTTTAAAATCTTAGCTCAAACGGCTGCAAAACCTGTTTGCCCAGCACGGGGATATTGAGTTCTATAAGATAAAGCCATAAACATGTTTGTCTGAGTCTTCTATCAAAAGTTACAGCGATTTATATGAAGTTGTACAAAAACGCTTTATTTCGCCAAGACAATGCGTTTCTCACTGTTACATGCATTTGAATGGGAAACTCGCCTGAAACAAAGTATAGGTTTTCATTATGTGAATAATTTTAAAATCTTAGCTCAAACGGCTGCAAAACCTGTTTGCCCAGCACGGGGATATTGAGTTCTATAAGATAAAGCCATAAACATGTTTGTCTGAGTCTTCTATCAAAAGTTACAGCGATTTATATGAAGTGGTTGAAAAACGCTTTATTTCGCCAAGACAATGCGTTTCTCACTGTTACATGCATTTGAATGGGAAACTCGCCTGAAACAAAGTATAGGTTTTCATTATGTGAATAATTTTAAAATCTTAGCTCAAACGGCTGCAAAACCTGTTTGCCCAGCACGGGGATATTGAGTTCTATAAGATAAAGCCATAAACATGTTTGTCTGAGTCTTCTATCAAAAGTTACAGCGATTTATATGAAGTTGTTCAAAAACGCTTTATTTCGCCAAGACAATGCGTTTCTCACTGTTACATGCATTTGAATGGGAAACTCGCCTGAAACAAAGTATAGGTTTTCATTATGTGAATAATTTTAAAATCTTAGCTCAAACGGCTGCAAAACCTCTTTGCCCAGCACGGGGATATTGAGTTCTATAAGATAAAGCCATAAACATGTTTGTCTGAGTCTTCTATCAAAAGTTACAGCGATTTATATGAAGTGGTTGAAAAACGCTTTATTTCGCCAAGACAATGCGTTTCTCACTGTTACATGCATTTGAATGGGAAACTCGCCTGAAACAAAGTATAGGTTTTCATTATGTGAATAATTTTAAAATCTTAGCTCAAACGGCTGCAAAACCTGTTTGCCCAGCACGGGGATATTGAGTTCTATAAGATAAAGCCATAAACATGTTTGTCTGAGTCTTCTATCAAAAGTTACAGCGATTTATATGAAGTGGTTGAAAAACGCTTTATTTCGCCAAGACAGTGTGTTTCTCACTGTTACATGCATTTGAATGGGAAACTCGCCCGAGACAAAGTATAGGTTTTCATTATGTGAATAATTTTAAAATCTTAGCTCAAACGGCTGCAAAACCTGTTTGCCCAGCACGGGGATATTGAGTTCTATAAGATAAAGCCATAAACATGTTTGTCTGAGTCTTCTATCAAAAGTTACAGCGATTTATATGAAGTTGTTCAAAAACACTTTATTTCGCCAAGACAATGCGTTTCTCACTGTTACATGCATTTGAATGGGAAACTCGCCCGAGACAAAGTATAGGTTTTCATTATGTGAATAATTTTAAAATCTTAGCTCAAACGGCTGCAAAACCTGTTTGCCCAGCACGGGGATATTGAGTTCTATAAGATAAAGCCATAAACATGTTTGTCTGAGTCTTCTATCAAAAGTTACAGCGATTTATATGAAGTTGTACGAAAACGCTTTATTTCGCCAAGACAATGCGTTTCTCACTGTTACATGCATTTGAATGGGAAACTCGCCTGAAACAAAGTATAGGTTTTCATTATGTGAATAATTTTAAAATCTTAGCTCAAACGGCTGCAAAACCTGTTTGCCCAGCACGGGGATATTGACTTATATAAGATAAAGCCATAAACATGTTTGTCTGAGTCTTCTATCAAAAGTTACAGCGATTTATATGAAGTTGTTCAAAAAGGCTTTATTTCGCCAAGACAATGCGTTTCTCACTGTTACATGCATTTGAATGGGAAACTCGCCCGAGACAAAGTATAGATTTTCATTATGTGAATAATTTTCAAATCTTTGCTCAATCGGCTGCAAAACCTGTTTGCCCAGCACGGGGATATTGAGTTATATAAGATAAAGCCATAAACATGTTTGTCTGAGTCTTCTATCAAAAGTTACAGCGATTTATATGAAGTTGTACGAAAACGCTTTATTTCGCCAAGACAATGCGTTTCTCACTGTTACATGCATTTGAATGGGAAACTCGCCTGAAACAAAGTATAGGTTTTCATTATGTGAATAATTTTAAAATCTTAGCTCAATCGGCTGCAAAACCTGTTTGCCCAGCACGGGGACATTGAGTTCTATAAGATAAAGTCATGAATACGTATATCTGAATCTTCTATCAAAAGTTACAGCTATTTATATGAAGTTGTACAAAAACGCTTTATTTTGTCAAGACAGTGGGTTTTAGAGTCTTCATCATTAAATCTCTGGTTGCTTCATTTTTCTATCCTATATCAGATATTTTAAAGGTTAGCTTAGGTAAAGTTCCATTCTCATTGTGAGGCAAAGTGCTTTATGTATGTGTGTGCGGGTGTCATGAACGGCTATAAAAGGCCTATAATTAAAGAACAAAGCGGGGTTTGAGTTTGAGTTGCGGCAGACTGTCACTACTTGTAAATGGAACGCAGCCTTCCTACGGCGGACAGCTAATAACAGGAATCGGACGCGGTCCAGCCAAGTCCACAGCAACCACCATAGCAACCGCCTAGCATGACCTTAAAAACATATTCTGTCTTCATAACTATCAAAATCGTGAAATGATTTGCAAAGTGTGAAAGTGTTACAGCTGCAGAGAGCTATGGCGGTATCTATGGAAGCTGTTTACATAGCTAATAATATACGATGTAACCATGGAGACAGTCAGTCACCTTTTCTACAGTGAATAAGGTGATTGAGTGCACAGCGTCCACACTCTGCAGGGGGTAAAGACATTACTTCAATATTGTTTTATATTGATATATATTTGCCTTCTGTTGACCATCACCTCAGGTTCACCATTATAGTTTCAGCATACAAATGCACACTGTCTAAACACATTCAAAAACTCATGTCTCAGAGATAAGCACAGCTGTTCATGTTTGTCATTAGAGTTTTATTTGTAAGAAAATTATGAACTTCATATTGTGCATTAAATAAAAGAACATTTCACAACTCTGAGTCAACAGAAACAGGTAACAATGTCTCTAATGTGTACAGTGTAGTGTAAGCATTAAAAGATCATAAAGGAAAAACTAACATTTATGTGAAACTAATTGTAATAAAAAATGAGCAGGTGCTTTATAGATTTAAAAGAAAGAATCTGAAAACAACACTTTTTTGGTCTAAGTGATCAAAGTAGAAAACAGAACTGATGTTCAAGAACAAACCGTAGCTGCACTAATATTACACATCTCGATCGTTGTACTGAACAGACATGTTGCTTTTAAAACCACATGCAGTGTGTGACCATGACTGTTCACTGAGACCATGAACGCCACTTCGCTGAAGCATTCTTCGTCTTCTTCTTGCCATTAAATTGGAAGCAGAAGCAGCACGAGCTGATTTGATCTACTGAAAGGAAAAAGCAGAACATCTGAGTTGAAACCAGTCAGCTGAAATCATTAAGACAGGAACAAATTCAATGCAGTGTCTCAAGTGGCTTAGCCTGTTACAACTGTTGATACAAGCTAAATACGGTTAACACACAGTGTCAGGGAGCTCCAGTGTGGGAACTAGTGGCTTTAGGTTTGTAGTCATTTAACTTTCATCCATTCATTCATTTAATTCAGGAGGAAGAAATGCCAGGTTGGTGCAGGCTGGTTACATGCATTTGGTCCCATGCTGTCTTTAATTAAATGACTTGGTTCATTTTATGGCTGGGCTGTATGTGGGGTTATATCATGTTATTTGGGCAGGAGTACCTGTCCCCTGTTAGACTTAGAAAGTTTCTCCATAAGTAGAGTTTCTAACTCTTCTAGCACATCTGTGGCTGACAGCTTTTTGGTGGCTCTTTTTACCCCACACTGGCTGTGAGTGTGTAAATAGCCCCACTAGTTATTTTGGGTTGCAGTTAACTAGGGAGGAAGGGGTGGGTATGCCATGATTAGGTGAATAACAATTATATGTGATACATAAATTTCACAATGCATGCATATATCTCTATCAATTAAACCTGGCCTGAGGGCTGCCATTTTTTACATTCAGTTATTTCTCTTAGAAATGTTGGAACTAAATAATGAATGTGTTACAGTTAAAGTGAAACACTGGTCAGTGTAAATGGCTCATTGGGACACAGAAACCTTTAAATTAAACCTGATATCTAGTGTCAAACAATATCAAAGCTGTAAAAGATGTTTACATTCAGAATTTATAAAACTATGATTGTAAATAAATTCAAACAAGTGAGCTTTTCTCTTTGTGCTGAATATCAACACTGTGGTTTCTTAGACTGTAAGCTTTACTTTAGTGCAACCAGTTGCAGAAGCTGCCACTCCAAATGTCTTTTGATAACAAGAAAAAAATACCTTTTCAGTACACGGCCTGAAGTTCTTCTCCGAAATCTTCTGCAATCGGCTTTGTCTGCTGGTTTGAAGACAATAAACCATAGAAAAGATGATTTAGTCACTTTGTCTGCGTCATGCAGCTCGAATGTGTCGTGTAACGATGTTGAATAGCCGTCGTTATCCCTCTGCTGCGTCAGTAGGATTGTACTGTACAGCATCTCATTGATATGTGAGGAATGCTAATGTAACACGATAACAGACTTACATCATTAAAATATAAAGTGCAGGAGATATTTAGATATTTTTTATATCTATATTACATTTTATAGCTGACGGATATTACTAAATAGATAGAATTTACTAAATAGCTGGATGAACATGAAAAATATGTCTATAATAACAAATGACCATGAGAGCCAGTAGAATTAATTCAGCTGGACACTCGAAAGACGTCCTTAAATGCTCTTTAAGTGGCAGAACAGATGAACAAACAGTTAATCGCTTACTTGAGATGAAATCTGCTCAGCTACTTTGAAAACAGCTTCTAACTGGTTCCTCCTTTAACAGGATGACTGCTCAGGGGTAAGGCCATCATGCAATCCAGCAACCTTTATGGTTCTGCTTTGATTCACCAGGAACTATTAGGGAAACCTTCCAGCGCCTCCTGTGAAAGACACAGGCATAAACACACAAACATTTATTAACATGTTCCACAGTGTTCCAGTTTGATTTTCTTATCCTGTGGACAACAACGTACATGGATGCAGGTTTATTGTTAACTTTTGTAAGGTTTATTTAATGAACATATCCAGCTGCAGCTCCACTGTGATCCTGAACTGGATAAGCACTTAAGAAAATGTGTCAATAAATGGACAAACATCAACTTACTATATTTATCCAAACAGACGGGACCAATAATGCTTCGCTGAGTTAGAGACTTTAACAGACTCTTCTATGTAAGAATGTCTCGTGCTGATATACCTGCAAACTTGACAACAAAGGTTTTTCAGACTACATGTAGCTGTCCTCTATGTCAGCTAACACATTTACATTTATGTCACACTTATTTCTGCTTTCCCATTTTATAATTATTACTTACATTTTGATTAGATACCTTGAGTTTGTAAATGATCAGATTACATAATTGGAATACAATGTATCCAATTCAGGGTTGCGGGAGGATGAAGCCTATCCCAGCTGATACAGGACAAAGACAGGCTGCCAGTTTATTGCAGGGCTAATACAATATGTGTAACAGAAAATCCACTTAAATGTTTGAGATTTCTTATAATAATCATAATTATGACTATTATTTAAAGGTTTCTTCATAAATACATTTTGATTTTTTATAACCCCTAAAATATAAACCTGAGCTGTTTCAGATTCTGACCTCTGACCTCAGTGACCTGGCTGTGTCCTCACTGCAGCTCCCTCTTGGAAGTACGTCTGCTTCTTGTCTTCCCCCAGTGTTGACCGCCTGATATCAAGATATCACGTACTGTAACTGAGGAACAAAAAAGGACAAACACTTGCCTTCATTTAAAAGTACATTCATACAGAGATAATCTATGGAAACACACTAGTTCACAGTTTGGGAGGAACCAGTTCCTGTGAAACATTTCTGTATATGAACATCATGTGGAGAATGAATGAAATGAGTTCTTCAGGTGACTCAGCAGTCCCACACTGACAAATGAAATCTAGTTAAACTATTAAGCATATTTGCTCTTCTGAAATCTGTGTTAAACAACAACAAACATAAATTAGTAACAAAAACTACAGCTGAGTATAGGCTTTACAAACCACCAGCAGCCATAATGCTAAATTTTAATCTTCAAATGTTTCTGAGCTGTCTTCAACCTGCTTTTAGCACATTAAAGTCTCAATAAATAAAGTCAATGCAGACTCAATCCTAAATGTTCAGCACACAGAGACACAGAGGTACTGTTTAAAGTTTAGTGTTAACTTGAGTCACTGATCATTCACAGTATTACAGAGTCTGGCAGTCTTTGCATGATGTCCACGTCACTGTAAGTTTCTAGCTGACTCTCAGGTGTGCCAGCAGGAAAGAGTAATAATAACCTGCATCCTGAGGTTTGTCATGCAGGATTAAAGGAGCCAAGCTTTGTTCACACAGCTAGGATTGTATTTTACACTGACCCTGGGTCAGTATCAACTTCAAGAAGACAGGTGTAACTGTTGATAGAAGAATCACACACACATATTTATGGCTTTGCCTTATAGAATTCAGCATCTCAGTGCTCAGGAAATAGGTTTTGCAGCTGTTTGAGCTAAGATTTTCAAGTTATTCACAAATTAAAACCTATACTTTATGTCGGGCAAGAACTAAATTCAAATGCATGTAACAGTGAGAAACGCACTGTCTTGGCGAAGTAAAGCGTTTCTCATCAACTTCATAGAGCTTGCTGTAACTTTTGATAGAAGACTCAGACAAACATATTCATGGCTTTATCTTATAGACTTCAATATCCCCCCAATGTGTGTGCGAGTCTTCTCTCAAAATTTACAGCTGTCTTTATGAAGTTTATGGAAAAACGCTTTATTTCACCACGTTAGTGCGTTTCTCGCTATTACATGCATTTGAATGGAGTTCTCGCCCGACACAAAGTATAGGTTTTCAATTTGTGAATAACTTGAAAATCTTAGCTCAAACAGCTGCAAAACCTATTTCCTCAGCACGGAGATGCTGAATTCTATAAGGCAAAGCCATAAATATGTGTGTGTGAGTCCTCTATCAAAAGTTACAGCTGTCTTCATGAAGTTGATACTGACCCAGGGTCAGTGTAAAATACAAGTTATTCACATAATGAAAACTTATACTTTGTTTCGTGCAAGAACTCCATTCAAATGCATGTAATAGTCAGAAACGCACTGTCTCGGCAAAATGAAGCCTTTTTGTACAACTTCATGAAGTTAGCTGTAACTTTTGATAAAAGGCTCAAAGCAGAGGGATAACGACGGCTATTCAACATCGTTACACGACACATTCGAGCTGCATGACGCAGACAAAGTGACTAAATCATCTTTTTTGTGGTTTATTGTCTTCAAACCAGCAGACAAAGCCGATTGCAGAAGATTTCGGAGAAGAACTTCAGGCCGTGTACTGAAAAGGTATTTTTTTCTTGTTATCAAAAGACATTTGGAGTGGCAGCTTCTGCAACTGGTTGCACTAAAGTAAAGCTTACAGTCTAAGAAACCACAGTGTTGATATTCAGCACAAAGAGAAAAGCTCACTTGTTTGAATTTATTTACAATCATAGTTTTATAAATTCTGAATGTAAACATCTTTTACAGCTTTGATATTGTTTGACACTAGATATCAGGTTTAATTTAAAGGTTTCTGTGTCCCAATGAGCCATTTACACTGACCAGTGTTTCACTTTAACTGTAACACATTCATTATTTAGTTCCAACATTTCTAAGAGAAATAACTGAATGTAAAAAATGGCAGCCCTCAGGCCAGGTTTAATTGATAGAGATATATGCATGCATTGTGAAATTTATGTATCACATATAATTGTTATTCACCTAATCATGGCATACCCACCCCTTCCTCCCTAGTTAACTGCAACCCAAAATAACTAGTGGGGCTATTTACACACTCACAACCAGTGTGGGGTAAAAAGAGCCACCAAAAAGCTGTCAGCCACAGATGTGCTAGAAGAGTTAGAAACTCTACTTATGGAGAAACTTTCTAAGTCTAACAGGGGACAGGTACTCCTGCCCAAATAACATGATATAACCCCACATACAGCCCAGCCATAAAATGAACCAAGTCATTTAATTAAAGACAGCATGGGACCAAATGCATGAAACCAGCCTGCACCAACCTGGCATTTCTTCCTCCTGAATTAAATGAATGAATGGATGAAAGTTAAATGACTACAAACCTAAAGCCACTAGTTCCCACACTGGAGCTCCCTGACACTGTGTGTTAACCGTATTTAGCTTGTATCAACAGTTGTAACAGGCTAAGCCACTTGAGACACTGCATTGAATTTGTTCCTGTCTTAATGATTTCAGCTGACTGGTTTCAACTCAGATGTTCTGCTTTTTCCTTTCAGTAGATCAAATCAGCTCGTGCTACTTCTGCTTCCAATTTAATGGCAAGAAGAAGAAGAAGAATGCTTCAGCGAAGTGGCGTTCATGGTCTCAGTGAACAGTCATGGTCACACACTGCATGTGGTTTTAAAAGCAACATGTCTGTTCAGTACAACGATCAAGATGTGTAATATTAGTGCAGCTACGGTTTGTTCTTGAACATCAGTTCTGTTTTCTACTTTGATCACTTAGACCAAAAAAGTGTTGTTTTCAGATTCTTTCTTTTAAATCTATAAAGCACCTGCTCATTTTTTATTACAATTAGTTTCACATAAATGTTAGTTTTTCCTTTATGATCTTTTAATGCTTACACTACACTGTACACATTAGAGACATTTCTGTTACCTGTTTCTGTTGACTCAGAGTTGTGAAATGTTCTTTTATTTAATGCACAATATGAAGTTCATAATTTTCTTACAAATAAAACTCTAATGACAAACATGAACAGCTGTGCTTATTTCTGAGACATGAGTTTTTGAATGTGTTTAGACAGTGTGCATCTGTAATCTGAAACTGTAATGGTGAACCTGAGGTGATGGTCAACAGAAGACTAATATATATCAATATAAAATAATATTGAAGTAATGTCTTTACCCCCTGCAGAGTGTGGACGCTGTGCACTCAATCACCTTATTCACTGTAGTAAACATGCACCGCTAGCTCAAGTGACTAACTGTCTCCATGGTTACATCGTATATTATTAGCTATGTAAACAGCTTCCATAGATACCGCCATAGCTCTCTGCAGCTGTAACACTTTCACACTTTGCAAATCATTTCACGATTTTGATAGTTATGAAGACAGAATATGTTTTTAAGGTCATGCTAGGCGGTTGCTATGGTGGTTGCTGTGGACTTGGCTGGACCGCGTCCGATTCCTGTTATTAGCTGTCCGCCGTAGGAAGGCTGCGTTCCATTTACAAGTAGTGACAGTCTGCCGCAACTCGAACTCAAACCCCACTTTGTTCTTTAATTATAGGCCTTTTATAGCCGTTCATGACACGCACACACACACATAAAGCACTTTGCCTCACCATGAGAATGGAACTTTACCTAAGCTAACCTTTAAAATATCTGATATAGGATAGAAAAATGAAGCAACCAGAGATTTAATGATGAAGACTCTGGGTTCTGTAGTGACCTGAATGACTCTTTGCATACAATTTATTGAAGAGGACTTTAGAATGCACTTTACATTTAGACTGTTGCTGTTTAATTTTTTACATTGTTGCGGTGTTATGTCATGAATAAAGTTCACCTGCTGGGGGTTTGATGGATCAGATCATCATAATCAATGGGTCCTGAGGTGGGCGGGACTGTCTCTGGTGATGTCACCATGAAGGAACAGCATCTGGCACGTGTTGCTGAAACATCCCAGTACACTGGTGTAGTTTCCTCTCCAGCTGTTTGACATTTGACACTTCAACATTAAGGGGAAGAAGAAGAAACAGTGTTAGGTCAGGTGACCACATGATTTCTAAAGTAACTGACAGGAAGTAACCAGGCCGTTAGAAATGGATGGCATGTGTTTAGAGTTACTGGAGTTGGGTAACTCTACTTACCAAAAGCAGAAGCACACAGATGAAGGATCAGATGCTGAATGTTGCAGGAACATGCTCGTGCGATGGTCATTCAGTGCTGCTCCGGCAGGTTAGACAGTCCAAGACTGATATACTGCCCATCTGAGAGTTTGAAAACACACATGCAAAGATTTATTTTGTATTACAGTCAAAGTTGGATGTTCATTTTTGTCCTTTAAAAATGTTTGTGTATTTGAAAGCGCTAACATTTAAGGATGACTTGGATCGTCTCCTTTAAAGGGGAGACAAGTGTATCCACTGATCCACGTCACTTTACCTGGATGATGACTCCTCTCCCCCTCACTCAGAAACGCTCCTAATATAACCAAGCAAATAAATAATATTGAAGATTTACTTACATCATTACAAAAACAGGAAAAACATCTCCCTTTGATTCTATTTCTCCATTCCTGCTGAACATCAGGCAACAAATATCTCAATAAATCACAGTAAAATGTAAAGCACATGTTTTCTCTGCTTTGTCTAACCTCTGCAGAGCCTCTGTCAAGAAAAACATATCTGTAAGCATAAAACAAATATACATTTCATAACACGTCACTGGACAAACCTCGGTCAGTTGATTTCCTCTGTGCAGTGCAGACGAACATCAGTCAGCAAGTCAAGGTGGTGAGATGGACTGGTGTCCTTTGTGACTCTGCTGGTTCTTCTGAGGAAATACCACCGTCTCTCCACACCGTCACCATCTGTGAGCACAAACTGCTGCTCTGCTCTGCCAGCATGTAGGAAATCACATATCACACACACAGGGGTGAAGAAACATTAGAACTCAACTTTGGATACTTTAGATCTAAACAGATCAAAGTAGCTCTTAGCTTCAACAATCAGTGAACAGACAAACAATGATACCATACTGATTCTGTATGAATACAATATGGTATTTTCAATACAGGTGTCAAATTAATTTACTAAAACTAATACAGATATATGTTGTTTTTTTTTGATAAATTCGTTTGCTAAATTATAAGAATATATATTTTTTCATTTAACAATTGCAACTGAAAGAAATTAAATATTGAACAAAAATATATTGTCACATTCTGAGCATGCTCAGCATGCTGACAGACTTGAAGTTGCTACAGATTTTAAGAAGTGATAATTATAGGGAAAAAACTTCTCTTTTTCATCCGTTTAATCAAACATTTGATGCCTTAGATGTCTCAGTCCTATAGCATTCTGCAACTACAACTAAGCTGAAGCTTGGATTTGGCTGCAGGTGCCCTGTACACCCTTCTCAACATGTGGGTACCATTTAATCACACTTCTTCCTGAGCTTTGCTTCGTCACAAGACCAAAGGTGGCATCCCGTGTCACGGTCATATCATCATCCAGAAGAAACATTTGAAGAAACATCATGGAGAAGAAACATTTACGCGCCTCCCGGTTTTGTTTTCTGATCCTGCAAAAAGACTGAGGACAACAAAGCCCAGAGAACACGAGATACACAACATCCAACATTCAGACTCAACAGCCTCCATAAATGAAGAGCACCAGGTTGGTTCAGTTATAGTAGATGTCATGGAATTTTTTTAATAAAGTCTGCAACACAGAAAGAGCTGTGATCATGCTATTTATTACTGTGCACAGGAGAGCAAACACACATCAAACATCACAGTTCAGTCATGTCAGCTCTGCCACTTCACGTGTCTCGCTATGAAACCTAACGGATCAATGGTTATGCTGTTTTGTGCCCTTGACGTTATCAGCACCTGTAAAGGGAGTTGTTTTCTCAAACTGCTGAAGTAAGTTCATCTAGTTTTAGAAACTTTCATTGAACAGTCTATAACAGTGTCACAACTAAGCATATGCATAAGCACTTAAATGCTTTAAATGAGAATAACATAAAATTTCTATTACAGGAGCTAGAGCCTGTCCCAGTAGTCATAGGTAGAGCACACCTGGACAGGTCACCAGTCTGTCAGAGGACTAACACAGATGCAGCCTGACTCAATCCTAAATGTTCAGCACACAGAGACACAGAGGTACCGTTTAAAGTTTAGTGTTAACTTGAGTCACTGATCATTTGCAGTATTACAGAGTCTGGCAGTCTTTGCATGATGTCCACGTCACTGTAAGTTTCTAGCTGACTCTCAGGTGTGACAGGTGTGCCAGCAGGAAAGAGTAATAATAGCCTGCATCCTGAGGTTTTTCATGCAGGATTAAAGGAGCCAGGCTTTGTTCACACAGCTAGGATTGTATTTTACACTGACCCTGGGTCAGTATAAGTATCATACAGTTTAAACGAAGCACTGAAACTTGCACATATTTATTACAGATGCACTGAAGCTAATCGAGATATTTGCTGTCAGTCTGTGGCTGCGATTAAACACTTTACTGGAAACTTTATTAACTAGTAACTTCGTCAGTCATGACAGAAGCTAATATTTCTGTGCTAACATCGTTTAAACAGTAACAGCTTTACTCCAATATAAGCTAACGTTTACACCGTAACTTTAAGCTAGCACCATAAAGACGGTAAAACACGTAATAACATCTACAAATGCATCTTAAAGCTGTTATATTAGCACTCGGTGTATTACTAACATAACCACATTAACATTATTGACACTCGCTGGTCTGACTTTTAATAGTCATTCTATAAATGCTGTCCGTTTAAACGGTCTTACCTGTACACACATTGCAGCCAGAGTGGATTCTGGAGTCTTCCCACGCTCCTGTTAGTGATCCTCCATCTGGATGGATGATAACAACCTTCTGAACAATCTAGCAGGAGATGGTCCATATCTAGGGGATATGGACTGATAACAGCCGAAGCGGGTGAATAAAGTCACCCAGTCGCTAGCTGTGCGATTACCCAGCATACACCAGCACAATATTAGGCACAGCACCACCATAGACATTTTCAGTGGTTTTGAATGCAGGACATGGTTATCTTACCTTGTAAAATGCATGACAATAAAACAGCTAACCACCATAAAATGGTATTGTGTATGTATGTATGTGCATGTGTGTGTGTGTGTGTGAGAGAGAGAGAGAGAGAGAGAGAGAAAGAGAGAGAGGGGGGGGGGGGGGGGGAGAGATCAAAGGCGTGCGCTTATGTTTTTTCTTGATCAAGAGTGTGCCTCCTCTCTCTTATTGGATGTATGGTATAGCATGTTTATTCAGGTGCACCTTTGAAGTCTATGAGAATACTTTGCAGCCTGGTCTGAGTGGTCATTTCTGCACAGACACAATGAAGCGTGCACTCAGTTTAGAGGAGGCTGTTGCTGCAGTTTTGCACTCTCCACAAGCAGTGGAGATACTTCTGACAGCGAAGAAGAATTTTTGCCAGGCACCGAGGAGCTTTGCAGCTCATGTGCGGAGGAGGAGAAGGAGGAAGAAGAGCAGGAGGAAGAGACAAGACTGGAGGATGGCCAGTGGAGATCTAAAAATGGAGAAATCATGTGGCAACCCACACACGAAGAGGTCCTGCCATTTTTTCCTCCCCCCATTTTAACCCCAGGACCAACCCATTATGCAATTCGTATAGGATCAGCAGCCCTGTGAGCACTTTCCATCTTTTTTTTGCAGAGGACATTATGCAGCTAATCCTGCATTTCACCAACCTGCAGGGGCAACAGGTCAGTAAAAGACTGGAAGGACATAGATGAGGAGTTGCAGGCTTACATGGGGCTTGTGATGCTGGCTGGCCTGTACAGGTCTCAACATGAAACGACAACAAGCCTGTGAAATGGGGAGACAGGGCTCTTCTGTTTCATGCTACCATGTCAAAAAAAAAAAAAAAAGATTTGAGCAAATTAATCGGGCAGTAAGATTCGATGATCGTCTCTCCCGTCCAGGTCGCTACGGGGGGGGGGCAAGGCTGTGGTTTCCTACATCCCCAAGCAAAGAAAAAAGGCTGTCTTATTGAGCACCAGGCACCGTGAGCTACAAGTCCAGGACTCTGGGAAGAGAAAGCCCCACATCATCCTGGATTATAACAAATGCAAAGGGACTGTGGATCATTTGGACCAGGTAAGCACAATTATAAGTAATTTATTTGCCAAATTGTTTACCGTTTCTCATTGTTATAACTGATAAAGTCAGATAATGTGATTATAATAGTTTTGATATGAGATGATAGTTTTAGACTATGATAGTTTTGATAGTTACAGTAAGGAGGGGGGGGGGGGGGGGGTCCAGTTTGACGCCCACAGGCAGGAAGAATCTCTTGCTTATGGCTGTATAAATCTGTTCATGTCACCTGATCATTTATTTTTGTTTTGCAGGTTTGTGGCAACTACTCCTGCCGTAGAAGGACACGTAGGTGGCCCATGTATCTGTTCTACCACATGATCGAGGTAAGCTGCTATAATGCTTTCATTCAAGACAGCTGTAACTTTTGATAGAAGACGCATATAAACATATTTATGGCTTTATCTTATAAAGTTCGATATCCCCGTGTTGAGCAAACAGGTTTTGCAGCTGTTTGATCTAAGATTTTCAAGTTATTCACAAAATGAATACCTATACTTTGTTTCGTGCGACAACTCCATTCAAATGCATGTAATAGTCAGAAACGCACGGTCTCGGCGAAATAAAGTGTTTTTGTACAGCTTCATGAAGTTACCTGTAACTTTTGATAGAAGGCTCAGACACAGATCAATATGGCTTTGCCTTATACAATTCAGCATCTCCGTGCTGGGGAAACAGGTTTTGCAGCTGTTTGAGCCAAGAGCTTCCAGTTATTGAAAAAATGCAAGCCTATACTTTGTTTCGTGCGAGAACTCCATTCAAATGCATGTAAAAGTCAGAAACGCACTGTCTTGGCGAAATAAAGGGTTTACAACTTCATGAAGACAGCTGTAACTTTTGATAGGAAACTCAGATATACGTATTTATGGCTTTATCTTATAGAATTCAATATCCCCGTTGAGCAAACAGTTTTAAAGCTATGTGAGCTAAGATTTTTAAGTTATTCACAAAATAAAAAGCTATACTTTGTTTCGTGTGAGAACTCCATTTATGTTACGCCCCTAATCTAGGCGTGTAGGGACGCACATAAGGTTGGAGGAGAGAGAGACAAATCCCCGCCCTGGTTCCCAAGCCAAACATCCAAACCAGTTGTGAGTAAAAAAAGGTGATTTTATTTAAGGACAAGAAGCATAGCTCCAGGGTGAGCCCAGGCCAAAATAATAAACAAAACCAACTAAGACCCACCAGAAAAGACTAACTAAACCCTAGGAAAGAAAAAGAACAAACAAATGACAGAGCTATCCCTCGCTCCCTGACCAAGAAAACAGGAGAAAACGATTCCAAAAGAAAAGGCAGCTCACCCCTTCCGCTTCAGCCCACGAGTGCCTAAGCTCTCAGCTAATGCACTAGGAGCGGCTTTTACAATTCACCCTCACACAAATACACAAGATAAGCACAGGCTGGGAAAACCATGGTCAGGACCGCGACGGCTGTCAGGCTACTCGCTTGTTGCACACACTCTCTCTCTCTCTCCCCTCTGGAGCTGTCAGAGCGGCTTTTTGAACGTGGTCACCTGTTCCATGGTCCAATCAGCTGCTCACTACTCTTCATTAGGGGAGGGACCTGTAAAGTGTCTTAAACACAGTAAAGAGACACATGTCTCGCATGTAATAGTCAGAAACGCACTATCGTTGCAAAATAAAGCCTTTTTGTACAACTTCATGAAGTTAGCTGTAACTTTTGATAGAAGATTCAGATTTACGTAGTTATGGCTTTATCTTATAATATTCAGTATCCCCGTGTTGAGCAAACAGGTTTGAGCTAAGATTTTCAAGTTATTCACATAATGAAAACCTATACTTTGTTTCGGTCGAGTTCCCCATTCAAATGCATGTAACAGTGAGAAACGCACTGTCTTGGTGAAAGAAAGCGTTTTTGTACAACTTCATATAAATCGCTGTAACTTTTGATAGAAGACTCGGACAAACATGTTTATGGCTTTATCTTGTAGAACTCAAGGTCCCTGTGCTGGGAAAACAGAACAGGTTTTGCAGCCGTTTGAGCTAAGATTTTAAAATTATTCACATAATGAAAACCTATACTTTGTTTCGGGCGAGTTCCCCATTCAAATGCATGCAACAATGAGAAACGCACTGTCTTGGCGAAAGAAAGCGTTTTTGTACAACTTCATATAAATAGCTGTAACTTTTGATAGAAGACTCAGACAAACATGTTTATGGCTTTATCTTATAGAACTCAAGGTCCCCGTGCTGGGAAAAGAGAACAGGTTTTGCAGCTGTTTGAGCTAAGATTTCCAAGTTATACACATAATGAAAACCTATACTTTGTTTCGGTCGAGTTCCCCATTCAAATGCATGTAACAGTGAGAAACGCACTGTCTTGGCGAAAGAAAGCGTTTTTGTACAACTTCATATAAATAGCTGTAACTTTTGATAGAAGACTCAGACAAACATGTTTATGGCTTTATCTTATAGAACTCAAGGTCCCCGTGCTGGGAAAACAGGATTTGCAGCTGTTTGAGGTAAGATTTCCAAGTTATACACATAATGAAAACCTATACTTTGTCTCGGTCGAGTTCCCCATTCAAATGCATGTAACAGTGAGAAACGCACTGTCTTGGCGAAATAAAGCGTTTTTGTACAACTTCATATAAATAGCTGTAACTTTTGATAGAAGACTCAGACAAACATGTTTATGGCTTTATCTTATAGAACTCAATATCCCCGTGCTGGGCAAACAGGTTGCAGCCGTTTGAGCTAAGATTTTAAAATGATTCACATAATGAAAACCTATACTTTGTCTCAGGCGAGTTTCCCATTCAAATGCATGTAACAGTGAGAAACGCATTGTCTTGGCGAAATAAAGCGTTTTTGTACAACTTCATATAAATAGCTGTAACTTTTGATAGAAGACTCGGATACACATGTTTATGGCTTTATCTTATAGAACTCAAGGTCCCTGTGCTGGGAAAACAGGTTTTGCAGCCGTTTGAGCTAAGATTTTAAAATGATTCACATAATGAAAACCTATACTTAACCTATACTGTCAGTGCGCCCCAGGGCAGCTGTGGCTACAATGTAGCTTGCCATCGCCAGTGTGTGAATGTGTGTGTGAATGGGTGAATGACTGAATGTAGTGTGAAGTGCTTTGGGGTCCTTAGGGACTAGAAAAGCGCTATACAAATGCAGGCCATTTACCATTTACCATTTACTTTGTCTCGGGCGAGTTTCCCATTCAAATGCATGTAACAGTGAGAAACGCATTGTCCTGGCGAAAGAAAGCGTTTTTGAACAGTTGTTCAAATCGCTGTAACTTTTGATAGAGGTCTCAGACAAACATGTTTATGGCTTTATCTTATAGAACTCAATATCCCTGTGCTGGGCAAACAGGTTGCAGCCGTTTGAGCTAAGATTTTAAAATGATTCACATAATGAAAACCTATACTTTGTCTCAGGCGAGTTTCCCATTCAAATGCATGTAACAGTGAGAAACGCATTGTCTTGGCGAAAGAAAGCGTTTTTGAACAACTTCATATAAATCGCTGTAACTTTTGATAGAAGACTCAGACAAACATGTTTATGGCTTTATCTTATAGAACTCAATATCCCCGTGCTGGGCAAACAGGTTTTGCAGCCGTTTGAGCTAAGATTTTAAAATTATTCACATAATGAAAACCTATACTTTGTCTCGGGCGAGTTTCCCATTCAAATGCATGTAACAGTGAGAAACACACTGTCTTGGCGAAAGAAAGCGTTTTCGTACAACTTCATATAAATCGCTGTAACTTTTGATAGAAGACTCAGACACACATGTTTATGGCTTTATCTTATAGAACTCAATATCCCCGTGCTGGGAAAACAGAACAGGTTTTGCAGCCGTTTGAGCTAAGATTTTAAAATTATTCACATAATGAAAACCTATACTTTATCTCAGGCGAGTTTCCCATTCAAATGCATGTAACAGTGAGAAACGCATTGTCTTGGCGAAAGAAAGCGTTTTTGAACAACTTCATATAAATCGCTGTAACTTTTGATAGAAGATTCAGACAAACATGTTTATGGCTTTATCTTATAGAACTCAATATCGCCGTGCTGGTCAAACAGGTTTTGCAGCCGTTTGAGCTAGATTTTAAAATTATTCACATAATGAAAACCTATACTTAACCTATACTGTCAGTGTGCCCCAAGACAGCTGTGGCTACAGTATAGCTTGCCATCGCCAGTGTGTGACTGTGTGTATGAATGGGTGAATACTGAATGTAGTGTGAAGCGCTTTGGGGTCCTTAGGGACTAGAAAAGCGCTATACAAATGCAGGCCATTTACCATTTACCATTTACTTTGTCTCGGGCGAGTTTGCCATTCAAATGCATGTAACAGTGAGAAACGCATTGTCTTGGCGAAAGAAAGCGTTTTTGAACAGTTGTTCAAATCGCTGTAACTTTTGATAGAGGTCTCAGACAAACATGTTTATGGCTTTATCTTATAGAACTCAATATCCCCGTGCTGGGCAAACAGGTTGCAGCCGTTTGAGCTAAGATTTTAAAATGATTCACATAATGAAAACCTATACTTTGTCTCAGGCGAGTTTCCCATTCAAATGCATGTAACAGTGAGAAACGCATTGTCTTGGCGAAAGAAAGCGTTTTTGAACAACTTCATATAAATCGCTGTAACTTTTGATAGAAGACTCAGACAAACATGTTTATGGCTTTATCTTATAGAACTCAAGGTCCCCGTGCTGGGAAAACAGGATTTGCAGCTGTTTGAGCTAAGATTTTCAAGTTATACACATAATGAAAACCTATACTTTGTTTCGGTCGAGTTCCCCATTCAAATGCATGTAACAGTGAGAAACGCATTGTCTTGGCGAAATAAAGCGTTTTTGTACAACTTCATATAAATAGCTGTAACTTTTGATAGAAGACTCAGACAAACATGTTTATGGCTTTATCTTATAGAACTCAAGGTCCCCGTGCTGGGAAAACAGGATTTGCAGCCGTTTGAGCTAAGATTTTAAAATGATTCACATAATGAAAACCTATACTTAACCTATACTGTCAGTGCGCCCCAGGGCAGCTGTGGCTACAATGTAGCTTGCCATCGCCAGTGTGTGAATGTGTGTGTGAATGGGTGAATGACTGAATGTAGTGTGAAGTGCTTTGGGGTCCTTAGGGACTAGAAAAGCGCTATACAAATGCAGGCCATTTACCATTTACCATTTACTTTGTCTCGGGCGAGTTTCCCATTCAACTGCATGTAACAGTGAGAAACGCATTTTCCTGGCGAAAGAAAGCGTTTTTGAACAGTTGTTCAAATCGCTGTAACTTTTGATAGAGGTCTCAGACAAACATGTTTATGGCTTTATCTTATAGAACTCAATATCCCCGTGCTGGGCAAACAGGTTGCAGCCGTTTGAGCTAAGATTTTAAAATGATTCACATAATGAAAACCTATACTTTGTCTCAGGCGAGTTTCCCATTCAAATGCATGTAACAGTGAGAAACGCATTGTCTTGGCGAAAGAAAGCGTTTTTGAACAACTTCATATAAATCGCTGTAACTTTTGATAGAAGACTCAGACACACATGTTTATGGCTTTATCTTATAGAACTCAATATCCCCGTGCTGGGCAAACAGAACAGGTTTTGCAGCCGTTTGAGCTAAGATTTTAAAATTATTCACATAATGAAAACCTATACTTTATCTCAGGCGAGTTTCCCATTCAAATGCATGTAACAGTGAGAAACGCATTGTCTTGGCGAAAGAAAGCGTTTTTGAACAACTTCATATAAATCGCTGTAACTTTTGATAGAAGATTCAGACAAACATGTTTATGGCTTTATCTTATAGAACTCAAGGTCCCTGTGCTGGGAAAACAGAACAGGTTTTGCAGCCGTTTGAGCTAAGATTTTAAAATTATTCACATAATGAAAACCTATACTTTGTTTCGGGCGAGTTCCCCATTCAAATGCATGCAACAATGAGAAACGCACTGTCTTGGCGAAAGAAAGCGTTTTTGTACAACTTCATATAAATAGCTGTAACTTTTGATAGAAGACTCAGACAAACATGTTTATGGCTTTATCTTATAGAACTCAAGGTCCCCGTGCTGGGAAAAGAGAACAGGTTTTGCAGCTGTTTGAGCTAAGATTTCCAAGTTATACACATAATGAAAACCTATACTTTGTTTCGGTCGAGTTCCCCATTCAAATGCATGTAACAGTGAGAAACGCACTGTCTTGGCGAAAGAAAGCGTTTTTGTACAACTTCATATAAATAGCTGTAACTTTTGATAGAAGACTCAGACAAACATGTTTATGGCTTTATCTTATAGAACTCAATATCCCCGTGCTGGGCAAACAGGTTGCAGCCGTTTGAGCTAAGATTTTAAAATGATTCACATAATGAAAACCTATACTTTGTCTCAGGCGAGTTTCCCATTCAAATGCATGTAACAGTGAGAAACGCATTGTCTTGGCGAAATAAAGCGTTTTTGTACAACTTCATATAAATAGCTGTAACTTTTGATGGAAGACTCAGACACACATGTTTATGGCTTTATCTTATAGAACTCAATATCCCCGTGCTGGGCAAACAGAACAGGTTTTGCAGCCGTTTGAGCTAAGATTTTAAAATTATTCACATAATGAAAACCTATACTTTATCTCAGGCGAGTTTCCCATTCAAATGCATGTAACAGTGAGAAACGCATTGTCTTGGCGAAAGAAAGCGTTTTTGAACAACTTCATATAAATCGCTGTAACTTTTGATAGAAGATTCAGACAAACATGTTTATGGCTTTATCTTATAGAACTCAATATCGCCGTGCTGGTCAAACAGGTTTTGCAGCCGTTTGAGCTAGATTTTAAAATTATTCACATAATGAAAACCTATACTTAACCTATACTGTCAGTGCGCCCCAAGACAGCTGTGGCTACAGTATAGCTTGCCATCGCCAGTGTGTGACTGTGTGTATGAATGGGTGAATACTGAATGTAGTGTGAAGCGCTTTGGGGTCCTTAGGGACTAGAAAAGCGCTATACAAATGCAGGCCATTTACCATTTACCATTTACTTTGTCTCGGGCGAGTTTCCCATTCAAATGCATGTAACAGTGAGAAACGCATTGTCTTGGCGAAAGAAAGCGTTTTTGAACAGTTGTTCAAATCGCTGTAACTTTTGATAGAGGTCTCAGACAAACATGTTTATGGCTTTATCTTATAGAACTCAATATCCCCGTGCTGGGCAAACAGGTTGCAGCCGTTTGAGCTAAGATTTTAAAATGATTCACATAATGAAAACCTATACTTTGTCTCAGGCGAGTTTCCCATTCAAATGCATGTAACAGTGAGAAACGCATTGTCTTGGCGAAAGAAAGCGTTTTTGAACAACTTCATATAAATCGCTGTAACTTTTGATAGAAGACTCAGAAACACATGTTTATGGCTTTATCTTATAGAACTCAATAATCCCCGTGCTGGGCAAACAGCCGTTTGAGCTAAGATTTTAAAATGATTCACATAATGAAAACCTATACTTAACCTATACTGTCAGTGCGCCCCAGGGCAGCTGTGGCTACAATGTAGCTTGCCATCGCCAGTGTGTGAATGTGTGTGTGAATGGGTGAATGACTGAATGTAGTGTGAAGTGCTTTGGGGTCCTTAGGGACTAGAAAAGCGCTATACAAATGCAGGCTATTTACCATTTACCATTTACTTTGTCTCGGGCGAGTTTCCCATTCAAATGCATGTAACAGTGAGAAACATTGTCTTGGCGAAAGAAAGCGTTTTTGTACAACTTCATATAAATAGCTGTAACTTTTGATAGAAGACTCGTATACACATGTTTATGGCTTTATCTTATAGAACTTAAGGTCCCCGTGCTGGGCAAAAAGGTTTTGCAGCTGTTTGAGCTAAGATTTTCAAGTTATACACATAATGAAAACCTGTACTTTGTTTCGGTCGAGTTCCCCATTCAAATGCATGTAACAGTGAGAAACGCATTGTCTTGGCGAAATAAAGCGTTTTTGTACAACTTCATATAAATAGCTGTAACTTTTGATAGAAGACTCGTATACACATGTTTATGGCTTTATCTTATAGAACTCAAGGTCCCCGTGCTGGCCAAAAAGGTTTTGCAGCTGTTTGAGCTAAGATTTCCAAGTTATACACATAATGAAAACCTATACTTTGTTTCGGTCGAGTTCCCCATTCAAATGCATGTAACAGTGAGAAACGCACTGTCTTGGCGAAAGAAAGCGTTTTTGTACAACTTCATATAAATAGCTGTAACTTTTGATAGAAGACTCGTATACACATGTTTATGGCTTTATCTTATAGAACTCAAGGTCCCCGTGCTGGGAAAACAGGATTTGCAGCCGTTTGAGCTAAGATTTCCAAGTTATACACATAATGAAAACCTATACTTTGTTTCGGTCGAGTTCCCCATTCAAATGCATGTAACAGTGAGAAACGCACTGTCTTGGCGAAAGAAAGCGTTTTTGTACAACTTCATATAAATAGCTGTAACTTTTGATAGAAAACTCAGACAAACATGTTTATGGCTTTATCTTATAGAACTCAAGGTCCCTGTGCTGGAAAAACAGGATTTGCAGCTGTTTGAGCTAAGATGTCCAAGTTATACACATAATGAAAACCTATACTTTGTTTCGGTCGAGTTCCCCATTCAAATGCATGTAACAGTGAGAAACGCACTGTCTTGGCGAAAGAAAGCGTTTTTGTACAACTTCATATAAATAGCTGTAACCTTTGATAGAAGACTCGGATACACATGTTTATGGCTTTATCTTATAGAACTCAAGGTCCCTGTGCTGGGAAAACAGGATTTGCAGCCGTTTGAGCTAAGATTTCCAAGTTATACACATAATGAAAACCTATTATTTGTTTCGGTCGAGTTCCCCATTCAAATGCATGTAACAGTGAGAAACGCACTGTCTTGGCGAAAGAAAGCGTTTTTGTACAACTTCATATAAATAGCTGTAACTTTTGATAGAAGACTCAGACAAACATGTTTATGGCTTTATCTTATAGAACTCAAGGTCCCCGTGCTGGGAAAACAGGTTTTGCAGCTGTTTGAGCTAAGATTTTCAAGTTATTCACATAATGAAAACCTATACTTTGTTTCGGTCGAGTTCCCCATTCAAATGCATGTAACGGTGAGAAACGCACTGTCTTGGCGAAAGAAAGCGTTTTTGTACAACTTCATATAAAATAGCTGTAACTTTTGATAGAAGACTCGGATACACATGTTTATGGCTTTATCTTATAGAACTCAAGGTCCCTGTGCTGGGAAAACAGGATTTGCAGCTGTTTGAGCTAAGATTTTCAAGTTATACACATAATGAAAACCTATACTTTGTTTCGGTCGAGTTACCCATTCAAATGCATGTAACAGTGAGAAACGCACTATCTTGGCGAAAGAAAGCGTTTTTGTACAACTTCATATAAATAGCTGTAACTTTTGATAGAAGACTCAGACAAACATGTTTATGGCTTTATCTTATAGAACTCAAGGTCCCCGTGCTGGGAAAACAGGTTTTGCAGCTGTTTGAGCTAAGATTTTCAAGTTATTCACATAATGAAAACCTATACTTTGTTTCGGTCGAGTTCCCCATTCAAATGCATGTAACAGTGAGAAACGCACTGTCTTGGCGAAAGAAAGCGTTTTTGTACAACTTCATATAAATAGCTGTAACTTTTGATAGAAGACTCGTATACACATGTTTATGGCTTTATCTTATAGAACTCAAGGTCCCTGTGCTGGGAAAACAGGATTTGCAGCTGTTTGAGCTAAGATTTTCAAGTTATATACATAATGAAAACCTATACTTTGTTTCGGTCGAGTTCCCCATTCAAATGCATGTAACAGTGAGAAACGCACTGTCTTGGCGAAAGAAAGCGTTTTTGTACAACTTCATATAAATAGCTGTAACTTTTGATAGAAGACTCAGACAAACATGTTTATGGCTTTATCTTATAGAACTCAAGGTCCCCGTGCTGGGAAAACAGGATTTGCAGCTGTTTGAGCTAAGATTTTCAAGTTATACACATAATGAAAACCTATACTTTGTTTCGGTCGAGTTCCCCATTCAAATGCATGTAACAGTGAGAAACGCACTGTCTTGGCGAAAGAAAGCGTTTTTGTACAACTTCATATAAATAGCTGTAACTTTTGATAGAAGACTCGTATACACATGTTTATGGCTTTATCTTATAGAACTCAAGGTCCCTGTGCTGGGAAAACAGGATTTGCAGCTGTTTGAGCTAAGATTTTCAAGTTATACACATAATGAAAACCTATACTTTGTTTCGGTCGAGTTCCCCATTCAAATGCATGTAACAGTGAGAAACGCACTGTCTTGGCGAAAGAAAGCGTTTTTGTACAACTTCATATAAATAGCTGTAACTTTTGATAGAAGACTCAGACAAACATGTTCATGGCTTTATCTTATAGAACTCAAGGTCCCTGTGCTGGGAAAACAGGATTTGCAGCTGT
Organism: Copadichromis virginalis; assembly: GCF_057382275.1. Taxonomy (NCBI): domain Eukaryota; kingdom Metazoa; phylum Chordata; class Actinopteri; order Cichliformes; family Cichlidae; genus Copadichromis; species Copadichromis virginalis. The sequence goes on from NC_140629.1 coordinate 11,608,005, forward strand.
TTGAGCTAAGATTTTCAAGTTATACACATAATGAAAACCTATTATTTGTTTCGGTCGAGTTACCCATTCAAATGCATGTAACAGTGAGAAACGCACTGTCTTGGCGAAAGAAAGCGTTTTTGTACAACTTCATATAAATAGCTGTAACTTTTGATAGAAGACTCAGACAAACATGTTTATGGCTTTATCTTATAGAACTCAAGGTCCCTGTGCTGGGAAAACAGGATTTGCAGCTGTTTGAGCTAAGATTTTCAAGTTATACACATAATGAAAACCTATACTTTGTTTCGGTCGAGTTCCCCATTCAAATGCATGTAACAGTGAGAAACGCACTGTCTTGGCGAAAGAAAGCGTTTTTGTACAACTTCATATAAATAGCTGTAACTTTTGATAGAAGACTCGTATACACATGTTTATGGCTTTATCTTATAGAACTCAAGGTCCCTGTGCTGGGAAAACAGGATTTGCAGCTGTTTGAGCTAAGATTTTCAAGTTATACACATAATGAAAACCTATACTTTGTTTCGGTCGAGTTCCCCATTCAAATGCATGTAACAGTGAGAAACGCACTGTCTTGGCGAAAGAAAGCGTTTTCGTACAACTTCATATAAATAGCTGTAACTTTTGATAGAAGACTCAGACAAACATGTTCATGGCTTTATCTTATAGAACTCAAGGTCCCTGTGCTGGGAAAACAGGATTTGCAGCTGTTTGAGCTAAGATTTTCAAGTTATACACATAATGAAAACCTATTATTTGTTTCGGTCGAGTTACCCATTCAAATGCATGTAACAGTGAGAAACGCACTGTCTTGGCGAAAGAAAGCGTTTTTGTACAACTTCATATAAATAGCTGTAACTTTTGATAGAAGACTCAGACAAACATGTTTATGGCTTTATCTTATAGAACTCAAGGTCCCTGTGCTGGGAAAACAGGATTTGCAGCTGTTTGAGCTAAGATTTTCAAGTTATATACATAATGAAAACCTATACTTTGTTTCGGTCGAGTTCCCCATTCAAATGCATGTAACAGTGAGAAACGCACTGTCTTGGCGAAAGAAAGCGTTTTTGTACAACTTCATATAAATAGCTGTAACTTTTGATAGAAGACTCAGACAAACATGTTTATGGCTTTATCTTATAGAACTCAAGGTCCCCGTGCTGGGAAAACAGGATTTGCAGCTGTTTGAGCTAAGATTTCCAAGTTATACACATAATGAAAACCTATACTTTGTTTCGGTCGAGTTCCCCATTCAAATGCATGTAACAGTGAGAAACGCACTGTCTTGGCGAAAGAAAGCATTTTTGTACAACTTCATATAAAATAGCTGTAACTTTTGATAGAAGACTCGGATACACATGTTTATGGCTTTATCTTATAGAACTCAAGGTCCCTGTGCTGGGAAAACAGGATTTGCAGCTGTTTGAGCTAAGATTTTCAAGTTATACACATAATGAAAACCTATTATTTGTTTCGGTCGAGTTCCCCATTCAAATGCATGTAACAGTGAGAAACTTACTGTCTTGGCGAAAGAAAGCGTTTTTGTACAACTTCATATAAATAGCTGTAACTTTTGATAGAAGACTCAGACAAACATGTTTATGGCTTTATCTTATAGAACTCAAGGTCCCTGTGCTGGGAAAACAGGATTTGCAGCTGTTTGAGCTAAGATTTTCAAGTTATATACATAATGAAAACCTATACTTTGTTTCGGTCGAGTTCCCCATTCAAATGCATGTAACAGTGAGAAACGCACTGTCTTGGCGAAAGAAAGCGTTTTTGTACAACTTCATATAAATAGCTGTAACTTTTGATAGAAGACTCAGACAAACATGTTTATGGCTTTATCTTATAGAACTCAAGGTCCCTGTGCTGGGAAAACAGGATTTGCAGCTGTTTGAGCTAAGATTTCAAGGTTTTACACATAATGAAAACCTATACATTGTCTCGGGCGAGTTTCCCATTCAAATGCATGTAACAGTGAGAAACACACTGTCTTGGCGAAAGAAAGCATTTTCGTACAACTTCATATAAATAGCTGTAACTTTTGATAGAAGACTCAGAAACACATGTTCATGGCTTTATCTTATAGAACTCAATATCCCCGTGCTGGGCAAACAGGTTGCAGCCGTTTGAGCTAAGATTTTAAAATGATTCACATAATGAAAACCTATACTTTGTCTCAGGCGAGTTTCCCATTCAAATGCATGTAACAGTGAGAAACGCATTGTCTTGGCGAAATAAAGCGTTTTTGAACAACTTCATATAAATCGCTGTAACTTTTGATAGAAGACTCAGACAAACATGTTTATGGCTTTATCTTATAGAACTCAATATCCCCGTGCTGGGCAAACAGGTTGCAGCCGTTTGAGCTAAGATTTTAAAATGATTCACATAATGAAAACCTATACTTTGTCTCAGGCGAGTTTCCCATTCAAATGCATGTAACAGTGAGAAACGCATTGTCTTGGCGAAAGAAAGCGTTTTTGAACAACTTCATATAAATCGCTGTAACTTTTGATAGAAGACTCAGAAACACATGTTTATGGCTTTATCTTATAGAACTCAATATCCCCGTGCTGGGCAAACAGGTTTTGCAGCCGTTTGAGCTAAGATTTTAAAATGATTCACATAATGAAAACCTATACTTAACCTATACTGTCAGTGCGCCCCAGGGCAGCTGTGGCTACAATGTAGCTTGCCATCGCCAGTGTGTGAATGTGTGTGTGAATGGGTGAATGACTGAATGTAGTGTGAAGTGCTTTGGGGTCCTTAGGGACTAGAAAAGCGCTATACAAATGCAGGCTATTTACCATTTACCATTTACCATTTACTTTGTCTCGGGCGAGTTTCCCATTCAAATGCATGTAACAGTGAGAAACACATTGTCTTGGCGAAAGAAAGCGTTTTTGTACAACTTCATATAAATAGCTGTAACTTTTGATAGAAGACTCGTATACACATGTTTATGGCTTTATCTTATAGAACTCAATGTCCCCGTGCTGGGAAAACAGGATTTGCAGCCGTTTGAGCTAAGATTTCCAAGTTATACACATAATGAAAACCTATACTTTGTTTCGGTCGAGTTCCCCATTCAAATGCATGTAACAGTGAGAAACGCACTATCTTGGCGAAAGAAAGCGTTTTTGTACAACTTCATATAATTAGCTGTAACTTTTGATAGAAGACTCGTATACACATGTTTATGGCTTTATCTTATAGAACTCAAGGTCCCCGTGCTGGGAAAACAGGATTTGCAGCTGTTTGAGCTAAGATTTCCAAGTTATACACATAATGAAAACCTATACTTTGTTTCGGTCGAGTTCCCCATTCAAATGCATGTAACAGTGAGAAACGCATTGTCTTGGCGAAAGAAAGCGTTTTTGTACAACTTCATATAAATAGCTGTAACTTTTGATAGAAGACTCAGACAAACATGTTTATGGCTTTATCTTATAGAACTCAAGGTCCCTGTGCTGGGAAAACAGGATTTGCAGCTGTTTGAGCTAAGATTTTCAAGTTATATACATAATGAAAACCTATACTTTGTTTCGGTCGAGTTCCCCATTCAAATGCATGTAACAGTGAGAAACGCACTGTCTTGGCGAAAGAAAGCGTTTTTGTACAACTTCATATAAATAGCTGTAACTTTTGATAGAAGACTCAGACAAACATGTTTATGGCTTTATCTTATAGAACTCAAGGTCCCCGTGCTGGGAAAACAGGATTTGCAGCTGTTTGAGCTAAGATTTCCAAGTTATACACATAATGAAAACCTATACATTGTCTCGGGCGAGTTTCCCATTCAAATGCATGTAACAGTGAGAAACACACTGTCTTGGCGAAAGAAAGCATTTTCGTACAACTTCATATAAATAGCTGTAACTTTTGATAGAAGACTCAGAAACACATGTTCATGGCTTTATCTTATAGAACTCAATATCCCCGTGCTGGGCAAACAGGTTGCAGCCGTTTGAGCTAAGATTTTAAAATGATTCACATAATGAAAACCTATACTTTGTCTCAGGCGAGTTTCCCATTCAAATGCATGTAACAGTGAGAAACGCATTGTCTTGGCGAAATAAAGCGTTTTTGAACAACTTCATATAAATCGCTGTAACTTTTGATAGAAGACTCAGACAAACATGTTTATGGCTTTATCTTATAGAACTCAATATCCCCGTGCTGGGCAAACAGGTTGCAGCCGTTTGAGCTAAGATTTTAAAATGATTCACATAATGAAAACCTATACTTTGTCTCAGGCGAGTTTCCCATTCAAATGCATGTAACAGTGAGAAACGCATTGTCTTGGCGAAAGAAAGCGTTTTTGAACAACTTCATATAAATCGCTGTAACTTTTGATAGAAGACTCAGAAACACATGTTTATGGCTTTATCTTATAGAACTCAATATCCCCGTGCTGGGCAAACAGGTTTTGCAGCCGTTTGAGCTAAGATTTTAAAATTATTCACATAATGAAAACCTATACTTAACCTATACTGTCAGTGCGCCCCAGGGCAGCTGTGGCTACAATGTAGCTTGCCATCGCCAGTGTGTGAATGTGTGTGTGAATGGGTGAATGACTGAATGTAGTGTGAAGTGCTTTGGGGTCCTTAGGGACTAGAAAAGCGCTATACAAATGCAGGCTATTTACCATTTACCATTTACTTTGTCTCGGGCGAGTTTCCCATTCAAATGCATGTAACAGTGAGAAACACATTGTCTTGGCGAAAGAAAGCGTTTTTGTACAACTTCATATAAATAGCTGTAACTTTTGATAGAAGACTCGTATACACATGTTTATGGCTTTATCTTATAGAACTCAATGTCCCCGTGCTGGGAAAACAGGATTTGCAGCCGTTTGAGCTAAGATTTCCAAGTTATACACATAATGAAAACCTATACTTTGTTTCGGTCGAGTTCCCCATTCAAATGCATGTAACAGTGAGAAACGCACTATCTTGGCGAAAGAAAGCGTTTTTGTACAACTTCATATAATTAGCTGTAACTTTTGATAGAAGACTCGTATACACATGTTTATGGCTTTATCTTATAGAACTCAAGGTCCCCGTGCTGGGAAATCAGGTTTTGCAGCTGTTTGAACTAAGACTTTCAAGTTATACACATAATGAAAACCTATACTTTGTTTCGGTCGAGTTCCCCATTCAAATGCATGTAACAGTGAGAAACGCACTGTCTTGGCGAAAGAAAGCGTTTTTGTACAACTTCATATAAATAGCTGTAACTTTTGATAGAAGACTCGTATACACATGTTTATGGCTTTATCTTATAGAACTCAAGGTCCCCGTGCTGGGAAAACAGGATTTGCAGCCGTTTGAGCTAAGATTTTCAAGTTATACACATAATGAAAACCTATACTTTGTTTCGGTCGAGTTCCCCATTCAAATGCATGTAACAGTGAGAAACGCATTGTCTTGGCGAAATAAAGCGTTTTTGTACAACTTCATATAAATAGCTGTAACTTTTGATAGAAGACTCGGATACACATGTTTATGGCTTTATCTTATAGAACTCAAGGTCCTCGTGCTGGGAAAACAGGATTTGCAGCCGTTTGAGCTAAGATTTCCAAGTTATACACATAATGAAAACCTATACTTTGTTTCAGTCGAGTTCCCCATTCAAATGCATGTAACAGTGAGAAACGCACTGTCTTGGCTAAAGAAAGCGTTTTTGTACAACTTCATATAAATAGCTGTAACTTTTGATAGAAGACTCGGATACACATGTTTATGGCTTTATCTTATAGAACTCAAGGTCCTCGTGCTGGGAAAACAGGATTTGCAGCCGTTTGAGCTAAGATTTCCAGGTTATACACATAATGAAAACCTATACTTTGTTTTGGTCGAGTTCCCCATTCAAATGCATGTAACAGTGAGAAACGCACTGTCTTGGCGAAAGAAAGCGTTTTTGTACAACTTCATATAAATAGCTGTAACTTTTGATAGAAGACTCGGATACACATGTTTATGGCTTTATCTTATAGAACTCAAGGTCCCTGTGCTGGGAAAACAGGATTTGCAGCTGTTTGAGCTAAGATTTTCAAGTTATACACATAATGAAAACCTATACTTTGTTTCGGTCGAGTTCCCCATTCAAATGCATGTAACAGTGAGAAACGCACTGTCTTGGCGAAAGAAAGCGTTTTTGTACAACTTCATATAAATAGCTGTAACTTTTGATAGAAGACTCGGATACACATGTTTATGGCTTTATCTTATAGAACTCAAGGTCCCCGTGCTGGGAAAACAGGATTTGCAGCCGTTTGAGCTAAGATTTCCAAGTTATACACATAATGAAAACCTATACTTTGTTTTGGTCGAGTTCCCCATTCAAATGCATGTAACAGTGAGAAACGCACTGTCTTGGCGAAAGAAAGCGTTTTTGTACAACTTCATATAAATAGCTGTAACTTTTGATAGAAGACTCGGATACACATGTTTATGGCTTTATCTTATAGAACTCAAGGTCCCTGTGCTGGGAAAACAGGATTTGCAGCTGTTTGAGCTAAGATTTTCAAGTTATACACATAATGAAAACCTATACTTTGTTTCGGTCGAGTTCCCCATTCAAATGCATGTAACAGTGAGAAACGCACTGTCTTGGCGAAAGAAAGCGTTTTTGTACAACTTCATATAAATAGCTGTAACTTTTGATAGAAGACTCGGATACACATCTTTATGGCTTTATCTTATAGAACTCAAGGTCCCCGTGCTGGGAAAACAGGATTTGCAGCCGTTTGAGCTAAGATTTCCAAGTTATACACATAATGAAAACCTATACTTTGTTTTGGTCGAGTTCCCCATTCAAATGCATGTAACAGTGAGAAACGCACTGTCTTGGCGAAAGAAAGCGTTTTTGTACAACTTCATATAAATAGCTGTAACTTTTGATAGAAGACTCGGATACACATGTTTATGGCTTTATCTTATAGAACTCAAGGTCCCTGTGCTGGGAAAACAGGATTTGCAGCTGTTTGAGCTAAGATTTTCAAGTTATACACATAATGAAAACCTATACTTTGTTTCGGTCGAGTTCCCCATTCAAATGCATGTAACAGTGAGAAACGCACTGTCTTGGCGAAAGAAAGCGTTTTTGTACAACTTCATATAAATAGCTGTAACTTTTGATAGAAGACTCGGATACACATGTTTATGGCTTTATCTTATAGAACTCAAGGTCCCTGTGCTGGGAAAACAGGATTTGCAGCTGTTTGAGCTAAGATTTTCAAGTTATACACATAATGAAAACCTATACTTTGTTTCGGTCGAGTTCCCCATTCAAATGCATGTAACAGTGAGAAACGCACTGTCTTGGCGAAAGAAAGCGTTTTTGTACAACTTCATATAAATAGCTGTAACTTTTGATAGAAGACTCGGATACACATGTTTATGGCTTTATCTTATAGAACTCAAGGTCCCTGTGCTGGGAAAACAGGATTTGCAGCTGTTTGAGCTAAGATTTTCAAGTTATACACATAATGAAAACCTATACTTTGTTTCGGTCGAGTTCCCCATTCAAATGCATGTAACAGTGAGAAACGCACTGTCTTGGCGAAAGAAAGCGTTTTTGTACAACTTCATATAAATAGCTGTAACTTTTGATAGAAGACTCGGATACACATGTTTATGGCTTTATCTTATAGAACTCAAGGTCCCTGTGCTGGGAAAACAGGATTTGCAGCTGTTTGAGCTAAGATTTTCAAGTTATACACATAATGAAAACCTATACTTTGTTTTGGTCGAGTTCCCCATTCAAATGCATGTAACAGTGAGAAACGCACTGTCTTGGCGAAAGAAAGCGTTTTTGTACAACTTCATATAAATAGCTGTAACTTTTGATAGAAGACTCGGATACACATGTTTATGGCTTTATCTTATAGAACTCAAGGTCCCTGTGCTGGGAAAACAGGATTTGCAGCTGTTTGAGCTAAGATTTTCAAGTTATACACATAATGAAAACCTATACTTTGTTTCGGTCGAGTTCCCCATTCAAATGCATGTAACAGTGAGAAACGCACTGTCTTGGCGAAAGAAAGCGTTTTTGTACAACTTCATATAAATCGCTGTAACTTTTGATAGAAGACTCGGATACACATGTTTATGGCTTTATCTTATATAACTCAAGGTCCCTGTGCTGGGAAAACAGGATTTGCAGCTGTTTGAGCTAAGATTTTCAAGTTATACACATAATGAAAACCTATACTTTGTTTCGGTCGAGTTCCCCATTCAAATGCATGTAACAGTGAGAAACGCACTGTCTTGGCGAAAGAAAGCGTTTTTGTACAACTTCATATAAATAGCTGTAACTTTTGATAGAAGACTTGGATACACATCTTTATGGCTTTATCTTATATAACTCAAGGTCCCTGTGCTGGGAAAACAGGATTTGCAGCTGTTTGAGCTAAGATTTTCAAGTTATACACATAATGAAAACCTATACTTTGTTTCGGTCGAGTTCCCCATTCAAATGCATGTAACAGTGAGAAACGCACTGTCTTGGCGAAAGAAAGCGTTTTTGTACAACTTCATATAAATAGCTGTAACTTTTGATAGAAGACTCGGATACACATCTTTATGGCTTTATCTTATAGAACTCAAGGTCCCTGTGCTGGGAAAACAGGATTTGCAGCTGTTTGAGCTAAGATTTTCAAGTTATACACATAGTGAAAACCTATACTTTGTTTCGGTCGAGTTCCCCATTCAAATGCATGTAACAGTGAGAAACGCACTGTCTTGGCGAAAGAAAGCGTTTTTGTACAACTTCATATAAATCGCTGTAACTTTTGATAGAAGACTCGGATACACATGTTTATGGCTTTATCTTATAGAACTCAAGGTCCCTGTGCTGGGAAAACAGGATTTGCAGCTGTTTGAGCTAAGATTTTCAAGTTATACACATAATGAAAACCTATACTTTGTTTCGGTCGAGTTCCCCATTCAAATGCATGTAACAGTGAGAAACGCACTGTCTTGGCGAAAGAAAGCGTTTTTGTACAACTTCATATAAATAGCTGTAACTTTTGATAGAAGACTCGGATACACATCTTTATGGCTTTATCTTATAGAACTCAAGGTCCCTGTGCTGGGAAAACAGGATTTGCAGCTGTTTGAGCTAAGATTTTCAAGTTATACACATAATGAAAACCTATACTTTGTTTCGGTCGAGTTCCCCATTCAAATGCATGTAACAGTGAGAAACGCACTGTCTTGGCGAAAGAAAGCGTTTTTGTACAACTTCATATAAATCGCTGTAACTTTTGATAGAAGACTCGGATACACATGTTTATGGCTTTATCTTATAGAACTCAAGGTCCCTGTGCTGGGAAAACAGGATTTGCAGCTGTTTGAGCTAAGATTTTCAAGTTATACACATAATGAAAACCTATACTTTGTTTTGGTCGAGTTCCCCATTCAAATGCATGTAACAGTGAGAAACGCACTGTCTTGGCGAAAGAAAGCGTTTTTGTACAACTTCATATAAATAGCTGTAACTTTTGATAGAAGACTCGGATACACATGTTTATGGCTTTATCTTATAGAACTCAAGGTCCCTGTGCTGGGAAAACAGGATTTGCAGCTGTTTGAGCTAAGATTTTCAAGTTATACACATAATGAAAACCTATACTTTGTTTCGGTCGAGTTCCCCATTCAAATGCATGTAACAGTGAGAAACGCACTGTCTTGGCGAAAGAAAGCGTTTTTGTACAACTTCATATAAATCGCTGTAACTTTTGATAGAAGACTCGGATACACATGTTTATGGCTTTATCTTATAGAACTCAAGGTCCCTGTGCTGGGAAAACAGGATTTGCAGCTGTTTGAGCTAAGATTTTCAAGTTATACACATAGTGAAAACCTATACTTTGTTTCGGTCGAGTTCCCCATTCAAATGCATGTAACAGTGAGAAACGCACTGTCTTGGCGAAAGAAAGCGTTTTTGTACAACTTCATATAAATAGCTGTAACTTTTGATAGAAGACTCGGATACACATGTTTATGGCTTTATCTTATAGAACTCAAGGTCCCTGTGCTGGGAAAACAGGATTTGCAGCTGTTTGAGCTAAGATTTTCAAGTTATACACATAATGAAAACCTATACTTTGTTTCGGTCGAGTTCCCCATTCAAATGCATGTAACAGTGAGAAACGCACTGTCTTGGCGAAAGAAAGCGTTTTTGTACAACTTCATATAAATAGCTGTAACTTTTGATAGAAGACTCGGATACACATCTTTATGGCTTTATCTTATAGAACTCAAGGTCCCTGTGCTGGGAAAACAGGATTTGCAGCTGTTTGAGCTAAGATTTTCAAGTTATACACATAATGAAAACCTATACTTTGTTTCGGTCGAGTTCCCCATTCAAATGCATGTAACAGTGAGAAACGCACTGTCTTGGCGAAAGAAAGCGTTTTTGTACAACTTCATATAAATCGCTGTAACTTTTGATAGAAGACTCGGATACACATGTTTATGGCTTTATCTTATAGAACTCAAGGTCCCTGTGCTGGGAAAACAGGATTTGCAGCTGTTTGAGCTAAGATTTTCAAGTTATACACATAATGAAAACCTATACTTTGTTTTGGTCGAGTTCCCCATTCAAATGCATGTAACAGTGAGAAACGCACTGTCTTGGCGAAAGAAAGCGTTTTTGTACAACTTCATATAAATAGCTGTAACTTTTGATAGAAGACTCGGATACACATGTTTATGGCTTTATCTTATAGAACTCAAGGTCCCTGTGCTGGGAAAACAGGATTTGCAGCTGTTTGAGCTAAGATTTTCAAGTTATACACATAATGAAAACCTATACTTTGTTTCGGTCGAGTTCCCCATTCAAATGCATGTAACAGTGAGAAACGCACTGTCTTGGCGAAAGAAAGCGTTTTTGTACAACTTCATATAAATCGCTGTAACTTTTGATAGAAGACTCGGATACACATGTTTATGGCTTTATCTTATAGAACTCAAGGTCCCTGTGCTGGGAAAACAGGATTTGCAGCTGTTTGAGCTAAGATTTTCAAGTTATACACATAATGAAAACCTATACTTTGTTTCGGTCGAGTTCCCCATTCAAATGCATGTAACAGTGAGAAACGCACTGTCTTGGCGAAAGAAAGCGTTTTTGTACAACTTCATATAAATAGCTGTAACTTTTGATAGAAGACTCGGATACACATGTTTATGGCTTTATCTTATATAACTCAAGGTCCCTGTGCTGGGAAAACAGGATTTGCAGCTGTTTGAGCTAAGATTTTCAAGTTATACACATAATGAAAACCTATACTTTGTTTCGGTCGAGTTCCCCATTCAAATGCATGTAACAGTGAGAAACGCACTGTCTTGGCGAAAGAAAGCGTTTTTGTACAACTTCATATAAATAGCTGTAACTTTTGATAGAAGACTTGGATACACATCTTTATGGCTTTATCTTATATAACTCAAGGTCCCTGTGCTGGGAAAACAGGATTTGCAGCTGTTTGAGCTAAGATTTTCAAGTTATACACATAATGAAAACCTATACTTTGTTTCGGTCGAGTTCCCCATTCAAATGCATGTAACAGTGAGAAACGCACTGTCTTGGCGAAAGAAAGCGTTTTTGTACAACTTCATATAAATAGCTGTAACTTTTGATAGAAGACTCGGATACACATCTTTATGGCTTTATCTTATAGAACTCAAGGTCCCTGTGCTGGGAAAACAGGATTTGCAGCTGTTTGAGCTAAGATTTTCAAGTTATACACATAGTGAAAACCTATACTTTGTTTCGGTCGAGTTCCCCATTCAAATGCATGTAACAGTGAGAAACGCACTGTCTTGGCGAAAGAAAGCGTTTTTGTACAACTTCATATAAATCGCTGTAACTTTTGATAGAAGACTCGGATACACATGTTTATGGCTTTATCTTATAGAACTCAAGGTCCCTGTGCTGGGAAAACAGGATTTGCAGCTGTTTGAGCTAAGATTTTCAAGTTATACACATAATGAAAACCTATACTTTGTTTCGGTCGAGTTCCCCATTCAAATGCATGTAACAGTGAGAAACGCACTGTCTTGGCGAAAGAAAGCGTTTTTGTACAACTTCATATAAATAGCTGTAACTTTTGATAGAAGACTCGGATACACATGTTTATGGCTTTATCTTATATAACTCAAGGTCCCTGTGCTGGGAAAACAGGATTTGCAGCTGTTTGAGCTAAGATTTTCAAGTTATACACATAGTGAAAACCTATACTTTGTTTCGGTCGAGTTCCCCATTCAAATGCATGTAACAGTGAGAAACGCACTGTCTTGGCGAAAGAAAGCGTTTTTGTACAACTTCATATAAATCGCTGTAACTTTTGATAGAAGACTCGGATACACATGTTTATGGCTTTATCTTATAGAACTCAAGGTCCCTGTGCTGGGAAAACAGGATTTGCAGCTGTTTGAGCTAAGATTTTCAAGTTATACACATAATGAAAACCTATACTTTGTTTCGGTCGAGTTCCCCATTCAAATGCATGTAACAGTGAGAAACGCACTGTCTTGGCGAAAGAAAGCGTTTTTGTACAACTTCATATAAATAGCTGTAACTTTTGATAGAAGACTCGGATACACATCTTTATGGCTTTATCTTATAGAACTCAAGGTCCCTGTGCTGGGAAAACAGGATTTGCAGCTGTTTGAGCTAAGATTTTCAAGTTATACACATAATGAAAACCTATACTTTGTTTCGGTCGAGTTCCCCATTCAAATGCATGTAACAGTGAGAAACGCACTGTCTTGGCGAAAGAAAGCGTTTTTGTACAACTTCATATAAATCGCTGTAACTTTTGATAGAAGACTCGGATACACATGTTTATGGCTTTATCTTATAGAACTCAAGGTCCCTGTGCTGGGAAAACAGGATTTGCAGCTGTTTGAGCTAAGATTTTCAAGTTATACACATAATGAAAACCTATACTTTGTTTTGGTCGAGTTCCCCATTCAAATGCATGTAACAGTGAGAAACGCACTGTCTTGGCGAAAGAAAGCGTTTTTGTACAACTTCATATAAATAGCTGTAACTTTTGATAGAAGACTCGGATACACATGTTTATGGCTTTATCTTATAGAACTCAAGGTCCCTGTGCTGGGAAAACAGGATTTGCAGCTGTTTGAGCTAAGATTTTCAAGTTATACACATAATGAAAACCTATACTTTGTTTCGGTCGAGTTCCCCATTCAAATGCATGTAACAGTGAGAAACGCACTGTCTTGGCGAAAGAAAGCGTTTTTGTACAACTTCATATAAATCGCTGTAACTTTTGATAGAAGACTCGGATACACATGTTTATGGCTTTATCTTATAGAACTCAAGGTCCCTGTGCTGGGAAAACAGGATTTGCAGCTGTTTGAGCTAAGATTTTCAAGTTATACACATAATGAAAACCTATACTTTGTTTCGGTCGAGTTCCCCATTCAAATGCATGTAACAGTGAGAAACGCACTGTCTTGGCGAAAGAAAGCGTTTTTGTACAACTTCATATAAATAGCTGTAACTTTTGATAGAAGACTCGGATACACATGTTTATGGCTTTATCTTATATAACTCAAGGTCCCTGTGCTGGGAAAACAGGATTTGCAGCTGTTTGAGCTAAGATTTTCAAGTTATACACATAATGAAAACCTATACTTTGTTTCGGTCGAGTTCCCCATTCAAATGCATGTAACAGTGAGAAACGCACTGTCTTGGCGAAAGAAAGCGTTTTTGTACAACTTCATATAAATAGCTGTAACTTTTGATAGAAGACTTGGATACACATCTTTATGGCTTTATCTTATATAACTCAAGGTCCCTGTGCTGGGAAAACAGGATTTGCAGCTGTTTGAGCTAAGATTTTCAAGTTATACACATAATGAAAACCTATACTTTGTTTCGGTCGAGTTCCCCATTCAAATGCATGTAACAGTGAGAAACGCACTGTCTTGGCGAAAGAAAGCGTTTTTGTACAACTTCATATAAATAGCTGTAACTTTTGATAGAAGACTCGGATACACATCTTTATGGCTTTATCTTATAGAACTCAAGGTCCCTGTGCTGGGAAAACAGGATTTGCAGCTGTTTGAGCTAAGATTTTCAAGTTATACACATAGTGAAAACCTATACTTTGTTTCGGTCGAGTTCCCCATTCAAATGCATGTAACAGTGAGAAACGCACTGTCTTGGCGAAAGAAAGCGTTTTTGTACAACTTCATATAAATCGCTGTAACTTTTGATAGAAGACTCGGATACACATGTTTATGGCTTTATCTTATAGAACTCAAGGTCCCTGTGCTGGGAAAACAGGATTTGCAGCTGTTTGAGCTAAGATTTTCAAGTTATACACATAATGAAAACCTATACTTTGTTTCGGTCGAGTTCCCCATTCAAATGCATGTAACAGTGAGAAACGCACTGTCTTGGCGAAAGAAAGCGTTTTTGTACAACTTCATATAAATAGCTGTAACTTTTGATAGAAGACTCGGATACACATGTTTATGGCTTTATCTTATATAACTCAAGGTCCCTGTGCTGGGAAAACAGGATTTGCAGCTGTTTGAGCTAAGATTTTCAAGTTATACACATAATGAAAACCTATACTTTGTTTCGGTCGAGTTCCCCATTCAAATGCATGTAACAGTGAGAAACGCACTGTCTTGGCGAAAGAAAGCGTTTTTGTACAACTTCATATAAATAGCTGTAACTTTTGATAGAAGACTTGGATACACATCTTTATGGCTTTATCTTATATAACTCAAGGTCCCTGTGCTGGGAAAACAGGATTTGCAGCTGTTTGAGCTAAGATTTTCAAGTTATACACATAATGAAAACCTATACTTTGTTTCGGTCGAGTTCCCCATTCAAATGCATGTAACAGTGAGAAACGCACTGTCTTGGCGAAAGAAAGCGTTTTTGTACAACTTCATATAAATAGCTGTAACTTTTGATAGAAGACTCGGATACACATCTTTATGGCTTTATCTTATAGAACTCAAGGTCCCTGTGCTGGGAAAACAGGATTTGCAGCTGTTTGAGCTAAGATTTTCAAGTTATACACATAGTGAAAACCTATACTTTGTTTCGGTCGAGTTCCCCATTCAAATGCATGTAACAGTGAGAAACGCACTGTCTTGGCGAAAGAAAGCGTTTTTGTACAACTTCATATAAATAGCTGTAACTTTTGATAGAAGACTCGGATACACATGTTTATGGCTTTATCTTATAGAACTCAAGGTCCCTGTGCTGGGAAAACAGGATTTGCAGCTGTTTGAGCTAAGATTTTCAAGTTATACACATAATGAAAACCTATACTTTGTTTCGGTCGAGTTCCCCATTCAAATGCATGTAACAGTGAGAAACGCACTGTCTTGGCGAAAGAAAGCGTTTTTGTACAACTTCATATAAATCGCTGTAACTTTTGATAGAAGACTCGGATACACATCTTTATGGCTTTATCTTATAGAACTCAAGGTCCCTGTGCTGGGAAAACAGGATTTGCAGCTGTTTGAGCTAAGATTTTCAAGTTATACACATAATGAAAACCTATACTTTGTTTCGGTCGAGTTCCCCATTCAAATGCATGTAACAGTGAGAAACGCACTGTCTTGGCGAAAGAAAGCGTTTTTGTACAACTTCATATAAATAGCTGTAACTTTTGATAGAAGACTCGGATACACATCTTTATGGCTTTATCTTATATAACTCAAGGTCCCTGTGCTGGGAAAACAGGATTTGCAGCTGTTTGAGCTAAGATTTTCAAGTTATACACATAATGAAAACCTATACTTTGTTTCGGTCGAGTTCCCCATTCAAATGCATGTAACAGTGAGAAACGCACTGTCTTGGCGAAAGAAAGCGTTTTTGTACAACTTCATATAAATAGCTGTAACTTTTGATAGAAGACTCGGATACACATGTTTATGGCTTTATCTTATAGAACTCAAGGTCCCTGTGCTGGGAAAACAGGATTTGCAGCTGTTTGAGCTAAGATTTTCAAGTTATACACATAATGAAAACCTATACTTTGTTTCGGTCGAGTTCCCCATTCAAATGCATGTAACAGTGAGAAACGCACTGTCTTGGCGAAAGAAAGCGTTTTTGTACAACTTCATATAAATAGCTGTAACTTTTGATAGAAGACTCGGATACACATGTTTATGGCTTTATCTTATAGAACTCAAGGTCCCTGTGCTGGGAAAACAGGATTTGCAGCTGTTTGAGCTAAGATTTTCAAGTTATACACATAATGAAAACCTAGACTTTGTTTCGGTCGAGTTCCCCATTCAAATGCATGTAACAGTGAGAAACGCACTGTCTTGGCGAAAGAAAGCGTTTTTGTACAACTTCATATAAATAGCTGTAACTTTTGATAGAAGACTCGGATACACATGTTTATGGCTTTATCTTATAGAACTCAAGGTCCCTGTGCTGGGAAAACAGGATTTGCAGCTGTTTGAGCTAAGATTTTCAAGTTATACACATAATGAAAACCTATACTTTGTTTCGGTCGAGTTCCCCATTCAAATGCATGTAACAGTGAGAAACGCACTGTCTTGGCGAAAGAAAGCGTTTTTGTACAACTTCATATAAATAGCTGTAACTTTTGATAGAAGACTCGGATACACATGTTTATGGCTTTATCTTATAGAACTCAAGGTCCCTGTGCTGGGAAAACAGGTTTTGCAGCTGTTTGAGCTAAGATTTTCAAGTTATACACATAATGAAAACCTATACTTTGTTTCGGTCGAGTTCCCCATTCAAATGCATGTAACAGTGAGAAACGCACTGTCTTGGCGAAAGAAAGCGTTTTTGTACAACTTCATATAAATCGCTGTAACTTTTGATAGAAGACTCGGATACACATGTTTATGGCTTTATCTTATAGAACTCAAGGTCCCTGTGCTGGGAAAACAGGATTTGCAGCTGTTTGAGCTAAGATTTTCAAGTTATACACATAATGAAAACCTATACTTTGTTTCGGTCGAGTTCCCCATTCAAATGCATGTAACAGTGAGAAACGCACTGTCTTGGCGAAAGAAAGCGTTTTTGTACAACTTCATATAAATAGCTGTAACTTTTGATAGAAGACTCGGATACACATGTTTATGGCTTTATCTTATATAACTCAAGGTCCCTGTGCTGGGAAAACAGGATTTGCAGCTGTTTGAGCTAAGATTTTCAAGTTATACACATAATGAAAACCTATACTTTGTTTCGGTCGAGTTCCCCATTCAAATGCATGTAACAGTGAGAAACGCACTGTCTTGGCGAAAGAAAGCGTTTTTGTACAACTTCATATAAATAGCTGTAACTTTTGATAGAAGACTCAGATACACATCTTTATGGCTTTATCTTATAGAACTCAAGGTCCCTGTGCTGGGAAAACAGGATTTGCAGCTGTTTGAGCTAAGATTTTCAAGTTATACACATAATGAAAACCTAGACTTTGTTTCGGTCGAGTTCCCCATTCAAATGCATGTAACAGTGAGAAACGCACTGTCTTGGCGAAAGAAAGCGTTTTTGTACAACTTCATATAAATAGCTGTAACTTTTGATAGAAGACTCGGATACACATGTTTATGGCTTTATCTTATAGAACTCAAGGTCCCTGTGCTGGGAAAACAGGATTTGCAGCTGTTTGAGCTAAGATTTTCAAGTTATACACATAATGAAAACCTATACTTTGTTTCGGTCGAGTTCCCCATTCAAATGCATGTAACAGTGAGAAACGCACTGTCTTGGCGAAAGAAAGCGTTTTTGTACAACTTCATATAAATAGCTGTAACTTTTGATAGAAGACTCGGATACACATGTTTATGGCTTTATCTTATAGAACTCAAGGTCCCTGTGCTGGGAAAACAGGATTTGCAGCTGTTTGAGCTAAGATTTTCAAGTTATACACATAATGAAAACCTATACTTTGTTTCGGTCGAGTTCCCCATTCAAATGCATGTAACAGTGAGAAACGCACTGTCTTGGCGAAAGAAAGCGTTTTTGTACAACTTCATATAAATAGCTGTAACTTTTGATAGAAGACTCGGATACACATGTTTATTGCTTTATCTTATAGAACTCAAGGTCCCTGTGCTGGGAAAACAGGATTTGCAGCTGTTTGAGCTAAGATTTTCAAGTTATACACATAATGAAAACCTATACTTTGTTTCGGTCGAGTTCCCCATTCAAATGCATGTAACAGTGAGAAACGCACTGTCTTGGCGAAAGAAAGCGTTTTTGTACAACTTCATATAAATAGCTGTAACTTTTGATAGAAGACTCGGATACACATGTTTATGGCTTTATCTTATAGAACTCAAGGTCCCTGTGCTGGGAAAACAGGATTTGCAGCTGTTTGAGCTAAGATTTTCAAGTTATACACATAATGAAAACCTATACTTTGTTTCGGTCGAGTTCCCCATTCAAATGCATGTAACAGTGAGAAACGCACTGTCTTGGCGAAAGAAAGCGTTTTTGTACAACTTCATATAAATAGCTGTAACTTTTGATAGAAGACTCGGATACACATGTTTATGGCTTTATCTTATAGAACTCAAGGTCCCTGTGCTGGGAAAACAGGATTTGCAGCTGTTTGAGCTAAGATTTTCAAGTTATACACATAATGAAAACCTATACTTTGTTTCGGTCGAGTTCCCCATTCAAATGCATGTAACAGTGAGAAACGCACTGTCTTGGCGAAAGAAAGCGTTTTTGTACAACTTCATATAAATAGCTGTAAATACTCGGATACACATGTTTATGGCTTTATCTTATAGAACTAGTATAGGTTTTCATTATGTGTATAACTTGAAAATCTTAGCTCAAACGGCTGCAAATCCTGTTTTCCCAGCACGGGGACCTTGAGTTCTATAAGATAAAGCCATAAACATGTGTATCCGAGTCTTCTATCAAAAGTTACAGCTATTTATATGAAGTTGTACAAAAACGCTTTCTTTCGCCAAGACAGTGCGTTTCTCACTGTTACATGCATTTGAATGGGGAACTCGACCGAAACAAAGTATAGGTTTTCATTATGTGTATAACTTGAAAATCTTAGCTCAAACAGCTGCAAATCCTGTTTTCCCAGCACAGGGACCTTGAGTTCTATAAGATAAAGCCATAAAGATGTGTATCCGAGTCTTCTATCAAAAGTTACAGCGATTTATATGAAGTTGTACAAAAACGCTTTCTTTCGCCAAGACAGTGCGTTTCTCACTGTTACATGCATTTGAATGGGGAACTCGCCTGAAACAAAGTATAGGTTTTCATTATGTGTATAACTTGAAAATCTTAGCTCAAACAGCTGCAAATCCTGTTTTCCCAGCACGGGGACCTTGAGTTCTATAAGATAAAGCCATAAAGATGTGTATCCGAGTCTTCTATCAAAAGTTACAGCTATTTATATGAAGTTGTACAAAAACGCTTTCTTTCGCCAAGACAGTGCGTTTCTCACTGTTACATGCATTTGAATGGGGAACTCGACCGAAACAAAGTATAGGTTTTCATTATGTGTATAACTTGAAAATCTTAGCTCAAACAGCTGCAAATCCTGTTTTCCCAGCACGGGGACCTTGAGTTCTATAAGATAAAGCCATAAACATGTGTATCCGAGTCTTCTATGAAAAGTTACAGCTATTTATATGAAGTTGTACAAAAACGCTTTCTTTCGCCAAGACAGTGCGTTTCTCACTGTTACATGCATTTGAATGGGGAACTCGACCGAAACAAAGTATAGGTTTTCATTATGTGTATAACTTGAAAATCTTAGCTCAAACAGCTGCAAATCCTGTTTTCCCAGCACAGGGACCTTGAGTTCTATAAGATAAAGCCATAAACATGTGTATCCGAGTCTTCTATCAAAAGTTACAGCTATTTATATGAAGTTGTACAAAACGCTTTCTTTCGCCAAGACAGTGCGTTTCTCACTGTTACATGCATTTGAATGGGGAACTCGCCTGAAACAAAGTATAGGTTTTCATTATGTGTATAACTTGAAAATCTTAGCTCAAACAGCTGCAAATCCTGTTTTCCCAGCACGGGGACCTTGAGTTCTATAAGATAAAGCCATAAACATGTGTATCCGAGTCTTCTATCAAAAGTTACAGCTATTTATATGAAGTTGTACAAAAACGCTTTCTTTCGCCAAGACAGTGCGTTTCTCACTGTTACATGCATTTGAATGGGGAACTCGACCGAAACAAAGTATAGGTTTTCATTATGTGTATAACTTGAAAATCTTAGCTCAAACAGCTGCAAATCCTGTTTTCCCAGCACAGGGACCTTGAGTTCTATAAGATAAAGCCATAAAGATGTGTATCCGAGTCTTCTATCAAAAGTTACAGCTATTTATATGAAGTTGTACAAAAACGCTTTCTTTCGCCAAGACAGTGCGTTTCTCACTGTTACATGCATTTGAATGGGGAACTCGACCGAAACAAAGTATAGGTTTTCATTATGTGTATAACTTGAAAATCTTAGCTCAAACAGCTGCAAATCCTGTTTTCCCAGCACGGGGACCTTGAGTTCTATAAGATAAAGCCATAAAGATGTGTATCCGAGTCTTCTATCAAAAGTTACAGCTATTTATATGAAGTTGTACAAAAACGCTTTCTTTCGCCAAGACAGTGCGTTTCTCACTGTTACATGCATTTGAATGGGGAACTCGACCGAAACAAAGTATAGGTTTTCATTATGTGTATAACTTGAAAATCTTAGCTCAAACAGCTGCAAATCCTGTTTTCCCAGCACGGGGACCTTGAGTTCTATAAGATAAAGCCATAAAGATGTGTATCCGAGTCTTCTATCAAAAGTTACAGCTATTTATATGAAGTTGTACAAAAACGCTTTCTTTCGCCAAGACAGTGCGTTTCTCACTGTTACATGCATTTGAATGGGGAACTCGACCGAAACAAAGTATAGGTTTTCATTATGTGTATAACTTGAAAATCTTAGCTCAAACAGCTGCAAATCCTGTTTTCCCAGCACGGGGACCTTGAGTTCTATAAGATAAAGCCATAAACATGTGTATCCGAGTCTTCTATCAAAAGTTACAGCTATTTATATGAAGTTGTACAAAAACGCTTTCTTTCGCCAAGACAGTGCGTTTCTCACTGTTACATGCATTTGAATGGGAAACTCGACCGAAACAAAGTATAGGTTTTCATTATGTGTATAACTTGAAAATCTTAGCTCAAACAGCTGCAAATCCTGTTTTCCCAGCACAGGGACCTTGAGTTCTATAAGATAAAGCCATAAAGATGTGTATCCGAGTCTTCTATCAAAAGTTACAGCTATTTATATGAAGTTGTACAAAAACGCTTTCTTTCGCCAAGACAGTGCGTTTCTCACTGTTACATGCATTTGAATGGGGAACTCGACCGAAACAAAGTATAGGTTTTCATTATGTGTATAACTTGAAAATCTTAGCTCAAACAGCTGCAAATCCTGTTTTCCCAGCACGGGGACCTTGAGTTCTATAAGATAAAGCCATAAAGATGTGTATCCGAGTCTTCTATCAAAAGTTACAGCTATTTATATGAAGTTGTACAAAAACGCTTTCTTTCGCCAAGACAGTGCGTTTCTCACTGTTACATGCATTTGAATGGGGAACTCGACCGAAACAAAGTATAGGTTTTCATTATGTGTATAACTTGAAAATCTTAGCTCAAACAGCTGCAAATCCTGTTTTCCCAGCACGGGGACCTTGAGTTCTATAAGATAAAGCCATAAACATGTGTATCCGAGTCTTCTATCAAAAGTTACAGCTATTTATATGAAGTTGTACAAAAACGCTTTCTTTCGCCAAGACAGTGCGTTTCTCACTGTTACATGCATTTGAATGGGGAACTCGACCGAAACAAAGTATAGGTTTTCATTATGTGTATAACTTGAAAATCTTAGCTCAAACAGCTGCAAATCCTGTTTTCCCAGCACGGGGACCTTGAGTTCTATAAGATAAAGCCATAAAGATGTGTATCCGAGTCTTCTATCAAAAGTTACAGCTATTTATATGAAGTTGTACAAAAACGCTTTCTTTCGCCAAGACAGTGCGTTTCTCACTGTTACATGCATTTGAATGGGGAACTCGACCGAAACAAAGTATAGGTTTTCATTATGTGTATAACTTGAAAATCTTAGCTCAAACAGCTGCAAATCCTGTTTTCCCAGCACAGGGACCTTGAGTTCTATAAGATAAAGCCATAAAGATGTGTATCCGAGTCTTCTATCAAAAGTTACAGCTATTTATATGAAGTTGTACAAAAACGCTTTCTTTCGCCAAGACAGTGCGTTTCTCACTGTTACATGCATTTGAATGGGGAACTCGACCGAAACAAAG
This sequence comes from Copadichromis virginalis, assembly GCF_057382275.1. Classification (NCBI taxonomy): domain Eukaryota; kingdom Metazoa; phylum Chordata; class Actinopteri; order Cichliformes; family Cichlidae; genus Copadichromis; species Copadichromis virginalis. Next base: position 11,630,356 of record NC_140629.1, read on the forward strand.
TATAGGTTTTCATTATGTGTATAACTTGAAAATCTTAGCTCAAACAGCTGCAAATCCTGTTTTCCCAGCACAGGGACCTTGAGTTCTATAAGATAAAGTCATAAAGATGTGTATCCGAGTCTTCTATCAAAAGTTACAGCGATTTATATGAAGTTGTACAAAAACGCTTTCTTTCGCCAAGACAGTGCGTTTCTCACTGTTACATGCATTTGAATGGGGAACTCGACCGAAACAAAGTATAGGTTTTCATTATGTGTATAACTTGAAAATCTTAGCTCAAACAGCTGCAAATCCTGTTTTCCCAGCACGGGGACCTTGAGTTCTATAAGATAAAGCCATAAACATGTGTATCCGAGTCTTCTATCAAAAGTTACAGCTATTTATATGAAGTTGTACAAAAACGCTTTCTTTCGCCAAGACAGTGCGTTTCTCACTGTTACATGCATTTGAATGGGGAACTCGACCGAAACAAAGTATAGGTTTTCATTATGTGTATAACTTGAAAATCTTAGCTCAAACAGCTGCAAAACCTGTTTTCCCAGCACAGGGACCTTGAGTTCTATAAGATAAAGCCATAAAGATGTGTATCCGAGTCTTCTATCAAAAGTTACAGCGATTTATATGAAGTTGTACAAAAACGCTTTCTTTCGCCAAGACAGTGCGTTTCTCACTGTTACATGCATTTGAATGGGGAACTCGACCGAAACAAAGTATAGGTTTTCATTATGTGTATAACTTGAAAATCTTAGCTCAAACAGCTGCAAATCCTGTTTTCCCAGCACAGGGACCTTGAGTTCTATAAGATAAAGCCATAAACATGTGTATCCGAGTCTTCTATCAAAAGTTACAGCTATTTATATAAAGTTGTACAAAAACGCTTTCTTTCGCCAAGACAGTGCGTTTCTCACTGTTACATGCATTTGAATGGGGAACTCGACCGAAACAAAGTATAGGTTTTCATTATGTGTATAACTTGAAAATCTTAGCTCAAACAGCTGCAAATCCTGTTTTCCCAGCACAGGGACCTTGAGTTCTATAAGATAAAGCCATAAACATGTGTATCCGAGTCTTCTATCAAAAGTTACAGCTATTTATATGAAGTTGTACAAAAACGCTTTCTTTCGCCAAGACAGTGCGTTTCTCACTGTTACATGCATTTGAATGGGGAACTCGACCGAAACAAAGTATAGGTTTTCATTATGTGTATAACTTGAAAATCTTAGCTCAAACAGCTGCAAATCCTGTTTTCCCAGCACAGGGACCTTGAGTTCTATAAGATAAAGCCATAAACATGTGTATCCGAGTCTTCTATCAAAAGTTACAGCGATTTATATGAAGTTGTACAAAAACGCTTTCTTTCGCCAAGACAGTGCGTTTCTCACTGTTACATGCATTTGAATGGGGAACTCGACCGAAACAAAGTATAGGTTTTCATTATGTGTATAACTTGAAAATCTTAGCTCAAACAGCTGCAAATCCTGTTTTCCCAGCACGGGGACCTTGAGTTCTATAAGATAAAGCCATAAACATGTGTATCCGAGTCTTCTATCAAAAGTTACAGCTATTTATATGAAGTTGTACAAAAACGCTTTCTTCCGCCAAGACAGTGCGTTTCTCACTGTTACATGCATTTGAATGGGGAACTCGACCGAAACAAAGTATAGGTTTTCATTATGTGTATAACTTGAAAATCTTAGCTCAAACAGCTGCAAATCCTGTTTTCCCAGCACAGGGACCTTGAGTTCTATAAGATAAAGCCATAAACATGTGTATCCGAGTCTTCTATCAAAAGTTACAGCTATTTATATGAAGTTGTACAAAAACGCTTTCTTTCGCCAAGACAGTGCGTTTCTCACTGTTACATGCATTTGAATGGGGAACTCGACCGAAACAAAGTATAGGTTTTCATAATGTGTATAACTTGAAAATCTTAGCTCAAACAGCTGCAAATCCTGTTTTCCCAGCACGGGGACCTTGAGTTCTATAAGATAAAGCCATAAACATGTGTATCCGAGTCTTCTATCAAAAGTTACAGCTATTTATATGAAGTTGTACAAAAACGCTTTCTTTCGCCAAGACAGTGCGTTTCTCACTGTTACATGCATTTGAATGGGGAACTCGACCGAAACAAAGTATAGGTTTTCATTATGTGTATAACTTGAAAATCTTAGCTCAAACAGCTGCAAATCCTGTTTTCCCAGCACGGGGACCTTGAGTTCTATAAGATAAAGCCATAAAGATGTGTATCCGAGTCTTCTATCAAAAGTTACAGCTATTTATATGAAGTTGTACAAAAACGCTTTCTTTCGCCAAGACAGTGCGTTTCTCACTGTTACATGCATTTGAATGGGGAACTCGACCGAAACAAAGTATAGGTTTTCATTATGTGTATAACTTGAAAATCTTAGCTCAAACAGCTGCAAATCCTGTTTTCCCAGCACGGGGACCTTGAGTTCTATAAGATAAAGCCATAAACATGTGTATCCGAGTCTTCTATCAAAAGTTACAGCTATTTATATGAAGTTGTACAAAAACGCTTTCTTTCGCCAAGACAGTGCGTTTCTCACTGTTACATGCATTTGAATGGGGAACTCGACCGAAACAAAGTATAGGTTTTCATTATGTGTATAACTTGAAAATCTTAGCTCAAACAGCTGCAAATCCTGTTTTCCCAGCACGGGGACCTTGAGTTCTATAAGATAAAGCCATAAAGATGTGTATCCGAGTCTTCTATCAAAAGTTACAGCTATTTATATGAAGTTGTACAAAAACGCTTTCTTTCGCCAAGACAGTGCGTTTCTCACTGTTACATGCATTTGAATGGGGAACTCGACCGAAACAAAGTATAGGTTTTCATTATGTGTATAACTTGAAAATCTTAGCTCAAACAGCTGCAAATCCTGTTTTCCCAGCACAGGGACCTTGAGTTCTATAAGATAAAGCCATAAAGATGTGTATCCGAGTCTTCTATCAAAAGTTACAGCTATTTATATGAAGTTGTACAAAAACGCTTTCTTTCGCCAAGACAGTGCGTTTCTCACTGTTACATGCATTTGAATGGGGAACTCGACCGAAACAAAGTATAGGTTTTCATTATGTGTATAACTTGAAAATCTTAGCTCAAACAGCTGCAAATCCTGTTTTCCCAGCACAGGGACCTTGAGTTCTATAAGATAAAGTCATAAAGATGTGTATCCGAGTCTTCTATCAAAAGTTACAGCGATTTATATGAAGTTGTACAAAAACGCTTTCTTTCGCCAAGACAGTGCGTTTCTCACTGTTACATGCATTTGAATGGGGAACTCGACCGAAACAAAGTATAGGTTTTCATTATGTGTATAACTTGAAAATCTTAGCTCAAACAGCTGCAAATCCTGTTTTCCCAGCACGGGGACCTTGAGTTCTATAAGATAAAGCCATAAACATGTGTATCCGAGTCTTCTATCAAAAGTTACAGCTATTTATATGAAGTTGTACAAAAACGCTTTCTTTCGCCAAGACAGTGCGTTTCTCACTGTTACATGCATTTGAATGGGGAACTCGACCGAAACAAAGTATAGGTTTTCATTATGTGTATAACTTGAAAATCTTAGCTCAAACAGCTGCAAAACCTGTTTTCCCAGCACAGGGACCTTGAGTTCTATAAGATAAAGCCATAAAGATGTGTATCCGAGTCTTCTATCAAAAGTTACAGCGATTTATATGAAGTTGTACAAAAACGCTTTCTTTCGCCAAGACAGTGCGTTTCTCACTGTTACATGCATTTGAATGGGGAACTCGACCGAAACAAAGTATAGGTTTTCATTATGTGTATAACTTGAAAATCTTAGCTCAAACAGCTGCAAATCCTGTTTTCCCAGCACAGGGACCTTGAGTTCTATAAGATAAAGCCATAAACATGTGTATCCGAGTCTTCTATCAAAAGTTACAGCTATTTATATAAAGTTGTACAAAAACGCTTTCTTTCGCCAAGACAGTGCGTTTCTCACTGTTACATGCATTTGAATGGGGAACTCGACCGAAACAAAGTATAGGTTTTCATTATGTGTATAACTTGAAAATCTTAGCTCAAACAGCTGCAAATCCTGTTTTCCCAGCACAGGGACCTTGAGTTCTATAAGATAAAGCCATAAACATGTGTATCCGAGTCTTCTATCAAAAGTTACAGCTATTTATATGAAGTTGTACAAAAACGCTTTCTTTCGCCAAGACAGTGCGTTTCTCACTGTTACATGCATTTGAATGGGGAACTCGACCGAAACAAAGTATAGGTTTTCATTATGTGTATAACTTGAAAATCTTAGCTCAAACAGCTGCAAATCCTGTTTTCCCAGCACAGGGACCTTGAGTTCTATAAGATAAAGCCATAAACATGTGTATCCGAGTCTTCTATCAAAAGTTACAGCGATTTATATGAAGTTGTACAAAAACGCTTTCTTTCGCCAAGACAGTGCGTTTCTCACTGTTACATGCATTTGAATGGGGAACTCGACCGAAACAAAGTATAGGTTTTCATTATGTGTATAACTTGAAAATCTTAGCTCAAACAGCTGCAAATCCTGTTTTCCCAGCACGGGGACCTTGAGTTCTATAAGATAAAGCCATAAACATGTGTATCCGAGTCTTCTATCAAAAGTTACAGCTATTTATATGAAGTTGTACAAAAACGCTTTCTTCCGCCAAGACAGTGCGTTTCTCACTGTTACATGCATTTGAATGGGGAACTCGACCGAAACAAAGTATAGGTTTTCATTATGTGTATAACTTGAAAATCTTAGCTCAAACAGCTGCAAATCCTGTTTTCCCAGCACAGGGACCTTGAGTTCTATAAGATAAAGCCATAAACATGTGTATCCGAGTCTTCTATCAAAAGTTACAGCTATTTATATGAAGTTGTACAAAAACGCTTTCTTTCGCCAAGACAGTGCGTTTCTCACTGTTACATGCATTTGAATGGGGAACTCGACCGAAACAAAGTATAGGTTTTCATAATGTGTATAACTTGAAAATCTTAGCTCAAACAGCTGCAAATCCTGTTTTCCCAGCACGGGGACCTTGAGTTCTATAAGATAAAGCCATAAACATGTGTATCCGAGTCTTCTATCAAAAGTTACAGCTATTTATATGAAGTTGTACAAAAACGCTTTCTTTCGCCAAGACAGTGCGTTTCTCACTGTTACATGCATTTGAATGGGGAACTCGACCGAAACAAAGTATAGGTTTTCATTATGTGTATAACTTGAAAATCTTAGCTCAAACAGCTGCAAATCCTGTTTTCCCAGCACAGGGACCTTGAGTTCTATAAGATAAAGCCATAAACATGTGTATCCGAGTCTTCTATCAAAAGTTACAGCTATTTATATAAAGTTGTACAAAAACGCTTTCTTTCGCCAAGACAGTGCGTTTCTCACTGTTACATGCATTTGAATGGGGAACTCGACCGAAACAAAGTATAGGTTTTCATTATGTGTATAACTTGAAAATCTTAGCTCAAACAGCTGCAAATCCTGTTTTCCCAGCACAGGGACCTTGAGTTCTATAAGATAAAGCCATAAAGATGTGTATCCGAGTCTTCTATCAAAAGTTACAGCTATTTATATGAAGTTGTACAAAAACGCTTTCTTTCGCCAAGACAGTGCGTTTCTCACTGTTACATGCATTTGAATGGGGAACTCGACCGAAACAAAGTATAGGTTTTCATTATGTGTATAACTTGAAAATCTTAGCTCAAACAGCTGCAAATCCTGTTTTCCCAGCACGCGGGGACCTTGAGTTCTATAAGATAAAGCCATAAAGATGTGTATCCGAGTCTTCTATCAAAAGTTACAGCTATTTATATGAAGTTGTACAAAAACGCTTTCTTTCGCCAAGACAGTGCGTTTCTCACTGTTACATGCATTTGAATGGGGAACTCGACCGAAACAAAGTATAGGTTTTCATTATGTGTATAACTTGGAAATCTTAGCTCAAACGGCTGCAAATCCTGTTTTCCCAGCACAGGGACCTTGAGTTCTATAAGATAAAGCCATAAACATGTGTATCCGAGTCTTCTATCAAAAGTTACAGCTATTTATATGAAGTTGTACAAAAACGCTTTCTTTCGCCAAGACAGTGCGTTTCTCACTGTTACATGCATTTGAATGGGGAACTCGACCGAAACAAAGTATAGGTTTTCATTATGTGTATAACTTGAAAATCTTAGCTCAAACAGCTGCAAATCCTGTTTTCCCAGCACGGGGACCTTGAGTTCTATAAGATAAAGCCATAAACATGTGTATCCGAGTCTTCTATCAAAAGTTACAGCTATTTATATGAAGTTGTACAAAAACGCTTTCTTTCGCCAAGACAGTGCGTTTCTCACTGTTACATGCATTTGAATGGGGAACTCGACCGAAACAAAGTATAGGTTTTCATTATGTGTATAACTTGAAAATCTTAGCTCAAACAGCTGCAAATCCTGTTTTCCCAGCACAGGGACCTTGAGTTCTATAAGATAAAGCCATAAACATGTGTATCCGAGTCTTCTATCAAAAGTTACAGCTATTTATATGAAGTTGTACAAAAACGCTTTCTTTCGCCAAGACAGTGCGTTTCTCACTGTTACATGCATTTGAATGGGGAACTCGACCGAAACAAAGTATAGGTTTTCATTATGTGTATAACTTGAAAATCTTAGCTCAAACAGCTGCAAATCCTGTTTGCCCAGCACGGGGACCTTGAGTTCTATAAGATAAAGCCATAAACATGTGTATCCGAGTCTTCTATCAAAAGTTACAGCGATTTATATGAAGTTGTACAAAAACGCTTTCTTTCGCCAAGACAGTGCGTTTCTCACTGTTACATGCATTTGAATGGGGAACTCGACCGAAACAAAGTATAGGTTTTCATTATGTGTATAACTTGAAAATCTTAGCTCAAACAGCTGCAAATCCTGTTTTCCCAGCACAGGGACCTTGAGTTCTATAAGATAAAGCCATAAACATGTGTATCCGAGTCTTCTATCAAAAGTTACAGCTATTTATATGAAGTTGTACAAAAACGCTTTCTTTCGCCAAGACAGTGCGTTTCTCACTGTTACATGCATTTGAATGGGGAACTCGACCGAAACAAAGTATAGGTTTTCATTATGTGTATAACTTGAAAATCTTAGCTCAAACAGCTGCAAATCCTGTTTTCCCAGCACCGGGACCTTGAGTTCTATAAGATAAAGTCATAAAGATGTGTATCCGAGTCTTCTATCAAAAGTTACAGCGATTTATATGAAGTTGTACAAAAACGCTTTCTTTCGCCAAGACAGTGCGTTTCTCACTGTTACATGCATTTGAATGGGGAACTCGACCGAAACAAAGTATAGGTTTTCATTATGTGTATAACTTGAAAATCTTAGCTCAAACAGCTGCAAATCCTGTTTTCCCAGCACAGGGACCTTGAGTTCTATAAGATAAAGCCATAAAGATGTGTATCCGAGTCTTCTATCAAAAGTTACAGCTATTTATATGAAGTTGTACAAAAACGCTTTCTTTCGCCAAGACAGTGCGTTTCTCACTGTTACATGCATTTGAATGGGGAACTCGACCGAAACAAAGTATAGGTTTTCATTATGTGTATAACTTGAAAATCTTAGCTCAAACAGCTGCAAATCCTGTTTTCCCAGCACGGGGACCTTGAGTTGTATAAGATAAAGCCATAAACATGTGTATCCGAGTCTTCTATCAAAAGTTACAGCTATTTATATAAAGTTGTACAAAAACGCTTTCTTTCGCCAAGACAGTGCGTTTCTCACTGTTACATGCATTTGAATGGGGAACTCGACCGAAACAAAGTATAGGTTTTCATTATGTGTATAACTTGAAAATCTTAGCTCAAACAGCTGCAAATCCTGTTTTCCCAGCACGGGGACCTTGAGTTCTATAAGATAAAGCCATAAACATGTGTATCCGAGTCTTCTATCAAAAGTTACAGCTATTTATATGAAGTTGTACAAAAACGCTTTCTTCCGCCAAGACAGTGCGTTTCTCACTGTTACATGCATTTGAATGGGGAACTCGACCGAAACAAAGTATAGGTTTTCATTATGTGTATAACTTGGAAATCTTAGCTCAAACGGCTGCAAATCCTGTTTTCCCAGCACAGGGACCTTGAGTTCTATAAGATAAAGCCATAAACATGTGTATCCGAGTCTTCTATCAAAAGTTACAGCTATTTATATGAAGTTGTACAAAAACGCTTTCTTTCGCCAAGACAGTGCGTTTCTCACTGTTACATGCATTTGAATGGGGAACTCGACCGAAACAAAGTATAGGTTTTCATTATGTGTATAACTTGAAAATCTTAGCTCAAACAGCTGCAAATCCTGTTTTCCCAGCACGGGGACCTTGAGTTCTATAAGATAAAGCCATAAACATGTGTATCCGAGTCTTCTATCAAAAGTTACAGCTATTTATATGAAGTTGTACAAAAACGCTTTCTTTCGCCAAGACAGTGCGTTTCTCACTGTTACATGCATTTGAATGGGGAACTCGACCGAAACAAAGTATAGGTTTTCATTATGTGTATAACTTGAAAATCTTAGCTCAAACAGCTGCAAATCCTGTTTTCCCAGCACGGGGACCTTGAGTTCTATAAGATAAAGCCATAAACATGTGTATCCGAGTCTTCTATCAAAAGTTACAGCTATTTATATGAAGTTGTACAAAAACGCTTTCTTTCGCCAAGACAGTGCGTTTCTCACTGTTACATGCATTTGAATGGGGAACTCGACCGAAACAAAGTATAGGTTTTCATTATGTGTATAACTTGAAAATCTTAGCTCAAACAGCTGCAAATCCTGTTTTCCCAGCACGGGGACCTTGAGTTCTATAAGATAAAGCCATAAACATGTGTATCCGAGTCTTCTATCAAAAGTTACAGCTATTTATATGAAGTTGTACAAAAACGCTTTCTTTCGCCAAGACAGTGCGTTTCTCACTGTTACATGCATTTGAATGGGGAACTCGACCGAAACAAAGTATAGGTTTTCATTATGTGTATAACTTGAAAATCTTAGCTCAAACAGCTGCAAATCCTGTTTTCCCAGCACAGGGACCTTGAGTTCTATAAGATAAAGCCATAAACATGTGTATCCGAGTCTTCTATCAAAAGTTACAGCTATTTATATGAAGTTGTACAAAAACGCTTTCTTTCGCCAAGACAGTGCGTTTCTCACTGTTACATGCATTTGAATGGGGAACTCGACCGAAACAAAGTATAGGTTTTCATTATGTGTATAACTTGAAAATCTTAGCTCAAACAGCTGCAAATCCTGTTTGCCCAGCACGGGGACCTTGAGTTCTATAAGATAAAGCCATAAACATGTGTATCCGAGTCTTCTATCAAAAGTTACAGCGATTTATATGAAGTTGTACAAAAACGCTTTCTTTCGCCAAGACAGTGCGTTTCTCACTGTTACATGCATTTGAATGGGGAACTCGACCGAAACAAAGTATAGGTTTTCATTATGTGTATAACTTGAAAATCTTAGCTCAAACAGCTGCAAATCCTGTTTTCCCAGCACAGGGACCTTGAGTTCTATAAGATAAAGCCATAAACATGTGTATCCGAGTCTTCTATCAAAAGTTACAGCTATTTATATGAAGTTGTACAAAAACGCTTTCTTTCGCCAAGACAGTGCGTTTCTCACTGTTACATGCATTTGAATGGGGAACTCGACCGAAACAAAGTATAGGTTTTCATTATGTGTATAACTTGAAAATCTTAGCTCAAACAGCTGCAAATCCTGTTTTCCCAGCACCGGGACCTTGAGTTCTATAAGATAAAGTCATAAAGATGTGTATCCGAGTCTTCTATCAAAAGTTACAGCGATTTATATGAAGTTGTACAAAAACGCTTTCTTTCGCCAAGACAGTGCGTTTCTCACTGTTACATGCATTTGAATGGGGAACTCGACCGAAACAAAGTATAGGTTTTCATTATGTGTATAACTTGAAAATCTTAGCTCAAACAGCTGCAAATCCTGTTTTCCCAGCACAGGGACCTTGAGTTCTATAAGATAAAGCCATAAAGATGTGTATCCGAGTCTTCTATCAAAAGTTACAGCTATTTATATGAAGTTGTACAAAAACGCTTTCTTTCGCCAAGACAGTGCGTTTCTCACTGTTACATGCATTTGAATGGGGAACTCGACCGAAACAAAGTATAGGTTTTCATTATGTGTATAACTTGAAAATCTTAGCTCAAACAGCTGCAAATCCTGTTTTCCCAGCACGGGGACCTTGAGTTGTATAAGATAAAGCCATAAACATGTGTATCCGAGTCTTCTATCAAAAGTTACAGCTATTTATATAAAGTTGTACAAAAACGCTTTCTTTCGCCAAGACAGTGCGTTTCTCACTGTTACATGCATTTGAATGGGGAACTCGACCGAAACAAAGTATAGGTTTTCATTATGTGTATAACTTGAAAATCTTAGCTCAAACAGCTGCAAATCCTGTTTTCCCAGCACGGGGACCTTGAGTTCTATAAGATAAAGCCATAAACATGTGTATCCGAGTCTTCTATCAAAAGTTACAGCTATTTATATGAAGTTGTACAAAAACGCTTTCTTCCGCCAAGACAGTGCGTTTCTCACTGTTACATGCATTTGAATGGGGAACTCGACCGAAACAAAGTATAGGTTTTCATTATGTGTATAACTTGAAAATCTTAGCTCAAACAGCTGCAAATCCTGTTTTCCCAGCACAGGGACCTTGAGTTCTATAAGATAAAGCCATAAACATGTGTATCCGAGTCTTCTATCAAAAGTTACAGCTATTTATATGAAGTTGTACAAAAACGCTTTCTTTCGCCAAGACAGTGCGTTTCTCACTGTTACATGCATTTGAATGGGGAACTCGACCGAAACAAAGTATAGGTTTTCATTATGTGTATAACTTGGAAATCTTAGCTCAAACGGCTGCAAATCCTGTTTTCCCAGCACAGGGACCTTGAGTTCTATAAGATAAAGCCATAAAGATGTGTATCCGAGTCTTCTATCAAAAGTTACAGCTATTTATATGAAGTTGTACAAAAACGCTTTCTTTCGCCAAGACAGTGCACTTCTCACTGTTACATGCATTTGAATGGGGAACTCGACCGAAACAAAGTATAGGTTTTCATAATGTGTATAACTTGAAAATCTTAGCTCAAACAGCTGCAAATCCTGTTTTCCCAGCACGGGGACCTTGAGTTCTATAAGATAAAGCCATAAACATGTGTATCCGAGTCTTCTATCAAAAGTTACAGCTATTTATATGAAGTTGTACAAAAACGCTTTCTTTCGCCAAGACAGTGCGTTTCTCACTGTTACATGCATTTGAATGGGGAACTCGACCGAAACAAAGTATAGGTTTTCATTATGTGTATAACTTGAAAATCTTAGCTCAAACAGCTGCAAATCCTGTTTTCCCAGCACAGGGACCTTGAGTTCTATAAGATAAAGCCATAAACATGTGTATCCGAGTCTTCTATCAAAAGTTACAGCGATTTATATGAAGTTGTACAAAAACGCTTTCTTTCGCCAAGACAGTGCGTTTCTCACTGTTACATGCATTTGAATGGGGAACTCGACCGAAACAAAGTATAGGTTTTCATTATGTGTATAACTTGAAAATCTTAGCTCAAACAGCTGCAAATCCTGTTTTCCCAGCACAGGGACCTTGAGTTCTATAAGATAAAGCCATAAACATGTGTATCCGAGTCTTCTATCAAAAGTTACAGCTATTTATATGAAGTTGTACAAAAACGCTTTCTTTCGCCAAGACAGTGCGTTTCTCACTGTTACATGCATTTGAATGGGGAACTCGACCGAAACAAAGTATAGGTTTTCATTATGTGTATAACTTGAAAATCTTAGCTCAAACAGCTGCAAATCCTGTTTTCCCAGCACCGGGACCTTGAGTTCTATAAGATAAAGTCATAAAGATGTGTATCCGAGTCTTCTATCAAAAGTTACAGCGATTTATATGAAGTTGTACAAAAACGCTTTCTTTCGCCAAGACAGTGCGTTTCTCACTGTTACATGCATTTGAATGGGGAACTCGACCGAAACAAAGTATAGGTTTTCATTATGTGTATAACTTGAAAATCTTAGCTCAAACAGCTGCAAATCCTGTTTTCCCAGCACAGGGACCTTGAGTTCTATAAGATAAAGCCATAAAGATGTGTATCCGAGTCTTCTATCAAAAGTTACAGCTATTTATATGAAGTTGTACAAAAACGCTTTCTTTCGCCAAGACAGTGCGTTTCTCACTGTTACATGCATTTGAATGGGGAACTCGACCGAAACAAAGTATAGGTTTTCATTATGTGTATAACTTGAAAATCTTAGCTCAAACAGCTGCAAATCCTGTTTTCCCAGCACGGGGACCTTGAGTTGTATAAGATAAAGCCATAAACATGTGTATCCGAGTCTTCTATCAAAAGTTACAGCTATTTATATAAAGTTGTACAAAAACGCTTTCTTTCGCCAAGACAGTGCGTTTCTCACTGTTACATGCATTTGAATGGGGAACTCGACCGAAACAAAGTATAGGTTTTCATTATGTGTATAACTTGAAAATCTTAGCTCAAACAGCTGCAAATCCTGTTTTCCCAGCACGGGGACCTTGAGTTCTATAAGATAAAGCCATAAACATGTGTATCCGAGTCTTCTATCAAAAGTTACAGCTATTTATATGAAGTTGTACAAAAACGCTTTCTTCCGCCAAGACAGTGCGTTTCTCACTGTTACATGCATTTGAATGGGGAACTCGACCGAAACAAAGTATAGGTTTTCATTATGTGTATAACTTGAAAATCTTAGCTCAAACAGCTGCAAATCCTGTTTTCCCAGCACAGGGACCTTGAGTTCTATAAGATAAAGCCATAAACATGTGTATCCGAGTCTTCTATCAAAAGTTACAGCTATTTATATGAAGTTGTACAAAAACGCTTTCTTTCGCCAAGACAGTGCGTTTCTCACTGTTACATGCATTTGAATGGGGAACTCGACCGAAACAAAGTATAGGTTTTCATTATGTGTATAACTTGGAAATCTTAGCTCAAACGGCTGCAAATCCTGTTTTCCCAGCACAGGGACCTTGAGTTCTATAAGATAAAGCCATAAAGATGTGTATCCGAGTCTTCTATCAAAAGTTACAGCTATTTATATGAAGTTGTACAAAAACGCTTTCTTTCGCCAAGACAGTGCACTTCTCACTGTTACATGCATTTGAATGGGGAACTCGACCGAAACAAAGTATAGGTTTTCATAATGTGTATAACTTGAAAATCTTAGCTCAAACAGCTGCAAATCCTGTTTTCCCAGCACGGGGACCTTGAGTTCTATAAGATAAAGCCATAAACATGTGTATCCGAGTCTTCTATCAAAAGTTACAGCTATTTATATGAAGTTGTACAAAAACGCTTTCTTTCGCCAAGACAGTGCGTTTCTCACTGTTACATGCATTTGAATGGGGAACTCGACCGAAACAAAGTATAGGTTTTCATTATGTGTATAACTTGAAAATCTTAGCTCAAACAGCTGCAAATCCTGTTTTCCCAGCACAGGGACCTTGAGTTCTATAAGATAAAGCCATAAAGATGTGTATCCGAGTCTTCTATCAAAAGTTACAGCGATTTATATGAAGTTGTACAAAAACGCTTTCTTTCGCCAAGACAGTGCGTTTCTCACTGTTACATGCATTTGAATGGGGAACTCGACCGAAACAAAGTATAGGTTTTCATTATGTGTATAACTTGAAAATCTTAGCTCAAACAGCTGCAAATCCTGTTTTCCCAGCACAGGGACCTTGAGTTCTATAAGATAAAGCCATAAACATGTGTATCCGAGTCTTCTATCAAAAGTTACAGCGATTTATATGAAGTTGTACAAAAACGCTTTCTTTCGCCAAGACAGTGCGTTTCTCACTGTTACATGCATTTGAATGGGGAACTCGACCGAAACAAAGTATAGGTTTTCATTATGTGTATAACTTGAAAATCTTAGCTCAAACAGCTGCAAATCCTGTTTTCCCAGCACAGGGACCTTGAGTTCTATAAGATAAAGCCATAAACATGTGTATCCGAGTCTTCTATGAAAAGTTACAGCTATTTATATGAAGTTGTACAAAAACGCTTTCTTTCGCCAAGACAGTGCGTTTCTCACTGTTACATGCATTTGAATGGGGAACTCGACCGAAACAAAGTATAGGTTTTCATTATGTGTATAACTTGAAAATCTTAGCTCAAACAGCTGCAAATCCTGTTTTCCCAGCACAGGGACCTTGAGTTCTATAAGATAAAGCCATAAACATGTGTATCCGAGTCTTCTATCAAAAGTTACAGCTATTTATATGAAGTTGTACAAAACGCTTTCTTTCGCCAAGACAGTGCGTTTCTCACTGTTACATGCATTTGAATGGGGAACTCGCCTGAAACAAAGTATAGGTTTTCATTATGTGTATAACTTGAAAATCTTAGCTCAAACAGCTGCAAATCCTGTTTTCCCAGCACGGGGACCTTGAGTTCTATAAGATAAAGCCATAAACATGTGTATCCGAGTCTTCTATCAAAAGTTACAGCTATTTATATGAAGTTGTACAAAAACGCTTTCTTTCGCCAAGACAGTGCGTTTCTCACTGTTACATGCATTTGAATGGGGAACTCGACCGAAACAAAGTATAGGTTTTCATTATGTGTATAACTTGAAAATCTTAGCTCAAACAGCTGCAAATCCTGTTTTCCCAGCACAGGGACCTTGAGTTCTATAAGATAAAGCCATAAAGATGTGTATCCGAGTCTTCTATCAAAAGTTACAGCTATTTATATGAAGTTGTACAAAAACGCTTTCTTTCGCCAAGACAGTGCGTTTCTCACTGTTACATGCATTTGAATGGGGAACTCGACCGAAACAAAGTATAGGTTTTCATTATGTGTATAACTTGAAAATCTTAGCTCAAACAGCTGCAAATCCTGTTTTCCCAGCACGGGGACCTTGAGTTCTATAAGATAAAGCCATAAAGATGTGTATCCGAGTCTTCTATCAAAAGTTACAGCTATTTATATGAAGTTGTACAAAAACGCTTTCTTTCGCCAAGACAGTGCGTTTCTCACTGTTACATGCATTTGAATGGGGAACTCGACCGAAACAAAGTATAGGTTTTCATTATGTGTATAACTTGAAAATCTTAGCTCAAACAGCTGCAAATCCTGTTTTCCCAGCACGGGGACCTTGAGTTCTATAAGATAAAGCCATAAACATGTGTATCCGAGTCTTCTATCAAAAGTTACAGCTATTTATATGAAGTTGTACAAAAACGCTTTCTTTCGCCAAGACAGTGCGTTTCTCACTGTTACATGCATTTGAATGGGGAACTCGACCGAAACAAAGTATAGGTTTTCATTATGTGTATAACTTGAAAATCTTAGCTCAAACAGCTGCAAATCCTGTTTTCCCAGCACAGGGACCTTGAGTTCTATAAGATAAAGCCATAAAGATGTGTATCCGAGTCTTCTATCAAAAGTTACAGCTATTTATATGAAGTTGTACAAAAACGCTTTCTTTCGCCAAGACAGTGCGTTTCTCACTGTTACATGCATTTGAATGGGGAACTCGACCGAAACAAAGTATAGGTTTTCATTATGTGTATAACTTGAAAATCTTAGCTCAAACAGCTGCAAATCCTGTTTTCCCAGCACGGGGACCTTGAGTTGTATAAGATAAAGCCATAAACATGTGTATCCGAGTCTTCTATCAAAAGTTACAGCTATTTATATAAAGTTGTACAAAAACGCTTTCTTTCGCCAAGACAGTGCGTTTCTCACTGTTACATGCATTTGAATGGGGAACTCGACCGAAACAAAGTATAGGTTTTCATTATGTGTATAACTTGAAAATCTTAGCTCAAACAGCTGCAAATCCTGTTTTCCCAGCACGGGGACCTTGAGTTCTATAAGATAAAGCCATAAACATGTGTATCCGAGTCTTCTATCAAAAGTTACAGCTATTTATATGAAGTTGTACAAAAACGCTTTCTTCCGCCAAGACAGTGCGTTTCTCACTGTTACATGCATTTGAATGGGGAACTCGACCGAAACAAAGTATAGGTTTTCATTATGTGTATAACTTGAAAATCTTAGCTCAAACAGCTGCAAATCCTGTTTTCCCAGCACAGGGACCTTGAGTTCTATAAGATAAAGCCATAAACATGTGTATCCGAGTCTTCTATCAAAAGTTACAGCTATTTATATGAAGTTGTACAAAAACGCTTTCTTTCGCCAAGACAGTGCGTTTCTCACTGTTACATGCATTTGAATGGGGAACTCGACCGAAACAAAGTATAGGTTTTCATTATGTGTATAACTTGGAAATCTTAGCTCAAACGGCTGCAAATCCTGTTTTCCCAGCACAGGGACCTTGAGTTCTATAAGATAAAGCCATAAAGATGTGTATCCGAGTCTTCTATCAAAAGTTACAGCTATTTATATGAAGTTGTACAAAAACGCTTTCTTTCGCCAAGACAGTGCACTTCTCACTGTTACATGCATTTGAATGGGGAACTCGACCGAAACAAAGTATAGGTTTTCATAATGTGTATAACTTGAAAATCTTAGCTCAAACAGCTGCAAATCCTGTTTTCCCAGCACGGGGACCTTGAGTTCTATAAGATAAAGCCATAAACATGTGTATCCGAGTCTTCTATCAAAAGTTACAGCTATTTATATGAAGTTGTACAAAAACGCTTTCTTTCGCCAAGACAGTGCGTTTCTCACTGTTACATGCATTTGAATGGGGAACTCGACCGAAACAAAGTATAGGTTTTCATTATGTGTATAACTTGAAAATCTTAGCTCAAACAGCTGCAAATCCTGTTTTCCCAGCACAGGGACCTTGAGTTCTATAAGATAAAGCCATAAACATGTGTATCCGAGTCTTCTATCAAAAGTTACAGCGATTTATATGAAGTTGTACAAAAACGCTTTCTTTCGCCAAGACAGTGCGTTTCTCACTGTTACATGCATTTGAATGGGGAACTCGACCGAAACAAAGTATAGGTTTTCATTATGTGTATAACTTGAAAATCTTAGCTCAAACAGCTGCAAATCCTGTTTTCCCAGCACAGGGACCTTGAGTTCTATAAGATAAAGCCATAAACATGTGTATCCGAGTCTTCTATCAAAAGTTACAGCTATTTATATGAAGTTGTACAAAAACGCTTTCTTTCGCCAAGACAGTGCGTTTCTCACTGTTACATGCATTTGAATGGGGAACTCGACCGAAACAAAGTATAGGTTTTCATTATGTGTATAACTTGAAAATCTTAGCTCAAACAGCTGCAAATCCTGTTTTCCCAGCACCGGGACCTTGAGTTCTATAAGATAAAGTCATAAAGATGTGTATCCGAGTCTTCTATCAAAAGTTACAGCGATTTATATGAAGTTGTACAAAAACGCTTTCTTTCGCCAAGACAGTGCGTTTCTCACTGTTACATGCATTTGAATGGGGAACTCGACCGAAACAAAGTATAGGTTTTCATTATGTGTATAACTTGAAAATCTTAGCTCAAACAGCTGCAAATCCTGTTTTCCCAGCACAGGGACCTTGAGTTCTATAAGATAAAGCCATAAAGATGTGTATCCGAGTCTTCTATCAAAAGTTACAGCTATTTATATGAAGTTGTACAAAAACGCTTTCTTTCGCCAAGACAGTGCGTTTCTCACTGTTACATGCATTTGAATGGGGAACTCGACCGAAACAAAGTATAGGTTTTCATTATGTGTATAACTTGAAAATCTTAGCTCAAACAGCTGCAAATCCTGTTTTCCCAGCACGGGGACCTTGAGTTGTATAAGATAAAGCCATAAACATGTGTATCCGAGTCTTCTATCAAAAGTTACAGCTATTTATATGAAGTTGTACAAAAACGCTTTCTTTCGCCAAGACAGTGCACTTCTCACTGTTACATGCATTTGAATGGGGAACTCGACCGAAACAAAGTATAGGTTTTCATAATGTGTATAACTTGAAAATCTTAGCTCAAACAGCTGCAAATCCTGTTTTCCCAGCACAGGGACCTTGAGTTCTATAAGATAAAGCCATAAACATGTGTATCCGAGTCTTCTATCAAAAGTTACAGCTATTTATATGAAGTTGTACAAAAACGCTTTCTTTCGCCAAGACAGTGCGTTTCTCACTGTTACATGCATTTGAATGGGGAACTCGACCGAAACAAAGTATAGGTTTTCATTATGTGTATAACTTGGAAATCTTAGCTCAAACGGCTGCAAATCCTGTTTTCCCAGCACAGGGACCTTGAGTTCTATAAGATAAAGCCATAAAGATGTGTATCCGAGTCTTCTATCAAAAGTTACAGCTATTTATATGAAGTTGTACAAAAACGCTTTCTTTCGCCAAGACAGTGCACTTCTCACTGTTACATGCATTTGAATGGGGAACTCGACCGAAACAAAGTATAGGTTTTCATAATGTGTATAACTTGAAAATCTTAGCTCAAACAGCTGCAAATCCTGTTTTCCCAGCACAGGGACCTTGAGTTCTATAAGATAAAGCCATAAACATGTGTATCCGAGTCTTCTATCAAAAGTTACAGCTATTTATATGAAGTTGTACAAAAACGCTTTCTTTCGCCAAGACAGTGCGTTTCTCACTGTTACATGCATTTGAATGGGGAACTCGACCGAAACAAAGTATAGGTTTTCATTATGTGTATAACTTGGAAATCTTAGCTCAAACGGCTGCAAATCCTGTTTTCCCAGCACAGGGACCTTGAGTTCTATAAGATAAAGCCATAAAGATGTGTATCCGAGTCTTCTATCAAAAGTTACAGCTATTTATATGAAGTTGTACAAAAACGCTTTCTTTCGCCAAGACAGTGCACTTCTCACTGTTACATGCATTTGAATGGGGAACTCGACCGAAACAAAGTATAGGTTTTCATAATGTGTATAACTTGAAAATCTTAGCTCAAACAGCTGCAAATCCTGTTTTCCCAGCACGGGGACCTTGAGTTCTATAAGATAAAGCCATAAACATGTGTATCCGAGTCTTCTATCAAAAGTTACAGCTATTTATATGAAGTTGTACAAAAACGCTTTCTTTCGCCAAGACAGTGCGTTTCTCACTGTTACATGCATTTGAATGGGGAACTCGACCGAAACAAAGTATAGGTTTTCATTATGTGTATAACTTGAAAATCTTAGCTCAAACAGCTGCAAATCCTGTTTTCCCAGCACAGGGACCTTGAGTTCTATAAGATAAAGCCATAAAGATGTGTATCCGAGTCTTCTATCAAAAGTTACAGCGATTTATATGAAGTTGTACAAAAACGCTTTCTTTCGCCAAGACAGTGCGTTTCTCACTGTTACATGCATTTGAATGGGGAACTCGACCGAAACAAAGTATAGGTTTTCATTATGTGTATAACTTGAAAATCTTAGCTCAAACAGCTGCAAATCCTGTTTTCCCAGCACAGGGACCTTGAGTTCTATAAGATAAAGCCATAAACATGTGTATCCGAGTCTTCTATCAAAAGTTACAGCGATTTATATGAAGTTGTACAAAAACGCTTTCTTTCGCCAAGACAGTGCGTTTCTCACTGTTACATGCATTTGAATGGGGAACTCGACCGAAACAAAGTATAGGTTTTCATTATGTGTATAACTTGAAAATCTTAGCTCAAACAGCTGCAAATCCTGTTTTCCCAGCACAGGGACCTTGAGTTCTATAAGATAAAGCCATAAACATGTGTATCCGAGTCTTCTATGAAAAGTTACAGCTATTTATATGAAGTTGTACAAAAACGCTTTCTTTCGCCAAGACAGTGCGTTTCTCACTGTTACATGCATTTGAATGGGGAACTCGACCGAAACAAAGTATAGGTTTTCATTATGTGTATAACTTGAAAATCTTAGCTCAAACAGCTGCAAATCCTGTTTTCCCAGCACAGGGACCTTGAGTTCTATAAGATAAAGCCATAAACATGTGTATCCGAGTCTTCTATCAAAAGTTACAGCTATTTATATGAAGTTGTACAAAACGCTTTCTTTCGCCAAGACAGTGCGTTTCTCACTGTTACATGCATTTGAATGGGGAACTCGCCTGAAACAAAGTATAGGTTTTCATTATGTGTATAACTTGAAAATCTTAGCTCAAACAGCTGCAAATCCTGTTTTCCCAGCACGGGGACCTTGAGTTCTATAAGATAAAGCCATAAACATGTGTATCCGAGTCTTCTATCAAAAGTTACAGCTATTTATATGAAGTTGTACAAAAACGCTTTCTTTCGCCAAGACAGTGCGTTTCTCACTGTTACATGCATTTGAATGGGGAACTCGACCGAAACAAAGTATAGGTTTTCATTATGTGTATAACTTGAAAATCTTAGCTCAAACAGCTGCAAATCCTGTTTTCCCAGCACAGGGACCTTGAGTTCTATAAGATAAAGCCATAAAGATGTGTATCCGAGTCTTCTATCAAAAGTTACAGCTATTTATATGAAGTTGTACAAAAACGCTTTCTTTCGCCAAGACAGTGCGTTTCTCACTGTTACATGCATTTGAATGGGGAACTCGACCGAAACAAAGTATAGGTTTTCATTATGTGTATAACTTGAAAATCTTAGCTCAAACAGCTGCAAATCCTGTTTTCCCAGCACGGGGACCTTGAGTTCTATAAGATAAAGCCATAAAGATGTGTATCCGAGTCTTCTATCAAAAGTTACAGCTATTTATATGAAGTTGTACAAAAACGCTTTCTTTCGCCAAGACAGTGCGTTTCTCACTGTTACATGCATTTGAATGGGGAACTCGACCGAAACAAAGTATAGGTTTTCATTATGTGTATAACTTGAAAATCTTAGCTCAAACAGCTGCAAATCCTGTTTTCCCAGCACGGGGACCTTGAGTTCTATAAGATAAAGCCATAAACATGTGTATCCGAGTCTTCTATCAAAAGTTACAGCTATTTATATGAAGTTGTACAAAAACGCTTTCTTTCGCCAAGACAGTGCGTTTCTCACTGTTACATGCATTTGAATGGGGAACTCGACCGAAACAAAGTATAGGTTTTCATTATGTGTATAACTTGAAAATCTTAGCTCAAACAGCTGCAAATCCTGTTTTCCCAGCACAGGGACCTTGAGTTCTATAAGATAAAGCCATAAAGATGTGTATCCGAGTCTTCTATCAAAAGTTACAGCTATTTATATGAAGTTGTACAAAAACGCTTTCTTTCGCCAAGACAGTGCGTTTCTCACTGTTACATGCATTTGAATGGGGAACTCGACCGAAACAAAGTATAGGTTTTCATTATGTGTATAACTTGAAAATCTTAGCTCAAACAGCTGCAAATCCTGTTTTCCCAGCACGGGGACCTTGAGTTCTATAAGATAAAGCCATAAAGATGTGTATCCGAGTCTTCTATCAAAAGTTACAGCTATTTATATGAAGTTGTACAAAAACGCTTTCTTTCGCCAAGACAGTGCGTTTCTCACTGTTACATGCATTTGAATGGGGAACTCGACCGAAACAAAGTATAGGTTTTCATTATGTGTATAACTTGAAAATCTTAGCTCAAACAGCTGCAAATCCTGTTTTCCCAGCACGGGGACCTTGAGTTCTATAAGATAAAGCCATAAACATGTGTATCCGAGTCTTCTATCAAAAGTTACAGCTATTTATATGAAGTTGTACAAAAACGCTTTCTTTCGCCAAGACAGTGCGTTTCTCACTGTTACATGCATTTGAATGGGAAACTCGACCGAAACAAAGTATAGGTTTTCATTATGTGTATAACTTGAAAATCTTAGCTCAAACAGCTGCAAATCCTGTTTTCCCAGCACAGGGACCTTGAGTTCTATAAGATAAAGCCATAAAGATGTGTATCCGAGTCTTCTATCAAAAGTTACAGCTATTTATATGAAGTTGTACAAAAACGCTTTCTTTCGCCAAGACAGTGCGTTTCTCACTGTTACATGCATTTGAATGGGGAACTCGACCGAAACAAAGTATAGGTTTTCATTATGTGTATAACTTGAAAATCTTAGCTCAAACAGCTGCAAATCCTGTTTTCCCAGCACGGGGACCTTGAGTTCTATAAGATAAAGCCATAAAGATGTGTATCCGAGTCTTCTATCAAAAGTTACAGCTATTTATATGAAGTTGTACAAAAACGCTTTCTTTCGCCAAGACAGTGCGTTTCTCACTGTTACATGCATTTGAATGGGGAACTCGACCGAAACAAAGTATAGGTTTTCATTATGTGTATAACTTGAAAATCTTAGCTCAAACAGCTGCAAATCCTGTTTTCCCAGCACGGGGACCTTGAGTTCTATAAGATAAAGCCATAAAGATGTGTATCCGAGTCTTCTATCAAAAGTTACAGCTATTTATATGAAGTTGTACAAAAACGCTTTCTTTCGCCAAGACAGTGCGTTTCTCACTGTTACATGCATTTGAATGGGGAACTCGACCGAAACAAAGTATAGGTTTTCATTATGTGTATAACTTGAAAATCTTAGCTCAAACAGCTGCAAATCCTGTTTTCCCAGCACGGGGACCTTGAGTTCTATAAGATAAAGCCATAAACATGTGTATCCGAGTCTTCTATCAAAAGTTACAGCTATTTATATGAAGTTGTACAAAAACGCTTTCTTTCGCCAAGACAGTGCGTTTCTCACTGTTACATGCATTTGAATGGGAAACTCGACCGAAACAAAGTATAGGTTTTCATTATGTGTATAACTTGAAAATCTTAGCTCAAACAGCTGCAAAACCTGTTTTCCCAGCACAGGGACCTTGAGTTCTATAAGATAAAGCCATAAAGATGTGTATCCGAGTCTTCTATCAAAAGTTACAGCGATTTATATGAAGTTGTACAAAAACGCTTTCTTTCGCCAAGACAGTGCGTTTCTCACTGTTACATGCATTTGAATGGGGAACTCGACCGAAACAAAGTATAGGTTTTCATTATGTGTATAACTTGAAAATCTTAGCTCAAACAGCTGCAAATCCTGTTTTCCCAGCACAGGGACCTTGAGTTCTATAAGATAAAGCCATAAACATGTGTATCCGAGTCTTCTATCAAAAGTTACAGCGATTTATATGAAGTTGTACAAAAACGCTTTCTTTCGCCAAGACAGTGCGTTTCTCACTGTTACATGCATTTGAATGGGGAACTCGACCGAAACAAAGTATAGGTTTTCATTATGTGTATAACTTGAAAATCTTAGCTCAAACAGCTGCAAATCCTGTTTTCCCAGCACAGGGACCTTGAGTTCTATAAGATAAAGCCATAAACATGTGTATCCGAGTCTTCTATCAAAAGTTACAGCTATTTATATGAAGTTGTACAAAAACGCTTTCTTTCGCCAAGACAGTGCGTTTCTCACTGTTACATGCATTTGAATGGGGAACTCGACCGAAACAAAGTATAGGTTTTCATTATGTGTATAACTTGAAAATCTTAGCTCAAACAGCTGCAAATCCTGTTTTCCCAGCACAGGGACCTTGAGTTCTATAAGATAAAGCCATAAACATGTGTATCCGAGTCTTCTATCAAAAGTTACAGCGATTTATATGAAGTTGTACAAAAACGCTTTCTTTCGCCAAGACAGTGCGTTTCTCACTGTTACATGCATTTGAATGGGGAACTCGACCGAAACAAAGTATAGGTTTTCATTATGTGTATAACTTGAAAATCTTAGCTCAAACAGCTGCAAATCCTGTTTTCCCAGCACAGGGACCTTGAGTTCTATAAGATAAAGCCATAAACATGTGTATCCGAGTCTTCTATCAAAAGTTACAGCTATTTATATGAAGTTGTACAAAAACGCTTTCTTTCGCCAAGACAGTGCGTTTCTCACTGTTACATGCATTTGAATGGGGAACTCGACCGAAACAAAGTATAGGTTTTCATTATGTGTATAACTTGAAAATCTTAGCTCAAACAGCTGCAAATCCTGTTTTCCCAGCACCGGGACCTTGAGTTCTATAAGATAAAGCCATAAACATGTGTATCCGAGTCTTCTATCAAAAGTTACAGCTATTTATATGAAGTTGTACAAAAACGCTTTCTTTCGCCAAGACAGTGCGTTTCTCACTGTTACATGCATTTGAATGGGGAACTCGACCGAAACAAAGTATAGGTTTTCATTATGTGTATAACTTGGAAATCTTAGCTCAAACGGCTGCAAATCCTGTTTTCCCAGCACAGGGACCTTGAGTTCTATAAGATAAAGCCATAAACATGTGTATCCGAGTCTTCTATCAAAAGTTACAGCTATTTATATGAAGTTGTACAAAAACGCTTTCTTTCGCCAAGACAGTGCGTTTCTCACTGTTACATGCATTTGAATGGGGAACTCGACCGAAACAAAGTATAGGTTTTCATTATGTGTATAACTTGAAAATCTTAGCTCAAACAGCTGCAAATCCTGTTTTCCCAGCACGGGGACCTTGAGTTCTATAAGATAAAGCCATAAACATGTGTATCCGAGTCTTCTATCAAAAGTTACAGCTATTTATATGAAGTTGTACAAAACGCTTTCTTTCGCCAAGACAGTGCGTTTCTCACTGTTACATGCATTTGAATGGGGAACTCGCCTGAAACAAAGTATAGGTTTTCATTATGTGTATAACTTGAAAATCTTAGCTCAAACAGCTGCAAATCCTGTTTTCCCAGCACGGGGACCTTGAGTTCTATAAGATAAAGCCATAAACATGTGTATCCGAGTCTTCTATCAAAAGTTACAGCTATTTATATGAAGTTGTACAAAAACGCTTTCTTTCGCCAAGACAGTGCGTTTCTCACTGTTACATGCATTTGAATGGGGAACTCGACCGAAACAAAGTATAGGTTTTCATTATGTGTATAACTTGAAAATCTTAGCTCAAACAGCTGCAAATCCTGTTTTCCCAGCACAGGGACCTTGAGTTCTATAAGATAAAGCCATAAAGATGTGTATCCGAGTCTTCTATCAAAAGTTACAGCTATTTATATGAAGTTGTACAAAAACGCTTTCTTTCGCCAAGACAGTGCGTTTCTCACTGTTACATGCATTTGAATGGGGAACTCGACCGAAACAAAGTATAGGTTTTCATTATGTGTATAACTTGAAAATCTTAGCTCAAACAGCTGCAAATCCTGTTTTCCCAGCACGGGGACCTTGAGTTCTATAAGATAAAGCCATAAAGATGTGTATCCGAGTCTTCTATCAAAAGTTACAGCTATTTATATGAAGTTGTACAAAAACGCTTTCTTTCGCCAAGACAGTGCGTTTCTCACTGTTACATGCATTTGAATGGGGAACTCGACCGAAACAAAGTATAGGTTTTCATTATGTGTATAACTTGAAAATCTTAGCTCAAACAGCTGCAAATCCTGTTTTCCCAGCACGGGGACCTTGAGTTCTATAAGATAAAGCCATAAACATGTGTATCCGAGTCTTCTATCAAAAGTTACAGCTATTTATATGAAGTTGTACAAAAACGCTTTCTTTCGCCAAGACAGTGCGTTTCTCACTGTTACATGCATTTGAATGGGGAACTCGACCGAAACAAAGTATAGGTTTTCATTATGTGTATAACTTGAAAATCTTAGCTCAAACAGCTGCAAATCCTGTTTTCCCAGCACAGGGACCTTGAGTTCTATAAGATAAAGCCATAAAGATGTGTATCCGAGTCTTCTATCAAAAGTTACAGCTATTTATATGAAGTTGTACAAAAACGCTTTCTTTCGCCAAGACAGTGCGTTTCTCACTGTTACATGCATTTGAATGGGGAACTCGACCGAAACAAAGTATAGGTTTTCATTATGTGTATAACTTGAAAATCTTAGCTCAAACAGCTGCAAATCCTGTTTTCCCAGCACGGGGACCTTGAGTTCTATAAGATAAAGCCATAAAGATGTGTATCCGAGTCTTCTATCAAAAGTTACAGCTATTTATATGAAGTTGTACAAAAACGCTTTCTTTCGCCAAGACAGTGCGTTTCTCACTGTTACATGCATTTGAATGGGGAACTCGACCGAAACAAAGTATAGGTTTTCATTATGTGTATAACTTGAAAATCTTAGCTCAAACAGCTGCAAATCCTGTTTTCCCAGCACGGGGACCTTGAGTTCTATAAGATAAAGCCATAAACATGTGTATCCGAGTCTTCTATCAAAAGTTACAGCTATTTATATGAAGTTGTACAAAAACGCTTTCTTTCGCCAAGACAGTGCGTTTCTCACTGTTACATGCATTTGAATGGGAAACTCGACCGAAACAAAGTATAGGTTTTCATTATGTGTATAACTTGAAAATCTTAGCTCAAACAGCTGCAAATCCTGTTTTCCCAGCACAGGGACCTTGAGTTCTATAAGATAAAGCCATAAAGATGTGTATCCGAGTCTTCTATCAAAAGTTACAGCTATTTATATGAAGTTGTACAAAAACGCTTTCTTTCGCCAAGACAGTGCGTTTCTCACTGTTACATGCATTTGAATGGGGAACTCGACCGAAACAAAGTATAGGTTTTCATTATGTGTATAACTTGAAAATCTTAGCTCAAACAGCTGCAAATCCTGTTTTCCCAGCACGGGGACCTTGAGTTCTATAAGATAAAGCCATAAAGATGTGTATCCGAGTCTTCTATCAAAAGTTACAGCTATTTATATGAAGTTGTACAAAAACGCTTTCTTTCGCCAAGACAGTGCGTTTCTCACTGTTACATGCATTTGAATGGGGAACTCGACCGAAACAAAGTATAGGTTTTCATTATGTGTATAACTTGAAAATCTTAGCTCAAACAGCTGCAAATCCTGTTTTCCCAGCACGGGGACCTTGAGTTCTATAAGATAAAGCCATAAAGATGTGTATCCGAGTCTTCTATCAAAAGTTACAGCTATTTATATGAAGTTGTACAAAAACGCTTTCTTTCGCCAAGACAGTGCGTTTCTCACTGTTACATGCATTTGAATGGGGAACTCGACCGAAACAAAGTATAGGTTTTCATTATGTGTATAACTTGAAAATCTTAGCTCAAACAGCTGCAAATCCTGTTTTCCCAGCACGGGGACCTTGAGTTCTATAAGATAAAGCCATAAACATGTGTATCCGAGTCTTCTATCAAAAGTTACAGCTATTTATATGAAGTTGTACAAAAACGCTTTCTTTCGCCAAGACAGTGCGTTTCTCACTGTTACATGCATTTGAATGGGAAACTCGACCGAAACAAAGTATAGGTTTTCATTATGTGTATAACTTGAAAATCTTAGCTCAAACAGCTGCAAATCCTGTTTTCCCAGCACAGGGACCTTGAGTTCTATAAGATAAAGCCATAAAGATGTGTATCCGAGTCTTCTATCAAAAGTTACAGCTATTTATATGAAGTTGTACAAAAACGCTTTCTTTCGCCAAGACAGTGCGTTTCTCACTGTTACATGCATTTGAATGGGGAACTCGACCGAAACAAAGTATAGGTTTTCATTATGTGTATAACTTGAAAATCTTAGCTCAAACAGCTGCAAATCCTGTTTTCCCAGCACGGGGACCTTGAGTTCTATAAGATAAAGCCATAAAGATGTGTATCCGAGTCTTCTATCAAAAGTTACAGCTATTTATATGAAGTTGTACAAAAACGCTTTCTTTCGCCAAGACAGTGCGTTTCTCACTGTTACATGCATTTGAATGGGGAACTCGACCGAAACAAAGTATAGGTTTTCATTATGTGTATAACTTGAAAATCTTAGCTCAAACAGCTGCAAATCCTGTTTTCCCAGCACAGGGACCTTGAGTTCTATAAGATAAAGCCATAAAGATGTGTATCCGAGTCTTCTATCAAAAGTTACAGCTATTTATATGAAGTTGTACAAAAACGCTTTCTTTCGCCAAGACAGTGCGTTTCTCACTGTTACATGCATTTGAATGGGGAACTCGACCGAAACAAAGTATAGGTTTTCATTATGTGTATAACTTGAAAATCTTAGCTCAAACAGCTGCAAATCCTGTTTTCCCAGCACGGGGACCTTGAGTTCTATAAGCTAAAGCCATAAACATGTGTATCCGAGTCTTCTATCAAAAGTTACAGCTATTTATATAAAGTTGTACAAAAACGCTTTCTTTCGCCAAGACAGTGCGTTTCTCACTTTTACATGCATTTGAATGGGGAACTCGACCGAAACAAAGTATAGGTTTTCATTATGTGTATAACTTGAAAATCTTAGCTCAAACAGCTGCAAATCCTGTTTTCCCAGCACGGGGACCTTGAGTTCTATAAGATAAAGCCATAAACATGTGTATCCGAGTCTTCTATCAAAAGTTACAGCTATTTATATGAAGTTGTACAAAAACGCTTTCTTTCGCCAAGACAGTGCGTTTCTCACTGTTACATGCATTTGAATGGGGAACTCGACCGAAACAAAGTATAGGTTTTCATTATGTGTATAACTTGAAAATCTTAGCTCAAACAGCTGCAAAACCTGTTTTCCCAGCACAGGGACCTTGAGTTCTATAAGATAAAGCCATAAAGATGTGTATCCGAGTCTTCTATCAAAAGTTACAGCGATTTATATGAAGTTGTACAAAAACGCTTTCTTTCGCCAAGACAGTGCGTTTCTCACTGTTACATGCATTTGAATGGGGAACTCGACCGAAACAAAGTATAGGTTTTCATTATGTGTATAACTTGAAAATCTTAGCTCAAACAGCTGCAAATCCTGTTTTCCCAGCACAGGGACCTTGAGTTCTATAAGATAAAGCCATAAACATGTGTATCCGAGTCTTCTATCAAAAGTTACAGCGATTTATATGAAGTTGTACAAAAACGCTTTCTTTCGCCAAGACAGTGCGTTTCTCACTGTTACATGCATTTGAATGGGGAACTCGACCGAAACAAAGTATAGGTTTTCATTATGTGTATAACTTGAAAATCTTAGCTCAAACAGCTGCAAATCCTGTTTTCCCAGCACAGGGACCTTGAGTTCTATAAGATAAAGCCATAAACATGTGTATCCGAGTCTTCTATCAAAAGTTACAGCTATTTATATGAAGTTGTACAAAAACGCTTTCTTTCGCCAAGACAGTGCGTTTCTCACTGTTACATGCATTTGAATGGGGAACTCGACCGAAACAAAGTATAGGTTTTCATTATGTGTATAACTTGAAAATCTTAGCTCAAACAGCTGCAAATCCTGTTTTCCCAGCACAGGGACCTTGAGTTCTATAAGATAAAGCCATAAACATGTGTATCCGAGTCTTCTATCAAAAGTTACAGCGATTTATATGAAGTTGTACAAAAACGCTTTCTTTCGCCAAGACAGTGCGTTTCTCACTGTTACATGCATTTGAATGGGGAACTCGACCGAAACAAAGTATAGGTTTTCATTATGTGTATAACTTGAAAATCTTAGCTCAAACAGCTGCAAATCCTGTTTTCCCAGCACAGGGACCTTGAGTTCTATAAGATAAAGCCATAAACATGTGTATCCGAGTCTTCTATCAAAAGTTACAGCTATTTATATGAAGTTGTACAAAAACGCTTTCTTTCGCCAAGACAGTGCGTTTCTCACTGTTACATGCATTTGAATGGGGAACTCGACCGAAACAAAGTATAGGTTTTCATTATGTGTATAACTTGAAAATCTTAGCTCAAACAGCTGCAAATCCTGTTTTCCCAGCACCGGGACCTTGAGTTCTATAAGATAAAGCCATAAACATGTGTATCCGAGTCTTCTATCAAAAGTTACAGCTATTTATATGAAGTTGTACAAAAACGCTTTCTTTCGCCAAGACAGTGCGTTTCTCACTGTTACATGCATTTGAATGGGGAACTCGACCGAAACAAAGTATAGGTTTTCATTATGTGTATAACTTGGAAATCTTAGCTCAAACGGCTGCAAATCCTGTTTTCCCAGCACAGGGACCTTGAGTTCTATAAGATAAAGCCATAAACATGTGTATCCGAGTCTTCTATCAAAAGTTACAGCTATTTATATGAAGTTGTACAAAAACGCTTTCTTTCGCCAAGACAGTGCGTTTCTCACTGTTACATGCATTTGAATGGGGAACTCGACCGAAACAAAGTATAGGTTTTCATTATGTGTATAACTTGAAAATCTTAGCTCAAACAGCTGCAAATCCTGTTTTCCCAGCACGGGGACCTTGAGTTCTATAAGATAAAGCCATAAACATGTGTATCCG
This sequence comes from Copadichromis virginalis, assembly GCF_057382275.1. NCBI lineage: Eukaryota > Metazoa > Chordata > Actinopteri > Cichliformes > Cichlidae > Copadichromis > Copadichromis virginalis. Next base: position 11,660,571 of record NC_140629.1, read on the forward strand.
AGTCTTCTATCAAAAGTTACAGCTATTTATATGAAGTTGTACAAAAACGCTTTCTTTCGCCAAGACAGTGCGTTTCTCACTGTTACATGCATTTGAATGGGGAACTCGACCGAAACAAAGTATAGGTTTTCATTATGTGTATAACTTGAAAATCTTAGCTCAAACAGCTGCAAATCCTGTTTTCCCAGCACAGGGACCTTGAGTTCTATAAGATAAAGCCATAAACATGTGTATCCGAGTCTTCTATCAAAAGTTACAGCTATTTATATGAAGTTGTACAAAAACGCTTTCTTTCGCCAAGACAGTGCGTTTCTCACTGTTACATGCATTTGAATGGGGAACTCGACCGAAACAAAGTATAGGTTTTCATTATGTGTATAACTTGAAAATCTTAGCTCAAACAGCTGCAAATCCTGTTTTCCCAGCACAGGGACCTTGAGTTGTATAAGATAAAGTCATAAAGATGTGTATCCGAGTCTTCTATCAAAAGTTACAGCGATTTATATGAAGTTGTACAAAAACGCTTTCTTTCGCCAAGACAGTGCGTTTCTCACTGTTACATGCATTTGAATGGGGAACTCGACCGAAACAAAGTATAGGTTTTCATTATGTGTATAACTTGAAAATCTTAGCTCAAACAGCTGCAAATCCTGTTTTCCCAGCACAGGGACCTTGAGTTCTATAAGATAAAGCCATAAAGATGTGTATCCGAGTCTTCTATCAAAAGTTACAGCTATTTATATGAAGTTGTACAAAAACGCTTTCTTTCGCCAAGACAGTGCGTTTCTCACTGTTACATGCATTTGAATGGGGAACTCGACCGAAACAAAGTATAGGTTTTCATTATGTGTATAACTTGAAAATCTTAGCTCAAACAGCTGCAAATCCTGTTTTCCCAGCACGGGGACCTTGAGTTGTATAAGATAAAGCCATAAACATGTGTATCCGAGTCTTCTATCAAAAGTTACAGCTATTTATATAAAGTTGTACAAAAACGCTTTCTTTCGCCAAGACAGTGCGTTTCTCACTGTTACATGCATTTGAATGGGGAACTCGACCGAAACAAAGTATAGGTTTTCATTATGTGTATAACTTGAAAATCTTAGCTCAAACAGCTGCAAATCCTGTTTTCCCAGCACAGGGACCTTGAGTTCTATAAGATAAAGCCATAAAGATGTGTATCCGAGTCTTCTATCAAAAGTTACAGCTATTTATATGAAGTTGTACAAAAACGCTTTCTTTCGCCAAGACAGTGCGTTTCTCACTGTTACATGCATTTGAATGGGGAACTCGACCGAAACAAAGTATAGGTTTTCATTATGTGTATAACTTGAAAATCTTAGCTCAAACAGCTGCAAATCCTGTTTTCCCAGCACGGGGACCTTGAGTTCTATAAGATAAAGCCATAAACATGTGTATCCGAGTCTTCTATCAAAAGTTACAGCTATTTATATAAAGTTGTACAAAAACGCTTTCTTTCGCCAAGACAGTGCGTTTCTCACTGTTACATGCATTTGAATGGGGAACTCGACCGAAACAAAGTATAGGTTTTCATTATGTGTATAACTTGAAAATCTTAGCTCAAACAGCTGCAAATCCTGTTTTCCCAGCACGGGGACCTTGAGTTCTATAAGATAAAGCCATAAACATGTGTATCCGAGTCTTCTATCAAAAGTTACAGCTATTTATATGAAGTTGTACAAAAACGCTTTCTTTCGCCAAGACAGTGCGTTTCTCACTGTTACATGCATTTGAATGGGGAACTCGACCGAAACAAAGTATAGGTTTTCATTATGTGTATAACTTGGAAATCTTAGCTCAAACGGCTGCAAATCCTGTTTTCCCAGCACAGGGACCTTGAGTTCTATAAGATAAAGCCATAAACATGTGTATCCGAGTCTTCTATCAAAAGTTACAGCTATTTATATGAAGTTGTACAAAAACGCTTTCTTTCGCCAAGACAGTGCGTTTCTCACTGTTACATGCATTTGAATGGGGAACTCGACCGAAACAAAGTATAGGTTTTCATTATGTGTATAACTTGAAAATCTTAGCTCAAACAGCTGCAAATCCTGTTTTCCCAGCACGGGGACCTTGAGTTCTATAAGATAAAGCCATAAACATGTGTATCCGAGTCTTCTATCAAAAGTTACAGCTATTTATATGAAGTTGTACAAAAACGCTTTCTTCCGCCAAGACAGTGCGTTTCTCACTGTTACATGCATTTGAATGGGGAACTCGACCGAAACAAAGTATAGGTTTTCATTATGTGTATAACTTGAAAATCTTAGCTCAAACAGCTGCAAATCCTGTTTTCCCAGCACAGGGACCTTGAGTTCTATAAGATAAAGCCATAAACATGTGTATCCGAGTCTTCTATCAAAAGTTACAGCTATTTATATGAAGTTGTACAAAAACGCTTTCTTTCGCCAAGACAGTGCGTTTCTCACTGTTACATGCATTTGAATGGGGAACTCGACCGAAACAAAGTATAGGTTTTCATTATGTGTATAACTTGGAAATCTTAGCTCAAACGGCTGCAAATCCTGTTTTCCCAGCACAGGGACCTTGAGTTCTATAAGATAAAGCCATAAAGATGTGTATCCGAGTCTTCTATCAAAAGTTACAGCTATTTATATGAAGTTGTACAAAAACGCTTTCTTTCGCCAAGACAGTGCACTTCTCACTGTTACATGCATTTGAATGGGGAACTCGACCGAAACAAAGTATAGGTTTTCATAATGTGTATAACTTGAAAATCTTAGCTCAAACAGCTGCAAATCCTGTTTTCCCAGCACGGGGACCTTGAGTTCTATAAGATAAAGCCATAAAGATGTGTATCCGAGTCTTCTATCAAAAGTTACAGCTATTTATATGAAGTTGTACAAAAACGCTTTCTTTCGCCAAGACAGTGCGTTTCTCACTGTTACATGCATTTGAATGGGGAACTCGACCGAAACAAAGTATAGGTTTTCATTATGTGTATAACTTGAAAATCTTAGCTCAAACAGCTGCAAATCCTGTTTTCCCAGCACGGGGACCTTGAGTTCTATAAGATAAAGCCATAAACATGTGTATCCGAGTCTTCTATCAAAAGTTACAGCTATTTATATAAAGTTGTACAAAAACGCTTTCTTTCGCCAAGACAGTGCGTTTCTCACTGTTACATGCATTTGAATGGGGAACTCGACCGAAACAAAGTATAGGTTTTCATTATGTGTATAACTTGAAAATCTTAGCTCAAACAGCTGCAAATCCTGTTTTCCCAGCACGGGGACCTTGAGTTCTATAAGATAAAGCCATAAACATGTGTATCCGAGTCTTCTATCAAAAGTTACAGCTATTTATATGAAGTTGTACAAAAACGCTTTCTTTCGCCAAGACAGTGCGTTTCTCACTGTTACATGCATTTGAATGGGGAACTCGACCGAAACAAAGTATAGGTTTTCATTATGTGTATAACTTGGAAATCTTAGCTCAAACGGCTGCAAATCCTGTTTTCCCAGCACAGGGACCTTGAGTTCTATAAGATAAAGCCATAAACATGTGTATCCGAGTCTTCTATCAAAAGTTACAGCTATTTATATGAAGTTGTACAAAAACGCTTTCTTTCGCCAAGACAGTGCGTTTCTCACTGTTACATGCATTTGAATGGGGAACTCGACCGAAACAAAGTATAGGTTTTCATTATGTGTATAACTTGAAAATCTTAGCTCAAACAGCTGCAAATCCTGTTTTCCCAGCACGGGGACCTTGAGTTCTATAAGATAAAGCCATAAACATGTGTATCCGAGTCTTCTATCAAAAGTTACAGCTATTTATATGAAGTTGTACAAAAACGCTTTCTTCCGCCAAGACAGTGCGTTTCTCACTGTTACATGCATTTGAATGGGGAACTCGACCGAAACAAAGTATAGGTTTTCATTATGTGTATAACTTGAAAATCTTAGCTCAAACAGCTGCAAATCCTGTTTTCCCAGCACAGGGACCTTGAGTTCTATAAGATAAAGCCATAAACATGTGTATCCGAGTCTTCTATCAAAAGTTACAGCTATTTATATGAAGTTGTACAAAAACGCTTTCTTTCGCCAAGACAGTGCGTTTCTCACTGTTACATGCATTTGAATGGGGAACTCGACCGAAACAAAGTATAGGTTTTCATTATGTGTATAACTTGGAAATCTTAGCTCAAACGGCTGCAAATCCTGTTTTCCCAGCACAGGGACCTTGAGTTCTATAAGATAAAGCCATAAAGATGTGTATCCGAGTCTTCTATCAAAAGTTACAGCTATTTATATGAAGTTGTACAAAAACGCTTTCTTTCGCCAAGACAGTGCACTTCTCACTGTTACATGCATTTGAATGGGGAACTCGACCGAAACAAAGTATAGGTTTTCATAATGTGTATAACTTGAAAATCTTAGCTCAAACAGCTGCAAATCCTGTTTTCCCAGCACGGGGACCTTGAGTTCTATAAGATAAAGCCATAAACATGTGTATCCGAGTCTTCTATCAAAAGTTACAGCTATTTATATGAAGTTGTACAAAAACGCTTTCTTTCGCCAAGACAGTGCGTTTCTCACTGTTACATGCATTTGAATGGGGAACTCGACCGAAACAAAGTATAGGTTTTCATTATGTGTATAACTTGAAAATCTTAGCTCAAACAGCTGCAAATCCTGTTTTCCCAGCACAGGGACCTTGAGTTCTATAAGATAAAGCCATAAAGATGTGTATCCGAGTCTTCTATCAAAAGTTACAGCGATTTATATGAAGTTGTACAAAAACGCTTTCTTTCGCCAAGACAGTGCGTTTCTCACTGTTACATGCATTTGAATGGGGAACTCGACCGAAACAAAGTATAGGTTTTCATTATGTGTATAACTTGAAAATCTTAGCTCAAACAGCTGCAAATCCTGTTTTCCCAGCACAGGGACCTTGAGTTCTATAAGATAAAGCCATAAAGATGTGTATCCGAGTCTTCTATCAAAAGTTACAGCTATTTATATGAAGTTGTACAAAAACGCTTTCTTTCGCCAAGACAGTGCGTTTCTCACTGTTACATGCATTTGAATGGGGAACTCGACCGAAACAAAGTATAGGTTTTCATTATGTGTATAACTTGAAAATCTTAGCTCAAACAGCTGCAAATCCTGTTTTCCCAGCACGGGGACCTTGAGTTCTATAAGATAAAGCCATAAACATGTGTATCCGAGTCTTCTATCAAAAGTTACAGCTATTTATATGAAGTTGTACAAAAACGCTTTCTTTCGCCAAGACAGTGCGTTTCTCACTGTTACATGCATTTGAATGGGGAACTCGACCGAAACAAAGTATAGGTTTTCATTATGTGTATAACTTGAAAATCTTAGCTCAAACAGCTGCAAATCCTGTTTTCCCAGCACAGGGACCTTGAGTTCTATAAGATAAAGCCATAAAGATGTGTATCCGAGTCTTCTATCAAAAGTTACAGCGATTTATATGAAGTTGTACAAAAACGCTTTCTTTCGCCAAGACAGTGCGTTTCTCACTGTTACATGCATTTGAATGGGGAACTCGCCTGAAACAAAGTATAGGTTTTCATTATGTGTATAACTTGAAAATCTTAGCTCAAACAGCTGCAAATCCTGTTTTCCCAGCACGGGGACCTTGAGTTCTATAAGATAAAGCCATAAAGATGTGTATCCGAGTCTTCTATCAAAAGTTACAGCTATTTATATGAAGTTGTACAAAAACGCTTTCTTTCGCCAAGACAGTGCGTTTCTCACTGTTACATGCATTTGAATGGGGAACTCGACCGAAACAAAGTATAGGTTTTCATTATGTGTATAACTTGAAAATCTTAGCTCAAACAGCTGCAAATCCTGTTTTCCCAGCACGGGGACCTTGAGTTCTATAAGATAAAGCCATAAACATGTGTATCCGAGTCTTCTATCAAAAGTTACAGCTATTTATATGAAGTTGTACAAAAACGCTTTCTTTCGCCAAGACAGTGCGTTTCTCACTGTTACATGCATTTGAATGGGGAACTCGACCGAAACAAAGTATAGGTTTTCATTATGTGTATAACTTGAAAATCTTAGCTCAAACAGCTGCAAATCCTGTTTTCCCAGCACGGGGACCTTGAGTTCTATAAGATAAAGCCATAAACATGTGTATCCGAGTCTTCTATCAAAAGTTACAGCTATTTATATGAAGTTGTACAAAAACGCTTTCTTTCGCCAAGACAGTGCGTTTCTCACTGTTACATGCATTTGAATGGGGAACTCGACCGAAACAAAGTATAGGTTTTCATTATGTGTATAACTTGAAAATCTTAGCTCAAACAGCTGCAAATCCTGTTTTCCCAGCACAGGGACCTTGAGTTCTATAAGATAAAGCCATAAAGATGTGTATCCGAGTCTTCTATCAAAAGTTACAGCTATTTATATGAAGTTGTACAAAAACGCTTTCTTTCGCCAAGACAGTGCGTTTCTCACTGTTACATGCATTTGAATGGGGAACTCGACCGAAACAAAGTATAGGTTTTCATTATGTGTATAACTTGAAAATCTTAGCTCAAACAGCTGCAAATCCTGTTTTCCCAGCACCGGGACCTTGAGTTCTATAAGATAAAGCCATAAACATGTGTATCCGAGTCTTCTATCAAAAGTTACAGCTATTTATATGAAGTTGTACAAAAACGCTTTCTTTCGCCAAGACAGTGCGTTTCTCACTGTTACATGCATTTGAATGGGGAACTCGACCGAAACAAAGTATAGGTTTTCATTATGTGTATAACTTGGAAATCTTAGCTCAAACGGCTGCAAATCCTGTTTTCCCAGCACAGGGACCTTGAGTTCTATAAGATAAAGCCATAAACATGTGTATCCGAGTCTTCTATCAAAAGTTACAGCTATTTATATGAAGTTGTACAAAAACGCTTTCTTTCGCCAAGACAGTGCGTTTCTCACTGTTACATGCATTTGAATGGGGAACTCGACCGAAACAAAGTATAGGTTTTCATTATGTGTATAACTTGAAAATCTTAGCTCAAACAGCTGCAAATCCTGTTTTCCCAGCACGGGGACCTTGAGTTCTATAAGATAAAGCCATAAACATGTGTATCCGAGTCTTCTATCAAAAGTTACAGCTATTTATATGAAGTTGTACAAAAACGCTTTCTTTCGCCAAGACAGTGCGTTTCTCACTGTTACATGCATTTGAATGGGGAACTCGACCGAAACAAAGTATAGGTTTTCATTATGTGTATAACTTGAAAATCTTAGCTCAAACAGCTGCAAATCCTGTTTTCCCAGCACAGGGACCTTGAGTTCTATAAGATAAAGCCATAAACATGTGTATCCGAGTCTTCTATCAAAAGTTACAGCTATTTATATGAAGTTGTACAAAAACGCTTTCTTTCGCCAAGACAGTGCGTTTCTCACTGTTACATGCATTTGAATGGGGAACTCGACCGAAACAAAGTATAGGTTTTCATTATGTGTATAACTTGAAAATCTTAGCTCAAACAGCTGCAAATCCTGTTTTCCCAGCACAGGGACCTTGAGTTGTATAAGATAAAGTCATAAAGATGTGTATCCGAGTCTTCTATCAAAAGTTACAGCGATTTATATGAAGTTGTACAAAAACGCTTTCTTTCGCCAAGACAGTGCGTTTCTCACTGTTACATGCATTTGAATGGGGAACTCGACCGAAACAAAGTATAGGTTTTCATTATGTGTATAACTTGAAAATCTTAGCTCAAACAGCTGCAAATCCTGTTTTCCCAGCACAGGGACCTTGAGTTCTATAAGATAAAGCCATAAAGATGTGTATCCGAGTCTTCTATCAAAAGTTACAGCTATTTATATGAAGTTGTACAAAAACGCTTTCTTTCGCCAAGACAGTGCGTTTCTCACTGTTACATGCATTTGAATGGGGAACTCGACCGAAACAAAGTATAGGTTTTCATTATGTGTATAACTTGAAAATCTTAGCTCAAACAGCTGCAAATCCTGTTTTCCCAGCACGGGGACCTTGAGTTCTATAAGATAAAGCCATAAACATGTGTATCCGAGTCTTCTATCAAAAGTTACAGCTATTTATATGAAGTTGTACAAAAACGCTTTCTTTCGCCAAGACAGTGCGTTTCTCACTGTTACATGCATTTGAATGGGGAACTCGACCGAAACAAAGTATAGGTTTTCATTATGTGTATAACTTGGAAATCTTAGCTCAAACGGCTGCAAATCCTGTTTTCCCAGCACAGGGACCTTGAGTTCTATAAGATAAAGCCATAAACATGTGTATCCGAGTCTTCTATCAAAAGTTACAGCTATTTATATGAAGTTGTACAAAAACGCTTTCTTTCGCCAAGACAGTGCGTTTCTCACTGTTACATGCATTTGAATGGGGAACTCGACCGAAACAAAGTATAGGTTTTCATTATGTGTATAACTTGAAAATCTTAGCTCAAACAGCTGCAAATCCTGTTTTCCCAGCACGGGGACCTTGAGTTCTATAAGATAAAGCCATAAACATGTGTATCCGAGTCTTCTATCAAAAGTTACAGCTATTTATATGAAGTTGTACAAAAACGCTTTCTTCCGCCAAGACAGTGCGTTTCTCACTGTTACATGCATTTGAATGGGGAACTCGACCGAAACAAAGTATAGGTTTTCATTATGTGTATAACTTGAAAATCTTAGCTCAAACAGCTGCAAATCCTGTTTTCCCAGCACGGGGACCTTGAGTTCTATAAGATAAAGCCATAAACATGTGTATCCGAGTCTTCTATCAAAAGTTACAGCTATTTATATGAAGTTGTACAAAAACGCTTTCTTCCGCCAAGACAGTGCGTTTCTCACTGTTACATGCATTTGAATGGGGAACTCGACCGAAACAAAGTATAGGTTTTCATTATGTGTATAACTTGAAAATCTTAGCTCAAACAGCTGCAAATCCTGTTTTCCCAGCACAGGGACCTTGAGTTCTATAAGATAAAGCCATAAAGATGTGTATCCGAGTCTTCTATCAAAAGTTACAGCTATTTATATGAAGTTGTACAAAAACACTTTCTTTCGCCAAGACAGTGCGTTTCTCACTGTTACATGCATTTGAATGGGGAACTCGACCGAAACAAAGTATAGGTTTTCATTATGTGTATAACTTGAAAATCTTAGCTCAAACAGCTGCAAATCCTGTTTTCCCAGCACGGGGACCTTGAGTTGTATAAGATAAAGCCATAAACATGTGTATCCGAGTCTTCTATCAAAAGTTACAGCTATTTATATAAAGTTGTACAAAAACGCTTTCTTTCGCCAAGACAGTGCGTTTCTCACTGTTACATGCATTTGAATGGGGAACTCGACCGAAACAAAGTATAGGTTTTCATTATGTGTATAACTTGAAAATCTTAGCTCAAACAGCTGCAAATCCTGTTTTCCCAGCACAGGGACCTTGAGTTCTATAAGATAAAGCCATAAACATGTGTATCCGAGTCTTCTATCAAAAGTTACAGCTATTTATATGAAGTTGTACAAAAACGCTTTCTTTCGCCAAGACAGTGCGTTTCTCACTGTTACATGCATTTGAATGGGGAACTCGACCGAAACAAAGTATAGGTTTTCATTATGTGTATAACTTGAAAATCTTAGCTCAAACAGCTGCAAATCCTGTTTTCCCAGCACGGGGACCTTGAGTTCTATAAGATAAAGCCATAAACATGTGTATCCGAGTCTTCTATCAAAAGTTACAGCTATTTATATGAAGTTGTACAAAAACGCTTTCTTCCGCCAAGACAGTGCGTTTCTCACTGTTACATGCATTTGAATGGGGAACTCGACCGAAACAAAGTATAGGTTTTCATTATGTGTATAACTTGAAAATCTTAGCTCAAACAGCTGCAAATCCTGTTTTCCCAGCACAGGGACCTTGAGTTCTATAAGATAAAGCCATAAACATGTGTATCCGAGTCTTCTATCAAAAGTTACAGCTATTTATATGAAGTTGTACAAAAACGCTTTCTTTCGCCAAGACAGTGCGTTTCTCACTGTTACATGCATTTGAATGGGGAACTCGACCGAAACAAAGTATAGGTTTTCATTATGTGTATAACTTGAAAATCTTAGCTCAAACAGCTGCAAATCCTGTTTTCCCAGCACGGGGACCTTGAGTTCTATAAGATAAAGCCATAAACATGTGTATCCGAGTCTTCTATCAAAAGTTACAGCTATTTATATGAAGTTGTACAAAAACGCTTTCTTCCGCCAAGACAGTGCGTTTCTCACTGTTACATGCATTTGAATGGGGAACTCGACCGAAACAAAGTATAGGTTTTCATTATGTGTATAACTTGAAAATCTTAGCTCAAACAGCTGCAAATCCTGTTTTCCCAGCACAGGGACCTTGAGTTCTATAAGATAAAGCCATAAAGATGTGTATCCGAGTCTTCTATCAAAAGTTACAGCTATTTATATGAAGTTGTACAAAAACGCTTTCTTCCGCCAAGACAGTGCGTTTCTCACTGTTACATGCATTTGAATGGGGAACTCGACCGAAACAAAGTATAGGTTTTCATTATGTGTATAACTTGAAAATCTTAGCTCAAACAGCTGCAAATCCTGTTTTCCCAGCACAGGGACCTTGAGTTCTATAAGATAAAGCCATAAACATGTGTATCCGAGTCTTCTATCAAACGTTACAGCTATTTATATGAAGTTGTACAAAAACGCTTTCTTTCGCCAAGACAGTGCGTTTCTCACTGTTACATGCATTTGAATGGGGAACTCGACCGAAACAAAGTATAGGTTTTCATTATGTGTATAACTTGAAAATCTTAGCTCAAACAGCTGCAAATCCTGTTTTCCCAGCACGGGGACCTTGAGTTCTATAAGATAAAGCCATAAACATGTGTATCCGAGTCTTCTATCAAAAGTTACAGCTATTTATATGAAGTTGTACAAAAACGCTTTCTTTCGCCAAGACAGTGCGTTTCTCACTGTTACATGCATTTGAATGGGGAACTCGACCGAAACAAAGTATAGGTTTTCATTATGTGTATAACTTGAAAATCTTAGCTCAAACAGCTGCAAATCCTGTTTTCCCAGCACAGGGACCTTGAGTTCTATAAGATAAAGCCATAAACATGTGTATCCGAGTCTTCTATCAAAAGTTACAGCTATTTATATGAAGTTGTACAAAAACGCTTTCTTTCGCCAAGACAGTGCGTTTCTCACTGTTACATGCATTTGAATGGGGAACTCGACCGAAACAAAGTATAGGTTTTCATTATGTGTATAACTTGAAAATCTTAGCTCAAACAGCTGCAAATCCTGTTTTCCCAGCACAGGGACCTTGAGTTCTATAAGATAAAGTCATAAAGATGTGTATCCGAGTCTTCTATCAAAAGTTACAGCGATTTATATGAAGTTGTACAAAAACGCTTTCTTTCGCCAAGACAGTGCGTTTCTCACTTTTACATGCATTTGAATGGGGAACTCGACCGAAACAAAGTATAGGTTTTCATTATGTGTATAACTTGAAAATCTTAGCTCAAACAGCTGCAAATCCTGTTTTCCCAGCACGGGGACCTTGAGTTCTATAAGATAAAGCCATAAACATGTGTATCCGAGTCTTCTATCAAAAGTTACAGCTATTTATATGAAGTTGTACAAAAACGCTTTCTTTCGCCAAGACAGTGCGTTTCTCACTGTTACATGCATTTGAATGGGGAACTCGACCGAAACAAAGTATAGGTTTTCATTATGTGTATAACTTGAAAATCTTAGCTCAAACAGCTGCAAAACCTGTTTTCCCAGCACAGGGACCTTGAGTTCTATAAGATAAAGCCATAAAGATGTGTATCCGAGTCTTCTATCAAAAGTTACAGCGATTTATATGAAGTTGTACAAAAACGCTTTCTTTCGCCAAGACAGTGCGTTTCTCACTGTTACATGCATTTGAATGGGGAACTCGACCGAAACAAAGTATAGGTTTTCATTATGTGTATAACTTGAAAATCTTAGCTCAAACAGCTGCAAATCCTGTTTTCCCAGCACAGGGACCTTGAGTTCTATAAGATAAAGCCATAAACATGTGTATCCGAGTCTTCTATCAAAAGTTACAGCTATTTATATAAAGTTGTACAAAAACGCTTTCTTTCGCCAAGACAGTGCGTTTCTCACTTTTACATGCATTTGAATGGGGAACTCGACCGAAACAAAGTATAGGTTTTCATTATGTGTATAACTTGAAAATCTTAGCTCAAACAGCTGCAAATCCTGTTTTCCCAGCACAGGGACCTTGAGTTCTATAAGATAAAGCCATAAACATGTGTATCCGAGTCTTCTATCAAAAGTTACAGCTATTTATATGAAGTTGTACAAAAACGCTTTCTTTCGCCAAGACAGTGCGTTTCTCACTGTTACATGCATTTGAATGGAGAACTCGACCGAAACAAAGTATAGGTTTTCATTATGTGTATAACTTGAAAATCTTAGCTCAAACAGCTGCAAATCCTGTTTTCCCAGCACGGGGACCTTGAGTTCTATAAGATAAAGCCATAAACATGTGTATCCGAGTCTTCTATCAAAAGTTACAGCTATTTATATGAAGTTGTACAAAAACGCTTTCTTTCGCCAAGACAGTGCGTTTCTCACTGTTACATGCATTTGAATGGGGAACTCGACCGAAACAAAGTATAGGTTTTCATTATGTGTATAACTTGAAAATCTTAGCTCAAACAGCTGCAAATCCTGTTTTCCCAGCACGGGGACCTTGAGTTCTATAAGATAAAGCCATAAACATGTGTATCCGAGTCTTCTATCAAAAGTTACAGCTATTTATATGAAGTTGTACAAAAACGCTTTCTTTCGCCAAGACAGTGCGTTTCTCACTGTTACATGCATTTGAATGGGGAACTCGACCGAAACAAAGTATAGGTTTTCATTATGTGTATAACTTGAAAATCTTAGCTCAAACAGCTGCAAATCCTGTTTTCCCAGCACAGGGACCTTGAGTTCTATAAGATAAAGCCATAAAGATGTGTATCCGAGTCTTCTATCAAAAGTTACAGCTATTTATATAAAGTTGTACAAAAACGCTTTCTTTCGCCAAGACAGTGCGTTTCTCACTTTTACATGCATTTGAATGGGGAACTCGACCGAAACAAAGTATAGGTTTTCATTATGTGTATAACTTGAAAATCTTAGCTCAAACAGCTGCAAATCCTGTTTTCCCAGCACGGGGACCTTGAGTTCTATAAGATAAAGCCATAAACATGTGTATCCGAGTCTTCTATCAAAAGTTACAGCTATTTATATGAAGTTGTACAAAAACGCTTTCTTTCGCCAAGACAGTGCGTTTCTCACTGTTACATGCATTTGAATGGGGAACTCGACCGAAACAAAGTATAGGTTTTCATTATGTGTATAACTTGAAAATCTTAGCTCAAACAGCTGCAAATCCTGTTTTCCCAGCACAGGGACCTTGAGTTCTATAAGATAAAGCCATAAAGATGTGTATCCGAGTCTTCTATCAAAAGTTACAGCTATTTATATGAAGTTGTACAAAAACGCTTTCTTTCGCCAAGACAGTGCGTTTCTCACTGTTACATGCATTTGAATGGGGAACTCGACCGAAACAAAGTATAGGTTTTCATTATGTGTATAACTTGAAAATCTTAGCTCAAACAGCTGCAAATCCTGTTTTCCCAGCACGGGGACCTTGAGTTGTATAAGATAAAGCCATAAACATGTGTATCCGAGTCTTCTATCAAAAGTTACAGCTATTTATATAAAGTTGTACAAAAACGCTTTCTTTCGCCAAGACAGTGCGTTTCTCACTGTTACATGCATTTGAATGGGGAACTCGACCGAAACAATGTATAGGTTTTCATTATGTGTATAACTTGGAAATCTTAGCTCAAACGGCTGCAAATCCTGTTTTCCCAGCACGGGGACCTTGAGTTCTATAAGATAAAGCCATAAACATGTGTATCCGAGTCTTCTATCAAAAGTTACAGCTATTTATATGAAGTTGTACAAAAACGCTTTCTTTCGCCAAGACAGTGCGTTTCTCACTGTTACATGCATTTGAATGGGGAACTCGACCGAAACAAAGTATAGGTTTTCATTATGTGTATAACTTGAAAATCTTAGCTCAAACAGCTGCAAATCCTGTTTTCCCAGCACGGGGACCTTGAGTTCTATAAGATAAAGCCATAAACATGTGTATCCGAGTCTTCTATCAAAAGTTACAGCTATTTATATGAAGTTGTACAAAAACGCTTTCTTCCGCCAAGACAGTGCGTTTCTCACTGTTACATGCATTTGAATGGGGAACTCGACCGAAACAAAGTATAGGTTTTCATTATGTGTATAACTTGAAAATCTTAGCTCAAACAGCTGCAAATCCTGTTTTCCCAGCACAGGGACCTTGAGTTCTATAAGATAAAGCCATAAACATGTGTATCCGAGTCTTCTATCAAAAGTTACAGCTATTTATATGAAGTTGTACAAAAACGCTTTCTTTCGCCAAGACAGTGCGTTTCTCACTGTTACATGCATTTGAATGGGGAACTCGACCGAAACAAAGTATAGGTTTTCATTATGTGTATAACTTGAAAATCTTAGCTCAAACAGCTGCAAATCCTGTTTTCCCAGCACGGGGACCTTGAGTTCTATAAGATAAAGCCATAAACATGTGTATCCGAGTCTTCTATCAAAAGTTACAGCTATTTATATGAAGTTGTACAAAAACGCTTTCTTTCGCCAAGACAGTGCGTTTCTCACTGTTACATGCATTTGAATGGGGAACTCGACCGAAACAAAGTATAGGTTTTCATTATGTGTATAACTTGGAAATCTTAGCTCAAACGGCTGCAAATCCTGTTTTCCCAGCACAGGGACCTTGAGTTGTATAAGATAAAGCCATAAACATGTGTATCCGAGTCTTCTATCAAAAGTTACAGCTATTTATATAAAGTTGTACAAAAACGCTTTCTTTCGCCAAGACAGTGCGTTTCTCACTGTTACATGCATTTGAATGGGGAACTCGACCGAAACAAAGTATAGGTTTTCATTATGTGTATAACTTGAAAATCTTAGCTCAAACAGCTGCAAATCCTGTTTTCCCAGCACGGGGATATTGAGTTCTATAAGATAAAGCCATAAACATGTGTATCCGAGTCTTCTATCAAAAGTTACAGCTATTTATATGAAGTTGTACAAAAACGCTTTCTTTCGCCAAGACAGTGCGTTTCTCACTGTTACATGCATTTGAATGGGGAACTCGACCGAAACAAAGTATAGGTTTTCATTATGTGTATAACTTGGAAATCTTAGCTCAAACGGCTGCAAATCCTGTTTTCCCAGCACAGGGACCTTGAGTTGTATAAGATAAAGCCATAAACATGTGTATCCGAGTCTTCTATCAAAAGTTACAGCTATTTATATAAAGTTGTACAAAAACGCTTTCTTTCGCCAAGACAGTGCGTTTCTCACTGTTACATGCATTTGAATGGGGAACTCGACCGAAACAAAGTATAGGTTTTCATTATGTGTATAACTTGAAAATCTTAGCTCAAACAGCTGCAAATCCTGTTTTCCCAGCACAGGGACCTTGAGTTCTATAAGATAAAGCCATAAACATGTGTATCCGAGTCTTCTATCAAAAGTTACAGCTATTTATATGAAGTTGTACAAAAACGCTTTCTTTCGCCAAGACAGTGCGTTTCTCACTGTTACATGCATTTGAATGGGGAACTCGACCGAAACAAAGTATAGGTTTTCATTATGTGTATAACTTGAAAATCTTAGCTCAAACAGCTGCAAATCCTGTTTTCCCAGCACGGGGACCTTGAGTTCTATAAGATAAAGCCATAAACATGTGTATCCGAGTCTTCTATCAAAAGTTACAGCTATTTATATGAAGTTGTACAAAAACGCTTTCTTCCGCCAAGACAGTGCGTTTCTCACTGTTACATGCATTTGAATGGGGAACTCGACCGAAACAAAGTATAGGTTTTCATTATGTGTATAACTTGAAAATCTTAGCTCAAACAGCTGCAAATCCTGTTTTCCCAGCACAGGGACCTTGAGTTCTATAAGATAAAGCCATAAAGATGTGTATCCGAGTCTTCTATCAAAAGTTACAGCTATTTATATGAAGTTGTACAAAAACGCTTTCTTTCGCCAAGACAGTGCGTTTCTCACTGTTACATGCATTTGAATGGGGAACTCGACCGAAACAAAGTATAGGTTTTCATTATGTGTATAACTTGAAAATCTTAGCTCAAACAGCTGCAAATCCTGTTTTCCCAGCACGGGGACCTTGAGTTCTATAAGATAAAGCCATAAACATGTGTATCCGAGTCTTCTATCAAAAGTTACAGCTATTTATATGAAGTTGTACAAAAACGCTTTCTTCCGCCAAGACAGTGCGTTTCTCACTGTTACATGCATTTGAATGGGGAACTCGACCGAAACAAAGTATAGGTTTTCATTATGTGTATAACTTGAAAATCTTAGCTCAAACAGCTGCAAATCCTGTTTTCCCAGCACAGGGACCTTGAGTTCTATAAGATAAAGCCATAAACATGTGTATCCGAGTCTTCTATCAAAAGTTACAGCTATTTATATGAAGTTGTACAAAAACGCTTTCTTTCGCCAAGACAGTGCGTTTCTCACTGTTACATGCATTTGAATGGGGAACTCGACCGAAACAAAGTATAGGTTTTCATTATGTGTATAACTTGAAAATCTTAGCTCAAACAGCTGCAAATCCTGTTTTCCCAGCACAGGGACCTTGAGTTCTATAAGATAAAGCCATAAAGATGTGTATCCGAGTCTTCTATCAAAAGTTACAGCTATTTATATGAAGTTGTACAAAAACGCTTTCTTTCGCCAAGACAGTGCGTTTCTCACTGTTACATGCATTTGAATGGGGAACTCGACCGAAACAAAGTATAGGTTTTCATTATGTGTATAACTTGAAAATCTTAGCTCAAACAGCTGCAAATCCTGTTTTCCCAGCACGGGGACCTTGAGTTGTATAAGATAAAGCCATAAACATGTGTATCCGAGTCTTCTATCAAAAGTTACAGCTATTTATATAAAGTTGTACAAAAACGCTTTCTTTCGCCAAGACAGTGCGTTTCTCACTGTTACATGCATTTGAATGGGGAACTCGACCGAAACAATGTATAGGTTTTCATTATGTGTATAACTTGGAAATCTTAGCTCAAACGGCTGCAAATCCTGTTTTCCCAGCACGGGGACCTTGAGTTCTATAAGATAAAGCCATAAACATGTGTATCCGAGTCTTCTATCAAAAGTTACAGCTATTTATATGAAGTTGTACAAAAACGCTTTCTTTCGCCAAGACAGTGCGTTTCTCACTGTTACATGCATTTGAATGGGGAACTCGACCGAAACAAAGTATAGGTTTTCATTATGTGTATAACTTGAAAATCTTAGCTCAAACAGCTGCAAATCCTGTTTTCCCAGCACGGGGACCTTGAGTTCTATAAGATAAAGCCATAAACATGTGTATCCGAGTCTTCTATCAAAAGTTACAGCTATTTATATGAAGTTGTACAAAAACGCTTTCTTCCGCCAAGACAGTGCGTTTCTCACTGTTACATGCATTTGAATGGGGAACTCGACCGAAACAAAGTATAGGTTTTCATTATGTGTATAACTTGAAAATCTTAGCTCAAACAGCTGCAAATCCTGTTTTCCCAGCACAGGGACCTTGAGTTCTATAAGATAAAGCCATAAACATGTGTATCCGAGTCTTCTATCAAAAGTTACAGCTATTTATATGAAGTTGTACAAAAACGCTTTCTTTCGCCAAGACAGTGCGTTTCTCACTGTTACATGCATTTGAATGGGGAACTCGACCGAAACAAAGTATAGGTTTTCATTATGTGTATAACTTGGAAATCTTAGCTCAAACGGCTGCAAATCCTGTTTTCCCAGCACAGGGACCTTGAGTTCTATAAGATAAAGCCATAAACATGTGTATCCGAGTCTTCTATCAAAAGTTACAGCTATTTATATGAAGTTGTACAAAAACGCTTTCTTTCGCCAAGACAGTGCGTTTCTCACTGTTACATGCATTTGAATGGGGAACTCGACCGAAACAAAGTATAGGTTTTCATTATGTGTATAACTTGAAAATCTTAGCTCAAACAGCTGCAAATCCTGTTTTCCCAGCACGGGGACCTTGAGTTCTATAAGATAAAGCCATAAACATGTGTATCCGAGTCTTCTATCAAAAGTTACAGCTATTTATATGAAGTTGTACAAAAACGCTTTCTTTCGCCAAGACAGTGCGTTTCTCACTGTTACATGCATTTGAATGGGGAACTCGACCGAAACAAAGTATAGGTTTTCATTATGTGTATAACTTGAAAATCTTAGCTCAAACAGCTGCAAATCCTGTTTTCCCAGCACGGGGACCTTGAGTTCTATAAGATAAAGCCATAAACATGTGTATCCGAGTCTTCTATCAAAAGTTACAGCTATTTATATGAAGTTGTACAAAAACGCTTTCTTCCGCCAAGACAGTGCGTTTCTCACTGTTACATGCATTTGAATGGGGAACTCGACCGAAACAAAGTATAGGTTTTCATTATGTGTATAACTTGAAAATCTTAGCTCAAACAGCTGCAAATCCTGTTTTCCCAGCACAGGGACCTTGAGTTCTATAAGATAAAGCCATAAACATGTGTATCCGAGTCTTCTATCAAAAGTTACAGCTATTTATATGAAGTTGTACAAAAACGCTTTCTTTCGCCAAGACAGTGCGTTTCTCACTGTTACATGCATTTGAATGGGGAACTCGACCGAAACAAAGTATAGGTTTTCATTATGTGTATAACTTGAAAATCTTAGCTCAAACAGCTGCAAATCCTGTTTTCCCAGCACGGGGACCTTGAGTTCTATAAGATAAAGCCATAAACATGTGTATCCGAGTCTTCTATCAAAAGTTACAGCTATTTATATGAAGTTGTACAAAAACGCTTTCTTTCGCCAAGACAGTGCGTTTCTCACTGTTACATGCATTTGAATGGGGAACTCGACCGAAACAAAGTATAGGTTTTCATTATGTGTATAACTTGGAAATCTTAGCTCAAACGGCTGCAAATCCTGTTTGCCCAGCACAGGGACCTTGAGTTCTATAAGATAAAGCCATAAACATGTGTATCCGAGTCTTCTATCAAAAGTTACAGCTATTTATATGAAGTTGTACAAAAACGCTTTCTTTCGCCAAGACAGTGCGTTTCTCACTGTTACATGCATTTGAATGGGGAACTCGACCGAAACAAAGTATAGGTTTTCATTATGTGTATAACTTGAAAATCTTAGCTCAAACAGCTGCAAATCCTGTTTTCCCAGCACGGGGACCTTGAGTTCTATAAGATAAAGCCATAAACATGTGTATCCGAGTCTTCTATCAAAAGTTACAGCTATTTATATGAAGTTGTACAAAAACACTTTCTTTCGCCAAGACAGTGCGTTTCTCACTGTTACATGCATTTGAATGGGGAACTCGACCGAAACAAAGTATAGGTTTTCATTATGTGTATAACTTGAAAATCTTAGCTCAAACAGCTGCAAATCCTGTTTTCCCAGCACGGGGACCTTGAGTTGTATAAGATAAAGCCATAAACATGTGTATCCGAGTCTTCTATCAAAAGTTACAGCTATTTATATAAAGTTGTACAAAAACGCTTTCTTTCGCCAAGACAGTGCGTTTCTCACTGTTACATGCATTTGAATGGGGAACTCGACCGAAACAAAGTATAGGTTTTCATTATGTGTATAACTTGAAAATCTTAGCTCAAACAGCTGCAAATCCTGTTTTCCCAGCACAGGGACCTTGAGTTCTATAAGATAAAGCCATAAACATGTGTATCCGAGTCTTCTATCAAAAGTTACAGCTATTTATATGAAGTTGTACAAAAACGCTTTCTTTCGCCAAGACAGTGCGTTTCTCACTGTTACATGCATTTGAATGGGGAACTCGACCGAAACAAAGTATAGGTTTTCATTATGTGTATAACTTGAAAATCTTAGCTCAAACAGCTGCAAATCCTGTTTTCCCAGCACGGGGACCTTGAGTTCTATAAGATAAAGCCATAAACATGTGTATCCGAGTCTTCTATCAAAAGTTACAGCTATTTATATGAAGTTGTACAAAAACGCTTTCTTCCGCCAAGACAGTGCGTTTCTCACTGTTACATGCATTTGAATGGGGAACTCGACCGAAACAAAGTATAGGTTTTCATTATGTGTATAACTTGAAAATCTTAGCTCAAACAGCTGCAAATCCTGTTTTCCCAGCACGGGGACCTTGAGTTCTATAAGATAAAGCCATAAACATGTGTATCCGAGTCTTCTATCAAAAGTTACAGCTATTTATATGAAGTTGTACAAAAACACTTTCTTTCGCCAAGACAGTGCGTTTCTCACTGTTACATGCATTTGAATGGGGAACTCGACCGAAACAAAGTATAGGTTTTCATTATGTGTATAACTTGAAAATCTTAGCTCAAACAGCTGCAAATCCTGTTTTCCCAGCACGGGGACCTTGAGTTGTATAAGATAAAGCCATAAACATGTGTATCCGAGTCTTCTATCAAAAGTTACAGCTATTTATATGAAGTTGTACAAAAACGCTTTCTTTCGCCAAGACAGTGCGTTTCTCACTGTTACATGCATTTGAATGGGGAACTCGACCGAAACAAAGTATAGGTTTTCATTATGTGTATAACTTGAAAATCTTAGCTCAAACAGCTGCAAATCCTGTTTTCCCAGCACGGGGACCTTGAGTTCTATAAGATAAAGCCATAAACATGTGTATCCGAGTCTTCTATCAAAAGTTACAGCTATTTATATGAAGTTGTACAAAAACGCTTTCTTCCGCCAAGACAGTGCGTTTCTCACTGTTACATGCATTTGAATGGGGAACTCGACCGAAACAAAGTATAGGTTTTCATTATGTGTATAACTTGAAAATCTTAGCTCAAACAGCTGCAAATCCTGTTTTCCCAGCACGGGGACCTTGAGTTCTATAAGATAAAGCCATAAACATGTGTATCCGAGTCTTCTATCAAAAGTTACAGCTATTTATATGAAGTTGTACAAAAACGCTTTCTTTCGCCAAGACAGTGCGTTTCTCACTGTTACATGCATTTGAATGGGGAACTCGACCGAAACAAAGTATAGGTTTTCATTATGTGTATAACTTGGAAATCTTAGCTCAAACGGCTGCAAATCCTGTTTGCCCAGCACAGGGACCTTGAGTTCTATAAGATAAAGCCATAAACATGTGTATCCGAGTCTTCTATCAAAAGTTACAGCTATTTATATGAAGTTGTACAAAAACGCTTTCTTTCGCCAAGACAGTGCGTTTCTCACTGTTACATGCATTTGAATGGGGAACTCGACCGAAACAAAGTATAGGTTTTCATTATGTGTATAACTTGAAAATCTTAGCTCAAACAGCTGCAAATCCTGTTTTCCCAGCACGGGGACCTTGAGTTCTATAAGATAAAGCCATAAACATGTGTATCCGAGTCTTCTATCAAAAGTTACAGCTATTTATATGAAGTTGTACAAAAACACTTTCTTTCGCCAAGACAGTGCGTTTCTCACTGTTACATGCATTTGAATGGGGAACTCGACCGAAACAAAGTATAGGTTTTCATTATGTGTATAACTTGAAAATCTTAGCTCAAACAGCTGCAAATCCTGTTTTCCCAGCACGGGGACCTTGAGTTGTATAAGATAAAGCCATAAACATGTGTATCCGAGTCTTCTATCAAAAGTTACAGCTATTTATATAAAGTTGTACAAAAACGCTTTCTTTCGCCAAGACAGTGCGTTTCTCACTGTTACATGCATTTGAATGGGGAACTCGACCGAAACAAAGTATAGGTTTTCATTATGTGTATAACTTGAAAATCTTAGCTCAAACAGCTGCAAATCCTGTTTTCCCAGCACAGGGACCTTGAGTTCTATAAGATAAAGCCATAAACATGTGTATCCGAGTCTTCTATCAAAAGTTACAGCTATTTATATGAAGTTGTACAAAAACGCTTTCTTTCGCCAAGACAGTGCGTTTCTCACTGTTACATGCATTTGAATGGGGAACTCGACCGAAACAAAGTATAGGTTTTCATTATGTGTATAACTTGAAAATCTTAGCTCAAACAGCTGCAAATCCTGTTTTCCCAGCACGGGGACCTTGAGTTCTATAAGATAAAGCCATAAACATGTGTATCCGAGTCTTCTATCAAAAGTTACAGCTATTTATATGAAGTTGTACAAAAACGCTTTCTTCCGCCAAGACAGTGCGTTTCTCACTGTTACATGCATTTGAATGGGGAACTCGACCGAAACAAAGTATAGGTTTTCATTATGTGTATAACTTGAAAATCTTAGCTCAAACAGCTGCAAATCCTGTTTTCCCAGCACGGGGACCTTGAGTTCTATAAGATAAAGCCATAAACATGTGTATCCGAGTCTTCTATCAAAAGTTACAGCTATTTATATGAAGTTGTACAAAAACACTTTCTTTCGCCAAGACAGTGCGTTTCTCACTGTTACATGCATTTGAATGGGGAACTCGACCGAAACAAAGTATAGGTTTTCATTATGTGTATAACTTGAAAATCTTAGCTCAAACAGCTGCAAATCCTGTTTTCCCAGCACGGGGACCTTGAGTTGTATAAGATAAAGCCATAAACATGTGTATCCGAGTCTTCTATCAAAAGTTACAGCTATTTATATGAAGTTGTACAAAAACGCTTTCTTTCGCCAAGACAGTGCGTTTCTCACTGTTACATGCATTTGAATGGGGAACTCGACCGAAACAAAGTATAGGTTTTCATTATGTGTATAACTTGAAAATCTTAGCTCAAACAGCTGCAAATCCTGTTTTCCCAGCACGGGGACCTTGAGTTCTATAAGATAAAGCCATAAACATGTGTATCCGAGTCTTCTATCAAAAGTTACAGCTATTTATATGAAGTTGTACAAAAACGCTTTCTTCCGCCAAGACAGTGCGTTTCTCACTGTTACATGCATTTGAATGGGGAACTCGACCGAAACAAAGTATAGGTTTTCATTATGTGTATAACTTGAAAATCTTAGCTCAAACAGCTGCAAATCCTGTTTTCCCAGCACAGGGACCTTGAGTTCTATAAGATAAAGCCATAAAGATGTGTATCCGAGTCTTCTATCAAAAGTTACAGCTATTTATATAAAGTTGTACAAAAACGCTTTCTTTCGCCAAGACAGTGCGTTTCTCACTTTTACATGCATTTGAATGGGGAACTCGACCGAAACAAAGTATAGGTTTTCATTATGTGTATAACTTGAAAATCTTAGCTCAAACAGCTGCAAATCCTGTTTTCCCAGCACGGGGACCTTGAGTTCTATAAGATAAAGCCATAAACATGTGTATCCGAGTCTTCTATCAAAAGTTACAGCTATTTATATGAAGTTGTACAAAAACGCTTTCTTTCGCCAAGACAGTGCGTTTCTCACTGTTACATGCATTTGAATGGGGAACTCGACCGAAACAAAGTATAGGTTTTCATTATGTGTATAACTTGAAAATCTTAGCTCAAACAGCTGCAAATCCTGTTTTCCCAGCACAGGGACCTTGAGTTCTATAAGATAAAGCCATAAAGATGTGTATCCGAGTCTTCTATCAAAAGTTACAGCTATTTATATGAAGTTGTACAAAAACGCTTTCTTTCGCCAAGACAGTGCGTTTCTCACTGTTACATGCATTTGAATGGGGAACTCGACCGAAACAAAGTATAGGTTTTCATTATGTGTATAACTTGAAAATCTTAGCTCAAACAGCTGCAAATCCTGTTTTCCCAGCACGGGGACCTTGAGTTGTATAAGATAAAGCCATAAACATGTGTATCCGAGTCTTCTATCAAAAGTTACAGCTATTTATATAAAGTTGTACAAAAACGCTTTCTTTCGCCAAGACAGTGCGTTTCTCACTGTTACATGCATTTGAATGGGGAACTCGACCGAAACAATGTATAGGTTTTCATTATGTGTATAACTTGGAAATCTTAGCTCAAACGGCTGCAAATCCTGTTTTCCCAGCACGGGGACCTTGAGTTCTATAAGATAAAGCCATAAACATGTGTATCCGAGTCTTCTATCAAAAGTTACAGCTATTTATATGAAGTTGTACAAAAACGCTTTCTTCCGCCAAGACAGTGCGTTTCTCACTGTTACATGCATTTGAATGGGGAACTCGACCGAAACAAAGTATAGGTTTTCATTATGTGTATAACTTGAAAATCTTAGCTCAAACAGCTGCAAATCTTGTTTTCCCAGCACAGGGACCTTGAGTTCTATAAGATAAAGCCATAAACATGTGTATCCGAGTCTTCTATCAAAAGTTACAGCTATTTATATGAAGTTGTACAAAAACGCTTTCTTCCGCCAAGACAGTGCGTTTCTCACTGTTACATGCATTTGAATGGGGAACTCGACCGAAACAAAGTATAGGTTTTCATTATGTGTATAACTTGAAAATCTTAGCTCAAACAGCTGCAAATCCTGTTTTCCCAGCACAGGGACCTTGAGTTCTATAAGATAAAGCCATAAAGATGTGTATCCGAGTCTTCTATCAAAAGTTACAGCTATTTATATGAAGTTGTACAAAAACGCTTTCTTTCGCCAAGACAGTGCGTTTCTCACTGTTACATGCATTTGAATGGGGAACTCGACCGAAACAAAGTATAGGTTTTCATTATGTGTATAACTTGAAAATCTTAGCTCAAACAGCTGCAAATCCTGTTTTCCCAGCACGGGGACCTTGAGTTGTATAAGATAAAGCCATAAACATGTGTATCCGAGTCTTCTATCAAAAGTTACAGCTATTTATATGAAGTTGTACAAAAACACTTTCTTTCGCCAAGACAGTGCGTTTCTCACTGTTACATGCATTTGAATGGGGAACTCGACCGAAACAAAGTATAGGTTTTCATTATGTGTATAACTTGAAAATCTTAGCTCAAACAGCTGCAAATCCTGTTTTCCCAGCACGGGGACCTTGAGTTGTATAAGATAAAGCCATAAACATGTGTATCCGAGTCTTCTATCAAAAGTTACAGCTATTTATATGAAGTTGTACAAAAACGCTTTCTTTCGCCAAGACAGTGCGTTTCTCACTGTTACATGCATTTGAATGGGGAACTCGACCGAAACAAAGTATAGGTTTTCATTATGTGTATAACTTGAAAATCTTAGCTCAAACAGCTGCAAATCCTGTTTTCCCAGCACGGGGACCTTGAGTTCTATAAGATAAAGCCATAAAGATGTGTATCCGAGTCTTCTATCAAAAGTTACAGCTATTTATATGAAGTTGTACAAAAACGCTTTCTTTCGCCAAGACAGTGCGTTTCTCACTGTTACATGCATTTGAATGGGGAACTCGACCGAAACAAAGTATAGGTTTTCATTATGTGTATAACTTGAAAATCTTAGCTCAAACAGCTGCAAATCCTGTTTTCCCAGCACGGGGACCTTGAGTTGTATAAGATAAAGCCATAAACATGTGTATCCGAGTCTTCTATCAAAAGTTACAGCTATTTATATAAAGTTGTACAAAAACGCTTTCTTTCGCCAAGACAGTGCGTTTCTCACTGTTACATGCATTTGAATGGGGAACTCGACCGAAACAATGTATAGGTTTTCATTATGTGTATAACTTGGAAATCTTAGCTCAAACGGCTGCAAATCCTGTTTTCCCAGCACGGGGACCTTGAGTTCTATAAGATAAAGCCATAAACATGTGTATCCGAGTCTTCTATCAAAAGTTACAGCTATTTATATGAAGTTGTACAAAAACGCTTTCTTTCGCCAAGACAGTGCGTTTCTCACTGTTACATGCATTTGAATGGGGAACTCGACCGAAACAAAGTATAGGTTTTCATTATGTGTATAACTTGAAAATCTTAGCTCAAACAGCTGCAAATCCTGTTTTCCCAGCACGGGGACCTTGAGTTCTATAAGATAAAGCCATAAACATGTGTATCCGAGTCTTCTATCAAAAGTTACAGCTATTTATATGAAGTTGTACAAAAACGCTTTCTTCCGCCAAGACAGTGCGTTTCTCACTGTTACATGCATTTGAATGGGGAACTCGACCGAAACAAAGTATAGGTTTTCATTATGTGTATAACTTGAAAATCTTAGCTCAAACAGCTGCAAATCCTGTTTTCCCAGCACAGGGACCTTGAGTTCTATAAGATAAAGCCATAAACATGTGTATCCGAGTCTTCTATCAAAAGTTACAGCTATTTATATGAAGTTGTACAAAAACGCTTTCTTTCGCCAAGACAGTGCGTTTCTCACTGTTACATGCATTTGAATGGGGAACTCGACCGAAACAAAGTATAGGTTTTCATTATGTGTATAACTTGGAAATCTTAGCTCAAACGGCTGCAAATCCTGTTTTCCCAGCACAGGGACCTTGAGTTCTATAAGATAAAGCCATAAACATGTGTATCCGAGTCTTCTATCAAAAGTTACAGCTATTTATATGAAGTTGTACAAAAACGCTTTCTTTCGCCAAGACAGTGCGTTTCTCACTGTTACATGCATTTGAATGGGGAACTCGACCGAAACAAAGTATAGGTTTTCATTATGTGTATAACTTGAAAATCTTAGCTCAAACAGCTGCAAATCCTGTTTTCCCAGCACGGGGACCTTGAGTTCTATAAGATAAAGCCATAAACATGTGTATCCGAGTCTTCTATCAAAAGTTACAGCTATTTATATGAAGTTGTACAAAAACGCTTTCTTTCGCCAAGACAGTGCGTTTCTCACTGTTACATGCATTTGAATGGGGAACTCGACCGAAACAAAGTATAGGTTTTCATTATGTGTATAACTTGAAAATCTTAGCTCAAACAGCTGCAAATCCTGTTTTCCCAGCACGGGGACCTTGAGTTCTATAAGATAAAGCCATAAACATGTGTATCCGAGTCTTCTATCAAAAGTTACAGCTATTTATATGAAGTTGTACAAAAACGCTTTCTTCCGCCAAGACAGTGCGTTTCTCACTGTTACATGCATTTGAATGGGGAACTCGACCGAAACAAAGTATAGGTTTTCATTATGTGTATAACTTGAAAATCTTAGCTCAAACAGCTGCAAATCCTGTTTTCCCAGCACAGGGACCTTGAGTTCTATAAGATAAAGCCATAAACATGTGTATCCGAGTCTTCTATCAAAAGTTACAGCTATTTATATGAAGTTGTACAAAAACGCTTTCTTTCGCCAAGACAGTGCGTTTCTCACTGTTACATGCATTTGAATGGGGAACTCGACCGAAACAAAGTATAGGTTTTCATTATGTGTATAACTTGAAAATCTTAGCTCAAACAGCTGCAAATCCTGTTTTCCCAGCACGGGGACCTTGAGTTCTATAAGATAAAGCCATAAACATGTGTATCCGAGTCTTCTATCAAAAGTTACAGCTATTTATATGAAGTTGTACAAAAACGCTTTCTTTCGCCAAGACAGTGCGTTTCTCACTGTTACATGCATTTGAATGGGGAACTCGACCGAAACAAAGTATAGGTTTTCATTATGTGTATAACTTGGAAATCTTAGCTCAAACGGCTGCAAATCCTGTTTGCCCAGCACAGGGACCTTGAGTTCTATAAGATAAAGCCATAAACATGTGTATCCGAGTCTTCTATCAAAAGTTACAGCTATTTATATGAAGTTGTACAAAAACGCTTTCTTTCGCCAAGACAGTGCGTTTCTCACTGTTACATGCATTTGAATGGGGAACTCGACCGAAACAAAGTATAGGTTTTCATTATGTGTATAACTTGAAAATCTTAGCTCAAACAGCTGCAAATCCTGTTTTCCCAGCACGGGGACCTTGAGTTCTATAAGATAAAGCCATAAACATGTGTATCCGAGTCTTCTATCAAAAGTTACAGCTATTTATATGAAGTTGTACAAAAACACTTTCTTTCGCCAAGACAGTGCGTTTCTCACTGTTACATGCATTTGAATGGGGAACTCGACCGAAACAAAGTATAGGTTTTCATTATGTGTATAACTTGAAAATCTTAGCTCAAACAGCTGCAAATCCTGTTTTCCCAGCACGGGGACCTTGAGTTGTATAAGATAAAGCCATAAACATGTGTATCCGAGTCTTCTATCAAAAGTTACAGCTATTTATATAAAGTTGTACAAAAACGCTTTCTTTCGCCAAGACAGTGCGTTTCTCACTGTTACATGCATTTGAATGGGGAACTCGACCGAAACAAAGTATAGGTTTTCATTATGTGTATAACTTGAAAATCTTAGCTCAAACAGCTGCAAATCCTGTTTTCCCAGCACAGGGACCTTGAGTTCTATAAGATAAAGCCATAAACATGTGTATCCGAGTCTTCTATCAAAAGTTACAGCTATTTATATGAAGTTGTACAAAAACGCTTTCTTTCGCCAAGACAGTGCGTTTCTCACTGTTACATGCATTTGAATGGGGAACTCGACCGAAACAAAGTATAGGTTTTCATTATGTGTATAACTTGAAAATCTTAGCTCAAACAGCTGCAAATCCTGTTTTCCCAGCACGGGGACCTTGAGTTCTATAAGATAAAGCCATAAACATGTGTATCCGAGTCTTCTATCAAAAGTTACAGCTATTTATATGAAGTTGTACAAAAACGCTTTCTTCCGCCAAGACAGTGCGTTTCTCACTGTTACATGCATTTGAATGGGGAACTCGACCGAAACAAAGTATAGGTTTTCATTATGTGTATAACTTGAAAATCTTAGCTCAAACAGCTGCAAATCCTGTTTTCCCAGCACGGGGACCTTGAGTTCTATAAGATAAAGCCATAAACATGTGTATCCGAGTCTTCTATCAAAAGTTACAGCTATTTATATGAAGTTGTACAAAAACACTTTCTTTCGCCAAGACAGTGCGTTTCTCACTGTTACATGCATTTGAATGGGGAACTCGACCGAAACAAAGTATAGGTTTTCATTATGTGTATAACTTGAAAATCTTAGCTCAAACAGCTGCAAATCCTGTTTTCCCAGCACGGGGACCTTGAGTTGTATAAGATAAAGCCATAAACATGTGTATCCGAGTCTTCTATCAAAAGTTACAGCTATTTATATGAAGTTGTACAAAAACGCTTTCTTTCGCCAAGACAGTGCGTTTCTCACTGTTACATGCATTTGAATGGGGAACTCGACCGAAACAAAGTATAGGTTTTCATTATGTGTATAACTTGAAAATCTTAGCTCAAACAGCTGCAAATCCTGTTTTCCCAGCACGGGGACCTTGAGTTCTATAAGATAAAGCCATAAACATGTGTATCCGAGTCTTCTATCAAAAGTTACAGCTATTTATATGAAGTTGTACAAAAACGCTTTCTTCCGCCAAGACAGTGCGTTTCTCACTGTTACATGCATTTGAATGGGGAACTCGACCGAAACAAAGTATAGGTTTTCATTATGTGTATAACTTGAAAATCTTAGCTCAAACAGCTGCAAATCCTGTTTTCCCAGCACGGGGACCTTGAGTTCTATAAGATAAAGCCATAAACATGTGTATCCGAGTCTTCTATCAAAAGTTACAGCTATTTATATGAAGTTGTACAAAAACGCTTTCTTTCGCCAAGACAGTGCGTTTCTCACTGTTACATGCATTTGAATGGGGAACTCGACCGAAACAAAGTATAGGTTTTCATTATGTGTATAACTTGGAAATCTTAGCTCAAACGGCTGCAAATCCTGTTTGCCCAGCACAGGGACCTTGAGTTCTATAAGATAAAGCCATAAACATGTGTATCCGAGTCTTCTATCAAAAGTTACAGCTATTTATATGAAGTTGTACAAAAACGCTTTCTTTCGCCAAGACAGTGCGTTTCTCACTGTTACATGCATTTGAATGGGGAACTCGACCGAAACAAAGTATAGGTTTTCATTATGTGTATAACTTGAAAATCTTAGCTCAAACAGCTGCAAATCCTGTTTTCCCAGCACGGGGACCTTGAGTTCTATAAGATAAAGCCATAAACATGTGTATCCGAGTCTTCTATCAAAAGTTACAGCTATTTATATGAAGTTGTACAAAAACACTTTCTTTCGCCAAGACAGTGCGTTTCTCACTGTTACATGCATTTGAATGGGGAACTCGACCGAAACAAAGTATAGGTTTTCATTATGTGTATAACTTGAAAATCTTAGCTCAAACAGCTGCAAATCCTGTTTTCCCAGCACGGGGACCTTGAGTTGTATAAGATAAAGCCATAAACATGTGTATCCGAGTCTTCTATCAAAAGTTACAGCTATTTATATAAAGTTGTACAAAAACGCTTTCTTTCGCCAAGACAGTGCGTTTCTCACTGTTACATGCATTTGAATGGGGAACTCGACCGAAACAAAGTATAGGTTTTCATTATGTGTATAACTTGAAAATCTTAGCTCAAACAGCTGCAAATCCTGTTTTCCCAGCACAGGGACCTTGAGTTCTATAAGATAAAGCCATAAACATGTGTATCCGAGTCTTCTATCAAAAGTTACAGCTATTTATATGAAGTTGTACAAAAACGCTTTCTTTCGCCAAGACAGTGCGTTTCTCACTGTTACATGCATTTGAATGGGGAACTCGACCGAAACAAAGTATAGGTTTTCATTATGTGTATAACTTGAAAATCTTAGCTCAAACAGCTGCAAATCCTGTTTTCCCAGCACGGGGACCTTGAGTTCTATAAGATAAAGCCATAAACATGTGTATCCGAGTCTTCTATCAAAAGTTACAGCTATTTATATGAAGTTGTACAAAAACGCTTTCTTCCGCCAAGACAGTGCGTTTCTCACTGTTACATGCATTTGAATGGGGAACTCGACCGAAACAAAGTATAGGTTTTCATTATGTGTATAACTTGAAAATCTTAGCTCAAACAGCTGCAAATCCTGTTTTCCCAGCACGGGGACCTTGAGTTCTATAAGATAAAGCCATAAACATGTGTATCCGAGTCTTCTATCAAAAGTTACAGCTATTTATATGAAGTTGTACAAAAACACTTTCTTTCGCCAAGACAGTGCGTTTCTCACTGTTACATGCATTTGAATGGGGAACTCGACCGAAACAAAGTATAGGTTTTCATTATGTGTATAACTTGAAAATCTTAGCTCAAACAGCTGCAAATCCTGTTTTCCCAGCACGGGGACCTTGAGTTGTATAAGATAAAGCCATAAACATGTGTATCCGAGTCTTCTATCAAAAGTTACAGCTATTTATATGAAGTTGTACAAAAACGCTTTCTTTCGCCAAGACAGTGCGTTTCTCACTGTTACATGCATTTGAATGGGGAACTCGACCGAAACAAAGTATAGGTTTTCATTATGTGTATAACTTGAAAATCTTAGCTCAAACAGCTGCAAATCCTGTTTTCCCAGCACGGGGACCTTGAGTTCTATAAGATAAAGCCATAAACATGTGTATCCGAGTCTTCTATCAAAAGTTACAGCTATTTATATGAAGTTGTACAAAAACGCTTTCTTCCGCCAAGACAGTGCGTTTCTCACTGTTACATGCATTTGAATGGGGAACTCGACCGAAACAAAGTATAGGTTTTCATTATGTGTATAACTTGAAAATCTTAGCTCAAACAGCTGCAAATCCTGTTTTCCCAGCACAGGGACCTTGAGTTCTATAAGATAAAGCCATAAAGATGTGTATCCGAGTCTTCTATCAAAAGTTACAGCTATTTATATAAAGTTGTACAAAAACGCTTTCTTTCGCCAAGACAGTGCGTTTCTCACTTTTACATGCATTTGAATGGGGAACTCGACCGAAACAAAGTATAGGTTTTCATTATGTGTATAACTTGAAAATCTTAGCTCAAACAGCTGCAAATCCTGTTTTCCCAGCACGGGGACCTTGAGTTCTATAAGATAAAGCCATAAACATGTGTATCCGAGTCTTCTATCAAAAGTTACAGCTATTTATATGAAGTTGTACAAAAACGCTTTCTTTCGCCAAGACAGTGCGTTTCTCACTGTTACATGCATTTGAATGGGGAACTCGACCGAAACAAAGTATAGGTTTTCATTATGTGTATAACTTGAAAATCTTAGCTCAAACAGCTGCAAATCCTGTTTTCCCAGCACAGGGACCTTGAGTTCTATAAGATAAAGCCATAAAGATGTGTATCCGAGTCTTCTATCAAAAGTTACAGCTATTTATATGAAGTTGTACAAAAACGCTTTCTTTCGCCAAGACAGTGCGTTTCTCACTGTTACATGCATTTGAATGGGGAACTCGACCGAAACAAAGTATAGGTTTTCATTATGTGTATAACTTGAAAATCTTAGCTCAAACAGCTGCAAATCCTGTTTTCCCAGCACGGGGACCTTGAGTTGTATAAGATAAAGCCATAAACATGTGTATCCGAGTCTTCTATCAAAAGTTACAGCTATTTATATAAAGTTGTACAAAAACGCTTTCTTTCGCCAAGACAGTGCGTTTCTCACTGTTACATGCATTTGAATGGGGAACTCGACCGAAACAATGTATAGGTTTTCATTATGTGTATAACTTGGAAATCTTAGCTCAAACGGCTGCAAATCCTGTTTTCCCAGCACGGGGACCTTGAGTTCTATAAGATAAAGCCATAAACATGTGTATCCGAGTCTTCTATCAAAAGTTACAGCTATTTATATGAAGTTGTACAAAAACGCTTTCTTCCGCCAAGACAGTGCGTTTCTCACTGTTACATGCATTTGAATGGGGAACTCGACCGAAACAAAGTATAGGTTTTCATTATGTGTATAACTTGAAAATCTTAGCTCAAACAGCTGCAAATCTTGTTTTCCCAGCACAGGGACCTTGAGTTCTATAAGATAAAGCCATAAACATGTGTATCCGAGTCTTCTATCAAAAGTTACAGCTATTTATATGAAGTTGTACAAAAACGCTTTCTTCCGCCAAGACAGTGCGTTTCTCACTGTTACATGCATTTGAATGGGGAACTCGACCGAAACAAAGTATAGGTTTTCATTATGTGTATAACTTGAAAATCTTAGCTCAAACAGCTGCAAATCCTGTTTTCCCAGCACAGGGACCTTGAGTTCTATAAGATAAAGCCATAAAGATGTGTATCCGAGTCTTCTATCAAAAGTTACAGCTATTTATATGAAGTTGTACAAAAACGCTTTCTTTCGCCAAGACAGTGCGTTTCTCACTGTTACATGCATTTGAATGGGGAACTCGACCGAAACAAAGTATAGGTTTTCATTATGTGTATAACTTGAAAATCTTAGCTCAAACAGCTGCAAATCCTGTTTTCCCAGCACGGGGACCTTGAGTTGTATAAGATAAAGCCATAAACATGTGTATCCGAGTCTTCTATCAAAAGTTACAGCTATTTATATGAAGTTGTACAAAAACACTTTCTTTCGCCAAGACAGTGCGTTTCTCACTGTTACATGCATTTGAATGGGGAACTCGACCGAAACAAAGTATAGGTTTTCATTATGTGTATAACTTGAAAATCTTAGCTCAAACAGCTGCAAATCCTGTTTTCCCAGCACGGGGACCTTGAGTTGTATAAGATAAAGCCATAAACATGTGTATCCGAGTCTTCTATCAAAAGTTACAGCTATTTATATGAAGTTGTACAAAAACGCTTTCTTTCGCCAAGACAGTGCGTTTCTCACTGTTACATGCATTTGAATGGGGAACTCGACCGAAACAAAGTATAGGTTTTCATTATGTGTATAACTTGAAAATCTTAGCTCAAACAGCTGCAAATCCTGTTTTCCCAGCACGGGGACCTTGAGTTCTATAAGATAAAGCCATAAACATGTGTATCCGAGTCTTCTATCAAAAGTTACAGCTATTTATATGAAGTTGTACAAAAACGCTTTCTTCCGCCAAGACAGTGCGTTTCTCACTGTTACATGCATTTGAATGGGGAACTCGACCGAAACAAAGTATAGGTTTTCATTATGTGTATAACTTGAAAATCTTAGCTCAAACAGCTGCAAATCCTGTTTTCCCAGCACAGGGACCTTGAGTTCTATAAGATAAAGCCATAAAGATGTGTATCCGAGTCTTCTATCAAAAGTTACAGCTATTTATATAAAGTTGTACAAAAACGCTTTCTTTCGCCAAGACAGTGCGTTTCTCACTTTTACATGCATTTGAATGGGGAACTCGACCGAAACAAAGTATAGGTTTTCATTATGTGTATAACTTGAAAATCTTAGCTCAAACAGCTGCAAATCCTGTTTTCCCAGCACGGGGACCTTGAGTTCTATAAGATAAAGCCATAAACATGTGTATCCGAGTCTTCTATCAAAAGTTACAGCTATTTATATGAAGTTGTACAAAAACGCTTTCTTTCGCCAAGACAGTGCGTTTCTCACTGTTACATGCATTTGAATGGGGAACTCGACCGAAACAAAGTATAGGTTTTCATTATGTGTATAACTTGAAAATCTTAGCTCAAACAGCTGCAAATCCTGTTTTCCCAGCACAGGGACCTTGAGTTCTATAAGATAAAGCCATAAAGATGTGTATCCGAGTCTTCTATCAAAAGTTACAGCTATTTATATGAAGTTGTACAAAAACGCTTTCTTTCGCCAAGACAGTGCGTTTCTCACTGTTACATGCATTTGAATGGGGAACTCGACCGAAACAAAGTATAGGTTTTCATTATGTGTATAACTTGAAAATCTTAGCTCAAACAGCTGCAAATCCTGTTTTCCCAGCACGGGGACCTTGAGTTGTATAAGATAAAGCCATAAACATGTGTATCCGAGTCTTCTATCAAAAGTTACAGCTATTTATATAAAGTTGTACAAAAACGCTTTCTTTCGCCAAGACAGTGCGTTTCTCACTGTTACATGCATTTGAATGGGGAACTCGACCGAAACAATGTATAGGTTTTCATTATGTGTATAACTTGGAAATCTTAGCTCAAACGGCTGCAAATCCTGTTTTCCCAGCACGGGGACCTTGAGTTCTATAAGATAAAGCCATAAACATGTGTATCCGAGTCTTCTATCAAAAGTTACAGCTATTTATATGAAGTTGTACAAAAACGCTTTCTTCCGCCAAGACAGTGCGTTTCTCACTGTTACATGCATTTGAATGGGGAACTCGACCGAAACAAAGTATAGGTTTTCATTATGTGTATAACTTGAAAATCTTAGCTCAAACAGCTGCAAATCTTGTTTTCCCAGCACAGGGACCTTGAGTTCTATAAGATAAAGCCATAAACATGTGTATCCGAGTCTTCTATCAAAAGTTACAGCTATTTATATGAAGTTGTACAAAAACGCTTTCTTCCGCCAAGACAGTGCGTTTCTCACTGTTACATGCATTTGAATGGGGAACTCGACCGAAACAAAGTATAGGTTTTCATTATGTGTATAACTTGAAAATCTTAGCTCAAACAGCTGCAAATCCTGTTTTCCCAGCACAGGGACCTTGAGTTCTATAAGATAAAGCCATAAAGATGTGTATCCGAGTCTTCTATCAAAAGTTACAGCTATTTATATGAAGTTGTACAAAAACGCTTTCTTTCGCCAAGACAGTGCGTTTCTCACTGTTACATGCATTTGAATGGGGAACTCGACCGAAACAAAGTATAGGTTTTCATTATGTGTATAACTTGAAAATCTTAGCTCAAACAGCTGCAAATCCTGTTTTCCCAGCACGGGGACCTTGAGTTGTATAAGATAAAGCCATAAACATGTGTATCCGAGTCTTCTATCAAAAGTTACAGCTATTTATATAAAGTTGTACAAAAACGCTTTCTTTCGCCAAGACAGTGCGTTTCTCACTGTTACATGCATTTGAATGGGGAACTCGACCGAAACAATGTATAGGTTTTCATTATGTGTATAACTTGGAAATCTTAGCTCAAACGGCTGCAAATCCTGTTTTCCCAGCACGGGGACCTTGAGTTCTATAAGATAAAGCCATAAACATGTGTATCCGAGTCTTCTATCAAA
Source organism: Copadichromis virginalis (assembly GCF_057382275.1). Lineage (NCBI taxonomy): Eukaryota > Metazoa > Chordata > Actinopteri > Cichliformes > Cichlidae > Copadichromis > Copadichromis virginalis. The sequence goes on from NC_140629.1 coordinate 11,696,609, forward strand.
AGTTACAGCTATTTATATGAAGTTGTACAAAAACGCTTTCTTTCGCCAAGACAGTGCGTTTCTCACTGTTACATGCATTTGAATGGGGAACTCGACCGAAACAAAGTATAGGTTTTCATTATGTGTATAACTTGAAAATCTTAGCTCAAACAGCTGCAAATCCTGTTTTCCCAGCACGGGGACCTTGAGTTCTATAAGATAAAGCCATAAACATGTGTATCCGAGTCTTCTATCAAAAGTTACAGCTATTTATATGAAGTTGTACAAAAACGCTTTCTTCCGCCAAGACAGTGCGTTTCTCACTGTTACATGCATTTGAATGGGGAACTCGACCGAAACAAAGTATAGGTTTTCATTATGTGTATAACTTGAAAATCTTAGCTCAAACAGCTGCAAATCCTGTTTTCCCAGCACAGGGACCTTGAGTTCTATAAGATAAAGCCATAAACATGTGTATCCGAGTCTTCTATCAAAAGTTACAGCTATTTATATGAAGTTGTACAAAAACGCTTTCTTTCGCCAAGACAGTGCGTTTCTCACTGTTACATGCATTTGAATGGGGAACTCGACCGAAACAAAGTATAGGTTTTCATTATGTGTATAACTTGAAAATCTTAGCTCAAACAGCTGCAAATCCTGTTTTCCCAGCACGGGGACCTTGAGTTCTATAAGATAAAGCCATAAACATGTGTATCCGAGTCTTCTATCAAAAGTTACAGCTATTTATATGAAGTTGTACAAAAACGCTTTCTTTCGCCAAGACAGTGCGTTTCTCACTGTTACATGCATTTGAATGGGGAACTCGACCGAAACAAAGTATAGGTTTTCATTATGTGTATAACTTGGAAATCTTAGCTCAAACGGCTGCAAATCCTGTTTTCCCAGCACAGGGACCTTGAGTTCTATAAGATAAAGCCATAAACATGTGTATCCGAGTCTTCTATCAAAAGTTACAGCTATTTATATGAAGTTGTACAAAAACGCTTTCTTTCGCCAAGACAGTGCGTTTCTCACTGTTACATGCATTTGAATGGGGAACTCGACCGAAACAAAGTATAGGTTTTCATTATGTGTATAACTTGAAAATCTTAGCTCAAACAGCTGCAAATCCTGTTTTCCCAGCACGGGGACCTTGAGTTCTATAAGATAAAGCCATAAACATGTGTATCCGAGTCTTCTATCAAAAGTTACAGCTATTTATATGAAGTTGTACAAAAACGCTTTCTTCCGCCAAGACAGTGCGTTTCTCACTGTTACATGCATTTGAATGGGGAACTCGACCGAAACAAAGTATAGGTTTTCATTATGTGTATAACTTGAAAATCTTAGCTCAAACAGCTGCAAATCCTGTTTTCCCAGCACAGGGACCTTGAGTTCTATAAGATAAAGCCATAAAGATGTGTATCCGAGTCTTCTATCAAAAGTTACAGCTATTTATATAAAGTTGTACAAAAACGCTTTCTTTCGCCAAGACAGTGCGTTTCTCACTGTTACATGCATTTGAATGGGGAACTCGACCGAAACAAAGTATAGGTTTTCATTATGTGTATAACTTGAAAATCTTAGCTCAAACAGCTGCAAATCCTGTTTTCCCAGCACAGGGACCTTGAGTTCTATAAGATAAAGCCATAAAGATGTGTATCCGAGTCTTCTATCAAAAGTTACAGCTATTTATATGAAGTTGTACAAAAACGCTTTCTTTCGCCAAGACAGTGCGTTTCTCACTGTTACATGCATTTGAATGGGGAACTCGACCGAAACAAAGTATAGGTTTTCATTATGTGTATAACTTGAAAATCTTAGCTCAAACAGCTGCAAATCCTGTTTTCCCAGCACGGGGACCTTGAGTTGTATAAGATAAAGCCATAAACATGTGTATCCGAGTCTTCTATCAAAAGTTACAGCTATTTATATAAAGTTGTACAAAAACGCTTTCTTTCGCCAAGACAGTGCGTTTCTCACTGTTACATGCATTTGAATGGGGAACTCGACCGAAACAATGTATAGGTTTTCATTATGTGTATAACTTGGAAATCTTAGCTCAAACGGCTGCAAATCCTGTTTTCCCAGCACGGGGACCTTGAGTTCTATAAGATAAAGCCATAAACATGTGTATCCGAGTCTTCTATCAAAAGTTACAGCTATTTATATGAAGTTGTACAAAAACGCTTTCTTCCGCCAAGACAGTGCGTTTCTCACTGTTACATGCATTTGAATGGGGAACTCGACCGAAACAAAGTATAGGTTTTCATTATGTGTATAACTTGAAAATCTTAGCTCAAACAGCTGCAAATCTTGTTTTCCCAGCACAGGGACCTTGAGTTCTATAAGATAAAGCCATAAACATGTGTATCCGAGTCTTCTATCAAAAGTTACAGCTATTTATATGAAGTTGTACAAAAACGCTTTCTTCCGCCAAGACAGTGCGTTTCTCACTGTTACATGCATTTGAATGGGGAACTCGACCGAAACAAAGTATAGGTTTTCATTATGTGTATAACTTGAAAATCTTAGCTCAAACAGCTGCAAATCCTGTTTTCCCAGCACAGGGACCTTGAGTTCTATAAGATAAAGCCATAAAGATGTGTATCCGAGTCTTCTATCAAAAGTTACAGCTATTTATATGAAGTTGTACAAAAACGCTTTCTTTCGCCAAGACAGTGCGTTTCTCACTGTTACATGCATTTGAATGGGGAACTCGACCGAAACAAAGTATAGGTTTTCATTATGTGTATAACTTGAAAATCTTAGCTCAAACAGCTGCAAATCCTGTTTTCCCAGCACGGGGACCTTGAGTTGTATAAGATAAAGCCATAAACATGTGTATCCGAGTCTTCTATCAAAAGTTACAGCTATTTATATAAAGTTGTACAAAAACGCTTTCTTTCGCCAAGACAGTGCGTTTCTCACTGTTACATGCATTTGAATGGGGAACTCGACCGAAACAATGTATAGGTTTTCATTATGTGTATAACTTGGAAATCTTAGCTCAAACGGCTGCAAATCCTGTTTTCCCAGCACGGGGACCTTGAGTTCTATAAGATAAAGCCATAAACATGTGTATCCGAGTCTTCTATCAAAAGTTACAGCTATTTATATGAAGTTGTACAAAAACGCTTTCTTTCGCCAAGACAGTGCGTTTCTCACTGTTACATGCATTTGAATGGGGAACTCGACCGAAACAAAGTATAGGTTTTCATTATGTGTATAACTTGAAAATCTTAGCTCAAACAGCTGCAAATCCTGTTTTCCCAGCACGGGGACCTTGAGTTCTATAAGATAAAGCCATAAACATGTGTATCCGAGTCTTCTATCAAAAGTTACAGCTATTTATATGAAGTTGTACAAAAACGCTTTCTTCCGCCAAGACAGTGCGTTTCTCACTGTTACATGCATTTGAATGGGGAACTCGACCGAAACAAAGTATAGGTTTTCATTATGTGTATAACTTGAAAATCTTAGCTCAAACAGCTGCAAATCCTGTTTTCCCAGCACAGGGACCTTGAGTTCTATAAGATAAAGCCATAAACATGTGTATCCGAGTCTTCTATCAAAAGTTACAGCTATTTATATGAAGTTGTACAAAAACGCTTTCTTTCGCCAAGACAGTGCGTTTCTCACTGTTACATGCATTTGAATGGGGAACTCGACCGAAACAAAGTATAGGTTTTCATTATGTGTATAACTTGAAAATCTTAGCTCAAACAGCTGCAAATCCTGTTTTCCCAGCACGGGGACCTTGAGTTCTATAAGATAAAGCCATAAACATGTGTATCCGAGTCTTCTATCAAAAGTTACAGCTATTTATATGAAGTTGTACAAAAACGCTTTCTTTCGCCAAGACAGTGCGTTTCTCACTGTTACATGCATTTGAATGGGGAACTCGACCGAAACAAAGTATAGGTTTTCATTATGTGTATAACTTGGAAATCTTAGCTCAAACGGCTGCAAATCCTGTTTTCCCAGCACAGGGACCTTGAGTTCTATAAGATAAAGCCATAAACATGTGTATCCGAGTCTTCTATCAAAAGTTACAGCTATTTATATGAAGTTGTACAAAAACGCTTTCTTTCGCCAAGACAGTGCGTTTCTCACTGTTACATGCATTTGAATGGGGAACTCGACCGAAACAAAGTATAGGTTTTCATTATGTGTATAACTTGAAAATCTTAGCTCAAACAGCTGCAAATCCTGTTTTCCCAGCACGGGGACCTTGAGTTCTATAAGATAAAGCCATAAACATGTGTATCCGAGTCTTCTATCAAAAGTTACAGCTATTTATATGAAGTTGTACAAAAACGCTTTCTTCCGCCAAGACAGTGCGTTTCTCACTGTTACATGCATTTGAATGGGGAACTCGACCGAAACAAAGTATAGGTTTTCATTATGTGTATAACTTGAAAATCTTAGCTCAAACAGCTGCAAATCCTGTTTTCCCAGCACAGGGACCTTGAGTTCTATAAGATAAAGCCATAAAGATGTGTATCCGAGTCTTCTATCAAAAGTTACAGCTATTTATATAAAGTTGTACAAAAACGCTTTCTTTCGCCAAGACAGTGCGTTTCTCACTGTTACATGCATTTGAATGGGGAACTCGACCGAAACAAAGTATAGGTTTTCATTATGTGTATAACTTGAAAATCTTAGCTCAAACAGCTGCAAATCCTGTTTTCCCAGCACGGGGACCTTGAGTTCTATAAGATAAAGCCATAAACATGTGTATCCGAGTCTTCTATCAAAAGTTACAGCTATTTATATGAAGTTGTACAAAAACGCTTTCTTCCGCCAAGACAGTGCGTTTCTCACTGTTACATGCATTTGAATGGGGAACTCGACCGAAACAAAGTATAGGTTTTCATTATGTGTATAACTTGAAAATCTTAGCTCAAACAGCTGCAAATCCTGTTTTCCCAGCACAGGGACCTTGAGTTCTATAAGATAAAGCCATAAACATGTGTATCCGAGTCTTCTATCAAAAGTTACAGCTATTTATATGAAGTTGTACAAAAACGCTTTCTTTCGCCAAGACAGTGCGTTTCTCACTGTTACATGCATTTGAATGGGGAACTCGACCGAAACAAAGTATAGGTTTTCATTATGTGTATAACTTGAAAATCTTAGCTCAAACAGCTGCAAATCCTGTTTTCCCAGCACAGGGACCTTGAGTTGTATAAGATAAAGTCATAAAGATGTGTATCCGAGTCTTCTATCAAAAGTTACAGCGATTTATATGAAGTTGTACAAAAACGCTTTCTTTCGCCAAGACAGTGCGTTTCTCACTGTTACATGCATTTGAATGGGGAACTCGACCGAAACAAAGTATAGGTTTTCATTATGTGTATAACTTGAAAATCTTAGCTCAAACAGCTGCAAATCCTGTTTTCCCAGCACAGGGACCTTGAGTTCTATAAGATAAAGCCATAAAGATGTGTATCCGAGTCTTCTATCAAAAGTTACAGCTATTTATATGAAGTTGTACAAAAACGCTTTCTTCCGCCAAGACAGTGCGTTTCTCACTGTTACATGCATTTGAATGGGGAACTCGACCGAAACAAAGTATAGGTTTTCATTATGTGTATAACTTGAAAATCTTAGCTCAAACAGCTGCAAATCCTGTTTTCCCAGCACAGGGACCTTGAGTTCTATAAGATAAAGCCATAAACATGTGTATCCGAGTCTTCTATCAAAAGTTACAGCTATTTATATGAAGTTGTACAAAAACGCTTTCTTTCGCCAAGACAGTGCGTTTCTCACTGTTACATGCATTTGAATGGGGAACTCGACCGAAACAAAGTATAGGTTTTCATTATGTGTATAACTTGAAAATCTTAGCTCAAACAGCTGCAAATCCTGTTTTCCCAGCACGGGGACCTTGAGTTCTATAAGATAAAGCCATAAACATGTGTATCCGAGTCTTCTATCAAAAGTTACAGCTATTTATATGAAGTTGTACAAAAACGCTTTCTTTCGCCAAGACAGTGCGTTTCTCACTGTTACATGCATTTGAATGGGGAACTCGACCGAAACAAAGTATAGGTTTTCATTATGTGTATAACTTGAAAATCTTAGCTCAAACAGCTGCAAATCCTGTTTTCCCAGCACAGGGACCTTGAGTTCTATAAGATAAAGCCATAAAGATGTGTATCCGAGTCTTCTATCAAAAGTTACAGCTATTTATATGAAGTTGTACAAAAACGCTTTCTTTCGCCAAGACAGTGCGTTTCTCACTGTTACATGCATTTGAATGGGGAACTCGACCGAAACAAAGTATAGGTTTTCATTATGTGTATAACTTGAAAATCTTAGCTCAAACAGCTGCAAATCCTGTTTTCCCAGCACGGGGACCTTGAGTTGTATAAGATAAAGCCATAAACATGTGTATCCGAGTCTTCTATCAAAAGTTACAGCTATTTATATAAAGTTGTACAAAAACGCTTTCTTTCGCCAAGACAGTGCGTTTCTCACTGTTACATGCATTTGAATGGGGAACTCGACCGAAACAATGTATAGGTTTTCATTATGTGTATAACTTGGAAATCTTAGCTCAAACGGCTGCAAATCCTGTTTTCCCAGCACGGGGACCTTGAGTTCTATAAGATAAAGCCATAAACATGTGTATCCGAGTCTTCTATCAAAAGTTACAGCTATTTATATGAAGTTGTACAAAAACGCTTTCTTTCGCCAAGACAGTGCGTTTCTCACTGTTACATGCATTTGAATGGGGAACTCGACCGAAACAAAGTATAGGTTTTCATTATGTGTATAACTTGAAAATCTTAGCTCAAACAGCTGCAAATCCTGTTTTCCCAGCACAGGGACCTTGAGTTCTATAAGATAAAGCCATAAAGATGTGTATCCGAGTCTTCTATCAAAAGTTACAGCTATTTATATGAAGTTGTACAAAAACACTTTCTTTCGCCAAGACAGTGCGTTTCTCACTGTTACATGCATTTGAATGGGGAACTCGACCGAAACAAAGTATAGGTTTTCATTATGTGTATAACTTGAAAATCTTAGCTCAAACAGCTGCAAATCCTGTTTTCCCAGCACGGGGACCTTGAGTTGTATAAGATAAAGCCATAAACATGTGTATCCGAGTCTTCTATCAAAAGTTACAGCTATTTATATGAAGTTGTACAAAAACGCTTTCTTTCGCCAAGACAGTGCGTTTCTCACTGTTACATGCATTTGAATGGGGAACTCGACCGAAACAAAGTATAGGTTTTCATTATGTGTATAACTTGAAAATCTTAGCTCAAACAGCTGCAAATCCTGTTTTCCCAGCACAGGGACCTTGAGTTCTATAAGATAAAGCCATAAACATGTGTATCCGAGTCTTCTATCAAAAGTTACAGCTATTTATATGAAGTTGTACAAAAACGCTTTCTTTCGCCAAGACAGTGCGTTTCTCACTGTTACATGCATTTGAATGGGGAACTCGACCGAAACAAAGTATAGGTTTTCATTATGTGTATAACTTGAAAATCTTAGCTCAAACAGCTGCAAATCCTGTTTTCCCAGCACGGGGACCTTGAGTTCTATAAGATAAAGCCATAAACATGTGTATCCGAGTCTTCTATCAAAAGTTACAGCTATTTATATGAAGTTGTACAAAAACGCTTTCTTTCGCCAAGACAGTGCGTTTCTCACTGTTACATGCATTTGAATGGGGAACTCGACCGAAACAAAGTATAGGTTTTCATTATGTGTATAACTTGAAAATCTTAGCTCAAACAGCTGCAAATCCTGTTTTCCCAGCACAGGGACCTTGAGTTCTATAAGATAAAGCCATAAAGATGTGTATCCGAGTCTTCTATCAAAAGTTACAGCTATTTATATGAAGTTGTACAAAAACGCTTTCTTTCGCCAAGACAGTGCGTTTCTCACTGTTACATGCATTTGAATGGGGAACTCGACCGAAACAAAGTATAGGTTTTCATTATGTGTATAACTTGAAAATCTTAGCTCAAACAGCTGCAAATCCTGTTTTCCCAGCACGGGGACCTTGAGTTGTATAAGATAAAGCCATAAACATGTGTATCCGAGTCTTCTATCAAAAGTTACAGCTATTTATATAAAGTTGTACAAAAACGCTTTCTTTCGCCAAGACAGTGCGTTTCTCACTGTTACATGCATTTGAATGGGGAACTCGACCGAAACAATGTATAGGTTTTCATTATGTGTATAACTTGGAAATCTTAGCTCAAACGGCTGCAAATCCTGTTTTCCCAGCACGGGGACCTTGAGTTCTATAAGATAAAGCCATAAACATGTGTATCCGAGTCTTCTATCAAAAGTTACAGCTATTTATATGAAGTTGTACAAAAACGCTTTCTTTCGCCAAGACAGTGCGTTTCTCACTGTTACATGCATTTGAATGGGGAACTCGACCGAAACAAAGTATAGGTTTTCATTATGTGTATAACTTGAAAATCTTAGCTCAAACAGCTGCAAATCCTGTTTTCCCAGCACAGGGACCTTGAGTTCTATAAGATAAAGCCATAAAGATGTGTATCCGAGTCTTCTATCAAAAGTTACAGCTATTTATATGAAGTTGTACAAAAACACTTTCTTTCGCCAAGACAGTGCGTTTCTCACTGTTACATGCATTTGAATGGGGAACTCGACCGAAACAAAGTATAGGTTTTCATTATGTGTATAACTTGAAAATCTTAGCTCAAACAGCTGCAAATCCTGTTTTCCCAGCACGGGGACCTTGAGTTGTATAAGATAAAGCCATAAACATGTGTATCCGAGTCTTCTATCAAAAGTTACAGCTATTTATATAAAGTTGTACAAAAACGCTTTCTTTCGCCAAGACAGTGCGTTTCTCACTGTTACATGCATTTGAATGGGGAACTCGACCGAAACAAAGTATAGGTTTTCATTATGTGTATAACTTGAAAATCTTAGCTCAAACAGCTGCAAATCCTGTTTTCCCAGCACAGGGACCTTGAGTTCTATAAGATAAAGCCATAAACATGTGTATCCGAGTCTTCTATCAAAAGTTACAGCTATTTATATGAAGTTGTACAAAAACGCTTTCTTTCGCCAAGACAGTGCGTTTCTCACTGTTACATGCATTTGAATGGGGAACTCGACCGAAACAAAGTATAGGTTTTCATTATGTGTATAACTTGAAAATCTTAGCTCAAACAGCTGCAAATCCTGTTTTCCCAGCACGGGGACCTTGAGTTCTATAAGATAAAGCCATAAACATGTGTATCCGAGTCTTCTATCAAAAGTTACAGCTATTTATATGAAGTTGTACAAAAACGCTTTCTTCCGCCAAGACAGTGCGTTTCTCACTGTTACATGCATTTGAATGGGGAACTCGACCGAAACAAAGTATAGGTTTTCATTATGTGTATAACTTGAAAATCTTAGCTCAAACAGCTGCAAATCCTGTTTTCCCAGCACAGGGACCTTGAGTTCTATAAGATAAAGCCATAAACATGTGTATCCGAGTCTTCTATCAAAAGTTACAGCTATTTATATGAAGTTGTACAAAAACGCTTTCTTTCGCCAAGACAGTGCGTTTCTCACTGTTACATGCATTTGAATGGGGAACTCGACCGAAACAAAGTATAGGTTTTCATTATGTGTATAACTTGAAAATCTTAGCTCAAACAGCTGCAAATCCTGTTTTCCCAGCACAGGGACCTTGAGTTCTATAAGATAAAGCCATAAAGATGTGTATCCGAGTCTTCTATCAAAAGTTACAGCTATTTATATGAAGTTGTACAAAAACGCTTTCTTTCGCCAAGACAGTGCGTTTCTCACTGTTACATGCATTTGAATGGGGAACTCGACCGAAACAAAGTATAGGTTTTCATTATGTGTATAACTTGAAAATCTTAGCTCAAACAGCTGCAAATCCTGTTTTCCCAGCACAGGGACCTTGAGTTCTATAAGATAAAGCCATAAACATGTGTATCCGAGTCTTCTATCAAAAGTTACAGCTATTTATATGAAGTTGTACAAAAACGCTTTCTTTCGCCAAGACAGTGCGTTTCTCACTGTTACATGCATTTGAATGGGGAACTCGACCGAAACAAAGTATAGGTTTTCATTATGTGTATAACTTGAAAATCTTAGCTCAAACAGCTGCAAATCCTGTTTTCCCAGCACGGGGACCTTGAGTTCTATAAGATAAAGCCATAAACATGTGTATCCGAGTCTTCTATCAAAAGTTACAGCTATTTATATGAAGTTGTACAAAAACGCTTTCTTTCGCCAAGACAGTGCGTTTCTCACTGTTACATGCATTTGAATGGGGAACTCGACCGAAACAAAGTATAGGTTTTCATTATGTGTATAACTTGAAAATCTTAGCTCAAACAGCTGCAAATCCTGTTTTCCCAGCACAGGGACCTTGAGTTCTATAAGATAAAGCCATAAAGATGTGTATCCGAGTCTTCTATCAAAAGTTACAGCGATTTATATGAAGTTGTACAAAAACGCTTTCTTTCGCCAAGACAGTGCGTTTCTCACTGTTACATGCATTTGAATGGGGAACTCGACCGAAACAAAGTATAGGTTTTCATTATGTGTATAACTTGAAAATCTTAGCTCAAACAGCTGCAAATCCTGTTTTCCCAGCACAGGGACCTTGAGTTCTATAAGATAAAGCCATAAACATGTGTATCCGAGTCTTCTATCAAAAGTTACAGCTATTTATATGAAGTTGTACAAAAACGCTTTCTTTCGCCAAGACAGTGCGTTTCTCACTGTTACATGCATTTGAATGGGGAACTCGACCGAAACAAAGTATAGGTTTTCATTATGTGTATAACTTGAAAATCTTAGCTCAAACAGCTGCAAATCCTGTTTTCCCAGCACGGGGACCTTGAGTTCTATAAGATAAAGCCATAAACATGTGTATCCGAGTCTTCTATCAAAAGTTACAGCTATTTATATGAAGTTGTACAAAAACGCTTTCTTTCGCCAAGACAGTGCGTTTCTCACTGTTACATGCATTTGAATGGGGAACTCGACCGAAACAAAGTATAGGTTTTCATTATGTGTATAACTTGAAAATCTTAGCTCAAACAGCTGCAAATCCTGTTTTCCCAGCACAGGGACCTTGAGTTCTATAAGATAAAGCCATAAAGATGTGTATCCGAGTCTTCTATCAAAAGTTACAGCTATTTATATGAAGTTGTACAAAAACGCTTTCTTTCGCCAAGACAGTGCGTTTCTCACTGTTACATGCATTTGAATGGGGAACTCGACCGAAACAAAGTATAGGTTTTCATTATGTGTATAACTTGAAAATCTTAGCTCAAACAGCTGCAAATCCTGTTTTCCCAGCACGGGGACCTTGAGTTCTATAAGATAAAGCCATAAACATGTGTATCCGAGTCTTCTATCAAAAGTTACAGCTATTTATATGAAGTTGTACAAAAACGCTTTCTTCCGCCAAGACAGTGCGTGTCTCACTGTTACATGCATTTGAATGGGGAACTCGACCGAAACAAAGTATAGGTTTTCATTATGTGTATAACTTGAAAATCTTAGCTCAAACAGCTGCAAATCCTGTTTTCCCAGCACAGGGACCTTGAGTTCTATAAGATAAAGTCATAAAGATGTGTATCCGAGTCTTCTATCAAAAGTTACAGCGATTTATATGAAGTTGTACAAAAACGCTTTCTTTCGCCAAGACAGTGCGTTTCTCACTGTTACATGCATTTGAATGGGGAACTCGACCGAAACAAAGTATAGGTTTTCATTATGTGTATAACTTGAAAATCTTAGCTCAAACAGCTGCAAATCCTGTTTTCCCAGCACGGGGACCTTGAGTTCTATAAGATAAAGCCATAAACATGTGTATCCGAGTCTTCTATCAAAAGTTACAGCTATTTATATGAAGTTGTACAAAAACGCTTTCTTTCGCCAAGACAGTGCGTTTCTCACTGTTACATGCATTTGAATGGGGAACTCGACCGAAACAAAGTATAGGTTTTCATTATGTGTATAACTTGAAAATCTTAGCTCAAACAGCTGCAAATCCTGTTTTCCCAGCACAGGGACCTTGAGTTCTATAAGATAAAGCCATAAAGATGTGTATCCGAGTCTTCTATCAAAAGTTACAGCGATTTATATGAAGTTGTACAAAAACGCTTTCTTTCGCCAAGACAGTGCGTTTCTCACTGTTACATGCATTTGAATGGGGAACTCGACCGAAACAAAGTATAGGTTTTCATTATGTGTATAACTTGAAAATCTTAGCTCAAACAGCTGCAAATCCTGTTTTCCCAGCACAGGGACCTTGAGTTCTATAAGATAAAGCCATAAACATGTGTATCCGAGTCTTCTATCAAAAGTTACAGCTATTTATATGAAGTTGTACAAAAACGCTTTCTTTCGCCAAGACAGTGCGTTTCTCACTGTTACATGCATTTGAATGGGGAACTCGACCGAAACAAAGTATAGGTTTTCATTATGTGTATAACTTGAAAATCTTAGCTCAAACAGCTGCAAATCCTGTTTTCCCAGCACGGGGACCTTGAGTTCTATAAGATAAAGCCATAAACATGTGTATCCGAGTCTTCTATCAAAAGTTACAGCTATTTATATGAAGTTGTACAAAAACGCTTTCTTTCGCCAAGACAGTGCGTTTCTCACTGTTACATGCATTTGAATGGGGAACTCGACCGAAACAAAGTATAGGTTTTCATTATGTGTATAACTTGAAAATCTTAGCTCAAACAGCTGCAAATCCTGTTTTCCCAGCACAGGGACCTTGAGTTCTATAAGATAAAGCCATAAAGATGTGTATCCGAGTCTTCTATCAAAAGTTACAGCTATTTATATGAAGTTGTACAAAAACGCTTTCTTTCGCCAAGACAGTGCGTTTCTCACTGTTACATGCATTTGAATGGGGAACTCGACCGAAACAAAGTATAGGTTTTCATTATGTGTATAACTTGAAAATCTTAGCTCAAACAGCTGCAAATCCTGTTTTCCCAGCACAGGGACCTTGAGTTCTATAAGATAAAGCCATAAACATGTGTATCCGAGTCTTCTATCAAAAGTTACAGCTATTTATATGAAGTTGTACAAAAACGCTTTCTTTCGCCAAGACAGTGCGTTTCTCACTGTTACATGCATTTGAATGGGGAACTCGACCGAAACAAAGTATAGGTTTTCATTATGTGTATAACTTGAAAATCTTAGCTCAAACAGCTGCAAATCCTGTTTTCCCAGCACGGGGACCTTGAGTTCTATAAGATAAAGCCATAAACATGTGTATCCGAGTCTTCTATCAAAAGTTACAGCTATTTATATGAAGTTGTACAAAAACGCTTTCTTTCGCCAAGACAGTGCGTTTCTCACTGTTACATGCATTTGAATGGGGAACTCGACCGAAACAAAGTATAGGTTTTCATTATGTGTATAACTTGAAAATCTTAGCTCAAACAGCTGCAAATCCTGTTTTCCCAGCACAGGGACCTTGAGTTCTATAAGATAAAGCCATAAAGATGTGTATCCGAGTCTTCTATCAAAAGTTACAGCTATTTATATGAAGTTGTACAAAAACGCTTTCTTTCGCCAAGACAGTGCGTTTCTCACTGTTACATGCATTTGAATGGGGAACTCGACCGAAACAAAGTATAGGTTTTCATTATGTGTATAACTTGAAAATCTTAGCTCAAACAGCTGCAAATCCTGTTTTCCCAGCACGGGGACCTTGAGTTCTATAAGATAAAGCCATAAACATGTGTATCCGAGTCTTCTATCAAAAGTTACAGCTATTTATATGAAGTTGTACAAAAGCGCTTTCTTTCGCCAAGACAGTGCGTTTCTCACTGTTACATGCATTTGAATGGGGAACTCGACCGAAACAAAGTATAGGTTTTCATTATGTGTATAACTTGAAAATCTTAGCTCAAACAGCTGCAAATCCTGTTTTCCCAGCACGGGGACCTTGAGTTCTATAAGATAAAGCCATAAACATGTGTATCCGAGTCTTCTATCAAAAGTTACAGCTATTTATATGAAGTTGTACAAAAACGCTTTCTTCCGCCAAGACAGTGCGTTTCTCACTGTTACATGCATTTGAATGGGGAACTCGACCGAAACAAAGTATAGGTTTTCATTATGTGTATAACTTGAAAATCTTAGCTCAAACAGCTGCAAATCCTGTTTTCCCAGCACGGGGACCTTGAGTTCTATAAGATAAAGCCATAAACATGTGTATCCGAGTCTTCTATCAAAAGTTACAGCTATTTATATGAAGTTGTACAAAAGCGCTTTCTTTCGCCAAGACAGTGCGTTTCTCACTGTTACATGCATTTGAATGGGGAACTCGACCGAAACAAAGTATAGGTTTTCATTATGTGTATAACTTGAAAATCTTAGCTCAAACAGCTGCAAATCCTGTTTTCCCAGCACGGGGACCTTGAGTTCTATAAGATAAAGCCATAAACATGTGTATCCGAGTCTTCTATCAAAAGTTACAGCTATTTATATGAAGTTGTACAAAAACGCTTTCTTCCGCCAAGACAGTGCGTTTCTCACTGTTACATGCATTTGAATGGGGAACTCGACCGAAACAAAGTATAGGTTTTCATTATGTGTATAACTTGAAAATCTTAGCTCAAACAGCTGCAAATCCTGTTTTCCCAGCACAGGGACCTTGAGTTCTATAAGATAAAGCCATAAACATGTGTATCCGAGTCTTCTATCAAAAGTTACAGCTATTTATATGAAGTTGTACAAAAACGCTTTCTTTCGCCAAGACAGTGCGTTTCTCACTGTTACATGCATTTGAATGGGGAACTCGACCGAAACAAAGTATAGGTTTTCATTATGTGTATAACTTGAAAATCTTAGCTCAAACAGCTGCAAATCCTGTTTTCCCAGCACGGGGACCTTGAGTTCTATAAGATAAAGCCATAAACATGTGTATCCGAGTCTTCTATCAAAAGTTACAGCTATTTATATGAAGTTGTACAAAAACGCTTTCTTTCGCCAAGACAGTGCGTTTCTCACTGTTACATGCATTTGAATGGGGAACTCGACCGAAACAAAGTATAGGTTTTCATTATGTGTATAACTTGAAAATCTTAGCTCAAACAGCTGCAAATCCTGTTTTCCCAGCACAGGGACCTTGAGTTCTATAAGATAAAGCCATAAAGATGTGTATCCGAGTCTTCTATCAAAAGTTACAGCTATTTATATGAAGTTGTACAAAAACGCTTTCTTTCGCCAAGACAGTGCGTTTCTCACTGTTACATGCATTTGAATGGGGAACTCGACCGAAACAAAGTATAGGTTTTCATTATGTGTATAACTTGAAAATCTTAGCTCAAACAGCTGCAAATCCTGTTTTCCCAGCACGGGGACCTTGAGTTGTATAAGATAAAGCCATAAACATGTGTATCCGAGTCTTCTATCAAAAGTTACAGCTATTTATATAAAGTTGTACAAAAACGCTTTCTTTCGCCAAGACAGTGCGTTTCTCACTGTTACATGCATTTGAATGGGGAACTCGACCGAAACAATGTATAGGTTTTCATTATGTGTATAACTTGGAAATCTTAGCTCAAACGGCTGCAAATCCTGTTTTCCCAGCACGGGGACCTTGAGTTCTATAAGATAAAGCCATAAACATGTGTATCCGAGTCTTCTATCAAAAGTTACAGCTATTTATATGAAGTTGTACAAAAACGCTTTCTTTCGCCAAGACAGTGCGTTTCTCACTGTTACATGCATTTGAATGGGGAACTCGACCGAAACAAAGTATAGGTTTTCATTATGTGTATAACTTGAAAATCTTAGCTCAAACAGCTGCAAATCCTGTTTTCCCAGCACAGGGACCTTGAGTTCTATAAGATAAAGCCATAAAGATGTGTATCCGAGTCTTCTATCAAAAGTTACAGCTATTTATATGAAGTTGTACAAAAACACTTTCTTTCGCCAAGACAGTGCGTTTCTCACTGTTACATGCATTTGAATGGGGAACTCGACCGAAACAAAGTATAGGTTTTCATTATGTGTATAACTTGAAAATCTTAGCTCAAACAGCTGCAAATCCTGTTTTCCCAGCACGGGGACCTTGAGTTGTATAAGATAAAGCCATAAACATGTGTATCCGAGTCTTCTATCAAAAGTTACAGCTATTTATATAAAGTTGTACAAAAACGCTTTCTTTCGCCAAGACAGTGCGTTTCTCACTGTTACATGCATTTGAATGGGGAACTCGACCGAAACAAAGTATAGGTTTTCATTATGTGTATAACTTGAAAATCTTAGCTCAAACAGCTGCAAATCCTGTTTTCCCAGCACAGGGACCTTGAGTTCTATAAGATAAAGCCATAAACATGTGTATCCGAGTCTTCTATCAAAAGTTACAGCTATTTATATGAAGTTGTACAAAAACGCTTTCTTTCGCCAAGACAGTGCGTTTCTCACTGTTACATGCATTTGAATGGGGAACTCGACCGAAACAAAGTATAGGTTTTCATTATGTGTATAACTTGAAAATCTTAGCTCAAACAGCTGCAAATCCTGTTTTCCCAGCACGGGGACCTTGAGTTCTATAAGATAAAGCCATAAACATGTGTATCCGAGTCTTCTATCAAAAGTTACAGCTATTTATATGAAGTTGTACAAAAACGCTTTCTTCCGCCAAGACAGTGCGTTTCTCACTGTTACATGCATTTGAATGGGGAACTCGACCGAAACAAAGTATAGGTTTTCATTATGTGTATAACTTGAAAATCTTAGCTCAAACAGCTGCAAATCCTGTTTTCCCAGCACAGGGACCTTGAGTTCTATAAGATAAAGCCATAAACATGTGTATCCGAGTCTTCTATCAAAAGTTACAGCTATTTATATGAAGTTGTACAAAAACGCTTTCTTTCGCCAAGACAGTGCGTTTCTCACTGTTACATGCATTTGAATGGGGAACTCGACCGAAACAAAGTATAGGTTTTCATTATGTGTATAACTTGAAAATCTTAGCTCAAACAGCTGCAAATCCTGTTTTCCCAGCACAGGGACCTTGAGTTCTATAAGATAAAGCCATAAAGATGTGTATCCGAGTCTTCTATCAAAAGTTACAGCTATTTATATGAAGTTGTACAAAAACGCTTTCTTTCGCCAAGACAGTGCGTTTCTCACTGTTACATGCATTTGAATGGGGAACTCGACCGAAACAAAGTATAGGTTTTCATTATGTGTATAACTTGAAAATCTTAGCTCAAACAGCTGCAAATCCTGTTTTCCCAGCACAGGGACCTTGAGTTCTATAAGATAAAGCCATAAACATGTGTATCCGAGTCTTCTATCAAAAGTTACAGCTATTTATATGAAGTTGTACAAAAACGCTTTCTTTCGCCAAGACAGTGCGTTTCTCACTGTTACATGCATTTGAATGGGGAACTCGACCGAAACAAAGTATAGGTTTTCATTATGTGTATAACTTGAAAATCTTAGCTCAAACAGCTGCAAATCCTGTTTTCCCAGCACGGGGACCTTGAGTTCTATAAGATAAAGCCATAAACATGTGTATCCGAGTCTTCTATCAAAAGTTACAGCTATTTATATGAAGTTGTACAAAAACGCTTTCTTTCGCCAAGACAGTGCGTTTCTCACTGTTACATGCATTTGAATGGGGAACTCGACCGAAACAAAGTATAGGTTTTCATTATGTGTATAACTTGAAAATCTTAGCTCAAACAGCTGCAAATCCTGTTTTCCCAGCACAGGGACCTTGAGTTCTATAAGATAAAGCCATAAAGATGTGTATCCGAGTCTTCTATCAAAAGTTACAGCGATTTATATGAAGTTGTACAAAAACGCTTTCTTTCGCCAAGACAGTGCGTTTCTCACTGTTACATGCATTTGAATGGGGAACTCGACCGAAACAAAGTATAGGTTTTCATTATGTGTATAACTTGAAAATCTTAGCTCAAACAGCTGCAAATCCTGTTTTCCCAGCACAGGGACCTTGAGTTCTATAAGATAAAGCCATAAACATGTGTATCCGAGTCTTCTATCAAAAGTTACAGCTATTTATATGAAGTTGTACAAAAACGCTTTCTTTCGCCAAGACAGTGCGTTTCTCACTGTTACATGCATTTGAATGGGGAACTCGACCGAAACAAAGTATAGGTTTTCATTATGTGTATAACTTGAAAATCTTAGCTCAAACAGCTGCAAATCCTGTTTTCCCAGCACGGGGACCTTGAGTTCTATAAGATAAAGCCATAAAGATGTGTATCCGAGTCTTCTATCAAAAGTTACAGCTATTTATATGAAGTTGTACAAAAACGCTTTCTTTCGCCAAGACAGTGCGTTTCTCACTGTTACATGCATTTGAATGGGGAACTCGACCGAAACAAAGTATAGGTTTTCATTATGTGTATAACTTGAAAATCTTAGCTCAAACAGCTGCAAATCCTGTTTTCCCAGCACAGGGACCTTGAGTTCTATAAGATAAAGCCATAAAGATGTGTATCCGAGTCTTCTATCAAAAGTTACAGCTATTTATATGAAGTTGTACAAAAACGTTTTCTTTCGCCAAGACAGTGCGTTTCTCACTGTTACATGCATTTGAATGGGGAACTCGACCGAAACAAAGTATAGGTTTTCATTATGTGTATAACTTGAAAATCTTAGCTCAAACAGCTGCAAATCCTGTTTTCCCAGCACGGGGACCTTGAGTTCTATAAGATAAAGCCATAAACATGTGTATCCGAGTCTTCTATCAAAAGTTACAGCTATTTATATGAAGTTGTACAAAAACGCTTTCTTCCGCCAAGACAGTGCGTGTCTCACTGTTACATGCATTTGAATGGGGAACTCGACCGAAACAAAGTATAGGTTTTCATTATGTGTATAACTTGAAAATCTTAGCTCAAACAGCTGCAAATCCTGTTTTCCCAGCACAGGGACCTTGAGTTCTATAAGATAAAGTCATAAAGATGTGTATCCGAGTCTTCTATCAAAAGTTACAGCGATTTATATGAAGTTGTACAAAAACGCTTTCTTTCGCCAAGACAGTGCGTTTCTCACTGTTACATGCATTTGAATGGGGAACTCGACCGAAACAAAGTATAGGTTTTCATTATGTGTATAACTTGAAAATCTTAGCTCAAACAGCTGCAAATCCTGTTTTCCCAGCACGGGGACCTTGAGTTCTATAAGATAAAGCCATAAACATGTGTATCCGAGTCTTCTATCAAAAGTTACAGCTATTTATATGAAGTTGTACAAAAACGCTTTCTTTCGCCAAGACAGTGCGTTTCTCACTGTTACATGCATTTGAATGGGGAACTCGACCGAAACAAAGTATAGGTTTTCATTATGTGTATAACTTGAAAATCTTAGCTCAAACAGCTGCAAATCCTGTTTTCCCAGCACAGGGACCTTGAGTTCTATAAGATAAAGCCATAAAGATGTGTATCCGAGTCTTCTATCAAAAGTTACAGCGATTTATATGAAGTTGTACAAAAACGCTTTCTTTCGCCAAGACAGTGCGTTTCTCACTGTTACATGCATTTGAATGGGGAACTCGACCGAAACAAAGTATAGGTTTTCATTATGTGTATAACTTGAAAATCTTAGCTCAAACAGCTGCAAATCCTGTTTTCCCAGCACAGGGACCTTGAGTTCTATAAGATAAAGCCATAAACATGTGTATCCGAGTCTTCTATCAAAAGTTACAGCTATTTATATGAAGTTGTACAAAAACGCTTTCTTTCGCCAAGACAGTGCGTTTCTCACTGTTACATGCATTTGAATGGGGAACTCGACCGAAACAAAGTATAGGTTTTCATTATGTGTATAACTTGAAAATCTTAGCTCAAACAGCTGCAAATCCTGTTTTCCCAGCACGGGGACCTTGAGTTCTATAAGATAAAGCCATAAACATGTGTATCCGAGTCTTCTATCAAAAGTTACAGCTATTTATATGAAGTTGTACAAAAACGCTTTCTTTCGCCAAGACAGTGCGTTTCTCACTGTTACATGCATTTGAATGGGGAACTCGACCGAAACAAAGTATAGGTTTTCATTATGTGTATAACTTGAAAATCTTAGCTCAAACAGCTGCAAATCCTGTTTTCCCAGCACAGGGACCTTGAGTTCTATAAGATAAAGCCATAAAGATGTGTATCCGAGTCTTCTATCAAAAGTTACAGCTATTTATATGAAGTTGTACAAAAACGCTTTCTTTCGCCAAGACAGTGCGTTTCTCACTGTTACATGCATTTGAATGGGGAACTCGACCGAAACAAAGTATAGGTTTTCATTATGTGTATAACTTGAAAATCTTAGCTCAAACAGCTGCAAATCCTGTTTTCCCAGCACAGGGACCTTGAGTTCTATAAGATAAAGCCATAAACATGTGTATCCGAGTCTTCTATCAAAAGTTACAGCTATTTATATGAAGTTGTACAAAAACGCTTTCTTTCGCCAAGACAGTGCGTTTCTCACTGTTACATGCATTTGAATGGGGAACTCGACCGAAACAAAGTATAGGTTTTCATTATGTGTATAACTTGAAAATCTTAGCTCAAACAGCTGCAAATCCTGTTTTCCCAGCACGGGGACCTTGAGTTCTATAAGATAAAGCCATAAACATGTGTATCCGAGTCTTCTATCAAAAGTTACAGCTATTTATATGAAGTTGTACAAAAACGCTTTCTTTCGCCAAGACAGTGCGTTTCTCACTGTTACATGCATTTGAATGGGGAACTCGACCGAAACAAAGTATAGGTTTTCATTATGTGTATAACTTGAAAATCTTAGCTCAAACAGCTGCAAATCCTGTTTTCCCAGCACAGGGACCTTGAGTTCTATAAGATAAAGCCATAAAGATGTGTATCCGAGTCTTCTATCAAAAGTTACAGCTATTTATATGAAGTTGTACAAAAACGCTTTCTTTCGCCAAGACAGTGCGTTTCTCACTGTTACATGCATTTGAATGGGGAACTCGACCGAAACAAAGTATAGGTTTTCATTATGTGTATAACTTGAAAATCTTAGCTCAAACAGCTGCAAATCCTGTTTTCCCAGCACGGGGACCTTGAGTTCTATAAGATAAAGCCATAAACATGTGTATCCGAGTCTTCTATCAAAAGTTACAGCTATTTATATGAAGTTGTACAAAAGCGCTTTCTTTCGCCAAGACAGTGCGTTTCTCACTGTTACATGCATTTGAATGGGGAACTCGACCGAAACAAAGTATAGGTTTTCATTATGTGTATAACTTGAAAATCTTAGCTCAAACAGCTGCAAATCCTGTTTTCCCAGCACGGGGACCTTGAGTTCTATAAGATAAAGCCATAAACATGTGTATCCGAGTCTTCTATCAAAAGTTACAGCTATTTATATGAAGTTGTACAAAAACGCTTTCTTCCGCCAAGACAGTGCGTTTCTCACTGTTACATGCATTTGAATGGGGAACTCGACCGAAACAAAGTATAGGTTTTCATTATGTGTATAACTTGAAAATCTTAGCTCAAACAGCTGCAAATCCTGTTTTCCCAGCACAGGGACCTTGAGTTCTATAAGATAAAGCCATAAACATGTGTATCCGAGTCTTCTATCAAAAGTTACAGCTATTTATATGAAGTTGTACAAAAACGCTTTCTTTCGCCAAGACAGTGCGTTTCTCACTGTTACATGCATTTGAATGGGGAACTCGACCGAAACAAAGTATAGGTTTTCATTATGTGTATAACTTGAAAATCTTAGCTCAAACAGCTGCAAATCCTGTTTTCCCAGCACAGGGACCTTGAGTTCTATAAGATAAAGCCATAAACATGTGTATCCGAGTCTTCTATCAAAAGTTACAGCTATTTATATGAAGTTGTACAAAAACGCTTTCTTTCGCCAAGACAGTGCGTTTCTCACTGTTACATGCATTTGAATGGGGAACTCGACCGAAACAAAGTATAGGTTTTCATTATGTGTATAACTTGAAAATCTTAGCTCAAACAGCTGCAAATCCTGTTTTCCCAGCACAGGGACCTTGAGTTCTATAAGATAAAGCCATAAAGATGTGTATCCGAGTCTTCTATCAAAAGTTACAGCGATTTATATGAAGTTGTACAAAAACGCTTTCTTTCGCCAAGACAGTGCGTTTCTCACTGTTACATGCATTTGAATGGGGAACTCGACCGAAACAAAGTATAGGTTTTCATTATGTGTATAACTTGAAAATCTTAGCTCAAACAGCTGCAAATCCTGTTTTCCCAGCACAGGGACCTTGAGTTCTATAAGATAAAGCCATAAACATGTGTATCCGAGTCTTCTATCAAAAGTTACAGCTATTTATATGAAGTTGTACAAAAACGCTTTCTTTCGCCAAGACAGTGCGTTTCTCACTGCAACATGCATTTGAATGGGGAACTCGACCGAAACAAAGTATAGGTTTTCATTATGTGTATAACTTGAAAATCTTAGCTCAAACAGCTGCAAATCCTGTTTTCCCAGCACAGGGACCTTGAGTTCTATAAGATAAAGCCATAAAGATGTGTATCCGAGTCTTCTATCAAAAGTTACAGCTATTTATATGAAGTTGTACAAAAACGCTTTCTTTCGCCAAGACAGTGCGTTTCTCACTGTTACATGCATTTGAATGGGGAACTCGACCGAAACAAAGTATAGGTTTTCATTATGTGTATAACTTGAAAATCTTAGCTCAAACAGCTGCAATCCTGTTTTCCCAGCACAGGGACCTTGAGTTCTATAAGATAAAGCCATAAAGATGTGTATCCGAGTCTTCTATCAAAAGTTACAGCGATTTATATGAAGTTGTACAAAAACGCTTTCTTTCGCCAAGACTGCGTTTCTCACTGTTACATGCATTTGAATGGGGAACTCGACCGAAACAAAGTATAGGTTTTCATTATGTGTATAACTTGAAAATCTTAGCTCAAACAGCTGCAAATCCTGTTTTCCCAGCACAGGGACCTTGAGTTCTATAAGATAAAGCCATAAACATGTGTATCCGAGTCTTCTATCAAAAGTTACAGCTATTTATATGAAGTTGTACAAAAACACTTTCTTTCGCCAAGACAGTGCGTTTCTCACTGTTACATGCATTTGAATGGGGAACTCGACCGAAACAAAGTATAGGTTTTCATTATGTGTATAACTTGAAAATCTTAGCTCAAACAGCTGCAAATCCTGTTTTCCCAGCACAGGGACCTTGAGTTCTATAAGATAAAGCCATAAACATGTGTATCCGAGTCTTCTATCAAAAGTTACAGCTATTTATATGAAGTTGTACAAAAACACTTTCTTTCGCCAAGACAGTGCGTTTCTCACTGTTACATGCATTTGAATGGGGAACTCGACCGAAACAAAGTATAGGTTTTCATTATGTGTATAACTTGAAAATCTTAGCTCAAACAGCTGCAAATCCTGTTTTCCCAGCACAGGGACCTTGAGTTCTATAAGATAAAGCCATAAAGATGTGTATCCGAGTCTTCTATCAAAAGTTACAGCGATTTATATGAAGTTGTACAAAAACGCTTTCTTTCGCCAAGACAGTGCGTTTCTCACTGTTACATGCATTTGAATGGGGAACTCGACCGAAACAAAGTATAGGTTTTCATTATGTGTATAACTTGAAAATCTTAGCTCAAACAGCTGCAAATCCTGTTTTCCCAGCACAGGGACCTTGAGTTCTATAAGATAAAGCCATAAAGATGTGTATCCGAGTCTTCTATCAAAAGTTACAGCTATTTATATGAAGTTGTACAAAAACGCTTTCTTTCGCCAAGACAGTGCGTTTCTCACTGTTACATGCATTTGAATGGGGAACTCGACCGAAACAAAGTATAGGTTTTCATTATGTGTATAACTTGAAAATCTTAGCTCAAACAGCTGCAAATCCTGTTTTCCCAGCACAGGGACCTTGAGTTCTATAAGATAAAGCCATAAAGATGTGTATCCGAGTCTTCTATCAAAAGTTACAGCGATTTATATGAAGTTGTACAAAAACGCTTTCTTTCGCCAAGACAGTGCGTTTCTCACTGTTACATGCATTTGAATGGGGAACTCGACCGAAACAAAGTATAGGTTTTCATTATGTGTATAACTTGAAAATCTTAGCTCAAACAGCTGCAAATCCTGTTTTCCCAGCACAGGGACCTTGAGTTCTATAAGATAAAGCCATAAACATGTGTATCCGAGTCTTCTATCAAAAGTTACAGCTATTTATATGAAGTTGTACAAAAACGCTTTCTTTCGCCAAGACAGTGCGTTTCTCACTGTTACATGCATTTGAATGGGGAACTCGACCGAAACAAAGTATAGGTTTTCATTATGTGTATAACTTGAAAATCTTAGCTCAAACAGCTGCAAATCCTGTTTTCCCAGCACAGGGACCTTGAGTTCTATAAGATAAAGCCATAAAGATGTGTATCCGAGTCTTCTATCAAAAGTTACAGCTATTTATATGAAGTTGTACAAAAACGCTTTCTTTCGCCAAGACAGTGCGTTTCTCACTGTTACATGCATTTGAATGGGGAACTCGACCGAAACAAAGTATAGGTTTTCATTATGTGTATAACTTGAAAATCTTAGCTCAAACAGCTGCAAATCCTGTTTTCCCAGCACGGGGACCTTGAGTTCTATAAGATAAAGCCATAAACATGTGTATCCGAGTCTTCTATCAAAAGTTACAGCTATTTATATGAAGTTGTACAAAAGCGCTTTCTTTCGCCAAGACAGTGCGTTTCTCACTGTTACATGCATTTGAATGGGGAACTCGACCGAAACAAAGTATAGGTTTTCATTATGTGTATAACTTGAAAATCTTAGCTCAAACAGCTGCAAATCCTGTTTTCCCAGCACGGGGACCTTGAGTTCTATAAGATAAAGCCATAAACATGTGTATCCGAGTCTTCTATCAAAAGTTACAGCTATTTATATGAAGTTGTACAAAAACGCTTTCTTCCGCCAAGACAGTGCGTTTCTCACTGTTACATGCATTTGAATGGGGAACTCGACCGAAACAAAGTATAGGTTTTCATTATGTGTATAACTTGAAAATCTTAGCTCAAACAGCTGCAAATCCTGTTTTCCCAGCACAGGGACCTTGAGTTCTATAAGATAAAGCCATAAACATGTGTATCCGAGTCTTCTATCAAAAGTTACAGCTATTTATATGAAGTTGTACAAAAACGCTTTCTTTCGCCAAGACAGTGCGTTTCTCACTGTTACATGCATTTGAATGGGGAACTCGACCGAAACAAAGTATAGGTTTTCATTATGTGTATAACTTGAAAATCTTAGCTCAAACAGCTGCAAATCCTGTTTTCCCAGCACAGGGACCTTGAGTTCTATAAGATAAAGCCATAAAGATGTGTATCCGAGTCTTCTATCAAAAGTTACAGCTATTTATATGAAGTTGTACAAAAACGCTTTCTTTCGCCAAGACAGTGCGTTTCTCACTGTTACATGCATTTGAATGGGGAACTCGACCGAAACAAAGTATAGGTTTTCATTATGTGTATAACTTGAAAATCTTAGCTCAAACAGCTGCAAATCCTGTTTTCCCAGCACAGGGACCTTGAGTTCTATAAGATAAAGCCATAAAGATGTGTATCCGAGTCTTCTATCAAAAGTTACAGCGATTTATATGAAGTTGTACAAAAACGCTTTCTTTCGCCAAGACAGTGCGTTTCTCACTGTTACATGCATTTGAATGGGGAACTCGACCGAAACAAAGTATAGGTTTTCATTATGTGTATAACTTGAAAATCTTAGCTCAAACAGCTGCAAATCCTGTTTTCCCAGCACAGGGACCTTGAGTTCTATAAGATAAAGCCATAAACATGTGTATCCGAGTCTTCTATCAAAAGTTACAGCTATTTATATGAAGTTGTACAAAAACGCTTTCTTTCGCCAAGACAGTGCGTTTCTCACTGTTACATGCATTTGAATGGGGAACTCGACCGAAACAAAGTATAGGTTTTCATTATGTGTATAACTTGAAAATCTTAGCTCAAACAGCTGCAAATCCTGTTTTCCCAGCACAGGGACCTTGAGTTCTATAAGATAAAGCCATAAAGATGTGTATCCGAGTCTTCTATCAAAAGTTACAGCTATTTATATGAAGTTGTACAAAAACGCTTTCTTTCGCCAAGACAGTGCGTTTCTCACTGTTACATGCATTTGAATGGGGAACTCGACCGAAACAAAGTATAGGTTTTCATTATGTGTATAACTTGAAAATCTTAGCTCAAACAGCTGCAAATCCTGTTTTCCCAGCACAGGGACCTTGAGTTCTATAAGATAAAGCCATAAAGATGTGTATCCGAGTCTTCTATCAAAAGTTACAGCGATTTATATGAAGTTGTACAAAAACGCTTTCTTTCGCCAAGACTGCGTTTCTCACTGTTACATGCATTTGAATGGGGAACTCGACCGAAACAAAGTATAGGTTTTCATTATGTGTATAACTTGAAAATCTTAGCTCAAACAGCTGCAAATCCTGTTTTCCCAGCACAGGGACCTTGAGTTCTATAAGATAAAGCCATAAACATGTGTATCCGAGTCTTCTATCAAAAGTTACAGCTATTTATATGAAGTTGTACAAAAACACTTTCTTTCGCCAAGACAGTGCGTTTCTCACTGTTACATGCATTTGAATGGGGAACTCGACCGAAACAAAGTATAGGTTTTCATTATGTGTATAACTTGAAAATCTTAGCTCAAACAGCTGCAAATCCTGTTTTCCCAGCACAGGGACCTTGAGTTCTATAAGATAAAGCCATAAAGATGTGTATCCGAGTCTTCTATCAAAAGTTACAGCGATTTATATGAAGTTGTACAAAAACGCTTTCTTTCGCCAAGACAGTGCGTTTCTCACTGTTACATGCATTTGAATGGGGAACTCGACCGAAACAAAGTATAGGTTTTCATTATGTGTATAACTTGAAAATCTTAGCTCAAACAGCTGCAAATCCTGTTTTCCCAGCACAGGGACCTTGAGTTCTATAAGATAAAGCCATAAAGATGTGTATCCGAGTCTTCTATCAAAAGTTACAGCTATTTATATGAAGTTGTACAAAAACGCTTTCTTTCGCCAAGACAGTGCGTTTCTCACTGTTACATGCATTTGAATGGGGAACTCGACCGAAACAAAGTATAGGTTTTCATTATGTGTATAACTTGAAAATCTTAGCTCAAACAGCTGCAAATCCTGTTTTCCCAGCACAGGGACCTTGAGTTCTATAAGATAAAGCCATAAAGATGTGTATCCGAGTCTTCTATCAAAAGTTACAGCGATTTATATGAAGTTGTACAAAAACGCTTTCTTTCGCCAAGACAGTGCGTTTCTCACTGTTACATGCATTTGAATGGGGAACTCGACCGAAACAAAGTATAGGTTTTCATTATGTGTATAACTTGAAAATCTTAGCTCAAACAGCTGCAAATCCTGTTTTCCCAGCACAGGGACCTTGAGTTCTATAAGATAAAGCCATAAACATGTGTATCCGAGTCTTCTATCAAAAGTTACAGCTATTTATATGAAGTTGTACAAAAACACTTTCTTTCGCCAAGACAGTGCGTTTCTCACTGTTACATGCATTTGAATGGGGAACTCGACCGAAACAAAGTATAGGTTTTCATTATGTGTATAACTTGAAAATCTTAGCTCAAACAGCTGCAAATCCTGTTTTCCCAGCACAGGGACCTTGAGTTCTATAAGATAAAGCCATAAAGATGTGTATCCGAGTCTTCTATCAAAAGTTACAGCGATTTATATGAAGTTGTACAAAAACGCTTTCTTTCGC
Organism: Copadichromis virginalis; assembly: GCF_057382275.1. Classification (NCBI taxonomy): domain Eukaryota; kingdom Metazoa; phylum Chordata; class Actinopteri; order Cichliformes; family Cichlidae; genus Copadichromis; species Copadichromis virginalis. The sequence goes on from NC_140629.1 coordinate 11,724,379, forward strand.
CAAGACAGTGCGTTTCTCACTGTTACATGCATTTGAATGGGGAACTCGACCGAAACAAAGTATAGGTTTTCATTATGTGTATAACTTGAAAATCTTAGCTCAAACAGCTGCAAATCCTGTTTTCCCAGCACAGGGACCTTGAGTTCTATAAGATAAAGCCATAAACATGTGTATCCGAGTCTTCTATCAAAAGTTACAGCTATTTATATGAAGTTGTACAAAAACACTTTCTTTCGCCAAGACAGTGCGTTTCTCACTGTTACATGCATTTGAATGGGGAACTCGACCGAAACAAAGTATAGGTTTTCATTATGTGTATAACTTGAAAATCTTAGCTCAAACAGCTGCAAATCCTGTTTTCCCAGCACAGGGACCTTGAGTTCTATAAGATAAAGCCATAAAGATGTGTATCCGAGTCTTCTATCAAAAGTTACAGCGATTTATATGAAGTTGTACAAAAACGCTTTCTTTCGCCAAGACAGTGCGTTTCTCACTGTTACATGCATTTGAATGGGGAACTCGACCGAAACAAAGTATAGGTTTTCATTATGTGTATAACTTGAAAATCTTAGCTCAAACAGCTGCAAATCCTGTTTTCCCAGCACAGGGACCTTGAGTTCTATAAGATAAAGCCATAAACATGTGTATCCGAGTCTTCTATCAAAAGTTACAGCTATTTATATGAAGTTGTACAAAAACACTTTCTTTCGCCAAGACAGTGCGTTTCTCACTGTTACATGCATTTGAATGGGGAACTCGACCGAAACAAAGTATAGGTTTTCATTATGTGTATAACTTGAAAATCTTAGCTCAAACAGCTGCAAATCCTGTTTTCCCAGCACGGGGACCTTGAGTTCTATAAGATAAAGCCATAAACATGTGTATCCGAGTCTTCTATCAAAAGTTACAGCTATTTATATAAAGTTGTACAAAAACGCTTTCTTTCGCCAAGACAGTGCGTTTCTCACTTTTACATGCATTTGAATGGGGAACTCGACCGAAACAAAGTATAGGTTTTCATTATGTGTATAACTTGAAAATCTTAGCTCAAACAGCTGCAAATCCTGTTTTCCCAGCACGGGGACCTTGAGTTCTATAAGATAAAGCCATAAACATGTGTATCCGAGTCTTCTATCAAAAGTTACAGCTATTTATATGAAGTTGTACAAAAACGCTTTCTTCCGCCAAGACAGTGCGTTTCTCACTGTTACATGCATTTGAATGGGGAACTCGACCGAAACAAAGTATAGGTTTTCATTATGTGTATAACTTGAAAATCTTAGCTCAAACAGCTGCAAATCCTGTTTTCCCAGCACAGGGACCTTGAGTTCTATAAGATAAAGCCATAAAGATGTGTATCCGAGTCTTCTATCAAAAGTTACAGCTATTTATATGAAGTTGTACAAAAACGCTTTCTTTCGCCAAGACAGTGCGTTTCTCACTGTTACATGCATTTGAATGGGGAACTCGACCGAAACAAAGTATAGGTTTTCATTATGTGTATAACTTGAAAATCTTAGCTCAAACAGCTGCAAATCCTGTTTTCCCAGCACAGGGACCTTGAGTTCTATAAGATAAAGCCATAAACATGTGTATCCGAGTCTTCTATCAAAAGTTACAGCTATTTATATGAAGTTGTACAAAAACGCTTTCTTTCGCCAAGACAGTGCGTTTCTCACTGTTACATGCATTTGAATGGGGAACTCGACCGAAACAAAGTATAGGTTTTCATTATGTGTATAACTTGAAAATCTTAGCTCAAACAGCTGCAAATCCTGTTTTCCCAGCACGGGGACCTTGAGTTCTATAAGATAAAGCCATAAACATGTGTATCCGAGTCTTCTATCAAAAGTTACAGCTATTTATATGAAGTTGTACAAAAACGCTTTCTTTCGCCAAGACAGTGCGTTTCTCACTGTTACATGCATTTGAATGGGGAACTCGACCGAAACAAAGTATAGGTTTTCATTATGTGTATAACTTGAAAATCTTAGCTCAAACAGCTGCAAATCCTGTTTTCCCAGCACAGGGACCTTGAGTTCTATAAGATAAAGCCATAAACATGTGTATCCGAGTCTTCTATCAAAAGTTACAGCTATTTATATGAAGTTGTACAAAAACGCTTTCTTTCGCCAAGACAGTGCGTTTCTCACTGTTACATGCATTTGAATGGGGAACTCGACCGAAACAAAGTATAGGTTTTCATTATGTGTATAACTTGAAAATCTTAGCTCAAACAGCTGCAAATCCTGTTTTCCCAGCACAGGGACCTTGAGTTCTATAAGATAAAGCCATAAAGATGTGTATCCGAGTCTTCTATCAAAAGTTACAGCTATTTATATGAAGTTGTACAAAAACGCTTTCTTTCGCCAAGACAGTGCGTTTCTCACTGTTACATGCATTTGAATGGGGAACTCGACCGAAACAAAGTATAGGTTTTCATTATGTGTATAACTTGAAAATCTTAGCTCAAACAGCTGCAAATCCTGTTTTCCCAGCACGGGGACCTTGAGTTCTATAAGATAAAGCCATAAACATGTGTATCCGAGTCTTCTATCAAAAGTTACAGCTATTTATATGAAGTTGTACAAAAACGCTTTCTTCCGCCAAGACAGTGCGTTTCTCACTGTTACATGCATTTGAATGGGGAACTCGACCGAAACAAAGTATAGGTTTTCATTATGTGTATAACTTGAAAATCTTAGCTCAAACAGCTGCAAATCCTGTTTTCCCAGCACAGGGACCTTGAGTTCTATAAGATAAAGCCATAAAGATGTGTATCCGAGTCTTCTATCAAAAGTTACAGCGATTTATATGAAGTTGTACAAAAACGCTTTCTTTCGCCAAGACTGCGTTTCTCACTGTTACATGCATTTGAATGGGGAACTCGACCGAAACAAAGTATAGGTTTTCATTATGTGTATAACTTGAAAATCTTAGCTCAAACAGCTGCAAATCCTGTTTTCCCAGCACAGGGACCTTGAGTTCTATAAGATAAAGCCATAAACATGTGTATCCGAGTCTTCTATCAAAAGTTACAGCTATTTATATGAAGTTGTACAAAAACACTTTCTTTCGCCAAGACAGTGCGTTTCTCACTGTTACATGCATTTGAATGGGGAACTCGACCGAAACAAAGTATAGGTTTTCATTATGTGTATAACTTGAAAATCTTAGCTCAAACAGCTGCAAATCCTGTTTTCCCAGCACAGGGACCTTGAGTTCTATAAGATAAAGCCATAAAGATGTGTATCCGAGTCTTCTATCAAAAGTTACAGCGATTTATATGAAGTTGTACAAAAACGCTTTCTTTCGCCAAGACAGTGCGTTTCTCACTGTTACATGCATTTGAATGGGGAACTCGACCGAAACAAAGTATAGGTTTTCATTATGTGTATAACTTGAAAATCTTAGCTCAAACAGCTGCAAATCCTGTTTTCCCAGCACAGGGACCTTGAGTTCTATAAGATAAAGCCATAAAGATGTGTATCCGAGTCTTCTATCAAAAGTTACAGCTATTTATATGAAGTTGTACAAAAACGCTTTCTTTCGCCAAGACAGTGCGTTTCTCACTGTTACATGCATTTGAATGGGGAACTCGACCGAAACAAAGTATAGGTTTTCATTATGTGTATAACTTGAAAATCTTAGCTCAAACAGCTGCAAATCCTGTTTTCCCAGCACAGGGACCTTGAGTTCTATAAGATAAAGCCATAAACATGTGTATCCGAGTCTTCTATCAAAAGTTACAGCGATTTATATGAAGTTGTACAAAAACGCTTTCTTTCGCCAAGACAGTGCGTTTCTCACTGTTACATGCATTTGAATGGGGAACTCGACCGAAACAAAGTATAGGTTTTCATTATGTGTATAACTTGAAAATCTTAGCTCAAACAGCTGCAAATCCTGTTTTCCCAGCACAGGGACCTTGAGTTCTATAAGATAAAGCCATAAACATGTGTATCCGAGTCTTCTATCAAAAGTTACAGCTATTTATATGAAGTTGTACAAAAACACTTTCTTTCGCCAAGACAGTGCGTTTCTCACTGTTACATGCATTTGAATGGGGAACTCGACCGAAACAAAGTATAGGTTTTCATTATGTGTATAACTTGAAAATCTTAGCTCAAACAGCTGCAAATCCTGTTTTCCCAGCACAGGGACCTTGAGTTCTATAAGATAAAGCCATAAAGATGTGTATCCGAGTCTTCTATCAAAAGTTACAGCGATTTATATGAAGTTGTACAAAAACGCTTTCTTTCGCCAAGACAGTGCGTTTCTCACTGTTACATGCATTTGAATGGGGAACTCGACCGAAACAAAGTATAGGTTTTCATTATGTGTATAACTTGAAAATCTTAGCTCAAACAGCTGCAAATCCTGTTTTCCCAGCACAGGGACCTTGAGTTCTATAAGATAAAGCCATAAACATGTGTATCCGAGTCTTCTATCAAAAGTTACAGCTATTTATATGAAGTTGTACAAAAACACTTTCTTTCGCCAAGACAGTGCGTTTCTCACTGTTACATGCATTTGAATGGGGAACTCGACCGAAACAAAGTATAGGTTTTCATTATGTGTATAACTTGAAAATCTTAGCTCAAACAGCTGCAAATCCTGTTTTCCCAGCACAGGGACCTTGAGTTCTATAAGATAAAGCCATAAAGATGTGTATCCGAGTCTTCTATCAAAAGTTACAGCGATTTATATGAAGTTGTACAAAAACGCTTTCTTTCGCCAAGACAGTGCGTTTCTCACTGTTACATGCATTTGAATGGGGAACTCGACCGAAACAAAGTATAGGTTTTCATTATGTGTATAACTTGAAAATCTTAGCTCAAACAGCTGCAAATCCTGTTTTCCCAGCACAGGGACCTTGAGTTCTATAAGATAAAGCCATAAACATGTGTATCCGAGTCTTCTATCAAAAGTTACAGCTATTTATATGAAGTTGTACAAAAACACTTTCTTTCGCCAAGACAGTGCGTTTCTCACTGTTACATGCATTTGAATGGGGAACTCGACCGAAACAAAGTATAGGTTTTCATTATGTGTATAACTTGAAAATCTTAGCTCAAACAGCTGCAAATCCTGTTTTCCCAGCACGGGGACCTTGAGTTCTATAAGATAAAGCCATAAACATGTGTATCCGAGTCTTCTATCAAAAGTTACAGCTATTTATATAAAGTTGTACAAAAACGCTTTCTTTCGCCAAGACAGTGCGTTTCTCACTTTTACATGCATTTGAATGGGGAACTCGACCGAAACAAAGTATAGGTTTTCATTATGTGTATAACTTGAAAATCTTAGCTCAAACAGCTGCAAATCCTGTTTTCCCAGCACGGGGACCTTGAGTTCTATAAGATAAAGCCATAAACATGTGTATCCGAGTCTTCTATCAAAAGTTACAGCTATTTATATGAAGTTGTACAAAAACGCTTTCTTCCGCCAAGACAGTGCGTTTCTCACTGTTACATGCATTTGAATGGGGAACTCGACCGAAACAAAGTATAGGTTTTCATTATGTGTATAACTTGAAAATCTTAGCTCAAACAGCTGCAAATCCTGTTTTCCCAGCACAGGGACCTTGAGTTCTATAAGATAAAGCCATAAAGATGTGTATCCGAGTCTTCTATCAAAAGTTACAGCTATTTATATGAAGTTGTACAAAAACGCTTTCTTTCGCCAAGACAGTGCGTTTCTCACTGTTACATGCATTTGAATGGGGAACTCGACCGAAACAAAGTATAGGTTTTCATTATGTGTATAACTTGAAAATCTTAGCTCAAACAGCTGCAAATCCTGTTTTCCCAGCACAGGGACCTTGAGTTCTATAAGATAAAGCCATAAACATGTGTATCCGAGTCTTCTATCAAAAGTTACAGCTATTTATATGAAGTTGTACAAAAACGCTTTCTTTCGCCAAGACAGTGCGTTTCTCACTGTTACATGCATTTGAATGGGGAACTCGACCGAAACAAAGTATAGGTTTTCATTATGTGTATAACTTGAAAATCTTAGCTCAAACAGCTGCAAATCCTGTTTTCCCAGCACGGGGACCTTGAGTTCTATAAGATAAAGCCATAAACATGTGTATCCGAGTCTTCTATCAAAAGTTACAGCTATTTATATGAAGTTGTACAAAAACGCTTTCTTTCGCCAAGACAGTGCGTTTCTCACTGTTACATGCATTTGAATGGGGAACTCGACCGAAACAAAGTATAGGTTTTCATTATGTGTATAACTTGAAAATCTTAGCTCACACAGCTGCAAATCCTGTTTTCCCAGCACAGGGACCTTGAGTTCTATAAGATAAAGCCATAAACATGTGTATCCGAGTCTTCTATCAAAAGTTACAGCTATTTATATGAAGTTGTACAAAAACGCTTTCTTTCGCCAAGACAGTGCGTTTCTCACTGTTACATGCATTTGAATGGGGAACTCGACCGAAACAAAGTATAGGTTTTCATTATGTGTATAACTTGAAAATCTTAGCTCAAACAGCTGCAAATCCTGTTTTCCCAGCACAGGGACCTTGAGTTCTATAAGATAAAGCCATAAAGATGTGTATCCGAGTCTTCTATCAAAAGTTACAGCTATTTATATGAAGTTGTACAAAAACGCTTTCTTTCGCCAAGACAGTGCGTTTCTCACTGTTACATGCATTTGAATGGGGAACTCGACCGAAACAAAGTATAGGTTTTCATTATGTGTATAACTTGAAAATCTTAGCTCAAACAGCTGCAAATCCTGTTTTCCCAGCACGGGGACCTTGAGTTCTATAAGATAAAGCCATAAACATGTGTATCCGAGTCTTCTATCAAAAGTTACAGCTATTTATATGAAGTTGTACAAAAACGCTTTCTTCCGCCAAGACAGTGCGTTTCTCACTGTTACATGCATTTGAATGGGGAACTCGACCGAAACAAAGTATAGGTTTTCATTATGTGTATAACTTGAAAATCTTAGCTCAAACAGCTGCAAATCCTGTTTTCCCAGCACAGGGACCTTGAGTTCTATAAGATAAAGCCATAAACATGTGTATCCGAGTCTTCTATCAAAAGTTACAGCTATTTATATGAAGTTGTACAAAAACGCTTTCTTTCGCCAAGACAGTGCGTTTCTCACTGTTACATGCATTTGAATGGGGAACTCGACCGAAACAAAGTATAGGTTTTCATTATGTGTATAACTTGAAAATCTTAGCTCAAACAGCTGCAAATCCTGTTTTCCCAGCACAGGGACCTTGAGTTCTATAAGATAAAGCCATAAACATGTGTATCCGAGTCTTCTATCAAAAGTTACAGCTATTTATATGAAGTTGTACAAAAACACTTTCTTTCGCCAAGACAGTGCGTTTCTCACTGTTACATGCATTTGAATGGGGAACTCGACCGAAACAAAGTATAGGTTTTCATTATGTGTATAACTTGAAAATCTTAGCTCAAACAGCTGCAAATCCTGTTTTCCCAGCACAGGGACCTTGAGTTCTATAAGATAAAGCCATAAAGATGTGTATCCGAGTCTTCTATCAAAAGTTACAGCGATTTATATGAAGTTGTACAAAAACGCTTTCTTTCGCCAAGACAGTGCGTTTCTCACTGTTACATGCATTTGAATGGGGAACTCGACCGAAACAAAGTATAGGTTTTCATTATGTGTATAACTTGAAAATCTTAGCTCAAACAGCTGCAAATCCTGTTTTCCCAGCACAGGGACCTTGAGTTCTATAAGATAAAGCCATAAACATGTGTATCCGAGTCTTCTATCAAAAGTTACAGCTATTTATATGAAGTTGTACAAAAACACTTTCTTTCGCCAAGACAGTGCGTTTCTCACTGTTACATGCATTTGAATGGGGAACTCGACCGAAACAAAGTATAGGTTTTCATTATGTGTATAACTTGAAAATCTTAGCTCAAACAGCTGCAAATCCTGTTTTCCCAGCACGGGGACCTTGAGTTCTATAAGATAAAGCCATAAACATGTGTATCCGAGTCTTCTATCAAAAGTTACAGCTATTTATATAAAGTTGTACAAAAACGCTTTCTTTCGCCAAGACAGTGCGTTTCTCACTTTTACATGCATTTGAATGGGGAACTCGACCGAAACAAAGTATAGGTTTTCATTATGTGTATAACTTGAAAATCTTAGCTCAAACAGCTGCAAATCCTGTTTTCCCAGCACGGGGACCTTGAGTTCTATAAGATAAAGCCATAAACATGTGTATCCGAGTCTTCTATCAAAAGTTACAGCTATTTATATGAAGTTGTACAAAAACGCTTTCTTCCGCCAAGACAGTGCGTTTCTCACTGTTACATGCATTTGAATGGGGAACTCGACCGAAACAAAGTATAGGTTTTCATTATGTGTATAACTTGAAAATCTTAGCTCAAACAGCTGCAAATCCTGTTTTCCCAGCACAGGGACCTTGAGTTCTATAAGATAAAGCCATAAAGATGTGTATCCGAGTCTTCTATCAAAAGTTACAGCTATTTATATGAAGTTGTACAAAAACGCTTTCTTTCGCCAAGACAGTGCGTTTCTCACTGTTACATGCATTTGAATGGGGAACTCGACCGAAACAAAGTATAGGTTTTCATTATGTGTATAACTTGAAAATCTTAGCTCAAACAGCTGCAAATCCTGTTTTCCCAGCACAGGGACCTTGAGTTCTATAAGATAAAGCCATAAACATGTGTATCCGAGTCTTCTATCAAAAGTTACAGCTATTTATATGAAGTTGTACAAAAACGCTTTCTTTCGCCAAGACAGTGCGTTTCTCACTGTTACATGCATTTGAATGGGGAACTCGACCGAAACAAAGTATAGGTTTTCATTATGTGTATAACTTGAAAATCTTAGCTCAAACAGCTGCAAATCCTGTTTTCCCAGCACGGGGACCTTGAGTTCTATAAGATAAAGCCATAAACATGTGTATCCGAGTCTTCTATCAAAAGTTACAGCTATTTATATGAAGTTGTACAAAAACGCTTTCTTTCGCCAAGACAGTGCGTTTCTCACTGTTACATGCATTTGAATGGGGAACTCGACCGAAACAAAGTATAGGTTTTCATTATGTGTATAACTTGAAAATCTTAGCTCAAACAGCTGCAAATCCTGTTTTCCCAGCACAGGGACCTTGAGTTCTATAAGATAAAGTCATAAAGATGTGTATCCGAGTCTTCTATCAAAAGTTACAGCGATTTATATGAAGTTGTACAAAAACGCTTTCTTTCGCCAAGACAGTGCGTTTCTCACTGTTACATGTATTTGAATGGGGAACTCGACCGAAACAAAGTATAGGTTTTCATTATGTGTATAACTTGAAAATCTTAGCTCAAACAGCTGCAAATCCTGTTTTCCCAGCACAGGGACCTTGAGTTCTATAAGATAAAGCCATAAAGATGTGTATCCGAGTCTTCTATCAAAAGTTACAGCTATTTATATGAAGTTGTACAAAAACGCTTTCTTTCGCCAAGACAGTGCGTTTCTCACTGTTACATGCATTTGAATGGGGAACTCGACCGAAACAAAGTATAGGTTTTCATTATGTGTATAACTTGAAAATCTTAGCTCAAACAGCTGCAAATCCTGTTTTCCCAGCACGGGGACCTTGAGTTGTATAAGATAAAGCCATAAAGATGTGTATCCGAGTCTTCTATCAAAAGTTACAGCTATTTATATGAAGTTGTACAAAAACGCTTTCTTTCGCCAAGACAGTGCGTTTCTCACTGTTACATGCATTTGAATGGGGAACTCGACCGAAACAAAGTATAGGTTTTCATTATGTGTATAACTTGGAAATCTTAGCTCAAACGGCTGCAAATCCTGTTTTCCCAGCACAGGGACCCTGAGTTCTATAAGATAAAGCCATAAACATGTGTATCCGAGTCTTCTATCAAAAGTTACAGCTATTTATATGAAGTTGTACAAAAGCGCTTTCTTTCGCCAAGACAGTGCGTTTCTCACTGTTACATGCATTTGAATGGGGAACTCGACCGAAACAAAGTATAGGTTTTCATTATGTGTATAACTTGAAAATCTTAGCTCAAACAGCTGCAAATCCTGTTTTCCCAGCACGGGGACCTTGAGTTCTATAAGATAAAGCCATAAACATGTGTATCCGAGTCTTCTATCAAAAGTTACAGCTATTTATATGAAGTTGTACAAAAACGCTTTCTTCCGCCAAGACAGTGCGTTTCTCACTGTTACATGCATTTGAATGGGGAACTCGACCGAAACAAAGTATAGGTTTTCATTATGTGTATAACTTGAAAATCTTAGCTCAAACAGCTGCAAATCCTGTTTTCCCAGCACAGGGACCTTGAGTTCTATAAGATAAAGCCATAAACATGTGTATACGAGTCTTCTATCAAAAGTTACAGCTATTTATATGAAGTTGTACAAAAACGCTTTCTTTCGCCAAGACAGTGCGTTTCTCACTGTTACATGCATTTGAATGGGGAACTCGACCGAAACAAAGTATAGGTTTTCATTATGTGTATAACTTGAAAATCTTAGCTCAAACAGCTGCAAATCCTGTTTTCCCAGCACAGGGACCTTGAGTTCTATAAGATAAAGCCATAAAGATGTGTATCCGAGTCTTCTATCAAAAGTTACAGCTATTTATATGAAGTTGTACAAAAACGCTTTCTTTCGCCAAGACAGTGCGTTTCTCACTGTTACATGCATTTGAATGGGGAACTCGACCGAAACAAAGTATAGGTTTTCATTATGTGTATAACTTGAAAATCTTAGCTCAAACAGCTGCAAATCCTGTTTTCCCAGCACAGGGACCTTGAGTTCTATAAGATAAAGCCATAAAGATGTGTATCCGAGTCTTCTATCAAAAGTTACAGCGATTTATATGAAGTTGTACAAAAACGCTTTCTTTCGCCAAGACAGTGCGTTTCTCACTGTTACATGCATTTGAATGGGGAACTCGACCGAAACAAAGTATAGGTTTTCATTATGTGTATAACTTGAAAATCTTAGCTCAAACAGCTGCAAATCCTGTTTTCCCAGCACAGGGACCTTGAGTTCTATAAGATAAAGCCATAAACATGTGTATCCGAGTCTTCTATCAAAAGTTACAGCTATTTATATGAAGTTGTACAAAAACACTTTCTTTCGCCAAGACAGTGCGTTTCTCACTGTTACATGCATTTGAATGGGGAACTCGACCGAAACAAAGTATAGGTTTTCATTATGTGTATAACTTGAAAATCTTAGCTCAAACAGCTGCAAATCCTGTTTTCCCAGCACAGGGACCTTGAGTTCTATAAGATAAAGCCATAAACATGTGTATCCGAGTCTTCTATCAAAAGTTACAGCGATTTATATGAAGTTGTACAAAAACGCTTTCTTTCGCCAAGACAGTGCGTTTCTCACTGTTACATGCATTTGAATGGGGAACTCGACCGAAACAAAGTATAGGTTTTCATTATGTGTATAACTTGAAAATCTTAGCTCAAACAGCTGCAAATCCTGTTTTCCCAGCACAGGGACCTTGAGTTCTATAAGATAAAGCCATAAACATGTGTATCCGAGTCTTCTATCAAAAGTTACAGCTATTTATATGAAGTTGTACAAAAACACTTTCTTTCGCCAAGACAGTGCGTTTCTCACTGTTACATGCATTTGAATGGGGAACTCGACCGAAACAAAGTATAGGTTTTCATTATGTGTATAACTTGAAAATCTTAGCTCAAACAGCTGCAAATCCTGTTTTCCCAGCACAGGGACCTTGAGTTCTATAAGATAAAGCCATAAAGATGTGTATCCGAGTCTTCTATCAAAAGTTACAGCTATTTATATGAAGTTGTACAAAAACGCTTTCTTTCGCCAAGACAGTGCGTTTCTCACTGTTACATGCATTTGAATGGGGAACTCGACCGAAACAAAGTATAGGTTTTCATTATGTGTATAACTTGAAAATCTTAGCTCAAACAGCTGCAAATCCTGTTTTCCCAGCACGGGGACCTTGAGTTCTATAAGATAAAGCCATAAACATGTGTATCCGAGTCTTCTATCAAAAGTTACAGCTATTTATATGAAGTTGTACAAAAACGCTTTCTTTCGCCAAGACAGTGCGTTTCTCACTGTTACATGCATTTGAATGGGGAACTCGACCGAAACAAAGTATAGGTTTTCATTATGTGTATAACTTGAAAATCTTAGCTCAAACAGCTGCAAATCCTGTTTTCCCAGCACAGGGACCTTGAGTTCTATAAGATAAAGCCATAAACATGTGTATCCGAGTCTTCTATCAAAAGTTACAGCTATTTATATGAAGTTGTACAAAAACACTTTCTTTTGCCAAGACAGTGCGTTTCTCACTGTTACATGCATTTGAATGGGGAACTCGACCGAAACAAAGTATAGGTTTTCATTATGTGTATAACTTGAAAATCTTAGCTCAAACAGCTGCAAATCCTGTTTTCCCAGCACGGGGACCTTGAGTTCTATAAGATAAAGCCATAAACATGTGTATCCGAGTCTTCTATCAAAAGTTACAGCTATTTATATGAAGTTGTACAAAAACGCTTTCTTTCGCCAAGACAGTGCGTTTCTCACTGTTACATGCATTTGAATGGGGAACTCGACCGAAACAAAGTATAGGTTTTCATTATGTGTATAACTTGGAAATCTTAGCTCAAACGGCTGCAAATCCTGTTTTCCCAGCACAGGGACCTTGAGTTCTATAAGATAAAGCCATAAACATGTGTATCCGAGTCTTCTATCAAAAGTTACAGCTATTTATATGAAGTTGTACAAAAGCGCTTTCTTTCGCCAAGACAGTGCGTTTCTCACTGTTACATGCATTTGAATGGGGAACTCGACCGAAACAAAGTATAGGTTTTCATTATGTGTATAACTTGAAAATCTTAGCTCAAACAGCTGCAAATCCTGTTTTCCCAGCACGGGGACCTTGAGTTCTATAAGATAAAGCCATAAACATGTGTATCCGAGTCTTCTATCAAAAGTTACAGCTATTTATATGAAGTTGTACAAAAACGCTTTCTTCCGCCAAGACAGTGCGTTTCTCACTGTTACATGCATTTGAATGGGGAACTCGACCGAAACAAAGTATAGGTTTTCATTATGTGTATAACTTGAAAATCTTAGCTCAAACAGCTGCAAATCCTGTTTTCCCAGCACAGGGACCTTGAGTTCTATAAGATAAAGCCATAAACATGTGTATCCGAGTCTTCTATCAAAAGTTACAGCTATTTATATGAAGTTGTACAAAAACGCTTTCTTTCGCCAAGACAGTGCGTTTCTCACTGTTACATGCATTTGAATGGGGAACTCGACCGAAACAAAGTATAGGTTTTCATTATGTGTATAACTTGAAAATCTTAGCTCAAACAGCTGCAAATCCTGTTTTCCCAGCACAGGGACCTTGAGTTCTATAAGATAAAGCCATAAAGATGTGTATCCGAGTCTTCTATCAAAAGTTACAGCTATTTATATGAAGTTGTACAAAAACGCTTTCTTTCGCCAAGACAGTGCGTTTCTCACTGTTACATGCATTTGAATGGGGAACTCGACCGAAACAAAGTATAGGTTTTCATTATGTGTATAACTTGAAAATCTTAGCTCAAACAACTGCAAATCCTGTTTTCCCAGCACAGGGACCTTGAGTTCTATAAGATAAAGCCATAAAGATGTGTATCCGAGTCTTCTATCAAAAGTTACAGCGATTTATATGAAGTTGTACAAAAACGCTTTCTTTCGCCAAGACAGTGCGTTTCTCACTGTTACATGCATTTGAATGGGGAACTCGACCGAAACAAAGTATAGGTTTTCATTATGTGTATAACTTGAAAATCTTAGCTCAAACAGCTGCAAATCCTGTTTTCCCAGCACAGGGACCTTGAGTTCTATAAGATAAAGCCATAAACATGTGTATCCGAGTCTTCTATCAAAAGTTACAGCTATTTATATGAAGTTGTACAAAAACACTTTCTTTCGCCAAGACAGTGCGTTTCTCACTGTTACATGCATTTGAATGGGGAACTCGACCGAAACAAAGTATAGGTTTTCATTATGTGTATAACTTGAAAATCTTAGCTCAAACAGCTGCAAATCCTGTTTTCCCAGCACAGGGACCTTGAGTTCTATAAGATAAAGCCATAAAGATGTGTATCCGAGTCTTCTATCAAAAGTTACAGCGATTTATATGAAGTTGTACAAAAACGCTTTCTTTCGCCAAGACAGTGCGTTTCTCACTGTTACATGCATTTGAATGGGGAACTCGACCGAAACAAAGTATAGGTTTTCATTATGTGTATAACTTGAAAATCTTAGCTCAAACAGCTGCAAATCCTGTTTTCCCAGCACAGGGACCTTGAGTTCTATAAGATAAAGCCATAAACATGTGTATCCGAGTCTTCTATCAAAAGTTACAGCTATTTATATGAAGTTGTACAAAAACACTTTCTTTCGCCAAGACAGTGCGTTTCTCACTGTTACATGCATTTGAATGGGGAACTCGACCGAAACAAAGTATAGGTTTTCATTATGTGTATAACTTGAAAATCTTAGCTCAAACAGCTGCAAATCCTGTTTTCCCAGCACGGGGACCTTGAGTTCTATAAGATAAAGCCATAAACATGTGTATCCGAGTCTTCTATCAAAAGTTACAGCTATTTATATAAAGTTGTACAAAAACGCTTTCTTTCGCCAAGACAGTGCGTTTCTCACTTTTACATGCATTTGAATGGGGAACTCGACCGAAACAAAGTATAGGTTTTCATTATGTGTATAACTTGAAAATCTTAGCTCAAACAGCTGCAAATCCTGTTTTCCCAGCACGGGGACCTTGAGTTCTATAAGATAAAGCCATAAACATGTGTATCCGAGTCTTCTATCAAAAGTTACAGCTATTTATATGAAGTTGTACAAAAACGCTTTCTTCCGCCAAGACAGTGCGTTTCTCACTGTTACATGCATTTGAATGGGGAACTCGACCGAAACAAAGTATAGGTTTTCATTATGTGTATAACTTGAAAATCTTAGCTCAAACAGCTGCAAATCCTGTTTTCCCAGCACAGGGACCTTGAGTTCTATAAGATAAAGCCATAAACATGTGTATCCGAGTCTTCTATCAAAAGTTACAGCTATTTATATGAAGTTGTACAAAAACGCTTTCTTTCGCCAAGACAGTGCGTTTCTCACTGTTACATGCATTTGAATGGGGAACTCGACCGAAACAAAGTATAGGTTTTCATTATGTGTATAACTTGAAAATCTTAGCTCAAACAGCTGCAAATCCTGTTTTCCCAGCACAGGGACCTTGAGTTCTATAAGATAAAGCCATAAAGATGTGTATCCGAGTCTTCTATCAAAAGTTACAGCTATTTATATGAAGTTGTACAAAAACGCTTTCTTTCGCCAAGACAGTGCGTTTCTCACTGTTACATGCATTTGAATGGGGAACTCGACCGAAACAAAGTATAGGTTTTCATTATGTGTATAACTTGAAAATCTTAGCTCAAACAGCTGCAAATCCTGTTTTCCCAGCACGGGGACCTTGAGTTCTATAAGATAAAGCCATAAACATGTGTATCCGAGTCTTCTATCAAAAGTTACAGCTATTTATATGAAGTTGTACAAAAACGCTTTCTTTCGCCAAGACAGTGCGTTTCTCACTGTTACATGCATTTGAATGGGGAACTCGACCGAAACAAAGTATAGGTTTTCATTATGTGTATAACTTGAAAATCTTAGCTCAAACAGCTGCAAATCCTGTTTTCCCAGCACAGGGACCTTGAGTTCTATAAGATAAAGCCATAAAGATGTGTATCCGAGTCTTCTATCAAAAGTTACAGCTATTTATATGAAGTTGTACAAAAACGCTTTCTTTCGCCAAGACAGTGCGTTTCTCACTGTTACATGCATTTGAATGGGGAACTCGACCGAAACAAAGTATAGGTTTTCATTATGTGTATAACTTGAAAATCTTAGCTCAAACAGCTGCAAATCCTGTTTTCCCAGCACAGGGACCTTGAGTTCTATAAGATAAAGCCATAAAGATGTGTATCCGAGTCTTCTATCAAAAGTTACAGCTATTTATATGAAGTTGTACAAAAACGCTTTCTTTCGCCAAGACAGTGCGTTTCTCACTGTTACATGCATTTGAATGGGGAACTCGACCGAAACAAAGTATAGGTTTTCATTATGTGTATAACTTGAAAATCTTAGCTCAAACAGCTGCAAATCCTGTTTTCCCAGCACGGGGACCTTGAGTTCTATAAGATAAAGCCATAAACATGTGTATCCGAGTCTTCTATCAAAAGTTACAGCTATTTATATGAAGTTGTACAAAAACGCTTTCTTTCGCCAAGACAGTGCGTTTCTCACTGTTACATGCATTTGAATGGGGAACTCGACCGAAACAAAGTATAGGTTTTCATTATGTGTATAACTTGAAAATCTTAGCTCAAACAGCTGCAAATCCTGTTTTCCCAGCACAGGGACCTTGAGTTCTATAAGATAAAGCCATAAAGATGTGTATCCGAGTCTTCTATCAAAAGTTACAGCTATTTATATGAAGTTGTACAAAAACGCTTTCTTTCGCCAAGACAGTGCGTTTCTCACTGTTACATGCATTTGAATGGGGAACTCGACCGAAACAAAGTATAGGTTTTCATTATGTGTATAACTTGAAAATCTTAGCTCAAACAGCTGCAAATCCTGTTTTCCCAGCACGGGGACCTTGAGTTCTATAAGATAAAGCCATAAACATGTGTATCCGAGTCTTCTATCAAAAGTTACAGCTATTTATATGAAGTTGTACAAAAACGCTTTCTTTCGCCAAGACAGTGCGTTTCTCACTGTTACATGCATTTGAATGGGGAACTCGACCGAAACAAAGTATAGGTTTTCATTATGTGTATAACTTGAAAATCTTAGCTCAAACAGCTGCAAATCCTGTTTTCCCAGCACAGGGACCTTGAGTTCTATAAGATAAAGCCATAAACATGTGTATCCGAGTCTTCTATCAAAAGTTACAGCTATTTATATGAAGTTGTACAAAAACACTTTCTTTCGCCAAGACAGTGCGTTTCTCACTGTTACATGCATTTGAATGGGGAACTCGACCGAAACAAATTATAGGTTTTCATTATGTGTATAACTTGAAAATCTTAGCTCAAACAGCTGCAAATCCTGTTTTCCCAGCACGGGGACCTTGAGTTCTATAAGATAAAGCCATAAACATGTGTATCCGAGTCTTCTATCAAAAGTTACAGCTATTTATATAAAGTTGTACAAAAACGCTTTCTTTCGCCAAGACAGTGCGTTTCTCACTTTTACATGCATTTGAATGGGGAACTCGACCGAAACAAAGTATAGGTTTTCATTATGTGTATAACTTGAAAATCTTAGCTCAAACAGCTGCAAATCCTGTTTTCCCAGCACGGGGACCTTGAGTTCTATAAGATAAAGCCATAAACATGTGTATCCGAGTCTTCTATCAAAAGTTACAGCTATTTATATGAAGTTGTACAAAAACGCTTTCTTCCGCCAAGACAGTGCGTTTCTCACTGTTACATGCATTTGAATGGGGAACTCGACCGAAACAAAGTATAGGTTTTCATTATGTGTATAACTTGAAAATCTTAGCTCAAACAGCTGCAAATCCTGTTTTCCCAGCACAGGGACCTTGAGTTCTATAAGATAAAGCCATAAACATGTGTATCCGAGTCTTCTATCAAAAGTTACAGCTATTTATATGAAGTTGTACAAAAACGCTTTCTTTCGCCAAGACAGTGCGTTTCTCACTGTTACATGCATTTGAATGGGGAACTCGACCGAAACAAAGTATAGGTTTTCATTATGTGTATAACTTGAAAATCTTAGCTCAAACAGCTGCAAATCCTGTTTTCCCAGCACAGGGACCTTGAGTTCTATAAGATAAAGCCATAAACATGTGTATCCGAGTCTTCTATCAAAAGTTACAGCTATTTATATGAAGTTGTACAAAAACGCTTTCTTTCGCCAAGACAGTGCGTTTCTCACTGTTACATGCATTTGAATGGGGAACTCGACCGAAACAAAGTATAGGTTTTCATTATGTGTATAACTTGAAAATCTTAGCTCACACAGCTGCAAATCCTGTTTTCCCAGCACAGGGACCTTGAGTTCTATAAGATAAAGCCATAAACATGTGTATACGAGTCTTCTATCAAAAGTTACAGCTATTTATATGAAGTTGTACAAAAACGCTTTCTTTCGCCAAGACAGTGTGTTTCTCACTGTTACATGCATTTGAATGGGGAACTCGACCGAAACAAAGTATAGGTTTTCATTATGTGTATAACTTGGACATCTTAGCTCAAACGGCTGCAAATCTTTTTTTCCCAGCACAGGGACCTTGAGTTCTATAAGATAAAGCCATAAACATGTGTATCCGAGTCTTCTATCAAAAGTTACAGCTATTTATATGAAGTTGTACAAAAACGCTTTCTTTCGCCAAGACAGTGCGTTTCTCACTGTTACATGCATTTGAATGGGGAACTCGACCGAAACAAAGTATAGGTTTTCATTATGTGTATAACTTGAAAATCTTAGCTCAAACAGCTGCAAATCCTGTTTTCCCAGCACAGGGACCTTTAGTTCTATAAGATAAAGCCATAAACATGTGTATCCGAGTCTTCTATCAAAAGTTACAGCGATTTATATGAAGTTGTACAAAAACGCTTTCTTTCGCCAAGACAGTGCGTTTCTCACTGTTACATGCATTTGAATGGGGAACTCGACCGAAACAAAGTATAGGTTTTCATTATGTGTATAACTTGAAAATCTTAGCTCAAACAGCTGCAAATCCTGTTTTCCCAGCACAGGGACCTTGAGTTCTATAAGATAAAGCCATAAACATGTGTATACGAGTCTTCTATCAAAAGTTACAGCTAATTATATGAAGTTGTACAAAAACGCTTTCTTTCGCCAAGACAGTGTGTTTCTCACTGTTACATGCATTTGAATGGGGAACTCGACCGAAACAAAGTATAGGTTTTCATTATGTGTATAACTTGAAAATCTTAGCTCAAACAGCTGCAAATCCTGTTTTCCCAGCACGGGGACCTTGAGTTCTATAAGATAAAGCCATAAACATGTGTATCCGAGTCTTCTATCAAAAGTTACAGCTATTTATATGAAGTTGTACAAAAACGCTTTCTTTCGCCAAGACAGTGCGTTTCTCACTGTTACATGCATTTGAATGGGGAACTCGACCGAAACAAAGTATAGGTTTTCATTATGTGTATAACTTGAAAATCTTAGCTCAAACAGCTGCAAATCCTGTTTTCCCAGCACAGGGACCTTGAGTTCTATAAGATAAAGCCATAAACATGTGTATCCGAGTCTTCTATCAAAAGTTACAGCTATTTATATGAAGTTGTACAAAAACGCTTTCTTTCGCCAAGACTGCGTTTCTCACTGTTACATGCATTTGAATGGGGAACTCGCCTGAAACAAAGTATAGGTTTTCATTATGTGAATAATTTTAAAATCTTAGCTCAAACGGCTGCAAAACCTGTTTGCCCAGCACGGGGACCTTGAGTTCTATAAGATAAAGCCATAAACATGTGTATACGAGTCTTCTATCAAAAGTTACAGCTATTTATATGAAGTTGTACAAAAACGCTTTCTTTCGCCAAGACAGTGTGTTTCTCACTGTTACATGCATTTGAATGGGGAACTCGACCGAAACAAAGTATAGGTTTTCATTATGTGTATAACTTGGACATCTTAGCTCAAACGGCTGCAAATCTTTTTTCCCAGCACAGGGACCTTGAGTTCTATAAGATAAAGCCATAAACATGTGTATCCGAGTCTTCTATCAAAAGTTACAGCTATTTATATGAAGTTGTACAAAAACGCTTTCTTTCGCCAAGACAGTGCGTTTCTCACTGTTACATGCATTTGAATGGGGAACTCGACCGAAACAAAGTATAGGTTTTCATTATGTGTATAACTTGAAAATCTTAGCTCAAACAGCTGCAAATCCTGTTTTCCCAGCACAGGGACCTTTAGTTCTATAAGATAAAGCCATAAACATGTGTATCCGAGTCTTCTATCAAAAGTTACAGCGATTTATATGAAGTTGTACAAAAACGCTTTCTTTCGCCAAGACTGCGTTTCTCACTGTTACATGCATTTGAATGGGGAACTCGCCTGAAACAAAGTATAGGTTTTCATTATGTGAATAATTTTAAAATTTTAGCTCAAACGGCTGCAAAACCTGTTTGCCCAGCACGGGGACCTTGAGTTCTATAAGATAAAGCCATAAACATGTGTATACGAGTCTTCTATCAAAAGTTACAGCTATTTATATGAAGTTGTACAAAAACGCTTTCTTTCGCCAAGACAGTGCGTTTCTCACTGTTACATGCATTTGAATGGGGAACTCGACCGAAACAAAGTATAGGTTTTCATTATGTGAATAACTTGAAAATCTTAGCTCAAACAGCTGCAAAACCTGTTTTACCAGCACGGGGACCTTGAGTTCTATAAGATAAAGCCATAAAGATGTGTATCCGAGTCTTCTATCAAAAGTTACAGCTATTTATATGAAGTTGTACAAAAACGCTTTCTTTCGCCAAGACAGTGCGTTTCTCACTGTTACATGCATTTGAATGGGGAACTCGACCGAAACAAAGTATAGGTTTTCATTATGTGTATAACTTGGACATCTTAGCTCAAACGGCTGCAAATCTTTTTTTCCCAGCACAGGGACCTTGAGTTCTATAAGATAAAGCCATAAACATGTGTATCCGAGTCTTCTATCAAAAGTTACAGCTATTTATATGAAGTTGTACAAAAACGCTTTCTTTCGCCAAGACAGTGCGTTTCTCACTGTTACATGCATTTGAATGGGGAACTCGACCGAAACAAAGTATAGGTTTTCATTATGTGTATAACTTGAAAATCTTAGCTCAAACAGCTGCAAATCCTGTTTTCCCAGCACAGGGACCTTTAGTTCTATAAGATAAAGCCATAAACATGTGTATCCGAGTCTTCTATCAAAAGTTACAGCGATTTATATGAAGTTGTACAAAAACGCTTTCTTTCGCCAAGACAGTGCGTTTCTCACTGTTACATGCATTTGAATGGGGAACTCGACCGAAACAAAGTATAGGTTTTCATTATGTGTATAACTTGAAAATCTTAGCTCAAACAGCTGCAAATCCTGTTTTCCCAGCACAGGGACCTTGAGTTCTATAAGATAAAGCCATAAACATGTGTATACGAGTCTTCTATCAAAAGTTACAGCTAATTATATGAAGTTGTACAAAAACGCTTTCTTTCGCCAAGACAGTGTGTTTCTCACTGTTACATGCATTTGAATGGGGAACTCGACCGAAACAAAGTATAGGTTTTCATTATGTGTATAACTTGAAAATCTTAGCTCAAACAGCTGCAAATCCTGTTTTCCCAGCACGGGGACCTTGAGTTCTATAAGATAAAGCCATAAACATGTGTATCCGAGTCTTCTATCAAAAGTTACAGCTATTTATATGAAGTTGTACAAAAACGCTTTCTTTCGCCAAGACAGTGCGTTTCTCACTGTTACATGCATTTGAATGGGGAACTCGACCGAAACAAAGTATAGGTTTTCATTATGTGTATAACTTGAAAATCTTAGCTCAAACAGCTGCAAATCCTGTTTTCCCAGCACAGGGACCTTGAGTTCTATAAGATAAAGCCATAAACATGTGTATCCGAGTCTTCTATCAAAAGTTACAGCTATTTATATGAAGTTGTACAAAAACGCTTTCTTTCGCCAAGACTGCGTTTCTCACTGTTACATGCATTTGAATGGGGAACTCGCCTGAAACAAAGTATAGGTTTTCATTATGTGAATAATTTTAAAATCTTAGCTCAAACGGCTGCAAAACCTGTTTGCCCAGCACGGGGACCTTGAGTTCTATAAGATAAAGCCATAAACATGTGTATACGAGTCTTCTATCAAAAGTTACAGCTATTTATATGAAGTTGTACAAAAACGCTTTCTTTCGCCAAGACAGTGCGTTTCTCACTGTTACATGCATTTGAATGGGGAACTCGACCGAAACAAAGTATAGGTTTTCATTATGTGAATAACTTGAAAATCTTAGCTCAAACAGCTGCAAAACCTGTTTTACCAGCACGGGGACCTTGAGTTCTATAAGATAAAGCCATAAACATGTGTATCCGAGTCTTCTATCAAAAGTTACAGCTATTTATATGAAGTTGTACAAAAACGCTTTCTTTCGCCAAGACAGTGCGTTTCTCACTGTTACATGCATTTGAATGGGGAACTCGACCGAAACAAAGTATAGGTTTTCATTATGTGTATAACTTGAAAATCTTAGCTCAAACAGCTGCAAATCCTGTTTTCCCAGCACAGGGACCTTGAGTTCTATAAGATAAAGCCATAAACATGTGTATCCGAGTCTTCTATCAAAAGTTACAGCTATTTATATGAAGTTGTACAAAAACGCTTTCTTTCGCCAAGACAGTGTGTTTCTCACTGTTACATGCATTTGAATGGGGAACTCGACCGAAACAAAGTATAGGTTTTCATTATGTGTATAACTTGAAAATCTTAGCTCAAACAGCTGCAAATCCTGTTTTCCCAGCACAGGGACCTTGAGTTCTATAAGATAAAGCCATAAACATGTGTATCCGAGTCTTCTATCAAAAGTTACAGCTATTTATATGAAGTTGTACAAAAACGCTTTCTTTCGCCAAGACTGCGTTTCTCACTGTTACATGCATTTGAATGGGGAACTCGCCTGAAACAAAGTATAGGTTTTCATTATGTGAATAATTTTAAAATTTTAGCTCAAACGGCTGCAAAACCTGTTTGCCCAGCACGGGGACCTTGAGTTCTATAAGATAAAGCCATAAACATGTGTATACGAGTCTTCTATCAAAAGTTACAGCTATTTATATGAAGTTGTACAAAAACGCTTTCTTTCGCCAAGACAGTGCGTTTCTCACTGTTACATGCATTTGAATGGGGAACTCGACCGAAACAAAGTATAGGTTTTCATTATGTGAATAACTTGAAAATCTTAGCTCAAACAGCTGCAAAACCTGTTTTACCAGCACGGGGACCTTGAGTTCTATAAGATAAAGCCATAAAGATGTGTATCCGAGTCTTCTATCAAAAGTTACAGCTATTTATATGAAGTTGTACAAAAACGCTTTCTTTCGCCAAGACAGTGCGTTTCTCACTGTTACATGCATTTGAATGGGGAACTCGACCGAAACAAAGTATAGGTTTTCATTATGTGTATAACTTGGACATCTTAGCTCAAACGGCTGCAAATCTTTTTTTCCCAGCACAGGGACCTTGAGTTCTATAAGATAAAGCCATAAACATGTGTATCCGAGTCTTCTATCAAAAGTTACAGCTATTTATATGAAGTTGTACAAAAACGCTTTCTTTCGCCAAGACAGTGCGTTTCTCACTGTTACATGCATTTGAATGGGGAACTCGACCGAAACAAAGTATAGGTTTTCATTATGTGTATAACTTGAAAATCTTAGCTCAAACAGCTGCAAATCCTGTTTTCCCAGCACAGGGACCTTTAGTTCTATAAGATAAAGCCATAAACATGTGTATCCGAGTCTTCTATCAAAAGTTACAGCGATTTATATGAAGTTGTACAAAAACGCTTTCTTTCGCCAAGACAGTGCGTTTCTCACTGTTACATGCATTTGAATGGGGAACTCGACCGAAACAAAGTATAGGTTTTCATTATGTGTATAACTTGAAAATCTTAGCTCAAACAGCTGCAAATCCTGTTTTCCCAGCACAGGGACCTTGAGTTCTATAAGATAAAGCCATAAACATGTGTATACGAGTCTTCTATCAAAAGTTACAGCTAATTATATGAAGTTGTACAAAAACGCTTTCTTTCGCCAAGACAGTGTGTTTCTCACTGTTACATGCATTTGAATGGGGAACTCGACCGAAACAAAGTATAGGTTTTCATTATGTGTATAACTTGAAAATCTTAGCTCAAACAGCTGCAAATCCTGTTTTCCCAGCACGGGGACCTTGAGTTCTATAAGATAAAGCCATAAACATGTGTATCCGAGTCTTCTATCAAAAGTTACAGCTATTTATATGAAGTTGTACAAAAACGCTTTCTTTCGCCAAGACAGTGCGTTTCTCACTGTTACATGCATTTGAATGGGGAACTCGACCGAAACAAAGTATAGGTTTTCATTATGTGTATAACTTGAAAATCTTAGCTCAAACAGCTGCAAATCCTGTTTTCCCAGCACAGGGACCTTGAGTTCTATAAGATAAAGCCATAAACATGTGTATCCGAGTCTTCTATCAAAAGTTACAGCTATTTATATGAAGTTGTACAAAAACGCTTTCTTTCGCCAAGACTGCGTTTCTCACTGTTACATGCATTTGAATGGGGAACTCGCCTGAAACAAAGTATAGGTTTTCATTATGTGAATAATTTTAAAATCTTAGCTCAAACGGCTGCAAAACCTGTTTGCCCAGCACGGGGACCTTGAGTTCTATAAGATAAAGCCATAAACATGTGTATACGAGTCTTCTATCAAAAGTTACAGCTATTTATATGAAGTTGTACAAAAACGCTTTCTTTCGCCAAGACAGTGCGTTTCTCACTGTTACATGCATTTGAATGGGGAACTCGACCGAAACAAAGTATAGGTTTTCATTATGTGAATAACTTGAAAATCTTAGCTCAAACAGCTGCAAAACCTGTTTTACCAGCACGGGGACCTTGAGTTCTATAAGATAAAGCCATAAACATGTGTATCCGAGTCTTCTATCAAAAGTTACAGCTATTTATATGAAGTTGTACAAAAACGCTTTCTTTCGCCAAGACAGTGCGTTTCTCACTGTTACATGCATTTGAATGGGGAACTCGACCGAAACAAAGTATAGGTTTTCATTATGTGTATAACTTGAAAATCTTAGCTCAAACAGCTGCAAATCCTGTTTTCCCAGCACAGGGACCTTGAGTTCTATAAGATAAAGCCATAAACATGTGTATCCGAGTCTTCTATCAAAAGTTACAGCTATTTATATGAAGTTGTACAAAAACGCTTTCTTTCGCCAAGACAGTGTGTTTCTCACTGTTACATGCATTTGAATGGGGAACTCGACCGAAACAAAGTATAGGTTTTCATTATGTGTATAACTTGAAAATCTTAGCTCAAACAGCTGCAAATCCTGTTTTCCCAGCACAGGGACCTTGAGTTCTATAAGATAAAGCCATAAACATGTGTATCCGAGTCTTCTATCAAAAGTTACAGCTATTTATATGAAGTTGTACAAAAACGCTTTCTTTCGCCAAGACAGTGCGTTTCTCACTGTTACATGCATTTGAATGGGTAACTCGACCGAAACAAAGTATAGGTTTTCATTATGTGTATAACTTGAAAATCTTAGCTCAAACAGCTGCAAATCCTGTTTTCCCAGCACAGGGACCTTGAGTTCTATAAGATAAAGCCATAAACATGTGTATACGAGTCTTCTATCAAAAGTTACAGCTATTTATATGAAGTTGTACAAAAACGCTTTCTTTCGCCAAGACAGTGTGTTTCTCACTGTTACATGCATTTGAATGGGGAACTCGACCGAAACAAAGTATAGGTTTTCATTATGTGTATAACTTGGACATCTTAGCTCAAACGGCTGCAAATCTTTTTTTCCCAGCACAGGGACCTTGAGTTCTATAAGATAAAGCCATAAACATGTGTATCCGAGTCTTCTATCAAAAGTTACAGCTATTTATATGAAGTTGTACAAAAACGCTTTCTTTCGCCAAGACAGTGCGTTTCTCACTGTTACATGCATTTGAATGGGGAACTCGACCGAAACAAAGTATAGGTTTTCATTATGTGTATAACTTGAAAATCTTAGCTCAAACAGCTGCAAATCCTGTTTTCCCAGCACAGGGACCTTTAGTTCTATAAGATAAAGCCATAAACATGTGTATCCGAGTCTTCTATCAAAAGTTACAGCGATTTATATGAAGTTGTACAAAAACGCTTTCTTTCGCCAAGACAGTGCGTTTCTCACTGTTACATGCATTTGAATGGGGAACTCGACCGAAACAAAGTATAGGTTTTCATTATGTGTATAACTTGAAAATCTTAGCTCAAACAGCTGCAAATCCTGTTTGCCCAGCACAGGGACCTTGAGTTCTATAAGATAAAGCCATAAACATGTGTATACGAGTCTTCTATCAAAAGTTACAGCTAATTATATGAAGTTGTACAAAAACGCTTTCTTTCGCCAAGACAGTGCGTTTCTCACTGTTACATGCATTTGAATGGGGAACTCGACCGAAACAAAGTATAGGTTTTCATTATGTGTATAACTTGAAAATCTTAGCTCAAACAGCTGCAAATCCTGTTTTCCCAGCACGGGGACCTTGAGTTCTATAAGATAAAGCCATAAACATGTGTATCCGAGTCTTCTATCAAAAGTTACAGCTATTTATATGAAGTTGTACAAAAACGCTTTCTTTCGCCAAGACAGTGCGTTTCTCACTGTTACATGCATTTGAATGGGGAACTCGACCGAAACAAAGTATAGGTTTTCATTATGTGTATAACTTGAAAATCTTAGCTCAAACAGCTGCAAATCCTGTTTTCCCAGCACAGGGACCTTGAGTTCTATAAGATAAAGCCATAAACATGTGTATCCGAGTCTTCTATCAAAAGTTACAGCTATTTATATGAAGTTGTACAAAAACGCTTTCTTTCGCCAAGACAGTGCGTTTCTCACTGTTACATGCATTTGAATGGGGAACTCGACCGAAACAAAGTATAGGTTTTCATTATGTGTATAACTTGAAAATCTTAGCTCAAACAGCTGCAAATCCTGTTTTCCCAGCACAGGGACCTTGAGTTCTATAAGATAAAGCCATAAACATGTGTATCCGAGTCTTCTATCAAAAGTTACAGCTATTTATATGAAGTTGTACAAAAACGCTTTCTTTCGCCAAGACAGTGCGTTTCTCACTGTTACATGCATTTGAATGGGGAACTCGACCGAAACAAAGTA
This sequence comes from Copadichromis virginalis, assembly GCF_057382275.1. Taxonomy (NCBI): domain Eukaryota; kingdom Metazoa; phylum Chordata; class Actinopteri; order Cichliformes; family Cichlidae; genus Copadichromis; species Copadichromis virginalis. Next base: position 11,751,446 of record NC_140629.1, read on the forward strand.
TAGGTTTTCATTATGTGTATAACTTGAAAATCTTAGCTCAAACAGCTGCAAATCCTGTTTTCCCAGCACAGGGACCTTGAGTTCTATAAGATAAAGCCATAAACATGTGTATACGAGTCTTCTATCAAAAGTTACAGCTATTTATATGAAGTTGTACAAAAACGCTTTCTTTCGCCAAGACAGTGTGTTTCTCACTGTTACATGCATTTGAATGGGGAACTCGACCGAAACAAAGTATAGGTTTTCATTATGTGTATAACTTGGACATCTTAGCTCAAACGGCTGCAAATCTTTTTTTCCCAGCACAGGGACCTTGAGTTCTATAAGATAAAGCCATAAACATGTGTATCCGAGTCTTCTATCAAAAGTTACAGCTATTTATATGAAGTTGTACAAAAACGCTTTCTTTCGCCAAGACAGTGCGTTTCTCACTGTTACATGCATTTGAATGGGGAACTCGACCGAAACAAAGTATAGGTTTTCATTATGTGTATAACTTGAAAATCTTAGCTCAAACAGCTGCAAATCCTGTTTTCCCAGCACAGGGACCTTTAGTTCTATAAGATAAAGCCATAAACATGTGTATCCGAGTCTTCTATCAAAAGTTACAGCGATTTATATGAAGTTGTACAAAAACGCTTTCTTTCGCCAAGACAGTGCGTTTCTCACTGTTACATGCATTTGAATGTCGAACTCGACCGAAACAAAGTATAGGTTTTCATTATGTGTATAACTTGAAAATCTTAGCTCAAACAGCTGCAAATCCTGTTTGCCCAGCACAGGGACCTTGAGTTCTATAAGATAAAGCCATAAACATGTGTATCCGAGTCTTCTATCAAAAGTTACAGCTATTTATATGAAGTTGTACAAAAACGCTTTCTTTCGCCAAGACAGTGCGTTTCTCACTGTTACATGCATTTGAATGGGGAACTCGACCGAAACAAAGTATAGGTTTTCATTATGTGTATAACTTGAAAATCTTAGCTCAAACAGCTGCAAATCCTGTTTTCCCAGCACAGGGACCTTGAGTTCTATAAGATAAAGCCATAAACATGTGTATCCGAGTCTTCTATCAAAAGTTACAGCTATTTATATGAAGTTGTACAAAAACGCTTTCTTTCGCCAAGACAGTGCGTTTCTCACTGTTACATGCATTTGAATGGGGAACTCGACCGAAACAAAGTATAGGTTTTCATTATGTGTATAACTTGAAAATCTTAGCTCAAACAGCTGCAAATCCTGTTTTCCCAGCACAGGGACCTTGAGTTCTATAAGATAAAGCCATAAACATGTTTGTCTGAGTCTTCTATCAAAAGTTACAGCTATTTATATGAAGTTGTACAAAAACGCTTTCTTTCGCCAAGACAGTGCGTTTCTCACTGTTACATGCATTTGAATGGGGAACTCGACCGAAACAAAGTATAGGTTTTCATTATGTGAATAACTTGAAAATCTTAGCTCAAACAGCTGCAAAACCTGTTTTCCCAGCACGGGGACCTTGAGTTCTATAAGATAAAGCCATAAACATGTTTGTCTGAGTCTTCTATCAAAAGTTACAGCTATTTATATGAAGTTGTACAAAAACGCTTTCTTTCGCCAAGACAGTGCGTTTCTCACTGTTACATGCATTTGAATGGGGAACTCGACCGAAACAAAGTATAGGTTTTCATTATGTGTATAACTTGAAAATCTTAGCTCAAACAGCTGCAAATCCTGATTTCCCAGCACAGGGACCTTGAGTTCTATAAGATAAAGCCATAAACATGTTTGTCTGAGTCTTCTATCAAAAGTTACAGCTATTTATATGAAGTTGTACAAAAACGCTTTCTTTCGCCAAGACAGTGCGTTTCTCACTGTTACATGCATTTGAATGGGGAACTCGACCGAAACAAAGTATAGGTTTTCATTATGTGTATAACTTGAAAATCTTAGCTCAAACAGCTGCAAATCCTGTTTTCCCAGCACAGGGACCTTGAGTTCTATAAGATAAAGCCATAAAAATGTGTATCCGAGTCTTCTATCAAAAGTTACAGCTATTTATATGAAGTTGTACAAAAACGCTTTCTTTCGCCAAGACAGTGCGTTTCTCACTGTTGCATGCATTTGAATGGGTAACTCGACCGAAACAAAGTATAGGTTTTCATTATGTGAATAATTTTAAAATCTTAGCTCAAACGGCTGCAAAACCTGTTTGCCCAGCACAGGGACCTTGAGTTCTATAAGATAAAGCCATAAACATGTGTATACGAGTCTTCTATCAAAAGTTACAGCGATTTATATGAAGTTGTACAAAAACGCTTTCTTTCGCCAAGACACTGCGTTTCTCACTGTTGCATGCATTTGAATGGGGAACTCGACCGAAACAAAGTATAGGTTTTCATTATGTGAATAACTTGAAAATCTTAGCTCAAACAGCTGCAAAACCTGTTTTCCCAGCACGGGGACCTTGAGTTCTATAAGATAAAGCCATAAACATGTGTATACGAGTCTTCTATCAAAAGTTACAGCTATTTATATGAAGTTGTACAAAAACGCTTTCTTTCGCCAAGACAGTGCGTTTCTCACTGTTACATGCATTTGAATGGGGAACTCGACCGAAACAAAGTATAGGTTTTCATTATGTGTATAACTTGAAAATCTTAGCTCAAACAGCTGCAAATCCTGTTTTCCCAGCACAGGGACCTTGAGTTCTATAAGATAAAGCCATAAACATGTGTATACGAGTCTTCTATCAAAAGTTACAGCTATTTATATGAAGTTGTACAAAAACGCTTTCTTTCGCCAAGACAGTGCGTTTCTCACTGTTACATGCATTTGAATGGGGAACTCGACCGAAACAATGTATAGGTTTTCATTATGTGTATAACTTGGAAATCTTAGCTCAAACGGCTGCAAATCCTGTTTTCCCAGCACGGGGACCTTGAGTTCTATAAGATAAAGCCATAAACATGTGTATCCGAGTCTTCTATCAAAAGTTACAGCTATTTATATGAAGTTGTACAAAAACGCTTTCTTTCGCCAAGACAGTGCGTTTCTCACTGTTACATGCATTTGAATGGGGAACTCGACCGAAACAAAGTATAGGTTTTCATTATGTGTATAACTTGAAAATCTTAGCTCAAACAGCTGCAAATCCTGTTTTCCCAGCACAGGGACCTTGAGTTCTATAAGATAAAGCCATAAACATGTGTATCCGAGTCTTCTATCAAAAGTTACAGCTATTTATATGAAGTTGTACAAAAACGCTTTCTTTCGCCAAGACAGTGCGTTTCTCACTGTTACATGCATTTGAATGGGGAACTCGACCGAAACAAAGTATAGGTTTTCATTATGTGTATAACTTGAAAATCTTAGCTCAAACAGCTGCAAATCCTGTTTTCCCAGCACAGGGACCTTGAGTTCTATAAGATAAAGCCATAAACATGTGTATCCGAGTCTTCTATCAAAAGTTACAGCTATTTATATGAAGTTGTACAAAAACGCTTTCTTTCGCCAAGACAGTGCGTTTCTCACTGTTACATGCATTTGAATGGGGAACTCGACCGAAACAAAGTATAGGTTTTCATTATGTGTATAACTTGAAAATCTTAGCTCAAACAGCTGCAAATCCTGTTTTCCCAGCACAGGGACCTTGAGTTCTATAAGATAAAGCCATAAACATGTTTGTCTGAGTCTTCTATCAAAAGTTACAGCTATTTATATGAAGTTGTACAAAAACGCTTTCTTTCGCCAAGACAGTGCGTTTCTCACTGTTACATGCATTTGAATGGGGAACTCGACCGAAACAAAGTATAGGTTTTCATTATGTGAATAACTTGAAAATCTTAGCTCAAACAGCTGCAAAACCTGTTTTCCCAGCACGGGGACCTTGAGTTCTATAAGATAAAGCCATAAACATGTTTGTCTGAGTCTTCTATCAAAAGTTACAGCTATTTATATGAAGTTGTACAAAAACGCTTTCTTTCGCCAAGACAGTGCGTTTCTCACTGTTACATGCATTTGAATGGGGAACTCGACCGAAACAAAGTATAGGTTTTCATTATGTGTATAACTTGAAAATCTTAGCTCAAACAGCTGCAAATCCTGATTTCCCAGCACAGGGACCTTGAGTTCTATAAGATAAAGCCATAAACATGTGTATACGAGTCTTCTATCAAAAGTTACAGCTATTTATATGAAGTTGTACAAAAACGCTTTCTTTCGCCAAGACAGTGCGTTTCTCACTGTTACATGCATTTGAATGGGGAACTCGACCGAAACAAAGTATAGGTTTTCATTATGTGTATAACTTGAAAATCTTAGCTCAAACAGCTGCAAAACCTGTTTTCCCAGCACAGGGACCTTGAGTTCTATAAGATAAAGCCATAAACATGTTTGTCTGAGTCTTCTATCAAAAGTTACAGCTATTTATATGAAGTTGTACAAAAACGCTTTCTTTCGCCAAGACAGTGCGTTTCTCACTGTTACATGCATTTGAATGGGGAACTCGACCGAAACAAAGTATAGGTTTTCATTATGTGTATAACTTGAAAATCTTAGCTCAAACAGCTGCAAATCCTGTTTTCCCAGCACAGGGACCTTGAGTTCTATAAGATAAAGCCATAAACATGTGTATACGAGTCTTCTATCAAAAGTTACAGCTATTTATATGAAGTTGTACAAAAACGCTTTCTTTCGCCAAGACAGTGCGTTTCTCACTGTTACATGCATTTGAATGGGGAACTCGACCGAAACAAAGTATAGGTTTTCATTATGTGTATAACTTGAAAATCTTAGCTCAAACAGCTGCAAATCCTGTTTTCCCAGCACAGGGACCTTGAGTTCTATAAGATAAAGCCATAAACATGTGTATCCGAGTCTTCTATCAAAAGTTACAGCTATTTATATGAAGTTGTACAAAAACGCTTTCTTTCGCCAAGACAGTGCGTTTCTCACTGTTACATGCATTTGAATGGGGAACTCGACCGAAACAAAGTATAGGTTTTCATTATGTGTATAACTTGAAAATCTTAGCTCAAACAGCTGCAAATCCTGTTTTCCCAGCACAGGGACCTTGAGTTCTATAAGATAAAGCCATAAACATGTGTATCCGAGTCTTCTATCAAAAGTTACAGCTATTTATATGAAGTTGTACAAAAACGCTTTCTTTCGCCAAGACAGTGCGTTTCTCACTGTTACATGCATTTGAATGGGGAACTCGACCGAAACAAAGTATAGGTTTTCATTATGTGTATAACTTGAAAATCTTAGCTCAAACAGCTGCAAATCCTGTTTTCCCAGCACAGGGACCTTGAGTTCTATAAGATAAAGCCATAAACATGTGTATACGAGTCTTCTATCAAAAGTTACAGCTATTTATATGAAGTTGTACAAAAACGCTTTCTTTCGCCAAGACAGTGCGTTTCTCACTGTTACATGCATTTGAATGGGGAACTCGACCGAAACAAAGTATAGGTTTTCATTATGTGTATAACTTGAAAATCTTAGCTCAAACAGCTGCAAATCCTGTTTTCCCAGCACGGGGACCTTGAGTTCTATAAGATAAAGCCATAAACATGTGTATCCGAGTCTTCTATCAAAAGTTACAGCTATTTATATGAAGTTGTACAAAAACGCTTTCTTTCGCCAAGACAGTGCGTTTCTCACTGTTACATGCATTTGAATGGGGAACTCGACCGAAACAAAGTATAGGTTTTCATTATGTGTATAACTTGAAAATCTTAGCTCAAACAGCTGCAAATCCTGTTTTCCCAGCACAGGGACCTTGAGTTCTATAAGATAAAGCCATAAACATGTGTATCCGAGTCTTCTATCAAAAGTTACAGCTATTTATATGAAGTTGTACAAAAACGCTTTCTTTCGCCAAGACAGTGCGTTTCTCACTGTTACATGCATTTGAATGGGGAACTCGACCGAAACAAAGTATAGGTTTTCATTATGTGTATAACTTGAAAATCTTAGCTCAAACGGCTGCAAAACCTGTTTTCCCAGCACGGGGACCTTGAGTTCTATAAGATAAAGCCATAAACATGTGTATACGAGTCTTCTATCAAAAGTTACAGCTATTTATATGAAGTTGTACAAAAACGCTTTCTTTCGCCAAGACAGTGCGTTTCTCACTGTTACATGCATTTGAATGGGGAACTCGACCGAAACAAAGTATAGGTTTTCATTATGTGTATAACTTGAAAATCTTAGCTCAAACAGCTGCAAATCCTGTTTTCCCAGCACAGGGACCTTGAGTTCTATAAGATAAAGCCATAAACATGTGTATCCGAGTCTTCTATCAAAAGTTACAGCTATTTATATGAAGTTGTACAAAAACGCTTTCTTTCGCCAAGACAGTGCGTTTCTCACTGTTACATGCATTTGAATGGGGAACTCGACCGAAACAAAGTATAGGTTTTCATTATGTGTATAACTTGAAAATCTTAGCTCAAACAGCTGCAAATCCTGTTTTCCCAGCACAGGGACCTTGAGTTCTATAAGATAAAGCCATAAACATGTGTATCCGAGTCTTCTATCAAAAGTTACAGCTATTTATATGAAGTTGTACAAAAACGCTTTCTTTCGCCAAGACAGTGCGTTTCTCACTGTTACATGCATTTGAATGGGGAACTCGACCGAAACAAAGTATAGGTTTTCATTATGTGTATAACTTGAAAATCTTAGCTCAAACAGCTGCAAATCCTGTTTTCCCAGCACAGGGACCTTGAGTTCTATAAGATAAAGCCATAAACATGTGTATACGAGTCTTCTATCAAAAGTTACAGCTATTTATATGAAGTTGTACAAAAACGCTTTCTTTCGCCAAGACAGTGCGTTTCTCACTGTTACATGCATTTGAATGGGGAACTCGACCGAAACAAAGTATAGGTTTTCATTATGTGTATAACTTGGAAATCTTAGCTCAAACGGCTGCAAATCCTGTTTTCCCAGCACAGGGACCTTGAGTTCTATAAGATAAAGCCATAAACATGTGTATCCGAGTCTTCTATCAAAAGTTACAGCTATTTATATGAAGTTGTACAAAAACGCTTTCTTTCGCCAAGACAGTGCGTTTCTCACTGTTACATGCATTTGAATGGGGAACTCGACCGAAACAAAGTATAGGTTTTCATTATGTGTATAACTTGGAAATCTTAGCTCAAACAGCTGCAAATCCTGTTTTCCCAGCACAGGGACCTTGAGTTCTATAAGATAAAGCCATAAACATGTGTATCCGAGTCTTCTATCAAAAGTTACAGCTATTTATATGAAGTTGTACAAAAACGCTTTCTTTCGCCAAGACAGTGCGTTTCTCACTGTTACATGCATTTGAATGGGGAACTCGACCGAAACAAAGTATAGGTTTTCATTATGTGTATAACTTGAAAATCTTAGCTCAAACAGCTGCAAATCCTGTTTTCCCAGCACAGGGACCTTGAGTTCTATAAGATAAAGCCATAAACATGTGTATACGAGTCTTCTATCAAAAGTTACAGCTATTTATATGAAGTTGTACAAAAACGCTTTCTTTCGCCAAGACAGTGCGTTTCTCACTGTTACATGCATTTGAATGGGGAACTCGACCGAAACAAAGTATAGGTTTTCATTATGTGTATAACTTGAAAATCTTAGCTCAAACAGCTGCAAATCCTGTTTTCCCAGCACGGGGACCTTGAGTTCTATAAGATAAAGCCATAAACATGTGTATACGAGTCTTCTATCAAAAGTTACAGCTATTTATATGAAGTTGTACAAAAACGCTTTCTTTCGCCAAGACAGTGCGTTTCTCACTGTTACATGCATTTGAATGGGGAACTCGACCGAAACAAAGTATAGGTTTTCATTATGTGTATAACTTGAAAATCTTAGCTCAAACAGCTGCAAATCCTGTTTTCCCAGCACAGGGACCTTGAGTTCTATAAGATAAAGCCATAAACATGTGTATACGAGTCTTCTATCAAAAGTTACAGCTATTTATATGAAGTTGTACAAAAACGCTTTCTTTCGCCAAGACAGTGCGTTTCTCACTGTTACATGCATTTGAATGGGGAACTCGACCGAAACAAAGTATAGGTTTTCATTATGTGTATAACTTGGAAATCTTAGCTCAAACGGCTGCAAATCCTGTTTTCCCAGCACAGGGACCTTGAGTTCTATAAGATAAAGCCATAAACATGTGTATCCGAGTCTTCTATCAAAAGTTACAGCTATTTATATGAAGTTGTACAAAAACGCTTTCTTTCGCCAAGACAGTGCGTTTCTCACTGTTACATGCATTTGAATGGGGAACTCGACCGAAACAAAGTATAGGTTTTCATTATGTGTATAACTTGGAAATCTTAGCTCAAACAGCTGCAAATCCTGTTTTCCCAGCACAGGGACCTTGAGTTCTATAAGATAAAGCCATAAACATGTGTATCCGAGTCTTCTATCAAAAGTTACAGCTATTTATATGAAGTTGTACAAAAACGCTTTCTTTCGCCAAGACAGTGCGTTTCTCACTGTTACATGCATTTGAATGGGGAACTCGACCGAAACAAAGTATAGGTTTTCATTATGTGTATAACTTGAAAATCTTAGCTCAAACAGCTGCAAATCCTGTTTTCCCAGCACAGGGACCTTGAGTTCTATAAGATAAAGCCATAAACATGTGTATACGAGTCTTCTATCAAAAGTTACAGCTATTTATATGAAGTTGTACAAAAACGCTTTCTTTCGCCAAGACAGTGCGTTTCTCACTGTTACATGCATTTGAATGGGGAACTCGACCGAAACAAAGTATAGGTTTTCATTATGTGTATAACTTGAAAATCTTAGCTCAAACAGCTGCAAATCCTGTTTTCCCAGCACGGGGACCTTGAGTTCTATAAGATAAAGCCATAAACATGTGTATACGAGTCTTCTATCAAAAGTTACAGCTATTTATATGAAGTTGTACAAAAACGCTTTCTTTCGCCAAGACAGTGCGTTTCTCACTGTTACATGCATTTGAATGGGGAACTCGACCGAAACAAAGTATAGGTTTTCATTATGTGTATAACTTGAAAATCTTAGCTCAAACAGCTGCAAATCCTGTTTTCCCAGCACAGGGACCTTGAGTTCTATAAGATAAAGCCATAAACATGTGTATCCGAGTCTTCTATCAAAAGTTACAGCTATTTATATGAAGTTGTACAAAAACGCTTTCTTTCGCCAAGACAGTGCGTTTCTCACTGTTACATGCATTTGAATGGGGAACTCGACCGAAACAAAGTATAGGTTTTCATTATGTGTATAACTTGAAAATCTTAGCTCAAACAGCTGCAAATCCTGTTTTCCCAGCACAGGGACCTTGAGTTCTATAAGATAAAGCCATAAACATGTGTATCCGAGTCTTCTATCAAAAGTTACAGCTATTTATATGAAGTTGTACAAAAACGCTTTCTTTCGCCAAGACAGTGCGTTTCTCACTGTTACATGCATTTGAATGGGGAACTCGACCGAAACAAAGTATAGGTTTTCATTATGTGTATAACTTGAAAATCTTAGCTCAAACAGCTGCAAATCCTGTTTTCCCAGCACAGGGACCTTGAGTTCTATAAGATAAAGCCATAAACATGTGTATCCGAGTCTTCTATCAAAAGTTACAGCTATTTATATGAAGTTGTACAAAAACGCTTTCTTTCGCCAAGACAGTGCGTTTCTCACTGTTACATGCATTTGAATGGGGAACTCGACCGAAACAAAGTATAGGTTTTCATTATGTGTATAACTTGAAAATCTTAGCTCAAACAGCTGCAAATCCTGTTTTCCCAGCACAGGGACCTTGAGTTCTATAAGATAAAGCCATAAACATGTGTATCCGAGTCTTCTATCAAAAGTTACAGCTATTTATATGAAGTTGTACAAAAACGCTTTCTTTCGCCAAGACAGTGCGTTTCTCACTGTTACATGCATTTGAATGGGGAACTCGACCGAAACAAAGTATAGGTTTTCATTATGTGTATAACTTGAAAATCTTAGCTCAAACAGCTGCAAATCCTGTTTTCCCAGCACAGGGACCTTGAGTTCTATAAGATAAAGCCATAAACATGTGTATACGAGTCTTCTATCAAAAGTTACAGCTATTTATATGAAGTTGTACAAAAACGCTTTCTTTCGCCAAGACAGTGCGTTTCTCACTGTTACATGCATTTGAATGGGGAACTCGACCGAAACAAAGTATAGGTTTTCATTATGTGTATAACTTGGAAATCTTAGCTCAAACGGCTGCAAATCCTTTTTTCCCAGCACAGGGACCTTGAGTTCTATAAGATAAAGCCATAAACATGTGTATCCGAGTCTTCTATCAAAAGTTACAGCTATTTATATGAAGTTGTACAAAAACGCTTTCTTTCGCCAAGACAGTGCGTTTCTCACTGTTACATGCATTTGAATGGGGAACTCGACCGAAACAAAGTATAGGTTTTCATTATGTGTATAACTTGAAAATCTTAGCTCAAACAGCTGCAAATCCTGTTTTCCCAGCACAGGGACCTTGAGTTCTATAAGATAAAGCCATAAACATGTGTATACGAGTCTTCTATCAAAAGTTACAGCTATTTATATGAAGTTGTACAAAAACGCTTTCTTTCGCCAAGACAGTGCGTTTCTCACTGTTACATGCATTTGAATGGGGAACTCGACCGAAACAAAGTATAGGTTTTCATTATGTGTATAACTTGAAAATCTTAGCTCAAACAGCTGCAAATCCTGTTTTCCCAGCACGGGGACCTTGAGTTCTATAAGATAAAGCCATAAACATGTGTATACGAGTCTTCTATCAAAAGTTACAGCTATTTATATGAAGTTGTACAAAAACGCTTTCTTTCGCCAAGACAGTGCGTTTCTCACTGTTACATGCATTTGAATGGGGAACTCGACCGAAACAAAGTATAGGTTTTCATTATGTGTATAACTTGAAAATCTTAGCTCAAACAGCTGCAAATCCTGTTTTCCCAGCACAGGGACCTTGAGTTCTATAAGATAAAGCCATAAACATGTGTATCCGAGTCTTCTATCAAAAGTTACAGCTATTTATATGAAGTTGTACAAAAACGCTTTCTTTCGCCAAGACACTGCGTTTCTCACTGTTACATGCATTTGAATGGGGAACTCGACCGAAACAAAGTATAGGTTTTCATTATGTGTATAACTTGAAAATCTTAGCTCAAACAGCTGCAAATCCTGTTTTCCCAGCACAGGGACCTTGAGTTCTATAAGATAAAGCCATAAACATGTGTATCCGAGTCTTCTATCAAAAGTTACAGCTATTTATATGAAGTTGTACAAAAACGCTTTCTTTCGCCAAGACAGTGCGTTTCTCACTGTTACATGCATTTGAATGGGGAACTCGACCGAAACAAAGTATAGGTTTTCATTATGTGTATAACTTGAAAATCTTAGCTCAAACAGCTGCAAATCCTGTTTTCCCAGCACAGGGACCTTGAGTTCTATAAGATAAAGCCATAAACATGTGTATCCGAGTCTTCTATCAAAAGTTACAGCTATTTATATGAAGTTGTACAAAAACGCTTTCTTTCGCCAAGACACTGCGTTTCTCACTGTTACATGCATTTGAATGGGGAACTCGACCGAAACAAAGTATAGGTTTTCATTATGTGTATAACTTGAAAATCTTAGCTCAAACAGCTGCAAATCCTGTTTTCCCAGCACAGGGACCTTGAGTTCTATAAGATAAAGCCATAAACATGTGTATCCGAGTCTTCTATCAAAAGTTACAGCTATTTATATGAAGTTGTACAAAAACGCTTTCTTTCGCCAAGACAGTGCGTTTCTCACTGTTACATGCATTTGAATGGGGAACTCGACCGAAACAAAGTATAGGTTTTCATTATGTGTATAACTTGAAAATCTTAGCTCAAACAGCTGCAAATCCTGTTTTCCCAGCACAGGGACCTTGAGTTCTATAAGATAAAGCCATAAACATGTGTATACGAGTCTTCTATCAAAAGTTACAGCTATTTATATGAAGTTGTACAAAAACGCTTTCTTTCGCCAAGACAGTGTGTTTCTCACTGTTACATGCATTTGAATGGGGAACTCGACCGAAACAAAGTATAGGTTTTCATTATGTGTATAACTTGGACATCTTAGCTCAAACGGCTGCAAATCTTTTTTTCCCAGCACAGGGACCTTGAGTTCTATAAGATAAAGCCATAAACATGTGTATCCGAGTCTTCTATCAAAAGTTACAGCTATTTATATGAAGTTGTACAAAAACGCTTTCTTTCGCCAAGACAGTGCGTTTCTCACTGTTACATGCATTTGAATGGGGAACTCGACCGAAACAAAGTATAGGTTTTCATTATGTGTATAACTTGGAAATCTTAGCTCAAACAGCTGCAAATCCTGTTTTCCCAGCACAGGGACCTTTAGTTCTATAAGATAAAGCCATAAACATGTGTATCCGAGTCTTCTATCAAAAGTTACAGCGATTTATATGAAGTTGTACAAAAACGCTTTCTTTCGCCAAGACAGTGCGTTTCTCACTGTTACATGCATTTGAATGGGGAACTCGACCGAAACAAAGTATAGGTTTTCATTATGTGTATAACTTGAAAATCTTAGCTCAAACAGCTGCAAATCCTGTTTTCCCAGCACAGGGACCTTGAGTTCTATAAGATAAAGCCATAAACATGTGTATACGAGTCTTCTATCAAAAGTTACAGCTAATTATATGAAGTTGTACAAAAACGCTTTCTTTCGCCAAGACAGTGCGTTTCTCACTGTTACATGCATTTGAATGGGGAACTCGACCGAAACAAAGTATAGGTTTTCATTATGTGTATAACTTGAAAATCTTAGCTCAAACAGCTGCAAATCCTGTTTTCCCAGCACGGGGACCTTGAGTTCTATAAGATAAAGCCATAAACATGTGTATACGAGTCTTCTATCAAAAGTTACAGCTATTTATATGAAGTTGTACAAAAACGCTTTCTTTCGCCAAGACAGTGCGTTTCTCACTGTTACATGCATTTGAATGGGGAACTCGACCGAAACAAAGTATAGGTTTTCATTATGTGTATAACTTGAAAATCTTAGCTCAAACAGCTGCAAATCCTGTTTTCCCAGCACAGGGACCTTGAGTTCTATAAGATAAAGCCATAAACATGTGTATCCGAGTCTTCTATCAAAAGTTACAGCTATTTATATGAAGTTGTACAAAAACGCTTTCTTTCGCCAAGACTGCGTTTCTCACTGTTACATGCATTTGAATGGGGAACTCGCCTGAAACAAAGTATAGGTTTTCATTATGTGAATAATTTTAAAATCTTAGCTCAAACGGCTGCAAAACCTGTTTGCCCAGCACGGGGACCTTGAGTTCTATAAGATAAAGCCATAAACATGTGTATACGAGTCTTCTATCAAAAGTTACAGCTATTTATATGAAGTTGTACAAAAACGCTTTCTTTCGCCAAGACAGTGCGTTTCTCACTGTTACATGCATTTGAATGGGGAACTCGACCAAAACAAAGTATAGGTTTTCATTATGTGAATAACTTGAAAATCTTAGCTCAAACAGCTGCAAAACCTGTTTTCCCAGCACGGGGACCTTGAGTTCTATAAGATAAAGCCATAAACATGTTTGTCTGAGTCTTCTATCAAAAGTTACAGCTATTTATATGAAGTTGTACAAAAACGCTTTCTTTCGCCAAGACAGTGCGTTTCTCACTGTTACATGCATTTGAATGGGGAACTCGACCGAAACAAAGTATAGGTTTTCATTATGTGTATAACTTGAAAATCTTAGCTCAAACAGCTGCAAATCCTGATTTCCCAGCACAGGGACCTTGAGTTCTATAAGATAAAGCCATAAACATGTGTATACGAGTCTTCTATCAAAAGTTATAGCTATTTATATGAAGTTGTACAAAAACGCTTTCTTTCGCCAAGACAGTGCGTTTCTCACTGTTACATGCATTTGAATGGGGAACTCGACCGAAACAAAGTATAGGTTTTCATTATGTGAATAACTTGAAAATCTTAGCTCAAACAGCTGCAAAACCTGTTTTCCCAGCACGGGGACCTTGAGTTCTATAAGATAAAGCCATAAACATGTTTGTCTGAGTCTTCTATCAAAAGTTACAGCTATTTATATGAAGTTGTACAAAAACGCTTTCTTTCGCCAAGACAGTGCGTTTCTCACTGTTACATGCATTTGAATGGGGAACTCGACCGAAACAAAGTATAGGTTTTCATTATGTGTATAACTTGAAAATCTTAGCTCAAACAGCTGCAAATCCTGTTTTCCCAGCACAGGGACCTTGAGTTCTATAAGATAAAGCCATAAAAATGTGTATCCGAGTCTTCTATCAAAAGTTACAGCTATTTATATGAAGTTGTACAAAAACGCTTTCTTTCGCCAAGACAGTGCGTTTCTCACTGTTGCATGCATTTGAATGGGTAACTCGACCGAAACAAAGTATAGGTTTTCATTATGTGAATAATTTTAAAATCTTAGCTCAAACGGCTGCAAAACCTGTTTGCCCAGCACAGGGACCTTGAGTTCTATAAGATAAAGCCATAAACATGTGTATACGAGTCTTCTATCAAAAGTTACAGCTATTTATATGAAGTTGTACAAAAACGCTTTCTTTCGCCAAGACAGTGCGTTTCTCACTGTTGCATGCATTTGAATGGGGAACTCGACCGAAACAAAGTATAGGTTTTCATTATGTGAATAACTTGAAAATCTTAGCTCAAACAGCTGCAAAACCTGTTTTCCCAGCACGGGGACCTTGAGTTCTATAAGATAAAGCCATAAACATGTGTATACGAGTCTTCTATCAAAAGTTACAGCTATTTATATGAAGTTGTACAAAAACGCTTTCTTTCGCCAAGACAGTGCGTTTCTCACTGTTACATGCATTTGAATGGGGAACTCGACCGAAACAAAGTATAGGTTTTCATTATGTGTATAACTTGAAAATCTTAGCTCAAACAGCTGCAAATCCTGTTTTCCCAGCACAGGGACCTTGAGTTCTATAAGATAAAGCCATAAACATGTGTATACGAGTCTTCTATCAAAAGTTACAGCTAATTATATGAAGTTGTACAAAAACGCTTTCTTTCGCCAAGACAGTGCGTTTCTCACTGTTACATGCATTTGAATGGGGAACTCGACCGAAACAAAGTATAGGTTTTCATTATGTGTATAACTTGAAAATCTTAGCTCAAACAGCTGCAAATCCTGTTTTCCCAGCACGGGGACCTTGAGTTCTATAAGATAAAGCCATAAACATGTGTATACGAGTCTTCTATCAAAAGTTACAGCTATTTATATGAAGTTGTACAAAAACGCTTTCTTTCGCCAAGACAGTGCGTTTCTCACTGTTACATGCATTTGAATGGGGAACTCGACCGAAACAAAGTATAGGTTTTCATTATGTGTATAACTTGAAAATCTTAGCTCAAACAGCTGCAAATCCTGTTTTCCCAGCACAGGGACCTTGAGTTCTATAAGATAAAGCCATAAACATGTGTATCCGAGTCTTCTATCAAAAGTTACAGCTATTTATATGAAGTTGTACAAAAACGCTTTCTTTCGCCAAGACACTGCGTTTCTCACTGTTACATGCATTTGAATGGGGAACTCGACCGAAACAAAGTATAGGTTTTCATTATGTGTATAACTTGAAAATCTTAGCTCAAACAGCTGCAAATCCTGTTTTCCCAGCACAGGGACCTTGAGTTCTATAAGATAAAGCCATAAACATGTGTATCCGAGTCTTCTATCAAAAGTTACAGCTATTTATATGAAGTTGTACAAAAACGCTTTCTTTCGCCAAGACAGTGCGTTTCTCACTGTTACATGCATTTGAATGGGGAACTCGACCGAAACAAAGTATAGGTTTTCATTATGTGTATAACTTGAAAATCTTAGCTCAAACAGCTGCAAATCCTGTTTTCCCAGCACAGGGACCTTGAGTTCTATAAGATAAAGCCATAAACATGTGTATCCGAGTCTTCTATCAAAAGTTACAGCTATTTATATGAAGTTGTACAAAAACGCTTTCTTTCGCCAAGACACTGCGTTTCTCACTGTTACATGCATTTGAATGGGGAACTCGACCGAAACAAAGTATAGGTTTTCATTATGTGTATAACTTGAAAATCTTAGCTCAAACAGCTGCAAATCCTGTTTTCCCAGCACAGGGACCTTGAGTTCTATAAGATAAAGCCATAAACATGTGTATCCGAGTCTTCTATCAAAAGTTACAGCTATTTATATGAAGTTGTACAAAAACGCTTTCTTTCGCCAAGACAGTGCGTTTCTCACTGTTACATGCATTTGAATGGGGAACTCGACCGAAACAAAGTATAGGTTTTCATTATGTGTATAACTTGAAAATCTTAGCTCAAACAGCTGCAAATCCTGTTTTCCCAGCACAGGGACCTTGAGTTCTATAAGATAAAGCCATAAACATGTGTATCCGAGTCTTCTATCAAAAGTTACAGCTATTTATATGAAGTTGTACAAAAACGCTTTCTTTCGCCAAGACAGTGCGTTTCTCACTGTTACATGCATTTGAATGGGGAACTCGACCGAAACAAAGTATAGGTTTTCATTATGTGTATAACTTGAAAATCTTAGCTCAAACAGCTGCAAATCCTGTTTTCCCAGCACAGGGACCTTGAGTTCTATAAGATAAAGCCATAAACATGTGTATCCGAGTCTTCTATCAAAAGTTACAGCTATTTATATGAAGTTGTACAAAAACGCTTTCTTTCGCCAAGACACTGCGTTTCTCACTGTTACATGCATTTGAATGGGGAACTCGACCGAAACAAAGTATAGGTTTTCATTATGTGTATAACTTGAAAATCTTAGCTCAAACAGCTGCAAATCCTGTTTTCCCAGCACAGGGACCTTGAGTTCTATAAGATAAAGCCATAAACATGTGTATCCGAGTCTTCTATCAAAAGTTACAGCTATTTATATGAAGTTGTACAAAAACGCTTTCTTTCGCCAAGACAGTGCGTTTCTCACTGTTACATGCATTTGAATGGGGAACTCGACCGAAACAAAGTATAGGTTTTCATTATGTGTATAACTTGAAAATCTTAGCTCAAACAGCTGCAAATCCTGTTTTCCCAGCACAGGGACCTTGAGTTCTATAAGATAAAGCCATAAACATGTGTATACGAGTCTTCTATCAAAAGTTACAGCTATTTATATGAAGTTGTACAAAAACGCTTTCTTTCGCCAAGACAGTGCGTTTCTCACTGTTACATGCATTTGAATGGGGAACTCGACCGAAACAAAGTATAGGTTTTCATTATGTGTATAACTTGGACATCTTAGCTCAAACGGCTGCAAATCTTTTTTTCCCAGCACAGGGACCTTGAGTTCTATAAGATAAAGCCATAAACATGTGTATCCGAGTCTTCTATCAAAAGTTACAGCTATTTATATGAAGTTGTACAAAAACGCTTTCTTTCGCCAAGACAGTGCGTTTCTCACTGTTACATGCATTTGAATGGGGAACTCGACCGAAACAAAGTATAGGTTTTCATTATGTGTATAACTTGGAAATCTTAGCTCAAACAGCTGCAAATCCTGTTTTCCCAGCACAGGGACCTTGAGTTCTATAAGATAAAGCCATAAACATGTGTATCCGAGTCTTCTATCAAAAGTTACAGCGATTTATATGAAGTTGTACAAAAACGCTTTCTTTCGCCAAGACAGTGCGTTTCTCACTGTTACATGCATTTGAATGGGGAACTCGACCGAAACAAAGTATAGGTTTTCATTATGTGTATAACTTGAAAATCTTAGCTCAAACAGCTGCAAATCCTGTTTTCCCAGCACAGGGACCTTGAGTTCTATAAGATAAAGCCATAAACATGTGTATACGAGTCTTCTATCAAAAGTTACAGCTAATTATATGAAGTTGTACAAAAACGCTTTCTTTCGCCAAGACAGTGCGTTTCTCACTGTTACATGCATTTGAATGGGGAACTCGACCGAAACAAAGTATAGGTTTTCATTATGTGTATAACTTGAAAATCTTAGCTCAAACAGCTGCAAATCCTGTTTTCCCAGCACGGGGACCTTGAGTTCTATAAGATAAAGCCATAAACATGTGTATACGAGTCTTCTATCAAAAGTTACAGCTATTTATATGAAGTTGTACAAAAACGCTTTCTTTCGCCAAGACAGTGCGTTTCTCACTGTTACATGCATTTGAATGGGGAACTCGACCGAAACAAAGTATAGGTTTTCATTATGTGTATAACTTGAAAATCTTAGCTCAAACAGCTGCAAATCCTGTTTTCCCAGCACAGGGACCTTGAGTTCTATAAGATAAAGCCATAAACATGTGTATCCGAGTCTTCTATCAAAAGTTACAGCTATTTATATGAAGTTGTACAAAAACGCTTTCTTTCGCCAAGACACTGCGTTTCTCACTGTTACATGCATTTGAATGGGGAACTCGACCGAAACAAAGTATAGGTTTTCATTATGTGTATAACTTGAAAATCTTAGCTCAAACAGCTGCAAATCCTGTTTTCCCAGCACAGGGACCTTGAGTTCTATAAGATAAAGCCATAAACATGTGTATCCGAGTCTTCTATCAAAAGTTACAGCTATTTATATGAAGTTGTACAAAAACGCTTTCTTTCGCCAAGACAGTGCGTTTCTCACTGTTACATGCATTTGAATGGGGAACTCGACCGAAACAAAGTATAGGTTTTCATTATGTGTATAACTTGAAAATCTTAGCTCAAACAGCTGCAAATCCTGTTTTCCCAGCACAGGGACCTTGAGTTCTATAAGATAAAGCCATAAACATGTGTATACGAGTCTTCTATCAAAAGTTACAGCTATTTATATGAAGTTGTACAAAAACGCTTTCTTTCGCCAAGACAGTGCGTTTCTCACTGTTACATGCATTTGAATGGGGAACTCGACCGAAACAAAGTATAGGTTTTCATTATGTGTATAACTTGGAAATCTTAGCTCAAACGGCTGCAAATCCTTTTTTCCCAGCACAGGGACCTTGAGTTCTATAAGATAAAGCCATAAACATGTGTATCCGAGTCTTCTATCAAAAGTTACAGCTATTTATATGAAGTTGTACAAAAACGCTTTCTTTCGCCAAGACAGTGCGTTTCTCACTGTTACATGCATTTGAATGGGGAACTCGACCGAAACAAAGTATAGGTTTTCATTATGTGTATAACTTGGAAATCTTAGCTCAAACAGCTGCAAATCCTGTTTTCCCAGCACAGGGACCTTGAGTTCTATAAGATAAAGCCATAAACATGTGTATCCGAGTCTTCTATCAAAAGTTACAGCTATTTATATGAAGTTGTACAAAAACGCTTTCTTTCGCCAAGACAGTGCGTTTCTCACTGTTACATGCATTTGAATGGGGAACTCGACCGAAACAAAGTATAGGTTTTCATTATGTGTATAACTTGAAAATCTTAGCTCAAACAGCTGCAAATCCTGTTTTCCCAGCACAGGGACCTTGAGTTCTATAAGATAAAGCCATAAACATGTGTATACGAGTCTTCTATCAAAAGTTACAGCTAATTATATGAAGTTGTACAAAAACGCTTTCTTTCGCCAAGACAGTGCGTTTCTCACTGTTACATGCATTTGAATGGGGAACTCGACCGAAACAAAGTATAGGTTTTCATTATGTGTATAACTTGAAAATCTTAGCTCAAACAGCTGCAAATCCTGTTTTCCCAGCACGGGGACCTTGAGTTCTATAAGATAAAGCCATAAACATGTGTATACGAGTCTTCTATCAAAAGTTACAGCTATTTATATGAAGTTGTACAAAAACGCTTTCTTTCGCCAAGACAGTGCGTTTCTCACTGTTACATGCATTTGAATGGGGAACTCGACCGAAACAAAGTATAGGTTTTCATTATGTGTATAACTTGAAAATCTTAGCTCAAACAGCTGCAAATCCTGTTTTCCCAGCACAGGGACCTTGAGTTCTATAAGATAAAGCCATAAACATGTGTATCCGAGTCTTCTATCAAAAGTTACAGCTATTTATATGAAGTTGTACAAAAACGCTTTCTTTCGCCAAGACAGTGCGTTTCTCACTGTTACATGCATTTGAATGGGGAACTCGCCTGAAACAAAGTATAGGTTTTCATTATGTGAATAACTTGAAAATCTTAGCTCAAACGGCTGCAAAACCTGTTTGCCCAGCACGGGGACCTTGAGTTCTATAAGATAAAGCCATAAACATGTGTATACGAGTCTTCTATCAAAAGTTACAGCTATTTATATGAAGTTGTACAAAAACGCTTTCTTTCGCCAAGACAGTGCGTTTCTCACTGTTACATGCATTTGAATGGGGAACTCGACCAAAACAAAGTATAGGTTTTCATTATGTGAATAACTTGAAAATCTTAGCTCAAACAGCTGCAAAACCTGTTTTCCCAGCACGGGGACCTTGAGTTCTATAAGATAAAGCCATAAACATGTTTGTCTGAGTCTTCTATCAAAAGTTACAGCTATTTATATGAAGTTGTACAAAAACGCTTTCTTTCGCCAAGACAGTGCGTTTCTCACTGTTACATGCATTTGAATGGGGAACTCGACCGAAACAAAGTATAGGTTTTCATTATGTGTATAACTTGAAAATCTTAGCTCAAACAGCTGCAAATCCTGATTTCCCAGCACAGGGACCTTGAGTTCTATAAGATAAAGCCATAAACATGTGTATACGAGTCTTCTATCAAAAGTTATAGCTATTTATATGAAGTTGTACAAAAACGCTTTCTTTCGCCAAGACAGTGCGTTTCTCACTGTTACATGCATTTGAATGGGGAACTCGACCGAAACAAAGTATAGGTTTTCATTATGTGAATAACTTGAAAATCTTAGCTCAAACAGCTGCAAAACCTGTTTTCCCAGCACGGGGACCTTGAGTTCTATAAGATAAAGCCATAAACATGTTTGTCTGAGTCTTCTATCAAAAGTTACAGCTATTTATATGAAGTTGTACAAAAACGCTTTCTTTCGCCAAGACAGTGCGTTTCTCACTGTTACATGCATTTGAATGGGGAACTCGACCGAAACAAAGTATAGGTTTTCATTATGTGTATAACTTGAAAATCTTAGCTCAAACAGCTGCAAATCCTGTTTTCCCAGCACAGGGACCTTGAGTTCTATAAGATAAAGCCATAAAAATGTGTATCCGAGTCTTCTATCAAAAGTTACAGCTATTTATATGAAGTTGTACAAAAACGCTTTCTTTCGCCAAGACAGTGCGTTTCTCACTGTTGCATGCATTTGAATGGGTAACTCGACCGAAACAAAGTATAGGTTTTCATTATGTGAATAATTTTAAAATCTTAGCTCAAACGGCTGCAAAACCTGTTTGCCCAGCACAGGGACCTTGAGTTCTATAAGATAAAGCCATAAACATGTGTATACGAGTCTTCTATCAAAAGTTACAGCTATTTATATGAAGTTGTACAAAAACGCTTTCTTTCGCCAAGACAGTGCGTTTCTCACTGTTACATGCATTTGAATGGGGAACTCGACCGAAACAATGTATAGGTTTTCATTATGTGTATAACTTGGAAATCTTAGCTCAAACGGCTGCAAATCCTGTTTTCCCAGCACGGGGACCTTGAGTTCTATAAGATAAAGCCATAAACATGTGTATCCGAGTCTTCTATCAAAAGTTACAGCTATTTATATGAAGTTGTACAAAAACGCTTTCTTTCGCCAAGACAGTGCGTTTCTCACTGTTACATGCATTTGAATGGGGAACTCGACCGAAACAAAGTATAGGTTTTCATTATGTGTATAACTTGAAAATCTTAGCTCAAACAGCTGCAAATCCTGTTTTCCCAGCACAGGGACCTTGAGTTCTATAAGATAAAGCCATAAACATGTGTATCCGAGTCTTCTATCAAAAGTTACAGCTATTTATATGAAGTTGTACAAAAACGCTTTCTTTCGCCAAGACAGTGCGTTTCTCACTGTTACATGCATTTGAATGGGGAACTCGACCGAAACAAAGTATAGGTTTTCATTATGTGTATAACTTGAAAATCTTAGCTCAAACAGCTGCAAATCCTGTTTTCCCAGCACAGGGACCTTGAGTTCTATAAGATAAAGCCATAAACATGTGTATCCGAGTCTTCTATCAAAAGTTACAGCTATTTATATGAAGTTGTACAAAAACGCTTTCTTTCGCCAAGACAGTGCGTTGCACTGTTGCATGCATTTGAATGGGGAACTCGACCGAAACAAAGTATAGGTTTTCATTATGTGAATAACTTGAAAATCTTAGCTCAAACAGCTGCAAATCCTGTTTTCCCAGCACAGGGACCTTGAGTTCTATAAGATAAAGCCATAAACATGTGTATACGAGTCTTCTATCAAAAGTTACAGCTATTTATATGAAGTTGTACAAAAACGCTTTCTTTCGCCAAGACAGTGCGTTTCTCACTGTTACATGCATTTGAATGGGGAACTCGACCGAAACAATGTATAGGTTTTCATTATGTGTATAACTTGGAAATCTTAGCTCAAACGGCTGCAAATCCTGTTTTCCCAGCACGGGGACCTTGAGTTCTATAAGATAAAGCCATAAACATGTGTATCCGAGTCTTCTATCAAAAGTTACAGCTATTTATATGAAGTTGTACAAAAACGCTTTCTTTCGCCAAGACAGTGCGTTTCTCACTGTTACATGCATTTGAATGGGGAACTCGACCGAAACAAAGTATAGGTTTTCATTATGTGTATAACTTGAAAATCTTAGCTCAAACAGCTGCAAAACCTGTTTTCCCAGCACAGGGACCTTGAGTTCTATAAGATAAAGCCATAAACATGTGTATCCGAGTCTTCTATCAAAAGTTACAGCTATTTATATGAAGTTGTACAAAAACGCTTTCTTTCGCCAAGACAGTGCGTTTCTCACTGTTACATGCATTTGAATGGGGAACTCGACCGAAACAAAGTATAGGTTTTCATTATGTGTATAACTTGAAAATCTTAGCTCAAACAGCTGCAAATCCTGTTTTCCCAGCACAGGGACCTTGAGTTCTATAAGATAAAGCCATAAACATGTGTATCCGAGTCTTCTATCAAAAGTTACAGCTATTTATATGAAGTTGTACCAAAACGCTTTCTTTCGCCAAGACAGTGCGTTTCTCACTGTTACATGCATTTGAATGGGGAACTCGACCGAAACAAAGTATAGGTTTTCATTATGTGTATAACTTGAAAATCTTAGCTCAAACAGCTGCAAATCCTGTTTTCCCAGCACAGGGACCTTGAGTTCTATAAGATAAAGCCATAAACATGTGTATCCGAGTCTTCTATCAAAAGTTACAGCTATTTATATGAAGTTGTACAAAAACGCTTTCTTTCGCCAAGACAGTGCGTTTCTCACTGTTGCATGCATTTGAATGGGGAACTCGACCGAAACAAAGTATAGGTTTTCATTATGTGAATAACTTGAAAATCTTAGCTCAAACAGCTGCAAAACCTGTTTTCCCAGCACGGGGACCTTGAGTTCTATAAGATAAAGCCATAAACATGTGTATACGAGTCTTCTATCAAAAGTTACAGCTATTTATATGAAGTTGTACAAAAACGCTTTCTTTCGCCAAGACAGTGTGTTTCTCACTGTTACATGCATTTGAATGGGGAACTCGACCGAAACAAAGTATAGGTTTTCATTATGTGTATAACTTGAAAATCTTAGCTCAAACAGCTGCAAAACCTGTTTTCCCAGCACAGGGACCTTGAGTTCTATAAGATAAAGCCATAAACATGTGTATCCGAGTCTTCTATCAAAAGTTACAGCTATTTATATGAAGTTGTACAAAAACGCTTTCTTTCGCCAAGACAGTGCGTTTCTCACTGTTACATGCATTTGAATGGGGAACTCGACCGAAACAAAGTATAGGTTTTCATTATGTGTATAACTTGAAAATCTTAGCTCAAACAGCTGCAAATCCTGTTTTCCCAGCACAGGGACCTTGAGTTCTATAAGATAAAGCCATAAACATGTGTATCCGAGTCTTCTATCAAAAGTTACAGCTATTTATATGAAGTTGTACCAAAACGCTTTCTTTCGCCAAGACAGTGCGTTTCTCACTGTTACATGCATTTGAATGGGGAACTCGACCGAAACAAAGTATAGGTTTTCATTATGTGTATAACTTGAAAATCTTAGCTCAAACAGCTGCAAATCCTGTTTTCCCAGCACAGGGACCTTGAGTTCTATAAGATAAAGCCATAAACATGTGTATCCGAGTCTTCTATCAAAAGTTACAGCTATTTATATGAAGTTGTACAAAAACGCTTTCTTTCGCCAAGACAGTGCGTTTCTCACTGTTACATGCATTTGAATGGGGAACTCGACCGAAACAAAGTATAGGTTTTCATTATGTGTATAACTTGAAAATCTTAGCTCAAACAGCTGCAAATCCTGATTTCCCAGCACAGGGACCTTGAGTTCTATAAGATAAAGCCATAAACATGTGTATCCGAGTCTTCTATCAAAAGTTACAGCTATTTATATGAAGTTGTACAAAAACGCTTTCTTTCGCCAAGACAGTGCGTTTCTCACTGTTACATGCATTTGAATGGGGAACTCGACCGAAACAAAGTATAGGTTTTCATTATGTGTATAACTTGAAAATCTTAGCTCAAACAGCTGCAAATCCTGTTTTCCCAGCACAGGGACCTTGAGTTCTATAAGATAAAGCCATAAACATGTGTATACGAGTCTTCTATCAAAAGTTACAGCTATTTATATGAAGTTGTACAAAAACGCTTTCTTTCGCCAAGACAGTGCGTTTCTCACTGTTACATGCATTTGAATGGGTAACTCGACCGAAACAAAGTATAGGTTTTCATTATGTGTATAACTTGAAAATCTTAGCTCAAACAGCTGCAAATCCTGTTTTCCCAGCACAGGGACCTTGAGTTCTATAAGATAAAGCCATAAACATGTGTATCCGAGTCTTCTATCAAAAGTTACAGCTATTTATATGAAGTTGTACAAAAACGCTTTCTTTCGCCAAGACAGTGCGTTTCTCACTGTTACATGCATTTGAATGGGGAACTCGACCGAAACAAAGTATAGGTTTTCATTATGTGTATAACTTGAAAATCTTAGCTCAAACAGCTGCAAATCCTGTTTTCCCAGCACAGGGACCTTGAATTCTATAAGATAAAGCCATAAACATGTGTATACGAGTCTTCTATCAAAAGTTACAGCTATTTATATGAAGTTGTACAAAAACGCTTTCTTTCGCCAAGACAGTGCGTTTCTCACTGTTACATGCATTTGAATGGGGAACTCGACCGAAACAAAGTATAGGTTTTCATTATGTGTATAACTTGAAAATCTTAGCTCAAACAGCTGCAAATCCTGTTTTCCCAGCACAGGGACCTTGAGTTCTATAAGATAAAGCCATAAACATGTGTATCCGAGTCTTCTATCAAAAGTTACAGCTATTTATATGAAGTTGTACCAAAACGCTTTCTTTCGCCAAGACAGTGCGTTTCTCACTGTTACATGCATTTGAATGGGGAACTCGACCGAAACAAAGTATAGGTTTTCATTATGTGTATAACTTGAAAATCTTAGCTCAAACAGCTGCAAATCCTGTTTTCCCAGCACAGGGACCTTGAGTTCTATAAGATAAAGCCATAAACATGTGTATCCGAGTCTTCTATCAAAAGTTACAGCTATTTATATGAAGTTGTACAAAAACGCTTTCTTTCGCCAAGACAGTGCGTTTCTCACTGTTGCATGCATTTGAATGGGGAACTCGACCGAAACAAAGTATAGGTTTTCATTATGTGAATAACTTGAAAATCTTAGCTCAAACAGCTGCAAAACCTGTTTTCCCAGCACGGGGACCTTGAGTTCTATAAGATAAAGCCATAAACATGTGTATACGAGTCTTCTATCAAAAGTTACAGCTATTTATATGAAGTTGTACAAAAACGCTTTCTTTCGCCAAGACAGTGCGTTTCTCACTGTTACATGCATTTGAATGGGGAACTCGACCGAAACAAAGTATAGGTTTTCATTATGTGTATAACTTGAAAATCTTAGCTCAAACAGCTGCAAAACCTGTTTTCCCAGCACAGGGACCTTGAGTTCTATAAGATAAAGCCATAAACATGTGTATCCGAGTCTTCTATCAAAAGTTACAGCTATTTATATGAAGTTGTACAAAAACGCTTTCTTTCGCCAAGACAGTGCGTTTCTCACTGTTACATGCATTTGAATGGGGAACTCGACCGAAACAAAGTATAGGTTTTCATTATGTGTATAACTTGAAAATCTTAGCTCAAACAGCTGCAAATCCTGTTTTCCCAGCACAGGGACCTTGAGTTCTATAAGATAAAGCCATAAACATGTGTATCCGAGTCTTCTATCAAAAGTTACAGCTATTTATATGAAGTTGTACCAAAACGCTTTCTTTCGCCAAGACAGTGCGTTTCTCACTGTTACATGCATTTGAATGGGGAACTCGACCGAAACAAAGTATAGGTTTTCATTATGTGTATAACTTGAAAATCTTAGCTCAAACAGCTGCAAATCCTGTTTTCCCAGCACAGGGACCTTGAGTTCTATAAGATAAAGCCATAAACATGTGTATCCGAGTCTTCTATCAAAAGTTACAGCTATTTATATGAAGTTGTACAAAAACGCTTTCTTTCGCCAAGACAGTGCGTTTCTCACTGTTGCATGCATTTGAATGGGGAACTCGACCGAAACAAAGTATAGGTTTTCATTATGTGAATAACTTGAAAATCTTAGCTCAAACAGCTGCAAAACCTGTTTTCCCAGCACGGGGACCTTGAGTTCTATAAGATAAAGCCATAAACATGTGTATACGAGTCTTCTATCAAAAGTTACAGCTATTTATATGAAGTTGTACAAAAACGCTTTCTTTCGCCAAGACAGTGCGTTTCTCACTGTTACATGCATTTGAATGGGGAACTCGACCGAAACAAAGTATAGGTTTTCATTATGTGTATAACTTGAAAATCTTAGCTCAAACAGCTGCAAAACCTGTTTTCCCAGCACAGGGACCTTGAGTTCTATAAGATAAAGCCATAAACATGTGTATCCGAGTCTTCTATCAAAAGTTACAGCTATTTATATGAAGTTGTACAAAAACGCTTTCTTTCGCCAAGACAGTGCGTTTCTCACTGTTACATGCATTTGAATGGGGAACTCGACCGAAACAAAGTATAGGTTTTCATTATGTGTATAACTTGAAAATCTTAGCTCAAACAGCTGCAAATCCTGTTTTCCCAGCACAGGGACCTTGAGTTCTATAAGATAAAGCCATAAACATGTGTATCCGAGTCTTCTATCAAAAGTTACAGCTATTTATATGAAGTTGTACCAAAACGCTTTCTTTCGCCAAGACAGTGCGTTTCTCACTGTTACATGCATTTGAATGGGGAACTCGACCGAAACAAAGTATAGGTTTTCATTATGTGTATAACTTGAAAATCTTAGCTCAAACAGCTGCAAATCCTGTTTTCCCAGCACAGGGACCTTGAGTTCTATAAGATAAAGCCATAAACATGTGTATCCGAGTCTTCTATCAAAAGTTACAGCTATTTATATGAAGTTGTACAAAAACGCTTTCTTTCGCCAAGACAGTGCGTTTCTCACTGTTACATGCATTTGAATGGGGAACTCGACCGAAACAAAGTATAGGTTTTCATTATGTGTATAACTTGAAAATCTTAGCTCAAACAGCTGCAAATCCTGATTTCCCAGCACAGGGACCTTGAGTTCTATAAGATAAAGCCATAAACATGTGTATCCGAGTCTTCTATCAAAAGTTACAGCTATTTATATGAAGTTGTACAAAAACGCTTTCTTTCGCCAAGACAGTGCGTTTCTCACTGTTACATGCATTTGAATGGGGAACTCGACCGAAACAAAGTATAGGTTTTCATTATGTGTATAACTTGAAAATCTTAGCTCAAACAGCTGCAAATCCTGTTTTCCCAGCACAGGGACCTTGAGTTCTATAAGATAAAGCCATAAACATGTGTATACGAGTCTTCTATCAAAAGTTACAGCTATTTATATGAAGTTGTACAAAAACGCTTTCTTTCGCCAAGACAGTGCGTTTCTCACTGTTACATGCATTTGAATGGGTAACTCGACCGAAACAAAGTATAGGTTTTCATTATGTGTATAACTTGAAAATCTTAGCTCAAACAGCTGCAAATCCTGTTTTCCCAGCACAGGGACCTTGAGTTCTATAAGATAAAGCCATAAACATGTGTATCCGAGTCTTCTATCAAAAGTTACAGCTATTTATATGAAGTTGTACAAAAACGCTTTCTTTCGCCAAGACAGTGCGTTTCTCACTGTTACATGCATTTGAATGGGGAACTCGACCGAAACAAAGTATAGGTTTTCATTATGTGTATAACTTGAAAATCTTAGCTCAAACAGCTGCAAATCCTGTTTTCCCAGCACAGGGACCTTGAATTCTATAAGATAAAGCCATAAACATGTGTATACGAGTCTTCTATCAAAAGTTACAGCTATTTATATGAAGTTGTACAAAAACGCTTTCTTTCGCCAAGACAGTGCGTTTCTCACTGTTACATGCATTTGAATGGGGAACTCGACCGAAACAAAGTATAGGTTTTCATTATGTGTATAACTTGAAAATCTTAGCTCAAACAGCTGCAAATCCTGTTTTCCCAGCACAGGGACCTTGAGTTCTATAAGATAAAGCCATAAACATGTTTGTCTGAGTCTTCTATCAAAAGTTACAGCTATTTATATGAAGTTGTACAAAAACGCTTTCTTTCGCCAAGACAGTGCGTTTCTCACTGTTACATGCATTTGAATGGGGAACTCGACCGAAACAAAGTATAGGTTTTCATTATGTGAATAACTTGAAAATCTTAGCTCAAACAGCTGCAAAATCTGTTTGCCCAGCACGGGGATATTGAATTCTATAAGATAAAACCATAAATACGTAAATCTGAGCCTTCTATCAAAAGTTACAGCTGTCTTCATGAAGCTGTACAAAAACACTTTATTTCGCCGAGACAGTGCGTTTCTGACTATTACATGCATTTGAATGCAGTTCTCGCCCGAAACAAAGTATAGGTTTTCATTACGTGAATAACTCGAAAATCTTAGCTCAAACCTGTTTGCTCAACACGGGGATACTGAATATTATAAGATAAAGCCATAACTACGTAAATCTGAATCTTCTATCAAAAGTTACAGCTAACTTCATGAAGTTGTACAAAAAGGCTTTATTTTGCAAAGATAGTGCGTTTCTGACTATTACATGCGAGACATGTGTCTCTTTACTGTGTTTAAGACACTTTACAGGTCCCTCCCCTAATGAAGAGTAGTGAGCAGCTGATTGGACCATGGAACAGGTGACCACGTTCAAAAAGCCACAGCTCCAGAGGGGAGAGAGAGAGAGAGTGTGTGCAACGAGCGAGTAGCCTGACAGCCGTCGCGGTCCTGACCATGGTTTTCCCAGCCTGTGCTTATCTTGTGTATTTGTGTGAGGGTGAATTGTAAAAGCCGCTCCTAGTGCATTAGCTGAGAGCTTAGGCACTCGTGGGCTGAAGCGGAAGGGGTGAGCTGCCTTTTCTTTTGGAATCGTTTTCTCCTGTTTTCTTGGTCAGGGAGCGAGGGATAGCTCTGTCATTTGTTTGTTCTTTTTCTTTCCTAGGGTTTAGTTAGTCTTTTCTGGTGGGTCTTAGTTGGTTTTGTTTATTATTTTGGCCTGGGCTCACCCTGGAGCTATGCTTCTTGTCCTTAAATAAAATCACCTTTTTTTACTCACAACTGGTTTGGATGTTTGGCTTGGGAACCAGGGCGGGGATTTGTCTCTCTCTCCTCCAACCTTATGTGCATCCCTACACGCCTAGATTAGGGGCGTAACATAAATGGAGTTCTCACACGAAACAAAGTATAGCTTTTTATTTTGTGAATAACTTAAAAATCTTAGCTCACATAGCTTTAAAACTGTTTGCTCAACGGGGATATTGAATTCTATAAGATAAAGCCATAAATACGTATATCTGAGTTTCCTATCAAAAGTTACAGCTGTCTTCATGAAGTTGTAAACCCTTTATTTCGCCAAGACAGTGCGTTTCTGACTTTTACATGCATTTGAATGGAGTTCTCGCACGAAACAATGTATAGGCTTTCATTTTTTCAATAACTGGAAGCTCTTGGCTCAAACAGCTGCAAAACCTGTTTCCCCAGCACGGAGATGCTGAATTGTATAAGGCAAAGCCATATTGATCTGTGTCTGAGCCTTCTATCAAAAGTTACAGGTAACTTCATGAAGCTGTACAAAAACACTTTATTTCGCCGAGACCGTGCGTTTCTGACATGCATTTGAATGGAGTTGTCGCACGAAACAAAGTATAGGTATTCATTTTGTGAATAACTTGAAAATCTTAGATCAAACAGCTGCAAAACCTGTTTGCTCAACACGGGGATATCGAACTTTATAAGATAAAGCCATAAATATGTTTATATGCGTCTTCTATCAAAAGTTACAGCTGTCTTGAATGAAAGCATTATAGCAGCTTACCTCGATCATGTGGTAGAACAGACACATGGGCCACCTACGTGTCCTTCTACGGCAGGAGTAGTTGCCACAAACCTGCAAAACAAAAATAAATGATCAGGTGACATGAACAGATTTATACAGCCATAAGCAAGAGATTCTTCCTGCCTGTGGGCGTCAAACTGGACCCCCCCCCCCCCCCCCCCCCCTCCTTACTGTAACTATCAAAACTATCATAGTCTAAAACTATCATCTCATATCAAAACTATTATAATCACATTATCTGACTTTATCAGTTATGAGAAACGGTAAACAATTTGGCAAATAAATTACTTATAATTGTGCTTACCTGGTCCAAATGATCCACAGTCCCTTTGCATTTGTTATAAACCAGGATGATGTGGGGCTTTCTCTTCCCAGAGTCCTGGACTTGTAGCTCACGGTGCCTGGTGCTCAATAAGACAGCCTTTTTTCTTTGCTTGGGGATGTAGGAAACCACAGCCTTGCCCCCCCCCCCCCCCCCCCCCCCCCCCCCCCCCTAGCGACCTGGACGGGAGAGACGATCATCGAATCTTACTGCCCGATTAATTTGCTCAAATCTTTTTTTTTTTTTTGACATGGTAGCATGAAACAGAAGAGCCCTGTCTCCCCATTTCACAGGCTTGTTGTCGTTTCATGTTGAGACCTGTACAGGCCAGCCAGCATCACAAGCCCCATGTAAGCCTGCAACTCCTCATCTATGTCCTTCCAGTCTTTTACTGACCTGTTGCCCCTGCAGGTTGGTGAAATGCAGGATTAGCTGCATAATGTCCTCTGCAAAAAAAAGATGGCAAGTGCTCACAGGGCTGCTGATCCTATACGAATTGCATAATGGGTTGGTCCTGGGGTTAAAATGGGGGGAGGAAAAAATGGCAGGACCTCTTCGTGTGTGGGTTGCCACATGATTTCTCCATTTTTAGATCTCCACTGGCCATCCTCCAGTCTTGTCTCTTCCTCCTGCTCTTCTTCCTCCTTCTCCTTCTCCTCCTCCGCACATGAGCTGCAAAGCTCCTCGGTGCCTGGCAAAAATTCTTCTTCGCTGTCAGAAGTATCTCCACTGCTTGTGGAGAGTGCAAAACTGCAGCAACAGCCTCCTCTAAACTGAGTGCACGCTTCATTGTGTCTGTGCAGAAATGACCACTCAGACCAGGCTGCAAAGTATTCTCATAGACTTCAAAGGTGCACCTGAATAAACATGCTATACCATACATCCAATAAGAGAGAGGAGGCACACTCTTGATCAAGAAAAAACATAAGCGCACGCCTTTGATCTCTCCCCCCCCCCCCCCCTCTCTCTCTCTCTCTCTCTCTCACACACACACACACACACACATGCACATACATACATACACAATACCATTTTATGGTGGTTAGCTGTTTTATTGTCATGCATTTTACAAGGTAAGATAACCATGTCCTGCATTCAAAACCACTGAAAATGTCTATGGTGGTGCTGTGCCTAATATTGTGCTGGTGTATGCTGGGTAATCGCACAGCTAGCGACTGGGTGACTTTATTCACCCGCTTCGGCTGTTATCAGTCCATATCCCCTAGATATGGACCATCTCCTGCTAGATTGTTCAGAAGGTTGTTATCATCCATCCAGATGGAGGATCACTAACAGGAGCGTGGGAAGACTCCAGAATCCACTCTGGCTGCAATGTGTGTACAGGTAAGACCGTTTAAACGGACAGCATTTATAGAATGACTATTAAAAGTCAGACCAGCGAGTGTCAATAATGTTAATGTGGTTATGTTAGTAATACACCGAGTGCTAATATAACAGCTTTAAGATGCATTTGTAGATGTTATTACATGTTTTACCGTCTTTATGGTGCTAGCTTAAAGTTACGGTGTAAACGTTAGCTTATATTGGAGTAAAGCTGTTACTGTTTAAACGATGTTAGCACAGAAATATTAGCTTCTGTCATGACTGACGAAGTTACTAGTTAATAAAGTTTCCAGTAAAGTGTTTAATCGCAGCCACAGACTGACAGCAAATATCTCGATTAGCTTCAGTGCATCTGTAATAAATATGTGCAAGTTTCAGTGCTTCGTTTAAACTGTATGATACTTATACTGACCCAGGGTCAGTGTAAAATACAATCCTAGCTGTGTGAACAAAGCCTGGCTCCTTTAATCCTGCATGAAAAACCTCAGGATGCAGGCTATTATTACTCTTTCCTGCTGGCACACCTGTCACACCTGAGAGTCAGCTAGAAACTTACAGTGACGTGGACATCATGCAAAGACTGCCAGACTCTGTAATACTGCAAATGATCAGTGACTCAAGTTAACACTAAACTTTAAACGGTACCTCTGTGTCTCTGTGTGCTGAACATTTAGGATTGAGTCAGGCTGCATCTGTGTTAGTCCTCTGACAGACTGGTGACCTGTCCAGGTGTGCTCTACCTATGACTACTGGGACAGGCTCTAGCTCCTGTAATAGAAATTTTATGTTATTCTCATTTAAAGCATTTAAGTGCTTATGCATATGCTTAGTTGTGACACTGTTATAGACTGTTCAATGAAAGTTTCTAAAACTAGATGAACTTACTTCAGCAGTTTGAGAAAACAACTCCCTTTACAGGTGCTGATAACGTCAAGGGCACAAAACAGCATAACCATTGATCCGTTAGGTTTCATAGCGAGACACGTGAAGTGGCAGAGCTGACATGACTGAACTGTGATGTTTGATGTGTGTTTGCTCTCCTGTGCACAGTAATAAATAGCATGATCACAGCTCTTTCTGTGTTGCAGACTTTATTTAAAAAATTCCATGACATCTACTATAACTGAACCAACCTGGTGCTCTTCATTTATGGAGGCTGTTGAGTCTGAATGTTGGATGTTGTGTATCTCGTGTTCTCTGGGCTTTGTTGTCCTCAGTCTTTTTGCAGGATCAGAAAACAAAACCGGGAGGCGCGTAAATGTTTCTTCTCCATGATGTTTCTTCAAATGTTTCTTCTGGATGATGATATGACCGTGACACGGGATGCCACCTTTGGTCTTGTGACGAAGCAAAGCTCAGGAAGAAGTGTGATTAAATGGTACCCACATGTTGAGAAGGATGTACAGGGCACCTGCAGCCAAATCCAAGCTTCAGCTTAGTTGTAGTTGCAGAATGCTATAGGACTGAGACATCTAAGGCATCAAATGTTTGATTAAACGGATGAAAAAGAGAAGTTTTTTCCCTATAATTATCACTTCTTAAAATCTGTAGCAACTTCAAGTCTGTCAGCATGCTGAGCATGCTCAGAATGTGACAATATATTTTTGTTCAATATTTAATTTCTTTCAGTTGCAATTGTTAAATGAAAAAATATATATTCTTATAATTTAGCAAACGAATTTATCAAAAAAAAAATACATATATCTGTATTAGTTTTAGTAAATTAATTTGACACCTGTATTGAAAATACCATATTGTATTCATACAGAATCAGTATGGTATCATTGTTTGTCTGTTCACTGATTGTTGAAGCTAAGAGCTACTTTGATCTGTTTAGATCTAAAGTATACAAAGTTGAGTTCTAATGTTTCTTCACCCCTGTGTGTGTGATATGTGATTTCCTACATGCTGGCAGAGCAGAGCAGCAGTTTGTGCTCACAGATGGTGACGGTGTGGAGAGACGGTGGTATTTCCTCAGAAGAACCAGCAGAGTCACAAAGGACACCAGTCCATCTCACCACCTTGACTTGCTGACTGATGTTCGTCTGCACTGCACAGAGGAAATCAACTGACCGAGGTTTGTCCAGTGACGTGTTATGAAATGTATATTTGTTTTATGCTTACAGATATGTTTTTCTTGACAGAGGCTCTGCAGAGGTTAGACAAAGCAGAGAAAACATGTGCTTTACATTTTACTGTGATTTATTGAGATATTTGTTGCCTGATGTTCAGCAGGAATGGAGAAATAGAATCAAAGGGAGATGTTTTTCCTGTTTTTGTAATGATGTAAGTAAATCTTCAATATTATTTATTTGCTTGGTTATATTAGGAGCGTTTCTGAGTGAGGGGGAGAGGAGTCATCATCCAGGTAAAGTGACGTGGATCAGTGGATACACTTGTCTCCCCTTTAAAGGAGACGATCCAAGTCATCCTTAAATGTTAGTGCTTTCAAATACACAAACATTTTTAAAGGACAAAAATGAACATCCAACTTTGACTGTAATACAAAATAAATCTTTGCATGTGTGTTTTCAAACTCTCAGATGGGCAGTATATCAGTCTTGGACTGTCTAACCTGCCGGAGCAGCACTGAATGACCACCGCACGAGCATGTTCCTGCAACATTCAGCATCTGATCCTTCATCTGTGTGCTTCTGCTTTTGGTAAGTAGAGTTACCCAACTCCAGTAACTCTAAACACATGCCATCCATTTCTAACGGCCTGGTTACTTCCTGTCAGTTACTTTAGAAACCATGTGGTCACCTGACCTAACACTGTTTCTTCTTCTTCCCCTTAATGTTGAAGTGTCAAATGTCAAACAGCTGGAGAGGAAACTACACCAGTGTACTGGGATGTTTCAGCAACACGTGCCAGATGCTGTTCCTTCATGGTGACATCACCAGAGACAGTCCCGCCCACCTCAGGACCCATTGATTATGATGATCTGATCCATCAAACCCCCAGCAGGTGAACTTTATTCATGACATAACACCGCAACAATGTAAAAAATTAAACAGCAACAGTCTAAATGTAAAGTGCATTCTAAAGTCCTCTTCAATATATGTATGCAAAGAGTCATTCAGGTCACTACAGAACCCAGAGTCTTCATCATTAAATCTCTGGTTGCTTCATTTTTTCTATCCTATATCAGATATTTTAAAGGTTAGCTTAGGTAAAGTTCCATTCTCATGGTGAGGCAAAATGCTTTATGTGTGTGTGTGCGTGTCATGAACGGCTATAAAAGGCCTATAATTAAAGAACAAAGTGGGGTTTGAGTTCGAGTTGCGGCAGACTGTCACTACTTGTAAATGGAACGCAGCCTTCCTACGGCGGACAGCTAATAACAGGAATCGGACGCGGTCCAGCCAAGTCCACAGCAACCACCATAGCAACCGCCTAGCATGACCTTAAAAACATATTCTGTCTTCATAACTATCAAAATCGTGAAATGATTTGCAAAGTGTGAAAGTGTTACAGCTGCAGAGAGCTATGGCGGTATCTATGGAAGCTGTTTACATAGCTAATAATATACGATGTAACCATGGAGACAGTCAGTCACTTGAGCTAGCGGTGCATGTTTACTACAGTGAATAAGGTGATTGAGTGCACAGCGTCCACACATAAACATGTTTGTCTGAGTCTTCTATCAAAAGTTACAGCGATTTATATGAAGTTGTTCAAAAACGCTTTATTTCGCCAAGACAATGCGTTTCTCACTGTTACATGCATTTGAATGGGAAACTCGCCTGAAACAAAGTATAGGTTTTCATTATGTGAATAATTTTAAAATCTTAGCTCAAACGGCTGCAAAACCTGTTTGCCCAGCACGGGGATATTGAGTTCCATAAGATAAAGCCATAAACATGTTTGTCTGAGTCTTCTATCAAAAGTTACAGCGATTTACATGAAGTTGTTCAAAAACGCTTTATTTCGCCAAGACAATGCGTTTCTCACTGTTACATGCATTTGAATGGGAAACTCGCCTGAAACAAAGTATAGGTTTTCATTATGTGAATAATTTTAAAATCTTAGCTCAAACGGCTGCAAAACATGTTTGCCCAGCACGGGGATATTGAGTTCTATAAGATAAAGACATAAACATGTTTGTCTGAGACTTCTATCAAAAGTTACAGCGATTTATATGAAGTTGTACAAAAACGCTTTATTTCGCCAAGACAGTGTGTTTCTCACTGTTACATGCATTTGAATGGGAAACTCGCCTGAAACAAAGTATAGGTTTTCATTATGTGAATAATTTTAAAATCTTAGCTCAAACGGCTGCAAAACCTGTTCTGTTTGCCCAGCACGGGGATATTGAGTTCTATAAGATAAAGCCATAAACATGTTTGTCTGAGTCTTCTATCAAAAGTTACAGCGATTTATATGAAGTTGTACGAAAACGCTTTATTTCGCCAAGACAGTGTGTTTCTCACTGTTACATGCATTTGAATGGGAAACTCACCCGAGACAAAGTATAGGTTTTCATTATGTGAATAATTTTAAAATCTTAGCTCAAACGGCTGCAAAACCTGTTTACCCAGCACGGGGACATTGAGTTCTATAAGATAAAGTCATGAATACGTATATCTGAATCTTCTATCAAAAGTTACAGCTATTTATATGAAGTTGTACAAAAACGCTTTATTTTGTCAAGACAGTGGGTTTTAGAGTCTTCATCATTAAATCTCTGGTTGCTTCCTTTTTCTATCCTATATCAGATATTTTAAAGGTTAGCTTAGGTAAAGTTCCATTCTCATGGTGAGGCAAAGTGCTTTATGTGTGTGTGTGCGCGTGTCATGAACGGCTATAAAAGGCCTATAATTAAAGAACAAAGCGGGGTTTGAGTTCGAGTTGCGGCAGACTGTCACTACTTGTAAATGGAACGCAGCCTTCCTACGGCGGACAGCTAATAACAGGAATCGGACGCGGTCCAGCCAAGTCCACAGCAAACCACCATAGCAACCGCCTAGCATGACCTTAAAAACATATTCTGTCTTCATAACTATCAAAATCGTGAAATGATTTGCAAAGTGTGAAAGTGTTACAGCTGCAGAGAGCTATGGCGGTATCTATGGAAGCTGTTTACATAGCTAATAATATACGATGTAACCATGGAGACAGTCAGTCACCTTTTCTACAGTGAATAAGGTGATTGAGTGCACAGCGTCCACACTCTGCAGGGGGTAAAGACATTACTTCAATATTGTTTTATATTGATATATATTTGCCTTCTGTTGACCATCACCTCAGGTTCACCATTATAGTTTCAGCATACAAATGCACACTGTCTAAACACATTCAAAAACTCATGTCTCAGAGATAAGCACAGCTGTTCATGTTTGTCATTAGAGTTTTATTTGTAAGAAAATTATGAACTTCATATTGTGCATTAAATAAAAGAACATTTCACAACTCTGAGTCAACAGAAACAGGTAACAGAAATGTCTCTAATGTGTACAGTGTAGTGTAAGCATTAAAAGATCATAAAGGAAAAACTAACATTTATGTGAAACTAATTGTAATAAAAAATGAGCAGGTGCTTTATAGATTTAAAAGAAAGATTCTGAAAACAACACCTTTTTGGTCTAAATGATCAAAGTAGAAAACAGAACTGATGTTCAAGAACAAACCGTAGCTGCACTAATATTACACATCTCGATCGTTGTACTGAACAGACATGTTGCTTTTAAAACCACATGCAGTGTGTGACCATGACTGTTCACTGAGACCATGAACGCCACTTCGCTGAAGCATTCTTCTTCTTCTTCTTGCCATTAAATTGGAAGCAGAAGCAGCACGAGCTGATTTGATCTACTGAAAGGAAAAAGCAGAACATCTGAGTTGAAACCAGTCAGCTGAAATCATTAAGACAGGAACAAATTCAATGCAGTGGCTTAGCCTGTTACAACTGTTGATACAAGCTAAATACGGTTAACACACAGTGTCAGGGAGCTCCAGT
This sequence comes from Copadichromis virginalis, assembly GCF_057382275.1. Classification (NCBI taxonomy): domain Eukaryota; kingdom Metazoa; phylum Chordata; class Actinopteri; order Cichliformes; family Cichlidae; genus Copadichromis; species Copadichromis virginalis. The sequence continues at coordinate 11,789,698 of NC_140629.1, forward strand.
GTGGGAACTAGTGGCTTTAGGTTTGTAGTCATTTAACTTTCATCCATTCATTCATTTAATTCAGGAGGAAGAAATGCCAGGTTGGTGCAGGCTGGTTACATGCATTTGGTCCCATGCTGTCTTTAATTAAATGACTTGGTTCATTTTATGGCTGGGCTGTATGTGGGGTTATATCATGTTATTTGGGCAGGAGTACCTGTCCCCTGTTAGACTTAGAAAGTTTCTCCATAAGTAGAGTTTCTAACTCTTCTAGCACATCTGTGGCTGACAGCTTTTTGGTGGCTCTTTTTACCCCACACTGGTTGTGAGTGTGTAAATAGCCCCACTAGTTATTTTGGGTTGCAGTTAACTAGGGAGGAAGGGGTGGGTATGCCATGATTAGGTGAATAACAATTATATGTGATACATAAATTTCACAATGCATGCATATATCTCTATCAATTAAACCTGGCCTGAGGGCTGCCATTTTTTACATTCAGTTATTTCTCTTAGAAATGTTGGAACTAAATAATGAATGTGTTACAGTTAAAGTGAAACACTGGTCAGTGTAAATGGCTCATTGGGACACAGAAACCTTTAAATTAAACCTGATATCTAGTGTCAAACAATATCAAAGCTGTAAAAGATGTTTACATTCAGAATTTATAAAACTATGATTATAAATAAATTCAAACAAGTGAGCTTTTCTCTTTGTGCTGAATATCAACACTGTGGTTTCTTAGACTGTAAGCTTTACTTTAGTGCAACCAGTTGCAGAAGCTGCCACTCCAAATGTCTTTTGATAACAAGAAAAAAATACCTTTTCAGTACACGGCCTGAAGTTCTTCTCCGACATCTTCTGCAATCGGCTTTGTCTGCTGGTTTGAAGACAATAAACCACAAAAAAGATGATTTAGTCACTTTGTCTGCGTCATGCAGCTCGAATGTGTCGTGTAACGATGTTGAATAGCCGTCGTTATCCCTCTGCTTTGAGCCTTTTATCAAAAGTTACAGCTAACTTCATGAAGTTGTACAAAAAGGCTTCATTTCGCCGAGACAGTGCGTTTCTGACTATTACATGCATTTGAATGGAGTTCTTGCACGAAACAAAGTATAAGTTTTCATTATGTGAATAACTTGTATTTTACACTGACCCTGGGTCAGTATCAACTTCATGAAGACAGCTGTAACTTTTGATAGAGGACTCACACACACATATTTATGGCTTTGCCTTATAGAATTCAGCATCTCCGTGCTGAGGAAATAGGTTTTGCAGCTGTTTGAGCTAAGATTTTCAAGTTATTCACAAATTGAAAACCTATACTTTGTGTCGGGCGAGAACTCCATTCAAATGCATGTAATAGCGAGAAACGCACTAACGTGGTGAAATAAAGCGTTTTTCCATAAACTTCATAAAGACAGCTGTAAATTTTGAGAGAAGACTCACACACACATTGGGGGGATATTGAAGTCTATAAGATAAAGCCATGAATATGTTTGTCTGAGTCTTCTATCAAAAGTTACAGCAAGCTCTATGAAGTTGATGAGAAACGCTTTACTTCGCCAAGACAGTGCGTTTCTCACTGTTACATGCATTTGAATTTAGTTCTTGCCCGACACAAAGTATAGGTTTTAATTTTTGAATAACTTGAAAATCTTAGCTCAAACAGCTGCAAAACCTATTTCCTGAGCACTGAGATGCTGAATTCTATAAGGCAAAGCCATAAATATGTGTGTGTGATTCTTCTATCAACAGTTACAGCTGTCTTCTTGAAGTTGATACTGACCCAGGGTCAGTGTAAAATACAATCCTAGCTGTGTGAACAAAGCTTGGCTCCTTTAATCCTGCATGACAAACCTCAGGATGCAGGTTATTATTACTCTTTCCTGCTGGCACACCTGAGAGTCAGCTAGAAACTTACAGTGACGTGGACATCATGCAAAGACTGCCAGACTCTGTAATACTGTGAATGATCAGTGACTCAAGTTAACACTAAACTTTAAACAGTACCTCTGTGTCTCTGTGTGCTGAACATTTAGGATTGAGTCTGCATTGACTTTATTTATTGAGACTTTAATGTGCTAAAAGCAGGTTGAAGACAGCTCAGAAACATTTGAAGATTAAAATTTAGCATTATGGCTGCTGGTGGTTTGTAAAGCCTATACTCAGCTGTAGTTTTTGTTACTAATTTATGTTTGTTGTTGTTTAACACAGATTTCAGAAGAGCAAATATGCTTAATAGTTTAACTAGATTTCATTTGTCAGTGTGGGACTGCTGAGTCACCTGAAGAACTCATTTCATTCATTCTCCACATGATGTTCATATACAGAAATGTTTCACAGGAACTGGTTCCTCCCAAACTGTGAACTAGTGTGTTTCCATAGATTATCTCTGTATGAATGTACTTTTAAATGAAGGCAAGTGTTTGTCCTTTTTTGTTCCTCAGTTACAGTACGTGATATCTTGATATCAGGCGGTCAACACTGGGGGAAGACAAGAAGCAGACGTACTTCCAAGAGGGAGCTGCAGTGAGGACACAGCCAGGTCACTGAGGTCAGAGGTCAGAATCTGAAACAGCTCAGGTTTATATTTTAGGGGTTATAAAAAATCAAAATGTATTTATGAAGAAACCTTTAAATAATAGTCATAATTATGATTATTATAAGAAATCTCAAACATTTAAGTGGATTTTCTGTTACACATATTGTATTAGCCCTGCAATAAACTGGCAGCCTGTCTTTGTCCTGTATCAGCTGGGATAGGCTTCATCCTCCCGCAACCCTGAATTGGATACATTGTATTCCAATTATGTAATCTGATCATTTACAAACTCAAGGTATCTAATCAAAATGTAAGTAATAATTATAAAATGGGAAAGCAGAAATAAGTGTGACATAAATGTAAATGTGTTAGCTGACATAGAGGACAGCTACATGTAGTCTGAAAAACCTTTGTTGTCAAGTTTGCAGGTATATCAGCACGAGACATTCTTACATAGAAGAGTCTGTTAAAGTCTCTAACTCAGCGAAGCATTATTGGTCCCGTCTGTTTGGATAAATATAGTAAGTTGATGTTTGTCCATTTATTGACACATTTTCTTAAGTGCTTATCCAGTTCAGGATCACAGTGGAGCTGCAGCTGGATATGTTCATTAAATAAACCTTACAAAAGTTAACAATAAACCTGCATCCATGTACGTTGTTGTCCACAGGATAAGAAAATCAAACTGGAACACTGTGGAACATGTTAATAAATGTTTGTGTGTTTATGCCTGTGTCTTTCACAGGAGGCGCTGGAAGGTTTCCCTAATAGTTCCTGGTGAATCAAAGCAGAACCATAAAGGTTGCTGGATTGCATGATGGCCTTACCCCTGAGCAGTCATCCTGTTAAAGGAGGAACCAGTTAGAAGCTGTTTTCAAAGTAGCTGAGCAGATTTCATCTCAAGTAAGCGATTAACTGTTTGTTCATCTGTTCTGCCACTTAAAGAGCATTTAAGGACGTCTTTCGAGTGTCCAGCTGAATTAATTCTACTGGCTCTCATGGTCATTTGTTATTATAGACATATTTTTCATGTTCATCCAGCTATTTAGTAAATTCTATCTATTTAGTAATATCCGTCAGCTATAAAATGTAATATAGATATAAAAAATATCTAAATATCTCCTGCACTTTATATTTTAATGATGTAAGTCTGTTATCGTGTTACATTAGCATTCCTCACATATCAATGAGATGCTGTACAGTACAATCCTACTGACGCAGCAGAGGGATAACGACGGCTATTCAACATCGTTACACGACACATTCAAGCTGCATGACGCAGACAAAGTGACTAAATCATCTTTTTTATGGTTTATTGTCTTCAAACCAGCAGACAAAGCCGATTGCAGAAGATTTCGGAGAAGAACTTCAGGCCGTGTACTAAAAAGGTATTTTTTTCTTGTTATCAAAAGACATTTGGAGTGGCAGCTTCTGCAACTGGTTGCACTAAAGTAAAGCTTACAGTCTAAGAAACCACAGTGTTGATATTCAGCACAAAGAGAAAAGCTCACTTGTTTGAATTTATTTACAATCATAGTTTTATAAATTCTGAATGTAAACATCTTTTACAGCTTTGATATTGTTTGACACTAGATATCAGGTTTAATTTAAAGGTTTCTGTGTCCCAATGAGCCATTTACACTGACCAGTGTTTCACTTTAACTGTAACACATTCATTATTTAGTTCCAACATTTCTAAGAGAAATAACTGAATGTAAAAAATGGCAGCCCTCAGGCCAGGTTTAATTGATAGAGATATATGCATGCATTGTGAAATTTATGTATCACATATAATTGTTATTCACCTAATCATGGCATACCCACCCCTTCCTCCCTAGTTAACTGCAACCCAAAATAACTAGTGGGGCTATTTACACACTCACAACCAGTGTGGGGTAAAAAGAGCCACCAAAAAGCTGTCAGCCACAGATGTGCTAGAAGAGTTAGAAACTCTACTTATGGAGAAACTTTCTAAGTCTAACAGGGGACAGGTACTCCTGCCCAAATAACATGATATAACCCCACATACAGCCCAGCCATAAAATGAACCAAGTCATTTAATTAAAGACAGCATGGGACCAAATGCATGTAACCAGCCTGCACCAACCTGGCATTTCTTCCTCCTGAATTAAATGAATGAATGGATGAAAGTTAAATGACTACAAACCTAAAGCCACTAGTTCCCACACTGGAGCTCCCTGACACTGTGTGTTAACCGTATTTAGCTTGTATCAACAGTTGTAACAGGCTAAGCCACTTGAGACACTGCATTGAATTTGTTCCTGTCTTAATGATTTCAGCTGACTGGTTTCAACTCAGATGTTCTGCTTTTTCCTTTCAGTAGATCAAATCAGCTCGTGCTGCTTCTGCTTCCAATTTAATGGCAAGAAGAAGACGAAGAATGCTTCAGCGAAGTGCCGTTCATGGTCTCAGTGAACAGTCATGGTCACACACTGCATGTGGTTTTAAAAGCAACATGTCTGTTCAGTACAACGATCGAGATGTGTAATATTAGTGCAGCTACGGTTTGTTCTTGAACATCAGTTCTGTTTTCTACTTTGATCACTTAGACCAAAAAAGTGTTGTTTTCAGATTCTTTCTTTTAAATCTATAAAGCACCTGCTCATTTTTTATTACAATTAGTTTCACATAAATGTTAGTTTTTCCTTTATGATCTTTTAATGCTTACACTACACTGTACACATTAGAGACATTTCTGTTACCTGTTTCTGTTGACTCAGAGTTGTGAAATGTTCTTTTATTTAATGCACAATATGAAGTTCATAATTTTCTTACAAATAAAACTCTAATGACAAACATGAACAGCTGTGCTTATCTCTGAGACATGAGTTTTTGAATGTGTTTAGACAGTGTGCATTTGTATGCTGAAACTATAATGGTGAACCTGAGGTGATGGTCAACAGAAGACAAATATATATCAATATAAAACAATATTGAAGTAATGTCTTTACCCCCTGCAGAGTGTGGACGCTGTGCACTCAATCACCTTATTCACTGTAGAAAAGGTGACTGACTGTCTCCATGGTTACATCGTATATTATTAGCTATGTAAACAGCTTCCATAGATACCGCCATAGCTCTCTGCAGCTGTAACACTTTCACACTTTGCAAATCATTTCACGATTTTGATAGTTATGAAGACAGAATATGTTTTTAAGGTCATGCTAGGCGGTTGCTATGGTGGTTGCTGTGGACTTGGCTGGACCGCGTCCGATTCCTGTTATTAGCTGTCCGCCGTAGGAAGGCTGCGTTCCATTTACAAGTACTGACAGTGCCGCAACTCGAACTCAAACCCCGCTTTGTTCTTTAATTATAGGCCTTTTATAGCCATTCATGACACGCACACACACACATAAAGCACTTTGCCTCACCATGAGAATGGAACTTTACCTAAGCTAACCTTTAAAATATCTGATATAGGATAGAAAAAGGAAGCAACCAGAGATTTAATGATGAAGACTCTAAAACCCACTGTCTTGACAAAATAAAGCGTTTTTGTACAACTTCATATAAATAGCTGTAACTTTTGATAGAAGATTCAGATATACGTATTCATGACTTTATCTTATAGAACTCAATGTCCCCGTGCTGGCCAAACAGGTTTTGCAGCCGTTTGAGCTAAGATTTTAAAATTATTCACATAATGAAAACCTATACTTTGTTTCAGGCGAGTTTCCCATTCAAATGCATGTAACAATGAGAAACGCATTGTCTTGGCGAAATAAAGCGTTTTCGTACAACTTCATATAAATCGCTGTAACTTTTGATAGAAGACTCAGACAAACATGTTTATGGCTTTATCTTATAGAACTCAATATCCCCGTGCTGGGCAAACAGAACAGGTTTTGCAGCCGTTTGAGCTAAGATTTTAAAATTATTCACATAATGAAAACCTATACTTTGTTTCGGTCGAGTTCCCCATTCAAATGCATGTAACAGTGAGAAACACACTGTCTTGGCGAAATAAAGCGTTTTCGTACAACTTCATATAAATCGCTGTAACTTTTGATAGAAGACTCAGACAAACATGTTTATGGCTTTATCTTATAGAACTCAATATCCCCGTGCTGGGCAAACAGAACAGGTTTTGCAGCCGTTTGAGCTAAGATTTTAAAATTATTCACATAATGAAAACCTATACTTTGTCTCGGGCGAGTTTCCCATTCAAATGCATGTAACAGTGAGAAACGCATTGTCTTGGCGAAATAAAGCGTTTTTGAACAACTTCATATAAATCGCTGTAACTTTTGATAGAAGACTCAGACAAACATGTTTATGGCTTTATCTTATATAACTCAATATCCCCGTGCTGGGCAAACAGGTTTTGCAGCCGATTGAGCTAAGATTTGAAAATTATTCACATAATGAAAATCTATACTTTGTCTCGGGCGAGTTTCCCATTCAAATGCATGTAACAGTGAGAAACACACTGTCTTGGCGAAATAAAGCGTTTTTGAACAACTTCATATAAATCGCTGTAACTTTTGATAGAAGACTCAGACAAACATGTTTATGGCTTTATCTTATGGAACTCAATATCCCCGTGCTGGGCAAACAGGTTTTGCAGCCGTTTGAGCTAAGATTTTAAAATTGTTCACATAATGAAAACCTATACTTTGTTTCAGGCGAGTTTCCCATTCAAATGCATGTAACAATGAGAAACGCATTGTCTTGGCGAAATAAAGCGTTTTCGTACAACTTCATATAAATCGCTGTAACTTTTGATAGAAGACTCAGACAAACATGTTTATGGCTTTATCTTATAGAACTCAATATCCCCGTGCTGGGCAAATAGAACAGGTTTTGCAGCCGTTTGAGCTAAGATTTTAAAATTATTCACATAATGAAAACCTATACTTTGTTTCGGTCGAGTTCCCCATTCAAATGCATGTAACAGTGAGAAACGCACTGTCTTGGCGAAAGAAAGCGTTTTTGTACAACTTCATATAAATAGCTGTAACTTTTGATAGAAGACTCGGATACACATGTTTATGGCTTTATCTTATAGAACTCAAGGTCCCTGTGCTGGGAAAAAAGGATTTGCAGCTGTTTGAGCTAAGATTTTCAAGTTATACACATAATGAAAACCTATACTTTGTTTCGGTCGAGTTCCCCATTCAAATGCATGTAACAGTGAGAAACGCATTGTCTTGGCGAAATAAAGCGTTTTTGTACAACTTCATATAAATAGCTGTAACTTTTGATAGAAGACTCAGACAAACATGTTTATGGCTTTATCTTATAGAACTCAATATCCCCGTGCTGGGCAAACAGAACAGGATTTGCAGCTGTTTGAGCTAAGATTTCCAAGTTATACACATAATGAAAACCTATACTTTGTCTCGGGTGAGTTTCCCATTCAAATGCATGTAACAGTGAGAAACACACTGTCTTGGTGAAATAAAGCTTTTTCGTACAACTTCATATAAATCGCTGTAACTTTTGATAGAAGACTCAGACAAACATGTTTATGGCTTTATCTTATAGAACTCAATATCCCCGTGCTGGGCAAACAGGTTTTGCAGCCGTTTGAGCTAAGATTTTAAAATTATTCACATAATGAAAACCTATACTTTGTCTCGGGTGAGTTTCCCATTCAAATGCATGTAACAGTGAGAAACACACTGTCTTGGCAAAATAAAGCGTTTTTCAACCACTTCATATAAATCGCTGTAACTTTTGATAGAAGACTCAGACAAACATGTTTATGGCTTTATCTTATATAACTCAATATCCCCGTGCTGGGCAAACAGGTTTTGCAGCCGATTGAGCTAAGATTTGAAAATTATTCACATAATGAAAACCTATACTTTGTCTCGGGTGAGTTTCCCATTCAAATGCATGTAACAGTGAGAAACGCATTGTCTTGGCGAAATAAAGCGTTTTTGAACAACTTCATATAAATCGCTGTAACTTTTGATAGAAGACTCCGACAAACATGTTTATGGCTTTATCTTATAGAACTCAATATCCCCGTGCTGGGCAAACAGGTTTTGCAGCCGTTTGAGCTAAGATTTTAAAATTATTCACATAATGAAAACCTATACTTTGTCTCGGGTGAGTTTCCCATTCAAATGCATGTAACAGTGAGAAACACACTGTCTTGGCGAAATAAAGGTTTTTTCAACCACTTCATATAAATCGCTGTAACTTTTGATAGAAGACTCAGTCAAACATGTTTATGGCTTTATCTTATATAACTCAATATCCCCGTGCTGGGCAAACAGGTTTTGCAGCCGTTTGAGCTAAGATTTTAAAATTATTCACATAATGAAAAACTATATTTTGTTTCAGGCGAGTTTCCCATTCAAATGCATGTAACAGTGAGAAACACACTGTCTTGGCAAAATAAAGCGTTTTTCAACCACTTCATATAAATCGCTGTAACTTTTGATAGAAGACTCAGACAAACATGTTTATGGCTTTATCTTATATAACTCAATATCCCCGTGCTGGGCAAACAGGTTTTGCAGCCATTTGAGCTAAGATTTTAAAATTAGTCATATAATGAAAACCTATACTTTGTCTCGGACGAGTTTCCCATTCAAATGCATGTAACAGTGAGAAACACACTGTCTTGGCGAAAGAAAGCATTTTCGTACAAGTTCATATAAATCGCTGTAACTTTTGATAGAAGACTCAGAAACACATGTTCATGGCTTTATCTTATAGAACTCAATATCCCCGTGCTGGGCAAACAGGTTTTGCAGCCGTTTGAGCTAAGATTTTAAAATGATTCACATAATGAAAACCTATACTTTGTCTCGGGTGAGTTTCCCATTCAAATGCATGTAACAGTGAGAAACGCATAGTCTTGGCGAAGTTTTTGAACAACTTCATATAAATCGCTGTAACTTTTGATAGAAGACTCAGACAAACATGTTTATGGCTTTATCTTATATAACTCAATATCCCCGTGCTGGGCAAACAGGTTTTGCAGCCGATTGAGCTAAGATTTGAAAATTATTCACATAATGAAAACCTATACTTTGTCTCGGGCGAGTTTCCCATTCAAATGCATGTAACAGTGAGAAACGCATTGTCTTGGCGAAATAAAGCGTTTTTGAACAACTTCATATAAATCGCTGTAACTTTTGATAGAAGACTCAGACAAACATGTTTATGGCTTTATCTTATATAACTCAATATCCCCGTGCTGGGCAAACAGGTTTTGCAGCCGATTGAGCTAAGATTTTAAAATTATTCACATAATGAAAACCTATACTTTGTCTCGGGCGAGTTTCCCATTCAAATGCATGTAACAGTGAGAAACGCATAGTCTTGGCGAAATAAAGCGTTTTTGAACAACTTCATATAAATCGCTGTAACTTTTGATAGAAGACTCAGACAAACATGTTTATGGCTTTATCTTATATAACTCAATATCCCCGTGCTGGGCAAACAGGTTTTGCAGCCGATTGAGCTAAGATTTTAAAATTATTCACATAATGAAAACCTATACTTTGTTTCAGGCGAGTTTCCCATTCAAATGCATGTAACAGTGAGAAACACACTGTCTTGGCAAAATAAAGCGTTTTTGAACAACTTCATATAAATCGCTGTAACTTTTGATAGAAGACTCAGACAAACATGTTTATGGCTTTATCTTATAGAACTCAATATCCCCGTGCTGGGCAAACATGTTTTACAGCCGTTTGAGCTAAGATTTTAAAATGATTCACATAATGAAAACCTATACTTTGTTTCAGGCGAGTTTCCCATTCAAATGCATGTAACAGTGAGAAACACACTGTCTTGGCGAAATAAAGCGTTTTTGAACAACTTCATATAAATCGCTGTAACTTTTGATAGAAGACTCAGACAAACATGTTTATGGCTTTATCTTATATAACTCAATATCCCCGTGCTGGGCAAACAGGTTTTGCAGCCATTTGAGCTAAGATTTTAAAATTAGTCATATAATGAAAACCTATACTTTGTCTCGGACGAGTTTCCCATTCAAATGCATGTAACAGTGAGAAACACACTGTCTTGGCGAAAGAAAGCATTTTCGTACAAGTTCATATAAATCGCTGTAACTTTTGATAGAAGACTCAGAAACACATGTTCATGGCTTTATCTTATAGAACTCAATATCCCCGTGCTGGGCAAACAGGTTTTGCAGCCGTTTGAGCTAAGATTTTAAAATGATTCACATAATGAAAACCTATACTTTGTCTCGGGTGAGTTTCCCATTCAAATGCATGTAACAGTGAGAAACGCATAGTCTTGGCGAAGTTTTTGAACAACTTCATATAAATCGCTGTAACTTTTGATAGAAGACTCAGACAAACATGTTTATGGCTTTATCTTATATAACTCAATATCCCCGTGCTGGGCAAACAGGTTTTGCAGCCGATTGAGCTAAGATTTGAAAATTATTCACATAATGAAAACCTATACTTTGTCTCGGACGAGTTTCCCATTCAAATGCATGTAACAGTGAGAAACGCATTGTCTTGGCGAAATAAAGCGTTTTTGAACAACTTCATATAAATCGCTGTAACTTTTGATAGAAGACTCAGACAAACATGTTTATGGCTTTATCTTATATAACTCAATATCCCCGTGCTGGGCAAACAGGTTTTGCAGCCGATTGAGCTAAGATTTTAAAATGATTCACATAATGAAAACCTATACTTTGTCTCGGGCGAGTTTCCCATTCAAATGCATGTAACAGTGAGAAACGCATAGTCTTGGCGAAATAAAGCGTTTTTGAACAACTTCATATAAATCGCTGTAACTTTTGATAGAAGACTCAGACAAACATGTTTATGGCTTTATCTTATATAACTCAATATCCCCGTGCTGGGCAAACAGGTTTTGCAGCCGATTGAGCTAAGATTTTAAAATTATTCACATAATGAAAACCTATACTTTGTTTCAGGCGAGTTTCCCATTCAAATGCATGTAACAGTGAGAAACACACTGTCTTGGCGAAATAAAGCGTTTTTGAACAACTTCATATAAATCGCTGTAACTTTTGATAGAAGACTCAGACACACATGTTTATGGCTTTATCTTATAGAACTCAATATCCCCGTGCTGGGCAAACATGTTTTACAGCCGTTTGAGCTAAGATTTTAAAATGATTCACAAAATGAAAACCTATACTTTGTTTCAGGCGAGTTTCCCATTCAAATGCATGTAACAGTGAGAAACACACTGTCTTGGCGAAATAAAGCGTTTTTGAATAACTTCATATAAATCGCTGTAACTTTTGATAGAAGACTCAGACAAACATGTTTATGGCTTTATCTTATATAACTCAATATCCCCGTGCTGGGCAAACAGGTTTTTACAGCCGATTGAGCTAAGATTTTAAAATGATTCACATAATGAAAACCTATACTTTGTTTCAGGCGAGTTTCCCATTCAAATGCATGTAACAGTGAGAAACACACTGTCTTGGCGAAATAAAGCGTTTTTGAACAACTTCATATAAATCGCTGTAACTTTTGATAGAAGACTCAGACAAACATGTTTATGGGTTTATCTTATATAACTCAATATCCCCGTGCTGGGCAAACAGGTTTTGCAGCCGTTTGAGCTAAGATTTTAAAATTATTCACATAATGAAAACCTATACTTTGTCTCGGGCGAGTTTCCCATTCAAATGCATGTAACAGTGAGAAACGCATTGTCTTGGCGAAATAAAGCGTTTTTGAACAACTTCATATAAATCGTTGTAACTTTTGATAGAAGACTCAGACAAACATGTTTATGGCTTTATCTTATATAACTCAATATCCCCGTGCTGGGCAAACAGGTTTTTACAGCCGATTGAGCTAAGATTTTAAAATTATTCACATAATGAAAACCTATACTTTGTTTCAGGCGAGTTTCCCATTCAAATGCATGTAACAGTGAGAAACACACTGTCTTGGCGAAATAAAGCGTTTTTGAACAACTTCATATAAATCGCTGTAACTTTTGATAGAAGACTCAGACAAACATGTTTATGGCTTTATCTTATAGAACTCAATATCCCCGTGCTGGGCAAACATGTTTTACAGCCGTTTGAGCTAAGATTTTAAAATGATTCACATAATGAAATCCTATACTTTTTTTCAGGCGAGTTTCCCATTCAAATGCATGTAACAGTGAGAAACACACTGTCTTGGCGAAAGAAAGCATTTTCGTACAAGTTCATATAAATCGCTGTAACTTTTGATAGAAGACTCAGAAACACATGTTTATGGCTTTATCTTATAGAACTCAATATCCCCGTGCTGGGCAAACAGGTTTTGCAGCCGTTTGAGCTAAGATTTTAAAATTATTCACATAATGAAAACCTATACTTTGTCTCGGGCGAGTTTCCCATTCAAATGCATGTAACAGTGAGAAACGCATAGTCTTGGCGAAATAAAGCGTTTTTGAACAACTTCATATAAATCGTTGTAACTTTTGATAGAAGACTCAGACAAACATGTTTATGGCTTTATCTTATATAACTCAATATCCCCGTGCTGGGCAAACAGGTTTTTACAGCCGATTGAGCTAAGATTTTAAAATGATTCACATAATGAAAACCTATACTTTGTTTCAGGCGAGTTTCCCATTCAAATGCATGTAACAGTGAGAAACACACTGTCTTGGCGAAATAAAGCGTTTTTGAACAACTTCATATAAATCGCTGTAACTTTTGATAGAAGACTCAGACAAACATGTTTATGGCTTTATCTTATAGAACTCAATATCCCCGTGCTGGGCAAACATGTTTTACAGCCGTTTGAGCTAAGATTTTAAAATGATTCACATAATGAAAACCTATACTTTGTTTCAGGCGAGTTTCCCATTCAAATGCATGTAACAGTGAGAAACGCACTGTCTTGGCGAAATAAAGCGTTTTTGAACAACTTCATATAAATCGCTGTAACTTTTGATAGAAGACTCAGACAAACATGTTTATGGCTTTATCTTATAGAACTCAATATCCCCGTGCTGGGCAAACAGGTTTTGCAGCCGTTTGAGCTAAGATTTTAAAATGATTCACATAATGAAAACCTATACTTTGTTTCAGGCGAGTTTCCCATTCAAATGCATGTAACAGTGAGAAACGCACTGTCTTGGCGAAATAAAGCGTTTTTGAACAACTTCATATAAATCGCTGTAACTTTTGATAGAAGACTCAGACAAACATGTTTATGGCTTTATCTTATAGAACTCAATATCCCCGTGCTGGTCAAACAGGTTTTGCAGCCGTTTGAGCTAAGATTTTAAAATTATTCACATAATGAAAACCTATACTTTGTTTCAGGCGAGTTTCCCATTCAAATGCATGTAACAGTGAGAAACGCATTGTCTTGGCGAAATAAAGCGTTTTTGAACAACTTCATATAAATCGCTGTAACTTTTGATAGAAGACTCAGACAAACATGTTTATGGCTTTATCTTATATAACTCTATATCCCCGTGCTTGGCAAACAGGTTTTGCAGCCGATTGAGCTAAGATTTTAAAATTATTCACATAATGAAAACCTATACTTTGTCTCGGGTGAGTTTCCCATTCAAATGCATGTAACAGTGAGAAACACACTGTCTTGGCGAAATAAAGCGTTTTTGAACAACTTCATATAAATCGCTGTAACTTTTGATAGAAGACTCAGACAAACATGTTTATGGCTTTATCTTATAGAACTCAATATCCCCGTGCTGGTCAAACAGGTTTTGCAGCCGTTTGAGCTAAGATTTTAAAATTATTCACATAATGAAAACCTATACTTTGTTTCAGGCGAGTTTCCCATTCAAATGCATGTAACAGTGAGAAACGCATTGTCTTGGCGAAATAAAGCGTTTTTGAACAACTTCATATAAATCGCTGTAACTTTTGATAGAAGACTCAGACAAACATGTTTATGGCTTTATCTTATAGAACTCAATATCCCCGTGCTGGGCAAACAGGTTTTGCAGCCATTTGAGCTAAGATTTTAAAATTAGTCATATAATGAAAACCTATACTTTGTCTCGGACGAGTTTCCCATTCAAATGCATGTAACAGTGAGAAACACACTGTCTTGGCGAAAGAAAGCATTTTCGTACAAGTTCATATAAATCGCTGTAACTTTTGATAGAAGACTCAGAAACACATGTTCATGGCTTTATCTTATAGAACTCAATATCCCCGTGCTGGGCAAACAGGTTTTGCAGCCGTTTGAGCTAAGATTTTAAAATGATTCACATAATGAAAACCTATACTTTGTCTCGGGTGAGTTTCCCATTCAAATGCATGTAACAGTGAGAAACGCATAGTCTTGGCGAAGTTTTTGAACAACTTCATATAAATCGCTGTAACTTTTGATAGAAGACTCAGACAAACATGTTTATGGCTTTATCTTATATAACTCTATATCCCCGTGCTTGGCAAACAGGTTTTGCAGCCGATTGAGCTAAGATTTTAAAATTATTCACATAATGAAAACCTATACTTTGTCTCGGGTGAGTTTCCCATTCAAATGCATGTAACAGTGAGAAACACACTGTCTTGGCGAAATAAAGCGTTTTTGAACAACTTCATATAAATCGCTGTAACTTTTGATAGAAGACTCAGACAAACATGTTTATGGCTTTATCTTATATAACTCAATATCCCCGTGCTGGGCAAACAGGTTTTGCAGCCATTTGAGCTAAGATTTTAAAATTAGTCACATAATGAAAACCTATACTTTGTCTCGGACGAGTTTCCCATTCAAATGCATGTAACAGTGAGAAACACACTGTCTTGGCGAAAGAAAGCATTTTCGTACAAGTTCATATAAATCGCTGTAACTTTTGATAGAAGACTCAGAAACACATGTTCATGGCTTTATCTTATAGAACTCAATATCCCCGTGCTGGGCAAACAGGTTTTGCAGCCGTTTGAGCTAAGATTTTAAAATGATTCACATAATGAAAACCTATACTTTGTCTCGGGCGAGTTTCCCATTCAAATGCATGTAACAGTGAGAAACGCATTGTCTTGGCGAAATAAAGCGTTTTTGAACAACTTCATATAAATCGCTGTAACTTTTGATAGAAGACTCAGACAAACATGTTTATGGCTTTATCTTATATAACTCAATATCCCCGTGCTGGGCAAACAGGTTTTGCAGCCGATTGAGCTAAGATTTTAAAATGATTCACATAATGATAACCTATACTTTGTCTCGGGCGAGTTTCCCATTCAAATGCATGTAACAGTGAGAAACGCATTGTCTTGGCGAAATAAAGCGTTTTTGAACAACTTCATATAAATCGCTGTAACTTTTGATAGAAGACTCAGACAAACATGTTTATGGCTTTATCTTATATAACTCAATATCCCCGTGCTGGGCAAACAGGTTTTTACAGCTGATTGAGCTAAGATTTTAAAATTATTCACATAATGAAAACCTATACTTTGTTTCAGGCGAGTTTCCCATTCAAATGCATGTAACAGTGAGAAACACACTGTCTTGGCGAAATAAAGCGTTTTTGAACAACTTCATATAAATCGCTGTAACTTTTGATAGAAGACTCAGACAAACATGTTTATGGGTTTATCTTATATAACTCAATATCCCCGTGCTGGGCAAACAGGTTTTACAGCCGATTGAGCTAAGATTTGAAAATTATTCACATAATGAAAACCTATACTTTGTCTCGGGCGAGTTTCCCATTCAAATGCATGTAACAGTGAGAAACGCATTGTCTTGGCGAAATAAAGCGTTTTTGAACAACTTCATATAAATCGCTGTAACTTTTGATAGAAGACTCAGACAAACATGTTTATGGCTTTATCTTATATAACTCAATATCCCCGTGCTGGGCAAACAGGTTTTGCAGCCGATTGAGCTAAGATTTTAAAATGATTCACATAATGATAACCTATACTTTGTCTCGGGCGAGTTTCCCATTCAAATGCATGTAACAGTGAGAAACGCATTGTCTTGGCGAAATAAAGCGTTTTTGAACAACTTCATATAAATCGCTGTAACTTTTGATAGAAGACTCAGACAAACATGTTTATGGCTTTATCTTATATAACTCAATATCCCCGTGCTGGGCAAACAGGTTTTTACAGCTGATTGAGCTAAGATTTTAAAATTATTCACATAATGAAAACCTATACTTTGTTTCAGGCGAGTTTCCCATTCAAATGCATGTAACAGTGAGAAACGCATTGTCTTGGCGAAATAAAGCGTTTTTGAACAACTTCATATAAATCGCTGTAACTTTTGATAGAAGACTCAGACAAACATGTTTATGGCTTTATCTTATATAACTCAATATCCCCGTGCTGGGCAAACAGGTTTTGCAGCCGATTGAGCTAAGATTTTAAAATGATTCACATAATGATAACCTATACTTTGTCTCGGGCGAGTTTCCCATTCAAATGCATGTAACAGTGAGAAACGCATTGTCTTGGCGAAATAAAGCGTTTTTGAACAACTTCATATAAATCGCTGTAACTTTTGATAGAAGACTCAGACAAACATGTTTATGGCTTTATCTTATATAACTCAATATCCCCGTGCTGGGCAAACAGGTTTTTACAGCTGATTGAGCTAAGATTTTAAAATTATTCACATAATGAAAACCTATACTTTGTTTCAGGCGAGTTTCCCATTCAAATGCATGTAACAGTGAGAAACACACTGTCTTGGCGAAATAAAGCGTTTTTGAACAACTTCATATAAATCGCTGTAACTTTTGATAGAAGACTCAGACAAACATGTTTATGGGTTTATCTTATATAACTCAATATCCCCGTGCTGGGCAAACAGGTTTTACAGCCGATTGAGCTAAGATTTGAAAATTATTCACATAATGAAAACCTATACTTTGTCTCGGGCGAGTTTCCCATTCAAATGCATGTAACAGTGAGAAACGCATTGTCTTGGCGAAATAAAGCGTTTTTGAACAACTTCATATAAATCGCTGTAACTTTTGATAGAAGACTCAGACAAACATGTTTATGGCTTTATCTTATATAACTCAATATCCCCGTGCTGGGCAAACAGGTTTTGCAGCCGATTGAGCTAAGATTTTAAAATGATTCACATAATGATAACCTATACTTTGTCTCGGGCGAGTTTCCCATTCAAATGCATGTAACAGTGAGAAACGCATTGTCTTGGCGAAATAAAGCGTTTTTGAACAACTTCATATAAATCGCTGTAACTTTTGATAGAAGACTCAGACAAACATGTTTATGGCTTTATCTTATATAACTCAATATCCCCGTGCTGGGCAAACAGGTTTTTACAGCTGATTGAGCTAAGATTTTAAAATTATTCACATAATGAAAACCTATACTTTGTTTCAGGCGAGTTTCCCATTCAAATGCATGTAACAGTGAGAAACGCATTGTCTTGGCGAAATAAAGCGTTTTTGAACAACTTCATATAAATCGCTGTAACTTTTGATAGAAGACTCAGACAAACATGTTTATGGCTTTATCTTATATAACTCAATATCCCCGTGCTGGGCAAACAGGTTTTGCAGCCGATTGAGCTAAGATTTTAAAATGATTCACATAATGATAACCTATACTTTGTCTCGGGCGAGTTTCCCATTCAAATGCATGTAACAGTGAGAAACGCATTGTCTTGGCGAAATAAAGCGTTTTTGAACAACTTCATATAAATCGCTGTAACTTTTGATAGAAGACTCAGACAAACATGTTTATGGCTTTATCTTATATAACTCAATATCCCCGTGCTGGGCAAACAGGTTTTTACAGCTGATTGAGCTAAGATTTTAAAATTATTCACATAATGAAAACCTATACTTTGTTTCAGGCGAGTTTCCCATTCAAATGCATGTAACAGTGAGAAACACACTGTCTTGGCGAAATAAAGCGTTTTTGAACAACTTCATATAAATCGCTGTAACTTTTGATAGAAGACTCAGACAAACATGTTTATGGGTTTATCTTATATAACTCAATATCCCCGTGCTGGGCAAACAGGTTTTACAGCCGATTGAGCTAAGATTTGAAAATTATTCACATAATGAAAACCTATACTTTGTCTCGGGCGAGTTTCCCATTCAAATGCATGTAACAGTGAGAAACGCATTGTCTTGGCGAAATAAAGCGTTTTTGAACAACTTCATATAAATCGCTGTAACTTTTGATAGAAGACTCAGACAAACATGTTTATGGCTTTATCTTATATAACTCAATATCCCCGTGCTGGGCAAACAGGTTTTGCAGCCGATTGAGCTAAGATTTTAAAATGATTCACATAATGATAACCTATACTTTGTCTCGGGCGAGTTTCCCATTCAAATGCATGTAACAGTGAGAAACGCATTGTCTTGGCGAAATAAAGCGTTTTTGAACAACTTCATATAAATCGCTGTAACTTTTGATAGAAGACTCAGACAAACATGTTTATGGCTTTATCTTATATAACTCAATATCCCCGTGCTGGGCAAACAGGTTTTTACAGCTGATTGAGCTAAGATTTTAAAATTATTCACATAATGAAAACCTATACTTTGTTTCAGGCGAGTTTCCCATTCAAATGCATGTAACAGTGAGAAACACACTGTCTTGGCGAAATAAAGCGTTTTTGAACAACTTCATATAAATCGCTGTAACTTTTGATAGAAGACTCAGACAAACATGTTTATGGGTTTATCTTATATAACTCAATATCCCCGTGCTGGGCAAACAGGTTTTACAGCCGATTGAGCTAAGATTTGAAAATTATTCACATAATGAAAACCTATACTTTGTCTCGGGCGAGTTTCCCATTCAAATGCATGTAACAGTGAGAAACGCATTGTCTTGGCGAAATAAAGCGTTTTTGAACAACTCCATATAAATCGCTGTAACTTTTGATAGAAGACTCAGACAAACATGTTTATGGCGTTATCTTATAGAACTCAATATCCCCGTGCTGGGCAAACAGGTTTTGCAGCCGATTGAGCTAAGATTTTAAAATTATTCACATAATGAAAACCTATACTTTGTCTCGGGCGAGTTTCCCATTCAAATGCATGTAACAGTGAGAAACGCATTGTCTTGGCGAAATAAAGCGTTTTTGAACAACTTCATATAAATCGTTGTAACTTTTGATAGAAGACTCAGACAAACATGTTTATGGCTTTATCTTATATAACTCAATATCCCCGTGCTGGGCAAACAGGTTTTTACAGCCGATTGAGCTAAGATTTTAAAATGATTCACATAATGAAATCCTATACTTTTTTTCAGGCGAGTTTCCCATTCAAATGCATGTAACAGTGAGAAACACACTGTCTTGGCGAAAGAAAGCATTTTCGTACAAGTTCATATAAATCGCTGTAACTTTTGATAGAAGACTCAGAAACACATGTTCATGGCTTTATCTTATAGAACTCAATATCCCCGTGCTGGGCAAACAGGTTTTGCAGCCGATTGAGCTAAGATTTTAAAATTATTCACATAATGAAAACCTATACTTTGTCTCGGGCGAGTTTCCCATTCAAATGCATGTAACAGTGAGAAACGCATAGTCTTGGCGAAATAAAGCGTTTTTGAACAACTTCATATAAATCGTTGTAACTTTTGATAGAAGACTCAGACAAACATGTTTATGGCTTTATCTTATATAACTCAATATCCCCGTGCTGGGCAAACAGGTTTTTACAGCCGATTGAGCTAAGATTTTAAAATTATTCACATAATGAAAACCTATACTTTGTTTCAGGCGAGTTTCCCATTCAAATGCATGTAACAGTGAGAAACACACTGTCTTGGCGAAATAAAGCGTTTTTGAACAACTTCATATAAATCGCTGTAACTTTTGATAGAAGACTCAGAAGACTCAGAAGACTCAATATCCCCGTGCTGGGCAAACAGGTTTTGCAGCCATTTGAGCTAAGATTTTAAAATTAGTCACATAATGAAAACCTATACTTTGTCTCGGACGAGTTTCCCATTCAAATGCATGTAACAGTGAGAAACACACTGTCTTGGCGAAAGAAAGCATTTTCGTACAAGTTCATATAAATCGCTGTAACTTTTGATAGAAGACTCAGAAACACATGTTCATGGCTTTATATTATAGAACTCAATATCCCCGTGCTGGGCAAACAGGTTTTGCAGCCGATTGAGCTAAGATTGTAAAATTATTCACATAATGAAAACCTATACTTTGTTTCAGGCGAGTTTCCCATTCAAATGCATGTAACAGTGAGAAACGCATTGTCTTGGCGAAATAAAGCGTTTTTGAACAACTTCATATAAATCGCTGTAACTTTTGATAGAAGACTCAGACAAACATGTTTATGGCTTTATCTTATATAACTCTATATCCCCGTGCTTGGCAAACAGGTTTTGCAGCCGATTGAGCTAAGATTTTAAAATTATTCACATAATGAAAACCTATACTTTGTCTCGGGTGAGTTTCCCATTCAAATGCATGTAACAGTGAGAAACACACTGTCTTGGCGAAATAAAGCGTTTTTGAACAACTTCATATAAATCGCTGTAACTTTTGATAGAAGACTCAGACAAACATGTTTATGGCTTTATCTTATAGAACTCAATATCCCCGTGCTGGTCAAACAGGTTTTGCAGCCGTTTGAGCTAAGATTTTAAAATTATTCACATAATGAAAACCTATACTTTGTTTCAGGCGAGTTTCCCATTCAAATGCATGTAACAGTGAGAAACACACTGTCTTGGCGAAATAAAGCGTTTTTGAACAACTTCATATAAATCGCTGTAACTTTTGATAGAAGACTCAGACAAACATGTTTATGGCTTTATCTTATAGAACTCAATATCCCCGTGCTGGGCAAACAGGTTTTTACAGCCGTTTGAGCTAAGATTTTAAAATGATTCACATAATGAAAACCTATACTTTGTCTCGGGCGAGTTTCCCATTCAAATGCATGTAACAGTGAGAAACGCATTGTCTTGGCGAAATAAAGCGTTTTTGAACAACTTCATATAAATCGCTGTAACTTTTGATAGAAGACTCAGACAAACATGTTTATGGCTTTATCTTATATAACTCAATATCCCCGTGCTGGGCAAACAGGTTTTGCAGCCGATTGAGCTAAGATTTTAAAATGATTCACATAATGATAACCTATACTTTGTCTCGGGCGAGTTTCCCATTCAAATGCATGTAACAGTGAGAAACGCATTGTCTTGGCGAAATAAAGCGTTTTTGAACAACTTCATATAAATCGCTGTAACTTTTGATAGAAGACTCAGACAAACATGTTTATGGCTTTATCTTATATAACTCAATATCCCCGTGCTGGGCAAACAGGTTTTTACAGCTGATTGAGCTAAGATTTTAAAATTATTCACATAATGAAAACCTATACTTTGTTTCAGGCGAGTTTCCCATTCAAATGCATGTAACAGTGAGAAACACACTGTCTTGGCGAAATAAAGCGTTTTTGAACAACTTCATATAAATCGCTGTAACTTTTGATAGAAGACTCAGACAAACATGTTTATGGGTTTATCTTATATAACTCAATATCCCCGTGCTGGGCAAACAGGTTTTACAGCCGATTGAGCTAAGATTTGAAAATTATTCACATAATGAAAACCTATACTTTGTCTCGGGCGAGTTTCCCATTCAAATGCATGTAACAGTGAGAAACGCATTGTCTTGGCGAAATAAAGCGTTTTTGAACAACTTCATATAAATCGCTGTAACTTTTGATAGAAGACTCAGACAAACATGTTTATGGCTTTATCTTATATAACTCAATATCCCCGTGCTGGGCAAACAGGTTTTGCAGCCGATTGAGCTAAGATTTTAAAATGATTCACATAATGATAACCTATACTTTGTCTCGGGCGAGTTTCCCATTCAAATGCATGTAACAGTGAGAAACGCATTGTCTTGGCGAAATAAAGCGTTTTTGAACAACTTCATATAAATCGCTGTAACTTTTGATAGAAGACTCAGACAAACATGTTTATGGCTTTATCTTATATAACTCAATATCCCCGTGCTGGGCAAACAGGTTTTTACAGCTGATTGAGCTAAGATTTTAAAATTATTCACATAATGAAAACCTATACTTTGTTTCAGGCGAGTTTCCCATTCAAATGCATGTAACAGTGAGAAACGCATTGTCTTGGCGAAATAAAGCGTTTTTGAACAACTTCATATAAATCGCTGTAACTTTTGATAGAAGACTCAGACAAACATGTTTATGGCTTTATCTTATATAACTCAATATCCCCGTGCTGGGCAAACAGGTTTTGCAGCCGATTGAGCTAAGATTTTAAAATGATTCACATAATGATAACCTATACTTTGTCTCGGGCGAGTTTCCCATTCAAATGCATGTAACAGTGAGAAACGCATTGTCTTGGCGAAATAAAGCGTTTTTGAACAACTTCATATAAATCGCTGTAACTTTTGATAGAAGACTCAGACAAACATGTTTATGGCTTTATCTTATATAACTCAATATCCCCGTGCTGGGCAAACAGGTTTTTACAGCTGATTGAGCTAAGATTTTAAAATTATTCACATAATGAAAACCTATACTTTGTTTCAGGCGAGTTTCCCATTCAAATGCATGTAACAGTGAGAAACACACTGTCTTGGCGAAATAAAGCGTTTTTGAACAACTTCATATAAATCGCTGTAACTTTTGATAGAAGACTCAGACAAACATGTTTATGGGTTTATCTTATATAACTCAATATCCCCGTGCTGGGCAAACAGGTTTTACAGCCGATTGAGCTAAGATTTGAAAATTATTCACATAATGAAAACCTATACTTTGTCTCGGGCGAGTTTCCCATTCAAATGCATGTAACAGTGAGAAACGCATTGTCTTGGCGAAATAAAGCGTTTTTGAACAACTTCATATAAATCGTTGTAACTTTTGATAGAAGACTCAGACAAACATGTTTATGGCTTTATCTTATATAACTCAATATCCCCGTGCTGGGCAAACAGGTTTTTACAGCCGATTGAGCTAAGATTTTAAAATGATTCACATAATGAAATCCTATACTTTTTTTCAGGCGAGTTTCCCATTCAAATGCATGTAACAGTGAGAAACACACTGTCTTGGCGAAAGAAAGCATTTTCGTACAAGTTCATATAAATCGCTGTAACTTTTGATAGAAGACTCAGAAACACATGTTCATGGCTTTATCTTATAGAACTCAATATCCCCGTGCTGGGCAAACAGGTTTTGCAGCCGATTGAGCTAAGATTTTAAAATTATTCACATAATGAAAACCTATACTTTGTCTCGGGCGAGTTTCCCATTCAAATGCATGTAACAGTGAGAAACGCATAGTCTTGGCGAAATAAAGCGTTTTTGAACAACTTCATATAAATCGTTGTAACTTTTGATAGAAGACTCAGACAAACATGTTTATGGCTTTATCTTATATAACTCAATATCCCCGTGCTGGGCAAACAGGTTTTTACAGCCGATTGAGCTAAGATTTTAAAATTATTCACATAATGAAAACCTATACTTTGTTTCAGGCGAGTTTCCCATTCAAATGCATGTAACAGTGAGAAACACACTGTCTTGGCGAAATAAAGCGTTTTTGAACAACTTCATATAAATCGCTGTAACTTTTGATAGAAGACTCAGAAGACTCAGAAGACTCAATATCCCCGTGCTGGGCAAACAGGTTTTGCAGCCATTTGAGCTAAGATTTTAAAATTAGTCACATAATGAAAACCTATACTTTGTCTCGGACGAGTTTCCCATTCAAATGCATGTAACAGTGAGAAACACACTGTCTTGGCGAAAGAAAGCATTTTCGTACAAGTTCATATAAATCGCTGTAACTTTTGATAGAAGACTCAGAAACACATGTTCATGGCTTTATCTTATAGAACTCAATATCCCCGTGCTTGGCAAACAGGTTTTGCAGCCGATTGAGCTAAGATTTTAAAATTAGTCACATAATGAAAACCTATACTTTGTCTCGGACGAGTTTCCCATTCAAATGCATGTAACAGTGAGAAACACACTGTCTTGGCGAAAGAAAGCATTTTCGTACAAGTTCATATAAATCGCTGTAACTTTTGATAGAAGACTCAGACAAACATGTTTATGGCTTTATCTTATATAACTCTATATCCCCGTGCTTGGCAAACAGGTTTTGCAGCCGATTGAGCTAAGATTTTAAAATTATTCACATAATGAAAACCTATACTTTGTCTCGGGTGAGTTTCCCATTCAAATGCATGTAACAGTGAGAAACACACTGTCTTGGCGAAATAAAGCGTTTTTGAACAACTTCATATAAATCGCTGTAACTTTTGATAGAAGACTCAGACAAACATGTTTATGGCTTTATCTTATAGAACTCAATATCCCCGTGCTGGTCAAACAGGTTTTGCAGCCGTTTGAGCTAAGATTTTAAAATTATTCACATAATGAAAACCTATACTTTGTTTCAGGCGAGTTTCCCATTCAAATGCATGTAACAGTGAGAAACACACTGTCTTGGCGAAATAAAGCGTTTTTGAACAACTTCATATAAATCGCTGTAACTTTTGATAGAAGACTCAGACAAACATGTTTATGGCTTTATCTTATAGAACTCAATATCCCCGTGCTGGGCAAACAGGTTTTACAGCCGTTTGAGCTAAGATTTTAAAATGATTCACATAATGAAAACCTATACTTTGTTTCAGGCGAGTTTCCCATTCAAATGCATGTAACAGTGAGAAACGCACTGTCTTGGCGAAATAAAGCGTTTTTGAACAACTTCATATAAATCGCTGTAACTTTTGATAGAAGACTCAGACAAACATGTTTATGGCTTTATCTTATATAACTCAATATCCCCGTGCTGGGCAAACAGGTTTTACAGCCGATTGAGCTAAGATTTGAAAATTATTCACATAATGAAAACCTATACTTTGTCTCGGGTGAGTTTCCCATTCAAATGCATTGTCTTGTCTTGAGAAACGCATTGTCTTGGCGAAATAAAGCGTTTTTGAACAACTTCATATAAATCGCTGTAACTTTTGATAGAAGACTCAGACAAACATGTTTATGGCTTTATCTTATAGAACTCAATATCCCCGTGCTGGGCAAACAGGTTTTTACAGCCGATTGAGCTAAGATTTTAAAATTATTCACATAATGAAAACCTATACTTTGTTTCAGGCGAGTTTCCCATTCAAATGCATGTAACAGTGAGAAACGCATTGTCTTGGCGAAATAAAGCGTTTTTGAACAACTTCATATAAATCGCTGTAACTTTTGATAGAAGACTCAGACAAACATGTTTATGGCTTTATCTTATAGAACTCAATATCCCCGTGCTGGGCAAACAGGTTTTGCAGCCATTTGAGCTAAGATTTTAAAATTAGTCACATAATGAAAACCTATACTTTGTCTCGGACGAGTTTCCCATTCAAATGCATGTAACAGTGAGAAACACACTGTCTTGGCGAAAGAAAGCATTTTCGTACAAGTTCATATAAATCGCTGTAACTTTTGATAGAAGACTCAGAAACACATGTTCATGGCTTTATCTTATAGAACTCAATATCCCCGTGCTGGGCAAACAGGTTTTGCAGCCGATTGAGCTAAGATTTTAAAATTATTCACATAATGAAAACCTATACTTTGTCTCGGGTGAGTTTCCCATTCAAATGCATGTAACAGTGAGAAACACACTGTCTTGGCGAAATAAAGCGTTTTTGAACAACTTCATATAAATCGCTGTAACTTTTGATAGAAGACTCAGACAAACATGTTTATGGCTTTATCTTATAGAACTCAATATCCCCGTGCTGGGCAAACAGGTTTTGCAGCCGTTTGAGCTAAGATTTTAAAATTATTCACATAATGAAAACCTATACTTTGTCTCGGGCGAGTTTCCCATTCAAATGCATGTAACAGTGAGAAACACACTGTCTTGGCGAAATAAAGCGTTTTTGAACAACTTCATATAAATCGCTGTAACTTTTGATAGAAGACTCAGACAAACATGTTTATGGCTTTATCTTATATAACTCAATATCCCCGTGCTGGGCAAACAGGTTTTTACAGCCGATTGAGCTAAGATTTTAAAATTATTCACATAATGAAAACCTATACTTTGTTTCAGGCGAGTTTCCCATTCAAATGCATGTAACAGTGAGAAACACACTGTCTTGGCGAAATAAAGCGTTTTTGAACAACTTCATATAAATCGCTGTAACTTTTGATAGAAGACTCAGACAAACATGTTTATGGCTTTATCTTATATAACTCAATATCCCCGTGCTGGGCAAACAGGTTTTGCAGCCGATTGAGCTAAGATTTTAAAATTATTCACATAATGAAAACCTATACTTTGTCTCGGGCGAGTTTCCCATTCAAATGCATGTAACAGTGAGAAACGCATAGTCTTGGCGAAATAAAGCGTTTTTGAACAACTTCATATAAATCGTTGTAACTTTTGATAGAAGACTCAGACAAACATGTTTATGGTTTTATCTTATATAACTCAATATCCCCGTGCTGGGCAAACAGGTTTTTACAGCCGATTGAGCTAAGATTTTAAAATTATTCACATAATGAAAACCTATACTTTGTTTCAGGCGAGTTTCCCATTCAAATGCATGTAACAGTGAGAAACACACTGTCTTGGCGAAATAAAGCGTTTTTGAACAACTTCATATAAATCGCTGTAACTTTTGATAGAAGACTCAGACAAACATGTTTATGGCTTTATCTTATATAACTCAATATCCCCGTGCTGGGCAAACAGGTTTTTACAGCCGATTGAGCTAAGATTTTAAAATTATTCACATAATGAAAACCTATACTTTGTTTCAGGCGAGTTTCCCATTCAAATGCATGTAACAGTGAGAAACACACTGTCTTGGCGAAAGAAAGCGTTTTCGTACAACTTCATATAAATCGCTGTAACTTTTGATAGAAGACTCAGACAAACATGTTTATGGCTTTATCTTATATAACTCAATATCCCCATGCTGGGCAAACAGGTTTTTACATCCGATTGAGCTAAGATTTTAAAATTATTCACATAATGAAAACCTATACTTTGTTTCAGGCGAGTTTCCCATTCAAATGCATGTAACAGTGAGAAACACACTGTCTTGGCGAAATAAAGCGTTTTTGAACAACTTCATATAAATCGCTGTAACTTTTGATAGAAGACTCAGACAAACATGTTTATGGCTTTATCTTATAGAACTCAATATCCCCATGCTGGGCAAACAGGTTTTACAGCCGATTGAGCTAAGATTTGAAAATTATTCACATAATGAAAACCTATACTTTGTCTCGGGCGAGTTTCCCATTCAAATGCATGTAACAGTGAGAAACGCATTGTCTTGGCGAAATAAAGCGTTTTTGAACAACTTCATATAAATCGCTGTAACTTTTGATAGAAGACTCAGACAAACATGTTTATGGCTTTATCTTATAGAACTCAATATCCCCGTGCTGGGCAAACAGGTTTTTACAGCCGATTGAGCTAAGATTTTAAAATTATTCACATAATGAAAACCTATACTTTGTCTCGGGCGAGTTTCCCATTCAAATGCATGTAACAGTGAGAAACGCATAGTCTTGGCGAAATAAAGCGTTTTTGAACAACTTCATATAAATCGTTGTAACTTTTGATAGAAGACTCAGACAAACATGTTTATGGTTTTATCTTATATAACTCAATATCCCCGTGCTGGGCAAACAGGTTTTTACAGCCGATTGAGCTAAGATTTTAAAATTATTCACATAATGAAAACCTATACTTTGTTTCAGGCGAGTTTCCCATTCAAATGCATGTAACAGTGAGAAACACACTGTCTTGGCGAAATAAAGCGTTTTTGAACAACTTCATATAAATCGCTGTAACTTTTGATAGAAGACTCAGACAAACATGTTTATGGCTTTATCTTATATAACTCAATATCCCCGTGCTGGACAAACAGGTTTTTACAGCCGATTGAGCTAAGATTTGAAAATTATTCACATAATGAAAACCTATACTTTGTCTCGGGCGAGTTTCCCATTCAAATGCATGTAACAGTGAGAAACGCATTGTCTTGGCGAAATAAAGCGTTTTTGAACAACTTCATATAAATCGCTGTAACTTTTGATAGAAGACTCAGACAAACATGTTTATGGCTTTATCTTATAGAACTCAATATCCCCGTGCTGGGCAAACAGGTTTTGCAGCCATTTGAGCTAAGATTTTAAAATTAGTCACATAATGAAAACCTATACTTTGTCTCGGACGAGTTTCCCATTCAAATGCATGTAACAGTGAGAAACACACTGTCTTGGCGAAAGAAAGCATTTTCGTACAAGTTCATATAAATCGCTGTAACTTTTGATAGAAGACTCAGACAAACATGTTTATGGCTTTATCTTATAGAACTCAATATCCCCGTGCTGGGCAAACAGGTTTTGCAGCCGTTTGAGCTAAGATTTTAAAATTATTCACATAATGAAAACCTATACTTTGTCTCGGGCGAGTTTCCCATTCAAATGCATGTAACAGTGAGAAACACACTGTCTTGGCGAAATAAAGCGTTTTTGAACAACTTCATATAAATCGCTGTAACTTTTGATAGAAGACTCAGACAAACATGTTTATGGCTTTATCTTATATAACTCAATATCCCCGTGCTGGGCAAACAGGTTTTTACAGCCGATTGAGCTAAGATTTTAAAATTATTCACATAATGAAAACCTATACTTTGTTTCAGGCGAGTTTCCCATTCAAATGCATGTAACAGTGAGAAACACACTGTCTTGGCGAAATAAAGCGTTTTTGAACAACTTCATATAAATCGCTGTAACTTTTGATAGAAGACTCAGACAAACATGTTTATGGCTTTATCTTATATAACTCAATATCCCCGTGCTGGGCAAACAGGTTTTGCAGCCGATTGAGCTAAGATTTTAAAATTATTCACATAATGAAAACCTATACTTTGTCTCGGGCGAGTTTCCCATTCAAATGCATGTAACAGTGAGAAACGCATAGTCTTGGCGAAATAAAGCGTTTTTGAACAACTTCATATAAATCGTTGTAACTTTTGATAGAAGACTCAGACAAACATGTTTATGGTTTTATCTTATATAACTCAATATCCCCGTGCTGGGCAAACAGGTTTTGCAGCCATTTGAGCTAAGATTTTAAAATTAGTCACATAATGAAAACCTATACTTTGTCTCGGACGAGTTTCCCATTCAAATGCATGTAACAGTGAGAAACACACTGTCTTGGCGAAAGAAAGCATTTTCGTACAAGTTCATATAAATCGCTGTAACTTTTGATAGAAGACTCAGACAAACATGTTTATGGCTTTATCTTATAGAACTCAATATCCCCGTGCTGGGCAAACAGGTTTTTACAGCCGATTGAGCTAAGATTTTAAAATTATTCACATAATGAAAACCTATACTTTGTTTCAGGCGAGTTTCCCATTCAAATGCATGTAACAGTGAGAAACACACTGTCTTGGCGAAATAAAGCGTTTTTGAACAACTTCATATAAATCGCTGTAACTTTTGATAGAAGACTCAGACAAACATGTTTATGGCTTTATCTTATATAACTCAATATCCCCGTGCTGGGCAAACAGGTTTTGCAGCCGATTGAGCTAAGATTTTAAAATTATTCACATAATGAAAACCTATACTTTGTCTCGGGCGAGTTTCCCATTCAAATGCATGTAACAGTGAGAAACGCATAGTCTTGGCGAAATAAAGCGTTTTTGAACAACTTCATATAAATCGTTGTAACTTTTGATAGAAGACTCAGACAAACATGTTTATGGTTTTATCTTATATAACTCAATATCCCCGTGCTGGGCAAACAGGTTTTTACAGCCGATTGAGCTAAGATTTTAAAATTATTCACATAATGAAAACCTATACTTTGTTTCAGGCGAGTTTCCCATTCAAATGCATGTAACAGTGAGAAACACACTGTCTTGGCGAAATAAAGCGTTTTTGAACAACTTCATATAAATCGCTGTAACTTTTGATAGAAGACTCAGACAAACATGTTTATGGCTTTATCTTATATAACTCAATATCCCCGTGCTGGGCAAACAGGTTTTTACAGCCGATTGAGCTAAGATTTTAAAATTATTCACATAATGAAAACCTATACTTTGTTTCAGGCGAGTTTCCCATTCAAATGCATGTAACAGTGAGAAACACACTGTCTTGGCGAAAGAAAGCGTTTTCGTACAACTTCATATAAATCGCTGTAACTTTTGATAGAAGACTCAGACAAACATGTTTATGGCTTTATCTTATATAACTCAATATCCCCGTGCTGGGCAAACAGGTTTTTACATCCGATTGAGCTAAGATTTTAAAATTATTCACATAATGAAAACCTATACTTTGTTTCAGGCGAGTTTCCCATTCAAATGCATGTAACAGTGAGAAACACACTGTCTTGGCGAAATAAAGCGTTTTTGAACAACTTCATATAAATCGCTGTAACTTTTGATAGAAGACTCAGACAAACATGTTTATGGCTTTATCTTATAGAACTCAATATCCCCATGCTGGGCAAACAGGTTTTACAGCCGATTGAGCTAAGATTTGAAAATTATTCACATAATGAAAACCTATACTTTGTCTCGGGCGAGTTTCCCATTCAAATGCATGTAACAGTGAGAAACGCATTGTCTTGGCGAAATAAAGCGTTTTTGAACAACTTCATATAAATCGCTGTAACTTTTGATAGAAGACTCAGACAAACATGTTTATGGCTTTATCTTATAGAACTCAATATCCCCGTGCTGGGCAAACAGGTTTTTACAGCCGATTGAGCTAAGATTTTAAAATTATTCACATAATGAAAACCTATACTTTGTCTCGGGCGAGTTTCCCATTCAAATGCATGTAACAGTGAGAAACGCATAGTCTTGGCGAAATAAAGCGTTTTTGAACAACTTCATATAAATCGTTGTAACTTTTGATAGAAGACTCAGACAAACATGTTTATGGTTTTATCTTATATAACTCAATATCCCCGTGCTGGGCAAACAGGTTTTTACAGCCGATTGAGCTAAGATTTTAAAATTATTCACATAATGAAAACCTATACTTTGTTTCAGGCGAGTTTCCCATTCAAATGCATGTAACAGTGAGAAACACACTGTCTTGGCGAAATAAAGCGTTTTTGAACAACTTCATATAAATCGCTGTAACTTTTGATAGAAGACTCAGACAAACATGTTTATGGCTTTATCTTATAGAACTCAATATCCCCATGCTGGGCAAACAGGTTTTACAGCCGATTGAGCTAAGATTTGAAAATTATTCACATAATGAAAACCTATACTTTGTCTCGGGCGAGTTTCCCATTCAAATGCATGTAACAGTGAGAAACGCATTGTCTTGGCGAAATAAAGCGTTTTTGAACAACTTCATATAAATCGCTGTAACTTTTGATAGAAGACTCAGACAAACATGTTTATGGCTTTATCTTATAGAACTCAATATCCCCGTGCTGGGCAAACAGGTTTTTACAGCCGATTGAGCTAAGATTTTAAAATTATTCACATAATGAAAACCTATACTTTGTCTCGGGCGAGTTTCCCATTCAAATGCATGTAACAGTGAGAAACGCATAGTCTTGGCGAAATAAAGCGTTTTTGAACAACTTCATATAAATCGTTGTAACTTTTGATAGAAGACTCAGACAAACATGTTTATGGTTTTATCTTATATAACTCAATATCCCCGTGCTGGGCAAACAGGTTTTTACAGCCGATTGAGCTAAGATTTGAAAATTATTCACATAATGAAAACCTATACTTTGTTTCAGGCGAGTTTCCCATTCAAATGCATGTAACAGTGAGAAACACACTGTCTTGGCGAAATAAAGCGTTTTTGAACAACTTCATATAAATCGCTGTAACTTTTGATAGAAGACTCAGACAAACATGTTTATGGCTTTATCTTATATAACTCAATATCCCCGTGCTGGGCAAACAGGTTTTTACAGCCGATTGAGCTAAGATTTTAAAATTATTCACATAATGAAAACCTATACTTTGTTTCAGGCGAGTTTCCCATTCAAATGCATGTAACAGTGAGAAACACACTGTCTTGGCGAAATAAAGCGTTTTTGAACAACTTCATATAAATCGCTGTAACTTTTGATAGAAGACTCAGACAAACATGTTTATGGCTTTATCTTATATAACTCAATATCCCCGTGCTGGGCAAACAGGTTTTGCAGCCGTTTGAGCTAAGATTTTAAAATTATTCACATAATGAAAACCTATACTTTGTCTCGGGCGAGTTTCCCATTCAAATGCATGTAACAGTGAGAAACGCATAGTCTTGGCGAAATAAAGCGTTTTTGAACAACTTCATATAAATCGTTGTAACTTTTGATAGAAGACTCAGAAACACATGTTTATGGCTTTATCTTATAGAACTCAATATCCCCGTGCTGGGCAAACAGGTTTTTACAGCCGATTGAGCTAAGATTTTAAAATTATTCACATAATGAAAACCTATACTTTGTTTCAGGCGAGTTTCCCATTCAAATGCATGTAACAGTGAGAAACACACTGTCTTGGCGAAATAAAGCGTTTTTGAACAACTTCATATAAATCGCTGTAACTTTTGATAGAAGACTCAGACAAACATGTTTATGGCTTTATCTTATATAACTCAATATCCCCGTGCTGGGCAAACAGGTTTTGCAGCCGTTTGAGCTAAGATTTTAAAATTATTCACATAATGAAAACCTATACTTTGTCTCGGGCGAGTTTCCCATTCAAATGCATGTAACAGTGAGAAACGCATAGTCTTGGCGAAATAAAGCGTTTTTGAACAACTTCATATAAATCGTTGTAACTTTTGATAGAAGACTCAGACAAACATGTTTATGGCTTTATCTTATATAACTCAATATCCCCGTGCTGGGCAAACAGGTTTTTACAGCCGATTGAGCTAAGATTTTAAAATTATTCACATAATGAAAACCTATACTTTGTTTCAGGCGAGTTTCCCATTCAAATGCATGTAACAGTGAGAAACACACTGTCTTGGCGAAATAAAGCGTTTTTGAACAACTTCATATAAATCGCTGTAACTTTTGATAGAAGACTCAGACAAACATGTTTATGGCTTTATCTTATAGAACTCAATATCCCCATGCTGGGCAAACAGGTTTTACAGCCGATTGAGCTAAGATTTGAAAATTATTCACATAATGAAAACCTATACTTTGTCTCGGGCGAGTTTCCCATTCAAATGCATGTAACAGTGAGAAACGCATTGTCTTGGCGAAATAAAGCGTTTTTGAACAACTTCATATAAATCGCTGTAACTTTTGATAGAAGACTCAGACAAACATGTTTATGGCTTTATCTTATAGAACTCAATATCCCCGTGCTGGGCAAACAGGTTTTGCAGCCATTTGAGCTAAGATTTTAAAATTAGTCACATAATGAAAACCTATACTTTGTCTCGGACGAGTTTCCCATTCAAATGCATGTAACAGTGAGAAACACACTGTCTTGGCGAAAGAAAGCATTTTCGTACAAGTTCATATAAATCGCTGTAACTTTTGATAGAAGACTCAGAAACACATGTTTATGGTTTTATCTTATATAACTCAATATCCCCGTGCTGGGCAAACAGGTTTTTACAGCCGATTGAGCTAAGATTTTAAAATTATTCACATAATGAAAACCTATACTTTGTTTCAGGCGAGTTTCCCATTCAAATGCATGTAACAGTGAGAAACACACTGTCTTGGCGAAATAAAGCGTTTTTGAACAACTTCATATAAATCGCTGTAACTTTTGATAGAAGACTCAGACAAACATGTTTATGGCTTTATCTTATATAACTCAATATCCCCGTGCTGGGCAAACAGGTTTTTACAGCCGATTGAGCTAAGATTTTAAAATTATTCACATAATGAAAACCTATACTTTGTTTCAGGCGAGTTTCCCATTCAAATGCATGTAACAGTGAGAAACACACTGTCTTGGCGAAATAAAGCGTTTTTGAACAACTTCATATAAATCGCTGTAACTTTTGATAGAAGACTCAGACAAACATGTTTATGGCTTTATCTTATATAACTCAATATCCCCGTGCTGGGCAAACAGGTTTTTACAGCCGATTGAGCTAAGATTTTAAAATTATTCACATAATGAAAACCTATACTTTGTTTCAGGCGAGTTTCCCATTCAAATGCATGTAACAGTGAGAAACACACTGTCTTGGCGAAAGAAAGCGTTTTCGTACAACTTCATATAAATCGCTGTAACTTTTGATAGAAGACTCAGAAACACATGTTCATGGCTTTATCTTATAGAACTCAATATCCCCGTGCTGGGCAAACAGGTTTTGCAGCCGTTTGAGCTAAGATTTTAAAATGATTCACATAATGAAAACCTATGCTTTGTCTCGGGCGAGTTTCCCATTCAAATGCATGTAACAGTGAGAAACGCATAGTCTTGGCGAAATAAAGCGTTTTTGAACAACTTCATATAAATCGTTGTAACTTTTGATAGAAGACTCAGACAAACATGTTTATGGCTTTATCTTATATAACTCAATATCCCCGTGCTGGGCAAACAGGTTTTTACATCCGATTGAGCTAAGATTTTAAAATTATTCACATAATGAAAACCTATACTTTGTTTCAGGCGAGTTTCCCATTCAAATGCATGTAACAGTGAGAAACACACTGTCTTGGCGAAATAAAGCGTTTTTGAACAACTTCATATAAATCGCTGTAACTTTTGATAGAAGACTCAGACAAACATGTTTATGGCTTTATCTTATAGAACTCAATATCCCCATGCTGGGCAAACAGGTTTTACAGCCGATTGAGCTAAGATTTGAAAATTATTCACATAATGAAAACCTATACTTTGTCTCGGGCGAGTTTCCCATTCAAATGCATGTAACAGTGAGAAACGCATTGTCTTGGCGAAATAAAGCGTTTTTGAACAACTTCATATAAATCGCTGTAACTTTTGATAGAAGACTCAGACAAACATGTTTATGGCTTTATCTTATAGAACTCAATATCCCCGTGCTGGGCAAACAGGTTTTTACAGCCGATTGAGCTAAGATTTTAAAATTATTCACATAATGAAAACCTATACTTTGTCTCGGGCGAGTTTCCCATTCAAATGCATGTAACAGTGAGAAACGCATAGTCTTGGCGAAATAAAGCGTTTTTGAACAACTTCATATAAATCGTTGTAACTTTTGATAGAAGACTCAGACAAACATGTTTATGGTTTTATCTTATATAACTCAATATCCCCGTGCTGGGCAAACAGGTTTTTACAGCCGATTGAGCTAAGATTTTAAAATTATTCACATAATGAAAACCTATACTTTGTTTCAGGCGAGTTTCCCATTCAAATGCATGTAACAGTGAGAAACACACTGTCTTGGCGAAATAAAGCGTTTTTGAACAACTTCATATAAATCGCTGTAACTTTTGATAGAAGACTCAGACAAACATGTTTATGGCTTTATCTTATATAACTCAATATCCCCGTGCTGGGCAAACAGGTTTTTACAGCCGATTGAGCTAAGATTTTAAAATTATTCACATAATGAAAACCTATACTTTGTTTCAGGCGAGTTTCCCATTCAAATGCATGTAACAGTGAGAAACACACTGTCTTGGCGAAATAAAGCGTTTTTGAACAACTTCATATAAATCGCTGTAACTTTTGATAGAAGACTCAGACAAACATGTTTATGGCTTTATCTTATATAACTCAATATCCCAGTGCTGGGCAAACAGGTTTTGCAGCCGATTGAGCTAAGATTTTAAAATTATTCACATAATGAAAACCTATACTTTGTCTCGGGCGAGTTTCCCATTCAAATGCATGTAACAGTGAGAAACGCATTGTCTTGGCGAAAGAAAGCGTTTTCGTACAACTTCATATAAATCGCTGTAGCTTTTGATAGAAGACTCAGACAAACATGTTTATGGCTTTATCTTATATAACTCAATATCCCCGTGCTGGGCAAACAGGTTTTACAGCCGATTGAGCTAAGATTTTAAAATGATTCACATAATGAAAACCTATACTTTGTTTCAGGCGAGTTTCCCATTCAAATGCATGTAACAGTGAGAAACACACTGTCTTGGCGAAATAAAGCGTTTTTGAACAACTTCATATAAATCGCTGTAACTTTTGAT
The DNA here is from genome assembly GCF_057382275.1 of Copadichromis virginalis. Classification (NCBI taxonomy): domain Eukaryota; kingdom Metazoa; phylum Chordata; class Actinopteri; order Cichliformes; family Cichlidae; genus Copadichromis; species Copadichromis virginalis. The sequence continues at coordinate 11,826,355 of NC_140629.1, forward strand.
AGAAGACTCAGACAAACATGTTTATGGCTTTATCTTATAGAACTCAATATCCCCGTGCTGGGCAAACATGTTTTACAGCCGTTTGAGCTAAGATTTTAAAATGATTCACATAATGAAAACCTATACTTTGTTTCAGGCGAGTTTCCCATTCAAATGCATGTAACAGTGAGAAACACACTGTCTTGGCGAAATAAAGCGTTTTTGAACAACTTCATATAAATCGCTGTAACTTTTGATAGAAGACTCAGACAAACATGTTTATGGCTTTATCTTATAGAACTCAATATCCCCGTGCTGGGCAAACAGGTTTTGCAGCCATTTGAGCTAAGATTTTAAAATTAGTCACATAATGAAAACCTATACTTTGTCTCGGGCGAGTTTCCCATTCAAATGCATGTAACAGTGAGAAACACACTGTCTTGGCGAAATAAAGCGTTTTTGAACAACTTCATATAAATCGTTGTAACTTTTGATAGAAGACTCAGACAAACATGTTTATGGCTTTATCTTATATAACTCAATATCCCAGTGCTGGGCAAACAGGTTTTGCAGCCGATTGAGCTAAGATTTTAAAATTATTCACATAATGAAAACCTATACTTTGTCTCGGGCGAGTTTCCCATTCAAATGCATGTAACAGTGAGAAACGCATTGTCTTGGCGAAATAAAGCGTTTTTGAACAACTTCATATAAATCGCTGTAGCTTTTGATAGAAGACTCAGACAAACATGTTTATGGCTTTATCTTATATAACTCAATATCCCCGTGCTGGGCAAACAGGTTTTACAGCCGATTGAGCTAAGATTTTAAAATGATTCACATAATGAAAACCTATACTTTGTTTCAGGCGAGTTTCCCATTCAAATGCATGTAACAGTGAGAAACACACTGTCTTGGCGAAATAAAGCGTTTTTGAACAACTTCATATAAATCGCTGTAACTTTTGATAGAAGACTCAGACAAACATGTTTATGGCTTTATCTTATAGAACTCAATATCCCCGTGCTGGGCAAACATGTTTTACAGCCGTTTGAGCTAAGATTTTAAAATGATTCACATAATGAAAACCTATACTTTGTTTCAGGCGAGTTTCCCATTCAAATGCATGTAACAGTGAGAAACACACTGTCTTGGCGAAATAAAGCGTTTTTGAACAACTTCATATAAATCGCTGTAACTTTTGATAGAAGACTCAGACAAACATGTTTATGGCTTTATCTTATATAACTCAATATCCCCGTGCTGGGCAAACAGGTTTTGCAGCCATTTGAGCTAAGATTTTAAAATTAGTCACATAATGAAAACCTATACTTTGTCTCGGGCGAGTTTCCCATTCAAATGCATGTAACAGTGAGAAACACACTGTCTTGGCGAAATAAAGCGTTTTTGAACAACTTCATATAAATCGTTGTAACTTTTGATAGAAGACTCAGACAAACATGTTTATGGCTTTATCTTATATAACTCAATATCCCAGTGCTGGGCAAACAGGTTTTGCAGCCGATTGAGCTAAGATTTTAAAATTATTCACATAATGAAAACCTATACTTTGTCTCGGGCGAGTTTCCCATTCAAATGCATGTAACAGTGAGAAACGCATTGTCTTGGCGAAATAAAGCGTTTTTGAACAACTTCATATAAATCGCTGTAGCTTTTGATAGAAGACTCAGACAAACATGTTTATGGCTTTATCTTATATAACTCAATATCCCCGTGCTGGGCAAACAGGTTTTACAGCCGATTGAGCTAAGATTTTAAAATGATTCACATAATGAAAACCTATACTTTGTTTCAGGCGAGTTTCCCATTCAAATGCATGTAACAGTGAGAAACACACTGTCTTGGCGAAATAAAGCGTTTTTGAACAACTTCATATAAATCGCTGTAACTTTTGATAGAAGACTCAGACAAACATGTTTATGGCTTTATCTTATAGAACTCAATATCCCCGTGCTGGGCAAACATGTTTTACAGCCGTTTGAGCTAAGATTTTAAAATGATTCACATAATGAAAACCTATACTTTGTTTCAGGCGAGTTTCCCATTCAAATGCATGTAACAGTGAGAAACACACTGTCTTGGCGAAATAAAGCGTTTTCGTACAACTTCATATAAATCGCTGTAACTTTTGATAGAATACTCAGACAAACATGTTTATGGCTTTATCTTATATAACTCAATATCCCCGTGCTGGGCAAACAGGTTTTGCAGCCATTTGAGCTAAGATTTTAAAATTAGTCACATAATGAAAACCTATACTTTGTCTCGGGTGAGTTTCCCATTCAAATGCATGTAACAGTGAGAAACACACTGTCTTGGCGAAAGAAAGCATTTTTGTACAAGTTCATATAAATCGCTGTAACTTTTGATAGAAGACTCAGAAACACATGTTCATGGCTTTATCTTATAGAACTCAATATCCCCGTGCTTGGCAAACAGGTTTTGCAGCCGTTTGAGCTAAGATTTTAAAATGATTCACATAATGAAAACCTATACTTTGTCTCAGGCGAGTTTCCCATTCAAATGCATGTAACAGTGAGAAACGCATTGTCTTGGCAAAAGAAAGCGTTTTTGAACAACTTCATATAAATCGCTGTAACTTTTGATAGAAGACTCAGACAAACATGTTTATGGCTTTATCTTATAGAACTCAATATCCCCATGCTGGTCAAACAGGTTTTGCAGCCGTTTGAGCTAAGATTTTAAAATGATTCACATAATGAAAACCTATACTTAACCTATACTGTCAGTGCGCCCCAGGGCAGCTGTGGCTACAATGTAGCTTGCCATCGCCAGTGTGTGAATGTGTGTGTGAATGGGTGAATGACTGAATGTAGTGTGAAGTGCTTTGGGGTCCTTAGGGACTAGAAAAGCGCTATACAAATGCAGGCCATTTACCATTTACCATTTACTTTGTCTCAGGCGAGTTTCCCATTCAAATGCATGTAACAGTGAGAAACGCATTGACTTGGCGAAAGAAAGCGTTTTCGTACAACTTCATATAAATCGCTGTAACTTTTGATAGAGGTCTCAGACAAACATGTTTATGGCTTTATCTTATAGAACTCAATATCCCCGTGCTGGGCAAACAGGTTGCAGCCGTTTGAGCTAAGATTTTAAAATGATTCACATAATGAAAACCTATACTTTGTCTCGGGCGAGTTTCCCATTCAAATGCATGTAACAGTGAGAAACACACTGTCTTGGCAAAAGAAAGCGTTTTCTTACAACTTCATATAAATAGCTGTAACTTTTGATAGAGGTCTCAGACAAACATGTTTATGGCTTTATCTTATAGAACTCTATATCCCCGTGCTTGGCAAACAGGTTTTGCAGCCGATTGAGCTAAGATTTTAAAATTATTCACATAATGAAAACCTATACTTTGTCTCGGGTGAGTTTCCCATTCAAATGCATGTAACAGTGAGAAACACACTGTCTTGGCGAAATAAAGCGTTTTTGAACAACTTCATATAAATCGCTGTAACTTTTGATAGAAGACTCAGACAAACATGTTTATGGCTTTATCTTATAGAACTCAATATCCCCGTGCTGGGCAAACAGGTTTTGCAGCCGTTTGAGCTAAGATTTTAAAATGATTCACATAATGAAAACCTATACTTTGTCTCGGGCGAGTTTCCCATTCAAATGCATGTAACAGTGAGAAACGCATTGTCTTGGCAAAATAAAGCGTTTTTGAACAACTTCATATAAATCGCTGTAACTTTTGATAGAAGACTCAGACAAACATGTTTATGGCTTTATCTTATATAACTCAATATCCCCGTGCTGGGCAAACAGGTTTTACAGCCGATTGAGCTAAGATTTGAAAATTATTCACATAATGAAAACCTATACTTTGTCTCGGGCGAGTTTCCCATTCAAATGCATGTAACAGTGAGAAACGCATTGTCTTGGCGAAATAAAGCGTTTTTGAACAACTTCATATAAATCGCTGTAACTTTTGATAGAAGACTCAGAAACACATGTTCATGGCTTTATCTTATAGAACTCAATATCCCCGTGCTTGGCAAACAGGTTTTGCAGCCGTTTGAGCTAAGATTTTAAAATTATTCACATAATGAAAACCTATACTTTGTCTCGGGCGAGTTTCCCATTCAAATGCATGTAACAGTGAGAAACACACTGTCTTGGCGAAATAAAGCGTTTTTGAACAACTTCATATAAATCGCTGTAACTTTTGATAGAAGACTCAGACAAACATGTTTATGGCTTTATCTTATATAACTCAATATCCCCGTGCTGGGCAAACAGGTTTTGCAGCCGATTGAGCTAAGATTGTAAAATTATTCACATAATGAAAACCTATACTTTGTCTCAGGCGGGTTTCCCATTCAAATGCATGTAACAGTGAGAAACACACTGTCTTGGCGAAATAAAGCGTTTTTGAACAACTTCATATAAATCGCTGTAACTTTTGATAGAAGACTCAGACAAACATGTTTATGGCTTTATCTTATATAACTCAATATCCCCGTGCTGGGCAAACAGGTTTTTACAGCCGATTGAGCTAAGATTTTAAAATTATTCACATAATGAAAACCTATACTTTGTTTCAGGCGAGTTTCCCATTCAAATGCATGTAACAGTGAGAAACACACTGTCTTGGCGAAATAAAGCGTTTTTGAACAACTTCATATAAATCGCTGTAACTTTTGATAGAAGACTCAGACAAACATGTTTATGGCTTTATCTTATATAACTCAATATCCCCGTGCTGGGCAAACAGGTTTTGCAGCCGTTTGAGCTAAGATTTTAAAATGATTCACATAATGAAAACCTATGCTTTGTCTCGGGCGAGTTTCCCATTCAAATGCATGTAACAGTGAGAAACGCATAGTCTTGGCGAAATAAAGCGTTTTTGAACAACTTCATATAAATCGTTGTAACTTTTGATAGAAGACTCAGACAAACATGTTTATGGCTTTATCTTATATAACTCAATATCCCCGTGCTGGGCAAACAGGTTTTTACATCCGATTGAGCTAAGATTTTAAAATTATTCACATAATGAAAACCTATACTTTGTTTCAGGCGAGTTTCCCATTCAAATGCATGTAACAGTGAGAAACACACTGTCTTGGCGAAATAAAGCGTTTTTGAACAACTTCATATAAATCGCTGTAACTTTTGATAGAAGACTCAGACAAACATGTTTATGGCTTTATCTTATAGAACTCAATATCCCCGTGCTGGGCAAACAGGTTTTACAGCCGATTGAGCTAAGATTTGAAAATTATTCACATAATGAAAACCTATACTTTGTCTCGGGCGAGTTTCCCATTCAAATGCATGTAACAGTGAGAAACGCATTGTCTTGGCGAAATAAAGCGTTTTTGAACAACTTCATATAAATCGCTGTAACTTTTGATAGAAGACTCAGACAAACATGTTTATGGCTTTATCTTATAGAACTCAATATCCCCGTGCTGGGCAAACAGGTTTTTACAGCCGATTGAGCTAAGATTTTAAAATTATTCACATAATGAAAACCTATACTTTGTCTCGGGCGAGTTTCCCATTCAAATGCATGTAACAGTGAGAAACGCATAGTCTTGGCGAAATAAAGCGTTTTTGAACAACTTCATATAAATCGTTGTAACTTTTGATAGAAGACTCAGACAAACATGTTTATGGTTTTATCTTATATAACTCAATATCCCCGTGCTGGGCAAACAGGTTTTTACAGCCGATTGAGCTAAGATTTTAAAATTATTCACATAATGAAAACCTATACTTTGTTTCAGGCGAGTTTCCCATTCAAATGCATGTAACAGTGAGAAACACACTGTCTTGGCGAAATAAAGCGTTTTTGAACAACTTCATATAAATCGCTGTAACTTTTGATAGAAGACTCAGACAAACATGTTTATGGCTTTATCTTATATAACTCAATATCCCCGTGCTGGGCAAACAGGTTTTTACAGCCGATTGAGCTAAGATTTTAAAATTATTCACATAATGAAAACCTATACTTTGTTTCAGGCGAGTTTCCCATTCAAATGCATGTAACAGTGAGAAACACACTGTCTTGGCGAAATAAAGCGTTTTTGAACAACTTCATATAAATCGCTGTAACTTTTGATAGAAGACTCAGACAAACATGTTTATGGCTTTATCTTATATAACTCAATATCCCCGTGCTGGGCAAACAGGTTTTGCAGCCATTTGAGCTAAGATTTTAAAATTAGTCACATAATGAAAACCTATACTTTGTCTCAGACGAGTTTCCCATTCAAATGCATGTAACAGTGAGAAACACACTGTCTTGGCGAAAGAAAACGTTTTCGTACAACTTCATATAAATCGCTGTAACTTTTGATAGAAGACTCAGAAACACATGTTCATGGCTTTATCTTATAGAACTCAATATCCCCGTGCTGGGCAAACAGGTTTTTACAGCCGATTGAGCTAAGATTTTAAAATTATTCACATAATGAAAACCTATACTTTGTTTCAGGCGAGTTTCCCATTCAAATGCATGTAACAGTGAGAAACACACTGTCTTGGCGAAATAAAGCGTTTTTGAACAACTTCATATAAATCGCTGTAACTTTTGATAGAAGACTCAGACAAACATGTTTATGGCTTTATCTTATATAACTCAATATCCCCGTGCTGGGCAAACAGGTTTTGCAGCCGTTTGAGCTAAGATTTTAAAATTATTCACATAATGAAAACCTATACTTTGTCTCGGGCGAGTTTCCCATTCAAATGCATGTAACAGTGAGAAACGCATAGTCTTGGCGAAATAAAGCGTTTTTGAACAACTTCATATAAATCGTTGTAACTTTTGATAGAAGACTCAGAAACACATGTTTATGGCTTTATCTTATAGAACTCAATATCCCCGTGCTGGGCAAACAGGTTTTTACAGCCGATTGAGCTAAGATTTTAAAATTATTCACATAATGAAAACCTATACTTTGTTTCAGGCGAGTTTCCCATTCAAATGCATGTAACAGTGAGAAACACACTGTCTTGGCGAAATAAAGCGTTTTTGAACAACTTCATATAAATCGCTGTAACTTTTGATAGAAGACTCAGACAAACATGTTTATGGCTTTATCTTATATAACTCAATATCCCCGTGCTGGGCAAACAGGTTTTGCAGCCGTTTGAGCTAAGATTTTAAAATTATTCACATAATGAAAACCTATACTTTGTCTCGGGCGAGTTTCCCATTCAAATGCATGTAACAGTGAGAAACGCATAGTCTTGGCGAAATAAAGCGTTTTTGAACAACTTCATATAAATCGTTGTAACTTTTGATAGAAGACTCAGACAAACATGTTTATGGCTTTATCTTATATAACTCAATATCCCCGTGCTGGGCAAACAGGTTTTTACAGCCGATTGAGCTAAGATTTTAAAATTATTCACATAATGAAAACCTATACTTTGTTTCAGGCGAGTTTCCCATTCAAATGCATGTAACAGTGAGAAACACACTGTCTTGGCGAAATAAAGCGTTTTTGAACAACTTCATATAAATCGCTGTAACTTTTGATAGAAGACTCAGACAAACATGTTTATGGCTTTATCTTATAGAACTCAATATCCCCATGCTGGGCAAACAGGTTTTACAGCCGATTGAGCTAAGATTTGAAAATTATTCACATAATGAAAACCTATACTTTGTCTCGGGCGAGTTTCCCATTCAAATGCATGTAACAGTGAGAAACGCATTGTCTTGGCGAAATAAAGCGTTTTTGAACAACTTCATATAAATCGCTGTAACTTTTGATAGAAGACTCAGACAAACATGTTTATGGCTTTATCTTATAGAACTCAATATCCCCGTGCTGGGCAAACAGGTTTTGCAGCCATTTGAGCTAAGATTTTAAAATTAGTCACATAATGAAAACCTATACTTTGTCTCGGACGAGTTTCCCATTCAAATGCATGTAACAGTGAGAAACACACTGTCTTGGCGAAAGAAAGCATTTTCGTACAAGTTCATATAAATCGCTGTAACTTTTGATAGAAGACTCAGAAACACATGTTCATGGCTTTATCTTATAGAACTCAATATCCCCGTGCTGGGCAAACAGGTTTTGCAGCCGATTGAGCTAAGATTTTAAAATTATTCACATAATGAAAACCTATACTTTGTCTCGGGTGAGTTTCCCATTCAAATGCATGTAACAGTGAGAAACACACTGTCTTGGCGAAATAAAGCGTTTTTGAACAACTTCATATAAATCGCTGTAACTTTTGATAGAAGACTCAGACAAACATGTTTATGGCTTTATCTTATAGAACTCAATATCCCCGTGCTGGGCAAACAGGTTTTGCAGCCGTTTGAGCTAAGATTTTAAAATTATTCACATAATGAAAACCTATACTTTGTCTCGGGCGAGTTTCCCATTCAAATGCATGTAACAGTGAGAAACACACTGTCTTGGCGAAATAAAGCGTTTTTGAACAACTTCATATAAATCGCTGTAACTTTTGATAGAAGACTCAGACAAACATGTTTATGGCTTTATCTTATATAACTCAATATCCCCGTGCTGGGCAAACAGGTTTTTACAGCCGATTGAGCTAAGATTTTAAAATTATTCACATAATGAAAACCTATACTTTGTTTCAGGCGAGTTTCCCATTCAAATGCATGTAACAGTGAGAAACACACTGTCTTGGCGAAATAAAGCGTTTTTGAACAACTTCATATAAATCGCTGTAACTTTTGATAGAAGACTCAGACAAACATGTTTATGGCTTTATCTTATATAACTCAATATCCCCGTGCTGGGCAAACAGGTTTTGCAGCCGATTGAGCTAAGATTTTAAAATTATTCACATAATGAAAACCTATACTTTGTCTCGGGCGAGTTTCCCATTCAAATGCATGTAACAGTGAGAAACGCATAGTCTTGGCGAAATAAAGCGTTTTTGAACAACTTCATATAAATCGTTGTAACTTTTGATAGAAGACTCAGACAAACATGTTTATGGTTTTATCTTATATAACTCAATATCCCCGTGCTGGGCAAACAGGTTTTTACAGCCGATTGAGCTAAGATTTTAAAATTATTCACATAATGAAAACCTATACTTTGTTTCAGGCGAGTTTCCCATTCAAATGCATGTAACAGTGAGAAACACACTGTCTTGGCGAAATAAAGCGTTTTTGAACAACTTCATATAAATCGCTGTAACTTTTGATAGAAGACTCAGACAAACATGTTTATGGCTTTATCTTATATAACTCAATATCCCCGTGCTGGGCAAACAGGTTTTTACAGCCGATTGAGCTAAGATTTTAAAATTATTCACATAATGAAAACCTATACTTTGTTTCAGGCGAGTTTCCCATTCAAATGCATGTAACAGTGAGAAACACACTGTCTTGGCGAAAGAAAGCGTTTTCGTACAACTTCATATAAATCGCTGTAACTTTTGATAGAAGACTCAGAAACACATGTTCATGGCTTTATCTTATAGAACTCAATATCCCCGTGCTGGGCAAACAGGTTTTGCAGCCGTTTGAGCTAAGATTTTAAAATGATTCACATAATGAAAACCTATGCTTTGTCTCGGGCGAGTTTCCCATTCAAATGCATGTAACAGTGAGAAACGCATAGTCTTGGCGAAATAAAGCGTTTTTGAACAACTTCATATAAATCGTTGTAACTTTTGATAGAAGACTCAGACAAACATGTTTATGGCTTTATCTTATATAACTCAATATCCCCGTGCTGGGCAAACAGGTTTTTACATCCGATTGAGCTAAGATTTTAAAATTATTCACATAATGAAAACCTATACTTTGTTTCAGGCGAGTTTCCCATTCAAATGCATGTAACAGTGAGAAACGCATAGTCTTGGCGAAATAAAGCGTTTTTGAACAACTTCATATAAATCGTTGTAACTTTTGATAGAAGACTCAGAAACACATGTTTATGGCTTTATCTTATAGAACTCAATATCCCCGTGCTGGGCAAACAGGTTTTTACAGCCGATTGAGCTAAGATTTTAAAATTATTCACATAATGAAAACCTATACTTTGTTTCAGGCGAGTTTCCCATTCAAATGCATGTAACAGTGAGAAACACACTGTCTTGGCGAAATAAAGCGTTTTTGAACAACTTCATATAAATCGCTGTAACTTTTGATAGAAGACTCAGACAAACATGTTTATGGCTTTATCTTATAGAACTCAATATCCCCGTGCTGGGCAAACAGGTTTTACAGCCGATTGAGCTAAGATTTGAAAATTATTCACATAATGAAAACCTATACTTTGTCTCGGGCGAGTTTCCCATTCAAATGCATGTAACAGTGAGAAACGCATTGTCTTGGCGAAATAAAGCGTTTTTGAACAACTTCATATAAATCGCTGTAACTTTTGATAGAAGACTCAGACAAACATGTTTATGGCTTTATCTTATAGAACTCAATATCCCCGTGCTGGGCAAACAGGTTTTTACAGCCGATTGAGCTAAGATTTTAAAATTATTCACATAATGAAAACCTATACTTTGTCTCGGGCGAGTTTCCCATTCAAATGCATGTAACAGTGAGAAACGCATAGTCTTGGCGAAATAAAGCGTTTTTGAACAACTTCATATAAATCGTTGTAACTTTTGATAGAAGACTCAGACAAACATGTTTATGGTTTTATCTTATATAACTCAATATCCCCGTGCTGGGCAAACAGGTTTTTACAGCCGATTGAGCTAAGATTTGAAAATTATTCACATAATGAAAACCTATACTTTGTTTCAGGCGAGTTTCCCATTCAAATGCATGTAACAGTGAGAAACACACTGTCTTGGCGAAATAAAGCGTTTTTGAACAACTTCATATAAATCGCTGTAACTTTTGATAGAAGACTCAGACAAACATGTTTATGGCTTTATCTTATATAACTCAATATCCCCGTGCTGGGCAAACAGGTTTTTACAGCCGATTGAGCTAAGATTTTAAAATTATTCACATAATGAAAACCTATACTTTGTTTCAGGCGAGTTTCCCATTCAAATGCATGTAACAGTGAGAAACACACTGTCTTGGCGAAATAAAGCGTTTTTGAACAACTTCATATAAATCGCTGTAACTTTTGATAGAAGACTCAGACAAACATGTTTATGGCTTTATCTTATATAACTCAATATCCCCGTGCTGGGCAAACAGGTTTTGCAGCCATTTGAGCTAAGATTTTAAAATTAGTCACATAATGAAAACCTATACTTTGTCTCAGACGAGTTTCCCATTCAAATGCATGTAACAGTGAGAAACACACTGTCTTGGCGAAAGAAAACGTTTTCGTACAACTTCATATAAATCGCTGTAACTTTTGATAGAAGACTCAGAAACACATGTTCATGGCTTTATCTTATAGAACTCAATATCCCCGTGCTGGGCAAACAGGTTTTTACAGCCGATTGAGCTAAGATTTTAAAATTATTCACATAATGAAAACCTATACTTTGTTTCAGGCGAGTTTCCCATTCAAATGCATGTAACAGTGAGAAACACACTGTCTTGGCGAAATAAAGCGTTTTTGAACAACTTCATATAAATCGCTGTAACTTTTGATAGAAGACTCAGACAAACATGTTTATGGCTTTATCTTATATAACTCAATATCCCCGTGCTGGGCAAACAGGTTTTGCAGCCGTTTGAGCTAAGATTTTAAAATTATTCACATAATGAAAACCTATACTTTGTCTCGGGCGAGTTTCCCATTCAAATGCATGTAACAGTGAGAAACGCATAGTCTTGGCGAAATAAAGCGTTTTTGAACAACTTCATATAAATCGTTGTAACTTTTGATAGAAGACTCAGAAACACATGTTTATGGCTTTATCTTATAGAACTCAATATCCCCGTGCTGGGCAAACAGGTTTTTACAGCCGATTGAGCTAAGATTTTAAAATTATTCACATAATGAAAACCTATACTTTGTTTCAGGCGAGTTTCCCATTCAAATGCATGTAACAGTGAGAAACACACTGTCTTGGCGAAATAAAGCGTTTTTGAACAACTTCATATAAATCGCTGTAACTTTTGATAGAAGACTCAGACAAACATGTTTATGGCTTTATCTTATATAACTCAATATCCCCGTGCTGGGCAAACAGGTTTTGCAGCCGTTTGAGCTAAGATTTTAAAATTATTCACATAATGAAAACCTATACTTTGTCTCGGGCGAGTTTCCCATTCAAATGCATGTAACAGTGAGAAACGCATAGTCTTGGCGAAATAAAGCGTTTTTGAACAACTTCATATAAATCGTTGTAACTTTTGATAGAAGACTCAGACAAACATGTTTATGGCTTTATCTTATATAACTCAATATCCCCGTGCTGGGCAAACAGGTTTTTACAGCCGATTGAGCTAAGATTTTAAAATTATTCACATAATGAAAACCTATACTTTGTTTCAGGCGAGTTTCCCATTCAAATGCATGTAACAGTGAGAAACACACTGTCTTGGCGAAATAAAGCGTTTTTGAACAACTTCATATAAATCGCTGTAACTTTTGATAGAAGACTCAGACAAACATGTTTATGGCTTTATCTTATAGAACTCAATATCCCCATGCTGGGCAAACAGGTTTTACAGCCGATTGAGCTAAGATTTGAAAATTATTCACATAATGAAAACCTATACTTTGTCTCGGGCGAGTTTCCCATTCAAATGCATGTAACAGTGAGAAACGCATTGTCTTGGCGAAATAAAGCGTTTTTGAACAACTTCATATAAATCGCTGTAACTTTTGATAGAAGACTCAGACAAACATGTTTATGGCTTTATCTTATAGAACTCAATATCCCCGTGCTGGGCAAACAGGTTTTGCAGCCATTTGAGCTAAGATTTTAAAATTAGTCACATAATGAAAACCTATACTTTGTCTCGGACGAGTTTCCCATTCAAATGCATGTAACAGTGAGAAACACACTGTCTTGGCGAAAGAAAGCATTTTCGTACAAGTTCATATAAATCGCTGTAACTTTTGATAGAAGACTCAGAAACACATGTTCATGGCTTTATCTTATAGAACTCAATATCCCCGTGCTGGGCAAACAGGTTTTGCAGCCGATTGAGCTAAGATTTTAAAATTATTCACATAATGAAAACCTATACTTTGTCTCGGGTGAGTTTCCCATTCAAATGCATGTAACAGTGAGAAACACACTGTCTTGGCGAAATAAAGCGTTTTTGAACAACTTCATATAAATCGCTGTAACTTTTGATAGAAGACTCAGACAAACATGTTTATGGCTTTATCTTATAGAACTCAATATCCCCGTGCTGGGCAAACAGGTTTTGCAGCCGTTTGAGCTAAGATTTTAAAATTATTCACATAATGAAAACCTATACTTTGTCTCGGGCGAGTTTCCCATTCAAATGCATGTAACAGTGAGAAACACACTGTCTTGGCGAAATAAAGCGTTTTTGAACAACTTCATATAAATCGCTGTAACTTTTGATAGAAGACTCAGACAAACATGTTTATGGCTTTATCTTATATAACTCAATATCCCCGTGCTGGGCAAACAGGTTTTTACAGCCGATTGAGCTAAGATTTTAAAATTATTCACATAATGAAAACCTATACTTTGTTTCAGGCGAGTTTCCCATTCAAATGCATGTAACAGTGAGAAACACACTGTCTTGGCGAAATAAAGCGTTTTTGAACAACTTCATATAAATCGCTGTAACTTTTGATAGAAGACTCAGACAAACATGTTTATGGCTTTATCTTATATAACTCAATATCCCCGTGCTGGGCAAACAGGTTTTGCAGCCGATTGAGCTAAGATTTTAAAATTATTCACATAATGAAAACCTATACTTTGTCTCGGGCGAGTTTCCCATTCAAATGCATGTAACAGTGAGAAACGCATAGTCTTGGCGAAATAAAGCGTTTTTGAACAACTTCATATAAATCGTTGTAACTTTTGATAGAAGACTCAGACAAACATGTTTATGGTTTTATCTTATATAACTCAATATCCCCGTGCTGGGCAAACAGGTTTTTACAGCCGATTGAGCTAAGATTTTAAAATTATTCACATAATGAAAACCTATACTTTGTTTCAGGCGAGTTTCCCATTCAAATGCATGTAACAGTGAGAAACACACTGTCTTGGCGAAATAAAGCGTTTTTGAACAACTTCATATAAATCGCTGTAACTTTTGATAGAAGACTCAGACAAACATGTTTATGGCTTTATCTTATATAACTCAATATCCCCGTGCTGGGCAAACAGGTTTTTACAGCCGATTGAGCTAAGATTTTAAAATTATTCACATAATGAAAACCTATACTTTGTTTCAGGCGAGTTTCCCATTCAAATGCATGTAACAGTGAGAAACACACTGTCTTGGCGAAAGAAAGCGTTTTCGTACAACTTCATATAAATCGCTGTAACTTTTGATAGAAGACTCAGAAACACATGTTCATGGCTTTATCTTATAGAACTCAATATCCCCGTGCTGGGCAAACAGGTTTTGCAGCCGTTTGAGCTAAGATTTTAAAATGATTCACATAATGAAAACCTATGCTTTGTCTCGGGCGAGTTTCCCATTCAAATGCATGTAACAGTGAGAAACGCATAGTCTTGGCGAAATAAAGCGTTTTTGAACAACTTCATATAAATCGTTGTAACTTTTGATAGAAGACTCAGACAAACATGTTTATGGCTTTATCTTATATAACTCAATATCCCCGTGCTGGGCAAACAGGTTTTTACATCCGATTGAGCTAAGATTTTAAAATTATTCACATAATGAAAACCTATACTTTGTTTCAGGCGAGTTTCCCATTCAAATGCATGTAACAGTGAGAAACACACTGTCTTGGCGAAATAAAGCGTTTTTGAACAACTTCATATAAATCGCTGTAACTTTTGATAGAAGACTCAGACAAACATGTTTATGGCTTTATCTTATAGAACTCAATATCCCCATGCTGGGCAAACAGGTTTTACAGCCGATTGAGCTAAGATTTGAAAATTATTCACATAATGAAAACCTATACTTTGTCTCGGGCGAGTTTCCCATTCAAATGCATGTAACAGTGAGAAACGCATTGTCTTGGCGAAATAAAGCGTTTTTGAACAACTTCATATAAATCGCTGTAACTTTTGATAGAAGACTCAGACAAACATGTTTATGGCTTTATCTTATAGAACTCAATATCCCCGTGCTGGGCAAACAGGTTTTTACAGCCGATTGAGCTAAGATTTTAAAATTATTCACATAATGAAAACCTATACTTTGTCTCGGGCGAGTTTCCCATTCAAATGCATGTAACAGTGAGAAACGCATAGTCTTGGCGAAATAAAGCGTTTTTGAACAACTTCATATAAATCGTTGTAACTTTTGATAGAAGACTCAGACAAACATGTTTATGGTTTTATCTTATATAACTCAATATCCCCGTGCTGGGCAAACAGGTTTTTACAGCCGATTGAGCTAAGATTTTAAAATTATTCACATAATGAAAACATATACTTTGTTTCAGGCGAGTTTCCCATTCAAATGCATGTAACAGTGAGAAACACACTGTCTTGGCGAAATAAAGCGTTTTTGAACAACTTCATATAAATCGCTGTAACTTTTGATAGAAGACTCAGACAAACATGTTTATGGCTTTATCTTATATAACTCAATATCCCCGTGCTGGGCAAACAGGTTTTTACAGCCGATTGAGCTAAGATTTTAAAATTATTCACATAATGAAAACCTATACTTTGTTTCAGGCGAGTTTCCCATTCAAATGCATGTAACAGTGAGAAACACACTGTCTTGGCGAAATAAAGCGTTTTTGAACAACTTCATATAAATCGCTGTAACTTTTGATAGAAGACTCAGACAAACATGTTTATGGCTTTATCTTATATAACTCAATATCCCCGTGCTGGGCAAACAGGTTTTGCAGCCATTTGAGCTAAGATTTTAAAATTAGTCACATAATGAAAACCTATACTTTGTCTCGGACGAGTTTCCCATTCAAATGCATGTAACAGTGAGAAACACACTGTCTTGGCGAAAGAAAGCGTTTTCGTACAACTTCATATAAATCGCTGTAACTTTTGATAGAAGACTCAGAAACACATGTTCATGGCTTTATCTTATATAACTCAATATCCCCGTGCTGGGCAAACAGGTTTTGCAGCCGTTTGAGCTAAGATTTTAAAATTATTCACATAATGAAAACCTATACTTTGTCTCGGGCGAGTTTCCCATTCAAATGCATGTAACAGTGAGAAACGCATAGTCTTGGCGAAATAAAGCGTTTTTGAACAACTTCATATAAATCGTTGTAACTTTTGATAGAAGACTCAGACAAACATGTTTATGGCTTTATCTTATATAACTCAATATCCCCGTGCTGGGCAAACAGGTTTTTACAGCCGATTGAGCTAAGATTTTAAAATTATTCACATAATGAAAACCTATACTTTGTTTCAGGCGAGTTTCCCATTCAAATGCATGTAACAGTGAGAAACACACTGTCTTGGCGAAATAAAGCGTTTTTGAACAACTTCATATAAATCGCTGTAACTTTTGATAGAAGACTCAGACAAACATGTTTATGGCTTTATCTTATAGAACTCAATATCCCCATGCTGGGCAAACAGGTTTTACAGCCGATTGAGCTAAGATTTTAAAATTATTCACATAATGAAAACCTATACTTTGTCTCGGGCGAGTTTCCCATTCAAATGCATGTAACAGTGAGAAACGCATTGTCTTGGCGAAATAAAGCGTTTTTGAACAACTTCATATAAATCGCTGTAACTTTTGATAGAGGTCTCAGACAAACATGTTTATGGCTTTATCTTATAGAACTCAATATCCCCGTGCTGGGCAAACAGGTTGCAGCCGTTTGAGCTAAGATTTTAAAATGATTCACATAATGAAAACCTATACTTTGTCTCGGGCGAGTTTCCCATTCAAATGCATGTAACAGTGAGAAACACACTGTCTTGGCAAAAGAAAGCGTTTTCTTACAACTTCATATAAATAGCTGTAACTTTTGATAGAGGTCTCAGACAAACATGTTTATGGCTTTATCTTATAGAACTCAATATCCCCGTGCTGGGCAAACAGGTTGCAGCCGTTTGAGCTAAGATTTTAAAATGATTCACATAATGAAAACCTATACTTTGTCTCGGGCGAGTTTCCCATTCAAATGCATGTAACAGTGAGAAACGCATTGTCTTGGCAAAATAAAGCGTTTTTGAACAACTTCATATAAATCGCTGTAACTTTTGATAGAAGACTCAGACAAACATGTTTATGGCTTTATCTTATATAACTCAATATCCCCGTGCTGGGCAAACAGGTTTTACAGCCGATTGAGCTAAGATTTGAAAATTATTCACATAATGAAAACCTATACTTTGTCTCGGGCGAGTTTCCCATTCAAATGCATGTAACAGTGAGAAACGCATTGTCTTGGCGAAATAAAGCGTTTTTGAACAACTTCATATAAATCGCTGTAACTTTTGATAGAAGACTCAGAAACACATGTTCATGGCTTTATCTTATAGAACTCAATATCCCCGTGCTTGGCAAACAGGTTTTGCAGCCGTTTGAGCTAAGATTTTAAAATTATTCACATAATGAAAACCTATACTTTGTCTCGGGCGAGTTTCCCATTCAAATGCATGTAACAGTGAGAAACACACTGTCTTGGCGAAATAAAGCGTTTTTGAACAACTTCATATAAATCGCTGTAACTTTTGATAGAAGACTCAGACAAACATGTTTATGGCTTTATCTTATATAACTCAATATCCCCGTGCTGGGCAAACAGGTTTTGCAGCCGATTGAGCTAAGATTGTAAAATTATTCACATAATGAAAACCTATACTTTGTCTCAGGCGGGTTTCCCATTCAAATGCATGTAACAGTGAGAAACACACTGTCTTGGCGAAATAAAGCGTTTTTGAACAACTTCATATAAATCGCTGTAACTTTTGATAGAAGACTCAGACAAACATGTTTATGGCTTTATCTTATATAACTCAATATCCCCGTGCTGGGCAAACAGGTTTTTACAGCCGATTGAGCTAAGATTTTAAAATTATTCACATAATGAAAACCTATACTTTGTTTCAGGCGAGTTTCCCATTCAAATGCATGTAACAGTGAGAAACACACTGTCTTGGCGAAATAAAGCGTTTTTGAACAACTTCATATAAATCGCTGTAACTTTTGATAGAAGACTCAGACAAACATGTTTATGGCTTTATCTTATATAACTCAATATCCCCGTGCTGGGCAAACAGGTTTTGCAGCCGTTTGAGCTAAGATTTTAAAATGATTCACATAATGAAAACCTATGCTTTGTCTCGGGCGAGTTTCCCATTCAAATGCATGTAACAGTGAGAAACGCATAGTCTTGGCGAAATAAAGCGTTTTTGAACAACTTCATATAAATCGTTGTAACTTTTGATAGAAGACTCAGACAAACATGTTTATGGCTTTATCTTATATAACTCAATATCCCCGTGCTGGGCAAACAGGTTTTTACATCCGATTGAGCTAAGATTTTAAAATTATTCACATAATGAAAACCTATACTTTGTTTCAGGCGAGTTTCCCATTCAAATGCATGTAACAGTGAGAAACACACTGTCTTGGCGAAATAAAGCGTTTTTGAACAACTTCATATAAATCGCTGTAACTTTTGATAGAAGACTCAGACAAACATGTTTATGGCTTTATCTTATAGAACTCAATATCCCCATGCTGGGCAAACAGGTTTTACAGCCGATTGAGCTAAGATTTGAAAATTATTCACATAATGAAAACCTATACTTTGTCTCGGGCGAGTTTCCCATTCAAATGCATGTAACAGTGAGAAACGCATTGTCTTGGCGAAATAAAGCGTTTTTGAACAACTTCATATAAATCGCTGTAACTTTTGATAGAAGACTCAGACAAACATGTTTATGGCTTTATCTTATAGAACTCAATATCCCCGTGCTGGGCAAACAGGTTTTTACAGCCGATTGAGCTAAGATTTTAAAATTATTCACATAATGAAAACCTATACTTTGTTTCAGGCGAGTTTCCCATTCAAATGCATGTAACAGTGAGAAACACACTGTCTTGGCGAAATAAAGCGTTTTTGAACAACTTCATATAAATCGCTGTAACTTTTGATAGAAGACTCAGACAAACATGTTTATGGCTTTATCTTATATAACTCAATATCCCCGTGCTGGGCAAACAGGTTTTGCAGCCATTTGAGCTAAGATTTTAAAATTAGTCACATAATGAAAACCTATACTTTGTCTCAGACGAGTTTCCCATTCAAATGCATGTAACAGTGAGAAACACACTGTCTTGGCGAAAGAAAACGTTTTCGTACAACTTCATATAAATCGCTGTAACTTTTGATAGAAGACTCAGAAACACATGTTCATGGCTTTATCTTATAGAACTCAATATCCCCGTGCTGGGCAAACAGGTTTTTACAGCCGATTGAGCTAAGATTTTAAAATTATTCACATAATGAAAACCTATACTTTGTTTCAGGCGAGTTTCCCATTCAAATGCATGTAACAGTGAGAAACACACTGTCTTGGCGAAATAAAGCGTTTTTGAACAACTTCATATAAATCGCTGTAACTTTTGATAGAAGACTCAGACAAACATGTTTATGGCTTTATCTTATATAACTCAATATCCCCGTGCTGGGCAAACAGGTTTTGCAGCCGTTTGAGCTAAGATTTTAAAATTATTCACATAATGAAAACCTATACTTTGTCTCGGGCGAGTTTCCCATTCAAATGCATGTAACAGTGAGAAACGCATAGTCTTGGCGAAATAAAGCGTTTTTGAACAACTTCATATAAATCGTTGTAACTTTTGATAGAAGACTCAGAAACACATGTTTATGGCTTTATCTTATAGAACTCAATATCCCCGTGCTGGGCAAACAGGTTTTTACAGCCGATTGAGCTAAGATTTTAAAATTATTCACATAATGAAAACCTATACTTTGTTTCAGGCGAGTTTCCCATTCAAATGCATGTAACAGTGAGAAACACACTGTCTTGGCGAAATAAAGCGTTTTTGAACAACTTCATATAAATCGCTGTAACTTTTGATAGAAGACTCAGACAAACATGTTTATGGCTTTATCTTATATAACTCAATATCCCCGTGCTGGGCAAACAGGTTTTGCAGCCGTTTGAGCTAAGATTTTAAAATTATTCACATAATGAAAACCTATACTTTGTCTCGGGCGAGTTTCCCATTCAAATGCATGTAACAGTGAGAAACGCATAGTCTTGGCGAAATAAAGCGTTTTTGAACAACTTCATATAAATCGTTGTAACTTTTGATAGAAGACTCAGACAAACATGTTTATGGCTTTATCTTATATAACTCAATATCCCCGTGCTGGGCAAACAGGTTTTTACAGCCGATTGAGCTAAGATTTTAAAATTATTCACATAATGAAAACCTATACTTTGTTTCAGGCGAGTTTCCCATTCAAATGCATGTAACAGTGAGAAACACACTGTCTTGGCGAAATAAAGCGTTTTTGAACAACTTCATATAAATCGCTGTAACTTTTGATAGAAGACTCAGACAAACATGTTTATGGCTTTATCTTATAGAACTCAATATCCCCATGCTGGGCAAACAGGTTTTACAGCCGATTGAGCTAAGATTTGAAAATTATTCACATAATGAAAACCTATACTTTGTCTCGGGCGAGTTTCCCATTCAAATGCATGTAACAGTGAGAAACGCATTGTCTTGGCGAAATAAAGCGTTTTTGAACAACTTCATATAAATCGCTGTAACTTTTGATAGAAGACTCAGACAAACATGTTTATGGCTTTATCTTATAGAACTCAATATCCCCGTGCTGGGCAAACAGGTTTTGCAGCCATTTGAGCTAAGATTTTAAAATTAGTCACATAATGAAAACCTATACTTTGTCTCGGACGAGTTTCCCATTCAAATGCATGTAACAGTGAGAAACACACTGTCTTGGCGAAAGAAAGCATTTTCGTACAAGTTCATATAAATCGCTGTAACTTTTGATAGAAGACTCAGAAACACATGTTCATGGCTTTATCTTATAGAACTCAATATCCCCGTGCTGGGCAAACAGGTTTTGCAGCCGATTGAGCTAAGATTTTAAAATTATTCACATAATGAAAACCTATACTTTGTCTCGGGTGAGTTTCCCATTCAAATGCATGTAACAGTGAGAAACACACTGTCTTGGCGAAATAAAGCGTTTTTGAACAACTTCATATAAATCGCTGTAACTTTTGATAGAAGACTCAGACAAACATGTTTATGGCTTTATCTTATAGAACTCAATATCCCCGTGCTGGGCAAACAGGTTTTGCAGCCGTTTGAGCTAAGATTTTAAAATTATTCACATAATGAAAACCTATACTTTGTCTCGGGCGAGTTTCCCATTCAAATGCATGTAACAGTGAGAAACACACTGTCTTGGCGAAATAAAGCGTTTTTGAACAACTTCATATAAATCGCTGTAACTTTTGATAGAAGACTCAGACAAACATGTTTATGGCTTTATCTTATATAACTCAATATCCCCGTGCTGGGCAAACAGGTTTTTACAGCCGATTGAGCTAAGATTTTAAAATTATTCACATAATGAAAACCTATACTTTGTTTCAGGCGAGTTTCCCATTCAAATGCATGTAACAGTGAGAAACACACTGTCTTGGCGAAATAAAGCGTTTTTGAACAACTTCATATAAATCGCTGTAACTTTTGATAGAAGACTCAGACAAACATGTTTATGGCTTTATCTTATATAACTCAATATCCCCGTGCTGGGCAAACAGGTTTTGCAGCCGATTGAGCTAAGATTTTAAAATTATTCACATAATGAAAACCTATACTTTGTCTCGGGCGAGTTTCCCATTCAAATGCATGTAACAGTGAGAAACGCATAGTCTTGGCGAAATAAAGCGTTTTTGAACAACTTCATATAAATCGTTGTAACTTTTGATAGAAGACTCAGACAAACATGTTTATGGTTTTATCTTATATAACTCAATATCCCCGTGCTGGGCAAACAGGTTTTTACAGCCGATTGAGCTAAGATTTTAAAATTATTCACATAATGAAAACCTATACTTTGTTTCAGGCGAGTTTCCCATTCAAATGCATGTAACAGTGAGAAACACACTGTCTTGGCGAAATAAAGCGTTTTTGAACAACTTCATATAAATCGCTGTAACTTTTGATAGAAGACTCAGACAAACATGTTTATGGCTTTATCTTATATAACTCAATATCCCCGTGCTGGGCAAACAGGTTTTTACAGCCGATTGAGCTAAGATTTTAAAATTATTCACATAATGAAAACCTATACTTTGTTTCAGGCGAGTTTCCCATTCAAATGCATGTAACAGTGAGAAACACACTGTCTTGGCGAAAGAAAGCGTTTTCGTACAACTTCATATAAATCGCTGTAACTTTTGATAGAAGACTCAGAAACACATGTTCATGGCTTTATCTTATAGAACTCAATATCCCCGTGCTGGGCAAACAGGTTTTGCAGCCGTTTGAGCTAAGATTTTAAAATGATTCACATAATGAAAACCTATGCTTTGTCTCGGGCGAGTTTCCCATTCAAATGCATGTAACAGTGAGAAACGCATAGTCTTGGCGAAATAAAGCGTTTTTGAACAACAACATATAAATCGTTGTAACTTTTGATAGAAGACTCAGACAAACATGTTTATGGCTTTATCTTATATAACTCAATATCCCCGTGCTGGGCAAACAGGTTTTTACATCCGATTGAGCTAAGATTTTAAAATTATTCACATAATGAAAACCTATACTTTGTTTCAGGCGAGTTTCCCATTCAAATGCATGTAACAGTGAGAAACACACTGTCTTGGCGAAATAAAGCGTTTTTGAACAACTTCATATAAATCGCTGTAACTTTTGATAGAAGACTCAGACAAACATGTTTATGGCTTTATCTTATAGAACTCAATATCCCCATGCTGGGCAAACAGGTTTTACAGCCGATTGAGCTAAGATTTGAAAATTATTCACATAATGAAAACCTATACTTTGTCTCGGGCGAGTTTCCCATTCAAATGCATGTAACAGTGAGAAACGCATTGTCTTGGCGAAATAAAGCGTTTTTGAACAACTTCATATAAATCGCTGTAACTTTTGATAGAAGACTCAGACAAACATGTTTATGGCTTTATCTTATAGAACTCAATATCCCCGTGCTGGGCAAACAGGTTTTTACAGCCGATTGAGCTAAGATTTTAAAATTATTCACATAATGAAAACCTATACTTTGTCTCGGGCGAGTTTCCCATTCAAATGCATGTAACAGTGAGAAACGCATAGTCTTGGCGAAATAAAGCGTTTTTGAACAACTTCATATAAATCGTTGTAACTTTTGATAGAAGACTCAGACAAACATGTTTATGGTTTTATCTTATATAACTCAATATCCCCGTGCTGGGCAAACAGGTTTTTACAGCCGATTGAGCTAAGATTTTAAAATTATTCACATAATGAAAACCTATACTTTGTTTCAGGCGAGTTTCCCATTCAAATGCATGTAACAGTGAGAAACACACTGTCTTGGCGAAATAAAGCGTTTTTGAACAACTTCATATAAATCGCTGTAACTTTTGATAGAAGACTCAGACAAACATGTTTATGGCTTTATCTTATATAACTCAATATCCCCGTGCTGGGCAAACAGGTTTTTACAGCCGATTGAGCTAAGATTTTAAAATTATTCACATAATGAAAACCTATACTTTGTTTCAGGCGAGTTTCCCATTCAAATGCATGTAACAGTGAGAAACACACTGTCTTGGCGAAATAAAGCGTTTTTGAACAACTTCATATAAATCGCTGTAACTTTTGATAGAAGACTCAGACAAACATGTTTATGGCTTTATCTTATATAACTCAATATCCCCGTGCTGGGCAAACAGGTTTTGCAGCCATTTGAGCTAAGATTTTAAAATTAGTCACATAATGAAAACCTATACTTTGTCTCGGACGAGTTTCCCATTCAAATGCATGTAACAGTGAGAAACACACTGTCTTGGCGAAAGAAAGCGTTTTCGTACAACTTCATATAAATCGCTGTAACTTTTGATAGAAGACTCAGAAACACATGTTCATGGCTTTATCTTATATAACTCAATATCCCCGTGCTGGGCAAACAGGTTTTGCAGCCGTTTGAGCTAAGATTTTAAAATTATTCACATAATGAAAACCTATACTTTGTCTCGGGCGAGTTTCCCATTCAAATGCATGTAACAGTGAGAAACGCATAGTCTTGGCGAAATAAAGCGTTTTTGAACAACTTCATATAAATCGTTGTAACTTTTGATAGAAGACTCAGACAAACATGTTTATGGCTTTATCTTATATAACTCAATATCCCCGTGCTGGGCAAACAGGTTTTTACAGCCGATTGAGCTAAGATTTTAAAATTATTCACATAATGAAAACCTATACTTTGTTTCAGGCGAGTTTCCCATTCAAATGCATGTAACAGTGAGAAACACACTGTCTTGGCGAAATAAAGCGTTTTTGAACAACTTCATATAAATCGCTGTAACTTTTGATAGAAGACTCAGACAAACATGTTTATGGCTTTATCTTATAGAACTCAATATCCCCATGCTGGGCAAACAGGTTTTACAGCCGATTGAGCTAAGATTTGAAAATTATTCACATAATGAAAACCTATACTTTGTCTCGGGCGAGTTTCCCATTCAAATGCATGTAACAGTGAGAAACGCATTGTCTTGGCGAAATAAAGCGTTTTTGAACAACTTCATATAAATCGCTGTAACTTTTGATAGAAGACTCAGACAAACATGTTTATGGCTTTATCTTATATAACTCAATATCCCCGTGCTGGGCAAACAGGTTTTTACAGCCGATTGAGCTAAGATTTTAAAATTATTCACATAATGAAAACCTATACTTTGTTTCAGGCGAGTTTCCCATTCAAATGCATGTAACAGTGAGAAACACACTGTCTTGGCGAAATAAAGCGTTTTTGAACAACTTCATATAAATCGCTGTAACTTTTGATAGAAGACTCAGACAAACATGTTTATGGCTTTATCTTATAGAACTCAATATCCCCGTGCTGGGCAAACAGGTTTTGCAGCTATTTGAGCTAAGATTTTAAAATGATTCACATAATGAAAACCTATACTTTGTTTCAGGCGAGTTTCCCATTCAAATGCATGTAACAGTGAGAAACACACTGTCTTGGCGAAATAAAGCGTTTTTGAACAACTTCATATAAATCGCTGTAACTTTTGATAGAAGACTCAGACAAACATGTTTATGGCTTTATCTTATATAACTCAATATCCCCGTGCTGGGCAAACAGGTTTTGCAGCCATTTGAGCTAAGATTTTAAAATTAGTCACATAATGAAAACCTATACTTTGTCTCGGGCGAGTTTCCCATTCAAATGCATGTAACAGTGAGAAACACACTGTCTTGGCGAAATAAAGCGTTTTTGAACAACTTCATATAAATCGTTGTAACTTTTGATAGAAGACTCAGACAAACATGTTTATGGCTTTATCTTATATAACTCAATATCCCAGTGCTGGGCAAACAGGTTTTGCAGCCGATTGAGCTAAGATTTTAAAATTATTCACATAATGAAAACCTATACTTTGTCTCGGGCGAGTTTCCCATTCAAATGCATGTAACAGTGAGAAACGCATTGTCTTGGCGAAATAAAGCGTTTTTGAACAACTTCATATAAATCGCTGTAACTTTTGATAGAAGACTCAGAAACACATGTTCATGGCTTTATCTTATAGAACTCAATATCCCCGTGCTTGGCAAACAGGTTTTGCAGCCGTTTGAGCTAAGATTTTAAAATTATTCACATAATGAAAACCTATACTTTGTCTCGGGCGAGTTTCCCATTCAAATGCATGTAACAGTGAGAAACACACTGTCTTGGCGAAATAAAGCGTTTTTGAACAACTTCATATAAATCGCTGTAACTTTTGATAGAAGACTCAGACAAACATGTTTATGGCTTTATCTTATAGAACTCAATATCCCCGTGCTGGGCAAACAGGTTTTGCAGCCGATTGAGCTAAGATTGTAAAATTATTCACATAATGAAAACCTATACTTTGTCTCAGGCGGGTTTCCCATTCAAATGCATGTAACAGTGAGAAACACACTGTCTTGGCGAAATAAAGCGTTTTTGAACAACTTCATATAAATCGCTGTAACTTTTGATAGAAGACTCAGACAAACATGTTTATGGCTTTATCTTATATAACTCAATATCCCCGTGCTGGGCAAACAGGTTTTTACAGCCGATTGAGCTAAGATTTTAAAATTATTCACATAATGAAAACCTATACTTTGTTTCAGGCGAGTTTCCCATTCAAATGCATGTAACAGTGAGAAACACACTGTCTTGGCGAAATAAAGCGTTTTTGAACAACTTCATATAAATCGCTGTAACTTTTGATAGAAGACTCAGACAAACATGTTTATGGCTTTATCTTATATAACTCAATATCCCCGTGCTGGGCAAACAGGTTTTGCAGCCGTTTGAGCTAAGATTTTAAAATGATTCACATAATGAAAACCTATGCTTTGTCTCGGGCGAGTTTCCCATTCAAATGCATGTAACAGTGAGAAACGCATAGTCTTGGCGAAATAAAGCGTTTTTGAACAACTTCATATAAATCGTTGTAACTTTTGATAGAAGACTCAGACAAACATGTTTATGGCTTTATCTTATATAACTCAATATCCCCGTGCTGGGCAAACAGGTTTTTACATCCGATTGAGCTAAGATTTTAAAATTATTCACATAATGAAAACCTATACTTTGTTTCAGGCGAGTTTCCCATTCAAATGCATGTAACAGTGAGAAACACACTGTCTTGGCGAAATAAAGCGTTTTTGAACAACTTCATATAAATCGCTGTAACTTTTGATAGAAGACTCAGACAAACATGTTTATGGCTTTATCTTATAGAACTCAATATCCCCATGCTGGGCAAACAGGTTTTACAGCCGATTGAGCTAAGATTTGAAAATTATTCACATAATGAAAACCTATACTTTGTCTCGGGCGAGTTTCCCATTCAAATGCATGTAACAGTGAGAAACGCATTGTCTTGGCGAAATAAAGCGTTTTTGAACAACTTCATATAAATCGCTGTAACTTTTGATAGAAGACTCAGACAAACATGTTTATGGCTTTATCTTATAGAACTCAATATCCCCGTGCTGGGCAAACAGGTTTTTACAGCCGATTGAGCTAAGATTTTAAAATTATTCACATAATGAAAACCTATACTTTGTCTCGGGCGAGTTTCCCATTCAAATGCATGTAACAGTGAGAAACGCATAGTCTTGGCGAAATAAAGCGTTTTTGAACAACTTCATATAAATCGTTGTAACTTTTGATAGAAGACTCAGACAAACATGTTTATGGTTTTATCTTATATAACTCAATATCCCCGTGCTGGGCAAACAGGTTTTTACAGCCGATTGAGCTAAGATTTGAAAATTATTCACATAATGAAAACCTATACTTTGTTTCAGGCGAGTTTCCCATTCAAATGCATGTAACAGTGAGAAACACACTGTCTTGGCGAAATAAAGCGTTTTTGAACAACTTCATATAAATCGCTGTAACTTTTGATAGAAGACTCAGACAAACATGTTTATGGCTTTATCTTATATAACTCAATATCCCCGTGCTGGGCAAACAGGTTTTTACAGCCGATTGAGCTAAGATTTTAAAATTATTCACATAATGAAAACCTATACTTTGTTTCAGGCGAGTTTCCCATTCAAATGCATGTAACAGTGAGAAACACACTGTCTTGGCGAAATAAAGCGTTTTTGAACAACTTCATATAAATCGCTGTAACTTTTGATAGAAGACTCAGACAAACATGTTTATGGCTTTATCTTATATAACTCAATATCCCCGTGCTGGGCAAACAGGTTTTGCAGCCATTTGAGCTAAGATTTTAAAATTAGTCACATAATGAAAACCTATACTTTGTCTCAGACGAGTTTCCCATTCAAATGCATGTAACAGTGAGAAACACACTGTCTTGGCGAAAGAAAACGTTTTCGTACAACTTCATATAAATCGCTGTAACTTTTGATAGAAGACTCAGAAACACATGTTCATGGCTTTATCTTATAGAACTCAATATCCCCGTGCTGGGCAAACAGGTTTTTACAGCCGATTGAGCTAAGATTTTAAAATTATTCACATAATGAAAACCTATACTTTGTTTCAGGCGAGTTTCCCATTCAAATGCATGTAACAGTGAGAAACACACTGTCTTGGCGAAATAAAGCGTTTTTGAACAACTTCATATAAATCGCTGTAACTTTTGATAGAAGACTCAGACAAACATGTTTATGGCTTTATCTTATATAACTCAATATCCCCGTGCTGGGCAAACAGGTTTTGCAGCCGTTTGAGCTAAGATTTTAAAATTATTCACATAATGAAAACCTATACTTTGTCTCGGGCGAGTTTCCCATTCAAATGCATGTAACAGTGAGAAACGCATAGTCTTGGCGAAATAAAGCGTTTTTGAACAACTTCATATAAATCGTTGTAACTTTTGATAGAAGACTCAGAAACACATGTTTATGGCTTTATCTTATAGAACTCAATATCCCCGTGCTGGGCAAACAGGTTTTTACAGCCGATTGAGCTAAGATTTTAAAATTAGTCACATAATGAAAACCTATACTTTGTCTCGGGCGAGTTTCCCATTCAAATGCATGTAACAGTGAGAAACGCATAGTCTTGGCGAAATAAAGCGTTTTTGAACAACTTCATATAAATCGTTGTAACTTTTGATAGAAGACTCAGACAAACATGTTTATGGCTTTATCTTATAGAACTCAATATCCCCGTGCTGGGCAAACAGGTTTTTACAGCCGATTGAGCTAAGATTTTAAAATTATTCACATAATGAAAACCTATACTTTGTTTCAGGCGAGTTTCCCATTCAAATGCATGTAACAGTGAGAAACACACTGTCTTGGCGAAATAAAGCGTTTTTGAACAACTTCATATAAATCGCTGTAACTTTTGATAGAAGACTCAGACAAACATGTTTATGGCTTTATCTTATAGAACTCAATATCCCCATGCTGGGCAAACAGGTTTTACAGCCGATTGAGCTAAGATTTGAAAATTATTCACATAATGAAAACCTATACTTTGTCTCGGGCGAGTTTCCCATTCAAATGCATGTAACAGTGAGAAACGCATTGTCTTGGCGAAATAAAGCGTTTTTGAACAACTTCATATAAATCGCTGTAACTTTTGATAGAAGACTCAGACAAACATGTTTATGGCTTTATCTTATAGAACTCAATATCCCCGTGCTGGGCAAACAGGTTTTGCAGCCATTTGAGCTAAGATTTTAAAATTAGTCACATAATGAAAACCTATACTTTGTCTCGGACGAGTTTCCCATTCAAATGCATGTAACAGTGAGAAACACACTGTCTTGGCGAAAGAAAGCATTTTCGTACAAGTTCATATAAATCGCTGTAACTTTTGATAGAAGACTCAGAAACACATGTTCATGGCTTTATCTTATAGAACTCAATATCCCCGTGCTGGGCAAACAGGTTTTGCAGCCGATTGAGCTAAGATTTTAAAATTATTCACATAATGAAAACCTATACTTTGTCTCGGGTGAGTTTCCCATTCAAATGCATGTAACAGTGAGAAACACACTGTCTTGGCGAAATAAAGCGTTTTTGAACAACTTCATATAAATCGCTGTAACTTTTGATAGAAGACTCAGACAAACATGTTTATGGCTTTATCTTATAGAACTCAATATCCCCGTGCTGGGCAAACAGGTTTTGCAGCCGTTTGAGCTAAGATTTTAAAATTATTCACATAATGAAAACCTATACTTTGTCTCGGGCGAGTTTCCCATTCAAATGCATGTAACAGTGAGAAACACACTGTCTTGGCGAAATAAAGCGTTTTTGAACAACTTCATATAAATCGCTGTAACTTTTGATAGAAGACTCAGACAAACATGTTTATGGCTTTATCTTATATAACTCAATATCCCCGTGCTGGGCAAACAGGTTTTTACAGCCGATTGAGCTAAGATTTTAAAATTATTCACATAATGAAAACCTATACTTTGTTTCAGGCGAGTTTCCCATTCAAATGCATGTAACAGTGAGAAACACACTGTCTTGGCGAAATAAAGCGTTTTTGAACAACTTCATATAAATCGCTGTAACTTTTGATAGAAGACTCAGACAAACATGTTTATGGCTTTATCTTATATAACTCAATATCCCCGTGCTGGGCAAACAGGTTTTGCAGCCGATTGAGCTAAGATTTTAAAATTATTCACATAATGAAAACCTATACTTTGTCTCGGGCGAGTTTCCCATTCAAATGCATGTAACAGTGAGAAACGCATAGTCTTGGCGAAATAAAGCGTTTTTGAACAACTTCATATAAATCGTTGTAACTTTTGATAGAAGACTCAGACAAACATGTTTATGGTTTTATCTTATATAACTCAATATCCCCGTGCTGGGCAAACAGGTTTTTACAGCCGATTGAGCTAAGATTTTAAAATTATTCACATAATGAAAACCTATACTTTGTTTCAGGCGAGTTTCCCATTCAAATGCATGTAACAGTGAGAAACACACTGTCTTGGCGAAATAAAGCGTTTTTGAACAACTTCATATAAATCGCTGTAACTTTTGATAGAAGACTCAGACAAACATGTTTATGGCTTTATCTTATATAACTCAATATCCCCGTGCTGGGCAAACAGGTTTTTACAGCCGATTGAGCTAAGATTTTAAAATTATTCACATAATGAAAACCTATACTTTGTTTCAGGCGAGTTTCCCATTCAAATGCATGTAACAGTGAGAAACACACTGTCTTGGCGAAAGAAAGCGTTTTCGTACAACTTCATATAAATCGCTGTAACTTTTGATAGAAGACTCAGAAACACATGTTCATGGCTTTATCTTATAGAACTCAATATCCCCGTGCTGGGCAAACAGGTTTTGCAGCCGTTTGAGCTAAGATTTTAAAATGATTCACATAATGAAAACCTATGCTTTGTCTCGGGCGAGTTTCCCATTCAAATGCATGTAACAGTGAGAAACGCATAGTCTTGGCGAAATAAAGCGTTTTTGAACAACTTCATATAAATCGTTGTAACTTTTGATAGAAGACTCAGACAAACATGTTTATGGCTTTATCTTATATAACTCAATATCCCCGTGCTGGGCAAACAGGTTTTTACATCCGATTGAGCTAAGATTTTAAAATTATTCACATAATGAAAACCTATACTTTGTTTCAGGCGAGTTTCCCATTCAAATGCATGTAACAGTGAGAAACACACTGTCTTGGCGAAATAAAGCGTTTTTGAACAACTTCATATAAATCGCTGTAACTTTTGATAGAAGACTCAGACAAACATGTTTATGGCTTTATCTTATAGAACTCAATATCCCCATGCTGGGCAAACAGGTTTTACAGCCGATTGAGCTAAGATTTGAAAATTATTCACATAATGAAAACCTATACTTTGTCTCGGGCGAGTTTCCCATTCAAATGCATGTAACAGTGAGAAACGCATTGTCTTGGCGAAATAAAGCGTTTTTGAACAACTTCATATAAATCGCTGTAACTTTTGATAGAAGACTCAGACAAACATGTTTATGGCTTTATCTTATAGAACTCAATATCCCCGTGCTGGGCAAACAGGTTTTTACAGCCGATTGAGCTAAGATTTTAAAATTATTCACATAATGAAAACCTATACTTTGTCTCGGGCGAGTTTCCCATTCAAATGCATGTAACAGTGAGAAACGCATAGTCTTGGCGAAATAAAGCGTTTTTGAACAACTTCATATAAATCGTTGTAACTTTTGATAGAAGACTCAGACAAACATGTTTATGGTTTTATCTTATATAACTCAATATCCCCGTGCTGGGCAAACAGGTTTTTACAGCCGATTGAGCTAAGATTTTAAAATTATTCACATAATGAAAACCTATACTTTGTTTCAGGCGAGTTTCCCATTCAAATGCATGTAACAGTGAGAAACACACTGTCTTGGCGAAATAAAGCGTTTTTGAACAACTTCATATAAATCGCTGTAACTTTTGATAGAAGACTCAGACAAACATGTTTATGGCTTTATCTTATATAACTCAATATCCCCGTGCTGGGCAAACAGGTTTTTACAGCCGATTGAGCTAAGATTTTAAAATTATTCACATAATGAAAACCTATACTTTGTTTCAGGCGAGTTTCCCATTCAAATGCATGTAACAGTGAGAAACACACTGTCTTGGCGAAATAAAGCGTTTTTGAACAACTTCATATAAATCGCTGTAACTTTTGATAGAAGACTCAGACAAACATGTTTATGGCTTTATCTTATATAACTCAATATCCCCGTGCTGGGCAAACAGGTTTTGCAGCCATTTGAGCTAAGATTTTAAAATTAGTCACATAATGAAAACCTATACTTTGTCTCGGACGAGTTTCCCATTCAAATGCATGTAACAGTGAGAAACACACTGTCTTGGCGAAAGAAAGCGTTTTCGTACAACTTCATATAAATCGCTGTAACTTTTGATAGAAGACTCAGAAACACATGTTCATGGCTTTATCTTATATAACTCAATATCCCCGTGCTGGGCAAACAGGTTTTGCAGCCGTTTGAGCTAAGATTTTAAAATTATTCACATAATGAAAACCTATACTTTGTCTCGGGCGAGTTTCCCATTCAAATGCATGTAACAGTGAGAAACGCATAGTCTTGGCGAAATAAAGCGTTTTTGAACAACTTCATATAAATCGTTGTAACTTTTGATAGAAGACTCAGACAAACATGTTTATGGCTTTATCTTATATAACTCAATATCCCCGTGCTGGGCAAACAGGTTTTTACAGCCGATTGAGCTAAGATTTTAAAATTATTCACATAATGAAAACCTATACTTTGTTTCAGGCGAGTTTCCCATTCAAATGCATGTAACAGTGAGAAACACACTGTCTTGGCGAAATAAAGCGTTTTTGAACAACTTCATATAAATCGCTGTAACTTTTGATAGAAGACTCAGACAAACATGTTTATGGCTTTATCTTATAGAACTCAATATCCCCATGCTGGGCAAACAGGTTTTACAGCCGATTGAGCTAAGATTTGAAAATTATTCACATAATGAAAACCTATACTTTGTCTCGGGCGAGTTTCCCATTCAAATGCATGTAACAGTGAGAAACGCATTGTCTTGGCGAAATAAAGCGTTTTTGAACAACTTCATATAAATCGCTGTAACTTTTGATAGAAGACTCAGACAAACATGTTTATGGCTTTATCTTATATAACTCAATATCCCCGTGCTGGGCAAACAGGTTTTTACAGCCGATTGAGCTAAGATTTTAAAATTATTCACATAATGAAAACCTATACTTTGTTTCAGGCGAGTTTCCCATTCAAATGCATGTAACAGTGAGAAACACACTGTCTTGGCGAAATAAAGCGTTTTTGAACAACTTCATATAAATCGCTGTAACTTTTGATAGAAGACTCAGACAAACATGTTTATGGCTTTATCTTATAGAACTCAATATCCCCGTGCTGGGCAAACAGGTTTTGCAGCTATTTGAGCTAAGATTTTAAAATGATTCACATAATGAAAACCTATACTTTGTTTCAGGCGAGTTTCCCATTCAAATGCATGTAACAGTGAGAAACACACTGTCTTGGCGAAATAAAGCGTTTTTGAACAACTTCATATAAATCGCTGTAACTTTTGATAGAAGACTCAGACAAACATGTTTATGGCTTTATCTTATATAACTCAATATCCCCGTGCTGGGCAAACAGGTTTTGCAGCCATTTGAGCTAAGATTTTAAAATTAGTCACATAATGAAAACCTATACTTTGTCTCGGGCGAGTTTCCCATTCAAATGCATGTAACAGTGAGAAACACACTGTCTTGGCGAAATAAAGCGTTTTTGAACAACTTCATATAAATCGTTGTAACTTTTGATAGAAGACTCAGACAAACATGTTTATGGCTTTATCTTATATAACTCAATATCCCAGTGCTGGGCAAACAGGTTTTGCAGCCGATTGAGCTAAGATTTTAAAATTATTCACATAATGAAAACCTATACTTTCTCTCGGGCGAGTTTCCCATTCAAATGCATGTAACAGTGAGAAACGCATTGTCTTGGCGAAATAAAGCGTTTTTGAACAACTTCATATAAATCGCTGTAGCTTTTGATAGAAGACTCAGACAAACATGTTTATGGCTTTATCTTATATAACTCAATATCCCCGTGCTGGGCAAACAGGTTTTACAGCCGATTGAGCTAAGATTTTAAAATGATTCACATAATGAAAACCTATACTTTGTTTCAGGCGAGTTTCCCATTCAAATGCATGTAACAGTGAGAAACACACTGTCTTGGCGAAATAAAGCGTTTTTGAACAACTTCATATAAATCGCTGTAACTTTTGATAGAAGACTCAGACAAACATGTTTATGGCTTTATCTTATAGAACTCAATATCCCCGTGCTGGGCAAACATGTTTTACAGCCGTTTGAGCTAAGATTTTAAAATGATTCACATAATGAAAACCTATACTTTGTTTCAGGCGAGTTTCCCATTCAAATGCATGTAACAGTGAGAAACACACTGTCTTGGCGAAATAAAGCGTTTTCGTACAACTTCATATAAATCGCTGTAACTTTTGATAGAATACTCAGACAAACATGTTTATGGCTTTATCTTATATAACTCAATATCCCCGTGCTGGGCAAACAGGTTTTGCAGCCATTTGAGCTAAGATTTTAAAATTAGTCACATAATGAAAACCTATACTTTGTCTCGGGTGAGTTTCCCATTCAAATGCATGTAACAGTGAGAAACACACTGTCTTGGCGAAAGAAAGCATTTTGTACAAGTTCATATAAATCGCTGTAACTTTTGATAGAAGACTCAGAAACACATGTTCATGGCTTTATCTTATAGAACTCAATATCCCCGTGCTTGGCAAACAGGTTTTGCAGCCGTTTGAGCTAAGATTTTAAAATGATTCACATAATGAAAACCTATACTTTGTCTCAGGCGAGTTTCCCATTCAAATGCATGTAACAGTGAGAAACGCATTGTCTTGGCAAAAGAAAGCGTTTTTGAACAACTTCATATAAATCGCTGTAACTTTTGATAGAAGACTCAGACAAACATGTTTATGGCTTTATCTTATAGAACTCAATATCCCCATGCTGGTCAAACAGGTTTTGCAGCCGTTTGAGCTAAGATTTTAAAATGATTCACATAATGAAAACCTATACTGTCAGTGCGCCCCAGGGCAGCTGTGGCTACAATGTAGCTTGCCATCGCCAGTGTGTGAATGTGTGTGTGAATGGGTGAATGACTGAATGTAGTGTGAAGTGCTTTGGGGTCCTTAGGGACTAGAAAAGCGCTATACAAATGCAGGCCATTTACCATTTACCATTTACTTTGTCTCAGGCGAGTTTCCCATTCAAATGCATGTAACAGTGAGAAACGCATTGACTTGGCGAAAGAAAGCGTTTTCGTACAACTTCATATAAATCGCTGTAACTTTTGATAGAGGTCTCAGACAAACATGTTTATGGCTTTATCTTATAGAACTCAATATCCCCGTGCTGGGCAAACAGGTTGCAGCCGTTTGAGCTAAGATTTTAAAATGATTCACATAATGAAAACCTATACTTTGTCTCGGGCGAGTTTCCCATTCAAATGCATGTAACAGTGAGAAACACACTGTCTTGGCAAAAGAAAGCGTTTTCTTACAACTTCATATAAATAGCTGTAACTTTTGATAGAGGTCTCAGACAAACATGTTTATGGCTTTATCTTATAGAACTCTATATCCCCGTGCTTGGCAAACAGGTTTTGCAGCCGATTGAGCTAAGATTTTAAAATTATTCACATAATGAAAACCTATACTTTGTCTCGGGTGAGTTTCCCATTCAAATGCATGTAACAGTGAGAAACGCATTGTCTTGGCAAAATAAAGCGTTTTTGAACAACTTCATATAAATCGCTGTAACTTTTGATAGAAGACTCAGACAAACATGTTTATGGCTTTATCTTATATAACTCAATATCCCCGTGCTGGGCAAACAGGTTTTACAGCCGATTGAGCTAAGATTTGAAAATTATTCACATAATGAAAACCTATACTTTGTCTCGGGCGAGTTTCCCATTCAAATGCATGTAACAGTGAGAAACGCATTGTCTTGGCGAAATAAAGCGTTTTTGAACAACTTCATATAAATCGCTGTAACTTTTGATAGAAGACTCAGAAACACATGTTCATGGCTTTATCTTATAGAACTCAATATCCCCGTGCTTGGCAAACAGGTTTTGCAGCCGTTTGAGCTAAGATTTTAAAATTATTCACATAATGAAAACCTATACTTTGTCTCGGGCGAGTTTCCCATTCAAATGCATGTAACAGTGAGAAACACACTGTCTTGGCGAAATAAAGCGTTTTTGAACAACTTCATATAAATCGCTGTAACTTTTGATAGAAGACTCAGACAAACATGTTTATGGCTTTATCTTATATAACTCAATATCCCCGTGCTGGGCAAACAGGTTTTGCAGCCGATTGAGCTAAGATTGTAAAATTATTCACATAATGAAAACCTATACTTTGTCTCAGGCGGGTTTCCCATTCAAATGCATGTAACAGTGAGAAACACACTGTCTTGGCGAAAGAAAGTGTTTTCGTACAACTTCATATAAATCGCTGTAACTTTTGATAGAAGACTCAGACAAACATGTTCATGGCTTTATCTTATAGAACTCAATATCCCCGTGCTGGGCAAACAGGTTTTGCAGCCGATTGAGCTAAGATTGTAAAATTATTCACATAATGAAAACCTATACTTTGTTTCAGGCGAGTTTCCCATTCAAATGCATGTAACAGTGAGAAACGCATTGTCTTGGCGAAATAAAGCGTTTTTGAACAACTTCATATAAATCGCTGTAACTTTTGATAGAAGACTCAGACAAACATGTTTATGGCTTTATCTTATAGAACTCAATATCCCCGTGCTGGGCAAACAGGTTTTGCAGCCGTTTGAGCTAAGATTTTAAAATTATTCACATAATGAAAACCTATACTTTGTCTCGGGCGAGTTTCCCATTCAAATGCATGTAACAGTGAGAAACGCATTGTCTTGGCGAAATAAAGCGTTTTTGAACAACTTCATATAAATCGCTGTAACTTTTGATAGAAGACTCAGACAAACATGTTTATGGCTTTATCTTATAGAACTCAAGGTCCCCGTGCTGGGCAAACAGGTTTTTACAGCCGATTGAGCTAAGATTTTAAAATTATTCACATAATGAAAACCTATACTTTGTTTCAGGCGAGTTTCCCATTCAAATGCATGTAACAGTGAGAAACACACTGTCTTGGCGAAATAAAGCGTTTTTGAACAACTTCATATAAATCGCTGTAACTTTTGATAGAAGACTCAGACAAACATGTTTATGGCTTTATCTTATATAACTCAATATCCCCATGCTGGGCAAACATGTTTTACAGCCGTTTGAGCTAAGTTTTTAAAATGATTCACATAATGAAAACCTATACTTTGTTTCAGGCGAGTTTCCCATTCAAATGCATGTAACAGTGAGAAACACACTGTCTTGGCGAAATAAAGCGTTTTTGAACAACTTCATATAAATCGCTGTAACTTTTGATAGAAGACTCAGACAAACATGTTTATGGCTTTATCTTATATAACTCAATATCCCCGTGCTGGGCAAACAGGTTTTGCAGCCATTTGAGCTAAGATTTTAAAATTAGTCACATAATGAAAACCTATACTTTGTCTCGGACGAGTTTCCCATTCAAATGCATGTAACAGTGAGAAACACACTGTCTTGGCGAAAGAAAGCATTTTCGTACAAGTTCATATAAATCGCTGTAACTTTTGATAGAAGACTCAGAAACACATGTTCATGGCTTTATCTTATAGAACTCAATATCCCCGTGCTGGGCAAACAGGTTTTGCAGCCGTTTGAGCTAAGATTTTAAAATGATTCACATAATGAAAACCTATACTTTGTCTCGGGCGAGTTTCCCATTCAAATGCATGTAACAGTGAGAAACGCATAGTCTTGGCGAAATAAAGCGTTTTTGAACAACTTCATATAAATCGCTGTAACTTTTGATAGAAGACTCAGACAAACATGTTTATGGCTTTATCTTATAGAACTCAATATCCCCGTGCTGGGCAAACAGGTTTTGCAGCCGTTTGAGCTAAGATTTTAAAATTATTCACATAATGAAAACCTATACTTTGTCTCGGGCGAGTTTCCCATTCAAATGCATGTAACAGTGAGAAACGCATTGTCTTGGCGAAATAAAGCGTTTTTGAACAACTTCATATAAATCGCTGTAACTTTTGATAGAAGACTCAGACAAACATGTTTATGGCTTTATCTTATAGAACTCAAGGTCCCCGTGCTGGGCAAACAGGTTTTACAGCCGATTGAGCTAAGATTTTAAAATTATTCACATAATGAAAACCTATACTTTGTCTCGGGCGAGTTTCCCATTCAAATGCATGTAACAGTGAGAAACGCATTGTCTTGGCGAAATAAAGCGTTTTTGAACAACTTCATATAAATCGTTGTAACTTTTGATAGAAGACTCAGACAAACATGTTTATGGTTTTATCTTATATAACTCAATATCCCCGTGCTGGGCAAACAGGTTTTTACAGCCGATTGAGCTAAGATTTTAAAATTATTCACATAATGAAAACCTATACTTTGTTTCAGGCGAGTTTCCCATTCAAATGCATGTAACAGTGAGAAACACACTGTCTTGGCGAAATAAAGCGTTTTTGAACAACTTCATATAAATCGCTGTAACTTTTGATAGAAGACTCAGACAAACATGTTTATGGCTTTATCTTATATAACTCAATATCCCCATGCTGGGCAAACATGTTTTACAGCCGTTTGAGCTAAGTTTTTAAAATGATTCACATAATGAAAACCTATACTTTGTTTCAGGCGAGTTTCCCATTCAAATGCATGTAACAGTGAGAAACACACTGTCTTGGCGAAATAAAGCGTTTTTGAACAACTTCATATAAATCGCTGTAACTTTTGATAGAAGACTCAGACAAACATGTTTATGGCTTTATCTTATATAACTCAATATCCCCGTGCTGGGCAAACAGGTTTTGCAGCCATTTGAGCTAAGATTTTAAAATTAGTCACATAATGAAAACCTATACTTTGTCTCGGACGAGTTTCCCATTCAAATGCATGTAACAGTGAGAAACACACTGTCTTGGCGAAAGAAAGCATTTTCGTACAAGTTCATATAAATCGCTGTAACTTTTGATAGAAGACTCAGAAACACATGTTCATGGCTTTATCTTATAGAACTCAATATCCCCGTGCTGGGCAAACAGGTTTTGCAGCCGTTTGAGCTAAGATTTTAAAATGATTCACATAATGAAAACCTATACTTTGTCTCGGGCGAGTTTCCCATTCAAATGCATGTAACAGTGAGAAACGCATAGTCTTGGCGAAATAAAGCGTTTTTGAACAACTTCATATAAATCGTTGTAACTTTTGATAGAAGACTCAGACAAACATGTTTATGGCTTTATCTTATATAACTCGATATCCCCGTGCTGGGCAAACAGGTTTTTACAGCCGATTGAGCTAAGATTTTAAAATTATTCACATAATGAAAACCTATACTTTGTTTCAGGCGAGTTTCCCATTCAAATGCATGTAACAGTGAGAAACACACTGTCTTGGCGAAATAAAGCTTTTTTCAACCACTTCATATAAATCGCTGTAACTTTTGATAGAAGACTCAGACAAACATGTTTATGGCTTTATCTTATATAACTCAATATCCCCGTGCTGGGCAAACAGGTTTTACAGCCGATTGAGCTAAGATTTGAAAATTATTCACATAATGAAAACCTATACTTTGTTTCAGGCGAGTTTCCCATTCAAATGCATGTAACAGTGAGAAACACACTGTCTTGGCGAAATAAAGCGTTTTTGAACAACTTCATATAAATCGCTGTAACTTTTGATAGAAGACTCAGACAAACATGTTTATGGTTTTATCTTATATAACTCAATATCCCCGTGCTGGGCAAACAGGTTTTTACAGCCGATTGAGCTAAGATTTTAAAATTATTCACATAATGAAAACCTATACTTTGTTTCAGGCGAGTTTCCCATTCAAATGCATGTAACAGTGAGAAACACACTGTCTTGGCGAAATAAAGCGTTTTTGAACAACTTCATATAAATCGCTGTAACTTTTGATAGAAGACTCAGACAAACATGTTTATGGCTTTATCTTATATAACTCAATATCCCCATGCTGGGCAAACATGTTTTACAGCCGTTTGAGCTAAGATTTTAAAATGATTCACATAATGAAAACCTATACTTTGTTTCAGGCGAGTTTCCCATTCAAATGCATGTAACAGTGAGAAACACACTGTCTTGGCGAAATAAAGCGTTTTTGAACAACTTCATATAAATCGCTGTAACTTTTGATAGAAGACTCAGACAAACATGTTCATGGCTTTATCTTATAGAACTCAATATCCCCGTGCTGGGCAAACAGGTTTTGCAGCCGTTTGAGCTAAGATTTTAAAATGATTCACATAATGAAAACCTATACTTTGTCTCGGGCGAGTTTCCCATTCAAATGCATGTAACAGTGAGAAACGCATTGTCTTGGCGAAATAAAGCGTTTTTGAACAACTTCATATAAATCGCTGTAACTTTTGATAGAAGACTCAGACAAACATGTTTATGGCTTTATCTTATAGAACTCAAGGTCCCCATGCTGGGCAAACAGGTTTTACAGCCGATTGAGCTAAGATTTTAAAATTATTCACATAATGAAAACCTATACTTTGTCTCGGGCGAGTTTCCCATTCAAATGCATGTAACAGTGAGAAACACACTGTCTTGGCGAAAGAAAGCATTTTCGTACAACTTCATATAAATCGCTGTAACTTTTGATAGAAGACTCAGACACACATGTTTATGGCTTTATCTTATAGAACTCAATATCGCCGTGCTGGGCAAACAGGTTTTGCAGCCGTTTGAGCTAAGATTTTAAAATGATTCACATAATGAAAACCTATACTTTGTCTCGGGCGAGTTTCCCATTCAAATGCATGTAACAGTGAGAAACGCATTGTCTTGGCGAAATAAAGCGTTTTTGAACAACTTCATATAAATCGCTGTAACTTTTGATAGAAGACTCAGACAAACATGTTTATGGCTTTATCTTATAGAACTCAATATCCCCGTGCTGGGCAAACAGGTTTTGCACCCGATTGAGCTAAGATTTTAAAATTATTCACATAATGAAAACCTATACTTTGTCTCGGGCGAGTTTCCCATTCAAATGCATGTAACAGTGAGAAACGCATAGTCTTGGCGAAATAAAGCGTTTTTGAACAACTTCATATAAATCGTTGTAACTTTTGATAGAAGACTCAGACAAACATGTTTATGGTTTTATCTTATAGAACTCAAGGTCCCCGTGCTGGGCAAACAGGTTTTACAGCCGATTGAGCTAAGATTTTAAAATTATTCACATAATGAAAACCTATACTTTGTCTCGGGCGAGTTTCCCATTCAAATGCATGTAACAGTGAGAAACACACTGTCTTGGCGAAAGAAAGCATTTTCGTACAACTTCATATAAATCGCTGTAACTTTTGATAGAAGACTCAGACACACATGTTTATGGCTTTATCTTATAGAACTCAATATCGCCGTGCTGGGCAAACAGGTTTTGCAGCCGTTTGAGCTAAGATTTTAAAATTATTCACATAATGAAAACCTATACTTTGTCTCGGGCGAGTTTCCCATTCAAATGCATGTAACAGTGAGAAACGCATTGTCTTGGCGAAATAAAGCGTTTTTGAACAACTTCATATAAATCGTTGTAACTTTTGATAGAAGACTCAGACAAACATGTTTATGGTTTTATCTTATATAACTCAATATCCCCGTGCTGGGCAAACAGGTTTTTACAGCCGATTGAGCTAAGATTTTAAAATTATTCACATAATGAAAACCTATACTTTGTTTCAGGCGAGTTTCCCATTCAAATGCATGTAACAGTGAGAAACACACTGTCTTGGCGAAATAAAGCGTTTTTGAACAACTTCATATAAATCGCTGTAACTTTTGATAGAAGACTCAGACAAACATGTTTATGGCTTTATCTTATATAACTCAATATCCCCGTGCTGGGCAAACAGGTTTTGCAGCCATTTGAGCTAAGATTTTAAAATTAGTCACATAATGAAAACCTATACTTTGTCTCGGACGAGTTTCCCATTCAAATGCATGTAACAGTGAGAAACACACTGTCTTGGCGAAAGAAAGCATTTTCGTACAAGTTCATATAAATCGCTGTAACTTTTGATAGAAGACTCAGAAACACATGTTCATGGCTTTATCTTATAGAACTCAATATCCCCGTGCTGGGCAAACAGGTTTTGCAGCCGTTTGAGCTAAGATTTTAAAATGATTCACATAATGAAAACCTATACTTTGTCTCGGGCGAGTTTCCCATTCAAATGCATGTAACAGTGAGAAACGCATAGTCTTGGCGAAATAAAGCGTTTTTGAACAACTTCATATAAATCGTTGTAACTTTTGATAGAAGACTCAGACAAACATGTTTATGGCTTTATCTTATATAACTCAATATCCCCGTGCTGGGCAAACAGGTTTTTACAGCCGATTGAGCTAAGATTTTAAAATTACTCACATAATGAAAACCTATACTTTGTTTCAG
This sequence comes from Copadichromis virginalis, assembly GCF_057382275.1. Classification (NCBI taxonomy): domain Eukaryota; kingdom Metazoa; phylum Chordata; class Actinopteri; order Cichliformes; family Cichlidae; genus Copadichromis; species Copadichromis virginalis. The sequence goes on from NC_140629.1 coordinate 11,869,317, forward strand.
GCGAGTTTCCCATTCAAATGCATGTAACAGTGAGAAACACACTGTCTTGGCGAAATAAAGCGTTTTTGAACAACTTCATATAAATCGCTGTAACTTTTGATAGAAGACTCAGACAAACATGTTTATGGCTTTATCTTATAGAACTCAATATCCCCGTGCTGGGCAAACATGTTTTACAGCCGTTTGAGCTAAGATTTTAAAATGATTCACATAATGAAAACCTATACTTTGTTTCAGGCGAGTTTCCCATTCAAATGCATGTAACAGTGAGAAACACACTGTCTTGGCGAAATAAAGCGTTTTTGAACAACTTCATATAAATCGCTGTAACTTTTGATAGAAGACTCAGACAAACATGTTCATGGCTTTATCTTATATAACTCAATATCCCCGTGCTGGGCAAACAGGTTTTGCAGCCATTTGAGCTAAGATTTTAAAATTAGTCACATAATGAAAACCTATACTTTGTCTCGGACGAGTTTCCCATTCAAATGCATGTAACAGTGAGAAACACACTGTCTTGGCGAAATAAAGCATTTTTGTACAAGTTCATATAAATCGCTGTAACTTTTGATAGAAGACTCAGAAACACATGTTCATGGCTTTATCTTATAGAACTCAATATCCCCGTGCTGGGCAAACAGCTAAGATTTTAAAATTATTCACATAATAAAAACCTATACATTGTCTCGGGCGAGTTTCCCATTCAAATGCATGTAACAGTGAGAAACACACTGTCTTGGCGAAAGAAAGCATTTTCGTACAACTTCATATAAATCGCTGTAACTTTTGATAGAAGACTCAGAAACACATGTTCATGGCTTTATCTTATAGAACTCAATATCCCCGTGCTGGGCAAACAGCTAAGATTTTAAAATTATTCACATAATAAAAACCTATACATTGTCTCGGGCGAGTTTCCCATTCAAATGCATGTAACAGTGAGAAACACACTGTCTTGGCGAAAGAAAGCATTTTCGTACAACTTCATATAAATCGCTGTAACTTTTGATAGAAGACTCAGACACACATGTTTATGGCTTTATCTTATAGAACTCAATATCCTCGTGCTGGGCAAACAGGTTGCAGCCGTTTGAGGTAAGATTTTAAAAGTATTCACATAATGAAAACCTATACTTTATCTCAGGCGAGTTTCCCATTCAAATGCATGTAACAGTGAGAAACGCATTGTCTTGGCGAAAGAAAGAGTTTTTGAACAACTTCATATAAATCGCTGTAACTTTTGATAGAAGACTCAGACAAACATGTTTATGGCTTTATCTTATAGAACTCAATATCGCCGTGCTGGGCAAACAGGTTTTGCAGCCGTTTGAGCTAAGATTTTAAAATGATTCACATAATGAAAACCTATACTTTGTCTCGGGCGAGTTTCCCATTCAAATGCATGTAACAGTGAGAAACGCATTGTCTTGGCGAAAGAAAGAGTTTTTGAACAACTTCATATAAATCGCTGTAACTTTTGATAGAAGACTCAGACAAACATGTTTATGGCTTTATCTTATAGAACTCAATATCCCCGTGCTGGGCAAACAGGTTTTTACAGCCGATTGAGCTAAGATTTTAAAATTATTCACATAATGAAAACCTATACTTTGTTTCAGGCGAGTTTCCCATTCAAATGCATGTAACAGTGAGAAACACACTGTCTTGGCGAAATAAAGCGTTTTTGAACAACTTCATATAAATCGCTGTAACTTTTGATAGAAGACTCAGACAAACATGTTTATGGCTTTATCTTATATAACTCAATATCCCCATGCTGGGCAAACATGTTTTACAGCCGTTTGAGCTAAGATTTTAAAATGATTCACATAATGAAAACCTATACTTTGTTTCAGGCGAGTTTCCCATTCAAATGCATGTAACAGTGAGAAACACACTGTCTTGGCGAAATAAAGCGTTTTTGAACAACTTCATATAAATCGCTGTAACTTTTGATAGAAGACTCAGACAAACATGTTTATGGCTTTATCTTATATAACTCAATATCCCCGTGCTGGGCAAACAGGTTTTGCAGCCATTTGAGCTAAGATTTTAAAATTAGTCACATAATGAAAACCTATACTTTGTCTCGGACGAGTTTCCCATTCAAATGCATGTAACAGTGAGAAACACACTGTCTTGGCGAAAGAAAGCATTTTCGTACAAGTTCATATAAATCGCTGTAACTTTTGATAGAAGACTCAGAAACACATGTTCATGGCTTTATCTTATAGAACTCAATATCCCCGTGCTGGGCAAACAGCTAAGATTTTAAAATGATTCACATAATAAAAACCTATACATTGTCTCGGGCGAGTTTCCCATTCAAATGCATGTAACAGTGAGAAACACACTGTCTTGGCGAAAGAAAGCATTTTCGTACAACTTCATATAAATCGCTGTAACTTTTGATAGAAGACTCAGAAACACATGTTCATGGCTTTATCTTATAGAACTCAATATCCCCGTGCTGGGCAAACAGGCTTTGCAGCCATTTGAGCTAAGATTTTAAAATTAGTCACATAATGAAAACCTATACTTTGTCTCGGACGAGTTTCCCATTCAAATGCATGTAACAGTGAGAAACACACTGTCTTGGCGAAAGAAAGCATTTTTGTACAAGTTCATATAAATCGCTGTAACTTTTGATAGAAGACTCAGAAACACATGTTCATGGCTTTATCTTATAGAACTCAATATCCCCGTGCTGGGCAAACAGGCTTTGCAGCCATTTGAGCTAAGATTTTAAAATGATTCACATAATGAAAACCTATACTTTGTCTCGGGCGAGTTTCCCATTCAAATGCATGTAACAGTGAGAAACACACTGTCTTGGCAAAAGAAAGCGTTTTCGTACAACTTCATATAAATCGCTGTAACTTTTGATAGAAGACTCAGACAAACATGTTTATGGCTTTATCTTATATAACTCAATATCCCCGTGCTGGGCAAACAGGTTTTGCAGTCGTTTGAGCTAAGATTTTAAAATTATTCACATAATGAAAACCTATACTTTGTCTCGGGTGAGTTTCCCATTCAAATGCATGTAACAGTGAGAAACACACTGTCTTGGCGAAATAAAGCTTTTTTCAACCACTTCATATAAATCGCTGTAACTTTTGATAGAAGACTCAGACAAACATGTTTATGGCTTTATCTTATATAACTCAATATCCCCGTGCTGGGCAAACAGGTTTTGCAGCCGATTGAGCTAAGATTTGAAAATTATTCACATAATGAAAACCTATACTTTGTCTCGGGTGAGTTTCCCATTCAAATGCATGTAACAGTGAGAAACGCATTGTCTTGGCGAAATAAAGCGTTTTTGAACAACTTCATATAAATCGCTGTAACTTTTGATAGAAGACTCAGACAAACATGTTTATGGCTTTATCTTATAGAACTCAATATCCCCGTGCTGGGCAAACAGGCTTTGCAGCCATTTGAGCTAAGATTTTAAAATTAGTCACATAATGAAAACCTATACTTTGTCTCGGACGAGTTTCCCATTCAAATGCATGTAACAGTGAGAAACACACTGTCTTGGCGAAAGAAAGCATTTTTGTACAAGTTCATATAAATCGCTGTAACTTTTGATAGAAGACTCAGAAACACATGTTCATGGCTTTATCTTATAGAACTCAATATCCCCGTGCTGGGCAAACAGGCTTTGCAGCCGTTTGAGCTAAGATTTTAAAATGATTCACATAATGAAAACCTATACTTTGTCTCGGGCGAGTTTCCCATTCAAATGCATGTAACAGTGAGAAACACACTGTCTTGGCAAAAGAAAGCGTTTTCGTACAACTTCATATAAATCGCTGTAACTTTTGATAGAGGTCTCAGACAAACATGTTTATGGCTTTATCTTATAGAACTCAATATCCCCGTGCTTGGCAAACAGGTTTTGCAGCCGTTTGAGCTAAGATTTGAAAATTATTCACATAATGAAAACTTATACTTTGTCTCAGGCGAGTTTCCCATTCAAATGCATGTAACAGTGAGAAACGCATTGTCTTGGCGAAATAAAGCGTTTTTGAACAACTTCATATAAATCGCTGTAACTTTTGATAGAAGACTCAGACAAACATGTTTATGGCTTTATCTTATAGAACTCAATATCCCCGTGCTGGGCAAACAGGTTTTGCAGCCGATTGAGCTAAGATTTTAAAAGTATTCACATAATGAAAACCTATACTTTGTCTCAGGCGAGTTTCCCATTCAAAAGCATGTAACAGTGAGAAACGCATTGTCTTGGCAAAATAAAGCGTTTTTGAACAACTTCATATAAATCGCTGTAACTTTTGATAGAAGACTCAGACAAACATGTTTATGGCTTTATCTTATAGAACTCAATATCCCCGTGCTGGTCAAACAGGTTTTGCAGCCGTTTGAGCTAAGATTTTAAAATTATTCACATAATGAAAACCTATACTTAACCTATACTGTCAGTGCGCCCCAGGGCAGCTGTGGCTACAATGTAGCTTGCCATCGCCAGTGTGTGAATGTGTGTGTGAATGGGTGAATGACTGAATGTAGTGTGAAGTGCTTTGGGGTCCTTAGGGACTAGAAAAGCGCTATACAAATGCAGGCCATTTACCATTTACCATTTACTTTGTCTCGGGCGAGTTTCCCATTCAAATGCATGTAACAGTGAGAAACGCATTGACTTGGCGAAAGAAAGCGTTTTCGTACAACTTCATATAAATCGCTGTAACTTTTGATAGAAGACTCAGAAACACATGTTCATGGCTTTATCTTATAGAACTCAATATCCCCGTGCTGGGCAAACAGCTAAGATTTTAAAATGATTCACATAATAAAAACCTATACATTGTCTCGGGCGAGTTTCCCATTCAAATGCATGTAACAGTGAGAAACACACTGTCTTGGCGAAAGAAAGCATTTTCGTACAACTTCATGTAAATCGCTGTAACTTTTGATAGAAGACTCAGAAACACATGTTCATGGCTTTATCTCATAGAACTCAATATCCCCGTGCTGGGCAAACAGGTTGCAGCCGTTTGAGCTAAGATTTTAAAATTATTCACATAATGAAAACCTATACTTTGTCTCAGGCGAGTTTCCCATTCAAATGCATGTAACAGTGAGAAACACACTGTCTTGGCAAAAGAAAGCGTTTTCGTACAAACTTCATATAAATCGCTGTAACTTTTGATAGAGGTCTCAGACAAACATGTTTATGGCTTTATCTTATAGAACTCAATATCCCCGTGCTTGGCAAACAGGTTTTGCAGCCGTTTGAGCTAAGATTTTAAAATGATTCACATAATGAAAACCTATACTTTGTCTCGGGCGAGTTTCCCATTCAAATGCATGTAACAGTGAGAAACACACTGTCTTGGCAAAAGAAAGCGTTTTTGAACAACTTCATATAAATCGCTGTAACTTTTGATAGAAGACTCAGACAAACATGTTTATGGCTTTATCTTATAGAACTCAATATCCCCGTGCTGGGCAAACAGGTTTTGCAGCCGTTTGAGCTAAGATTTTAAAATTATTCACATAATGAAAACCTATACTTTGTCTCGGGTGAGGTTCCCATTCAAATGCATGTAACAGTGAGAAACACACTGTCTTGGCGAAATAAAGCGTTTTCGTACAACTTCATATAAATCGCTGTAACTTTTGATAGAAGACTCAGACAAACATGTTTATGGCTTTATCTTATAGAACTCAATATCCCCGTGCTTGGCAAACAGGTTTTGCAGCCGTTTGAGCTAAGATTTTAAAATTATTCACATAATGAAAACCTATACTTTGTCTCGGGTGAGGTTCCCATTCAAATGCATGTAACAGTGAGAAACACACTGTCTTGGCGAAATAAAGCGTTTTCGTACAACTTCATATAAATCGCTGTAACTTTTGATAGAAGACTCAGACAAACATGTTTATGGCTTTATCTTATATAACTCAATATCCCCGTGCTGGGCAAACAGGTTTTGCAGTCGTTTGAGCTAAGATTTTAAAATTATTCACATAATGAAAACCTATACTTTGTCTCGGGTGAGTTTCCCATTCAAATGCATGTAACAGTGAGAAACACACTGTCTTCGCGAAATAAAGCTTTTTTCAACCACTTCATATAAATCGCTGTAACTTTTGATAGAAGACTCAGACAAACATGTTTATGGCTTTATCTTATATAACTCAATATCCCCGTGCTGGGCAAACAGGTTTTGCAGCCGATTGAGCTAAGATTTGAAAATTATTCACATAATGAAAACCTATACTTTGTCTCGGGTGAGTTTCCCATTCAAATGCATGTAACAGTGAGAAACGCATTGTCTTGGCGAAATAAAGCGTTTTTGAACAACTTCATATAAATCGCTGTAACTTTTGATAGAAGACTCAGACAAACATGTTTATGGCTTTATCTTATAGAACTCAATATCCCTGTGCTGGGCAAACAGGCTTTGCAGCCATTTGAGCTAAGATTTTAAAATTAGTCACATAATGAAAACCTATACTTTGTCTCGGACGAGTTTCCCATTCAAATGCATGTAACAGTGAGAAACACACTGTCTTGGCGAAAGAAAGCATTTTTGTACAAGTTCATATAAATCGCTGTAACTTTTGATAGAAGACTCAGAAACACATGTTCATGGCTTTATCTTATAGAACTCAATATCCCCGTGCTGGGCAAACAGGCTTTGCAGCCGTTTGAGCTAAGATTTTAAAATGATTCACATAATGAAAACCTATACTTTGTCTCGGGCGAGTTTCCCATTCAAATGCATGTAACAGTGAGAAACACTGTCTTGGCAAAAGAAAGCGTTTTCGTACAACTTCATATAAATCGCTGTAACTTTTGATAGAGGTCTCAGACAAACATGTTTATGGCTTTATCTTATAGAACTCAATATCCCCGTGCTTGGCAAACAGGTTTTGCAGCCGTTTGAGCTAAGATTTGAAAATTATTCACATAATGAAAACCTATACTTTGTCTCAGGCGAGTTTCCCATTCAAATGCATGTAACAGTGAGAAACGCATTGTCTTGGCGAAATAAAGCGTTTTTGAACAACTTCATATAAATCGCTGTAACTTTTGATAGAAGACTCAGACAAACATGTTTATGGCTTTATCTTATATAACTCAATATCCCCGTGCTGGGCAAACAGGTTTTGCAGCCGATTGAGCTAAGATTTTAAAAGTATTCACATAATGAAAACCTATACTTTGTCTCAGGCGAGTTTCCCATTCAAAAGCATGTAACAGTGAGAAACGCATTGTCTTGGCAAAAGAAAGCGTTTTTGAACAACTTCATATAAATCGCTGTAACTTTTGATAGAAGACTCAGACAAACATGTTTATGGCTTTATCTTATAGAACTCAATATCCCCATGCTGGTCAAACAGGTTTTGCAGCCGTTTGAGCTACGATTTTAAAATTATTCACATAATGAAAACCTATACTTAACCTATACTGTCAGTGCGCCCCAGGGCAGCTGTGGCTACAATGTAGCTTGCCATCGCCAGTGTGTGAATGTGTGTGTGAATGGGTGAATGACTGAATGTAGTGTGAAGTGCTTTGGGGTCCTTAGGGACTAGAAAAGCGCTATACAAATGCAGGCCATTTACCATTTACCATTTACTTTGTCTCGGGCGAGTTTCCCATTCAAATGCATGTAACAGTGAGAAACGCATTGTCTTGGCGAAAGAAAGCGTTTTTGAACAACTTCATATAAATCGCTGTAACTTTTGATAGAGGTCTCAGACAAACATGTTTATGGCTTTATCTTATAGAACTCAATATCCCCGTGCTTGGCAAACAGGTTTTGCAGCCGTTTGAGCTAAGATTTTAAAATGATTCAAATAATGAAAACCTATACTTAACCTATACTGTCAGTGCGCCCCAGGGCAGCTGTGGCTACAATGTAGCTTGCCATCGCCAGTGTGTGAATGTGTGTGTGAATGGGTGAATGACTGAATGTAGTGTGAAGTGCTTTGGGGTCCTTAGGGACTAGAAAAGCGCTATACAAATGCAGGCCATTTACCATTTACCATTTACTTTGTCTCGGGCGAGTTTCCCATTCAAATGCATGTAACAGTGAGAAACGCATTGTCTTGGCGATTTTGAACAACTTCATATAAATCGCTCTAAATTTTGATAGAGGTCTCAGACAAACATGTTTATGGCTTTATCTTATAGAACTCAATATCCCCGTGCTGGGCAAACAGGTTTTTCAGCCGTTTGAGCTAAGATTTTAAAATGATTCACATAATGAAAACCTATACTTTGTTTCAGGCGAGTTTCCCATTCAAATGCATGTAACTTTCGCATTGTCTTGGCGAAAGAAAGCGTTTTTGAACAACTTCATATAAATCGCTGTAACTTTTGATAGAAGACTCAGACAAACATGTTTATGGCTTTATCTTATAGAACTCAATATCCCCGTGCTGGGCAAACAGGTTTTGCAGCCGTTTGAGCTAAGATTTTAAAATGATTCACATAATGAAAACCTATACTTTGTCTCGTGCGAGTTTCCCATTCAAAAGCATGTAACAGTGAGAAACGCATTGTCTTGGCGAAAGAAAGCATTTTTGAACAACTTCATATAAATCGCTGTAACTTTTGATAGAAGACTCAGACAAACATGTTTATGACTTTATCTTATAGAACTCAATATCCCCGTGCTGGGCAAACATGTTGCAGCCGTTTGAGCTAAGATTTTAAAATGATTCACATAATGAAAACCTATACTTTGTCTCGGGCGAGTTTCCCATTCAAATGCATGTAACAGTGAGAAACACACTGTCTTGGCGAAAGAAAGCATTTTCGTACAAGTTCATATAAATTGCTGTAACTTTTGATAGAAGACTCAGACAAACATGTTTATGGCTTTATCTTATAGAACTCAATATCCCCATGCTGGGCAAACAGGTTTTGCAGCCGTTTGAGCTAAGATTTTAAAATTATTCACATAATGAAAACCTATACTTAACCTATACTGTCAGTGCGCCCCAGGGCAGCTGTGGCTACAATGTAGCTTGCCATCGCCAGTGTGTGAATGTGTGTGTGAATGGGTGAATGACTGAATGTAGTGTGAAGCGCTTCGGGATCCTTAGGGACTAGAAAAGCGCTATACAAATGCAGGCCATTTACCATTTACCATTTACTTTGTCTCGGGCGAGTTTCCCATTCAAATGCATGTAACAGTGAGAAACGCATTGTCTTGGCGAAAGAAAGCGTTTTTGAACAACTTTATATAAATCGCTGTAACTTTTGATAGAGGTCTCAGACAAACATGTTTATGGCTTTATCTTATAGAACTCAATATCCCCGTGCTGGTCAAACATGTTGCAGCCGTTTGAGCTAAGATTTTAAAATGATTCACATAATGAAAACCTATACTTTGTTTCAGGCGAGTTTCCCATTCAAATGCATGTAACTTTCGCATTGTCTTGGCGAAAGAAAGCGTTTTTGAACAACTTCATATAAATCGCTGTAACTTTTGATAGAAGACTCAGACAAACATGTTTATGGCTTTATCTTATAGAACTCAATATCCCCGTGCTGGGCAAACAGGTTTTGCAGCCGTTTGAGCTAAGATTTTAAAATGATTCACATAATGAAAACCTATACTAAACCTATACTGTCAGTGCGCCCCAGGGCAGCTGTGGCTACAATGTAGCTTGCCATCGCCAGTGTGTGAATGTGTGTGTGAATGGGTGAATGACTGAATGTAGTGTGAAGCGCTTTGGGGTCCTTAGGGACTAGAAAAGCGCTATAAAAATGCAGGCCATTTACCATTTACCATTTACCATTTACTTTGTCTCGGGCGAGTTTCCCATTCAAATGCATGTAACAGTGAGAAACGCATTGTCTTGGCGAAAGAAAGCGTTTTTGAACAACTTCATATAAATCGCTGTAACTTTTGATAGAAGACTCAGACAAACATGTTTATGGCTTTAACTTATAGAACTCAATGTCCCTGTGCTGGGCAGCTGTTTGAGCTAAGCTTTTAAAATTATTCACATAATGAAAACCTATACTTTGTCTCAGGCGGGTTTCCCATTCAAATGCATGTAACAGTGAGAAACACACTGTCTTGGCGAAAGAAAGTGTTTTCGTACAACTTCATATAAATCGCTGTAACTTTTGATAGAAGACTCAGACAAACATGTTCATGGCTTTATCTTATAGAACTCAATATCCCCGTGCTGGGCAAACAGGTTTTGCAGCCGTTTGAGCTAAGATTTTAAAATTATTCACATAATGAAAACCTATACTTTGTCTCGGACGAGTTTCCCATTCAAATGCATGTAACAGTGAGAAACGCATTGTCTTGGCGAAAGAAAGCGTTTTTGAACAACTTCATATAAATCGCTGTAACTTTTGATAGAAGACTCAGACGAACATGTTTATGGCTTTATCTTATAGAACTCAATATCCCCGTGCTGGGCAGCTGTTTGAGCTAAGATTTTAAAATTATTCACATAATGAAAACCTATACTTTGTCTCGGGCGAGTTTCCCATTCAAATGCATGTAACAGTGAGAAACACACTGTCTTGGCGAAAGAAAGCATTTTCGTACAACTTCATATAAATCGCTGTAACTTTTGATAGAAGACTCAGACAAACATGTTTATGGCTTTATCTTATAGAACTCAATATCCCCGTGCTGGGCAAACAGGTTTTGCAGCCGATTGAGCTAAGATTTTAAAATTATTCACATAATGAAAACCTATACTTTGTCTCGGGCGAGTTTCCCATTCAAATGCATGTAATACGGGGAAAAACGCATTGTCTTGGCGATAGAAAGCGTTTTTGAACAACTTCATATAAATCGCTGTAACTTTTGATAGAAGACTCAGACAAACATGTTTATGGCTTTATCTTATAGAACTCAATATCCCCGTGCTGGGCAAACAGGTTTTGCAGCCGATTGAGCTAAGATTTTAAAATTATTCACATAATGAAAACCTATACTTTGTTTCAGGCGAGTTTCCCATTCAAATGCATGTAACAGTGAGAAACGCATTGTCTTGGCGAAAGAAAGCGTTTTTGAACAACTTCATATAAATCGCTGTAACTTTTGATAGAAGACTCAGACAAACATGTTTATGGCTTTATCTTATAGAACTCAATATCCCCGTGCTGGGCAGCTGTTTGAGCTAAGATTTTAAAATTATTCACATAATGAAAACCTATACTTTGTCTCGGGCGAGTTTCCCATTCAAATGCATGTAACAGTGAGAAACACACTGTCTTGGCGAAAGAAAGCATTTTCGTACAACTTCATATAAATCGCTGTAACTTTTGATAGAAGACTCAGACAAACATGTTTATGGCTTTATCTTATAGAACTCAATATCCCCGTGCTGGGCAGCTGTTTGAGCTAAGATTTTAAAATTATTCACATAATGAAAACCTATACTTTGTCTCGGGCGAGTTTCCCATTCAAATGCATGTAACAGTGAGAAACACACTGTCTTGGCGAAAGAAAGCATTTTCGTACAACTTCATATAAATCGCTGTAACTTTTGATAGAAGACTCAGACAAACATGTTTATGGCTTTATCTTATAGAACTCAATATCCCCGTGCTGGGCAAACAGGTTTTGCAGCCGATTGAGCTAAGATTTTAAAATTATTCACATAATGAAAACCTATACTTTGTCTCGGGCGAGTTTCCCATTCAAATGCATGTAATATGGGGAAAAACGCATTGTCTTGGCGATAGAAAGCGTTTTTGAACAACTTCATATAAATCGCTGTAACTTTTGATAGAAGACTCAGACAAACATGTTTATGGCTTTATCTTATAGAACTCAATATCCCCGTGCTGGGCAAACAGGTTTTGCAGCCGATTGAGCTAAGATTTTAAAATTATTCACATAATGAAAACCTATACTTTGTCTCGGGCGAGTTTCCCATTCAAATGCATGTAACAGTGAGAAACGCATTGTCTTGGAACAGTGAATACGTACCATGAACCATGAATACGTATATATGAATCATTCACATTTCACCAGGACCTGTGGTCATGGCTGATGCAATCCAAATTATACCAGTACCAGTGCTCCCTGTGATGCCATCTTCACCACACCAGGGCCTGCTTTTCTGGCTGAGGCCATCCACATTGCACCAGTGCCACTGCTCATTGTGAGGCCATATTCAACACACAAGGGCGTGTGCTGCTGGCTGATACCATCCTCATTTCACGAGGGCCTGCGTTGCTGGCTCATGCCATCCACATTACAACAGGTCCAGTGCTCCCTGTGAAGCCATACTTACAACACCAGGGCCTGCGTTGCTGGCTGAGGCCATCCTCGTTTCACCAGGGCCTGCATTGCTGTCTGATGCGATCCACAATACACAAGGGCTTGTGCCACTGGCTAAGGCCATTCACATTACACCAGGGTATTGGTGGTGCTGACCAATACCATCCATATTTCACCAGGGCCACTGTTGTTGGCTGAGGCCATACACATTACACCAGGGACAGGGCTTCCTGTGAGGCTATCTTCACCACACCAGGGCCTTTGCTGTGGGCTGAGGCCATCCACATTACATCACAGCCTGTGATGCCGGCTTCTACCATCTACATTACACCAGGGACAGTGCTTCCTGTGAGGCCATCTTCACCCCACCAGGGCCTCTGCTGATCGTTGATGTGCCTGTGGTGCTGACCGATATCATGCACATTTCACCAGGGCCAGTGGTGTTGGCTAAGGTCATTCACATTACACCAGGGCCTTTACTACTGGCTTAGGACATTTACATTACACCATGGCTGAGGCCAACTACAACAACAACTACATCACCGGGGCCTGTATTGGTGGCTGATCCCATCCACAATATACAAAGGCCTGTGCTTCTGGCTGATGCCATCCACATTACACCAGGGCCAGTGGTTTTGGCTGAGGACATTCACATTACACCTGGGCCTGTGGTGCTGAACGATATCATCCAGGCCATCCACATTACAACAGAGCATGTGGTTTTGGCTGAGGACATTTACATTTCACCAGGGCCTGTGTTGGTGGCTGATCCCATCCACAATATACAAAGGCCTGTGCGACTGGCTGATGCCATCCCCATTACACCAGGGCCTGCGTTGCTTGGTCATGCCATCCATATTACACCAGGGCCTGTGCTACTGGGTGAGATCAACTACATTTCACCAGGGCTTGTGTTGCTGACTGACGACATCCACAATACCCAAGGGCATGTGATACTGGCTGATGCCATCCACATTACACCAGAGGCAGTGGTGTTGGCTAAGGCCATTCACATTACACCAGGGCCAGTGGTGCTGACGAATACCATCCATATTTCACCAGGGACAATGTTGTTAGATGAGGCAATCCATATTTCACAAAGGCCTGCATTGCTGGCTCATGCCAACTACATTTCAACAGGGCCTGTGCTAGTCGTTGATGCCATCCACATTAAGTGGTGCAAGTGGTGCTGTCCGAAACCATCCACATTTCACCAGGGCCAGTGTTGTTGGATGAGGCCATCCACATTACGCCACTGCCAGTACTTCCATTGAGGCCATCATCAACACACCAAGGCCTGTGGTGATGAATGAGGCCATCCACATTACACCAGGGCCTGTGCTACTTGTTGATACTATCCACATTTCACCAGGGCCATCCAACAGTGGTGTTGGCCGATGACATTCACATTACACCAGGTCCTGTGGTGCTGGCCAATACCATTCACATTTCACCAGGGCCACTGTTGTTGGCTGAGGCCATACATTTTACACCAGGGAGAGTGCTTCCTGTGAGGCGATCTTCACCACACAGGGGCCTTTGTTGCTGGCTGAGGCCATCCACATTACACCAGGGCCTGTTCTACTGCGTGAGGCCAACTACATTTCACCAGGGCATGTGTTGCTGGCTGATGCCATCCACATTAAACCAGGGCCTTTGGTGCTGGCCAATACCATCCACATTTCACCAGGGCCTGTGTTGCTGGTTGATGCAATCCAAATTTGACCAGGGCCTGTGCTACTGGCTGAGGCCAGCAAAATTTCACCAGGGCGTGTGTTGCTGGCTGAGGCCATCTACATTACATCAGGGCCTGTGGTGCTTGCCGATACCATCCACATTTCACCAGGGCCAATGTTGTTGGCTAAGGCCATCCACATTACACCAGGGTCTGTGGTACTGGACATTACCATCCACATTTCTCCAGGGCCAGTGTTGTTAGATGAGGCCATCCACATTACAACAGGGCCTGTGCTACTGGCTGAGGCTAACCAAATTTCACCAGGGAGTATCTTGCCGGCTGAGGCCATTTACATTTCACCAGGGCCAGTGTTACTGGCTGAGGCCAACTACATTTCACCAGGTCCTGTGTTGGTGGCTGATGCCATCCACAATAAACAACGACCTGTGCTACTTGCTGATGCCATCCCCATTATACACCAGGGCCAGTGGTGTTCGCTGAGGACATGCACAATACACCAGGGCCTTTGGTGCTGGCCAGTACCATCCACATTACACCAGGGACCGTGCTTACTGTGAGGCCATGTTAACCACACTTGGGCCTGTGCTGTTAGCTAAGGCACTCCACATTTCACCAGGGCCTTTGGTGCTGGCCAATACCATCCACATAACACCAGGGCCTGTGTTGCTGGTTGATGCAATCCAAATTTAACCAGGGCCAGTGTTACTGGCTGAGGCCAACTACATTTCACCAGGTCCTGTGTTGGTGGCTGATGCCATCCACAATAAACAACGACCTGTGCTACTTGCTGATGCCATCCCCATTATACACCAGGGCCAGTGGTGTTCGCTGAGGACATGCACAATACACCAGGGCCTTTGGTGCTGGCCAGTACCATCCACATTACACCAGGGACCGTGCTTACTGTGAGGCCATGTTAACCACACTTGGGCCTGTGCTGTTAGCTAAGGCACTCCACATTTCACCAGGGCCTTTGGTGCTGGCCAATACCATCCACATAACACCAGGGCCTGTGTTGCTGGTTGATGCAATCCAAATTTAACCAGGGCCTGTGCTACTGGCTGAGGCCATCTACATTTCACCAGGGCGTGTGTTGCTGGCTGAGGCTTTCCACATTACAGCGGGGCCTTTGGTGCTTTCCGAAACCATCCACATTTCACCAGGGCCAGTGGTGTTGGCTAAGGCCTTCCACATTTCACCAGAGCCAGTGTTACTGGCTGAGGGAAACTACATTTCACCAGGTTCTGTGTTGGTGGCTCCTACCATCCACAATACACAAGGGCTTGTGCTACTGGCTGATTCCATCCACATTACACCGGGGTGAGTGCTCCCTGTGAGGCAATCTTCATAACAAAAGTCAGAAACACCTCAGGTGTTTCTGATCTGAGGCCAACTTTACCAGACCAGGGCATGTATTGCTGGCTGAGGCCATCCACATTACAACAGGCCTAGTGCACCCTGTTAGGCCAACATCACGACAGCAGGGCCTCCGCTGCTGACTGAGGCCATCTACATTTGACCAGAGCCTGCATTGATGGCTGATGCCATCCACATTACACTAGGGCCTGTGTTGCTGGCTGAGGCCATTTACATTTCACCAGGGCCTGTGTTGCTGGCTGAGGCCAACTACATTTCACAAAGACGTATGTTCATGGCTGAGGCCATCTACATTTCACCAGGGACTGTGTTGTTAGCTGAGGCCAACTACATTTAAACAGGGCCTGTGTTGCTGGCTGATGAATCCACAATACACCATTGTCTCTATTAGTCGCTGATGCCATCCACATTTCACCATGGCCAGAGCTCCCTGTGAGGCCATCTTCACAACACCACGGCCTGTGCTGTTGGCTGAGGCCATCTTCACCAGACCAGGGTCTTTGCTGCTGGCTGATGCCATCCAAATTACACCAGGGCCAGTGTTTCCTGTGAGTCCATCTTCACCAGACCAGGGCCTGTGGTGCTGGCCAATACCATCCACATTACACCAGGGACAGTGCTTCCTGTGTGGCCATCTTAACCACACTAGGGCCAGTGGTGTTGGCTAAGGCCATCCACATTACACCAGGGTCTTTGGTACTGGCCATTACCATCCACATTTCACCAGGGCCAGTGTTGTTAGATGAGGCCATCCACATTACACCATGGCCTGTTCTTCCTGTGAGGCCATCTTCAACACCCCAGGGCCTGCGCTGCTGCCTGAGGCCATCTACATTTGACCAGAGCCTGCATTGCTGATGATGCCATCCACATTACACCAGGGCCTGTGTTGCTGGCTGTTGCCATCCACAAAACTCACGGGAGTGTGTTGCTGGCTGTTGCCATCCACAAAACTCACGGGAGTGTGTTGCTGGCTGTTGCCATCCACAATACACAAGGGCCTCTGCTGCTGGCTGATGCCATCCACATTACCTCAGGGCCTTTGGTCCTGGCCAATACCATCCACATTTCACGAGGGCCTGTGGTACTTGCCGATACCATCCACATTTCACCAGGGCCAATGTTGTTGGCTAAGGCCATCCACATTACACCAGGATCTGTGGTACTGGACATTACCATCCACATTTCTCCAGGGCCAGTGTTGTTAGATGAGGCCATCCACATTACAACAGGGCCTGTGCTACTGGCTGAGGCTAACCAAATTTCACCAGGGAGTATCTTGCCGGCTGAGGCCATTTACATTTCACCAGGGCCTGTGTTCAAGGCTGAGGCCAACTACATTTCACCAGGTCCTGTGTTGGTGGCTGATGCCATCCACAATACACCAGGGCCAGTGGTGTTCGCTGAGGACATGCACAATACACCAGGGCCTTTGGTGCTGGCCAGTACCATCCACATTACACCAGGGACAGTGCTTCCTGTGAGGCCATGTTAACCACACTTGGGCCTGTGCTGTTAGCTAAGGCACTCCACATTTCACCAGGGCCTGTGGTGCTTGCCGATACCATCCATATTTCACCAGGGACACTGGTGTTGGCTAAGGCCTTCCACATTACACCAGTGAATGTGCTGTTGGCCGATACCATCCACATTTCACCAGGGCCATTGGTGTCGGCTAAGGCCATCCACATTTCGCCAGGGCGTATGTTCCCGACTAAGGCCATCTACATTTAACCGGGGCCTGTGTTCGTTGGCTGAGGCCAACTACATTTCACCAGGTCCTGTGTTGGTGGCTGATGCCATCCACAATACACAAAGGCCTGTGCTACTGGCTGATTCCATCCACATTACACCAGGGTCAGTGCTCCGTGTGAGGCCATCTTCACCACACCAAAACTTTGCTTCTGGCTTAGGCATTATTTACCAGACCAGGGCCTGTGCTATTGGCTGATGCCATCCTCACTATACCAGGTCATGTGCTCCCTGTGAGGCCATCTTCACCACACCAGGGCCTTTATTGCTGCTGTCTGAGGCCATCCACATTGCACCAGGGCTAATACTCACTGTGAGGCCATCTTCACGACAGCAGGGCCTGTGCTGCTGTCTGAGGCCATATAAATTTGACCAGAGCCTGCGTTGCTGGCTGAGGCCATCTACATTACACCAGGGCCTTTGGTGCTGGCCAATACCATCCACATTTCACCAGGGCGTGTGTTGCTGTATGAGGCCATCTACATTTCACCAGGGCATGTGTTGCTGGCTGATGCCATCCACGTTACATCAGGGCCTGTGGTGCTTGCCGATACCATCCACATTTCACCAGGGCCAATGTTGTTGGCTAAGGCCATCCACATTACACCAGGGTCTGTGGTACTGGATATTACCATCCACATTTCACCAGGGCCAGTGTTGTTAGATGAGGCCATCCACATTACAACAGGGCCTGTGCTACTGGCTGAGGCTATCCACATTACACCAGGGTCTGTGGTGCTGGCCATTACCATCCACATTTCACCAGAGCTTGTGGTACTGGCTGAGGCAAACTACATTTCACCAGGTTCTGTGTTGGTGGCTGATACCATCCACAATACACAAAGACCTGTGCTACTGGCTGATGCCATCCACAATACACAAGAGCTTGTGCTACTGGCTGATTCCATCCACATTACACCGGGGTCAGTGCTCTCTGTGAGGCCATCTTCACCACAAAAGTAACTGTGTTTCTGCCTGAGGCCAACTTTACCAGACCAGGGCCTGTATTGCTGGCTGAGGCCATCCATATTACAACAGGGCTAGTGAGGCCAACATCACAACAGCAGGGCCTGCGCTGCTGCCTGAGGCCATCTACATTTGACCAGAGCCTGCATTGCTGATGATGCCATCCACATTACACCAGGGCCTGTGTTGCTGGCTTAGCCCATCCTCAATACACAAGGCAGTGTGTTGCTGGCTGTTGCCATCCACAAAACTCACGGGAGTGTGTTGCTGGCTGTTGCCATCCACAATACACAAGGGCCTCTGCTGCTGGCTGATGCCATCCACATTACATCAGGGCCTGTGGTCCTGGCCAATACCATCCACATTTCACGAGGGCCTGTGGTACTTGCCGATACCATCCACATTTCACCAGGGCCAATGTTGTTGGCTAAGACCATCCACATTACACCCGGGTCTGTGGTACTGGACATTACCATCCACATTTCTCCAGGGCCAGTGTTGTTAGATGAGGCCATCCACATTACAACAGGGCCTGTGCTACTGGCTGAGGCTAACCAAATTTCACCAGGGAGTATCTTGCCGGCTGAGGCCATTTACATTTTACCAGGGCCAGTGTTACTGGCTGAGGCAAACTACATTTCACCAGGTCCTGTGTTGGTGGCTGATGCCATCCACAATACACAAAGACCTGTGCTACTTGCTGATGCCATCCCCATTATACACCAGGGCCAGTGGTGTTCGCTGAGGACATGCACAATACACCAGGGCCTTTGGTGCTGGCCAGTACCATCCACATTACACCAGGGACCGTGCTTACTGTGAGGCCATGTTAACCACACTTGGGCCTGTGCTGTTAGCTAAGGCACTCCACATTTCACCAGGGCCTTTGGTGCTGGCCAATACCATCCACATCTCACCAGGGCCTGTGTTGCTGGTTGATGCAATCCAAATTTAACCAGGGCCTGTGCTACTGGCTGAGGCCAGCAAAATTTCACCAGGGCGTGTGTTGCTGGCTGAGGCTTTCCACATTACAGCAGGGCCTTTGGTGCTTTCCGATACCATCCACATTTCACAAGGGCCAGTGGTGTTGGCTAAGGCCTTCCACATTACACCAGGGTCTTTGGTGCTGGCCATTACCATCCACATTTCACCAGAGCCAGTGTTACTGGCTGAGGCAAACTACATTTCACCAGGTTCTGTGTTGGTGGCTCCTACCATCCACAATACACAAAGACCTGTGCTACTGGCTGATGCCATCCACAATACACAAGGGCTTGTGCTACTGGCTGATTCCATCCACATTACACTGGGGTCAGTGCTCCCTGTGAGGCAATCTTCATAACAAAAGTCAGAAACACCTCAGGTGTTTCTGATCTGAGGCCAACTTTACCAGACCAGGGCATGTATTGCTGGCTGAGGCCATCCACATTACAACAGGCCTAGTGCACCCTGTTAGGCCAACATCACGACAGCAGGGCCTCCGCTGCTGACTGAGGCCATCTACATTTGACCAGAGCCTGCATTGATGGCTGATGCCATCCACATTACACTAGGGCCTGTGTTGCTGGCTGAGGCCATTTACATTTCACCAGGGCCTGTGTTGCTGGCTGAGGCCATTTACATTTCACCAGGGCCTGTGTTGCTGGCTGAGGCCAACTACATTTCACAAAGACGTATGTTCATGGCTGAGGCCATCTACATTTCACCTGGGCCTGTGTTGTTAGCTGAGGCCAACTACATTTAAACAGGGCCTGTGTTGCTGGCTGATGAATCCACAATACACCATTGCCTCTATTAGTCGCTGATGCCATCCACATTTCACCATGGCCAGAGCTCCCTGTGAGGCCATCTTCACAACACCACGGCCTGTGCTGTTGGCTGAGGCCATCTTCACCAGACCAGGGTCTTTGCTGCTGGCTGATGCCATCCAAATTACACCAGGAAAAGTAATGCCTGTGAGTCCATCTTCACCAGACCAGGGCCTGTGGTGCTGGCCAATACCATCCACATTACACCAGGGACAGTGTTTCCTGTGTGGCCATCTTAACCACACTAGGGCCAGTGGTGTTGGCTAAGGCCATCCACATTACACCAGGGTCTTTGGTACTGGCCATTACCATCCACATTTCACCAGGGCCAGTGTTGTTAGATGAGGCCATCCACATTACACCAGGGTCTTTGGTACTGGCCATTACCATCCACATTTCACCAGGGCCAGTGTTGTTAGATGAGGCCATCCACATTACACCCGGTCCTGTGCTGCTGTCAGAAGCAATCCACATTACACCATGGCCTGTTCTTCCCGTGAGGCCATCTTCAACACACCAGGGCCTGTGCTGCTGGCTCAGGCCATCTACATTACACCAGGGCCTTTGGTGCTGGCCAATACCATCCACATTTCACCAGGGCCTGTGTTGCTGGTTGATGCAATCCAAATTTAACCAGGGCCTGTGCTACTGGCTGAGGCCAGCTAAATTTCACCAGGGCGTGTGTTGCTGGCTGAGGCCATCTACATTTCACCAGGGCATGTGTTGCTGGCTGAGGCTTTCCACATTACAGCAGGGCCTATGGTGCTTTCCGATACCATCCACATTTCACCAGGGCCAGTGGTGTTGGCTAAGGCCATCCACATTACACCAGGGTTTGTGGTGCTGGCCATTACCATCCACATTTCACCAGAGCCAGTGTTACTGGCTGAGGCAAACTACATTTCACCAGGTTCTGTGTTGGTGGCTCATACCATCCACAATACACAAAGACCTGTGCTACTGGCTGATGCCACCCACAATACACAAGGGCTTGTGCTACTGGCTGATTCCATCCACATTACACCGGGGTCAGTGCTCCTTGTGAGGCCATCTTCACCACTAAAGTAACTGTGTTTCTGCCTGACGCCAACTTTACCAGACCAGGGCCTGTATTGCTGGCTGAGGCCATCCACATTACAACAGGGCTAGTGCTCCCTGTGAGGCCAACATCACGACAGCAGGGCCTGCGCTGCTGTCTGAGGCCATCTACATATGACCAGAGCCTGCATTGCTGGCTGATGCCATCCACATTACACCAGGGCCAGTGATTCCTGTGAGTCCATCTTCACCAGACCAGGGCCTGTGGTGCTGGCCAATACCATCCACATTACACCAGGGACAGTGCTTCCTGTGTGGCCATCTTCACCACACCAAAACTTTGCTTCTGCCTTAGGCATTATTTACCAGACCAGGGCCTGTGCTATTGGCTGATTCCATCCACATTACACCAGGGACAGTGCTCCCTGTGAGGCCATCTTCACCACACCAGGGCCTTTATTGCTGCTGTCTGAGGCCATCCACATTGCACCAGGGCTAATGCTCACTGTGAGGCCATCTTCACGACAGCAGGGCCTGTGCTGCTGTCTGAGGCCATCTAAATTTGACCAGAGCCTGCGTTGCTGGCTCAGGCCATCTACATTACACCAGGGCCTTTGGTGCTGGCCAATACCATCCACATTTCACCAGGGCCTGTGTTGCTGGTTGATGCAATCCAAATTTAACCAGGGCCTGTGCTACTGGCTGAGGCCAGCTAAATTTCACCAGGGCGTGTGTTGCTGGATGAGGCCATCTACAATTCACCAGGGCATGTGTTGCTGGCTGAGGCTTTCCACATTACAGCAGGGCCTTTGGTGCTTTCCGATACCATCCACATTTCACCAGAGCCAGTGTTCCTGGCTGAGGCAAACTACATTTCACCAGGTTCTGTGTTGGTGGCTCATACCATCCACAATACACAAAGACCTGTGCTACTGGCTGATGCCATCCACAATACACAAGGGCCTGTGCTACTGGCTGATTACATCCACATTACACCGGGGTCAGTGCTCCCTGTGAGGCCATCTTCACCACTAAAGTAACTGTGTTTCTGCCTGAGGCCAACTTTACCAGACCAGGGCCTGTATTGCTGGCTGAGGCCATCCACATTACAACAGGGCTAGTGCTCCCTGTGAGGCCAACATCACGACAGCAGGGCCTGCGCTGCTGTCTGAGGCCATCTACTTTTGACCAGAGCCTGCATTGCTGGCTGATGCCATCCACATTACACCAGAGCCTGTGTTGCTGGCTGATGTGATCCACAACACACATTGGCCTGTGCTACTGGCTGATGGCATCCCCATTACACGAGGGCCAGTGGTGTTGGCTGATGCCATCCAATTTGCAGCAGGGCCAGTGATTCCCGTGAGTCCATCTTCACCAGACCAGGCCCTGTGGTGCTGGCCAATACCATCCACATTTCACCAGGGCCAGTGTTGTTAGATGAGGCCATCCACATTTCAATAAGGCCTCTGCTACTGGCTGAGGCCAACTACATTTAACCAGGGCGTGTGTTGCCGGCTGAGGACATCTACATTTCACCAGGGCCTTTGGTGCTTGCTATACCATGCACATTTCACCAGGGCCTGTGTTGCTGGCTTAGCCCATCCACAATACACAAGGGAGTGTGTTGCTGGCTGTTGCCATCCACAAAACACACGGGAGTGTGTTGCTGGCTGTTGCCATCCACAATACACAAGGGCCGCTGCTACTGGCTGATGCCATCCACATTGCACCAGGGCCAGTGGTGTTGGATGAGGACATTCACACTACACCAGGGCCTGTGTTGCTGGCTGAGGCCATTCACATTTCACCAGGGCCTGTGTTGCTGGCTGAGGCCAACTACATTTCACAAAGGCGTATGTTCATGGCTGAGGCCATCTACATTTCACCTGGGCCTGTGTTGTTAGCTGAGGCCAACTACATTTAAACAGGGCCTGTGTTGCTGGCTGATGAATCCACAATTCACCAGGGCCTCTGCTAGTCACTGATGCCATCCACATTTCACCATGGCCAGAGCTCCCTGTGAGGCCATCTTCACAACACCAGGGCCTGTGCTGTTGGCTGAGGCCATCTTCACCAGACCAGGGTCTTTGCTGCTGGCTGATGCCATCCAAATTACACCAGGAAAAGTGATTCCTGTGAGTCCATCTTCACCAGACCAGGGCCTGTGCTGCTGGCTGATACCATCCACATTACACAAGGGCCTTTGCTACTCGTCATCCACATTACCCACGGGCATGTGTTGCTGGCTGAAACCATCTACATTAGAGCAGTGCCTGTGGTGTTGGCCAATACCATTAACATTTCACCAGGGCCAGTGTTGATTGCTGAGGCCATCCACATTACACAGGGGACAGTGGTGCTGGATATTACCATCCACATTTCACCAGGGCCAGTGTTGTTAGATGAGGTCATCCACATTACAACTGGAACTGTATTGCTGGCCATCCACATTGCACCAGGGCTAGTGCTCCCTGTGAGGCCAACATCACGACAGCAGGGCCTGCGCTGCTGTCTGAGGTCATCTACATTTCACCAGAGCCTGTGTTGCTGGCTGATGCGATCCACATTACACCAGAGCCTGTGCTACTGGTTGATGCCATCCACATTAAACCAGGGCCTGTGGTGCTGGCTGAAATCATCCACATTTCACCATGGCCTGTGTTGCTGGCTGATGTGATCCACAATACACAATGGCCTGTGATACTGGCTGATGGCATCCCCATTACACGAGGGCCATTGGTGTTGGCTGATTCCATCCAATTTGCAGCAGGGCCAGAGATTCCCATGAGTCCATCTTCACCAGACCAGGGCCTGTGGTGCTGGCTAATACCATCCACATTTCACCAGGGCCAGTGTTGTTAGATGAGGCCATCCACATTTCAATAAAGCCTCTGCTACTGGCTGAGGCCAACTACATTTAACCAGGGCGTATGTTGCCGGCTGAGGACATCTACATTTCACCAGGGCCTGTGTTGCTGGCTTAACCCATCCACAATACACAAGGGAGTGTGTTGCTGGCTGTTGACATCCACAAAACACACGGAGTGTGTTGCTGGCTGTTGCCATCCACAATACACAAGGGCCTCTGCTACTGGCTGATGCCATCCACATTGCACCGGGGCCAGTGGTGTTGGATGACGACATTCACATTACACCAGGGCCTGTGTTGTGGCTGAGGCCATTCACATTGCACCAGGGCCTGTACTCCCTGTGAGGCCATCGTCAGCACACCAGGGACTGTGCTGCTGTCTGAGGCCATCTATATTTCACCAGGGCCTGTGCTACTGGCTGAGGCTAGCAACATTTCATCAGGGAGTATGTTGCCGGCTTAGGCCATCTACATTTCACCAGGGCCTGTGTTCATGGCTGAGGCCAACTACATTTAAACAGAGCTTGTGTTGGTGGCTGAGATATCCACAATACACAAGGGCCTGTGTTGCTGGCTGATGCCATCCAATTTGCAGCAGGGCACTGTGAGTCCATCTTCACCAGACCAGGGCCTGTGGTGCTGGCCAATACCATCCACATTACACCAGGGACAGTGCTTCCTGTGTGGCCATCTTAACCACACTAGGGCCAGTGGTGTGGGCTAAGGCCATCCACATTACACCAGGGTCTGTGGTACTGGCCATTACCATCCACATTTCACCAGGGCCAGTGTTGTTAGATGAGGCCATCCACATTACACCAAGTCCTGTGCTGCTGGCAGAGGCAATCCACATTTCACCATGGCCTGTTCTTCCTGTGAGGCCATCTTCAACACACCAGGGCCTGTGCTGCTGGCTGATGCCATCCACATTACATCAGGGCCTGTGGTGCTGGCCAATACCATCATCATTTCACGAGGGCCTGTGGTGCTTGCCGATACCATCCACATTTCACCAGGCAAATGTTGTTGGCTAAGGCCATCGACATTACACCAGGGTCTGTGGTACTGGACATTACCATCCACATTTCACCAGGGCCAGTGTTGTTAGATGAGGCCATCCACATTACAACAGGACCTGCGTTCAAGGCTGAGGCCAACTACATTTCACCAGGTCCTGTGTTGGTGGCTGATGCCATCCACAATACACAAAGACTTGTGCTACTTGCTGATGCCATCCCCATTACACCAGGGCCAGTGGTGTTGGCTGAGGACATGCACAATACACCAGGGCCTTTGGTGCTGGCCAGTACCATCCACATTTCACCAGGGCCTGTGTTGCTGGCTGAGGCCAACTACATTTCACAAAGGCGTATGTTCATGGCTGAGGCCATCTACATTTCACCAGGGCCTGTGTTGCTGGCTGTTGCCATCCACAAAATACACGGGAGTGTGTTGCTGGCTGTTGCCATCCACAATACACAAGGGCCGCTGCTACTGGCTGATGCCATCCACATTGCACCGGGGCTAGTGGTGATGGATGAGGACATTCACATTTACACCAGGGCCTGTGTTTCTGGCTGAGGCCATTCACATTTCACCAGGGCCTGTGTTGCTGGCTGAGGCCAACTACATTTCACAAAGGCGTATGTTCATGGCTGAGGCCATCTACATTTCACCAGGGCCTGTGTTGTTAGCTGAGGCCAACTACATTTAAACAGGGCCTGTGTTGCTGGCTGATGAATCCACAATTCACCAGGGCCTCTGCTAGTCGCTGATGCCATCCACATTTCACCATGGCCAGAGCTCCCTGTGAGGCCATCTTCACAACACCAGGGCCTGTGCTGTTGGCTGAGGCCATCTTCACCAGACCAGGGTCTTTGCTGCTGGCTGATGCCATCCAAATTACACCAGGAAAAGTGATTCCTGTGAGTCCATCTTCACCAGACCAGGGCCTGTGCTGCTGGCTGATACCATCCACATTACACAAGGGCCTTTGCTACTCGTCATCCACATTACCCACGGGAATGTGTTCCTGGCCGAAACCATCTACATTACAGCAGTGCCTGTGGTGTTGGCCAATACCATTAACATTTCACCAGGGCCAGTGTTGATTGCCGAGGCCATCCACATTACACAGGGGACAGTGGTGCTGTCCATTACATCCACATTTCACCAGGTCCAGTGTTGTTAGATGAGGTCATCCACATTACAACAGGAACTGTATTGCTGGCTTAGGCCATCCACATTGCACCAGGGCTAGTGCTCAGTGTGAGGCCTGCTGTCTGCGCTGCTGTCTGAGGTCATCTACATTTCACCAGAGCCTGTGTTGCTGGCTGATGCGATCCACATTACACCAGAGCCTTTGCTACTAGTTGATGCCATCCACATTAAACCAGGGCCTGTGGTGCCAGCTGAAATCATCCACATTTCACCAGGGCCTGTGTTGCTGGCTGATGTGATCCACAATACACAATGGCCTGTGATACTGGCTGATGGCATCCCCATTACACGAGGGCCATTGGTGTTGGCTGATTCCATCCAATTTGCAGCAGGGCCAGAGATTCCCATGAGTCCATCTTCACCAGACCAGGGCCTGTGGTGCTGGCCAATACCGTCCACATTTCACCAGGGCCAGTGTTGTTAGATGAGGCCATCCACATTTCAATAAAGCCTCTGCTACTGGCTGAGGCCAACTACATTTAACCAGGGCGTATGTTGCCGGCTGAGGACATCTACATTTCACCAGGGCCTTTGGTGCTGGCCTATACCATCCACATTTCACCAGGGCCTGAGTTGCTGGCTTAGCCCATCCACAATACACAAGGGAGTGTGTTGCTGGCTGTTGACATCCACAAAACACACGGAGTGTGTTGCTGGCTGTTGCCATCCACAATACACAAGGGCCTCTGCTACTGGCTGATGCCATCCACATTGCACCGGGGCCAGTGGTGTTGGATGACGACATTCACATTACACCAGGGCCTGTGTTGTGGCTGAGGCCATTCACATTGCACCAGTGCCTGTACTCCCTGTGAGGCCATCTTCAGCACACCAGGGACTGTGCTGCTGTCTGAGGCCATCTATATTTCACCAGGGCTTGTGCTACTGGCTGAGGCTAACGACATTTCACCAGGGAGTATGTTGCCGGCTTAGGCCATCTACATTTCACCAGGGCCTGTGTTCATGGCTGAGGCCAACTACATTTAAACAGAGCTTGTGTTGGTGGCTGAGATATCCACAATACACAAGGGCCTGTGTTGCTGGCTGATGCCATCCAATTTGCAGCAGGGCCAGTGATTCCTGTGAGTCCATCTTCACCAGACCAGGGCCTGTGGTGCTGGCCAATACCATCCACATTACACCAGGGACAGTGCTTCCTGTGTGGCCATCTTAACCACACTAGGGCCAGTGGTGTTGGCTAAGGCCATCCACATTACACCAGGGTCTGTGGTACTGGCCATTACCATCCACATTTCACCAGGGCCAGTGTTGTTAGATGAGGCCATCCACATTACACCCGGTCCTTTGCTGCTGGCTGATGCCATCCACATTACATCAGGGCCTGTGGTGTTGGCCAATACCATCATCATTTCACGAGGGCCTGTGGTGCTTGCCGATACCATCCACATTTCACCAGGGCAAATGTTGTTGGCTAAGGCCATCGACATTACACCAGGGTCTGTGGTACTGGACATTACCATCCACATTTCACCAGGGCCAGTGTTGTTAGATGAGGCCATCCACAATACAACAGGCCCTGTGCTAATGGCTGAGGCTAACCAAATTTCACCAGGGAGTATGTTGACGGCTGAGGCCATTTACATTTCACCAGGGCCTGTGTTCAAGGCTGAGGCCAACTACATTTCACCAGGTCCTTTGTTGGTGGCTGATGCCATCCACAATACACAAAGACCTGTGCTACTTACTGATGCCATCCCCATTACACCAGGGCCAGTGGTGTTGGCTGAGGACATGCACAATACACCAGGGCCTTTGGTGCTGGCCAGTACCATCCACATTACACCAGGGACAGTGCTTCCTGTGAGGCCATGTTAACCACACTTGGGCCTGTGCTGTTGGCTAAGGCCCTCCACATTTCACCAGGGTCTGTGGTGCTTGCCGATACCATCCATATTTCACCAGGGACACTGGTGTTGGCTAAGGCCTTCCACATTACACCAGGGAATGTGCTGTTGGCTGAGGCCATCCAGATTACAACAGGGCCTTTGCTGCTTGCCGATACCATCCACATTTCACCAGGGCCATTGGTGCCGGCTAAGGCCATCCACATTTCGCCAGGGCGTATGTTCCCGACTAAGGCCATCTACATTTAACCGGGGCCTGTGTTCATGGCTGAGGCCAACTACATTTCACCAGGTCCTGTGTTGGTGGCTGATGCCATCCACAATACACAAAGGCCTGTGCTACTGGCTGATTCCATCAACATTACACCAGGGTCAGTGCTCCGTTTGAGGCCATCTTCACCACATCAAAACTTTGATTCTGCCTTGGTCATTATTTACCAGACCAGGGCCTGTGCTATTGGCTGATGCCATCCTCATTATACCAGGTCATGTGCTCCCTGTGAGGCCATCATCACCACACCAGGGCCTTTATTGCTGGCTTAGGCCATCCACATTGCACCAGGGCTAATGCTCACTGTGAGGCCATCTTCACGACAGCAGGGCCTGTGCTGCTGTCTGAGGCCATCTAAATTTGACCAGAGCCTGCATTGCTGGCTGAGGCCATCTACATTTCACCAGGGCCTGTGTTGCTGGCTGAGGCCATTTAAATTTCACCAGGGCATGTGTTGCTGGCTGATGCCATCTACATTACACCAGGGCCTTTGGTGCTGGCCAATACCATCCACATTTCACCAGGGCCTGTGTTGCTGGTTGATGCAATCCAAATTTTACCAGGGCCTGTGCTACTGACTGAGGCCAGCTAAATTTCACCAGGGCGTGTGTTGCTGGCTGAGGCCATCTAGATTTCACCAGGGCGTGTCTTGCTGGTTGAGGCTTTCCACATTACAGCAAGGAATTTGGTGCTTTCAGATACCATCCACATTTCACCAGGGCCAGTGGTGTTGGCTAAGGCCATCCACATTACACCAGGGTCTGTGTTGCTGGCCATTACCTTCCACTTTTCACCAGAGCCAGTGTTACTGGCTGAGGGAAACCACATTACACAAGGTTCTGTGTGGTGGCTCATACCATCCACAATACACAAAGACCTGTGCTACTGGCTGATGCCATCCACAATACACAAGGGCTTGTGCTACTGGCTGATTCCATCCACATTACACCGGGGTCAGTGCTCCCTGAGAGGCCATCTTCACCACAAAACTAACTGTGTTTCTGCCTGAGGCCAACTTTACCAGACCAGGGCCTGTATTGCTGGCTGAGGCCATCCACATAACATCAGGGCTAGTGCTCCCTGTGAGGCCAACATCACGACAGCAGGGCCTGCGCTGCTGTCTGAGGCCATTCACATTTGACGAGAGCCTGCATTGCTGGCTGATGCCATCCACATTACACCAAGGCCTGTGTCACTGGCTGAGGCCATCCACATTACAACAGGGCCTGTGCTACTGGCTGATGCCATACCTATTACACCAGGGCCAGTGGTGTTGGCTGAGGACATGCACAATACACCAGGGCCTTTGGTTCTGTCCAGTACCATCCACATTACACCAGGGACAGTGCTTCCTGTGAGGCCATGTTAACCACACTTGGGCCTGTGCTGTTGGCTAAGGCACTCCACATTTCACCAGGGCCTGTGGTGCTTGCCGATACCATCCATATTTCACCAGGGACACTGGTGTTGGCTAAGGCCTTCCACATTACACCAGGGAATGTGCTGTTGGCTGAGGCCATCCAGATTACACCAGGGCCTGTGCTGCTTGCCGATACCATCCACATTTCACCAGGGCCATTGGTGTCGGCTAAGGCCATCCACATTTCGCCAGGGCGTATGTTCCCGACTAAGGCCATCTACATTTAACCGGGGCCTGTGTTCATGGCAGAGGCCAACTACATTTCACCAGGTCCTGTGTTGGTGGCTGATGCCATCCACAACATACAAAGGACTCTGCTACTGGCTGATTCCATCCACATTACACCAGGGCCAGTGCTACTGGCTAAGGCCATTCACATTAAACCAGGGTGTGTGGTGCTGACCAATACGATCCATATTTCACCAGGGCCACTGTTGTTGGGTGAGGCCTAACACATAACACCAGGGACAGTGCTTTTGGCTGAGGCCATCATCACCACACCAGGGCGTGTGGTGCTGGATGAGGCCATCCACATTACACCAGGGCCTGTGGTGCTGGCCAATACCATCCACATTTCACTAGGGCCACTGTTGTTGGCTGAGGCCATACACTTTACACCAGGGATTGTGCTACTGGCTAATGCCATCCACATTACACCAGGGCCTGTGGTTTTGGCTGAGGACATTCACATTACACCTGGGCCTGTGGTGCGGAACGATATCATCCACATTTCACCAGATCAAGTGCTGTTGGCTATGGCCATTCACATTACACCAGGGTGTGTGGTGCTGACCAATACCATCCACATTTCACCACGGTTTGTGTTGCTGTCTGATGCGATCCACAATACACAAAGGCCTGTGCTACTGGCTGAAGACATTAACATTACGCCAGGGCCTGTGGTGCTAGCCAATACCATCCACATTTCACCAGGACCACTGTTGTTGGCTGAGGCCATACACTTTACATCACAGACAGTGCTTCCTGTGAGGCCATCTTCAACACAAAAGGGCCTGTACTGTTGGCTGAGGCCATCCACATTACTCCAGGGACTGTGGTGCTGGCCAATACCATCCACATTTCACCAGGGACACTGTTGTTGGCTTCTACCATCCACATAACACCAGGGACGGTGCTTCCTTTGAGGCCATCTTCACCCGACCAAGGCCTCTGCTGCTTGTTGATGCCATCCACATTACACCAGGGCCTGTGCTACTGGCTGATGCCATCCACAATACACAAGGGCCTGTGCTACTGGCTGATGCCATCCACATTACACTAGGGCCAGTGGTGTTGGCTGAGGACATTCACATTACACCTGGGCCTTTGGTGCTGAACGATATCATGCACATTTCACCAGATCAAGTGGTTTTGGCGATGGCCATTCACATTAAAGCCAGGGTGTGTGGTGCTGACCAATACCATCCATATTTCACCTGAGACAGTGTTGTTAGATCAGGCCATCCGCATTACAACAGTGCCTGTGATACTGGCTGAGGACATTTACATTTCACAAGGGCCTGTGGTCATGGCTGAGGCCAACTAAATTTCACCAGGGCCTGTGTTGGTGGCTGATGCCATCCACATTACACCAGGGCCAGTGCTCCCTGTGAGGCCATCTTCACCACACCAGGGCCTGCGTTGCTGGCTGATGTGATCCACAATTCACAAGGGCCTGTGCTACTGGCTAAGGCCATTCACATTAAACCAGGGTGTGTGGTGCTGACCAATACGATCCATATTTCACCAGGGCTACTGTCGTTGGCTGAGGCCATACACATAACATACTGGCTGATGAAATCCACATTACCCCACGACCAGTGCTTCCTGTGAGGCCATCATCACCACACCACCACGCCTGTGGTGCTGGATGAGGCCATCCACAATACACCAGGGCCTGTGGTGCTGGCCAATACCATCCACATTTCACCAGGGCCACTGTTGTTGGCTGAGGCCATACACTTTACACCAGGGACAGTGCTTCCTGTGAGGCCATCTTCACCACACCAGGGCCTGTGCTACTTGCTGATACCATCCACATTACACCTGGGCCTGTGGTGCTGACCAATATCATGCACAATTGACCAGGGACACTGGTGTTGGCTAAGGCTATTCATATTACACCAGGGTGTGTGGTGCTGACCAATACCATCCACATTTCACCAGGGCCACTGTTCTTAGCTGAGGCCATCCACATTACACCAGGGACAGTGCTTCCCTTGAGGCCATCTTCACCCAACCAGGGCCTCTGCTGCTCGTTGATGCCATCCACATTACACCTGGGCCTGTGGTGCTGACCAATATCATGCACATTTCACCAGGGCCAGTGGTGGTGGCTAAGGCCATTAATTTTACACCAGGGTCAATGCTTTTGGCTGAGGCCATCATCCCCACACCAGGGCGTGTGGTGCTGGACGAGGCCATCCACATTACAACAGGGCCTGTGGTGCTGGCCAATACCATCCACATTTCACCACGGCAAATGTTGTTGGCTTCTACTATCCACATTACACAAGGGACAGTGCTTCCTGTGAGGCCATCTTCACCCGACAAGGGCATCTGCTGCTCGTTGATGCCATGCACATTACACCTGGGCCTGTGCTCCTGAATGATGCCATCCACAATACATAACGGTCCTGTCCTACTGCGTGAGGACATTTACATTTCACCAGGGCCAGTGGTGATAGCTGAGGTCAACTACATTTCACCAGGGCCTGTGTTGGTGGCTGATCCCATCCACAATATAAAAAGGCCTGTGCTACTGGATGATGCCATCCACATTGCAACAGGGCCACTGCTCCCTGTGAGGCCATACTCACCACACCAGGGCCTGATTTGCTGGCTGAGGCCATCCTCATTTCACCAGGGCCTGAGTTGCTGGCTGATGAGATCCACAATACCCAAGGACCTGTGCTACTGGCTAAGGCCATTCACATTACACCAGGGTGTGTGGTGCTGACCAATACCATCCATATTTCACCAGGATCACTGTTGTTGGCTGAGGCCATCCACATGTTGCTGTCTGCGATCCACAATACACAAAGGCCTGTGCTACTGGCTGAAGACATTCACATTACACCAGGGCCTGTGGTGCTGGCCAATACCATCCACATTTCACCAGGACCACTGTTGTTGGCTGAGGCCATACAATTTACATCACGGACAGTGCTTCCTGTGAGGCCATCTTCAACGCAACAGGGCCTGTACTGTTGGCTGAGGCGATCCACATAACACAGGGGATGGTGCTTCCTGTGAGGCCATCTTCACCCGACCAGGGCCTCTGCTGCTGGTTGATGCCATCCACATTACACCAGGGCCTGTGCTACTGGCTGATGCCATCCACATTACACCAGGGCCAGTGGTTTTGGCTGAGGACATTCACATTTCACCAGGGCCACTGTTGTTGGCTGAGGCCATACACTTTACACCAGGGACAGTGCTTCCTGTGAGGCCATCTTCACCACACCAGGGCCTGTGCTACTTGCTGATACCATCCACATTACACCTGGGCCTGTGGTGCTGACCAATATCATGCACAATTGACCAGGGACACTGGTGTTGGCTAAGGCTATTCATATTACACCAGGGTGTGTGGTGCTGACCAATACCATCCACATTTCACCAGGGCCACTGTTCTTAGCTGAGGCCATCCACATTACACCAGGGACAGTGCTTCCCTTGAGGCCATCTTCACCCAACCAGGGCCTCTGCTGCTCGTTGATGCCATCCACATTACACCTGGGCCTGTGGTGCTGACCAATATCATGCACATTTCACCAGGGCCAGTGGTGGTGGCTAAGGCCATTAATTTTACACCAGGGTCAATGCTTTTGGCTGAGGCCATCATCCCCACACCAGGGCGTGTGGTGCTGGACGAGGCCATCCACATTACAACAGGGCCTGTGGTGCTGGCCAATACCATCCACATTTCACCACGGCAAATGTTGTTGGCTTCTACTATCCACATTACACAAGGGACAGTGCTTCCTGTGAGGCCATCTTCACCCGACAAGGGCATCTGCTGCTCGTTGATGCCATGCACATTACACCTGGGCCTGTGCTCCTGAATGATGCCATCCACAATACATAACGGTCCTGTCCTACTGCGTGAGGACATTTACATTTCACCAGGGCCAGTGGTGATAGCTGAGGTCAACTACATTTCACCAGGGCCTGTGTTGGTGGCTGATCCCATCCACAATATAAAAAGGCCTGTGCTACTGGATGATGCCATCCACATTGCAACAGGGCCACTGCTCCCTGTGAGGCCATACTCACCACACCAGGGCCTGATTTGCTGGCTGAGGCCATCCTCATTTCACCAGGGCCTGAGTTGCTGGCTGATGAGATCCACAATACCCAAGGACCTGTGCTACTGGCTAAGGCCATTCACATTACACCAGGGTGTGTGGTGCTGACCAATACCATCCATATTTCACCAGGATCACTGTTGTTGGCTGAGGCCATCCACATGTTGCTGTCTGCGATCCACAATACACAAAGGCCTGTGCTACTGGCTGAAGACATTCACATTACACCAGGGCCTGTGGTGCTGGCCAATACCATCCACATTTCACCAGGACCACTGTTGTTGGCTGAGGCCATACAATTTACATCACGGACAGTGCTTCCTGTGAGGCCATCTTCAACGCAACAGGGCCTGTACTGTTGGCTGAGGCGATCCACATAACACAGGGGATGGTGCTTCCTGTGAGGCCATCTTCACCCGACCAGGGCCTCTGCTGCTGGTTGATGCCATCCACATTACACCAGGGCCTGTGCTACTGGCTGATGCCATCCACATTACACCAGGGCCAGTGGTTTTGGCTGAGGACATTCACATTTCACCAGGGCCACTGTTGTTGGCTGAGGCCATACACTTTACACCAGGGACAGTGCTTCCTGTGAGGCCATCTTCACCACACCAGGGCCTGTGCTACTTGCTGATACCATCCACATTACACCTGGGCCTGTGGTGCTGACCAATATCATGCACAATTGACCAGGGACACTGGTGTTGGCTAAGGCTATTCATATTACACCAGGGTGTGTGGTGCTGACCAATACCATCCACATTTCACCAGGGCCACTGTTCTTAGCTGAGGCCATCCACATTACACCAGGGACAGTGCTTCCCTTGAGGCCATCTTCACCCAACCAGGGCCTCTGCTGCTCGTTGATGCCATCCACATTACACCTGGGCCTGTGGTGCTGACCAATATCATGCACATTTCACCAGGGCCAGTGGTGGTGGCTAAGGCCATTAATTTTACACCAGGGTCAATGCTTTTGGCTGAGGCCATCATCCCCACACCAGGGCGTGTGGTGCTGGACGAGGCCATCCACATTACAACAGGGCCTGTGGTGCTGGCCAATACCATCCACATTTCACCACGGCAAATGTTGTTGGCTTCTACTATCCACATTACACAAGGGACAGTGCTTCCTGTGAGGCCATCTTCACCCGACAAGGGCATCTGCTGCTCGTTGATGCCATGCACATTACACCTGGGCCTGTGCTCCTGAATGATGCCATCCACAATACATAACGGTCCTGTCCTACTGCGTGAGGACATTTACATTTCACCAGGGCCAGTGGTGATAGCTGAGGTCAACTACATTTCACCAGGGCCTGTGTTGGTGGCTGATCCCATCCACAATATAAAAAGGCCTGTGCTACTGGATGATGCCATCCACATTGCAACAGGGCCACTGCTCCCTGTGAGGCCATACTCACCACACCAGGGCCTGATTTGCTGGCTGAGGCCATCCTCATTTCACCAGGGCCTGAGTTGCTGGCTGATGAGATCCACAATACCCAAGGACCTGTGCTACTGGCTAAGGCCATTCACATTACACCAGGGTGTGTGGTGCTGACCAATACCATCCATATTTCACCAGGATCACTGTTGTTGGCTGAGGCCATCCACATGTTGCTGTCTGCGATCCACAATACACAAAGGCCTGTGCTACTGGCTGAAGACATTCACATTACACCAGGGCCTGTGGTGCTGGCCAATACCATCCACATTTCACCAGGACCACTGTTGTTGGCTGAGGCCATACAATTTACATCACGGACAGTGCTTCCTGTGAGGCCATCTTCAACGCAACAGGGCCTGTACTGTTGGCTGAGGCGATCCACATAACACAGGGGATGGTGCTTCCTGTGAGGCCATCTTCACCCGACCAGGGCCTCTGCTGCTGGTTGATGCCATCCACATTACACCAGGGCCTGTGCTACTGGCTGATGCCATCCACATTACACCAGGGCCAGTGGTTTTGGCTGAGGACATTCACATTTCACCAGGGCCACTGTTGTTAGATTAGATTAGATTAGATAGAACTTTATTAATCCCTCGGTGGGTTCCTCTGGGAAATTCGATTTCCAAAAAAGCACAGCACCGACAGAACTTACAGAGTTACAGAATATTAAATATATATATATATATATATATATATATATATATATATATATATATATATACACATATATGTAAATACAGAGACAATATAAATAAAATATACGAAGGGGATAAATAGAATAAATAGGAATAAACACCAGGGACAGTGCTTCCTGTGGTTCCATCATCACCACACCAGGGCCTGTGGTGCTGGCCAATACCATCCACATTTCACCAGGGCCACTGTTCTTAGCTGAGGCCATCCACATTACACCAGGGACAGTGCTTCCCTTGAGGCCATCTTCACCCAACCAGGGCCTCTTCTGCTCGTTGATGCCATCCACATTACACCAGGGCCTTTGGTGCTGACCAATATCATGCACATTTCACCAGGGCCAGTGTTGTTGGCTAAGGATATTCAAATAACACCAGGGTGTGTGGTGCTGACCAATACCATCCACATTTCACCACGGATTGTGTTGCTTTCTGATGCAATCCACAATACACAAAGGCCTGTGCTACTGGCTGAAGAAATTCACATTACACCAGGGCCTGTGGTGCTGGCCAATACCATCCACATTTCACCAGTGCCACTGTTGTTGGCTGAGGCCATACACTTTACACCAGGGACAGTGCTTCTTCACCACACAGGGGCCTGTACTGTTGGATGAGGAAATCCACATTACAACAGGGACAGTTCTTCCTGTGAGGCCATCATCACCACACCAGGGCCTGTGCTACTTGCTGATGCCAACCACATTACACCACTACCAGTGCTTCCTGTGAGCCCATCTTCACCACACCAGGGTATGTGGTGCTGGATGAGGCCATCCACATTACACCGGGGCCTGTGGTGCTGGCCAATACCATCCACATTTCACCAGGGACAGTGTTGTTGGCTGAGGCCATCCACATTACACCACTGCCAGTGCTTCCTTTGATTCATTCATCACCACACCAGGGCCCATGGTGCTGGCCAATACCATCCACATTTTCATCAGGGCCACTGTTTTTGGCTGAGGCCATACACTTTACACCAGTGACAGTGCTTCCTGTGAGGCCATCTTCACCACACCAGGGCCTGTACTGATGGATGAGGACATCCACATTACAACAGGGACAGTGCTTCCTGTGAGAACATCTTCACCACACCTGGGCCTGTACTGTTGGATGAGGACATCCACATTACACCAGGGACAGTGCTTCCTTTGAGGCCATCTTCACCACACCAGGGCCTGTACTGTTGGATGAGGCCATCCATATTACACCTGGGCCTGTGGTGCTGACCAATATCATGCACATTTCACCAGGGCCAGTGCTGTTTGCTAAGGCTATTCACATTACACCAGGGTGTGCGGTGCTGACCAATACCATCCACATTTCACCACGGTTTGTGTTGCTGTCTGATGCGATCCAGAATACACAAAGGCCTGTGCTACTGGCTGAAGACATTCACATTACACCAGGGCCTGTGGTGCTGGCCAATACCATCCACATTTCACCAGGACCACTGTTATTGGCTGATGCCATACACTTTACATCACGGACAGTGCTTCCTGTGAGGCCATCTTCAACACAACAAGGCCTGTACTGTTGGCTTAGGCCATCCACATTACTCCACTGACTTTGGTGCTGGCCAATATCCATCCACATTTCACCAGGGCAAATGTTGTTGGCTTCTACCATCCACATAACACCAGGGACGGTGCTTCCTGTGAGGCCATCTTCACCCGACCAGGGCCTCTGCTGCTTGTTGATGCCATCCACATTACACCAGGGCCTCTGCTACTGGCTGATGCCATCCACAATACACAAGGGCCAATGGTGCTGGCTGATGCCACCCCAATTACACCAGGGCCAGTGGTGTTGGCTGAGGATATTTACATTACGCCAGGGTGTGCGGTGCTGACCAATACCATCCACATTTCACCAGGACCACTGTTATTGGCTGATGCCATACACTTTACATCACGGACAGTGCTTCCTGTGAGGCCATCTTCAACACAACAAGGCCTGTACTGTTGGCTGAGGCCATCCACATTACTCCACTGACTTTGGTGCTGGCCAATATCCATCCACATTTCACCAGGGCAAATGTTGTTGGCTTCTACCATCCACATAACACCAGGGACGGTGCTTCCTGTGAGGCCATCTTCACCCGACCAGGGCCTCTGCTGCTTGTTGATGCCATCCACATTACACCAGGGCCTCTGCTACTGGCTGATGCCATCCACAATACACAAGGGCCTGTGCTACTGGCTGATGCCACCCCAATTACACCAGGGCCAGTGGTGTTGGCTGAGGATATTTACATTACGCCAGGGTGTGCGGTGCTGACCAATACCATCCACATTTCACCACGGTTTGTGTTGCTGTCTGATGCGATCCAGAATACACAAAGGCCTGTGCTACTGGCTGAAGACATTCACATTACACCAGGGCCTGTGGTGCTGGCCAACACCATCCACATTTCACCAGGACCACTGTTATTGGCTGATGCCATACACTTTACATCACGGACAGTGCTTCCTGTGAGGCCATCTTCAACACAACAAGGCCTGTACTGTTGGCTTAGGCCATCCACATTACTCCACTGACTTTGGTGCTGGCCAATATCCATCCACATTTCACCAGGGCAAATGTTGTTGGCTTCTACCATCCACATAACACCAGGGACGGTGCTTCCTGTGAGGCCATCTTCACCCGACCAGGGCCTCTGCTGCTTGTTGATGCCATCCACATTACACCAGGGCCTCTGCTACTGGCTGATGCCATCCACAATACACAAGGGCCAATGGTGCTGGCTGATGCCACCCCAATTACACCAGGGCCAGTGGTGTTGGCTGAGGATATTTACATTACGCCAGGGTGTGCGGTGCTGACCAATACCATCCACATTTCACCAGGACCACTGTTATTGGCTGATGCCATACACTTTACATCACGGACAGTGCTTCCTGTGAGGCCATCTTCAACACAACAAGGCCTGTACTGTTGGCTGAGGCCATCCACATTACTCCACTGACTTTGGTGCTGGCCAATATCCATCCACATTTCACCAGGGCAAATGTTGTTGGCTTCTACCATCCACATAACACCAGGGACGGTGCTTCCTGTGAGGCCATCTTCACCCGACCAGGGCCTCTGCTGCTTGTTGATGCCATCCACATTACACCAGGGCCTCTGCTACTGGCTGATGCCATCCACAATACACAAGGGCCTGTGCTACTGGCTGATGCCACCCCAATTACACCAGGGCCAGTGGTGTTGGCTGAGGATATTTACATTACGCCAGGGTGTGCGGTGCTGACCAATACCATCCACATTTCACCACGGTTTGTGTTGCTGTCTGATGCGATCCACAAAGGCCTGTGCTACTGGCTGAAGACATTCACATTACACCAGGGCCTGTGGTGCTGGCCAACACCATCCACATTTCACCAGGGCCACTGTTGTTGGCTGAGGCCATACACTTTACACCAGGGACAGTGTTTCCTTTGAGGCCACCTTCAACCCAACAGGGCCTGTACTGTTGGCTGAGGCCATCCACATTACTCCAGGGACTTTGGTGCTGGCAAATACCATCCACATTTCACCAAGACAAATGTTTTTGGCTTCTACCATCCACATTACACCAGGGCCTGTGCTACTGGCTGATGCCATCCACAATACACAAGGGCCTGTGCTACTGGCTGATGCCATCCACATCCCACCAGGGCCAGTGGTTTTGGCTGAGGACATTCACTTTACACCTGGGCCTGTGGTGCTGAACGATATCATCCACATTTCACCAGATCAAGTGGTGTTGGCTATGGCCATTCACATTACACCAGGGTGTGTGCTACTCGTTGATACCATCCACATTTCACCAGGGTTTGTGTTGCTGGCTGATGCCATCGACCTTTCACCTGGGCCAGTGTTGTTGGCTGTGGCCATCCTCATTACACCAGGGCCAGTGCTCCCTGTGAGGCCATATTCACCACACCAGGGCCTGTGCTGCTGGCTGATACCATCCACATTTTACCAGGGCCTGTGCCTTTGCTGATGCCATCCATATTACACCAGAACCAGTGGTGTTGGTTGAGGACATTCACATTACACCTGGGCATGTGGTGCTGAACCATTTCATTCACATTTCACCAGATCAAGTGGTGTTGGCTATGGCCATTCACATTACACCAGGGTGTGTGGTGTTGTCCAATACAATCCATATTTCACCAGGGACAGTGTTGTTAGATGAGGCCATCCACATTACAACAGGGCTTGTGCTACTGGCTGAGGACATTTACATTTCACCAGGGCTTGTGGTCATGGCTGAGGCCAACTACATTTCACCTGGGCCAGTGTTGGTAGATGAGGCCATCCACATTATACCACGGCATGTGCTCCCTGTGAGGCTATCGTCACCACACCAGGGCCTGTATTGCTGGCTTAGGCCATCCACATTGCACCAGGGCTAGTGCTCCCTAGGCCAACTTCACGACAGCAGGGCCTGCGCTGCTGTCTGAGGTCATCTACATTTCACCAGAGCCTGTGTTGCTGGCTGATGTGATCCACATTACACAAGGGCCTGTGCTACTCGTTGATGCCATCCACATTAAACCAGGGCCTGTGGTGCAGTCCGAAACCATCCACATTTCACCAGGGCTTGTGTTGCTGACTGATGTGATCCACAATACACAAGGGCCTGTGCTACTGGCTGATGCCATCCCAATTACACCAGGGCCAGTGGTGTTGGCTGAGGACATTCACATTACGCCTGGGCCTGTGGTGTTGGCCAATACCATCCACATTTAAAGAGGGCCAGTGTTCTTGGCTGAGGAAATACACATTACACCAGGGACAGTGCTGCTAGCCTTCCACATTACCCAAGGGCCTGTGTTGCTGGCTGATGCCATTCACAATACTCAAGGGCATGTGCTACTGGCTGATACCATCTACATTACAGAAGGGCCTGTGGTGCTGGCCAATACCATCCACATTTCACCAAGGCCAGTGTTTTTTGCTGAGGCCATCCACATTACACCAGGGACAGTGTTGTCGGCTTCTACCATCCACATTCTACCAGGGCCTTTGCTTCCTGTGAGGCCATCTTTACCCCACCAGGGCCTTTGATGCTCGTTGATGCCATCCACATTAGGGCCTGTGATGCTGGCAGATATCATGCACATTACACAAGGGCCAGTGGTGTAAGCTAAGGCCATCCACATTACACCAGGGTGTGTGGTGCTTACCAATACCATCCATATTTCACAAGGGCCAGTGTTATTAGATTATCTCATCCACATTACACCAGGTCCTGTGCTGCTGTCTGAGGCCATCCACATTTCACCGGGGCCATGGGGTTGGATGAGGACATTAACATTACACCAGGGACTGTGTTGCTGGCTGAGGCCATTCACATTGCAGTAGGTCCTGTGCTGCTGGCTGAGGCCACCTATATTTCACGAGGGCCTGTGTTTTGATGGCTGATGCCATCCACAATACACCAGGGCCAGTGCTCCCTGTGAGGCCATCTTCACTAGACCAGGGTTTGTGCTGCTTGCTGATGCCATCGAAAATACACCAGGGCCAGTGATTCCTGTGAGGCCATCGTCACCAGACCAGGGCCTGTGCTGCTAGCCATCCAAATTACCCAAGGGCCTGTGTTGCTGGCCGAAAACAACCACATTTCACCAGGGCCTTTGGTGTTGCTGGATGAGGCCATCCACATTACACAAGGGCCTGTGCTACTCATTGATACCATCCACATTTTGTCATGGTCCTGGGTCAAGCGACCCAGTGTTTGAGTCACTATGGTGAGATTTTCCGCGGGACACGCCTGGCCTTTGGGGGCCCCCGGAGTTGCCAGGAGCTCCCAACACTCGCCTCCTCAGCCTCTGCGACGCCGCAGGAGGTTCCACTTTCCACGTTAACGGGGCCCACGGCCAAGAAGAAACGGCGTTCGCGTCGCCACAGCATCGCCCGACGCTCGGAGGTGAGTGAACCAGTTCTGTCACCCCAAGTTCCTCTGAGCAGACGGCATGTGAAGTAACTACAGACTTAGCCGGTGATATGGCTAGCAATGAGCTATTCACCAAGCCACAGGCTAGAGACAGTCCTTCTCAGTCGATCACGACTGCTTCACTCAATCCTGCAGGGACCACAAAATCTACACATAGACTGAAAGAGACTTCCACTGATTCTCATGTTAATAGTGTGAGTAATGGGGGTGAAGGAGTTTCCTTTTGTGTCTTTTACCATGTCTGAGATTCCATCCAAGTCTGAGCTATCTGTTTCTGAGCCTGACCTCAAGAACTGTGTTTTCTCACCTCCAGGGCCCTCTGAAGCCACAGTAAGCAAGGATATTGCAGAGTTGGCGAATCATGAATTAAAGTGTGATATGACTAGTGATCCTGTTTTCCCTGCTACTCTTGTGTTTAATAATGAACTGAAAACGGTGAATGCCGATCATGAACTCACGCTAATCTGTCAAGATGAAAACATAAATGCGGATCATGGTAACCTGGACTGTGTAACATCACAACATGAATTCTGTCTTCCTGAAGGTCATACACAGGGTGATTTTGAACTGTTTTGCTCCAGCACCATTACCTCCACTCAGGAGTTTGAGGCTGAGATCAGGGTTAATGTGACACCGTTTTCTCCTGTCTCTGTGAACTCATCACTAGATAAGATTTTGGCCCCGACCAATGGTGTTACCTCCCACTCTCAGCCTGAAGTGTCACCTGCTTCAGTTAATGGTTCAAGTACCGTTTTACCCGTATCTGTCTCTCCACTCAATGTAGCTATCACTCTGAAGCCACAGATCACTACGGGTGCGGGTTCCAACACACACATTCATCCAACACATCACAGTCATGCTACCACGGTGCCATTGGTTAGGTCCATACCTGTGTATTCACTGTTTTTCCAGGAGTCAGCTCCTGATGATCTGAGCCTTGTTTTTGTGGATCGAGTGGCAATTCTTGTTTTCCGTAGGGTTGTACCAGC
The DNA here is from genome assembly GCF_057382275.1 of Copadichromis virginalis. Taxonomy (NCBI): domain Eukaryota; kingdom Metazoa; phylum Chordata; class Actinopteri; order Cichliformes; family Cichlidae; genus Copadichromis; species Copadichromis virginalis. Next base: position 11,912,253 of record NC_140629.1, read on the forward strand.
TCCTCTGAGCCGCACACTACCATCGATTAAATCCAACCAGCTTATGTTGACCTCTCCTGGGGTTACAGAGACAGGGCCATTAACCTTTGAGCCACTTTGGACTGATGCAGACTCTGGGTACCCTATGATTGCTGGCTCAGAACTGGTGGTCACTACCACTGTTCACTTCATGGTATTTTGTGCTAAGATATTAAGCCCTGTAGACTGTTTTTCACCTGCTCTCTCTCTCTCTGGGATTGTGCCTCAGCAGCCTGTGTTTCCTCAGCTCCTAGTCCGGCCAGGGGCCTTCATGCCTGTTTGTCCTACGTCTGCTGTTGGACTCCCGGGTGTGCCTATCCGGCACCCTGCGGCGACACCACCACTTCATGCCACGTCAGCTGGGGGTTCAGGTGAACTGCACCAGCCTCATGTCTCGTCAGCTGGAGGGCCCGAGGAGCCCGTCCAGCCTCATGTCTCGTCAGCTGGAGGGCCCGAGGAGCCCGTCCAGCCTCATGTCTCCGCTGGAGGGTCCGAGGGGCCCGTTCAGCCTCCTGTCTCCGCTGGAGGGTCCGAGGGGCCCGTTCAGTCACCAGCTGCTCCACCAGCATCCTCATCCACGTTTGCAGCAGCCGTGTCTCCGCCCATGCCGTCGCCTGGTCCGGCTTCTGCTTCAGCTCCTGCTTCGCCTGGTCCAGCTTCTACTTCAGCTCCTGCTTCGTCTGGTCCGGCTTCGGCCTCGGCTTCTGCTTCGCCCTCGCCTGGTCCGGCTTCGGCCTCTGTTTCTGTGTCGGCCTCGCCTGGTCCCGCGGCTGTGTTGCCGCCGCCCAAGCCACGTTTTACCCCTCGGAATCGCCGTCCGCTTTCCGGGCCGTCAGCTGGACTTCGTTGCCATCGGGGTCGGCCGCCTGAACTGATGAACTGTGACCTGCTGTGCTCTCGACCTCCGGGTCGGCCCCCTGAACCTTTGACCTCTGATCTGCTGTGCTCTCGACCTCCGGGTCGGCCCCCTGAGCTCATGGATTTTGGACTGCTGGACCGTTGGCCTCCTGGTCGGCCCCCTGAACTGCTCCGTCGTCGCCTTCGCCGCCGCCGCTGCCTTCCGTGCGGCCGGCCCCCTGAACTGTTCCGTCGTCTCCGCATTCCACGCGGCCGGCCCCCTGAACTGCTCCGTCTCCGTCTCCTTCGCCGCCGCCGCTGCCTTCCAGGCGGCCGGCCACCGGGTCGCCATCGCCTGTGTCACTGCCGTTGCCTTCCGCACGGCTGGCCCCCTGAACTGTTTCCACGTCTCCACCATTGCCGTCCGCATGGTCGACCCCGCCGCCCACCCTGGGTCGTTTTCTGTTTGGTTTTGTTTTCCTGTGTTTGGGCTGTCTGGAGCCAGCCCTTACGGGGGGGGGGGGGGGGGGGGGGGTACTGTCATGGTCATGGTCCTTTTTGTACTTCTGTTGTGCCTTAGCTTAGTGCACCTAGTTAATTTCTAGATTGCTGTTTAGTCTTGTTCCTTAGTTGTTTATGTCATCTTCCCCTGTACTAAGTCTCCCTGGTTCATGTGTCACGTCTGCGTGGTTATGTTTAGTTCATGTCATGTCTAATCTCCATGTTTCCTGTTTTACTTTGAAAGTCTGTATTCAATGTCAGTGTATTCAGTTTCACCTCTCCTGTCCTGTCGTGATGGTTCATGTGTGTCAGCTGTGCTCCCATGTGTGACCACTTCCCCAGATCATCCCTCATGTGTATTTAGTCTCTGTGTTTCATGTAGTCTGCGTCGCGTCGTCTGTGTTCCCACCCCCTGTGTTCCGTATCTCCAGCCATAGCTTTTCCATAGTTTATGTCCAGTTTAGGTTTCTGTTGAGTTATACTCTTATGCTGCCCTCACTCTGGTTTGTTCCTTTTCATCAGCCATATTAAAAGGCTCGCTTTTGTTTAATCCACTCCTGTATCTTTGCTTTTGTTCGCACCTGGGTCCACCACACACATTTCTGCACGGTCTGCCTCCGCAGATCATGACACATTTCTCAAGGGCTTGTGTTGCTGGCTGATGCGATCCACAGTACACAAGGGCCTGTGCTACTGGCTGAGGACATTAACATTACAACATGGCCTGTAGTGCTGGCCCTTGTGTACTGTGGATCGCATCAGCCAGCAAGCATACCATCCACGTTTCACCAGGGCCAGTGTTGTTGGCTGAGGCCATACACTTTACATCAGGGACAGTGCTTCCTGTGAGGCCATCTTCACCACACCAGGGCCTGTACTTTTGGCTGAGGCCATCCACATTACACCAGGGCCTTTGGTGCTGGCCAATACCATCCACATTTCACCAGGGCCAGTGTTGTTGGATGAGGCCATCCGCATTACACCAGGGCCAGTGATTCCTGTGAGGCAATCGTCACCAGACCAGGGCCTGTGCTGCTAGCCATCCAAATTTCCCAAGGGCCTGTGTTGCTGGCCGAAAACAAAGACATTTCACCAGGGCCTGTGGTGTTGCTGGATGAGGCCATCCACATTACACCAGGGCCTGTGCTACTCGTTGATACCATCCACATTTCTCCAGGGCTTGTGTTGCTGGCTGATGCGATCCACAGTACACAAGGGCCTGTGCTACTGGCTGAGGACATTCACATTACATCAGGGACAGTGCTTCCTGTGAGGCCATCTTAACCACACCAAGGCCTGTACTTTTGGCTGAGGCCATCCACATTACACCAGGGTCTTTGGTGCTGGCCAATACCATCCACATTTCACCAGGCCCTGTGGTGCTGTCCGAAACCATCCACATTTCACCAGGGCTTGTGTTGCTAGCTGATGACAACCACAACACAGAAGGGCCTGTGATACTGGCTAATGCCATCCACATTACACCAGGGCCAGTGGTGTTGGCTGAGGACATTCACATTACGCCAGGGCCTGTGGTGTTGGCCAATACCATCCACATTTAAAGAGGTCCAGTGTTGTTGGCTGAGGAGATACACATTACACCAGTCCCCTGTCCCAGTGCTGCTAGCCTTCCACATTACCCAAGGGCCTGTGTTGCTGGCTGATGCCATTCACAATACTCAAGGGCATGTGCTACTGGCTGATGCCATCTACATTACAGAAGGGCCTGTGGTGCTGGCCAATACCATCGACATTTCACAAAGGCCAGTGTTGTTTGCTGAGGCCATCCACATTACACCAGGGAGAGTGCTTCCTGTGAGGCCATCTTCACCACACGAGGGCCTGTGCTGCTGGCTGAAGCCATTCAAATTACACCGGGGCCTCTGGTGCTGGACAATACCATCCACATTTCACCAGGGCCACTGTTGCTGGCTTAGTCCATCCGCCTTACACCAGAGACTGTGATGTCGGCTTCTACCATCCACATTACACCAAGGCCTGTGCTTCCTGTTAGGCCATCTTTACCCCACCAGGGCCTTTCATGCTCGTTGATGCCATCCACATTAGGGCCTGTAATGCTGGCCGATATCATGGAAATTACACCAGGGCCAGTGCTGTAAGCTAAGGCCATCCACATTACACCAGGGTGTGTGGTGCTTACCAATACCATCCATATTTCACAAGGGCCAGTGTTGTTAGATTATGCCATCCACATTACACCAGGTCCTGTGCTGCTGGCTGAGGCCATCCACATTGCAACGGGGCCATGGGGTTGGATGAGGACATTAACATTACACCAGGGACTGTGTTGCTGGCTGAGGCCATTCACATTGCAGTAGGGCCTGTGCTGCTGGCTGAGGCCACCTATATTTCACGAGGGCCTGTGTTGATGGCTGATGCCATCCACAATACACAATGTGATTTCTGTGAGGCCATCTTCACTAGACCAGGGTCTGTGCTGCTTGGTGATGCCATCGAAAATACACCAGGGCCAGTGATTCCCGTGAGGCCATCTTCACCAGACCTGGGCCTGTGGTGCTGACCGATATCATGCACATTTCACCAGGATGTGTGGTGCTGACCAATACCATCCATATTTCACCAGCGACAGAGTTGTTAGTTGAGGCCATCCACATTACACCAGGGCCTGTGCTACTGGCTGAGGACATTCACATTACACCAGGGCCTGTGGTGCTGGCCGATACCATCCACATTACACCAGGGCCAATGGTGTTGGCTGAGGACATTAACATTAGACCAGGGCCTGTGTTGATGGCTGATGCCATCCACAATACACCAGGGTCAGTGATTTCTGTGAGGCCATCTTCACTAGACAAGGGTCTGTGCTGCTTGCTGATGACATCGAAAATACACCAGGGCCAGTGATTCCTTTGAGGCCATCTTCACCAGACCAGGGCCTGTGCTGCTAGACTGTACTGTTGGATGATTCCATCCACATTACACCAGGGCCTGTGCTACTCGATGATACCATCCACATTTCAGCAGGGCCACTGTTGTTGGCTGAGGCCATATACTTTACATCAGGGACAGTGCTTCCTGTCAGGCCATCATCAGCACACCAGGGCCTGTGGTGCTGGATGATGCCAACAACAACAACAACAACAACAACAACAATCTTTATTGAAGGGAATCATTGCCATGGTAACAACAAATGGTAGTTAAAAAAATGTAGCATTAACAAAGATGAGGAGATACATTTACTGAATACCAAATAAAGACATCTTCAATGCTAAAGATATCACAGGTGTAATGTAATGTTGCTATGGTTTAAATTTTATTTTCTATCATTCATAGACTATGATGTGTTTGTAGCCACATGGACATCTCACACTGATTTCAGGACCTGCAAAGAAAACAACATGGCCACCATGTTGGATTTTTGGAGTCACAAATCTGGGCTAACGTTAGCAAGCTGCATTCAGAGAAACTATGGATTTTGGGACTTGTGAGCCATACTTTTCGCTGGCAGCTTTATCTACATTTAAATTAAATCAATGTCTCTCCCAGAGCTCCAGTTCGGTGGCGTCTTATATGGCTCGATCACCTTACACTGGTACCAAGATCAAAGCTTTCAAAGTACGGACATCTACATGCGTTTTTGATCTGGATGGGTAAATATGGTTGTCATCAGAGAGGTGAAGAACAAGAAATTGTTGTTTGCTGAAATGAATGATCACGTGTAAATCTTATATTTTGTTGACTTGGAATTTTACAGTGAATCAGTCCTACAGTTTAAATGAGCCTCCATTGACAGACTAGGTTACTGTGGAAATGCAGGGATTGGCGTGATTTGACCTGTAAGGCAGGGTCAGGAGGGGTGTGTTCACATGTTGGTGCCATATTCTACGCCCTTCTGGCCGCTGTAAAGAAACATGAAAAGGCAGCAGCTATCCGGCATTTTGGCTAAACTCAAAGACGTTCATAAGATGGCTGGAGAGCAAAGGACTGCACTACTGTTTTGACTTTCATGTGTGCATGTCCCAGTAGCTCTGATGTCACGTGAAGACTCTTTTAAAGCAAAGAAACAGATGAATAAAATACTAGCATTTTACTCAGCAAAACTGAAGTGGATGGTTTGTGGATGGTTTGTAGCAGTTAGCAGGCCAGACTATTTGTCATAAAAAAAAAAATACTCCAAAAGGCACCATGAACACAAACACAGTTGAGAGGTTCAGTTCAGCCACAGTGTATTAGTGGAAGCCAAAGAGTTCATCAAAGAGGACATGCACCCAAACTTTAAGCCTCAGCAAAACTGAAGCAGTTTAGTTCTGAGAAAGAGTTCAGTTATCATAGACAGAAACTATCCATGTTTAAAGTTGGACATTTTAACATGGGACACCCATGATTCCCAGCCTCAAGTGGCCACTATTGGAACTGCATCTTTCAGCACCTCAGTGCTGCTTTTCTTTTCCAGCCCCAGATGATGTAGCTTTGTGTACCTATGTACACCCTAATTACAAACATTGGTAAAAAAAAAAAAAGAAAAGGAAAAAAAAAAGTTTTTTCTTAAGTTTCTAACTTTGGCTTGATTCATGGCTTCCTCTTCATTGGTCCATACATGATGTAAGTATGTATTCTAGTTGTCAACTAGAAAGTGCATTTTCTGAAGAAACTGCAGTGTGAATGCTTGAATCTGAATGTATGCATTGAAATGAATTAATTGCTGAATTTTAAGTTAAAAAGTTTTAATGAGATAAAAAGAAAAAGAATTTAATCTGAAAACAAAAGTGCTGAAGTGCTAAAAGCTGACGTTTACACAGAAGAAGAAGTTGGAAAAAAGCTGAAAATGTTTTAATTGTAAATTAGAAAAACCTTAGAAATGAGAAAAGAAAATTTAGAGTCAGAAAACCTCTGAATGAATATTAAAAGTTCATATTCTTTGAGTCACTGAATGACTAAAATGTGATCCCTCCACTTGGATCCACACAGTTTAAAAATTTTAAATGTCTGAGCTTTGAAAGACAAGGTGTTGGAAAGAGAACAACGATGGCAACGTTTTGAGGGTAAAATCATACCTGTAGAGCAAACACTGAGGACACAGCAGCAGTTGAAAGAGAAGTGTTTAAGATGAATCTTGGCAGAGTGAGAGACAGAGCTAGTTAAGCAGGCAGGTGTGAGCCTGGTTGCTATAGTGACTGCACCCAATGGCTCCATACACATGCACACAGACATGCGCCTCACTTCTGCTGCTTAAAATGAACAGAAAAGTCATGTGAGTGAAGTTGCCCCCCCCCACCTTCTTCAAATCCAACAAAAGTGGTATCAAACGTTTGTGCTACGTTTGTGCTGGTTTGTGCTGCAAAAATTTTCATTTGTGCTACTATCATTTTAAAGATTCTAATCAAAATTTCTAGAGGTCATCAGAGGTCAACCAGCCCCCCCACATTACCCAAATCCTTTTTTTTTTTTTTTTTTGAAGTGACATCAGAAACAGCAGCATGTGCCATCACGTGATGGCGGAGCTTCAGTTCATCCTTTGTCATCCTTTTTTTTTTTTTAAATAGGACAGGGGGAAAGAATGAAAGAAAGAGGGGGAGAGGAAGAAAGAAAACCAAAGGGGAGAAGAGACGGTGAGAAGGGGGGGAAGAGAGAAAAAAAAAAAAAAAAAAAAACCTCCTGGGTCACCTGTATGGAGAGAAAGAAAAACAAAAAAAACAGGGGAGACAGCAAACAACAAAGAGCAACATAATAATAAAAATTAAAAAAAAGCACCATCACAATAAACTAGCTAGTCATAGATATCAATAGTTACTAAATAATAAACGATATTGTGCAGCACGCAAGATAGACAGCGCACAGTGTGCTTTGAGGCAGCAGCCAAGAAAGCTGTAGTCCGCATCTGTGAATACCCATGTGTACACCTGTGTGCATACCATGCTTGCATTCCAAAGGTTTCTCCATGTAATGATCTGCTAGAGAGTGTGGGGAGCCACAGCCCTGTCCTCTATGGTATCAAGCAGGTATGGAGGAGATCAAAACTCCAGACATCCAGAGGCACCCAGAACACAAGAGACCAAGGAAGACCCACAGAGGGGCAGCCGCGCCACTGTCCCAGTAAGAGCTAAGGAGAGTCCCAGATGAGAGCTCATTCAGCAGCCGCGGAGCAGAAGCCAGGGGGAGTTGCAGTGACGCGCCCGTGAGCTCCGCCGGCAGCCAGCTGTGCCTGAGTGACCGAGCCCCAGGCCGAGAGGCCGGGGGCACCCCACCTCCAAAGTGGCCGGAGCGAGCCCCAATAAGCGGCCGCCAAGGAGTGAGCCGGTGTGTACCCGGACACCCACCCCCAGATACAAAGAACCACCAACGCACCGATACCTGAGGGAGTCCGCCACCGGCAGGGGAAGTGGTGGTGGGTGGAGATAGGCCTCCAAACCTTGGAGGGCCCGAGATGTCCCCAGAGAGGTGGCGTCTGATACCCAACCTGACATATAGACACAGACATACAGGCACACACAGACACAAACATCCATTCCCACCCTCATGCTCTCATATGTACTTCACACTCAACCGACGTGGAGACAGACATAAAGGGACGCTGTATACACGATCACACTCCCCAAGCGTACTCTACTAACCGGGTCTAGGTACCCTTGCCCCTGGAGGGGGGAACTGCACCCAGACCCAGGTGGTGTTACCCTTTTCCCTGCGGTGGGGAGAGGCAGACCGCCCCGACTCCGCAGCAGCAGGGAGGCCCCAGACCGCAGTCGGATGGCCCACTCCTCCTAGCCCCCCCGCTCCAGTAGGCCGCAGAGAATGGGGGTGAGAGAAGACTCCAAACCTCCCTCCACCCGCTCATTGTAGTGTTGATGCATGTGTGTTCTAAGGTGCAATTAAAACCCAGGAGGGCATAGAGCTACCTGCCAGAGAGCAGCAGGTAAGCACATAGTCCCTCCTGCTAGCCCTCAATGTCTACATGTATTTAAAATTGAGAGGTGGGCAACGACGCCAGGGGTGAGGCGTACACCCTGATGGTAACTTGGACTCCGTGTATCGTGCCCACCCCCAAGATCCTATATGTATGTGTAATGAGGGTGTGAGTAATGTGAATGTCTAAGTTGTGGGATAAAATTGAGGCAGAGGCAGCCAGAAGGGGACAGAGGGGGGGGTAGCCTCCTCTGCATCCTGGTGACATACCCCTACTCCAAGGCCCTGCATGTGTGGGTGGTTGTGGTGGAGCAGGAGGAGGGAGGCAGCTGGAGATGGGGAGGGAAGGAAGGGAGGGGCAGGTGACCCCTCCCTGGGGCCAGCTCCCCCGCTGACCCCAGTAGGCACTCCCACACTCCTTGACCCGCCAGGGAAAGGGGGGCCCAGGCCCATCCAGACCGGGGCCCAGCGCAGCAGCGCCCCCCGGCCCCACAGAGCCCGGGACAGTCCACCCAACCCCACCACAGAGAAAACTGCACCCACCCCACCATCCACTCGTCTTCCAGACTACATGAGACAATAGACGCCCAGGCTGAGATCTTCCTCCAGGGAAGATCACATTACCCAAATCCAACAAAAGTGGTATCAAACGTTTGTGCTACGTTTGTGCTGCTAAAATTGTCGTTTGTGCCGCTTTCATTTTAAAGATATTAATGAAAATGTAAAGGTCAAAAGGTCAACCAGCCCCCCCACATTAATGGACTCGAACAAAATTGATGTCAAATGTTTGTGCTACGTTTGTGCTGGTTTGTGCTGCTAAAATTGTCGTTTGTGCCGCTTTCATTTTAAAGATATTGATAAAAATTTGTAGAGGTCATCAGAGGTCAACCAGCCCCCCCACAGTAATGGAATCAAACAAAACTGGTGTCAAACGTTTGTGCTACGTTTGTGCTGGTTTGTGCTGCTAAAATTGTCCTTTGTGACGCTTTCATTTTAAAGATATTACCAAAAGTTTCTAAAGCTCAACCAGCCACTTTCTTTACCGTAAAGAAATTGAGAGATATTAACCAGCATTGGATATTTTTTTCTTATGATCACACTCTTAAACCTAGTAATCAAACTGCAATAACTTATTTAAAAACTAGGTTAAATATAGCATTTAAAATAATTAATGCATTCGGTTAGAGAAAAAAAACTTTATTTGCTGGTAACAAAATACAAAACTACGAGAACAATGTAGTATATATGTTTCCTGTTAGAAAAGGTAAATACATTGAACTGTCTGAGCCTCACAAGTCTAATACAATAACTGAAAAATAACAGCTATTTCCATCATCTAACTCACAAACTAGAAAAGGACTTTCTTTCATGAGATCTTGCCATCATTCCTTTGTGTAGAGCACAGTGTGCGGACATACGCTGGTGTTTTCAGATGCTATGGTTATATCCTTTCTTAGGTCATCATAGGTCATCATACATCTCCCAGATGTCTCCCGAGTGTTTCTGGTGTTGGGCCCTCCTGAAATGTAATGACTGCTTTCAGTGTGAATTTCTCTCCTTGAAGTAGCAGAGTGGATGGGAATTCAGTAAGCAAAAACCTTTTTGGACTGTGAAAACTGTGCTCCAGAGTTTCTGTAGAGCATTTTCCAAGGTCTGTGTCAATCCATACAAGCTCTCTCAGGGTGAAACTGTGACAAACAGTCCCTGTGCAAAGTTGCTTTCCTGATGAATCTGTTTTAAATGCTGTTGGAGATGCATCAGGACTTTCGATTGGTCTTAGGCATGGCGATGCTGGAAGGTTGAGCCCTTGTTCAACAGCAGACTGAAGGTGAGCTATGCCAGAAGCTGAGAGGACTGACAGATCAATGGAAACAAAAGGTATTTGCCTTGTGTTTGGTGTGTAAAGTTTGCAGTACTGGGAGGAACACTGTCTTGTGAAGTGAACACTTGGATTTTCCGTCATTGTTTTTTGAATTACTGTGGACACATGGCACTGTGCATCAACACGATGAACACCAGTCTTCAACTGAACAGGGCAGAATATTGAGCTCAGCACCTCTGCCCTCAATGAATAGGCATGTTGAGTGACACCCTTTGAAGCAAGGGATTTCACAAGCTGGAATACTTTGTTCTCCTCTGAACTATTCAACATGTTTTGAGCAGTACGACTGTCACAGTAAGCGCAGCACAGACTTTGACAGAAGGCATCAAAGGCACAGGTGTTCATGACACAGTATTGTCCTTTGCCAAGTTTTACTGCACTGTAAAGCCCAACAGTCTACCTGACATATAAAGTTTGTGGATATAACAATTGAAATTCCTCAAAGTTGAAACAACTTAAAACTTTTGTTCTGTTAACGATTCAAACAGTTATAATTGTACATGGCTTAGAAGTTAAGAGTAAATACTGCTTTCTTAATTATGATTTTTGAGTAAAAGGACAGAAGAAAAAAAAAATTCAGACTGCAATTAATTTCAGGTGGAGACAGTAAACACAGGTGGGTTGAAAGTAGGGGTGGGTTCTTATAATCGATTCATCGATTAAAATCGATTCTGGCTTGGATAACGTAAAATCGATTCATTAAAATCCTGAATCGATTTTTTAATATAAATTTATTTTGCCCAAAATGCCAGAATCTCAGGTGAAATCTCACAAAATTTCAAGAACCACCAAACAGTTAAGACAGTAAATGAGAGCAGGAACACGGATTCTGCACAAAGACTTAAACACACAGCGGGACCCGCGGATCAGAATCAGTTAGATGTCGCTTTTCTCACAGTCGGGGCTGAAAGCCGACAGCTCGCTGACTCTGATCTGTCGGCGGGTCCGCGCTTTGTGTGCACGCCCTTTATGCGCCGATTCTAAAGCTGTTAGTTTGATCTCTCTCCAAACAATATTGACCGAACCAGCAGCAAAAGAAGATCCAAACGCTTCACATAAACATCGTCATGAATTCACTCAGACTTTTACTGTTTTGCTTCCACTGCGATGCACAGCTCTCTCTCTGTACTTCAAGAACAGTTTCCCTTTCTTCATTATTCGCTTGCTTGTTATGCACAAGTCTACTGTTGTTTACAGGCTGTCGGCCGCTGTTTTTTCCCTTTTACATTCTTCCGAAAAGAAAACCTCATTTCTGCTGTTCAATACTGAACAAATTTAAACTTTTTAAAATTATTCAAAATGCAAAACGCTGTGTCTGTAATAAAACCGCTGTAACTTCAGAGGTGATGTTCATATGTTGATTAATGGTTTTCTTTCGTTTTTGATGTACTGCAGAATATTTTTATAAAATCCCAGGCCAGGAAAATCACCTTCATGTTTTTCTGTGTTTTATCCTCAGCTACTTTGACACAAAGGCCTCTGCTGTGATGCTCACACCTGTGATAAAGTCTTGCGTGTGTCAGCTTCCTTTTTATTGATACAAAAATATGTAAACGTACTGATCTGAATTATAATATTTCTGACTGTCAAAATTTCCCAGATTTAAATCGAATCGAATTAAATCGAATCGTGGATCGAATCGATTCGGGGCCTTGTGAATCGGAATTGAATCGATTCTAGAAATCAGTGACGATACCCAGCCCTAGTTGAAAGATCTATTGAAGAGTCCTTTCTTCATGGCCATTAAAACATTTTTAGGTTAAAAGACCCGTGTCATGAATCGCTGTGCGGCAGGCAGGAGTTGGACCCAATTCAATTCAATTTTATTTATATAGCGCCAAATCACAACATAAGTCGCCTCAAGGCGCTTCATAGATAGAGAAAAACCCAACAATCATATGACCCCCTATGAGCAAGCATTTTGGCAACAGTGGGAAGGGAAAACTCCCTTTTAACAGGAAGAAACCTCCGGCAGAACCAGGCTCAGGGAGGGGTAGCCATCTGCTGCGACCGGTTGGGGTGAGAGAAGGAAGACAGGATAAAAGACATGCTGTGGAAGAGAGACAGAGGTTAATAACAGATATAATTCAATGCAGAGAGGTGTGTTAATACATAGTGAGTGAGAAAGGTGACTGGAAAGGAAAAACTCAATGCATCATGGGAATCCTCCGGCAGCCTATGTCTATTGCAGCATAACTAAGGGAGGATTCAGGGTCACCTGGTCCAGCCCTAACTATATGCTTTAGCAAAAAGGAAAGTTTTAAGCCTAATCTTGAAAGTAGAGATAGTGTCTGTCCCCTGAATCCAAACTAGAAGCTGGTTCCACAGAAGAGGGGCCTGAAAACTGAAGGCTCTCCCTCCCATTCTACTTTTAAATACTCTAGGAACAACAAGTAGGCCTGCAGAGCGAGAGCGAAGTGCTCTAATGGGGTGATATGGTACTACAAGGTCATTAAGATAAGATGGGGCCTGATTATTTAAGACCTTGTATGTGAGGAGCAGGATTTTGAATTCAATTCTGGATTTAACAGGAAGCCAATAAAGGGAAGCCAAAACAGGAGAAATATGCGCTCTCTTTCTAGTCCCTGTCAGTACTCTTGCTGCAGCATTTTGGATTAGCTGAAGGCTTTTCAGTGAGTTTTTTGGACATCCTGATAATAATGAATTGCAGTAGTCCAGCCTGGAAGTAATAAATGCGTGAACTAGTTTTTCAGCGTCACTCTGAGACAGGATATTTCTAATTTTAGAGATGTTGCGCAAATGGAAGAACGCAGTCTTACATATTTGTTTAATATGTGCATTGAAGGACATGTCCTGGTCAAAAATGACTCCAAGGTTCCTCACAGCGTTACTGGAGGCCAAGGTAATGCCATCCAGAGTAAGAATCTGGTTAGATACCATATTTCTAGGCTTTTCAGGGCCGAGTACAATAACCTCAGTTTTATCTGAATTAAGAAGCAGAAAGTTAGCGGCCATCCAGGTCTTTATGTCTTTAAGACATTCCTGCAGTTTAACTAATTGGTGTGTGTTATCTGGCTTCATGGACAGATAGAGCTGGGTGTCATCTGCATGGCAGTGAAATTGTATGCTATGTCTTTTAATGATGCTGCCTAGGGGATGCATGTATAGTGTAAACAGAATTGGTCCTAGCACTGAACCTGTGGAACTCCATAATTAACCTCAGTGTGTGAAGAGGACTCTCCATTTACATGTACAAATTGGAATCTATTAGATAGATATGATACAAACCACTGCAGTGCAGTACCTGTAATACCTACAGCATGTTCTAATCGCTCTAATAGGATATTATGGTCGACAGTATCGAATGCTGCACTAAGGTCTAGCAGGACAAGCACAGAGATGAGTTCACTGTCAGAAGCCATAAGAAGATCATTTGTAACCTTCACTAAAGCTGTTTCTGTGCCGTGATGAGCTCTGAAACCTGACTGAAACTCTTCAAATAAACCATTCCTCTGCAGATGATCTGTTAGCTGTTTGACAACTACTCTTTCAAGGATTTTTGATATGAAAGGAAGGTTGGAGATTGGCCTATAATTAGTTTCATCAGTTGTTCAGTTCTTATAAAATGTTGTATAATTGTACCAAATCACTGAGGATACATCCAATGGGTAAATCACAACCAACAATTTTACTGTGATATTTGCTCGTGTTTAGAGAATCTCCATTATCTTTGTTACTGAGTTTCCATTTTTGTAGGGCCAAATTTGTATTAAAAATTAATATTTTCATATGATGTGAAAGGACTCAATCATTTCTAATTTTTAGAAGAAACCATTCATTAAGTCCCTTAAGGTGAAGATTTCATATATTGATAATGATAAAATTAACACAAATTAAAGGTTTCACTGATAAACACACAATTTTTCCTTGCTTTAAACCCCATGTTCTATATAGATTATAGCTCTGATCTGGAGAACACTATTTTAAAATACTGTGTAGGGTTTTTTTAAATGATTAAGAAACAGACTCTCTGTCACAAGAGACAGAAAGGTTGTATCTTAAAAGAAAAGTCTCCAAAATTTGGTAGAGTCTGATGTCATGCAGTTTCATAAACATATATTCTCCCCAAAGAATGACACCTGAAAACTTTGCGTTAAATGAACTTTTCTTTTCCCTTTTTAGGAGGCGCCTGATATCAACGTGAAACGCACTGCAGTACTTCGTGCCCTTCCTGTATGTCTATGTCTGTGTCAATTTTGGGCTCCTGAGAGGGGTTATCATCCACTTCCTGCTCCACAAAGGCTTTGTGTGGATACTGACGCTTCACTGTACCATCCTGTCTGGCAACCTCTGCTTCTTTTCGTATTTGTTTTGCAGAACAGATCCGCATGTTCCCTTCAATAAAACCAAGATGACGTGCAATGAATTTATCTATCCTTATTGGGAGATTTTCATGCTTGAACAGACCATGTTTAATGTTCTTGAACTCTGCTTCAACATTAGCTGAAGTTGCAGTGAGTTTTTCGCTCTGAAATAGGGGAACCATTTCTCCAGTCCAGAGTGGTAGGTATCCTCCCAATCTAATTAGGTGTGGGACGAGCTCAGGTAGATAGTGCATATTGTCTCGATAACCATGATCTTCAGCATGGCACCTGCTCCCCTCACAAATATCTGCCACCCACTGCCTTAAGTCGGTGTTTATTTCTGTGCATGGATCCAATCTAATGTCTTCTTCTTCCTTGTCATCAGAAACAGATATAGTCTCATCTGCAATTTTTCTTTTCAGATTTGATTTGGACACTTCTGACATAATGGGGTTTCCAAAACTGTCACAGCCTTCTGTCTCACTTAATGCCACAATAGCAATGCTGCGTATTAGGACCTTTGCTTCTTCCAAGGATTGGGACTTGACAAGTTGTGCCATTGATCGCACGTAGAAATCCCTCACCCGATGAGGCTTTTTTCTCAAACAGTCCCACTGGCAAATCATTTTGAATAAGTGTGTCACATCCACTCTAATGAAACATTCAATTCAATTCAATTGTATTTATATAGCGCCAAATCACAACATAAGTCGCCTCAAGGCGCTTCATAGATACAGAGAAAAACCCAACAATCATATGACCCCCTATGAGCAAGCACTTTGGCAACAGTGGGAAGGAAAAACTCCCTTTTAACAGGAAGAAACCTCCGGCAGAACCAGGCTCAGGGAGGGGCGGCCATCTGCTGCGACCGGTTGGGGTGAGAGAAGGAAGACAGGATAAAAGACATGCTGTGGAAGAGAGCCAGAGGTTAATAACAGATATAATTCAATGCAGAGAGGTGTGTTAATACATAGTGAGTGAGAAAGGTGACTGGAAAGGAAAAACTCAATGCATCATGGGAATCCTCCGGCAGCCTATGTCTATTGCAGCATAACTAAGGGAGGATTCAGGGTCACCTGGTCCAGCCCTAACTATATGCTTTAGCAAAAAGGAAAGTTTTAAGCCTAATCTTGAAAGTAGAGATAGTGTCCATCTCCTGAATCCAAACTGGAAGCTGGTTCCACAGAAGAGGGGCCTGAAAACTGAAGGCTTTTATTCGATTCCATTACTGTGGGGAGGCTGGTTGACCTTTTGACCTTTTGAAATTTGTATGGATTTCTTTAAAATGATAGCGGCACAAACGTAAATTTTTGCAGCACAAACGTAGCACAAATGTTTGATATCAATTTTGTTCGATTCCATTAATGTGGGGGGGGCTGGTTGACCTTTTGACCTTTACATTTTCATTAAGATCTTTAAAACAGAGGCAGCACAAACGACAATTTTTGCAGCACAAACCAGCACAAACTTAGCACAGTTGATTGACACCAGTTTTGTTTGATTCCATTAATGTGGGGGGGCTGGTTGACCTCTGATGACCTCTAGAAATTTGTATGGATTTCTTTAAAATGATAGCGGCACAAACGTAAATTTTTGCAGCACAAACGTAGCACAAATGTTCGACATCAATTTTGTTCGATCCCATTAATGTGGGGGGGCTGGTTGACCTTTTGACCTTTACATTTTCATTAATATCTTTAAAACAGAGGCAGCACAAACAACAATTTTAGCAGCACAAACCAGCACAAACGCTTGACATCAATTTTGTTCGATCCCATTTAATGTTGGGGGGGGGGGTGGTTGACCTTTTGACCTTTACATTTTCTTGAATATCTTTAAAACAGAGGCAGCGCAAACGACAATTTTAGCAGCACAAACCAGCACAAACGTAGCACAGTTGATTGACACCAGTTTTGTTTGATTCCATTAATGTGGGGGGGCTGGTTGACCTTTTGACCTTTACATTTTCATTAATATCTTTAAAACAGAGGCAGCACAAACCAGCACAAATGTAGCACAGTTGCTTGACACCAGTTTTGTTTGATTCCATTAATGTGGGGGGGCTGGTTGACCTTTTGACCTTTACATTTTCATTAATATCTTTAAAACAGAGGCAGCACAAACCAGCACAAACGTAGCACAGTTGATTGACACCAGTTTTGTTTGATTCCATTAATGTGGGGGGGCTGGTTGACCTCTGATGACCTCTACAAATTTTCTTGAATATCTTTAAAACAGAGGCAGCACAAACGACAATTTTAGCAGCACAAACCAGCACAAACGTAGCACAGTTGATTGACACCAGTTTTGTTTGATTCCATTAATGTGGGGGGGCTGGTTGACCTTTTGACCTTTACATTTTCATTAATATCTTTAAAACAGAGGCAGCACAAACCAGCACAAACGTAGCACAGTTGATTGACACCAGTTTTGTTTGATTCCATTAATGTGGGGGGGGCTGGTTGACCTCTGATGACCTCTACAAATTTTCTTGAATATCTTTAAAATGATAGCGGCACAAACGTAAATTTTTGCAGCACAAACCAGCACAAACGTAGCACAAATGTTTGACATCAATTTTGTTCGATTCCATTAATGTGGGGGGGCTGGTTGACCTTTTGACCTTTACATTTTCATTAATATCTTTAAAACAGAGGCAGCACAAACGACAATTTTAGCAGCACAAACCAGCACAAACATAGCACAGTTGATTGACACCAGTTTTGTTTGATTCCATTAATGTGGGGGGGCTGGTTGACCTTTTGACCTTTACATTTTCATTAATATCTTTAAAACAGAGGCAGCACAAACGACAATTTTAGCAGCACAAACCAGCACAAACGTAGCACAGTTGATTGACACCAGTTTTGTTTGATTCCATTAATGTGGGGGGGCTGGTTGACCTTTTGACCATTACATTTTCATTAATATCTTTAAAACAGAGGCAGCACAAATGATAATTTTAGCAGCACAAACGTTTGATACCACTTGGATTTGAAGAAGGTGGTGGGGCCAACTTCACTCATATGCTTAATGGCTCAAAACACCTTATGCAATTATAAACTGATACGCACCTACTGGCATGCCCCTTTTAATTTCTTCATAAATGTTATTTAATGTTATTATTACGGCAGCACGGTGGTTAGCACTGTTGCCGCACAGCAAGAAGGTCCTGAGTTCAATTCCACCATCATGCCAGGGTCTTTCTGTGTGGAGTTTGCAGGTTCTCTCGCCATGTTTGCGTGGGCTCTCTCCGGGCTCTCTCCAAAGACATGTAGCTTGTGGTGATAGGTTAATTGGTTAATCTGAATTGCCCATAGGTGTGAATGTGAGTGCGAATGGTTGTCTGTCCCTGTGTGTTGGCCCTGTGACAGACTGGCAACCTGTCCAAGACGTACCCTGCCTCTTGCCCTATGACAGCTGGGATAGATTCCAGCACCCCCTGCGACCCTTAAAAGGATAAGCAAATGGATGGATGGATGGAATTTTATTAATATCTTTAAAATAATAGCACCACAAACAAAATTTTTTGCAGCACAAACCTGTGACATCAACTTTTGTTTGATTTGGGTGATGTGGGGGGGCTGGTTGACCTTTTGACGTTTGCATTTTCATTAATATCTTTAAAACAGAGGCAGCACAAACGACAATTTTAGCAGCACAAACCAGCACAAACACAGCACAGTTGATTGACACCAGTTTTGTTTGATTCCATTAATGTGGGGGGGCTGGTTGACCTCTGATGACCTCTAGAAATTTTGATTAATATCTTTAAAATGATAGCAGCACAAACCAGCACAAACGTTTGATACCACTTTTGTTGGATTTGAAGAAGGTGGGGGGGCCAACTTCACTCACATATGTCATGTCTACAGAATTCTCATTTTTCATGCCTGTGGAGTTTATTATATGGACGTGGTGACAGTGTAAAGACAGCCTGCTCTTCTGATTTAACTTTTCAAGCATTCACACTAATTAGTGTTTAAACCTCCCATGGTTCTATATCTGGGGATGTGGCTTTGGTTTGCACTGATGAAAGCTTATAGTTGAAATGTGTTTGACGGTAAATGGTCAATAAAGAAGACAGCATTTTGTTTTGTTTTTACACAATGATTTTGTCATGTGCTGTGTGCAGGCAGGAACTGTGGACCCAATGTGCAGACACTTGGAGGTAAAAGTGTGAACTCAAAACAGCTTTAACGCTAAACACAAATATAACAAAAGCAAGAATACCAAAAGAAACTTACACAGGCAGCCAAACAGAACACACAGCATAGGATGAGGGAGATCGCAACAAAGACCAAAGAAAACTCAGGGCTTACATACCCAGAGAGAGCCATCAGGGAATGGGAGACAACAGAGAAACACAGCTGGGACAAATAAGGGTAGCGAGACAAGGGAAGCAAACCAGATACATTAACATGAGACATGGACTTTCAAAGTAAAACAGGAAACATAACACAGACAACGCGGACTTGACGAGGGGATACAGCAGACAGGGGGAGACAAAACAACTATGTAACACAGAGACAGAAACCAGAAGACAGAACTCTAAGAAACCAAAAGACTAGAAATGATAAATAATGGCAAAATCAAAGTTCAATAATAATGTAAAACTCAAAATTTTGGGTCAACGAACCCAGGCACCCTAACAGATTTATTTTTACAGTTAATTTTTTTCTATTTAATTATTTAGTTACAGTCCACCATACCTCTGATCCCCTGTCAATCCATCCACCCCCTTTTTAATGGTGTATCTGATTCAGGGTCATGAAGGGCTGGAGCAGCTGTCACAGACTGAGCAAGGTACACCCTGTACAGGTCACCAGTCTATGGCAGTGTCCCACTGTGTGTATTTTAAAAAGTACCGCATCTTAAAAACCACGGCTGCAGATAGATGGCCTTGGCAACTCTTCACTACATTATGAGGGGGATTTTATTATAGCAAATGACAAAAAAAATGGACCACTCATGATCTATTCAAAATACAATCTAGAGATGTTTTAGTCCCTTAAAGAGAGCTAATTATCTTTGTTTCCAGCTCCATACTTTAATTTGTGCACTACAGCAAATTTGTGTGATTCATTGCTGAAAATATGCTTATTTATCCTATACTGAGTCTTGGTGCAGTCCTTCAATTTATCTTCCATTTGAAATATGCCAGTTTAGCTGTCCTCTCTTTGAGCCAACCTTTGTCTCATTGGCTGCTCCTCAGAAGTTTTGAATAGCAGGTGGGTGGTACTTCTGTGCTTGGAGCAGGGATTACTTGTACATATACTGACCTCATTATTTGAAACTTGGCCCATGTTCGATATGAGCATTCACCATTTATATATACACAATATCTGTTGGTGTGTGTGTGTGTGTTAGAAAATATGGAAAAGGAATATTAAGTATTGGTCGAGGAGTTTGATTTCCAAACCAAATGCAAATCTTACTTTCATTCAGCAGTCCACCTTTTCTCAAAGCTCAGTTAAAGACACTTTTGACACTGTCATCTGGGTTGTAGCTTTGTTCCTGAAGATGTGCATGTCTTCAGGAATGAAAAGAAAGAAAGAAAGAAAGAAAGAAAGAAAGAAAGAAAGAAAGAAAGAAAGAAAGAAAGAAAGAAAGAAAGAAAGAAGTCCAGGAGATCTGAGTAGTTATTATGTCTGATGAAAAGAACAATCGAAAACAACCAAGGCACTTTGTCTTCAGGTATTTGTATTAGGATCAGCACAGATTTCACTCTCTGGCTTTATTTATAGCATAATAAGACATTTTACTTTTAAAAATCAAGGACACCAACAAGGCAGATAGGGCACATGCACTGGGGCCACAAATGTCCCAGGTTTAGTCCGTAATTCAATTAAATTCAATTTTATTTATATAGCGCCAAATCACAACAAAAGTCGCCTCAAGGGGCTTCATAGATACAGAGAAAAACCCAACAATCATATGACCCCCTATGAGCAAGCACTTTGGTGACAGTGGGAAGGAAAAACTCCCTTTTAACAGGAAGAAACCTCCAGCAGAATCAGGCTCAAGGAGGGGCGGGGCCATTTGCTGCGACCGGTTGGGGTGAGAGAAGGAAGACAGGATAAAAGACATGCTGTGGAAGAGAGCCAGAGGTTAATAACAGATATGATTCAATGCAGAAAGGTCTATTAACACAGCGGTCCCTAAGCGCCACGGACCGGTTCATGCCCGACAATATTTTTACGGACCTGCCTAGTACCGGTACCGTAAAAAAAGATTTATTCATAACACACGTGAAAAGACCCAGGAAAACCGAGTTAACGATAAAAACGATAACAAAATAACGATAAAAAAACGATAAAAATCCTGAAAACCATACATTTCACACCTGAGCCTCAACTCTCAACTCTCGTGGCCCGGTACCAAACGACTCACGGACCGGTACCGAGGCCCGGGGGTTGGGGACCGCTGTATTAATACATAGTGAGTGAGAAAGGTGACTGGAAAGGAAAAACTCAATGCATCATGGGAATCCCCGGCAGCCTACGTCTATCGCAGCATAACTACGGGAGGATTCAGGATCAGTGCTCTAAGTGCTCTAATGGGGTGATATGGTACTACAAGGTCATTAAGATAAGATGGGGCCTGATTATTCAAGACCTTGTATGTGAGGAGCAGGATTTTGAATTCAATTCTGGGTTTGAAGGGAAGCCAAAACAGGAGAAATATGCTCTCTCTTTCTAGTCCCTGTCAGGACTCTTGCTGCAGCATTTTGGATTAGCTGAAGGCTTTTCAGCGAGTTTTTTGGACATCCTGATAATAATGAATTGCAGTAGTCCAGCCTGGAAGTAATAAAAACATGAACTAGTTTTTCAGCGTCACTCTGAGACAGGATATTTCTAACTTTAGAGATGTTACGCAAATGGAAGAACGCAGTCTTACATATTTGTTTAATACGTGCGTTGAAGGACATATCCTGGTCAAAAGTGACTCCAAGGTTCCTCACAGCGTTACTGGAGGCCAAGGTAATGCCATCCAGAGTAAGAATCTGGTTAGATACCATATTTCTAGGCTTTTCAGGGCCGAGTACAATAACCTCAGTTTTATCTGAATTAAGAAGCAGAGAGTTAGCGGCCATCCAGGTCTTTATGTCTTTAAGACATTCCTGCAGTTTAACTAATTGGTGTGTGTTATCTGGCTTCATGGACAGATAGAGCTGGGTGTCATCTGCATGGCAGTGAAATTGTATGCTATGTCTTTTAATGATGCTGCCTAGGGGATGCATGTATAGTGTAAACAGAATTGGTCCTAGCACTGAACCTGTGGAACTCCATAATTAACCTCAGTGTGTGAAGAGGACTCTCCATTTACATGTACAAATTGGAATCTATTAGATAGATATGATACAAACCACTGCAGTGCAGTACCTGTAATACCTACAGCATGTTCTAATCGCTCTAATAGGATATTATGGTCGACAGTATCGAATGCTGCACTAAGGTCTAGCAGGACAAGCACAGAGATGAGTCCACTGTCAGAGGCCATAAGAAGATCATTTGTAACCTTCACTAAAGCTGTTTCTGTGCTATGATGAGCTCTGAAACCTGACTGAAACTCTTCAAATAAGCCATTCCTCTGCAGATGATCTGTTAGCTGTTTGACAGCTACTCTTTCAAGGATGTTTGATATGAAAGGAACGTTGGAGATTGGCCTATAATTAGTGTCAGGGGTAGACATTTGTTCAAACACAAGTAAGAGAAATGAGACAACTGCAGACCGACTCAGAGTGTATAAGAGCGTGCGCACGGGTGTGAATGTCTCTGAGAAGACACACACACCGAGTGCAGGCTTGCTTCCTTTATTTATAGGGCAAAGCAGGTTACATAGTACTTCCTTTTTTAACAGAAGTTGAAGAGAGGTTAGACATTAAATCAGCTTATCTGATCTTTCACACACTGGGATAAGAATACAGAAGTATATCATGCTTTATCTGACATCACAGACACTGAAGTAAAGAATGCATCATTATATCATGCTTGTCAAACATCTCAGACACTGAGGTAAGGAATGCATCATGTTTTCCTTTAACAATAGACTTGGTTATGTGAAAATATATGAACACACAAAATATAAGGCATACTTGGTTAGAATATAAGGCACACTTGATTATATTGTATTATGGCGATTCGGTTATAATGTATAATGTAGAAAATCTCTAACAATTAGCTAAGACTGCTGGGTCTAGAGATGCTTTTTGAGTAAAGGTTTAACTACAGCCAGCTTGAAGGCCTGTGGTACATAGCCGATTATTAGAGATAGGTTGATCATATTTAAGATTGAAGAATTAATTAATGGCAGGACTTCTTTGAGCAGTTTTGTAGGAATGGGGTCTAAAAGACACGTTGATGGTTTGGAGGAAGTAATTATTAAAGTTAACTCAGAAAGAACAATTGGAGAAAAAGAGTCTAATATAACATCAATGGTACTAAGAGTAGCTGTAGATAATATTACATCTGTGGGATGATTATTGGTAATTTTTTCTCTAATGATAAAATTTTTATTTGTGAAGAAGTTCATGAAGTCATTACTAGTTAACGTTAAAGGGATGGTTGGCTCAAAAGAGCTCTGACTTTTTGTCAGCCTGGCTACAGTGCTGAAGAGAAACCGGGGGTTATACTTATTTTCTTCAATCAGTGACGAATAGTAAGATGTTCTGGCTTTGCGGAGGACTTTCTTATAAAGCAACACACTATTTCTCGAGGCTAAATGATGATCCTCTAAATTTGTGACACGCCATTTCCTCTCCAGCTTACGAGTCATCTGCTTTAGGCTATGTGTTTGAGAATTATACCACGGAGTCAGGTACTTCTGATTTGAGACCTTAGTTTTCACAGGAGCTACAGTATCCAGAGTTAAATGGCAAATGGCCTGTATTTATATAGTGCTTTACTAGTCCCTAAGGACCCCAAAGCGCTTTACATATCCAGTCATCCACCCATTCACGCACACATTCACACACTGGTGATGGCAGCTACATTGTAGCCACAGCCACCCTGGGGCGCACTGACAGAGGCGAGGCTGCCGGACACTGGCGCCACCGGGCCCTCTGACCACCACCAGTAGGCAACGGGTGAAGTGTCTTGCCCAAGGACACGACGACCAAGACTGCCCAAGCCGGGGCTCGAACCGGCAACCTTCCGATTACAAGGCGAACTCCCAACTCTTGAGCCACAGTTGTATGTAGTGAGGAGATGAAATTATTAACAAGATAATCGACCTCTGTTGGAGTAGTATTCAGATAGCTGCTCTGGGCCCTGTGCTTCGTACGTCGCTTACTACATCCAAGATCAAATGAAACATCCAAGACCAAACCATCGCGCTAACCGTGAGCGCGCTAATCCGGTTCCCCGAACACACCTGCTGTTGACGATTAGTACAGCTGGATGAAGTAATGTGCGATCACTGGGTGCCGTAAAAGGGGATACGCATCGATAGCAGAAACAGTGATCGGCAACCCTCTGATTGGTCGGCGAAAATGTCGAAGGAGTGCGCTCGGCTCGGTATTTTTCGGCAGCAGAGCAAGAACTCCTGAGTGAGGGATTTCAGGAGTTTCAGAGTTAAATCAGAACGCAAGGGAACACTGCAAAGGCTGCAAAAGCAAGGAGAGAGGGCTGGCAGAAAGTTGCTGACAAATTAAACTCGTAAGTAATTTAATAATAATAATAATAATATATTGGATTTATATAGCGCTTTTCAAGGCACCCAAAGTGCTTTACAATGCCACTATTCAGTCACTCTCACATTCACACACTGGTGGAGGCAGCTACGGTTGTAGCCACAGCTGCCCTGGGGCAGACTGACAGAAGCGAGGCTGCCATATCGCGCCATCGGCCCCTCTGGCCAACACCAGTAGGCGGTAGGGTAGATTTATTATATTACACTATATTATCCAATATTATATTACATTATATTATATTGTTATATTATATCCTCTTTCACATTAGAGCCACAACAGGACCCACTAGAACATGGGAACAAGTAAAAGTGAAATATAAGAATATTCTATAGAATGGTAATATCTATCACTTATATTGCTTTTCGTCTCTTGGAAAGAGACCCTGAAATAATCTGTTTGTTTGTTCATAACAGCAACCAAGAAAAGGGCAGAGCAAAAAAAGACAGGTGGTGGTCCTGCACCCCCTCGTCAACAAGTTGGTTAAGTAAATAATACCCTCACGGGGAAATCGATATCTCTCAATGAGCACACTGTCGCGCTGAGCTAAAGGATCCTGTCTATCCCGCAATATACGCTGAATTCTGAGGACTCTCCTTATCAATCTTGCACCTTCCGCAATGGGTGGCTCGCGTAAACGGACAGGACATGGCTGCGACAGGCTTCCCAAATCCACCTTGGCTTTTATAGCCGTGGTCTCTCATCTTGATTACACGAAGTAATTTACAATTACTACTCTGAAATATGAATTACATCTGTAATAATCACATACATGTAATAGAATGTTAATAGTACATTTCCCTTTTTTAGGAAATGACCTGTATGTATCTGTGTGACATCAATAAAAGGATCAGGTGCTGCATTATCTTTAGTTACATTGATGTTATTTATTTATGGTGAAACAGTGGTGGAATATCGCTGTTGCTTTCGTATAAATGAAGCGGACATACCTGCGTGGCTGCGATCTAATCCTGTTTACATAAAGTGAACCTGCTCCCGAGCAGGTTTACGCTTACGGCTCTGTTGCTATGACAGCAAGTCCCGGATGAGCTTCGGGGAACCGAACGATCCAGGATCACGCGAAATCGTCAACAATCTAATCCAGCTAACTTACTTAGTGAGGTACGAAGAACAGGCCCCAGCTCTATGTTGGTACAGGGCATTGAAGATGATAACAGTGGTTGGATTATATTCTTAAACTTAGTTACAGCACTTTCAGAAAGACATCTACTTTGATAAAGTCTACTTTCCACTGTTGTGTAATCAATTATTTTAAATGTAAATGTTATCAGGAAATGATCAGACAGGAGAGGGTTTTCAGGAAACACTGTTAAATGTTCAGTTTCTATGCCATATGTTAAAACAAGATCTAGAGTGTGATTATTAAAGTGGTGGGTGCGTTCTTTTCCTTTTTATGAAAAGCCAATTGAGTCTAATAACAGATTAAATGTCATGTTGAGGCTGTCATTTTTAGCATCTACATGGATGTTAAAATCACCCACAATAATTATTTTATCTGAGCTGAGCACTAAATCAGATAAAAAGTCTGAGAAATCAGACAGAAACTCTGTGTAAGGAGATGGGGGGGGGGGGGGGGGGGGTAGCAGGAGGAGAGAAGCTGCAGAGATGCGTGTGAGACTGCAACTCTGCTTCCTGGTCCCAACTCTGGATAGTCATATTTTGGGGGGTTTAATAAATCTGTCCATATTTCTAGAAATGAGAGCTGCTCCATCCAAAGTGGGATGGATGCCGTCTCTCCTAACAAGATCAGGTTTCCTCCAGAAGGTTTGCTAATTATCTATGAATTCCACATCGTTTCTGGGACACCACTCAGACAGCCAGCAATTTAAGGAGAACATGCGGCTAAACATGTCACTCCTGGTCTGATTGGGGAGGGGACCAGAGAAAACTACAGAATCTGACATTGTTTTGGCAAAATTGCACACCGATTCAATATTGCTTTTAGTGACCTCCGATTGGCGTAACCGGGTGTCATTACTGCCGACGTGAATTATGATTTTACTGAATTTACGTTTATCCTTAGCCAGCAGTTTTGCATTTCCTTCAATGTCGCCTGCTCTGGCCCCTGGAAGACAATTGACTATGGTTGCCGGTGTCTCTAGCTTCACATGTCTGAGAACAGAATCACCAATTACCAGAGTTTGACCCCCGGCGGGCGTGTCGCCGAGTGGGGAAAAACAGTTAGACACATGAACGGGTTGGTGGTGTACCTGGGGCTACTGTTTAGGACTATGCTTCCTCCTCACCGTCACCCAGCCACGCTCTTTCCCCAGCTGCTTGGGGTCTGCCGGGGAACAGCTAGCGGGGCCTACGCTATCTTCGGCTGCACCAGTTACAGGGGCCTGGCTAGCTACGGGTGAATGAAGGGTGCGAAGCCGAGTCTCCCTTCCAATGTGGATCACATCAGCCAGAAACAGGCTCTTGTGAAATGTAGATGACCTCAGACAGCAGCGCAGGCCCTGCTGTCGTGAAGTTGGCCTCAGAGGGAGCACTAGCCCTGGTGCAATGTGGATGGCCTAAGCCAGCAATACAGGCCCTGGTATGTTGACGATAGCCTCACAAGGAGCACATGCCGTGGTATAATGTGGATGGCCTCAGCCAGTAGCAAAGGCCCTGTTGTAATGTGGATGGCCTCATCTACCAACACTGGCCCAGGTGAAATGTGGATGGTAATGGCCAGCACCACAGACCTTGGTGTAATGTGGATGGCCTTAGCCAACAGCACAGTCTCTGGTGTGGTGAAGATGGCCTCACAGGAAGCACTGTCCCTGGTGTAATGTGGATGGCCTCAGCAAACAACACTGGCCCTGGTGAAATGTTGGTGGTATTGGCCAGCACCACAGGCCCTGGTTTAATGTAGATGGCATCAGCCAGCAGCACAGGCCCTTGAGTAATGTGAATGTCCTCAGCCGACACCACTGGCACTTGTGTAATATGGATGGTATCAGCCAGCACCAAAGGCCCTGGTGTGGTGATGATAGCCTCACAGGAAGCACTGTCCCTGGTGTAATTTGGATGGCCTCATCCAACAACACTGGCCCTGGTGAAATGTGGATGGTATTAGCCAGCACCACAGGCCCTGGTGTCGTGAAGTTGGCCTCAGAGGGAGCACTAGCCCTGGTGTAATGTGGATGGTCTAAGCCAGCAATACAGGCCCTGGTGTGGTGACGATGACCTTAGTCAACACCACTGGCCCTGGTGAAATGTGGATGGTAATGGCCAGCACCACAGACCTTGGTGTAATGTGGATGACCTTAGTCAACACCACTGGCCCTGGTGAAATGTGGATGATATCGGCAAGCACCAATGGCCCTGATGTAATGTGGATGGCCTGAGCCAACAACACTGGACCTGTTGAAATGTCGGTAGTATTGGCCAGCACCACAGGCCCTGGTTTAATGTAGATGGCATCATCCAGCAGCACAGGCCCTTGAGTATTTTGAAAGGCATCAGCCAGCAATACCACTGGCCCATGTGAAATGTGGATTGTTTCGGCCAGCAATACTGGCCCTTGTGTAATGTGGAAGGCTAGCAGCACTGGCCCTTGTGTAATGTGGATGGTATCAGCCAGCACCACAGGCCCTGGTGTGGTGATGATAGCCTCACAGGAAGCACTGTCCCTGGTGTAATTTGGATGGCCTCATCCAACAACACTGGCCCTGGTGTAATGTGGATGGTATTGGCCAGTACCACAGGCCCTGGTGTAATGTGAATGTCTTCAGCCAGTAGCACAGGCCCTTGTGTAATGTGGATGGCCCCATCCAGCAACACCACAGGCCCTGGTGAAATGTGGTTGTTTTCGGCCAGCACCACAGGCCCTTGGGTAATTTGGATGGCTAGCAGCAAAGGCCCTGGTCTGATGAAGATGGCCTCACAGAAATCACCAGCCCTGGTGTATTGTGGATGGCATCAGCCATCAACACAGGCCCTCGTGAAATATAGGTGGCCTCAGCCAGCAGCACAGGCCCTACTGCAATGTGAATGGCCTCAGCCAGCAACACAGTCCCTGGTGTAATGTTAATGTCCTCATCCAACGTCATGGCTCCGGTGCAATGTGGATGGCCTCAGCCAGCAGCACAGGACCTGGTGTATGTGGATGGCATCAGCCAGTAGCCCAGGCCCTTGAGTATTGTGAAAGGCATCAGCAAGCAACACCACTGGCCCATGTGAAATGTGGATGGTTTCAGACAGCAACACAGGCCCTTGGGTAATGTGGAAGGCTAGCAGCACTGGCCCTTGTGTAATGTGGATGGTATCGGCCAGCAACACGGGCCCTGGTGTGGTGATGATGGCCTCACAGGAAGCACTGTCCCAGTTGTAATTTGGATGGCCTCATCCAACAGCACTGGCCCTGGTGAAATGTGGATGGTATTAGCCATCACCACAGGCCCTGGTGAAATGTGGATGGTATTGGCCAACACCAAAGGCCCAGGTGTAATGTGAATGTCCTCAGCCAGTAGCACAGGCCCTTGTGTATTGTGGATCGCATCAGCCAGCAACACAAGCCCTGGTGAAATGTGGATGGTATCAACAAGTAGCAAGAGCCCTGGTGTAATGTGGATGAGCTCATCCAGCACCACAGGCCCTGGTGTGTTGAGGATGGCCTCACATGAAGCACTGTCCTTGGTGTAATGGACCACCAAGGACAGTGAAATGTGGATGGTATCAACAAGTAGCAAGGGCCCTGGTGTAATGTGGATGACATCATCCAGCACCACAGACCCTGGTGTGTTGAGGATGGCCTCACAGGAAGCACTATCCTTGGTGTAATGTAATTGGCCTCAGCCAACAACAGTGGCCCTGGTGAAATGTGGATGGTATTGGCCAGCACCACAGGCCCTGGTGTAATGTGAATATCCTCAGCCAGTAGTAAAGGCCCTTGTGTTTCGTGGAACGCATCAGCCAGCAACACAATCCCTGGTGAAATGTGGATGGCCTCATCCAGCACCACAGGCCCTGGTTTGGTGATGATTGCCACACAGGAAGAACTGTAGCTGGTGTAATGTGGATGTTCTCATCCAACAGTACAGGCCCTGGTGTGGTTAAGATGTCCTCAGAGGAAGCACAGGCAGTGGTGTAATGTGGATGGCCTCAGACAGCAGCCAGGCCCTGGTGAAATGTAGATGGCCTCGGCCAGCAACATGCGTTCTGGTGAAAGGTAGTCTGCCTCAGCCAGTAGCACAGACTTGTGTGGTGAAGATGGCCTCACAGGAAGCACTGTCCCTTGTGTAATGTGCATGGCCTCAGCCAAGAACAGTGGCCCTGGTGAAATGTGGATGGTATTGGCCAGCACCACAGGCCCTGGTGTAATGTGAATGTCCTCAGCCTGAAGCACAGGCCCTTGTGTATTGTGGATTGCTCAGCCAGCAACACAAGCCCTGGTGAGATGTGGTTGGTATCAACGAGTAGCACAGGCCCTGGTGTAATGTGGATGGCCTCAGCCAGCACCACAGGCCCTGGTTTGGTAATGATGGCATCACAGGAAGCACTGGCATTGGTGTAATGTGGATGGCCTGAGCCAACAAAACTGGCCCTGGTGAAATCTGGATGGCATCAACGAGTAGCACAGGCCCTCGTGTAATGTTGATGGCCTCATCCAACAGCACTGGCCCTGGTGTAATGTGGATGGCATCAGCCAGTATCACAGGCCCTTCTGTGTTGTGGATTTCATCAGCCAGCAACACAAGCCCTGGTGAAATGTGGATGGTTTAGGACAGCACCAAAGGCCCTGGTGTAATGTGGATGGCCTCAGCCAAAAGTACAGGCCCTGGTGTGGTGAAGATGGCCTCACAGGAAGCACTGTCCGTGATGTAAAGTGTTCGGCCTCAGCCAACAACAGTGGCCCTGGTGAAATGTGGATGGTATTGGCCAGCACAACAGGCCATGTTGTAATGTGAATGTCCTCAGCCAACACCACAGGCCCTGGTGAAATCTGGTTGTTTTCGGCCAGCAACACAAGTTCTTGGGTAATTTGGATGGCTAGCAGCACAGGCCCTGGTCTGGTGAAGATTTCCTCACAGGAATCACTGGCCCTGGTGTATTTTCGATGGCATCAGCAAACAGCACAGACCCTGGTCTAGTGAAGATGGCCTCACAGAAATTACTGGCCCTGGTGTATTGTGGATGGCATCAGTCGTCAACACAGGCCCTCGTGAAATATAGGTGGCCTCAGCCAGCAGCACAGGCCCTACTGCAATGTGAATGGCCTCAGCCAGCAACACAGTCCCTGGTGAAATGTGGATGGTTTCGGACAGCACCAAAGGGCCTGGTGAAATGTGGATGGTATTGGCCAGCACCAAAGGCCCTGGTGTAATGTGGATGGCCTCAGCCAAAAGTACAGGCCCTGGTGTGGTGAAGATGGCCTCACAAGAAGCACTGTCCCTGATGTAAAGTGTATGGCCTCAGCCAACAACAGTGGCCCTGTTGTATTGTGAATGGCCTCATCCAACAACACTGGCCCAGGTGAAATGTGGATGGTATTGGCCAGCGCCACAGTCCCTGGTGTAATGTGAATGTCCTCAGCCATAACCACAGGCCCTGATGAAATGTAGTTGTCCTCAACCATGACCATAGGCCCTGGTGTGGTGAAGATGGCCTCACAGGAAGCACCGTCCCTGGTGTAATGTGTATTTCCTAATCCAACAAAATTGGCCGTCTTTAAATGTGGATGGTATTGGCCAACACCACAGGCCCTGGCGTAATGTGAATGGCTTCATCCAACACCACTGGCCCTGGTGTAATGGGGATGGCATCAGCCAGGAGCACAGGCTCTTGTGTATAGTGGATCGCATCAGCCAGCAACACAAGCCCTGGTAAAATGTGGATGGTTTCGGCCTGCACCACAGGCCCTGGTTTAATGTGGATGGCCTCAACGAGTAGCACAGGCCCTTGTGTAATGTGGATGTCATCAGCCAGCAACACAAGCCCTGGTGAAATGTGGATGGTTTCGGACAGCACCAAAGGGCCTGGTGAAATGTGGAGGGTATTGGCCAGCACTAAATGCCCTGGTGTAATGTGGATGGCCTCAGCCAAAAGTACAGGCCCTGGTGTGGTGAAGATGGCCTCACAAGAAGCACTGTCCCTGATGTAAAGTGTATGGCCTCAGCCAACAACAGTGGCACTGGTGTATTGTGATTGGCCTCATCCAACAACACTGGCCCTGGTGAAATGTGGATGGTATTGGCCAGCACCACAGTCCCTGGTGTAATGTGAATGTCCTCAGCCATGACCACAGGCCCTGATGAAATGTAGTTGGCCTCAGACATGACCACAGGCCCTGGTGAAATGTAAATGTCCTCAGCCAGTAGCACAGGCCCTGTTGTAATGTGGATGTCCTCATCTAACAACTCTGTCGCTGGTGAAATATGGATGGTATTGGTCAGCACAACAGGCCCTGGTGGAATGTGAATATCCTCAGCCAGTAGTAAAGGCCCTTGTGTTTTGTGGAACGCATCAGCCAGCAACACAATCCCTGGTGAAATGTGGATGACCTCATCCAGCACCACAGGCCATGATTTGGTGATGATTGCCACCTAGGAAGACCTCTACCTGGTGTAATGTGGATGGCCTCATCCAACAGTACAGGCCCTGGTTTAATGTAGATGGCATCAGCCAGTAGCACAGGCTCTTGAGTATTGTGAAGGGCATCAGCCAGCAACACCACTGGCCCTTGTGAAATGTGGATGGTTTCGGCCAGCAACACAGGTACTTGGGTAATGTGGAAGGCTAGCAGCAATGGCCCTTGTGTAATGTGGATGGTAACAGGCAGCACCACAGGTGTGGTGATGATGGCCTCACAGGAAGCACTGTCCCTGGTGTAATTTGGATCGCCTCATCCAACAACACTAGCCCTGGTGAAATGTGGATGGTATTAGCCAGCACCACAGGCCCTGGTGTAATGTGAATGTCCTCAGCCAACACCACTGGCCTTGGTGAAATATGGATGGTATTGGTCAGCACCACACAACCAGGTGAAATGTGCATGATATCGGTCAGCACCACAGGCCCAGGTGTAATGTGAATGGCATCAACGAACAGCAGAGGCCCTGGTGTGGTGAAGATGGCCTCACAGGAGGCACTGTCCCTTGTGTAATGTGTATGGCCTCAGCCAACAACAGTGGCCCTGGTGAAATGTGGATGATATTGGCCAGCACAGCAGGCCCTGGTGGAATGTGAATATCCTCAGCCAGTAGTAAAGGCCCTTGTGTTTTGTGGAACGCATCAGCCAGCAACACAATCCCTGGTGAAATGTGGATGACCTCATCCAGCACCACAGGCCATGATTTGGTGATGATTGCCACCTAGGAAGACCTCTAAATGGTGTAATGTGGATGGCCTCATCCAACAGTACAGGCCCTGCTGTAATGTAGATGGCATCAGCCAGTAGCACAGGCCCTTGAGTATTGTGAAGGGCATCTGCCAGCAACACCACTGGCCCTTGTGAAATGTGGATGGTTTCGGCCAGCAACACAGGTACTTGGGTAATGTGGAAGGCTAGCAGCAATGGCCCTTGTGTAATGTGGATGGTATCAGGCAGCACCACAGGTGTGGTGATGATGGCCTCACAGGAAGCACTGTCCCTGGTGTAATTTAGAAGGCCTCATCCAACAAAACTAGCCCTGGTGAAATGTGGATGGTATTAGCCAGCACCACAGGCCCTGGTGTAATGTGAATGTCCTCAGCCAACACCACTGGCCTTGGTGTAATGTGGATGGTATTGGCCAGCACCACATGCCCTGGTGTAATGTGAATGGCCTCATCCAACAACACTGGCCCTTGTGAAATGTGGATGGTATTGGCCAGCACCACAGGCCCTGGTGTAATGTGATTGTCCTCAGCCAGAAGGACAGGCCCTTGTGTACTGTGGATCGCATCAGCCAGCAACACAAGCCCTGGTGAAATGTGGATGGTATCAACGAGTAGCACAGGCCCTGGTGTAATGTGGATGGCCTCATCCAGCAACACCACAGGCCCTGGTGAAATGTGGTTGTTTTCGGCCAGTAACACAGGCCCTTGGGTAATTTGGATGGCTAGCAGCACAGGCCCTGGTCTGGTGAAGATGGCCTCACAGGAATCACTGGCCCTGGTGTATTTTCGATGGCATCAGCAAGCAGCACAGACCCTGGTCTAGTGAAGATGGCCTCACAGAAATCACTGGCCCTGGTGTATTGTGGATGGCATCGGCCATCAACACAGGCCCTCGTGAAATATAGGTGGCCTCAGCCAGCAGCACAGGCCCTGGTGTAATGTTAATGTCCTCATCCAACCCCATGGCCCCTGTGCAATGTGGATGGCCTCAGCCAGCAGCACAGGACCTTGTGTAATGTGGATGGCATAATCTAACAACACTGGCCCTTGTGAAATATGGATGGTATTGGTAAGCACCACACACCCTGGTGTAATGTGGATGGCCTTAACTTACACCACTGGCCCTGGTGTAATGTGCATGATATTGGCCAGCATCACAGGCCCTGCTGTAATGTAGATGGCATCAGCCAGTAGCACAGGCCCTTGAGTATTGTGAATGGCATCAGCCAGCAACACAGGCCCTTGGGTAATGTGTAAGGCTAGCAGCAATGGCCCTGGTGAAATGTGGATGGTATCAGCCAGCAACACAGGCCCTTGGGTAATGTGTAAGGCTAGCAGCAATGGCCCTTGTGTAATGTGGATGGCATCAGCAAGCAGCACAGACCCTGGTCTACTGAAGATGGCCTCACAGAAATCACTGGCCATGGTGTATTGTGGATGGCATCGGCCATCAACACAGGCCCTCGTGAAATATAGGTGGCCTCAGCCAGCAGCACAGGCCCTACTGCAATGTGGATGGCCTCACCCAGCAGCACAGGACCTTGTGTAATGTGGATGGTATTGGCCAGCACCACAGGCCCTGGTGTAATGTGATTGTCCTCAGCCAGAAGGACAGGCCCTTGTGTACTGTGGATCGCATCAGCCAGCAACACAAGCCCTGGTGAAATGTGGATGGTATCAACGAGTAGCACAGGCCCTGGTGTAATGTGGATGGCCTCATCCAGCAACACCACAGGCCCTGGTGAAATGTGGTTGTTTTCGGCCAGTAACACAGGCCCTTGGGTAATTTGGATGGCTAGCAGATGGCTAGGCAGATGGCTAAGATGGCCTCACAGGAATCACTGGCCCTGGTGTATTTTCGATGGCATCAGCAAGCAGCACAGACCCTGGTCTACTGAAGATGGCCTCACAGAAATCACTGGCCCTGGTGTATTGTAGATGGCATCAGCCAGTAGCACAGGCCCTTGAGTATTGTGAATGGCATCAGCCAGCAACACAGGCCCTTGGGTAATGTGTAAGGCTAGCAGCAATGGCCCTGGTGAAATGTGGATGGTATCAGCCAGCAACACAGGCCCTTGGGTAATGTGTAAGGCTAGCAGCAATGGCCCTTGTGTAATGTGGATGGCATCAGCAAGCAGCACAGACCCTGGTCTACTGAAGATGGCCTCACAGAAATCACTGGCCATGGTGTATTGTGGATGGCATCGGCCATCAACACAGGCCCTCGTGAAATATAGGTGGCCTCAGCCAGCAGCACAGGCCCTACTGCAATGTGGATGGCCTCACCCAGCAGCACAGGACCTTGTGTAATGTGGATGGCATAATCTAACAACACTGGCCCTTGTGAAATATGGATGGTATTGGTAAGCACCACACACCCTGGTGTAATGTGGATGGCCTTAACTTACACCACTGGCCCTGGTGTAATGTGCATGATATTGGCCAGCATCACAGGCCCTAATGTGGATGGCATTAACGAGCACCAAAGGCCCTGGTGGGGTAAAGATGGCCTCACAGGAATCACAGTCTCTGGTGTAATGTGGATGGCCTCAGCAAACAACACAGGCCCTGCTGTAATGTAGATGGCATCAGCCAGTAGCACAGGCCCTTGAGTATTGTGAAGGGCATCTGCCAGCAACACCACTGGCCCTTGTGAAATGTGGATGGTTTCGGCCAGCAACACAGGTACTTGGGTAATGTGGAAGGCTAGCAGCAATGGCCCTTGTGTAATGTGGATGGTATTGGCTAGCAGCACAGGCCCTGGTGTAACGTGAATGGCCTCATCCAACAACACTGGCCCTGGTGAAATGTGGATGGTATTGGCCAGCACCACAGGCCCTGGTGTAATGTGATTGTCCTCAGCCAGAAGCACAGGCCCTTGTGTACTGTGGATCGCATCAGCCAGCAACACAAGCCCTGGTGAAATGTGGATGGTATCAACGAGTAGCACAGGCCCTGGTGTAATGTGGATGGCCTCATCCAACAGTACAGGCCCTGCTGTAATGTAGATGGCATCAGCCAGTAGCACAGGCCCTTGAGTATTGTGAAGGGCATCTGCCAGCAACACCACTGGCCCTTGTGAAATGTGGATGGTTTCGGCCAGCAACACAGGTACTTGGGTAATGTGGAAGGCTAGCAGCAATGGCCCTTGTGTAATGTGGATGGTATCAGGCAGCACCACAGGTGTGGTGATGATGGCCTCACAGGAAGCACTGTCCCTGGTGTAATTTAGAAGGCCTCATCCAACAAAACTAGCCCTGGTGAAATGTGGATGGTATTAGCCAGCACCACAGGCCCTGGTGTAATGTGAATGTCCTCAGCCAACACCACTGGCCTTGGTGTAATGTGGATGGTATTGGCCAGCACCACATGCCCTGGTGTAATGTGAATGGCCTCATCCAACAACACTGGCCCTTGTGAAATGTGGATGGTATTGGCCAGCACCACAGGCCCTGGTGTAATGTGATTGTCCTCAGCCAGAAGGACAGGCCCTTGTGTACTGTGGATCGCATCAGCCAGCAACACAAGCCCTGGTGAAATGTGGATGGTATCAACGAGTAGCACAGGCCCTGGTGTAATGTGGATGGCCTCATCCAGCAACACCACAGGCCCTGGTGAAATGTGGTTGTTTTCGGCCAGTAACACAGGCCCTTGGGTAATTTGGATGGCTAGCAGCACAGGCCCTGGTCTGGTGAAGATGGCCTCACAGGAATCACTGGCCCTGGTGTATTTTCGATGGCATCAGCAAGCAGCACAGACCCTGGTCTAGTGAAGATGGCCTCACAGAAATCACTGGCCCTGGTGTATTGTGGATGGCATCGGCCATCAACACAGGCCCTCGTGAAATATAGGTGGCCTCAGCCAGCAGCACAGGCCCTGGTGTAATGTTAATGTCCTCATCCAACCCCATGGCCCCTGTGCAATGTGGATGGCCTCAGCCAGCAGCACAGGACCTTGTGTAATGTGGATGGCATAATCTAACAACACTGGCCCTTGTGAAATATGGATGGTATTGGTAAGCACCACACACCCTGGTGTAATGTGGATGGCCTTAACTTACACCACTGGCCCTGGTGTAATGTGCATGATATTGGCCAGCATCACAGGCCCTGCTGTAATGTAGATGGCATCAGCCAGTAGCACAGGCCCTTGAGTATTGTGAATGGCATCAGCCAGCAACACAGGCCCTTGGGTAATGTGTAAGGCTAGCAGCAATGGCCCTGGTGAAATGTGGATGGTATCAGCCAGCAACACAGGCCCTTGGGTAATGTGTAAGGCTAGCAGCAATGGCCCTTGTGTAATGTGGATGGCATCAGCAAGCAGCACAGACCCTGGTCTACTGAAGATGGCCTCACAGAAATCACTGGCCATGGTGTATTGTGGATGGCATCGGCCATCAACACAGGCCCTCGTGAAATATAGGTGGCCTCAGCCAGCAGCACAGGCCCTACTGCAATGTGGATGGCCTCACCCAGCAGCACAGGACCTTGTGTAATGTGGATGGCATAATCTAACAACACTGGCCCTTGTGAAATATGGATGGTATTGGTAAGCACCACACACCCTGGTGTAATGTGGATGGCCTTAACTTACACCACTGGCCCTGGTGTAATGTGCATGATATTGGCCAGCATCACAGGCCCTAATGTGGATGGCATTAACGAGCACCAAAGGCCCTGGTGGGGTAAAGATGGCCTCACAGGAATCACAGTCTCTGGTGTAATGTGGATGGCCTCAGCAAACAACACTGGCCTTGGTGTAATGTCGATGGTATTGGCCAGCACCACAGGCCCTGCTGTAATGTAGATGGCATCAGCCAGTAGCACAGGCCCTTGAGTATTGTGAATGGCATCAGCCAGCAACACAGGCCCTTGGGTAATGTGTAAGGCTAGCAGCAATGGCCCTGGTGAAATGTGGATGGTATCAGCCAGCACCACAGGCCCTGGTGTGGTGATGATGGCCTCACAGGAAGCACTGTCCCTGGTGTAATTTGGATGGCCTCATCCAACAACACTGGCCCTGGTGTAATGTGGATGGTATTGGCTAGCAGCACAGGCCCTGGTGTAACGTGAATGGCCTCATCCAACAACACTGGCCCTGGTGAAATGTGGATGGTATTGGCCAGCACCACAGGCCCTGGTGTAATGTGATTGTCCTCAGCCAGAAGCACAGGCCCTTGTGTACTGTGGATCGCATCAGCCAGCAACACAAGCCCTGGTGAAATGTGGATGGTATCAACGAGTAGCACAGGCCCTGGTGTAATGTGGATGGCCTCATCCAACAGTACAGGCCCTGCTGTAATGTAGATGGCATCAGCCAGTAGCACAGGCCCTTGAGTATTGTGAAGGGCATCTGCCAGCAACACCACTGGCCCTTGTGAAATGTGGATGGTTTCGGCCAGCAACACAGGTACTTGGGTAATGTGGAAGGCTAGCAGCAATGGCCCTTGTGTAATGTGGATGGTATTGGCTAGCAGCACAGGCCCTGGTGTAACGTGAATGGCCTCATCCAACAACACTGGCCCTGGTGAAATGTGGATGGTATTGGCCAGCACCACAGGCCCTGGTGTAATGTGATTGTCCTCAGCCAGAAGCACAGGCCCTTGTGTACTGTGGATCGCATCAGCCAGCAACACAAGCCCTGGTGAAATGTGGATGGTATCAACGAGTAGCACAGGCCCTGGTGTAATGTGGATGGCCTCATCCAACAGTACAGGCCCTGCTGTAATGTAGATGGCATCAGCCAGTAGCACAGGCCCTTGAGTATTGTGAAGGGCATCTGCCAGCAACACCACTGGCCCTTGTGAAATGTGGATGGTTTCGGCCAGCAACACAGGTACTTGGGTAATGTGGAAGGCTAGCAGCAATGGCCCTTGTGTAATGTGGATGGTATCAGGCAGCACCACAGGTGTGGTGATGATGGCCTCACAGGAAGCACTGTCCCTGGTGTAATTTAGAAGGCCTCATCCAACAAAACTAGCCCTGGTGAAATGTGGATGGTATTAGCCAGCACCACAGGCCCTGGTGTAATGTGAATGTCCTCAGCCAACACCACTGGCCTTGGTGTAATGTGGATGGTATTGGCCAGCACCACATGCCCTGGTGTAATGTGAATGGCCTCATCCAACAACACTGGCCCTTGTGAAATGTGGATGGTATTGGCCAGCACCACAGGCCCTGGTGTAATGTGATTGTCCTCAGCCAGAAGGACAGGCCCTTGTGTACTGTGGATCGCATCAGCCAGCAACACAAGCCCTGGTGAAATGTGGATGGTATCAACGAGTAGCACAGGCCCTGGTGTAATGTGGATGGCCTCATCCAGCAACACCACAGGCCCTGGTGAAATGTGGTTGTTTTCGGCCAGTAACACAGGCCCTTGGGTAATTTGGATGGCTAGCAGCACAGGCCCTGGTCTGGTGAAGATGGCCTCACAGGAATCACTGGCCCTGGTGTATTTTCGATGGCATCAGCAAGCAGCACAGACCCTGGTCTAGTGAAGATGGCCTCACAGAAATCACTGGCCCTGGTGTATTGTGGATGGCATCGGCCATCAACACAGGCCCTCGTGAAATATAGGTGGCCTCAGCCAGCAGCACAGGCCCTGGTGTAATGTTAATGTCCTCATCCAACCCCATGGCCCCTGTGCAATGTGGATGGCCTCAGCCAGCAGCACAGGACCTTGTGTAATGTGGATGGCATAATCTAACAACACTGGCCCTTGTGAAATATGGATGGTATTGGTAAGCACCACACACCCTGGTGTAATGTGGATGGCCTTAACTTACACCACTGGCCCTGGTGTAATGTGCATGATATTGGCCAGCATCACAGGCCCTGCTGTAATGTAGATGGCATCAGCCAGTAGCACAGGCCCTTGAGTATTGTGAATGGCATCAGCCAGCAACACAGGCCCTTGGGTAATGTGTAAGGCTAGCAGCAATGGCCCTGGTGAAATGTGGATGGTATCAGCCAGCAACACAGGCCCTTGGGTAATGTGTAAGGCTAGCAGCAATGGCCCTTGTGTAATGTGGATGGCATCAGCAAGCAGCACAGACCCTGGTCTACTGAAGATGGCCTCACAGAAATCACTGGCCATGGTGTATTGTGGATGGCATCGGCCATCAACACAGGCCCTCGTGAAATATAGGTGGCCTCAGCCAGCAGCACAGGCCCTACTGCAATGTGGATGGCCTCACCCAGCAGCACAGGACCTTGTGTAATGTGGATGGCATAATCTAACAACACTGGCCCTTGTGAAATATGGATGGTATTGGTAAGCACCACACACCCTGGTGTAATGTGGATGGCCTTAACTTACACCACTGGCCCTGGTGTAATGTGCATGATATTGGCCAGCATCACAGGCCCTAATGTGGATGGCATTAACGAGCACCAAAGGCCCTGGTGGGGTAAAGATGGCCTCACAGGAATCACAGTCTCTGGTGTAATGTGGATGGCCTCAGCAAACAACACAGGCCCTGCTGTAATGTAGATGGCATCAGCCAGTAGCACAGGCCCTTGAGTATTGTGAATGGCATCAGCCAGCAACACAGGCCCTTGGGTAATGTGTAAGGCTAGCAGCAATGGCCCTGGTGAAATGTGGATGGTATCAGCCAGCACCACAGGCCCTGGTGTGGTGATGATGGCCTCACAGGAAGCACTGTCCCTGGTGTAATTTGGATGGCCTCATCCAACAACACTGGCCCTGGTGTAATGTGGATGGTATTGGCTAGCAGCACAGGCCCTGGTGTAACGTGAATGGCCTCATCCAACAACACTGGCCCTGGTGAAATGTGGATGGTATTGGCCAGCACCACAGGCCCTGGTGTAATGTGATTGTCCTCAGCCAGAAGCACAGGCCCTTGTGTACTGTGGATCGCATCAGCCAGCAACACAAGCCCTGGTGAAATGTGGATGGTATCAACGAGTAGCACAGGCCCTGGTGTAATGTGGATGGCCTCATCCAGCAACACCACAGGCCCTGGTGAAATGTGGTTGTTTTCGGCCAGTAACACAGGCCCTTGGGTAATTTGGATGGCTAGCAGCACAGGCCCTGGTCTGGTGAAGATGGCCTCACAGGAATCACTGGCCCTGGTGTATTTTCGATGGCATCAGCAAGCAGCACAGACCCTGGTCTAGTGAAGATGGCCTCACAGAAATCACTGGCCCTGGTGTATTGTGGATGGCATCGGCCATCAACACAGGCCCTCGTGAAATATAGGTGGCCTCAGCCAGCAGCACAGGCCCTGGTGTAATGTTAATGTCCTCATCCAACCCCATGGCCCCTGTGCAATGTGGATGGCCTCAGCCAGCAGCACAGGACCTTGTGTAATGTGGATGGCATAATCTAACAACACTGGCCCTTGTGAAATATGGATGGTATTGGTAAGCACCACACACCCTGGTGTAATGTGGATGGCCTTAACTTACACCACTGGCCCTGGTGTAATGTGCATGATGTTGGCCAGCATCACAGGCCCTGCTGTAATGTAGATGGCATCAGCCAGTAGCACAGGCCCTTGAGTATTGTGAATGGCATCAGCCAGCAACACAGGCCCTTGGGTAATGTGTAAGGCTAGCAGCAATGGCCCTTGTGTAATGTGGATGGCATCAGCAAGCAGCACAGACCCTGGTCTACTGAAGATGGCCTCACAGAAATCACTGGCCATGGTGTATTGTGGATGGCATCGGCCATCAACACAGGCCCTCGTGAAATATAGGTGGCCTCAGCCAGCAGCACAGGCCCTACTGCAATGTGGATGGCCTCACCCAACAGCACAGGACCTTGTGTAATGTGGATGGCATAATCTAACAACACTGGCCCTTGTGAAATATGGATGGTATTGGTAAGCACCACACACCCTGGTGTAATGTGGATGGCCTTAACTTACACCACTGGCCCTGGTGTAATGTGCATGATATTGGCCAGCATCACAGGCCCTAATGTGGATGGCATTAACGAGCATCAAAGGCCCTGGTGGGGTAAAGATGGCCTCACAGGAATCACAGTCTCTGGTGTAATGTGGATGGCTTCAGCAAACAACACTGGCCTTGGTGTAATGTCGATGGTATTGGCCAGCACCACAGGCCCTGCTGTAATGTAGATGGCATCAGCCAGTAGCACAGGCCCTTGAGTATTGTGAATGGCATCAGCCAGCAACACAGGCCCTTGGGTAATGTGTAAGGCTAGCAGCAATGGCCCTGGTGAAATGTGGATGGTATCAGCCAGCACCACAGGCCCTGGTGTGGTGATGATGGCCTCACAGGAAGCACTGTCCCTGGTGTAATTTGGATGGCCTCATCCAACAACACTGGCCCTGGTGAAATGTGGATGGTATTGGCCAGCACCACAGGCCCTGGTGTAATGTGATTGTCCTCAGCCAGAAGCACAGGCCCTTGTGTACTGTGGATCGCATCAGCCAGCAACACAAGCCCTGGTGAAATGTGGATGGTATCAACGAGTAGCACAGGCCCTGGTGTAATGTGGATGGCCTCATCCAGCAACACCACAGGCCCTGGTGAAATGTGGTTGTTTTCGGCCAGTAACACAGGCCCTTGGGTAATTTGGATGGCTAGCAGCACAGGCCCTGGTCTGGTGAAGATGGCCTCACAGGAATCACTGGCCCTGGTGTATTTTCGATGGCATCAGCAAGCAGCACAGACCCTGGTCTAGTGAAGATGGCCTCACAGAAATCACTGGCCCTGGTGTATTGTGGATGGCATCGGCCATCAACACAGGCCCTCGTGAAATATAGGTGGCCTCAGCCAGCAGCACAGGCCCTACTGCAATGTGAATGGCCTCAGCCAGCAACACAGTCCCTGGTGTAATGTTAATGTCCTCATCCAACCCCATGGTCCCTGTGCAATGTGGATGGCCTCAGCCAGCAGCACAGGACCTTGGGTAATGTGGATGTCCTCATCCAACCCCATGGTCCCTGTGTAATGTGGATGGCATAATCTAACAACACTGGCCCTTGTGAAATATGGATGGTATTGGTAAGCACCACACACCCTGGTGTAATGTGGATGGCCTTAACTTACACCACTGGCCCTGGTGTAATGTGCATGATATTGGCCAGCATCACAGGCCCTAATGTGGATGGCATTAACGAGCATCAAAGGCCCTGGTGGGGTAAAGATGGCCTCACAGGAATCACAGTCTCTGGTGTAATGTGGATGGCCTCAGCAAACAACACTGGCCTTGGTGTAATGTCGATGGTATTGGCCAGCACCACAGGCCCTGCTGTAATGTAGATGGCATCAGCCAGTAGCACAGGCCCTTGAGTATTGTGAATGGCATCAGCCAGCAACACAGGCCCTTGGGTAATGTGTAAGGCTAGCAGCAATGGCCCTGGTGAAATGTGGATGGTATCAGCCAGCACCACAGGCCCTTGGGTAATGTGTAAGGCTAGCAGCAATGGCCCTTGTGTAATGTGGATGGTATCAGCCAGCACCACAGGCCCTGGTGTAATGCGGATGGCCTCATCCAACAACACTGGCCCTGGTGAAATGTGGATGATATTGGCCAGAACCACAGGCCGTTGTGTAATGTGAATGGCCTCAGCCAACACCACTGGCCCTGGTGTAATGTGTATGGCATCAGCCAGTATCACAGGCCCTTCTGTGTTTTGGATGTCATCAGCCAGCAACACAAGCCCTGGTGAAATGTGGATGGTATTGACCAGCACGAAATGCCGTGGTGTAATGAGGAGGGCCTCAGCCAAAAGTACAGGCCCTGGTGTGGTGAAGATGGCCTCACAAGAAGCACTGTCCCTGATGTAAAGTGTATGGCCTCAGCCAACAACAGTGGCCCTGTTGTATTGTGAATGGCCTCATCCAACAACACTGGCCCAGGTGAAATGTGGATGGTATTGGCCAGCACCACAGTCCCTGGTGTAATGTGAATGTCCTCAGCCATGACCACAGGCCCTGATGAGATGTAGTTGTCCTCAACCATGACCATAGGCCCTGGTGTGGTGAAGATGGCCTCACAGGAAGCACCGTCCCTGGTGTAATGTGTATTTCCTAAGCCAACAAAATTGGCCGTCTTTAATTGTGGATGGTATTGGCCAACACCACAGGCCCTGGCGTAATGTGAATGTCCTCATCCAACACCACTGGCCCTGGTGTAATGGGGATGGCATCAGCCAGGAGCGCAGGCTCTTGTGTAT
The DNA here is from genome assembly GCF_057382275.1 of Copadichromis virginalis. Taxonomy (NCBI): domain Eukaryota; kingdom Metazoa; phylum Chordata; class Actinopteri; order Cichliformes; family Cichlidae; genus Copadichromis; species Copadichromis virginalis. The sequence goes on from NC_140629.1 coordinate 11,955,887, forward strand.
TGTGGATCGCATAAGCCAGCAACACAAGCCCTGGTGAAATGTGGATGGTTTCGGCCTGCACCACAGGCCCTGGTTTAATGATGATGGCCTCAACGAGTAGCACAGGCCCTTGTGTAATGTGGATCACATCAGCCAGCAACACAGGCTCTGGTGAAATGTAGATGACCTCAAACAGCAGCACAGGCCCTGCTGTCGTGAAGTTGGCCTCAGAGGGAGGAATAGCCCAGGTGCAATGTGGATGGCCTAAGCCAGCAATACAGGCCCTGGTGTGGTGACGATAGCCTCACAGGGAGCACATGCCGTGGTATAATATGGATGGCCTCAGCCAGTAGCACAGGCCCTGTTGTAATGGGGATGGTATTGGCCAGCACCACAGGCTCTGCTTTGGTGATGATGGCCAGACAGGAAGCACTGTCCCTGATCTAATGCGGATGGCCTCATCCAACAACACTGGCCCTGGTGAAATATGGATGGTATTGGCCAGCACCACAGGCCGTTGTGTAATGTGGATGGCCTCAGCCAACACCACTGGCCCTGGTGTACTGTGTATGTTATCAGCCAGTATCACAGGCCCTTCTGTGTTGTGGATGTCATCAGCCAGCAACACAAGCCCTGGTGAAATGTGGATGGTTTCGGACAGCACCAAAGGGCCTGGTGAAATGTGGATGGTATTGGCCAGCACGAAATGCCCTGGTGTAATGTGGATGGCCTCAGCCAAAAGTACAGGCCCTGGTGTGGTGAAGATGGCCTCACAAGAAGCACTGTCCCTGATGTAAAGTGTATGGCCTCAGCCAACAACAGTGGCACTGGTGTATTGTGATTGGCCTCATCCAACAACACTGGCCCTGGTGAAATGTGGATGTTATTGGCCAGCACCACAGGCCCTGGTGTAATGTGAATGTTACATTACACCAGGGCCAGCACCATTGGCCCTGGTGTAATGTGGATGGTATTGGCCATCACCACAGGCCCTGGTGTAATGTGAATGTCCTCAGCCATGACCACAGGCCCTGATGAAATGTAGTTGGCCTCAGACATGACCACAGGCCCTGGTGTAATGTGAATGTCCTCAGCCAGCACCATTGGCCCTGGTGAAATGTGAATGTCCTCAGCCAGAAGCACAGGCCCTTGTGTATTGTGGATCGCATCATCCAGCAACACAAGCCCTGGTGAAATGTGGTTGGTATCAACGAGTAGCACAGGCCCTGGTGTAATGTGGATGGCCTCAGCCAGCACAACAGTGATGATGGCCTAACAGGAAGCACAGTCCCTGTTGTAATGTACATGTCCCCAGCCAACACCACTGGCCCTGGTGAAATGTGGATGGTATTGGCCAGCACCACAGGCCCTGGTGAAATGTAAATGTCCTCAGCCAGTAGCACAGGCCCTGGTGTAATGTGGATGGCCTCATCTAACAACACTGTCCCTGGTGAAATATGGATGGTATTTGTCAGCACCACACACCTTTGTGTAATGTGAATGGCCTTAGCCAACACCACTGACCCTGGTGAAATGTGCATGATATCTGTCAGCACCCCAGGCCCAGGTGTAATGTGGATGGCATCAACGAGCATCAAAGGCCCTGGTGGGGTGAAGATGGCCTCACAGGAAGCACTGTCCCTGGTGTAATGTGAATGGTAGAAGCCGGCATCAAAGACCGTGATGCAATGTGGATGGCCTCAGAGAACAACAGTGGCCCTGGTGAAATGTGGTTGATATTGGGCAGCACCACTGGCCCTGGTGTAATGTGAATGTCCTAAGCCAGTAGCCCTTGCCCTAGCCCTGGCCCTTGCGTATTGTGGATGTCATCAGCCAGCAATACAAGCCCTGGTGAAATGTGGATGGCATGAGCCAGCAACTCAGGCCCTGGTGAAATCAGGATGGTATCAGCCAGCAACGCAGGCCTTTGTATATTGTGGATGGGATCAGCCACCAACACAGGCCCTGGTGAAATGTAGATGTCCTCAGCCAGTAGCACAGGCCAGGTGTAATGTGGATGGCATTAATGAGCAGCAGAGGCCCTGGTGGGGTGAAGATGGCCTCAAAGGAAGCACTGTCCCTGGTGTAATGTGAATGTCCTCAGCCAACACCACTGGCCCTGTTGTAATGTGGATGGCATCAGCCATGACCGAAGGCTCTGGTGAAATGTAGTTGGCCCCAGCCATGACCAGAGGCCCTGGTGAAATGTAAATGTCCTCAGCCAGTAGCACAGGCCCTGTTGTAATGTGGATGGCCTCATCTAACAACACTGTCCCTGGTGAAATATGGATGGTATTGGTCAGCACCACAAACCCTGGTGTAATGTGAATGGCCTTAGGCAACAACACTTGCACTGGTGAAATGTGGATGGTATTGGCCAGCAGCACAGGCCCTGGTGTGGTGTTTCGACAGAAGAAGTCAGCTTGCGGCTCTCCGGATGCAAAGGTAATTGGTGGTATGCTGAGCTGAGGTCAATCTGGCTGTAGTGAGTGGCAGCTGCCAAGTCAGAAAACAGATCCTCCATATGAGGAAGAGGATGGCAGTCAGCAATAATGCTCTTATTGGGTTCACGAAGGTCAACACACAGTCTCAACTCCTTTTTTCGCTTTCTGGCCACGACCAAAGGACTCATCCACTCAGCTGCATCGATCCTTTCAATTATGCCAGCTTTGAGTAAGCGAGAGAGTTCTGCTGACACCTCTGTACGTACACTTAATGGCAGGCGTCTCAGCTTTTGGTGTACAGGCCGCACATTGTTGTTTACCTGTACTTTATGGATGAACCCTTTAACACATCCAAGTTGAGCTGGTGGAATAGGATCAACATTGTACACAGCAGACTTCTGGTTAGACGAATCCGGATCATCTGCAGTTTCATCCTGAATGCGGTCCACTTTGCCTCCGACGATGCAGACGTTCAGTGCTCTAATGAGGTCGAGGCCTAATAGCGGGGAACCAGCTTTGACAATGTAGAAGGAAGCAGGAACTTTTTCATTCTGTGCATGCAGTGCAACTGATGCAGGCAGACAACCCATCACAGCCAACTCATCTTTAGCATAAGTAACTAGTTTGACTTTAGGTCGCACCAGTGAACAGTCTGCAAAATATTGTCTGTAGATAGTTTCTGGCAGAATAGACACAGAAGCTCCAGTGTCTACTATCAGCTCTACTGTCTTAGAGCCACCTTGTACAGTTTCAATGTCGACAGTGCAGGTAAGCTTATCTTGAATAGCTGCCATCATTTTAGCATCTTGCACGCACAGTACTGCCAATTCTGGAACCACTACTTCTCTCACTTCACTGACTGACGACTTACATACCTTGGCAAAATGTCCCTTTTTCCCGCAGTTATTGCATTTTGAAGAAGCAGCCGGGCAGTTTTTATCATTAGCTAAGTGCTTGTGAGAACCACACCTGAAGCACTTCCGCTCCTGCTGCTTTGAACCTCCCCGTTTGCGTTGGTCTGGAGTGCAGCCTTTAGCGGGGCGAGGTCCTCTCCTCTGGTGAGAGTGGGAATTTGCCGCGTCGACCGTCTGAACAGGCGCGGTCGGACACGAGCCGGGTGTGGAGAGTAGAGTAGCGTTTTTGACTGCTGCTTCTACCTGGCTCGCAATAGTTAGAGCCTTATCCAGTGTGAGTTCATCCTCCAGTAACAGTTTGTCTTTCACAACGCTGACATGAGCATTGGAGATCAACTGATCTCTTATCATTTCACTTTCCATTTGTCCAAAGTTACAGGATGAAGCTAATGCTCTCAGAGCCACCACATACTGAGAAACAGTCTCATCCGCTCGTTGAATACGCTGTCTGAATGTATGACGGCACGCCACGACATTCACTTTCGGCACAAAGTGCTTCTCCAGTGCGCTCATGGCGTCAGCATATGTATCACCTTGCTCCGGTAACGTGTAGAATAACCGCTGTCCCTCCGGGCCCAAGCAGTGTAGCAAAACAGCGCGTTTCCTAGCATCCGGCCATGCGTCTCCCGTGGCATTGATTACTAGCATGTAATTGTCGAATATTTTCCGCCATGTAGTAAATGGAATCGGCAGCTCGCCCACATGTGGAAGAAAAGATGGTGGACTCGGAACTGATGCACTCATCCTCGTCGCCAATTTGTGGTGTTTCGACAGAAGAACGGAGACGGCTTGGTTTGTAATGGAACGTATATATTCAGCAGTAGTTCGCCATTTTACATCTCACCATACACTTCACTTCTTCTCTCCTTCCATCATTCTTAGTCACAGAGCCCCCTACTGGTAACTGAGTATATGTTCATATTCAGTCCCCCTTGTAAGCAACCCTTCACCATCTTAGCAGTGTATGTAAACACAACATCTCTCCTCATTCTCACAGAATTCTACTACCTCAGTATTACTTACTTAGCATGGCAACATTACTATTTGCACAGAACATTATCAGTAGTAAACTTTGCAACCAGACAGCATTTTCAATACCTATTTCACTTATAACATTACTGGGTGTTTGAACTATACCCGTGATCTTAACATACAATCTTGTTATGGTGCCTAAATCGTCCTTTATAATGAATACTTGTACCGTTAAGGTTACTGTAGTAACTTAACAACCTTAAGTCACAAAACTCACAAATAAATCACAGTAAATCAATCCTCTATTATACTTGGACCTCAGAACTAGCAGTATGGAACTTAACATTAGCACCCAACAGTTTTTTTCACTTTTTTTTCTTTTCATTTTTTTTTTTTTTTAACTCATTTCATAACATAATCCTTGGTCCAAGCTGGTAACTGTCTCGGTCTGTTAGGAACAGAAGGTCTTTTAGGAGTTTCTCTTGTGTTATTTTCAACCTCGTCACCAGCCTGCAACGGCTCAGCATTCTCTGCGCGGCAGAGTGAGAGACGGGCTGCATTCCATCTCTTTCCATCACTCAAGATGAAGGTGCTCAGTCCAGTCTGTTGCTGCACTGACAGTGGATCAGTGAACTGTCTCTCTCCCTTCCCCACTCGGAAAGGTTTACGTATCCGCACCCTGTCACCGACCACAAGCTGGGGAGGTTTTGCCCCCCTCTTTGCATCAGTGTAGCGTTTACTCTTACGTTGCTGGTGAGAGACTCTGGCCCTGCATTGGTCATACTGTCCTGTGTCTTTGGGAAACGGCAGGACATTTAGCTTTGTTCTCATGGGTCTCCCTCTGAGAAGCTGGAACGGAGCTGCTCCAGTCGTTGCATGAGCTGTAGCACGGTAATTCTGTAGCATCTCTGTCACGGCAGGCTTCCACAGCTTCTGGGACACCTGTGCAGCCTGAACACAGTCCTTCAGCACTCTGTTGAATCTTTCAACACACCCGTTCGCTTGAGGGTGATACACACTTGTTCTGATGTGCTTGATGCCCCTTTCCGTCAGGAAATCAGCAAAGGCAGATGAAGTGAATTGTGGTCCATTATCTGTGGTAAGCTCACAAGGGTTTCCCTCCCGTGCAAAAACTGAAGACAAGAACCTAATCACAGTGTCTGTAGTAGCTGGTGAAGTAAAGGCTACTTCTGGCCATTTGCTGAAGTAATCGACCAGTGTGATGGCAAACCTGCAGTCCTGCGACCCGCGGTCAAAAGGTCCAACAATGTCAACGGTCACATGCTGAAAGGGACCATCTGGAAACTGAACCGGCTGTAAGGGAGTAGGAGCAGTTTTGGCCGTTTTGTCACACAATTGACAGACTGAGCACGATGACAGAATCGCATGGACTTGAGTATCCATGCATGGCCACCAGTAAAGCTCTCTGAGCCGCTGCTTTGTGCGAACTATGCCCTGGTGACCTTCGTGTGTGAGACATATCACCTTTTCCCGCAGGGACCTTGGGACCACCAGACGTGTCCCCCGGAAAACCAACGGTGATTCCACAGCAAGTTCATGTCGCACCAGGAAATACGGCTGTATCTCAGGTGGGAGAGACCTTTTCACCTTAGGCCAGCCTGAGCGGATAACCTGTTGCAGCAGAGAAAGGTCAGGGCAGTCCTCACATTCAGCTTTAAAATCCGTCAACGGTGTCGCTGTCAAGAGAGGAGAAACTTCAGCTATCTCCAAGAGAAGGTCTTTTTCAGCATCAATGTCAGTGCTGGAGTACATCAGGGGAACCCGTGAGAGGCAGTCTGCGATGACATTCTGAACACCAGGACGGTACTGCACATCATACTGAAAACACATCAGCCTTGCAGACCATCGTGCGATTCTCATGCCCGCTCTGTTCATACCTTTGGTGCTGAGAAGGGTAGTAAGAGCTTGGTGGTCAGTACGAAGCGTGAATCTGCGGCCCCATACATATGTACGCCACCTTTCCACCACCCAGACACAGGCTAACGCCTCCTTTTCTGTGGTGGAGTACTTTCTTTCAGCAGGAGACAGTGTTCGGGAGGCGAACGCCACAACCCGCTCCACTTGATCTGGGTGTAACTGTGTCAACACAGCGCCTAGCCCATAGTCTGATGCGTCTGTGGTGATAAAAGCAGATAAGTCAGGGTCATAGACGGCAAGTGCGGGACTTTCCAGAAGGAGTTTTTTCAGGTTACTGAAGCTCTCATGTGCTGCCTCGTTCCACTGGAGTTCAACTTTCATGTCTGTTTTCAGCAACTGTCGCAGTGGTTCCACCAGTGTAGCATAATCTGGAATAAATTTACTGAACCAGGATGACAAACCCAGGAACGAGCGCAATGCAGCCATATCCTTTGGAGCAGGAGCCTCGGCAATAGCAGTAAGGTGATGTTGGCTTGGACGTAGGCCTTCCTTTGAGATTACATGGCCCAGGAATGTGATGTGTGACTGGCAGAAGGAACTTTTCCCAACATTAATCTGCAGGCCGACATCTCTGAGACGTTGGAGAACAGCTTGCAGGCGTGTATCATGCACCTCCTTTGATGTTCCGTAGACGATGATGTCATCCAAGTAGTTGTGAACACCAGGCAGATCTTTCAGGACCGTTTGCATCATTTTCTGGAACGCCGAAGGTGCTGATGCTAGGCCAAATGGGACACGTGTGAACTGGAACAGTCCCTCATGAGTGATGAAAGCAGTCAGCTTGCGGCTCTCCGGATGCAAAGGTAATTGGTGGTATGCTGAGCTGAGGTCAATCTGGCTGTAGTGAGTGGCAGCTGCCAAGTCAGAAAACAGATCCTCCATATGAGGAAGAGGATGGCAGTCAGCAATAATGCTCTTATTGGGTTCACGAAGGTCAACACACAGTCTCAACTCCTTTTTTCGCTTTCTGGCCACGACCAAAGGACTCACCCACTCAGCTGCATCGATCCTTTCAATTATGCCAGCTTTGAGTAAGCGAGAGAGTTCTGCTGACACCTCTGTACGTACACTTAATGGCAGGCGTCTCAGCTTTTGGCGTACAGGCCGCACATTGTTGTTTACCTGTATTTTATGGATGAACCCTTTAACACATCCAAGTTGAGCTGGTGGAATAGGATCAACATTGTACACAGCAGACTTCTGGTTAGACGAATCCGGATCATCTGCAGTTTCATCCTGAATGCGGTCCACTTTGCCTCCGACGATGCAGACGTTCAGTGCTCTAATGAGGTCGAGGCCTAATAGCGGGGAACCAGCTTTGACAATGTAGAAGGAAGCAGGAACTTTTTCATTCTGTGCATGCAGTGCAACTGATGCAGGCAGACAACCCATCACAGCCAACTCATCTTTAGCATAAGTAACTAGTTTGACTTTAGGTCGCACCAGTGAACAGTCTGCAAAATATTGTCTGTAGATAGTTTCTGGCAGAATAGACACAGAAGCTCCAGTGTCTACTATCAGCTCTACTGTCTTAGAGCCACCTTGTACAGTTTCAATGTCGACAGTGCAGGTAAGCTTATCTTGAATAGCTGCCATCATTTTAGCATCTTGCACGCACAGTACTGCCAATTCTGGAACCACTACTTCTCTCACTTCACTGACTGACGACTTACATACCTTGGCAAAATGTCCCTTTTTCCCGCAGTTATTGCATTTTGAAGAAGCAGCCGGGCAGTTTTTATCATTAGCTAAGTGCTTGTGAGAACCACACCTGAAGCACTTCCGCTGCTGCTGCTTTGAACCTCCCCGTTTGCGTTGGTCTGGAGTGCAGCCTTTAGCGGGGCGAGGTCCTCTCCTCTGGTGAGAGTGGGAATTTGCCGCGTCGACCGTCTGAACAGGCGCGGTCGGACACGAGCCAGGTGTGGAGAGTAGAGTAGCGTTTTTGACTGCTGCTTCTACCTGGCTCGCAATAGTTAGAGCCTTATCCAGTGTGAGTTCATCCTCCAGTAACAGTTTGTCTTTCACAACGCTGACATGAGCATTGGAGATCAACTGATCTCTTATCATTTCACTTTCCATTTGTCCAAAGTTACAAGATGAAGCTAATGCTCTCAGAGCCACCACATACTGAGAAACAGTCTCATCCTCTCGTTGAATACGCTGTCTGAATGTATGACGGCACGCCACGACATTCACTTTCGGCACAAAGTGCTTCTCCAGTGCGCTCATGGCGTCAGCATATGTATCACCTTGCTCCGGTAACGTGTAGAATAACCGCTGTCCCTCCGGGCCCAAGCAGTGTAGCAAAACAGCGCGTTTCCTAGCATCCGGCCATGCGTCTCCCGTAGCATTGATTACTAGCATGTAATTGTCGAATATTTTCCGCCATGTAGTAAATGGAATCGGCGGCTCGCCCACATGTGGAAGAAAAGATGGTGGACTCGGAACTGATGCACTCATCCTCGTCGCCAATTTGTGGTGTTTCGACAGAAGAACGGAGACGGCTTGGTTTGTAATGGAACGTATATATTCAGCAGTAGTTCGCCATTTTACATCTCACCATACACTTCACTTCTTCTCTCCTTCCATCATTCTTAGTCACAGAGCCCCCTACTGGTAACTGAGTATATGTTCATATTCAGTCCCCCTTGTAAGCAACCCTTCACCATCTTAGCAGTGTATGTAAACACAACACCTGGTGTAATGTGAATGTCCTCAGCCAGTATCACAGGCCCTTGTGTTTTGTGGATGTCATGAGCCAGCAACACAATTCCTGGTGAAATGTGGATGGTTTCAGAAAGCACCACAGGCCCGGGTGTAATGTGGATGCCATCAACAAGTAGCACAGGCCCTGATGTAAAGTGGATGGCATGGGCCAGCAACGTAGTTCTGGTGAAATGTGGATAGCCTCAGCCAGCAACGCAGGCCCTGGTGAAATGAGGATGTATCACCCAGCAGCACAGGCCCTGGTGTAGTCAATATGGCCTCACAGGGAGCACTGTCCCTGGTGTAATGTGGATGGCCTAAGCCAACAACACTTTTCCTGGTGAAATGTGGATGGTATTGGCCAGCACGAAATGCCCTGGCGTAATGTGCATGTCCCCAGCCAACACCACTGGCCCTGGTGTAATGTGGATTGCATCAGCCAGTATCACAGGCCCTGGTGAAATGTGGATGGTTTCAGACAGCACCACCGGCCTTGGTGCATCAGCCAGTAGCACAGGCCTTTGTGTATTGTGGACGGGATCCTAACAGAAACACACGCCCTGGTGAAATGTTGGCGGCCTCAGCCATGAACACAGTCCCTGGTGAAATGTAGATGACCTCACCTGGCAACATACACCCTGATTAAAGGTAGTTGGTCTCAGCCAGTGGCACAGGCCCTGGTGTGGTGATGATGGCCTCACAGGAAGCACTGGCAGTGGTGTAATGTGGATCACCTCAGCCAACAACACTGGCCCTGGTGAAATGTGGATGGTATCGGCAAGCATCACAGGCCCTGGTGTATTATGGATGTCATCAGCAAGCAACACAGGCCCTGGTGTAATGTGGATGGCATCAGCCAGTGTCACAGGCCCTGGTGTAATGTGAATGGCCTCAGCCAGCACCACAGGCCCCGGTGTGGTGATGATGGCCTCACAGGAAGCACTGTCAGTGGTGTAATGTGGATTCCGTCAGCCAACAACACTGGCCCTTGTGTATTGTGGATGTCATCAGCCAGCAACAGAAGCCTTGGTGAAATGTGGATGGTTTCGGACAGCACCACCAGCCCTGGTGTAGTGTGGATGGCATCAGCCAGTAGCAGGGGCCTTTGTGTATTGTGGACGGGATCAGCCAGCAACACACGCCCTGGTGAAATGTTGGTGGCCTCAGCCATGAACACAGGCCCTGGTGAAACGTAGATGGCCTCAGCTGGCAACATACACCCTGGTGAAACGTAGTTGGCCTCAGCCAGTAGCACCGGCCCTGTTGTAATGTGAAGAGCCTCATCTAATAACACTGGCCCTGGTGAAATATGGATGGTATTGGTCAGCACCACACAACCTTGTGTAATGTGGATGGCATCTACGAGCAGCAAAAGCCCTGGTGTGGTGAAGATGGACTCCCAGGAAGCAATGGCCCTGGTTTAATGTGGATGGTATAATCCAGCATCACAGGCTCTGGTGTAATGTGGATGGTATGTGCCAGCATCACAGGCCCTCGTGCAATGTGGATGGCCTCAGCCAGCACCACAGGCTCTGGTGTGGTGATGATGGCCTCACAGGAAGCACTGGCCGTGATGTAATGTGGATGGTAGAAGCCGGGATCACAGGCCCTGGTGTAATGTGTATGGCCTCAGCCAACAACAGTGACCTTGGTGAAATGTGGATGGTATTGGCAAGCACCAAAGGCCCTGGTGTAATGTCAATGTTCTCAGCCAGTAGCACAGGCCCTTGTGTATTGTGGATCGCATCAGCCAGCAACACAAGCCCTGGTGAAATGTGGATGGTATCAACGAGTAGCACAGGCCCTGGTGAAATGTAGTTGGCCTCACAGGGAGCACCGGCCGTGGTGAAATGTGGATGGCATCAGCAACTAGCAGAGGCCCTTGTTCATTGTGGATAGCAACAGCCAGCAACACACTCCCTTGTGTATTGTGGATGGCCACAGCTAGCAACACAGGCCCTGGTGAAATGTAGATGGCCTCAGCCAGCAACATACGCCCTGGTAAAATTTAGCTGGCCTCAGCCAGTAGCACAGGCCCTGGTATAATGTGGATGGTATCAGCAGGCAAAGCAGGCTCTGGTGAAATGTAGATGTCCTCAGAAGGCATGACAAGCACTGGTGAATTGTAGTTGCCCTCAGCCAGTAGCACAGGCCCTGTTATAATGTGGATGGCCTCATCTAACAATACAATCATGTGCATGATATCGGCGCATGTAACAGTGAGAAACGCACTGTCTGTAGTGCTGATCTGATAGCACTACAGACTGATCTGTAGTCTTTATAAACAGTGATTAAGGGTTTCTTGGGGACTGGGATAATTGAATATCTTACACTGCGTTAAAAGGAAGTTTTCTCTTTTTGAGCACATCTTTGAATGGCATGAACAAGACAGCTGATGGCATCTATATTGTTTATCCAGCAGATCAAATATAACAACACATGGTTTAGATTTCATCTTTTTTATTTCAAGGAGCTTTGTTTCATACAAAATGTATAATGTAGAAACAACAACAGAATTCAAAGTCTGGTCAACAAACATAAATTCACGCAAACAAACATTTCACTGAATCCCAAGACCCAAAGAAAGGAATGTTCCTCGTCTTCTGCAAGGAGTGGAACTACCAGTAATGTTCAATACTGTTTTTTCCAATAGAAATTTGTCTTTTCAACAAACCCCACAGTTTATATCAAATATTAAAAAGTAACAACAAAAGGACACATGATATCTAAAAGTAAGTAAGTATATTACATGCACATACACTGTTAGAACATGCATACGTCTGTATTTTTTTCAAGAAGAAAACCCACATTTACACCGTCAGTGTTATTCAGGAATAAAGCTGTTGGACTGCTTCTAATGTGTGGAGGCTGACTGGTCCAGACTTGGTCAAAGGTATATTTTTCTTTAATGTAATACAGACACAATACAGGTATTTTGAGATGTTTTTTTCTTTTTGGCATTATATGTTGAAACTGTTAAAATAATGATTGTATCTGCAAAAGCATATGTCTTACACTAAAAGAATGACTTTGACAGTGTTTATTTACGAAAACCTGTTATGGTGACCTAACAGGACACACCTCATCCCTCTTGGAACTATGGGATCTACATTTGACACAGTTAAAGTGTAAAGGTAAATGTTATGCATGCAAATATTCATACAAAGTTGCTACAATTTTAAATATTCTTGTTTAGTCTTTGTGCCTTTATGCATTTTAAATCTTTTTTGTTTGTGTTTCACTTTTTTTCATAGCATTTTTTATAAAATATTTGGTCACAATCATGCTGAAGCCTAAATCTGAAGAGACCAGCGTGTAATGCTACAGGATGGATGGAGAAACCAGTTTTTCTTGTTGCATAGCCCTACTCAACTGTCTTTAGCTTGTGTCAGGCCCCTGTAGTGTGTGTTGCTGTGGTTAAACAAACCCCCTGGCTGTTCCCTCCTAACAGCTGAAGGGACAAAGTCTCTCTTCCTCTACTAGTCAGTCAGGTGCTTCAGAGTTTAACATCTTGTCCTTCATGTAAAAGCACATCAATAGGCATTTCATCAGAGACAATCCACCAAGTTGCATAAAACAGAGATTGCTTGTGTGTAAGTCAGCCTGCATATGAAATTCAGAGCAAAGTGCAGTGCAGTGTACCATCTGTGGTGACTGGCTGGGGATGTTACTGAACCTGTCCCTGAGCCCGGGTCTGCTGGAGCTTTCTTCCTATTAAATGAATTGGTTAAATGCAGAGGACAAAATATCTCACGCATGGGGTTTGGAAATAAACTATGTTTAACCTCGTAGGGCCTGGTGTCCACATATGTGGACATTACATTTTGGGTTGTCTAGACCACAAAACTAAATTTTGCTCCACAAGGGCCTGAACTCTTACAAGGATATTATACTGCCACTGTTCTGTCAAAATTTAAAACAAATGTCCTCATATGTGGATATCCAGCTCTGCGAGAGAGAAAAAAGTCAGGCAAAAAGATAATTCTTTGTTTTGCATCAGGTCCCAATCACCCCAAATAGCAAAGTTAAATTAAAAATGCATGCCATGAAAGAGTTTGGGTCTTAGGAGGTTAATTGCACACTAATATGTTACTATCAATGTGGAAGTATTGTTAGTTTGATACAGATTCTACTTGAATATTTCAAAATAAGTGTTCTTTTGAATCTGGCATTTTTGGGTTATGATAGTATTATTCAGTGGTCAGGTGGATCTGTTGCCTGGTTACAATCCTCTCACTGTGTTTTGTACAAGCCAACTAGTCAACAATCTGCAAGCTCTGGGTACAACCCTGAAATGAAATACAAGATTTATATGTGTAAGCAGCATACTTTCAAAGATTATGAATGATTTGGAAGTCACCAGACTTTTGCATATGCATCAATATAGCAACACTAGCCTTTTTAAGATTGTGATTAAAAGCAAGGCCATAGGAAGTAGAGGTACTGGGGATGCTGCAACAAAGGCTACGTTCACACTGCAGGTGAAAGAGCATCAAATGCGACTTTTTTGACCCTATGCGACCCATATCCGATCATGGTATGACAGTTTAAACAGCACAAATCCGATATTTTCAAATCCGACCTAGTCCACTTTCATATGTGGTACTGAATCCGATACATATCTGATGTTTTAGAAAGCGACTGCTGTTTGAATGGGCATGTCACATTAAATCCATCTTTTACGTCACTGACAAAAGACAGATGCCGGACAGTGCAAAACGAGACAAACGAGAAAGCATGGCGGTGAGAAACGAGAAAGCAATAACTTATCATTAAGCAATAACTTAATGATAAGTTATTGCTTATCATTAAGCAATAACTTCACATTTGCTGCAAAAGGGTACTTGACTATGTTGTATGCTGTGCAAATTTGACTTTTGGGCTAGACAAAAATATTGAGCAGTGTTGGTCAAGTTACTTGAAAAAAGTAATCCGTATCTAATTACTGATTACTTCCCCAAAAAAGTAATCCCGTTACTTTACTGATTACTTATTTTCAAAAGTAATTAATTACTTAGTTACTTAGTTACTTTTTAAAAACACAATTTACAACCTGAAGAGGTGATAAAGCGATAGATCTTTCAGCCCAATTCTACTTTTTCTACATAATCCATCATACAAAATGTAATCAAATGGAAAAGTCTCTTTTTTTTAACTTGTTTTATCAATTTTAATCTTAACTTTATGCATCAAGCAAAGATTTAATTATACGCAACATTCTCTGACTTGAATAAATTAGTTTAACATTTAAACCTATTTTCTACACATTCCAGCACATAAAATAAAGTATTTTTTGTGTTTACACTCACTCTTTCAAATAGATGCAAGTAAAACACAGCAGAAAATAAATAAAGTCAAAGACTCAGCGGTCCTGTTGCTCTATTTTCACCTGTAAAGCAGGACTGCGGTAGGCGGAGGTTTACCCTGGTGCAGGTGTGCCGCGGTCAGTGGAAGAATCCGCGAGTTTCTCTGTGAGTTTCCCATTACGTCGTAGCGCACTCGGTGCTTGCTTGGAAGTTTTTCGCTGTAAAAAGAAGTTTTCTTCCCACGCACGATGGACGCTAATGTTTTTGTCACTTTTTATGGAATCAAACTCAAAGTAAGGTCAGTACTTCCACGCTTTAAACGCTGCACGCTCATACTCTCTCCCACAATCGATATGTGATCCATTGTTGATCTGCACACAGCTGTTGTCACTAACGGCGCACTTGCTTACGTCACTGTCATGAGACATTCTCGCAAAAAATCACGGTTTTAGTAACGCAGCATTACTACGGGAAAGTAACGGTAATCTAATCACCGTTTTTGCAATAGTAATCCCTTACTTTACTCGTTACTTGAAAAAAGTAATCAGATTACAGTAACGCGCCCAACTCTGGTCTTAAGTGATGTCTTAGGAGGAGTCATAGTTGCAAAAATGGCATATGTTTTAATGGTTTCAAAATGAAACGTGAAAAATGAAAAAATGAAAAGTTAAACTGCCTGATATTTGCAGTTTAAGAGGTTTAATTATTGTTGCATCTATGTTAAAATATTGAGTGAAAGCCAGTATATTTTTCTTGGCTATGCAGAGCAGGTCAGCTAAGTTTTATTGTTTATCCTTGTCTGTTGTATGCAGAAGAAAGGGGTATTTGCAAAATTTAAATACTTTGTGAAGTTGAAATGTGACAAGACAAATATATATACATTTTATATCTAACAATGTAGACAACCACCCCCCTAAAAAACAAAAAGCAAAGGCAAAAACAAAACACACACACTTACTTCAGAGCTCCAAACATCAATGCCCTTTTACAAATGACACTATATCCTTGATATAATGTTTCCTTAAACCATCCATGTGGGATTTTCTTTTGAAAATTAGATTTTTCCTATAAATTACCTAAAGGTAATTTGCCTTGAAAAGCAAACAATTTAATTGTTTGACTGTGGAAATGCTGATCATTTTAGTGCAACTTTTGCACTTAACTAGAAAGCAAACAAGCTCGTGCAGAATGTTTGTCAGGCCAAAATGGTATACACTGTAATCATACACTGTTGAGTATTAATGTGGCGGAGGTCTGATCCTCCGCCACATTAATAGGCTGTGGCGGAGGCTGCAGGGAAGGTGTGGTGCAGTGAGCTCAACCAGGGAGGTTGGAGGCACAGGTGAAGGTTATTCATCTAATGAGGTCTTTCCTTCTTTATAGTGATGTCAGACACCAGAAGGAGAGAGGTGTGTGTGAGGTCAGGTGAAAAGCTGGGACGCTGGTGCCAAAGCTGAGTGCTTCTGTGTGTAGCATAAATAAAAATTATAAACAACTGTCAGAACACTGTGTGGGGTCAGAATTATTCACAATTAATTATTAATTAAATTGTTTTGGTGATCATATGAAAAGTCACACTGTTTACCAGCCAGTGTTAATTCTGACTCACCACAATGTCCATATAGCATTTGTGGGGCTTAGTATGAAAAACATTGGATACATTATTAAGGGTTAAAAGTGGTGTTTATCCTTCTGACCAGAAAAGATATATACTGATATCTTTCTCCATATTCAATCCAACAGTTGATGCTCAAGTGCTCAAGGCACAGACATGAAATTCGGTGAAAAGAAACAAAGAAAAAGTAATTCACTCTGCCTCTTTTATTTTCTTTACTCTGTGAAGATAGGGGCTGGTATAAGACCTTTTTTCTAATCCATCCATCCATCCATTCACTTTCGCTTATCCTTTTCAGGGTCGCGGGGGGCGCTGGAGCCTATCCCAGCTGTCATAGGGCGAGAGGCGGGGTACACCCTGGACAGGTCGCCAGTCTGTCGCAGGGCCAACACACAGGGACAGACAACCATTCGCACTCACATTCATTCATGATGGTGGAATTGAACTCAGGACCTTCTTGCTGTGCGGCAACAGTGCTAACCACCATGCCACCGTACTGCCCTTTTTTCTAATGATTATTCTAAAGAAATTGGATCACTGCTGTAAAACTGCATTATACAGTAGTTACTGGGCATGATGTTACAATATAATTTTTTTGATACATGTGAAAAGGTGAAAAAAATGACCCAGAAATGTCAAGTATCTCAACAACAACTGATACGCGCACACTCAGACACACACAGACATACAGTCACAGACATAGCTTGTGTCCATTTAAATGGACAAAAAATGGATTAAAAAAAAAAAGTAGCAATCCTTGCTACTTTGGGTAGTAAACAGCCACAACCAACTACACCCATCCACTGCAGCTGACCCAACTCACACTCTACCACCTGAATAAGATACTTGCACTGTGACTCTCACTGTGACATCGTTACCAAAAATATACAAAGAGGTTATATCAGGTAGTTAACCAGTTCTAACATTTTAGCATGCAAATTAAGTTTCTGACTTTAATTTAAATTGAATGATATATTTATCGTTTTCATAATTAAATCCCAGCATAGCGTTTCCACAATGCTGATCCTTAAGTTCCCACCCACATGACTACATGGTATCAAAAACAACCACATAGAAAAAAAACCAGAACTTAATTTTTCACTCCTGTCTTTTAAGTGTAGATATTGACTCTGCTTGCAGATAAGGCTTTCTATACAACACATTTTCCTGCAGAGCTAGATATATATAATGAATCCAACATCTATTTTCATGTGGCTGCATCAGAAAACAGTGACATTGCATCTTTTTCTATCTAAAAGGAGAGGCACTTAGTCTTAAAACATCGCAAAGAAGTCTGTAAGAAACATTAGACCTGAAACAATGGCAAACTGTAAGCAGTTCACATAAAACACTCCTTTGTTTTTCCTCATATTGTATAAAATGTGCACAATGGAGAAAGAA
This sequence comes from Copadichromis virginalis, assembly GCF_057382275.1. Taxonomy (NCBI): domain Eukaryota; kingdom Metazoa; phylum Chordata; class Actinopteri; order Cichliformes; family Cichlidae; genus Copadichromis; species Copadichromis virginalis. The sequence continues at coordinate 11,973,162 of NC_140629.1, forward strand.
CATCAAGGAAAGGAAAGGAAAATTTGAGGTAAAAAAAATCCCAACAACAATCAAACAAACAAACAAAACTATTTCCACTACCACGCGCTATCTCATTCCTAAATTCTGCAGCGGTATGAATTCCATCTTTTCCACTGAGGGAATGTTGAAAAGGATTAGGCATCATCATGGAATGGTAAAGTCCAAAGCTAAAGACAGCACAGCTATCTGTACAGTGTCATGTCTGAGGTTTTCAAATACCATTTCATTAAACTACTGACTTGATTTTTGTCCTGATCCTGTGACTTACAGTGTTGACACCACCATCTGACTCTGAAATGCAACAACTGACAGCAAGTAATGGTCATAGCCTCCTGAGAACCTCTTTCAGTTTAACTTATTTTTGTGTGATTCCCTGCCTCTTTGGAGCTAAATTGGAGTGGCCAGGATGTCCTCTCTTGAGAACTTTTTTTTTTGTGTGTCCCGTTTGGATCTATAGCCATCAGAATTGTTGTCTTGAGGCCAAGAAAGATGCCAAGAGGAAATATTTTAAGTGGATCATCATATTGGTCCATTTGATTGACCTTTATTATAATTATGAATTTATTTTATTTTCAGTTGCAAACGGGACAGACATGACTGTGGGATAGGACAGGGGGAAAGAATGAAAGAAAGAGGGGGAGAGAAAGAAAGAAAACCAAAGGGGAGAAAAAAAAAGAACAATACAAAATTTGTAATTTATTTTATCAACTTTCCTTCTGACGATGCTGTCTGTGTTGAGCGCTCAGTGAATCTGCATTTGACTACTCCGCCTAGGCTCGAGAGTGCAGCCTAGGCGGAGTAGTCGAACGCAGATTCACTGAGCACTCAACACAGACAGGATGGTCAGAAGGAAGAGCGCAGGGCAAGCTAGCGAGACAGAAGTGGACCTCCCCACCCTCATTCAGATCTGGCGTTTGGAATTATTTTGGTTTTCATGTGACGTATGACCCTGAAGGTAAGCGAGTCATGGACTAAAGTAAAACAGTATGTTGGGATGTGCCATGCAATGCTCAATTACATGGGTGGGAGCTAGTGTGTTAGCGCAGTTAGCTCGTTAACGTGTTGGCCGTCTAGCCCCTCTGTATAGGGTAGCTCGTTAACGGAGATTTGCCGTGTTGTGGCGTTAAGGTTATTTCAACGAGATTAACCTGAAAGCACTAGTGGGAACACAACGAATATGACTGCACATTTACACCGACATCATCCTAGTGCAAAGACAAAAACAACAAGCATGCATGCTACAAACTTTAGCCGAGTCATTTAGACAGCTGTTAGCACAGGATTCTCCTTATGGAGACCTGATATGTTTAATATGCTGCTGAGAATATAGCCCAGAAGAAGCGGATAGTATAGCTTTTATTTTGGAAAGAGACATTTCTCTGTAATAAACTCTCTTTTCCAAAGATGAGTGATTCCTCAATCAGATACAGGGCTCGCAATATCGCTAGCCCGACGTCCCGGGGCTATCTCTCCCCTGCCTGTCGGGCTATTGTAGGAAGGAAAAATATATGTCAATGCTTTTGCATTCTTTCAGAAATGTAGCTGGGTAATTATGTCATTGGGTGAGCCACTGTCAATATGTGACATATTGAAATCGTGTTTGAATTTGCGCTTGTTTTTTTGCTTTCACTTTGCAATCGCGCGAACTGTGTATAGAGAGCGACAGCACTGATCTGTGAGTGATGATAATTTGTGCACCAATTCCTCTGACATCGTCTTATTAATTGTTAGCTTACTATGCAAACATGACAAGTGAAATCTCCCGCAGCTTAAACATGTGAGAGGTTGATCGCGCAGAGAATCACTGAGCTTATGTGAGTGCGGCAGGATATATATTTCACTACGATGACCTGGATGATTGAGAACCTTCACAGACAGATATATATTTTAGTTCTGCTGAGCCAAATAAGACAGGTCAGGGTGAAGAAGTGACAGCCAAAGAAAAGCTTACCACAAAACGGAGAAGTTATGACAAATCAGACTATAAGGCAAAAAGAAAGTGCAGCTTTATGGTTTCATGGACAAAAGAATTTCTGTGGCTGCAATATGACGAGCTAAAAAAACAACACGCACAAGGGTTAGGGTTAAATTTAAAAACTGTACTTTTGTGTTAAAATATATATTTATAATTTTAATAAATGACAAATTAAAAAGGCATGAACATTTTTTTTTGTATCGAAAAAATATCGAACCGTGACACCAAAGTATCGAACCGAACCGTGAATTTTGTGTATCGTTGCACCCCTAATATATATATATATACTTTCCATATAATATATATATATTGTATGGAAAGTTGCTTCAGGATCAGTATGGTGGTGTCAGTAGCAAATCAAAAACAGACACTGTAAGACATTTGATATTGACAAAAAGTCTGCCTTTCTGCTACAAGCGCTTTGATAAAGAGGATACTTTTCTATTCACATTCAAATATTACCCCCTTAAAGCATTCTCCTCAGATGTTCTCCATAACTTAAGATCTCCAAGTTAGGATTACAATAAAGCATTAAAACACATACAGTGATGCTGTAAACTAAAGCCTTCAAAGAAGATGATAAAACTCATCACAATTCCTCAAAAATGCATTAAAAAGGTTTGTTTAAAGCCATGCTAGCACCATTCATCCTTTACTGCCTCCTGGTAACACCTGGGTGGCCTGATGCCAGAGCCTGGGCTGGTGCTACCCCCAAAGCTGATGTGGTACCCATTGGGCATACCAATGTTCTGTTGTTGAGCAGGAGACAAGGCTCCCATCATGTGAGGCAGTGCGTTCCAAGAGGAGTGTCCAGCACAGGGGCTGGGAGACAGCGCCGCCATATCCTGGAAGACTTGCAGCTGGTCCCGGAGGCTGCCATAGAGGCTACCCAGAGCCTTGCCCTGGCCCAGGAAGGGCTCTGAGCTGATACGAGTGACGGGGCAGGGGAAGTGGTGAGAGCCGCTGTAACGGAGGCCATTGTGCTCTGAGAGGCCACGGCTTAGCCGGCTGGGACTCAGAGAGGTCTGGCTGGACACAAAATGCACAGGAGAGGAATTGGCAGTCTTGTAAGCCACCCCGGGTCGCGGGGTGTGGGGGATCTTGGGGAGCTGCCGACGTCCACGGCTTGACGTGCTAGTATTGGAGCTCAGTGCCACTGGGCTGCCTTTAACCCAACCACTGCCCTAGATGAAAATTGGACAAGCAATTTGAAATGATGAGGAAAAAGAAAATATGCCAGAGAAGAAAGGAAAATGGGAAGAATATGTATAAGTACAGAGCCACCCAAGGGAAGAAAAGAAAAGAAAGACACCAAAATACATGTACATGGTAAGATAACAGCAAACATAAGAGGGACAGAGAAGACAAAAATAAAGACGCACAAATGGATAGATAATCACAGAGGGACATGATGAAAAAGACAAAGTGGGAAGAAAAGCGAAAGGTCATGAGAGGCTATACTGAAAGCAGACAGAGAAGAAAGCACTAAAAACATGCAGAGCAATCACAACAGTCTGCATTTAATTTCTGCTTGTCTATATCACACATTTGCTGATGCTCTGTAATATATATGGTAATGTGACAAAAAGCAGTCTTTTATTCTGCTTTTATTCAAATATATCGAGTCAATTCAACTTGACTTAAGTAATACAAAGTTTACAGTGGAACACATATTCACTGCAAGAGTAAGTGTCTACAGGCATCTGTAAAGTATGGTCATGGTTTGGGGTTGCATTTTAGCTAATGGTGTTGGAGATCTTGTTAAAACTGATGGAATTATGAGAGCAGAAAAGCAGAGCCAGATTTTGATGCAATTTGCAACAAAATCTTAAAATCTTCTGAATGGCAAGAGCGTCATCTTTTAGCATGAAAATGGTCCCAGATATACTGCCAATGCAGTAAAAGCAAAGCAGGACTCCATGCCTCCACAGAGCCTGGACTTCAACAATACTGAAGTGAAGTTTGATCATCTTGGAAATAACTGAAAAAAAAAAAAACAGGTCAAGAAAGCTGGAGAACTATTCCTGAAGAATACTTAAGAAATGAAAAGAATCAAGTTTTGTAGGGAACATTTAGACATTAGTACAAAATACTGAGTTCTAAGCTTGTTTTAACTGTACAAACACTATTTTGCCATATATACTGTATTTCCATCTTTGTATGTTTCAATAAATTACTACTCTTATTTAAAATTTTCTTGCAAAATATAAAGAAATGAAGGGTGGCTCAAGACTTTTACTATATATTGTATTTATATTAAATGCTGATATTGATAAGTTAATATTTTTCACCGGCACTAATTGACTTGTAACACCCAGCTGAAATGGAAAAGGTTCCCAGTTATCTAAAATACATGCACAGGTTAAGTGTATATGATGTAAAAACTGTCAGATAACACTATGTGGATAAATAGTGTTATGCTTTGCTATTCTTTAAAGTTTCCAGTTTGCATTGTTTTTTTTTTCTCGCTTTTCTTAATCTCACTTATCTGTTACCTCATTGATTCTCACTGTGTTCTGCACTCTTTCATTCATCCTTCTTACCAGTGGAAGTTGTGGTAAGAGACTTTTTCAATGTAAACCTTTATTTTTCAGATTAAGTCAACTAATTTATTTTCAAATTGCTCTAAATTCCACCATTTCATGTCCTACTCAATCAGATCAGCTTGTGCCTCTCTTGCTTTTAAGGGAGCAATACAGACGTACTAGACAGCACGTCTTTCATATCAGGCTCTTTTAATCACATTTTTACTTCACTTGAAACAATCTATAAATGTACCTTCACATATTTTAGCTAAAAAAAAAACTCTGCAGTTTACTTATTTTAGTTTCTTCCTGTAAGTCCATTACCTGCATGAGGCGCACTAGGGGTTGGGTTCAATGTCTGTCACACAGCAGTCAAGGTTGGGGGCCCTGCTTGTCCAATCCCTGGCTATCAAGGCTGGATATTGGAACACAAAATGTCACCTTTCTGGTGGGGAAGGAGCCTGAACTAGTGCTAGAGGTTGAGAGATACTTAAATATATTTGGGGTCACCTCAACGCACTGCTCAGGTTCTGGAACCAGTCTCCTGGAGAGGGACTAGGCTCGATTCCAGTCTGAAGTTTCCCTTGATGAGTGACAGCAGGCTGAGGTGGGTATTATCATTTCCACTTGGCTAGCTACTGGTACATAGGGTTTTAACGGTGGATTACAGAGCTGTTTCCTTGTGCCATTGACTCAGGAACAGGTCTAGACTGTCGTTTGCACTTATGCAACTGTTCAGAGTATCCAGACTTCTTGGATTCACTAGGTGGGGTGCTCAATGGTGCTCTATCTGGTGAATGTCATCCTACTGGGAGACTGCAACACTCATGTGGCAAATGACAACAAGACCAGGAATGGCACTATGATCGAAAGAATGAGATCACGGGTACAAACAGCTTTCTCTGAAAGGTAGCTGGCCTCTCCCTTAGAAATAGAGTGAGGAGTTCAGCCATCTGAGAGAGGCCCAGACTAGAGCTGCTACTCTTCCACATCAAAATGACCCAGTTGAGGTGGTTTGGGCATCTGTCAAGAATGCCTCCTGGGCACCTTCTCTGTGAGTTTCTTCGGGCATGTTCCACTGGAGGCAGAACCAGGATATGCTTGAGAGATTCCATCTCTTAGCTGGCCTAAAAACATCTTGGTGTTCCCCAGAATAAGCTGGAGAAGGTGCCTGGGGAGAGGAATACCTGGGCATCTGTGCTTAGACTCCTGTCCCCACAACCCAGTCCCGGATAAGTGGAAGAAAATAGATGGATGGACAGACAGGCAGATGGACCCAGGATGATAGCACACTTTTCCTCCTGAGTTATCAAATTAGATTATTTAACATTAACACCAAGCTGGATAAGGCATGTTGTATAAATGCTGTATGGCTGTCTTCTGAAAGTTGATCCTACAGTCAAATATTCCTGTGGTAACATTGACTGTACTTGTGAGTATATGTTACGAGAAGCTGGACTGTGTAATACTCTAGAGTGTGACATATGTCCATGGCTAAAAGAAGTGAGTTGCCCAAGCCATACTTATCATTGAAGACAGGGGCCAAATCATAGGTATAAAACAATCCAAACCGTATAGTTGCATTTATAAATTCTTTCAAAAGAAAGTAAAAATGGGGATAAAAGAGCCTGATTTGAATAAAAATAGAAAAATATATTATCCTACGTGTTGGCCCCCCTAAAGCAACAAATACCTGAATCATCATTATGGAAAGCCCAAGTCTATTTGAATGATGAGTAGGAGGAGAAATGGTGGAAAATGGGGGGATTTGCAAAAAAAGAAGACGCCTTAAGCTAAACTAACAAGAATGACATTAAAAAATGAAAGCTCAAAGATGACCTTAGTCAAAAAGAACATGCTTGCCCACCTGCTTGTTGCTGGTTTCCAGCCCTTCACTTGGAGAGCCAGCACAGCTGGCGGTGGAAGATTTCGAGTGGCACTGTCCCCGGCTGCAATAGCGGTCACAGGAGTAGTAGCGCTGTTTGTCTGCAGAGGAATGATGGTATTTCCTTTCATGGGAGCGTCCACGGTCGTGGGCTCGCTCTCTGGAGGCTGTTGTTTCCGATGCTGGCTCACCCACTGCAGCTGTGAAGGAAGAAAATATTGCTGGGTGTTTCTGACAAGTCCTAAGATTTTCTTACTCCCCAGTGTTTAATACAGTGTTTCAGTAGGGGTAAAGATTCTAACAGTCATGACAGAAACAGCATAGGTCATTTCTAATCTAATTAACGATTAAGCATTTAATAGGTTAGAATTAGTTTGGAATGGAAAGGCCTTAATCAGAGAGATGACTCTGACAGAGCTCCAGAGTTGCTCTGTTGAGTGAAAACAGTCTTCCAGAAGGACAACCATTTCTGCACCATTCTACCAAGAGGCAGATAGTTGCTGGATAGCGTAGTGGGCTACTGGAACAAGGAGGCATAAGTGGGCAGAGATGGGTAGTAACGCGTTACTTGTAACTGTAATCCATTACTTTTTCAAGTAACGAGTAAAGTAAGGGATTACTATTGCAAAAACGGTAATTAGATTACCGTTACTTTCCCGTAGGAACGCTGCGTTACTAAAACTGTGATTTTTTTGCGAGAATGTCTCATGACAGTGATGTAAGCGAGTGCGACGTTCGTGACAACAGCTGTGTGCAGATCAACAGTGGATCATATATCGAGTGCGGGAGAGAGTATGAGCGTGCAGCATTTAAAGCGTGGAAGTACTGACCTTATTTTGAGTTTGATTCCATAAAAAGTGACAAAAACATTAGTGTCCGCTGTGCGTGGGAAGAAAACTTCTTTTTAGAGCGAAAAAAAACCCTAAACTTCCAAGCAAACACCGAGTGCGCTACGACGTAATGGAAAATTCACAGAGAAACTCGTGGATTCTTCCACTGACTGCTGCGGCACACTGCACCAGGGTAAACCTGTTTTAAAAAAGGGACCTTTCCATTTGATTACATTTTGTATGATGGATTATGCAGAAAAAGTAGAATTGGGCTGAAAAATCTATCGCTTTATAACCTATTCAGGTTGTAAATCGTGTTTTTAAAAAGTAACTAAGTAACTAAGTAATTAATTACTTTTGAAAATAAGTAATCAGTAAAGTAATGGGATTACTTTTAATTCGTTACTGTAAGTGGGCAAGAAATAAAGAAATAAAAAACAGGGTGCTGTTGCAATGCTACTACATAAGTAACCCCAGCAGTTTGAACAGGATGAGGGGCTTATGGAATCTTTGATATCCAGCATCCAGCATTGACGGCGAAACAACTGGTGTTCCAACATTCAGAAGAAGGACCTACTCTCATGGCTAGAGATTGCAACAGCAAGGGGGAGGCAGGACGACAGGTATCATCACCCCCACCCGAGATTGGGTACCAAGTGCACCGGAAAAAGGATCTTTGAGTGCATGAGGATCACAGTGAAGCTTGAAACCTGGATGTTTCCACAACACAACCTCAGAAATGTGCATTTCTTAACTGTACGTGCAATATCTGCATTATAATCAGACTCCTGTGCATGTAGAAGTATATATAGAAGAGAAGTGTAGTCGGATGGTAACGAAGAGAGGGAAGGTAGTCAGGAGATTGAACTACCAGAAGGCAACTTTGCAACGTGTTCTAGTAATAGAAGGGGCTACCGTTTTTTGTTTTTGTTTTTTTCAATTATTCAGAAAAGGTATATGATAATATTGATAAAAGGTATATGATAATATATAACAGGACTAATGGGACAGTAGTACAGAGGTTTCAGAAGTTGCTTTAGAACTCTTCTGTTCTTTAAGATTCCAGTGTCCTTTTTTAGTATTTCTACTGCTATACAGCAAATACAGCAGAATAACTGCTAATTAATTCACCAAATTTCTTTTTCCAAATTGTAAATAAATATGGTTTAAAACAGTGCTTTATGATGCTAACATGATTTACTTGGCCAACCAAGTAAAAGTGGATACTTACATAAGTATCCACTTTAATCTAAGTATCTGGATTTAATTGTGCAAATTTAATTGTTTTAACCCTTTTTTGTCAAATGTTTCGTTAAAATCAGAGGTTTTTATAGGTGACTTAAGTTAAGTCCCTAATATTCTTTCCAATAATGTGTTTTATTGTTTTCCCCTTGTATTTAACTATATTAAACTGACAGTACATGTTATATTTGAAGTAGTATGTAAGAAGCAGGTAAGATGCTAGAGCAGGGGTCCCCAATCCCAGTCCATGAGGGCCGCTGTCCCTACAAGTTTTAGATCTCACCCTGGGTCAACACATCTGAATCACATGATTAGTTCATTACCAGGCCTCTGGAGAACTTCAAGACATGTTGAGGAGGTCATTTAGCCATTTAAATCAGCTGTGATGGATCAAGCACACATCTAAAACCTGCAGGGACACCGGCCCTCGTGGACTGGGATTGGGGACCCCTGTGCTAGAGAGCTGCCCTTCTTGTCAAAAGGTGTCAGAATCTGAAACCTTTGATTCAGAATATGAATGAGTATCTTTTTACATTTGAACAGGTAAATATCTGTCAAGAAGAGATATTTCAGTGACTATGTTGCAATGCAATCTACTGTAAGACAGATGACAAGAGTCTGAACTACTTTGGTGAGCCTTTAGTCAGTGCAAACCAACTGCCACTAAGCAGCAAAAAACTTATGGCAAAGTGGAAACGCTAACCTGATGGTGGCATCGAAGAAAATCGGAGGATTTCTTGATTGTTTATTTATTCATTTATCTATCGTTTTCCCGAACTGCAAATTGCTTTGTTAACTAGTAAAAGTTGCATTTCCTGCAAAAATACTGGGTGAATGCCATGTAGTGGAAATCATGTGCCAAAAACAGCTGAAGAAGCGGAACTATCTGCTTTATTTCAAAGGGTACACTGAAGAGGAGCGAGAAAGAAAAAAAAAGCAGAAGGAGCGAGAGCGGGAAAGAAATGCGGCAACAACCACAAGTAGGATTCAAACCTGTGCTGCCCACTCTCAGGGCACCTGCTCATCTCAGTGAGGCAAAGACAGATTTCCTATCCTGAAACAAACGTAATTCATGGGAAAACGGTAAACGGTATGAAAAAAAATTATTTTACCGTAACCGTCAGGAGTGTCTGAAGATATTGGCACAAGGCTCATGTCTCTGGAGTCCCCGGTTTAGAAGATATGACGAGTTGAAAAGTTAAAAAGCTTAATATTTAAAAATGCATAAAAGTTATGAGCACCAAAAGATAGAGCTGCAGGGCTCTAGACTAACTTTTTCCATGGTTACACTGGTGCGCCTAACTTTTTTGTTAGATGCAGATAGTCATTCATATTCTGAATCAAAGGTTTCACAAAAGTTTAGGTGCACACAAATTTTTCAACAACATCGCTTAACACTGTAGTTTTACATGTGCACTTTAAAAAAAATAAAATAATACAGGCAATATCGATATAGGCAATATCGATGTTTAAATTATTAACTAACAGTCTTGTCAACACAAAGTTCTTTATTTGGAGCACCATTCTACAAGAAAGATAAGTTACTGAAAGTCCTTGTTCTTAAAGTGCTTTGGCAGTCTTTGGCAGTAGTAGACATTGTAGACAATGTTAAACTTAATCATCATCTCGGCCTCTGATGATCTGTTTGCTGCTGCCTGCCGCTGAAAGGGAGTGGGGAGAGGGGACACTTGTTTTGCAATTTGGCATCATTTTAAAAAAGTTTACATTTCTTCGCTATTAAACAGCAGAAATTTGGCTTTCTTGTTGGAGGTCATTTTTGGAGAAAAACAAAACAGCAGCCGACAGCACTGTACATGACTTGTGCTTAATAATCGAATGAATAATGCAGAAAACAGAGATTTGAGAAAGAAAACTGTTCTAGAAGTACACTGAGAGAGAAAAAGCACTGTGCAGCAAGTGTGATTTTATTGTGGCGGAAGCAAAACAGCAAAAGTAAGAGGGAATTCATGATGATGTTTATCAAATGTGAAGACAAGTTTTGATCTTCTTTTGCTGCTGCAGTCAATTTTGGTTGGAGAGTGACAAAACCTGCAGCATCATAATCTAGCGCAAAAAAAGACGTAAACACAAAGCATGGACCTGACGCATCAGAATCAGTAAGCTGTCAGCTTTCAGCATCAACGCGTCCATGTACATGTCGTCAGGTGATAAAGCTGACATTTCACTGATGTGTCGGGGCCGCATTCTGTGTTTACGTCTTTGAGTGGAATCCGTTTAGCTGTTCTCATTTACTGTTAGCTTGTTGGTGGTTGTTGAAATAGTTTTGTGAGGTTTAAACTGAGATTCTGGCCTTTCTGGTAAAATACATTTATATTTAAAAGTTGATTCAGGATTCAATGAATCGATATCACTTTATTCAAGCTGCTCACCTCTCTCTATCCGCCTGCACTTTCAAAAGTACACACTGACTATCTCTGATTGGTTTAAACCATGTTATGGGCATAATGTGTGTCTGCTGTTGACCACGCAGAGACTTCCAGAGTTGCGGAGACCTTTTTTTGTACTAAACAGCTGGTTGCACCAGTGCGACCTAGGATTTTTTTTAGTCACACCATTGAGAAATTAAGTCGCATAAGCGACCAAATTGGTCACACTCTAGAGCCCTGTAGCTGGCATTAGCAGAAATAGCAGAACAGTTTAAAATTTGAATGGTGAAAATAGCACAAAAACTGTGGGAGTAGTTAAGTGTCAAAGATTAAAGAAACAGGAACTCAGTAGGTTGAGTGAACCTATTGACCTTCACCAAAGTGATGCTCACCCAATGAGCTTACTTAGGTGATGTTAACAGAAAACATTGTGATTCCACTGACATGCAGATTAGACTATGAAAGTCTGGATATCTGGAATACGTGTCATTTTCTGCTTCTAAGTTTTATTTTTGACCCAAATGTCTGTCTCCTTTAACTTGCATGTTAAAGAAACAAGACTGCCTTATTTCATCTGTGCAATACTATCAAAATAAGGAACACATTTTAGTAATGCCGAAAAACTAGGATGTGAGGGAGGCTATATGTCTTCCTTTTAAGCTTCACTTTATTGGCTCTCTATTTTAAGTCGTTATCATTTATCGTAAATAAATCCTAATAAATCTCCCCAAATCCTTTTGCTCTCAGACTGCAGGTATACCTGTAGTTCACAGAGCATTCCAAAGTAGAATGGGAAGCAGAGTCTTCATCTTGGACACTAAGATTGCTGGGGATCACAATCCACTGTGCACTGCTCCTCCAGATCCTTTGTTTCACCGCTTTTTTATTCTCTTACTGCTCTAGAGGTTTTTTCTGGTTAAAAGGGACTTCTTCAACCCCATCGTCACCCAAGTCCTTGTTCTTAGTGAGTAGCTGGGGCTCTTGCTAATATTGCAGATCACGCGTCCTATAATATAAAGCCCCTTAAAGGAAACTATTGTTGTGAGTTGGCACCATATAAATGAATTGCAACTGAACTAAAAACAATCACATAAAATTATAGGATAGCATGATGGGACAGTCCAATACTAAGTGGGACTAGATGATACTGAAGTGGGACTAGATGATACTGAATGTCTTTGTACACTGTGATTTTGATAGTGCTTGTGAATAAATTCTGACTGACTTTACCAGCAGAACCGGGAGGTTGACCTGCCAAAGGTGCATCTAAAAACCTCTGTCTGTTCTCTCTGTCTCGGTCTCTACGGTGGTGGCAGCGACGGTGATGGTGGTGGGTTCTCTCCTGGCTTGGTTTTTCCAGGGTGTAGTCTCTTAAATTGACCTCTTGGGGCCGCTGTGGGGTCACAGTTGAGGCTGAGCGCTTCATAGGGCTGGCATCAGGGACAGACTGAAGGAGAAAGACGGATAGAGAAAGCCAGTCAGCAATACATTTTAGAGTTGTTTTTCCCCACAGCTTCATGTAACAACTGCATCTAATTATTTAATCCACACAGTAATTGCCCACTGCTTAATCTGATGAAGAAAATACATTACAGCACAAATGTAATCATTTGTGTTGTGTTTTAGAATAATTGACTGTTGTCCCACATGACACAACAAAGGGAGTGAAAACATTTTACATTTAGCTAAAGAATGCATCAGTATTAGGAGCACAGGGCCAATCTGCCCATACAAGTCTGTCTTAGTAAATAGTAAGTAAGTATCAAGATAAGATAAGACTTTATTGATCCCACGACGAGGAAATTAAAGGCAAAGGACCAGGTGTTTCACTCATACCAGTAGGAGCTAATTCATTCAGCTGATTAACCTATTTTAAGATAGAATTAGTTTCAGGTTTTATAACATTCTGTAGACTTTTCACATATATGGAACACCCAACTGGAATGATCTGTAACAGAAAATTTATAAAAAAAAAAAAGTCAAAATTAATAGTGAAGGGTGAATAAGACTTTTTAAGAGACATCTTCTAGTTCCAGAAAAAAAACCCTCTGTATTTAGCAATAGCTAAAAAAACAAACAAACTGATTTTCAGAGGTCAGAAATAACAAAGTACACTAATGTGTAAAGTACAGATATCTAAAATTTCTACTTAAGTATTTATTTTTTTGACTACTTTTTTGCTTTTACTCCCTACATTTTTAAACAAATATCTTTACTTTCTACTCCTTACATTTTAAAACCAGGCTCATTAATTTTGTTTTAACACATTTGAAGGGTATTATCATTTTGTCACTGCAAGTCTTCAAACATCAAACTAATTTGAACCTAAACAGTAACAAATGAATTGCAGTCCTGTTCATTTATTAATTAACAGGGGATGTTGCATTAAAAGAGATGACATGTGCCAAAGTCAGAGGTGTCAGTGTTTTGTTTGTTTTTTTTTGTTTGTTTGTTTTTTTGCTTCAGGTAATTTCAAAGGCAACGTTTCTATCAGCTCAACAAATATCAGCAAACACAGAAACTCTTTGTGTGCAGTTTGTCTCACAATGTGTAGCTAGCTTTAGCTAACACTGTTTTTTAAATGAAGAGATGGAACTAGGTTTCCAAAAATAAAGCGAGCCTTTATTGTGGCTGATGGCATGACAAAAACACTAGAGAACACTAAGGAGAAACTAAGGAGACTGAGAACACTGTGTAAACTAAAAAGACTGACACTCTGTGGAAGAACTATGAAAAAACTATGAACACAGAGTAACTAGGCAGGCTATGAAACAGTGACACAATAACGGAAACTATGAAAAGATGAGGTGAGGATAACAGACAATCTGACACTGACTGAGCAGAAACACACGGATTAAGTACACATAAGGAATGATCAGGTGGGGAGGAGGCAACCCCCCCTCTGTCCCCTTCTGGCTGCCTCTGCCTCAATTTTATCCCACAACTTAGACATTCACATTACTCACACTCTCATTACACATGCATATAGGATCTTGGGGGTGGACACGCTACACGGAATCCAAATTACCATCAGGGTGTACACCTCACCCCTGGCGTCGTTGCCCACCTCTCAATTTTAAATACACGTAGACATTGAGGGCTAGCAGGAGGGGCTATGCGCTTACCTGCTGCTCTCTGACAGGTAGCTCCATGCCCTCCTGGGTTTTAAATGCACCTTAGAACACACATGCATCAACACTACAATAAGCGGGTGGAGGGAGGTTTGGAGTCTTCTCTCACCCCGTTCTCTGCGGCCTGCTGGAGCGGGGGGCTAGGAGGAGGAGTTGGCCCTCCGACTGGGGTCTGAAATGTAGGGCCTCCCTGCTGTGGAGTCGGGTCGGTCTGCTTCTCCCCACCGCAGGGAAAAGGGTAACACCGCCTGGGTCTGGGTGCAGTTCCCCCGTCCAGGGGCAATGTACCTAGACCCGGTTCGTAGAGTACGCTTTATGTCTGTCTCCACGTTGGTTGAGTGTGGAGTAAGTGCATATGAGAGCATGAGGGTGGGAATGGATGTTTGTATCTGTGTGTGCCTGTATGTCTGTGTCTATACGTCAGGTTGGGTATCAGACGTCACCTCTCTGGGGACATATCAGGCCCTCCAAGGTTTGGAGGCCTATCTCCCCCCACCACTTCCCCTGCCGGTGGCGGACTCCCTCAGACATCGGTGCGTTGGTGGTTCTTTGTGTCCGGGGATGGGCGCCCAGGTACACATCGGGCCACTTCGGAGGTGGGGTGCCCGCGGCCTCTCGGCCTGGGGCTTGGTCACTCAGGCACAGCTGGCTGCTGGCGGAGCTCACGGGCGCATCACTGCAACCCCCCTGGCTTCTGCTCCGCGGCTGCTGAGTGACCCCTCATCTGGGACTCTCCTCAGCTCTTTCTGGGACAGTGGGACGGCTGCCCCTCTGTTGGTCTTCCTTGGTCTCTTGTGTTCTGGGGGCCTCTGGATGTCTGGAGTTTTGATCTCCTCCATACCTGCTTCATGCCCTGGAGGACGGGGCAGTGGCTCCCCACACCCTCTAGCACATAGGTGTCAAACTCTGGCCCACGGGCCAAATTTGGCCCGCAGCCTAATTACATTTGGCCCGCGAAGCCATACCAAATTACTATTAGAGCTGGCCTACTGGTATTATACAGCTAATATATATATTGTTTAGTATTAAGCTTTGCTTGTTCCATATTCAGTTTTCCAGCAAAACTTATTTGAGTCCATAAGAAAAGATTCATTCTTATATCTGGAGGAAGTTTTTTTTTCAATAAATATTAATGTTAGCCCACGACTTTGTTCCAGTTTTGAATTTTGGCCCACTGTGTATTTGAGTTTGACACCCCTGCTCTAGCAGATCATTACATGAAGGAACCTTTTAAAAACAAGCGCGTCCATGTTCACGGGTGTACACACGGGAGCTCACACTCACAAACTACACCCTTTTTGGCTCCTACCTCAAAGCACACTGTGCGCTGTCGATCTGAACGATTTCAGACCTGTGGCACTCACCCCCATTCCCGCCAAATGCCTGGAGAGACTGGTCATTAAACACATCAGAGCTGCTTTTCCACCATCTCTGGACCCGCACCAGTTTGCATACAGGGAGAACCGGTCAACTGAGGATGCGATCGCCATAGTGCTGCACACATTATTGAAGCACTTGGAACACAGGAACACCTATGCACGGCTCCTCTTTGTAGACTACAGCTCGGCTTTTAATACCATCCGGCCATATAAACTCCGTCCCAAACTCCACCAACTGGGACTCAACTCCTCTCTGTGCAACTGGATTATGGACTTCCTCACTAACCGCAGACAGAGTGTCAGAGTGGGTAAGAACACCTCTTCCACCCTTGTGGTCAACACCGGCGCCCCTCAGGGGTGTGTTCTGAGCCCTCTGCTATACACTCTCTTCACCCATGACTGTATTTCCTCCTGCGCGTCCAATCTCATTGTTAAGTTTGCCAATGACACCACAGTGCTCGGACTTATATCCAACAACGATGAGACAAACTACAGGACAGAGGTGCAACAACTAGAGTCATGGTGCCACGACAATAACTTGGTCTTAAACACCAAAAAGACCAAGGAGATCATTGTAGATTTCCGGAGGAAGGGTCATAACAACCATCTGCCTCTCTTCATTGGCAGTGAGGCGGTGGAGAGGGTGAGCAGTTTTAAATTCTTGGGGGTAACTGTGACCGAGGACCTGTCCTGGGGCAACCATATCACCTTAGTTGCACGGAAGGCCCAACAGCGCCTCTACTACCTGAGGAGACTACGGAGCGCACACATTCCCAGACCTCTGATGTTGAACTTCTATAACTGTGCCATCAGCAGCGTCCTGACGCATGGATTTCTAGTGTGGTTCCCCAGCTGCACCAAGGCCGACCAGCAAGCACTCCAGCGGGTGGTGAAAGAAGCTGGCAGAATTATTGGAACAATTCTGCCAGAGATTAGTAATATCTTCCCCACTCGCTGTCTGAGGAGGGTGCACAGTATCCTGCGGGACCAACATCACCCTGCGCGCCACCTTTTCCACCTGCTGCCCTCAGGGAGAAGGTACAGGTCTATACAGGCCAGAACGGCCAACAGCCTGTATCCACAGGCTGTGAGGCTCCTGAATTCTGCCCCCCTCCCCTCTCTGCCCCCCTCTCACGGACAATAACCATATCCAACTTCTTAATAGCACTGAACTGGTTTGCATTGGTGCATTAAATCTTTATTCTCTCCCCCCCTCTTTCTTAAATAGACAACCATCATATCTCACAGTACAATAATATTGAACGGGTTGCATTGTTGCATTTTGTCATGTTTCTCAGGTCTTTGTCTGAATGTCCTATGAACATTACCTGTCTTGTTCTCATGTTGTTGCTAAGGATTGTCTCATTGCACTGAAGTCACACTGGGTTAAATATTTACACTTGGGTTTTAAGGGGTATTTGTTGTTTTTTTTTACGGGTTGTACGGAAGCCCCAAACGCAATTTCATTGTTCTTCGACAATGACAATAAATAAATACTTGACTACTTGACTTGACTGATCAGGGAAAGCGGAATCACATGGGGAAAGCAGCTGATAACAATTAACATAATGACAGGACAGGGGACGTGAAGCTAAATACAATAAACACAAGGATCCTTCAAAATAAAACGGGAAACATAACGAGACCCAGACATGACTCGAACTAGACAAACAAAGAAAACTTGGACATGAAACATTACAGACAAACACACGAAGACTTAACACAGGGATGAGACAAATGGGGAGCTTGATAAATCATGAATTAAAACTGTAACCCAGGCATGGCAGAATGTAACTAGATAAACTGAAATGAAACTAGACTGAAAAGGAATAACAAATACATCAAGAAACTCAGAATACTGTATATGCAGTTTCATTCTACCCACTGCTCGTGACTGCACCGTGTATCGTGCAGGTAGATCACAGGTAGATCGTGGGGTGGATGAGGTTCGTCCTGAGTTCCTGAAAGCTCTGGATGTTGTAGGGCTGTCTTGGTTGACACACCTTTACAATGTTGTGTGTAGGGGTGGGTTTTGACTATCGATTCTAGCTTGGATAATGTGATATCGATTCATTAAAATCCTGAATTGATTTTTTCATATATAAATTTATTTTGCCTGAAACACCAGAATCTAAGGTTAAACCTAGCAAAATTTCAACAACCACCAAACAGCTAAAACAATAAATGAGAGCAGGTAAACAGATTCTGCACAAAGATGTAAACACAAAGCATGGACCCGCTGACGGATCAGAATCAGTGTGATGTTGCACGGACACGGTCGGGGCTGAAAGCCGACAGCTCACCGATTCTGATGCATTGGCGCTTTGTGTTTAGGTCCATTTTGGAGTGCCCAAAAGCACAAGGTGTGCAATACTCAGAGACATGGCCAAGTTAAGAAAGGCTGAAAGACGACCACCACTGAACAAGACACACAAGCTGAAACGTCAAGACTGGGCCAAGAAATATCTCAAGACTGATTTTTCTAAGGTTTTATGGACTGATGAAATGAGAGTGAGTCTTGATGGGCCAGATGGATGGGCCCGTGGCTGGATTGGTAAAGGGCAGAGAGCTCCAGTCCGACTCAGACGCCAGCAAGGTGGAGGTGGAGTACTGGTTTGGGCTGGTATCATCAAAGATGAGCTTGTGGGGCCTTTTCGGCTTGAGGATGGAGTCAAGCTCAACTCCCAGTCCTACTGCCAGTTTCTGGAAGACACCTTCTTCAAGCAGTGGTACAGGAAGAAGTCTGCATCCTTCAAGAAAAACATGATTTTCATGCAGGACAATGCTCCATCACACGCGTCCAAGTACTCCACAGCGTGGCTGGCAAGAAAGGGTATAAAAGAAGAAAAACTAATGACATGGCCACTGTTTTGGAGGAAGGAAGGTTCAGGGTTTCAGTAGTCATCATCATGGGCTCATCGGATTAGAATGAGAATAAGCAGTCGTCATTTGCAGGTTTTGTCGTTTTATTGTATAACAGGTAAAGGAAAGAAAGACACACATGGACTGCTCTCTCTAAAAAGGACATAAAGTATGATTTAAGTAACTCAAAATGATACATGAACTCAGGAGACTCAAAGAGAAACTCACCTCAGCTGCCGCCCCATGTGGGAGTGAAGAAAGAGTGAGGGGTAGGTGAGTGCAGTCCTTATATAACGAGTGACAGGTGAGTGCAATTAAGGCCAAGCACCACACCCAATCAAAGGTGAGGAAAAGAAACAAGGTGCATCTGGTGAAGTGAATGTGCTGAAAGGTGAGCCTTTTCAACAGCCGCCCCCATATTTCTACTGAGAAATATGTTCAAAGGATTAAAGATGCTCTTTTTCACAAAGCGGGGGCAGAGGAATCAGACATGCTACAGGTCTACTATAGGTTCAGGGGGTCAACCTAGAGGTCGACAATGCAGGCCAGACAGTTCAGGGGGCCGACCATGTAGCCAGCGGTGGCGGCAAAGCAGGTCCAAATGCCAACCACGTGGGATGCAGCAGCAGGCCCAGACCTGCAGACCATTGGGCAGTTTTGCAGGTGCTGGGGGCAATGTACGGGGCTTGGCAGAGGCAGGACCAGGTGGTGCAGGAGCAGGCAGCGCCCTGACCACTGGCGGAATGGCAGCCACAGGCAGTGGAACTGGTGATAGTGGCACTGCCGGTGATGACATAGGTACTGCTGCTGGTAGAGTATGAAGAGGCTGAATGAATTCAGAGCCATCAGCGGACACAAGGATGTGCTGGAGCGGTTCTCCTGAACCTGAACTGGAAGATGTGAATAAACCTTGGGCATGCGTGGAACTGCTCTGGGGTTGGAAGTCTGTGATTGGACCTTGGAGTGTCCATCCTAAGCGGGTTTTGACTGCTGCAGGAGATCCAAATGGTCCATGTCTAACTGGTGCAATAGGCGTAATAAGGTGGGTATGATCAGAGCCTATGAGCAGTAGTGGAGCTGCTTTGTTAGTAAAGGTTAATGGGATACCTTGAAGATGCTTGTATCTCCGTTGAAGAGAGGATACGGGGTAGGTGTGGTCTGAAAGTGCTAAGTGACTTGTAGCGAAGGCATTATTAATTGTGTAAGTTTTCTCTGGATGTGCGATGGGAGAAATCTGGAAACTTACACAAGAACCTTGAATGGTTTCAACTTCTTGATGGACAGTTCTGAGTGATAATTTTTCAGCTTTCCCAGTTAGGTGGAGATGCTTAGCTGCAGATGTCAGAAGCATGGTACGTTGGGAGCCATCGTCAAGTATTGCATATGTTTCCAGGGTTCTTTTGCCATTACGCAGGAGCACTTTCACAACCTTTAAAAGGACACTAGGGCGATCGCTAGGTCTATCAAAGTACAGTGTCCTCACTACAGGATTAGTTTCAGTTCTAGGTCTCTGATTCACCTCACATAGGATCTGTAGATGTCTTTCCATGCAGGTGGCACATGCTTTCCTCAGATCACACTTCGCAGCCTGATGAGTTCTAGCACAACGCCAACACCGTTTGTTTGTCTTTATCCAGTTTATTTTCTCATCCTTTGTCTTCTGAATAAACTCGGGACACTTACTAATGTGGTGTTCAGGTGAGCGGCAATATGCACATCTTGCCTTAGTCATTATGATGGGTTGTGCTGCCTGTACAGGATCGGATGCATTTGTCCCATGTAATATTGTTGTGAGTGGAGAGGTGTACTTATGGGCAGGTCGTGGCTGGTTAGAGGATGAAACAGGACTGTCCTTTCTTGGTTGACACTTGCATTCCATTGGCAACCAGGATGAGAACAAAGGTAAGTCATACATCATATCTCCTTGTTCCCTGTAAATGTGCCGTTTGAAGCGACTGGAATGCTCTGCGGGCAACTTTTCAAGTAGGCGATCGACATGGGAGCCACAATTTAGTTCTGTCCGTCCTTGATCACCCATAGTGCTAAGCAAACCAACTAAAGCTTGTACACGAAGAGCAAAATTATCAAGACTCTGACCATCACCTGCTCTGATAGGAGGCAGTTCCAGTATATTCTTTAGCTCTTTCAATGCCAGCTGTCTTGGTTGCCCATAACGCTCATCAAGAGCTTTGGTGGCTTGAGTGTATGGGTCAGGAGCATAGGAAAAGGAAATAGCTAACCGTTTAGCTTGGTCTACTTTCAGATGATCGAGAAGGACATGATATTTGAAATGCTCTGTCTCATGAGGGTCAAGCAGGTTAGTAAGGGCCATTCGTAACAGCCTATACTGGATTTCATCTTCTCTGGTAAGGTCTGGGAAAGAAGGACCCTCAAGCTTATACACATGTGTTCTAGTGCTAACAGGGTGACTAGAACTAGCAGTAATGGGTACTGAAGGGTTTTGTGCATGCAAACCATCAGATGTAGCTGGTTGCTGCTTTACAGGAGGGTGCTGCCTTGGTTCCGGAATGCAGACAAGAGGTTGAGCGGGGTCTTCATCTAGATGAACAGCAGGTTGAACACATGAAATCTGGTGGGGACCTTGCAGTGGTGTGGCCAGGAAATTAAAAGGAGTCTCATCTGGTGTAGGAAAAACTGGTCTAGGCAAACCACTTGAAGGAACTGCAGCATCTAATATTGTTGAATTAGGGAAAGGAGGGCTAGCAGCCAGAACTGCACCAGAGTGACGGCTAACCTGGGGGGGCTGAGAGGGTGACTGACATGTTGCTGGATCAATCACTGGGAACTGCTGATGTGTTTGGGGGATGGCTTGTAAACCGCAAACAGAGGATTTGCTTTCATCAGAGACAGTGTGAATTGAAGATCTGGAGGAACTGCGAGAATGGGGAGGAGATAACTGAATCATGAATTGCCTAATCTCCCTCATTGTCATCAGGAGTTCCCTCATGACCTCATCTTGGTTGGTGGGTAAAGGAGCAGGGGATGTCTCTGGTTGTCTTTCTGACTCTCCGACAGGATCTTGCAGCCCATGTGTGTATGTGTCACTATGCTGGCATTCTGTTTGACTCTCTGTCTCACATGTAGCTCTTCTAGCTCCAGGATACTGAACATCATACTGCTGCAGGTAGGCAGGAGGTCGACTATCACGACTGGATCTTCTCAAACCTTCAGTCAATGGCTGCTTTGAATCCATGACGCTAATACCACTCCGGCTCGGAGGACCATGTTTTGGAGGAAGGAAGGTTCAGGGTTTCAGTAGTCATCATCATGGGCTCATCGGATTAGAATGAGAATAAGCAGTCGTCATTTGCAGGTTTTGTAGTTTTATTGTATAACAGGTAAAGGAAAGAAAGACACACATGGACTGCTCTCTCTAAAAAGGACATAAAGTATGATTTAAGTAACTCAAAATGATACATGAACTCAGGAGACTCAAAGAGAAACTCACCTCAGCTGCCGCCCCATGTGGGAGTGAGTGAGGGGTAGGTGAGTGCAGTCCTTATATAACGAGTGACAGGTGAGTGCAATTAAGGCCAAGCACCACACCCAATCAAAGGTGAGGAAAAGAAACAAGGTGCATCTGGTGAAGTGAATGTGCTGAAAGGTGAGCCTTTACAACACCCACCTTGTTCACCTGATCTGGACCCCATTGAGAACCTGTGGTCCATCATCAAATGTGAGATTTACGAGGAGGGAAAACAGTACACCTCTCTGAACAGTGTCTGGGAGGCTGTGGTTGCTGCTGCACGCAATGTCGATGGTGAACAGATCAAAACACTGACAGAATCCATGGATGGCAGGCTTTTGAGTGTCCTTGCAAAGAAAGGTGGCTATATTGGTCGCTGATTTGTTTTTGTTTTGTTTTTGAATGTCAGAAATGTATATTTGTGAATGTGGAGATGTTATATTGGTTTCACTGGTAAAAATAAATAATTGAAATGGGTATATATTTGTTTTTTGTTAAGTTGCCTAATAATTATGCACAGTAATAGTCACCTGCACACACAGATATCTCCCTAAAATAGCTAAAACTAAAAACAAACTAAAAACTACTTCCAAAAACATTCAGCTTTGATGTTAATGAGTTTTTTGGGTTCATTGAGAACATGGTTGTTGTTCAATAATAAAATTATTCCTCAAAAATACAACTTGCCTAATAATTCTGCACTCCCTGTATATCTAACTGATACCTCTTGACCTCATGCACTTACTCAGGCTCTTTCCCCACCAGAGAGGTGACATCCCATGTCCCAAAAGGTAGTCTCAGTACGGAGGAATCGGTCCACCATTTAACACATAATACATCCAACCCCTACAGAAACCCCCGAGAACATGGGTCACACAAACCCCTCCACCACGATAAGATAGCGATTCATGGAGGGGCTAACAATAGGGATTTCTTTTCTTTGTAATAGTTTTATTATTTGAAACTAAACATATCTCCTTCCAAGTTTGACCAGGAAAACTGAAGCATGTTTTCAGACAATTTCTGTATACTTAACCATAAGTATGTTTCATGGGATAATTGTGTTTTTCTACCCTAACCTATGCAAAGTAAAATAAACTGAGTAGTTTCAATCAGAACTACCTAATGAGTGAAACACATTTTGGCTAAGACTCTGCTGAGACAAATTTAAAGCAGTACTTAATATATATCAGGTTAATGTATCGTGTTTCACATGATAATTCCAATGACCTAATTCCACAGGACTTACACTGACCTACACGTGTGTCAGTGTAACTCTTGATGGTAACATCAGAGTTTCTGGATTTGTTCCTATAGCACTGATTTTAAGAGTCCATCAAGCCTGAGCCTATAAATTAACCATACTGTCAATAGCAGTAAAGAAGAATACTGTTTGGCAGAATGTACATACAGCTAGATGAATCCCTGGAGAGTGGCGTGAATGGCTCCGCTGTAATGCAAGGGAGAAACAGAAAGAAAAGAAAGGAGAGATGAATATTAGGAATATTGAGAAAGATAGAAATGATATACAGATGAGGACAAAATATTTATCCAGGTATGTTCACCAATTTCTCGATTGGGGAACATCTATAAATTATTATAGCTAATTACGTATATTATTCTAGTTGACAAATTTTTATTTCTTTGTGTGAGCCCCACCTAAGTGTGCAAAGGGATCACTGAGTTACATTAGATTGGAAGGCAGGTGGGGCAGGGGAGAATCAACTCATCACTACCCTCCACATGCCATAAGATATGACTTCCCACCACCATCCCAAATAACCCCCAAAACCTATAGGAAGCCCTAATTTCCTTTGCATAAATACAGTCATTATGAATCTTATGTTTGAATCGGCTAGGCTTTTGCTATACATTATAAAAAATTGTAAGAAGCAATACAGGTAAAGTTCAATCCCACCAGGTTAGATACCCAGGAGCAACAGCAGGGCCAACAACCACCCACTCAACCTCCCCCCCTGCAATCCCACCCAACAGATCCAGTTTCCCTTGCTGGTCCACTGTAGCCCAGCAGGGGAAATGTGTAGGCTCAGAGCCTCCAACAAGGGATCCACTAAAGAGGCAAAAAAACAGGGAATGGGGAATGAAAATTGGTGCAAAGGGCAACAATATGTCTACTAACAGATCTAATCACAAGGGCGAGGTGAAAGCAAGCAACTAGAGAGAGGCCGGGTGCTGTACATACAAACCACACTGAGGCTAGCTCATGTTAGGAATAAAATCACAGTCAACCTATCCATTATTTCCTCAACCGCAAAACAAAAATGGCTACGACCCCTACAGTACGGAGGCCCCTTGGTCACTTATAAAAGAAAGCTTGCACTCACTGGTCCTTATCATTTAATATTCAAATAATTAAAACTAAATGCACAAAACTCAAAAGCTAGGACATGTTCTCTGATGTCTTTCTTTTTACTAAAGATCACTAAGCATCACTGTTTATTACACACCTATTTAAAACAAACTTTAAAAAAAAGTGACGTTCAGCAGAATTCAGTAATATTTTTTTGTGTTTCTATCCAGCATTGCGTCTGCTCCCTTCAGTATATCCTGCATTCTGTGATTGTCACAGATATATCAAAGAACATGCCACCCACTGTTCCTTCTGTTGTTGTCTGTCAAGTCGGGCTGGCAAGGGAATACCCTGAAAATTAAAGCAGATCTGCACATACTTTTCCAACCAAGATCAAGTGATACTACTGAGAATCAGAGGTACAAGAGTAATCCTACATGTGCAGCAGGCACTTTCTAAAAGGCCATTAATCCTCCATTTCAAATTTTTTATTCTTCACAGTAATGCAATTACCATATTCCTCTTTCTGTAAATTTGGGATCCAAAGCTATTTGGAAGAGCTATCAAAGTTTCAGTTGGCAGCAGAAGAAAAACAATACCGTACAAACAGCAGGCAGTGAGCCAGGGTCTAATCAGATTACGTTAGACTTCACCTCTCCTGTGAAAAGAATCAACAGCAGCTCTTCCCACCCTGTGGGTGAACAGGGCACTTTGAATGCATGAATCGATTAAGATCACGCAGGAAATGAGATGCTTCTAATATTTCTTAGGCTCTTGTGAAAGACTCATTTAGAGATTTTCAGCTTTGAATGGATCAATAATGAAACCTTGTGGGCCTCCACAAGCTGCAACATGCACATTGGCCACACCACAGGAACAACTTGGATTGGCATGCTTAACTGGATGTAACCTGTTAGGATTAGGTTAAGTGAACAGCAGTTGGTTGCTGACTGGCCCTTGCATTCAAAGAGTGGGGTTTTGCCCAAAATGATCCTTGGTGGTCAGAGACATTATCTGATCATAATGATGACAGAATGTCGTCTACAATTTCATAAAGACCAGAAAAAATATAGCAGTAAAACACAACTCTGTTGCAAATAAGACAGATTAATATGGTAGAAAATTGTTAATCTTGGGATTTTAATTCACTCGCTGGCTGAGCATCAGACACAGCGAGGTCCAGCTGGTGCGTAAACCGGCGAAGCGCTGGCAATACGCCAGGGAAACACAGCCTGCAGCTGCAGCAGTAGCAGTGTTAACACACATAGCAGCCGAGCCGCACAGTGCCAAGCGACAGGGTATGTTTGAATGTTGAAGCCGTGTCCCTGCTGTGTTTCCTCACTGTAGCCGAGCTACTCGCTAGCCGGCAGCTGCACAGCATGGTCCGACCAGCGCATAAGCCTGTTTTTTTTCGCGGCGACATGCCAGGGAAGGGGGACCAACCAAGGGGAAGCAAGGGCCAGCTAGGGGGAACCAAGCTAAGGGATACCAGGGGAAAACCGGGGCTACCAGGGGACCAAGAAGGGAGAAATACATCGTCCACGGAGGATGCCGAAGCACGCTCCAATAGACGCACACACACAGTAGTCTCAAGGTAAGCACATAATTCAATTCAACATATAAGACTTCAAGAATGCACAAGCATCTACTTAAAATCTATTTATTTAATCTATCATCTATGATATCATTATGTACAATTCTAATGTATTTTGTTCATCTCCTTTAAATAAACAGGCAGCCTTAAAGTATGAAATATTCATATAAAAAAACAAAAACACATAAATGTGTCTACTGTCTCAGTGGCTGATAGTGGTCCACAAGTCTCAGTGTGAGCTTGAAGCCATTTATAATGTTTAAGTAGTTTAATTTGTAGGTGCTGACGATAAACACATTTTGAATGAAAGCCGGGTAACTTTGGTAGCACAGAAACAAGTGGCTATTCTTTGTGACCGTTTGGATCAGTCCCTCATATTACCATTATTTCACCCAAAGGCACCAAGTTAATACTTAAAAAAGCTGCAGCAATACACACAAATATAAACAGTACTTGGTGACAACTTTGCTTTTAGTTTACACAAACTAAAAGAAAAGTTTGCTTTTAGTTTGCGGTCGACAAATGCGCCGTCGATTTCCCCAAATTTGAAGTGTGGTCTGGTGTAGACTTCGTGGTCCCATATATCCCACAATTCATAGCGCAGCGGTGGGTGTGGTGGATTTTGCCGAAAAATACGGCAGACGGCTGGTGATGTGCGATACCACTGATTTCCTTTCCGATCCAATACCAAGTAAAATTCAGAGTGGTATCGGCGATACTGATCTGATATCTTTCATTGTATCTCAAATTATAGCTTCATCATGATTACAAGACGTCAGGTTACTTGTTCTTATCACTTAATAATAATAATAATGCAGAATTGTCATATAGAAATAAAAAAAACTGAAGTTGTGTGCCATTTGAGCATGTTGCCTGACTGCAGCACTAAAGGACTCCGCGAGAGACGTCTGTCTCGCATGCCAAAGGGCTGCCACAAATTTATAAAGCCCTATTTCGCACATGACTATTAAAAGTGGAATAGGAAGTAGTTCCTTCCAATGTAGACAATCCGAATAATATAGTTTCTTTCCACTCTGTTCCTGTTAAAGATAAACTACAAATTTACCCTAAATTACTAAAATATCGATATTTTAATATGAGAATCGATTCTAGAACATAAATGACTGGTATCGCAGCAATCGATATTTCAGTATCGATCCGCACATCACTACAGACGGCTGAAGTGGGGCAGCCGAAGACTAAACTTTCAACAGTACTGAATATGATGTCACTTATTTATGTGCAAATGTTTAATAATGAAGAACATTAAAACATTACTGTTGGCCACATGTCGGCAAAGTTATGTGGCATTAGTGATGTTAGTACTTTCAGCGTCAGCTTGATTTTAAAGCCTTTACTTTAAAATATATGCCGTTCAGTAGTTGACCTTAATCTTACAGAGAATGTGATAATTTTAATGGATAATTAAAGTCAGTGATATATTTAAAAAAAAACAACAAGTTGAAAATTAGTGAATGCTGCTCGGTTTGCAGTCCTGAATATCACAGCACAAGCAGGATTCACTATACTGTTAATGTTAGCTATGTTATACTGCTGCCTCTGGTGGTGTTCTGTTCGGACTTTAACGTTTGTTTGAACGAGCTGACGGTTCACTATTAAGCTGAAAGAAAGCTGCTTTAATCACAGGAGTCACACATGTGTCCACTGTACCATCTGGGAACTCTTCTTGTTTAGCACTCCTAATAACACAAACACTAAATTAGGGGTGGGCGGTATAAACGGTACACGGTAGAAACGATATAAATTTGGCCAACGGTAGAGATTTTGACTATACCGCTCTACCGCGACAGCGCATGTTGATGGTGTCATCAAGCTGCGCCTATTTTGGTATTGCAGCAGCTGCAAACAACATCATCTGCAAATTATGCCGGGCAACAGTAATAGCAATTAGACGAAGCACTTTTGGAAGATGGGGAAAGCCAAAAACTGTGCTTCCTCCACTTCCCTACCATTGATTCATTAATGCTGAATTCTCTCGCAGCTGCTCTATTCCCATGTTGTTGCAGTATATTACTGACTAACCTCATATTGTGGATGGATTATCTCAGTTGTTCTCCTGACTGTTTGGTCCATTTATAGCATCCTGCCATGCAATTGCATTTGTCCCTAACCACAAGAAACCCTCACGTTAACTTTTATCGAGTGGAAAAATGTTAGCGGCCATCCTTCAGCTTCACTGTGCTAATGTTATGCTAACGTGGCTGTTAGTTTTTAGTTTTCATTTATGGTGGAAGTGATAGCAGAGCTGTACTTAAATTTTTTCAGAAATTTCTCAGTCAGAACATGGCATATCATGTTTAGGTGGAAACTAGTGAATTCAATTCCTGCTAGCTTCTAACTCCGTTGAATTTAATAAATTCTGTTTTCATGGATGCCTGGATGTTAAACTTAATGGTTACACCTGGTTTTATTAAAGATGAAAGAATTTAGACAGTTTTTAACTCTCAGTGATCCTGCAGTGTGTCATGGTCCTGGGTCAAGCGACCCAGTATTTGAGTTCCATGTATCTTCTGTATTCATTTGCACCTAGCTTAGTTCACCTAGTTAATTTCTAGACTGCAGTTTAGTTTTGTTCCTTAGTTGTTTATGTCATCTCCCCCTGTACTAAGTCTCCCCGGTTCATGTGTCATGTCTAATCTCCATGTTTCCTGTTTTACTTTGAAAGTCTGTCAATACACTGTCATGATCAGCCTGCGGCGTGCTGCTGCTCCTCGAGATCGACATCCAGGACCCCCACAGCGTCCTCGTGATGCTCCATGGAGGGCGAGACAGGACGTAGCAGTGCTGTCAGTGTATTCAGTTTCACTCCTCCTGTCCTGTCGTTAGGTTCATGTGTGTCAGCTGTGCTCCCATGTGTGGCCACTTCCCCTGATCATCCCTCATGTGTATTTAGTCTCTGTGTTTCATACAGTCTGGGTCGCGTCGTCTGTGTTCTGACCTCCATGTTTTCCCGGTCAGTCGTTGCAGCGAACATCATTTTGTGTTCTGTATTCTGTGTCATGTGACTTTCGATTTGATGTGTTGAAATCATCAGCGAGCAGTCCTAGTTGTGTGGGTGATCAAGAAGTAACTCCTGTTACCTCAGACAATTTAACAATTACCAAGCCACCTCATGCCAGGTTTGAAACTTTGCGTGAACAATTTACCAAGTCTGAAGAGAGACTGCCTAGCTTTCCTCAGGGAGCAACTAAAGACTGTTTGTACTGCGCTGAAGTCTCTGAAGGGGTGGGGGCAGCAGCTGTCCAGTCAGCACCCGTCCTAGTTCTGTCCCAGACTCCTCTTATAACGGAGGTGAGTGACTGTGCTTTTTCATCTCATGAGTCTGTCATAGTGGAGTGTACTGGGTTGCCCTTTTGTGGGCCCAGCTACAAAGAAACTGGTGCCAAAGACTGCTCTACCATTAATCATGATTTCATAGACATCCATGCTGTGGCCGACCTAACTCTGGTTAAGACTGAGGGCCAGTCAGAGTCGTGTTGTGATAATGAGAGGACTGTGTGTAACAGTTTTGATAAAGCGCACAATGAAATCACAAACCATGTTCTTGACTCTGTAGAATTCAGGACTTCTTCTAGTGTTGCTCCCATAGCCGCACCACATGAAGCCAAGGTTCATGTGACAGTGAAAGAGGTTCACACGTCGACTGTACAGTCTGCTTCTGAGCCTGCTGGGAATGGTTGTGAAACATCTAAGTTTCAGTGCCAAGGGCTGCGTGAGCTTTCTCTCCGCCTTAGACTGTTTTCTACAGCAGCCTTCCTCGTCAGCTGGTGGTTCGGGAGAACCACACCAGCCTCATGCCACGCCAGCTGGAGGGCCCGGGGAGCCCGTCCAGCCTCACGTCACGTCAGCTGGAGGGCCCGAGGAGCCCGTCCAGCCTCACTCGTCGTCAGCTGGAGGGCCCGAGGAGCCCGTCCAGCCACACGCCTCGTCGTCAGCTGGAGGGCCCGAGGAGCCCGTCCAGCAGCCTTCTTCGTCAGCTGGAGGGCCCGAGGAGCCCGTCCAGCCACACGCCTCGTCGTCAGCTGGAGGGCCCGAGGAGCCCGTCCAGCCACACGCCTCGTCGTCAGCTGGAGGGCCCGAGGAGCCCGTTCAGCAGCCTTCTTCGTCAGCTGGAGGGCCCGAGGAGCCCGTCCAGCAGCCTTCTTCGTCAGCTGGAGGGCCCGAGGAGCCCGTCCAGCAGCCTTCTTCGTCAGCTGGTGGTTCAGGAGAACCACACCAGCCACACGCCACGTCAGCTGGAGGTTCAGGAGAACCACACCAGCCACATGACACGTCAGCTGGAGGGCCCGAGGAGCCCGTCCAGCCACACGCCACATCAGCTGGAGGGCCCGAGGAGCCCGCCCAGCCACCATCGGCTTCTGCCTCTGCTACGCCCGGGATCGCCGGCCACTTTCCGGGCCGTCGGCTGGACATTGCCGTCAGGGGCGGCCTCCTGACCTGCACCACCACTGCCTCCCGCGTGGGCGGCCTCCTGATGGGCGATGGCGTGGCCTGTTGTGTTGCCAACCTAGCGGGTCGGCCCCCTGAACTGATAAACTGTGACCTGTGGTGCCCTCGACCTCCGGGTCGGCCCCCTGACCTCATGAACTGTGGGCTGTTGTGTTGCCGCCCTCCTGGCCGACCCGCTGAACTATGTTTGGTCTACTGTCAGGTGCTCCAGTGTTTTCTGTCAGCTGTTTTTGGTTTCCTGTTCTGTACGCACCTGGGTCCATTACACACACCACCGCACGGCCTGTCTCTGCAGACCGTGACACAGTGCTCGTTTGACTTTGGGACCTGAAGAGGACGGAGTTTTGGACCCGAATTGCTCCGTGAGGCTCCTGACTACGGCAGTCATAATGCTCCGGTAATCCATCAAGCGGTGCGCCTTCAGAGCTTACCAAAGTTGTACTAAAACATTTTTGAAAGATTTCTGCACGTACCACATAAAATCGGTGCAAGGTCAGTAAGCACAACCAGAATTCACACATAAGGCGCAGTGTCGATTTTTGAGAAAATTAAAGGATTTTAAGTGTGCCTTATAGTGTGTAAAATATCTTATACAGAAGAAAGGAATACAGTATATCGCGATATATATAGTTACAGCACATGCTTCAAATTATACCGTGATATGGCTTTTAGGCCATATCGCCCAGCCCTACACTAAATCCTCGTTCTCTTGTGCTGTTTTGTAGAAGTGTATACATCTGAGATTGTTACCTGTCTCTCTGTCCTGCACTCTCTCTTTTTCTTTCTCTCTGATTGTGTAATAAAAGTATGAACATATGAACATGTATTTATAAGTTACATTTGTGTTTGAATCCTGCAGCTTATCACACATTTGATTTCCATGTGTGACAACTACAAGTGTCCAGAGTGAGGACAGACTGAGGGACCCACCCCTGATGATCCACCAGGACAAACTGGTGTGTGTGTGTGTGTGTGTGAGGAAGAGGAGGAGGAAGAGCCAGTAGCAGCTGACAGATGGAGAGGATAGACATACTGTTCCCTAGGGCTGCTCAATTAATCGAATTTTAATCACGATTACGATCTGGGCTTTCAACGATCATTAAAAATGACTGAGCCAATTATTAGCCCCTCCCTCATGCTTTACTCTCGCACTGCTCCGTGTGGCAAATCCAGCGCACCTCTCTGCATTTCGAACACGCGTCACAACAATTAAGAGCAGCGGTCCCCAAACCCCAGGCCTCCGTGAGTCGTTTGGTACCGGGCCGCGAGAGTTGAGGCTCAGGTGTGAAATGTATGGTTTTCAGGGTTTTTATCAGTTTTCAGCGTTATTTTGTTATCGTTTTGATTGTTAACTCGGTTTTCCTGGGTCTTTTCATGTGTGTTATGAATAAATGGTCTGTTTTTCAGTACCGGTACTAGTTTTATTTTGTTGCATTTATCCGCGACACCTTAAAGGCCGGTCCGTGAAAATATTGTCCGTGGCGCAAAAAAGGTTGGAGACCGCTGATTAAGAGGACCCGAGGGAAGCTCGGAAAGCTAAGCAGAAGTTATTTGGAGAGGAGAGTGACTGCCGTTGGTTGAAAAGAGAGATAAAAAAAAAAAAACTTCAGTGGTGTTGCACACTATTTTATATTATTTTTTAAAAGTCATTATTCAATACATTGTTATTGTTAACCCTTTAAAGCCGGTCAGAGCAGCACGCTCCGTTTTGTGTAACTATTTTTAAATCCCTGTAGAACCTGAACCGTGTAAGCTAGTGCAATATTTTTTTTGCATATGAAACCAGAGGAGTTGTACTTACATCTTATGCCATCAGCTTGTCCTAGGTCACGGTTTCCTTCCACATAAAGCTTTGCAAAAATTGCATAAAAAGCGCTTGCAGGAACAAAAACATAATATTCCAGAAACACGCTTTGCCTATCCGATCAGCTGTTTGTAACACTTCCCACAGTGAAACAGACGTCAGCGCGAACTATCGCATGTCCGCCATTTCCTGCCCGAAACCGGAAGTGGCGTCATTCTCGCGGAAAATGTAGTTTTTTACTTGTAGGCCTTAAAAGCCTATACTGGTGTTTTTATAAGTCATGTTTGACTTTTCTGAATAGTTTCTGGGATGCTTAGAACTCGAATTGCACTGCTGGAAATAGTTTATTTTGATGCACATGCTGTTTTTTTTGCAAATTTGCATCATAGGATTGTTTTTTTGTTTTTCCTGCAGTATATAAAAATTGGTGTATCTCAAAAATAAAACTATGAAGACACTCAAAATAAATTTCCTGTTGTTGTAAACTATTTTTTGCAACTTTTTTGCATTTAAAGTTTTGAGGGATAAACCTCTTAAATTTCTCCAAGTAGAAATATATATTTAAAAAAAACAAAAACGATTTTCAATTTTTTTGTAGTTTATTGCACGTTTTTGCAATTATTGTAGTCACTATGGACTTAATGCATACTTAATGCGTTTTGCTCATCCTACTGCAAAACAATATTCTTTTTTTCTCATGTGCATCGTACATTTTCGCGAATAGATTATTTTCTGATAGATAAAAAAAGTTTATTCCTGAGATTGTTTCTACTCAGTATCTACTGATAACGGTATCAGATCATGCCACAGTAGTATTAGATCTTCAGTTTACAATGAAGCCAAAGAGATTTAAATATTGGAAGCTAAATCCTCTCTTGGTGGCGAAGACCAACTTTTGTAAATATATTTCTGAGTCGATTACTTTTTTTTGTGAAACTAATAAAAATAATGAAACTTCCCCATCTATCCTATGGGTTATTCTAAAAGCCTATATTAGAGGTAAAATTATCTATTTTACGTCTTATTCTAATAAACTACGTAGATCCCAGCAGAAAGATTTGGAGAAGGCCATAAAAGAGATAGAATTGTCTATCTCTCTTACAAATACACCTGATCTTTATAAAGAAAGAATAAGACTTCAAACTTCAGAAGCTGCACAAGTTCTCCTCCGCTCTCGAGGGTTAGTATATGAACATGGTGATAAAGCTGGCTGTCTCCTGGTACAGCAACTGAAGACTAAAACAGCATCAAATCAAATTATACAGATAACCGATGATTCAGGCTTAATAACCTCAGATCCAGATAAAATTAATGACACTTTCAGATCTTTCTTTACTCAACTTTATACCTCAGAATCTTTCATAGATGAAAGCCAATTATATAGTTTATTTGAAAAATTGGATCTACCTAAATTGAAATTAATTTAAAATTAGACGCCCCTATTACAATTTTAGAAATTAAAGAATCAATACAATCAATGAATAGCGGTAAATCACCAGGTCCAGATGGCTACCTGGTTGAGTTTTATAAAGTTTTTTCAGATCAGCTAGCTCCACTTCTACTGCAAATGTTTAATTATTCGTTTGAGCAAAGAAACTCTGCCACCTACACTCATGCAAGCCACTATTTCTCTCATTTTTAAAAAAGGCAGAGACCCACTGAGCTGCACATCCTATCGGCCAATATCACTCCTCCCGGTAGACGTTAAAATTCTTGCAAAAATCCTAGCCCGGCGACTAGAATCGATTATGCCCTCAATTATCTCAGAGGACCAGACGAGATTCATAAAAGGAAGACAACCCAGCAACACGCTCAGACAGAAACTGGTTCACCCGAAAGACAAAACGCCAAAACACAAACTTAACAATGTGGTGTATGCTGTACAGTGCAGCGAGGAATGCCCAGACCTCTACATTGGAGAGACCAAACAGCCACTTCACAAGCGCATGGCACAACACAGAAGAGCCACCTCCACAGGACAAGACTCAGCAGTCCATCTGCATCTTAAGGATAAAGGACACTCTTTCGAGGATGCCAATGTTCACATTTTGGACAGAGAGGACAGATGGTTTGAAAGAGGAGTGAAAGAAGCCATCTATGTCCACTGTGAGCGACCATCTTTGAACAGAGGCGGGGGTTTACGACACCAACTCTCTGCCATCTATAATCCAGTTTTGAGATCCCTTCCCAGACGCCTTAAGGCCCACTCACATCCTGGGCCATCTGACCTCAGGAATTCGCATGATAAGGTGGGGCCAGGTTTCACAATAAGCTCACTCGAAACTCTGGCTGATTGGGACCCGCACCCAGTTTCACACCTTGGCTCAGGCGATTAGAGGATCAGCAGGGGGTCCTTTTGTCCATCTGTGGGGGGATACTCCCACTAGGTTTAAATCTGGGACTACCCACCATTTGACCTTAGAACTGAAGAAGCTTCTCGGATGAGAGGTGAAACGTCATCAAGTAACTTAAAGAAGTCCAGACGCTTTTCTTTGCAAGCTCCTTTGAATACGTAAATGATGTTTTTGCAAATTTTAACGAACTAGTTACTCACTTTAATTTCAATAAATCTGAATTTTTTTTGTGGTACTGCCAGTTGCAAAACTTTGCAAAGAAATGTTCAACTTTATTCCCACAAATCCCAGCTTCCAGTGGAATAGATTTGGTTCTCAGAGCCAAAACTTTGGTAAAGGGTCATATTTCTTACCTTTATTTATAAAGTAGCTTCTCCGCCTAGTGAATCTCTTTTATACAGGACCAAGATGAAATGGGAGTCAGAACTCCATATGAGTTTTTCTGAGTTGTTCTGGGAGTGAGCGGTAAGGGCCATTAATTCGTCTTGTAGTTTTGCCAGACTTTCATTAATACAATTTAAAGTTTTCCACAGATTACACTACAGTATCCAGATAAATTTGATAATAAATGTGACAGATGCTCACAGATACCTTGCAATCTTACTCATATGTTCTGGGCGTGCCCTAGGTTGTCTGAATTTTGGCATCAATTCTTCAAAATAACTTTGGATATATTGGGTATAAAATTGACTCCAACTCCACATATCGCTATATTTGGCAAACCACCAATTAACCTTCATACTACAGCTATTCAAAATAACCTTATTGCCTTTGCTTCTCTCATAGCTAGAAAAATAATTTTGTTGTTGTGGAAACCATCTCAGCCACCATTAATGAAAGTCTGGCTACAGGATATCTTAGGACTCTTAAAATTGGAGAAGAGAAAATTCTCCATCAGAGGCTCATTGGATAGACTTTTTACTCACTGGAAACCATTACTTAAATATTTAGAAAAGTTACCAGCACGAGAAATCTCTCTGTAGTCCACCATATGACAATATTGTACAAATTTTCTGCTATTCCCGGCAGTGGCTGTTCTACCTTATAAGAATACTCTATTTAAAGATATTCCAGCATTATTAATTAGTTTCGACCGAGGAGCAAGTAACCATTAATATTAATATTAATATTGTTACTGTTGTTGGTTAAGATTTATATCAATATTGATTAATGTTAAGACCTTGTTTTTTGAGGCTAGCAGATGTTAATGTTAATATTAAACTATAAGGATACGCACTATTATCTTATTGTTGATTTTTTTTTTTTTTTTTTTTTTTTGGTATGGGTTTTGTATTTTTTGTATGAGTCAATTCATTTTCTCTGTAACATATTCATTTTTACATTATTGGGAGCGAGTGGGGGGTATTCAGGTACTCATCTCATCTATGGGTTTTTTTGTATGCTATAAAAAAGAAAAAGGAAAAGATTATTACTTCTATATGTACCTATGTGTTTTATGACAGTTTGGCATTGAAAAATAAAAGAATGGAAAAAAAAAGGTTAGAGCAGAAAAGTTCAATACAAGTTTCAGCCCTTAAAATTGAATAAAGGAAGTTAAATATGGAACGCCAGGACTGCCATAATGAATTAATTAAATACACCATTAAATAATTAAATGTGTCAATAATTAATTAAAATTGGAATTAATTAATTAAATAAATAGTTATGACACATGTAATTAATTAATTATTGACACATTTAATTAATTATTTAATGATATATTTATTTATTTCATTTTGGCAGTCCTGGCGCCTGGCTCTCATCATGAAATAATTTTATCTGTCAGCCTCACCCATCAAACTCAGGGGGCGGCATTAACGCTGCCCATGCAGCTTCTCTAACATTTGATTGGTTGCCGTGCAAAGTAAGTCAAAACAGGTCGATCCTAGATAATCGATTGCTTGTGTAGACTTGGGGCAGCCAGGTATCCCAGAATGCAGATCAAATCACAGGCAGCAATGATGGTGGTGTAGTTTTAAAATACCCTGTTTTTCTGTCACCAGCTACACTTTTAACAGTGTTTTAGCCACGAATGTCGCGTCGTATGTCTGGTCAGGTTGTCAACATAGAACATGTTTGCAAAAGTGCTCAGATGTTTTCAGAGATTTCACTAGCTCTGCTAACAATTAGCATGCAGAGTGCACCGAGGGGGTTACGTTAACCGGTTTGTTTACATATTCCACTCTCCGTGTTCCACATGTTGCATTCGCAGATTCTCATTTTCACCAACGATCGTCTCTTTCCGCCTGGTCTTGTGTCTCTGTGCTTCTGTAACATAAAGAACGAGCTGACATTTTTCTCACGAAACCAGCGATCAGCTCAACAGACCCTCCGTTTACCTGCATGCATCCTCCTCCTCATCTGTCAGCTGTTTAACACCTGCTGCTAATTCAAGAAACACGCCTACGTTACCTGGTGATAGTCACAGTTTAACTGGGCAGCCGGTGCTCGATATAAAGCAATGTCAGCGCATTTTTCTGCACAAGATAAGTAAATATAGTGTTTTTCCCGAGCGCAGAGCTGCTGGAGCTTGTTTCCTTACAGAGCACTTTATAGGCGAACCAGCTTAATCAGCGGCTGATGTCCAATCACCGGCACACAGCTTTGAAACCTCAGCTGAGTTTTAGCTCTCAGTGGTTAAACGCTGGACTTCATTCACTCAGGTTCTGTCTGTCGGGTCACGTTTACTTCGCTGTTTTATTTACAACTGAGCAAATCGGTTTGGCTGAGGTTAAAGTTACGTTTCATAACTGCATAGTTTCACAGACGTTTAATGGTTCACTGGCACATGTGTTAGACTGAACTATCATCTAAATATCATCTGTTTTTTAATAGTTATTCAACTGTATTCTAAGCACCAGCTGTCTGTTAGAATGTGATTTTTTTTCTCTCTCTGTTGGCAGAGGTATAAAAATGCGCAGGAAAATCTGACGTGCATGGCAAACTTCACCGACGATATTTAGGGAGGAATAAACACACATCAAACATAAATGAACCATTTGCCTGTCTCCATAATTGAGAGCATTTTCTCTTCTTATGTCAACACACTCTCTCTCTCTCTCTCTTTTTTTTTTTTTTTTTGGCTTTTTCGGTCATGTTATGTTTACCTGTCAAAGGCTTGTTACAAACTATGAAACACATCGTGCAGACTTCTGGATGTTAGAAGAAAACTAATACTGCTCATGAAGGAGACTAAAGGCAGGAAGGTGTCCTTTAAAACTAAACATGTTAATAGGACCTCCCTATTTATATCATAGTTTATGATATAGCACGTGTATTTCAGTAATAGCCTGCTGATTTCAGTGTAGTGAACAGTCGCACAGCTCACGTAGGCGTTATCTGTGATACTCCTTAACTATAATTTATCCAAGTTAACTTCAGTTAACCATTCAGACAGTTCTTTTGCAATGAAAAACATAAACACCCATGCTGCCGGGAGGTTTCCTCAGTGCCAGCTGTTAACATTATAGCTGCTTATGCAGTAACCATGGTAACCACGGACTCTGAACGCTGGATCGACGGAGGTCAGACAACAATTTTACATGTATGATCTTAAAACAGGACACAGCCACTATACGTGCTGGCCTCATATCAAATGTGAAGGCAGACTGAGTCTATGTTTGACGTTTGTTTATATCTAATCTTCCTCTCAAACATTTAAACAGCAGCGAGTCTGCAGCTGAGGGAATACAAACTCAAATTGTCGGAACAGGTTTGCTCGTTTCTTGGATTCATTTGGTGATTTATTAAATCTATAACTGTTATTCTAATCTGCTGCTGAGTCTCTTACACTTTTCTTTATGCTGTATATTTTCATGTCTCTGGAATAGTTGGCAGTTAGATAGTCAGCTGGGAAACTTTGTGTTAACTCATGGAGCTGAGGATATCGTGGATATGCTGACCTCGCTCCGTGGTGTACAGGGCCGTTTACCCTCATGATTAATATTCACTATAAAAATATTAGCCGAACATCATGAAGTCTGTATGTGTTTCATAGTGTCGAACAACCTTTGTACAGTTAAAGCCAGCTGTACTGTCTTTCCCTCTTCACACTGCACAGAAGAGGAACCGGCAGCAAGGTTCAACACTTTTCTTCCATCAAGACTCTGAAGACCATTACTCTTTGTCCACAGGTTTAATGATGTAGAAAGTGTGAAACTGAAACAAACATAACACAATTACAATTACAGTATATTCTTTAAATCTTACATATACACTGTACCTACAAGTCTACAATAATCTAAATCAACGTAGCGTAGCACTTTAGCTGCAAGAATAAGCATTAGCCGTGCTCTAAACATGTGGTTTCAACAACGTATCAAAGTTACACATTAAACTTCCCTCATGTCACAAAATACAACCACAGAACTACAGATAAGCATCAAATAAACAATATACATACAGACGATGCTCCAAAAGACGAAGGATTGAAGGCAGATGCATGTGGATTCATGGCAGTCTCCTTGGCCATGTGCAAACTTCACTAAACCTTACTACTTCCTGCTTCCTGTGATGTCACCAGGTATCAGAACTCTTAAAGGGACAGCTGCCCTAACACTATCGGCACACTCCCCACCTGGCATGTTAGAATGCCACAACTAACACACAATACAGAACGGTTATACATGGTTATATATGTATATAGATATAGAGTAACAGTTCAGTCTTTGTCTGGATGTAACAGAAGAATGAGCTCCGACACAGGTCTCAAAAATACTTTTGTCCCATCTTGCCTGGATACCTTCACCTCCGCTGTGCGGACCTTATTGTCCTGGCTAGGGAAGACTTGGGTGATTACTCCAAGAGGCCATTCATTTCTCTTGAGCTGCTGATCTCTGAGAAGTACAATGCTCCCAGGCTCCAGATTGGGGTGACTGTCCTGCCACTTTCTTCTTGGCTGCAGTGAAGAAAGATACTGTCGTCTCCATTTGCTCCAGAAAGTCTGGGCCAGATGCTGCACCTGACGCCATTGTTGTTTACACATATCTTTGACATTGGAGTCTTCAGGTGGAGCTGATGGAGTGCCCATCTTCTGAGTTAAGAGAGTGGCTGGGGTTAGTAGAACTGGGTCACTTGGATCAGTAGATACTGGTATGAGAGGCCTGGCATTGATAATTGCCACCACTTCTGCCATCAGCGTAGTAAGGACCTCATGCGTCAAGTTTGATGTCTCAAGATGCAGGAACATTGAATCGAGGATTCTTTTGGCTATTCCTATCATCCTCTCCCATGCGCCACCCATGTGAGACGCATGTGGAGGATTAAAGACCCATGCACAACCTTTTCCAGCTAGGTACTTCTCAACAGACGTGGAATCAATATTGGATGGAATCTTTAGTTCAGTTGATGCACCCACGAAGTTTGTGCCTCTGTCCGAACGTATTTGTTTCACAGGACCTCGAATAGCTAGAAACCTCCTGAGGGCATTGATGAAGCATGAGGTGTCCAGAGATTCTATGACCTCTATGTGGACTGCTCTAACGGCCATACAAGTGAATATAACTGCCCATCTCTTACTATGGGCGAGACCACCTCTTGTACGCCGTGCAACAACACTCCATGGGCCAAACACGTCCAGTCCAACGTAGGTAAATGGAGGTTCCATAGAGAGGCGATCTGATGGCAGGTCAGCCATCTTTTGTTGTTCAGGGAGGCCGCGAAGCTTTCGACATGTGACACAATGGTGGATGACAGTGCTCACCAATCGCTTCATACCTATTATCCAGTAGCCTGCTGCACGGATGGCACCCTCTGTGAAGTGGCGTCCCTGGTGCAGGGTTTGTTCATGGAAATGTCTGACCAGCAATGTTGCAATATGGTACTTACAAGGAATGATCTTAGGGTTCTTTTCTTCATGAGGAACCTCTCCATGTCTTATCCGACCACCAACTCTGAGGACGTTGTGTGCGTCAATGAAGGGATCCAGGGTCCTAAGAGGACTCCCCTGAGGGATCACCTTATTCTTTTTGAGACAGGCCAACTCTTCAGCATATGCCTCTTCCTGCACAGTTTGAATAATGACGTGCTCTGATAAACTGAGTTGATCAGGTGTACCTGCTTTCTGACAGAAATGCCACCCCTTGCATTGCATGGTCCCTTTGACCTTACGTGTGTGAAAGCTGTTCACAATGTGAAGGAGATTAGCAATGGCACGTTTCAAAGCTTGCCAGGAAGAAAATTTGGAGAAACGGTGGGACCCAAGTAGTGTGCGAGAAGCCTGTGTTTGCAAAGTAGAGATTTGCGGGCGGATCTCAGCGTCCATGTTTGCATCCACAAGCTCAAAGGATTCTGGTTCTAGAGAATCTTGCATAGGCTCAGTCAGAAAAGGAGGTCCAGTGAGCCAAGAGGTATCTGAGAGAAAGGCAGCCGGTACAGACCTTGTCGCACAGTCTGCTGGATTTTCCCCTGTAGACACGTACTTCCACTGCTTAGGATGAGAGGACCTTCTGATGCGGACAATACGATTGCTGACATACACATAAAAGCGTCTTGTCTCGTTATTTATGTATCCAAGCACTACTTTGCTATCAGTGTAGAAGGTGATAGCATCGATGCGCATGTCAAGCTCTGATGATATGAAATCTGCTAACTCCACGGCAAGTACAGCTGCACAAAGCTCAAGTCTGGGGATTGTGTGTTCAGGTCTGGGTGCCAGCTTCGCCTTACCCATAACAAAGCCAGTATGAGTATTCCCTGCTTCGTCCACCACCCTGAGATAGGCAACTGCTGCAATAGCCATTGTTGACGCATCAGAAAAGACAAACAGTTCTCTCGTCTTTGTTGTTGAAAGAAAGGCTTTGGTATAGGCTCTTGGGATCATCACGCCACTTAGGTCTTTTAGTGAATCCCGCCAAGACTTCCATTGTTCCTGCATCCCTTCAGGGAGCTGAGAATCCCAGTCACATCTTTGTTGTGTGAGCTCTCTTAGAATGTGCTTCCCTTGAATGGTCACGGGAGCCACAAATCCCAAGGGGTCATACACGCTATTTACCACTGATAGGATGCCTCGGCGTGTGAAAGGCTTCTCTTCTTTGTTGACTTTAAAAACAAACATGTCGCACTCCAAGTTCCAATTTAGTCCCAAGCTGCGCTGTACAGGTAGAATATCTGAGCTCAGATCCAAATCCTTCAAGTCATTTGCGCGATCTTCAGGTGGGAAAGCCTCCATGACCTCTTTGCTGTTAGAGGCGATTTTGTGGAGCCTCAGGTTGGACTTTGCCAGAACATCCTGAGTTTTCTTCAACAGACAGACAGCACTTTTTACACTTGAAAAAGATTTAAGTGCATCATCGACATAAAAGTCATGGCAAACAAACTGTTTCACCTCGGGGTCATGATGTGGTCCTCCATCCATCGTGGACTGCCTGAGGCAGTAAATGGCAACCGCTGGACTAGGACTATTACCGAACACATGTACTGTCATGCGGTACTCAATGACATCCTGTGTAGGACTGTTGTCTCTGAACCAGAAGAACCGTAGGAAGTTACGATCTTCTTCTCTCACAAGAAAGGAATGAAACATCTGCTTGATGTCTGCAGTTACTGCAATGGCATCCTTGCGAAACCTCATCAGAACTCCCAGAAGTAGGTTGTTGAGGTCAGGTCCTTTCAAGAGAACATCATTCAGAGACACTCCCTCATGCTGTGCACTTGAGTCAAAAACAACACGGATGTTGCCAGGCTTCTTTGGGTGGTACACTCCAAAAATGGGTAAATACCATCGTTCCTGGTTTGGAGTGAGAGGAGGAGCAACTTCAGCATGACCATTTTCGAATATTTTCCCCATGAATGAGAAGAAATGTTGGGACATCTCAGGTTTCCTTGCTAAGTTGCGTTTGAGGGAGCTGAAGCGGTTAAGAGCTTGCTGTCTGTTATCAGGGAGGTGTTGTCTTGGCTGCCTAAATGGCAAAGGAGCTACCCAGCTGTTACTGGCATCCTTCTTGAGCTCTCGTTTCATTATTGCCATAAAGGCAAGATCTTCAAACGATGGTGCTGGTTTATTATCCTCTCGAGTAAGCTGGAACACTGTGCAGCCTAGCCCACCATCTTCTACATCATAGGCACACTTTGAATGTTCGGGACCATATCTCTCTTTAACCTGGAGAACACTCGGACATGGTTCAAAAATAGTAGGACGAGACTGTTCAAGAGCATTGGTGAAGTACGTGTTCACACTGCGTGGCTTAAGAACACGTCCCAAACAGACATTGCCCACAATCACCCATCCCAACTCAAGTTTCTGAGCATAGGGGGCATCAGGGGGGCCATTGATGTATTTGTGAACCTTATGAAGTCTAATGACGTCACGTCCAAGTAAGAGCATAATGGGAACATCAGGTTCAAACTCTGGAATAAGGTGAGCAACTGGTTTTAGATGATCATGGAGGAGAGCAGCACTTGGTGATGGAATCTCTGCTCTGTTGTCTGGTATCTCACTACACTCCAACAGGCCTGGTAGTAGCTGAACTGTTTTACAATCCATTGACTCTATACAGAAGCCTGAAGCTATCCTCCCCATGTTCTCAGTCACACCAGAGCATGTCTTCAGTGTGTAAGATGCAGTAGGGCATTGCAAGTCAAACTTCTCAAAGAAATCTGAGTGAGCCAAAGATCTATTACTCTGCTCATCTATAATAACATAGGCCTTTATGGCCTTTTCACGTTCTCCTTTAGGATAGACTCTGGCCAGGCAGATCTTGGAGCAGTTCTTAACAGTGCGGTCCTCTCCACAGATCTCGGTACACTGAGCAGTAACTTCTGAAGTTTGTGTGGGTTCTGGCTCCCCGCCATGCTCCAAAGGCATGCTTATGTTCTTTATCCACGGTGCCTGACCTGGGTGTAGGGCAGATGAGTGTCTATCACTGTTGCATTCAGTGCACTTAATGATACTTTGGCATTCCCTCGCGGTGTGCGTTGAGGAGTTGCAGCACTTAAAACAGATGCCATTCTCCCTGAGAAAGTTCATTCTTTCTTCGAAGTGTTTCTCTCGAAAGGCACGACACTTTTGTAATGTGTGAGGTTTCTTATGTATAGGACATCTCCTATCTGGATCCTCCACGTTCTTTTTGTTTCTGTTGTCTGAGCGAGCAGCAGGTGACACTTCTGTTTTGTTGACTAAAATCTCCCTTTGTCTACTGTTTTTCCAAGGAGGTTTTTCCATTTTAACCATCTCGGTTTGAGAAACAAAGTTGAAACTTGGATCATTCCTCATCTGTGCTTGCTGGTAGATGAAAGAAACGAACACTGAGAATGGGGGGAATGTTACACAATGTGATTGTTTGTAACTGGATCCATGAGAAAGCCATTTTTCTTGTATACCATATGGTAATTTTTGGGCTATTGCATTTACACCTCTGGGGGTATCAAGATACAAAAGACCAGGCAGATCTCCCTTGGCCTTGGCGGCATCTAGTTCCATCAGTAAATCACTGAGGTCCCGGAGCTTGGAGTAGTCTTTA
This sequence comes from Copadichromis virginalis, assembly GCF_057382275.1. Lineage (NCBI taxonomy): Eukaryota > Metazoa > Chordata > Actinopteri > Cichliformes > Cichlidae > Copadichromis > Copadichromis virginalis. Next base: position 12,016,877 of record NC_140629.1, read on the forward strand.
TTGCCAATTTTGGGGAAACTATCCAGTTTTTGGAACAAAGCTTTCTCAATAGCTTCAGATGAACCGTAAGAAGCATCTAGTCAGTTCCAGATCATGCTCAGCCCTTTAGCTGGTTGATTTATGTGGATGGACCTAATACGCTTTGCATGCTCAGCTGATTCACTTCCCAGCCATTTGACAAGATCCATTTCTTCATCACTTGTTAGATTCAAGTCTCTCACCGCATTCTGGAATGAACGTCGCCAGGCCCTGTAGTTTTCAGGTCTATCTTTAAATTGTAGTAGACCACTTGTAACGAGCTCACGTCGTGCTAGAAATCTGACAAAGTCTGTCACATGTGGATCAGTGGAGTAACTAGGCCGCTGAGATGGGTGATGGGGAAGAGCTTCCATGGCGCTGTTGGTCTTCCAGGGTGGCTGATGTGCAGTTACACTGCATGAAGGCCTTAGAAAATCTTCATAATCATTTTCTTTGAGTACTCCGTAGTAGTGGTGCTCTGTCTGTTGAGCTGAGTTGCGATTCACATCTGATTTGACAAAGGGATTAAGGCTATTTTGTTTACATGGAGGAGGCAGTGGAGTATCAAAGACAGTAATAGCAGCGTTGGGGGGACCATCACTCAGCGAATTGAGACGGGGCATGCACACCGTATTATGCAAAGGTTCCTCAGGAAGCGGCTGCTGTGTCTCATCCTGCAAGGGTAAATCCTGTGATGCCATCTGGATGTCTCTTGATACTTCAGCTTGTTTCTCCACATACTCTTTTGTACGCTCAACAGAGTCGACTGATGTTGCAATGAGAGGAAGTTTACAACTGTGTTTTCCTTCACTAACGCCAACCGCTGCTTCTAAAGCTTCTGCCTTTGCTACAGCTGCAGCAGTTTCCTTTTCTGTGGTCAGCATTTCTATAGAAGCTTCCAGACGAGCCTTTTCCATTTTTAACTTCATTTCTTGCTCTGCAAACGCTAAACGTGCCTTTGCTGCTTCAGCATTAGCCCTAGCTCTTGCAGCTGCAGTGCTGGTAGCCGATCCATGAGAACGTGTGGTTGACATAGAAGCATAAGACCGTGTCTTCACTGACGATGGCTTTGAATCCATAATGTAGGCGAGTAGAGGCTATGTAGCGTGGTAGCAGTAGCTGTTGTCACATGCACTGTGTTACCTTGTCTGTAACTCAACGTCTTTTCACTGTACTGTCTTTCCCTCTTCACACTGCACAGAAGAGGAACCGGCAGCAAGGTTCAACACTTTTCTTCCATCAAGACTCTGAAGACCATTACTCTTTGTCCACAGGTTTAATGATGTAGAAAGTGTGAAACTGAAACAAACATAACACAATTACAATTACAGTATATTCTTTAAATCTTACATATACACTGTACAAGTCTACAATAATCTAAATCAACGTAGCGTAGCACTTTAGCTGCAAGAATAAGCATTAGCCGTGCTCTAAACATGTGGTTTCAACAACGTATCAAAGTTACACATTAAACTTCCCTCATGTCACAAAATACAACCACAGAACTACAGATAAGCATCAAATAAACAATATACATACAGACGATGCTCCAAAAGACGAAGGATTGAAGGCAGATGCATGTGGATTCATGGCAGTCTCCTTGGCCATGTGCAAACTTCACTAAACCTTACTACTTACTACTAAGGGGCAGGGATAGCTCAGTAGGTAAAGTGGTCGCCCCATGATCGGAAGGTCGGCGGTTCGAATCCACTTAATGGCTACCCTGAGGTACCCCTGAGCAAGGTACCGTCCCTACCGCTCCCCGGGCGCCTGCTTAGTGGGCTGCCCACTGCTTCACTGAGTGAATGGGTCAAATGCAGAGAAAAACAAGTAATTTCCCCATGGGGATCAATAAAGTATCTATTATTATTACTTCCTGCTTCCTGTGATGTCACCAGGTATCAGAACTCTTAAAGGGACAGCTGCCCTAACACTATCGGCACACCAGCAGTTACTACATGACAGAAACACCAACGTTATCTCTTTTATGCGTTTATACACAGGTCACGCTGATTACTGAACAAAAACCCAAAGATCAGATGTTAAACAGATTTATTTGCTCTCTCTCCTCCTTAAACATTTTTTAATGTTAGTTATTCAGAATTGGCGACTGAAACACGTAGGACACATAAGAACATCAGGAAATAAAACACCAATAAATATAACCTCAGTAAAAGAAGTCAGTGGGGGTTACTACAGCTGTGTACCGGGGCCTGCGCTTTGTCGGTGGGATTGCTTGCGAGGCGAGCGGGTCTATCCCACGCTTTGCCGTGAGACTGGGCAGACATCTCCGAAATCATCGAAGCACTTTTGCAAAGAGGCTGTATCTTGACAAACCGACCAGACACATGAAGATTAAACCACTACATTCTCGGCTAAAAAAATATTAAAACGGTATTTGGTGACACACAAACAGGGTTTTTCAAAGCTCAGTTCTGTTAGCTTCCACGTGCCGGTTGTTGTGTGCTAGAAACAATGGCTACCAGGCCAAAGCAATGGTTTTGACTCGATCAGCGTTAACCCCGCCCCCTGAGTTTGATGGGTGAGGCTGACAGATAAAATTATTTCATGATGAGAGCCAGGCGCCAGGACTGCCAAAATGAAATAAATAAATATATCATTAAATAATTAATTAAATGTGTCAATAATTAATTAAAATGTGAAATACATAAATAATTAATTAAATGTGTCAATAATTAATTAATTAAATGTGTCAATAATTAATTAAAATGTGAAATACATAAATAATTAATTAAATGTGTCAATAATTAATTAATTACATGTGTCATAACTATTTATTTAATTAATTAATTACATGTGTCATAACTATTTATTTAATTAATTAATTCCAATTTTAATTAATTATTGACACATTTAATTAATTATTTAATGGTGTATTAATTAATTCATTGTGGCAGTCCTGGCGTTCCATAGTTAAAGTGTTCTGACGCAGTATTGTAAAAACCAAGCTGGTTTCATAAAGCTAGAATTTACTCCAAAAAATAAAAAAAATAATAGCGCTGCCGTATTGCATCACACTCAGTGCATTTCAATCATTTCTTCAGCGAGTTTGATAGCTAGCAAAGTAATAATCATAATTTTTTTTTTTTTAAATAGCATGTGTAACGTACACGTGCTGGAAAATTATTTACCTGGGCCCTGCTATCATGCGACTGGAGACCGCAAACTCCGCCATTGTCGTTTTCCATCAAACACTCATTAAAACAGCAACTGCAGGTATGTTAGCGCACTCATCCCCGTCTGTTAGAGGGAGGGGTGGGGTAAGATATTGAAACAGACATAGGTGCGAGGCGGAGAAATTTTGAGATTTTGTCCCAGGCACCTCAACCCCATGTACATCTTGTCTCAGGTGTCCTCAATAAATCACATTATGGGGTGGGTTTCACCCTTAAGCCTGGCTATGGTCATGCAGCAAACATTTATTCACAGCTGGGCTCAGGTGATGACTCATATAATTAATAGTTTGTCAACAACCCTGAGGTTCACATCCAAATGAGACAAGCCCCAGAGGGGGGACTCTCCACCATTTGTCATTAGAACAAAGTCTCTTGGATAAGATGTAAAACATTTTCTCAAACCTGGAGAAGTCTAACTGCCGTCTTTCAAGCTCTCAATACTACCATGACCTGGATGACTGAGAAAATAGACAGATATAATGTGAAAGTAATGTAACAAATACTCTAATCTATTACTTAACCCGGAAAGTCACGTTCTGCATTAATTTTAAGAAAAATAACAGTAATGTTATTTCTGAGCGAAACTGAGCTCTGATTAAGACAGGATATCAACCAAAATTCCAGAAAAAACACATCACGTAAAAGTTATAAATTGATTTGCATGTCACTGAGTGAAAGGAGTATTGAATCCACTACAACCCAGCCAGAATTTTGGCCCCCATTGATGGGCTGTGTACCCGTGTGGCCTATAGATGGAAAAAAAAATCAATTAATTACAGATATGCCACACCTTGTCCATTAAACATATTTTTTAGACTCACGTATTCTTAATGCAGCCATTCACACCCATCGAATAATTTGACTGTACTAACATGCGGCATTTATTTTATTTTTGCTTTGAACCAAGATCGATTTTTCAAATTTTTTGGAAATTAGACAAATCTGAAATCCAAACAAACAAATCTGATCAATCAGATCACTGCATTTGCGAACATGTGCACTCTTAACTCAAACACTGAATCCACAATGAAATTGAAATAGTAAAATAATACTATTTTGTTTTTTTTGCAGTGACCCACCATGGCAACAACCTGTTGCCATTGCCTTTGTGGTCAATACCTAGATACTAAGAGGAAGAATCTATTTGTGTCTACACATTAGGACACCGATTTGCGTTGGTATAGGTTTATATTAACAACACCTATAGCTTTATATTGTTAAATAGTAATTATAAGAGACTGGCGAAATGCTAATGTAATGTACTGCATTACTTTAAAGAAAGGTTTTCTGTGTAATAAAATACTTGAGTAACAACCGCAACACTGATCACAAAAAAGAGAGGAAATACCTCTAACCAAATGAAAATCAGTGGAAGCATCAATAAGAGAATCGATAAGAAATGAAATCAATAAGTAAATTAAGTAAGTAAGTAAGTTTGGTGAAGATGAGCTGTTACCTGCAGCTCAGTATTGAGTCTAGGCATCGAAGCAGCTCGGCCCTGGTTTTCCAGACCGGAGCCAGTGAATGGAATTCTACTGCTCACACTGGTCTCCATCTTCTTCATCTCTACCGACTCCTGAGCATACAAATACAAACAAAACCCTGCCTCATCAGCATGCAATGATGACATTTGGAGGTGCATTAAGCAATTTGGACTCAATTTGAGAAGACTACTGGAACTCTCTGGACCCGCTGTGTCTCTATAACACCACAATTAGCTAATGGTCTCTTAGCAACAGAGTCCACTAATCACTGACATCAACAATTGATGTTACTAGCAGAACACAGACTCTACCCGCTACTACTCTGTAGCTTAATTATACCCACTGTGTCATTAACAACAATCAACAACAAACAACGATTGTTGTCTGAGGTTGCACACTGCTCCTTTAATTCAGTATTGAGATAACAGACACCATGACTCAATGGTTTAAAGATGGGCTAGACTTGTACTATTTGTAATATAATTCTAACCACTATGCTGTTCTCACTGAGAGTAAAGCAAAAGTGAATTATTTGTGAATGAAAACAATCATCTATACACGGATTACAAGATTATAAGTTAAAGTAAGAAGAGCAGAACCTAGTGAATAGGACATGAGCACATCTGTAGTATTAATAAAAATAGTCAAATAGTAAGGATACTATGTGAAGTCTTGCTTTGACATGAATTACCATATTTAATCAAATTGATGTAATCATTTTATAGCAAACATTATTCTATATGGCCATGCTTTTTCTACTGTTTATCTGGGTTTGGGTCTGAGCAGAGAAGCCCAGACTTCCCTTACCACGGCCACCTCATCTTGGGGGGATACTGAGTTGTGCCCAAGCTAGCTGAGAGACATAACTCGAGCAAGTCCTGTCCAGGAGACTGCCTAGGGCTTTCCTAAAATTACTCAACTAGTCAGTTGAGTTCCAGTCAGATGTCTGAACCACGTCAAATTGGTTCCTTTCAATGTGGAGAAAAAGTGGCTCTACTCCTGATCAAGCTCCTCAGCCTGTCTTTAAGAGGACAGCCAGCATCCAAAAGAAGCTTATTTCTGCCACTTGTGCCACAATGTTTGGAATATATTGTAAACACTGAAATATTTTCACAGCTCATGTTGAACATGCATCCGTATGTTTTACCTGATTGATGGCAGTGTCTGAAGTGTCCTCAGATGGGCCCCGGGACATCGTTCTCTTATTCTTAGCCCATGGCACTTCTTTGGGTTTATCAATCACCCAGGAAGATGATGGCTTGATGGTGTGATCTTGACTTGGCCTGTGTGTAATAATCACAGTTCAGTTTAACTTTTACAAGATCAGCGGTTCCTGTTGTCATTGAAGTCTCAAGTATTCAAAACTAGCTGTAAAACTATTGTAGGATATCTGACACATTGATCAATTAGCATTATTTCTTGGTAATTAAACAGCTATATTATACAACAGCTATAACTCCACTATAATTTCCCATTGTCTTTCAGGCCTTTTAGTCAACTGGGTCATTTTATATTCTTTAAGTGGTAAAAGCAATCAGATTTTTAGAAGATTTTCCGAAGATGAGATCACAGATCTCACATCCAAAAACTTCCTTTACATCTAACTTTAAGATTTAATTTTTTTGCAAGAACCAGGTCTCAAATAAGAAAGTTGGTCTGCAATGCACCATTTGTACTTTGAAGAACTGACACACACTCACAGGTAAACCGGATTTACTTACTTCTAATAATATATCAATGTGATTTTGGTGATCTGAAAACCTATAATGCTTTTTCTTATTACACTAGGGGATGCTCATAACAAACGTGGCAGAAGTTTAAAAAGCTGAGGAATACACATAAGGTTACATCAAAATTTGTATGGTGGGTTAACAGCTCCGGCTTCACAATGGGTTACAGAGCTGAGTATGATGCTGTAGTATGATGCTAAACGAATGCTAAAACACAACAAACAGCCCTTTGCTCATCAGTAAAATGTCTTCTTGCATTTGTCAGTAGACTAAGACAGTACATTAGTTTATTTAGATAAGTAGCTATAGCTATTAGACAATAGCTACTTAAAATAAGTAGCTATTGTCAATGCAGCCATTAATTTTACTGGCAAATACCTCCTAGAGGCAAAGAAGGTACTGGAGTAAAAAGAATGTGCATATAAAAGTATTACATTTATTTCAGTTTTGATTTTCTCTCCACTATGACCTTTACACAATTTTATAGAAGACTGGCATAGCAGAATAAACTCTGCAGGGCCACTGCAACATAAATGCATGCAGTTATGAAAGAAGTAATCAGATCTTTTATCTAAGTTTAAGACCCAACCCATCAAAAATAGCCAGAAAATTCTAATTTTTTGGAACTGAGATGTTTAATAACCTTTATAACAAAACCTACATTTTTTGCTATATCTTGTTGTTTACTATATAATTTGATGATATAGTTATGATATATTTTTGTATCGCATTTGTGACACTGGGCATTTTTGGCAATGTTATGTTAACAACAATGTTAATTTCACACAAATTTTTTTTTTTTTTCCCATTACATTATAGCATTGAAATTATGGCAAGTATTGATCATGTTGATTAGATAGAAGTCTCAGAAACTCATGTATCAAATATGAAACAAAGGGCATTATAGGGTTAAGCAGCACAACTCCATCTATCATTCATCCATCTATCTGTTTATTCAATACAGGATCACAACACACCACAAGCAGAATATAAAAAAGAATCTGTTATGCGTTTTTCCTGAAGTATTGAACTTACAGAGTGCCTCCATTGTTGAGGGAGTTGGAGCTAGGTCTGGTCTGTGGCTGAGACTTGGCATGGGATTTAGACTGGTACCTAAGCATGCTGGGAGGCTCCACACTGTTTAACATCTTAGGGAGGTCTTTCTCCTGTATGTGAGTCAGAGGCAGCAATGGCTTAAATAGAGCCCCGACCTTGCACTGTGGAGGAGAGATGGATGGCAACATGCTGAAGAAATCCAGAGGCAGCAGGCAGAATATTGCTGGACCCAGGTCTGACAACAGGCGCTCAGGGCTAGTTGGATGTGGAGACTTAGGCCAGAATATTCTTTGCTTGTAGTCATGCTTGTTTGCAATATATCTATGTGCATGTGGGAGTGTGGAAACATGCACGAGTAGAGTAGGCGTGCAAAGTTGCTGATAAACATCTGTCAGCAGCCAAATTCCACCAATTCATGTCTGACTGAAACTGACAAGAGTGTCATTAAGTATTTAACATCCACTAGGTTACTGGTGACCCCTCAAAAGTTAGGGTTAAGGTTACCATTTCCCCTACTTAGAACATGTCTGTCCCTTTTCTATAGAATTTCTGCCCACTTGGCACACTCAGAAGGTTCAGAAGGTTTTTATGGATAAATTAATGCCAAAATGTATGAGAATTTACTCGACCCTGGCCGCAGATAGGTTGATGTTAGCCTTGTAACTGTTAAAAGATTAATACAACAACAGCAAGTAACAACTCTCCTGGTACTTCTATATAAATTGGGAAAACAGATGATAGCTTTTGCAAATTACCAGTGAATTACTAGTGAACACAAAGTATCTTCTGTGCATGTGTGTTTACATGCAGCATACATTCAAAGTGTGTAAGTTTGCAAGCATGTATGTGCACCCATGCATCTAGATTTGAACTCCATCCATTGTGTGTGTACTTCCTTGCATGTCTGCATATGTAATGAGGGTGTTGTACCTGGGAGCCCAAAGCGCTCTGTTGCTGCTGCAGTCTCCTAGCTCGATTCTGCTTATAGTAGTCAAAGATCATCAAGGCTGCATAAACCTTCCCTACTGTGAGCTCATTGGCTGAGGAGGTGAGAAGAAATTATTTAAGAAATGACAAGACATAAAAAGAAGTAGTAACTGACTCATTTCTTCTTATTTCAATGCATCTCTGTGCACTGCATGTCTCCCTAATGGTTTAAAGAAAAGGGAATTCTTATGGTGAACAAGTTTGTTAATTTATAGTAAGTAACTAAAAAAAAGAAAAGCAGAACAATCACCTCTGAGTCAAAATGCCTTTTTGTAGTTGCAGTATCTGGTGATCACATCTTGGCAAAGGTGGCAACAAAATCAACTGTAAAGTTAAGTCTTGGATGGCCACATGCACACAGTAACTCACACTATAGGGTGGTTTAGGGATACTTTTTGGGTGAAAAAGCTGCTGTGCATCTACTTTTTATGGCAGTATATTTAAGGACCAGCTGTGGACCAGCTGAAGTCTGTCCTCCATCCCTTGGAAAGCCATCCTCTCTTCCCTTGAGGAGTCAGTAGTTCACAGCTGGTTATAAGCCTTTGTCACTCTCATAGCCCACCACTTCCTATGGATTCATTGACTTAACTGCTAATTGCCTACCTGCCCACTCTCCACTGAAAACCTGCCACTCACCACAGATCTCCACCTGCTAATTGGTACCTACTCCTAAGCCTTGTTTGCCCGTTGCCTTTTTTAATTAAACCTATACTTGATTGTAGTCACTGTCTGCACCTTGGGTCAGAAATTTTTAAAGTCATGATGACCAGTGTTGGTCAAATTGCTTGAAAAAAAATTACTAATTACTGATTACTTCACCAACAAATAAATGTTGTTAATTCACTAATTACTTATTTTCAAAAGTAATTAGTTACTTTATTACTTAGTTACTTTTTAAAAACACGACACACAACCTGAATACTTAACAATGTAATAGACCTTTCAGCCCAATTCTATTTTTTCTGCATGATCCATCATATAAAATTGCTAGTCAGAGTATTAATACTATAGTGTACTAAAGAGTATTATGAATATAATATGAATATAGTATTATGAAAGGACACCAGAGTCTGGGAATGGTACTATAATGTTCAATTAAAAGTCAATTAATTATTAATTATTAATTAATTTTCTCTTTAGCATCAACTCTAAGTGCCACAATTTAAAAAAAAGAAAAAGACTACTTTTTTATGTATGTCATCTATAGATGAATAGAAAATTACAATTCTGATAATTTGCTTACGTTTATGTGGCGTGACCAACAGGTCCATGGTCTTTTGGGAAAGGTTGGGCCACACTGTGGACAATTCCTTTTTTAACTCTGCATCACATAATCGCTGGGCTACCATTCCTACAAGTACAAAATCAAGAGAGATTAAAAGAGACTCAACCTCTTGTCATAATAGTGATAACCTTAACCATAACGTAATAATTCTAACTGACACACATCAAAAACTATTTATTTTTCCCCCCACAACTGTCCTTTTTGCTTTGCTCCAAAGATAAGGTTAGGATTAGGGTTAACATTGAAGATTACTTAGACCATTTTGGGTCTACACAGTGTTATCAGTGTATAATTATGTGCCTCTAACCTGACGCCAACTTGATCTCCAGTGCTGTGCGAATCAGTGCCATCAGAGTGGAGGTAAAGTGAACTGTGTTGTCATCAGCAATAGGCATATTCATTTTGACGAGGCGCTGAGGGTTAGACAAAGAGACATTAGGTCACTGATCATAACAAACTGTTTAATAAAAACATAAATTTCACCCAGAGAAATCAGTCTGTGTGCTGAAGTGATCCTATCCCCTCAAATGATTCAGGTTCTTTGCTTAATTTGGTTTATTATGTGCAAGTTTCTCTAGATTGATGAAATGCTCCAGAGATATATTTCAGCACACAAAAAGCCTTCTCTACAAGAATATACAGGAGACAAACTAGACATTGACATACACTGCTACTAGCTACAGTATGCACTATGTTGCAAGTCAAAGGGCACTGGTGCAAGACTGACATTGACCGAAAAAAAGGCGAGAGAAGGCATGTAACACATAACCATGAAGGTGCTTCAACAGTCGCAGGAGCTCGACTCTGTGGTTGCCATCGCAGCAATCATCAGTTTGGAGTTGAGAAGCTGAGTATGCTCTACATGTACAGTGGATACTAGCATCAAAGAGTTAATTCCACCAAGCTTGATCAGACTTAGCAGGAAGACTTGGTTCATACAGCATTAATGGAACCACTATTTGCATAAAGGATGCTATGGGATTGTTGCTGTAAGAGTTGAGCTCCCCTGAACACAAAAAGCATTCACCTACATGTGCTATCAGTGGCAGTGCAGAGAATAAGAAGACCAGAGTCAGAATGAAACGGGGATGGAGAACTGAGGGCCAAACATATACACACACTCAGGCCTTTTTACACATGGCCACACACTCACTTTAGCAAATGTACACACACAATCATAGGCTGCACAATCAGCTGGAAAGAAAAAATCCTTAACTCAAACCACTAACAATAACAGAAGTAATTGACCTATTAAAGATTTACCTGTAGCAACATATGTTTTGTCTTTTATGCAATGAAATAAATATTTTTTGCAGAAAAATAACCATTTGAAAATGGTATTTGTTCAGCAGAGCCGCTCCAATGCTTTTCAGCACATTAGGTCATGTTCAACCCTTCTTGCATTTAGCAGTTAATAGAGCTGTAATTTTTTATGGCTAATTATAACATGAGGTTTTTTTTACATTTATTTTTAGGCATAACAAACTTTTTGAGGTATAAGTACAATCCAGGGAGTGTTAAAATTGTTTCACTATCTCCGCGTCCCCTTTTTATTGCAGAGCTGTCTCAAAGGCAAAGCTTACAAGCTAAAAAAAAGCATAAACCTAAATCTAAAGGCAGAGCATTTTTAAGTTTTGAAGAATCTTGAAAAAAAAAAGCATTCCAGTGTATCATTAAAGAAACGGTATATTAATGCGCAAAAGGTCCATCCATCCAGAAAAGTGGCAAACAGTTAAAAACTAGAAAAAGTTGCATTTCCTGCGAAAATGCTGTGTGAATGCCTTGTAGTGGAATCTGAAAACAGCAGAATAAGGAGAACTATCTGTTGAAAACTGTGTAGAAGCTGAACTGTTTGCTGAAAACTGGTTTATTTAAAAAGGGTACACTGAACAGTGTCACTAAAGCAGAGTGCATGCAAGCAGAGCAGAAGTGTGCTAACAGCCACAAGTAGGATTCAAACCTGCACCAACAAATCTCACAGCAGCTGTTCATCTCACTGAACCATAGCAGTTCTTGTGTCAACGAGAGATATGATGAGAGAAAAAATGTGCAGGGGGCTGAAGAAGCTGAATTGTTGTGAAAAGAGGTGAAGAAGCAGAACTGTATGCTAGAAAAAGGTGAAAAGGCTGAAATTCTTCTGAAAGAGCAGAAGAGGCTGAAATTTTTTCAGCTACTCATTGAGCCAAACTGGTTCTCACGTAACTAAAAAAGGTGAAAAAGCTGAAAATTCTGACAAAAAAAAAAAAAGCAGAAGAGGCTGAGATTTGTGCTGATAAGAGGTGAAAACGCTGAACCTTCTGCTGAAAAGAGGCAGAACAACCTGGTTCTGCTAAATTTTAGTCCACCAATCAGAGGTACTACTTCTGTCTGCTTCATCAGGCTGTGTACTTGTATGTATTTCTGCCATGGAGCATTAACAAGAATCTGAGGTCCATATTAGAAATGCTGCCAAAATCATAAAACGTAGCAGAATTGTAATAAATTAGCAATATAAATTGCAGGACTGTGATAGTGTATTAATTTGTAGTTAAAAAAAAAAAAACCTGTGGAACAAGGTGGAATTGAACCCAAGACGTTTGGGCTGCAGACCCGTGTCATAACCAATTGTGCCACCTGGAACAGGGGCGGGGGGGCTCAGAAAACAGAGTGATGAGGAGTCAGAATTAGATTGCGGTGAGAGGCGAAAAATGCCGTTTTTTGGTGTTACAAAATGTTGTGCAACTCAAAAAGTCGGTGGGATAGAAGCATAATTTTTGTACTGGGTGAATCAGCAGACTTTGGTGAACTTTCACTGTGACGGAGGTACATAGGTCTTTGTACCTCCATCGCGGAGATATGACCACACGGCTTCATTTCCAGAGTTTGAAAACTGAGAGGACAGATTTCCGCCCCTCAAACAAACGTAATTCATCGCTCAACGATAAGATAATTGTAAAAACTGTTTAGAACACTCAAAGTGTCTGAAGATATATTGGCACAAGCCTCATGTCTTAACTTTGCTTTGTTAAGGAGATATGACGATTCAAAAATGCCTCCAGTTAGAATTTCAGCTCTAAGTTTCACAACCTCCCCATAGACTTTGAATGGGAAGTTTTCAGACCTTGTGTCACTTCGAGGCAAATTGTGAAAAAAACGTAACTCGCACGATAATGATAGTGACACTGTCTTAAAGCCAACAAAAATACCTACGTTTTGATGTATAATTCGTGTGGGTTCAGCAAAAGTTGAGTAAGCAACAGGAGTTTGTTCGTACATGAAGAAGGGTTTCAGAGCTTAGAGTGCACGCACTCTAACTCTCAGTCCATATCAACGATAGCAACCCATGCAAATCCTCATAATTCATACAAAAGTTAAAAATTAATTCAAGGGAAATGGTAGAACTTATGGAAAAGCTGAATTAGACAGCAGTAGCAGAAGAACAGGAGAATGGTTTAAAGGTGGAATGGTGGTTCTAGGTGAAAGTATGTGGAAGTACTTAAGGTTCAAAAACATGCCACTTAGAGCGTTTTATGGGATGTGTGCCATTCACTTCAATGGGAGCTGGAAAGAGCAGAATTGATAGAAACTGTAAAAATTTGAATGGTGATAATGGCATAAAAACTGAGGGACTAGTTAAGCGGCAAAAAATGTAGGGAAGCAAATAGAAAAAGAAAAAGGAAGAATAAAGAGAAACAGGATCTCAATAGTGTGAATGCCGGTGAGGCATTCACACAACAAGGTAAGTGGTGAGAGATGTTAATTTCATTTTTTGTTTACATGGTTATGCATTTGCACGCTCTTATAATTGGAGCGAGAAGTAACTAACAAAGCTTCACTGAATTCAACTGTGCTGGCTACCTGACTCAGTATTCTGACAAATACAAACTGCAACCTTTTAGAGTTATTGTAGAGCATAAAAGATTCCAGACTCTTTAAAGTGCCTACAACCTTTGCCTAGTACTGTACAACCATTATGAATGTAATGTAACATTTGTAAATGGCACACTACATTTTGTCCATTTTTGCATATCTACCTGAGGTGAGTTTTAACTGGAATAAAATAGGAAAACAGAAAATAAAAAAAGAAAGTAGTGATTTCTAAATTGACTTTGACTTGTATTTCATTGCAGACAATATGAACACAAAATATTTTATGTTTTGGTTGGTCAGTTTAATTTCATTTGTAAATATACATCCTTACCTGTCACTCAGACCTGCAACACATTCCAAAAAAGGTTGGGACAGGAGCAATTTAGGGCTAGTAATCAGGTAAATTGGCTAAATAATGATGTGATTTGAAACAGGTGATATCAACGGGTGATTGTAATTATGATTTGGTACAAAAGCAGCATCCAAGAAAGGTCCTTTAGGAGTAAAGGTGGGGCGAGGATCGCCAATTTACTAACAAATACAGGAAAAAATTATTGAAATGTGTAAAAAAAAAAAAAATCTCAGAATTTTTTTATGGTCATTTTGCTCCAACATGAGTCCCACTCTGTTATGTGCCTTTTCTGTTATTAGTTTACTCAGACTGTCTTTGGTAATAATTGTGACATTTGTAACCCATATTTGAGTATGGCTTAACTAGAATATACCAGAATAAGAAAAGAATCATTAATCTAAGCAGCACACTTCATTTGTAATGAATAAACCATAGGTGCAGCAGTTAAGGAGTTAACTGTTCTGGTTTAGACACGTGTTACTCTAGGCCAATGAGCTGCTGAAACGTGGTACAGGCTCCGCCTGCCGCCCCTGCCTAGGAGGACACAGATTTTTCTCTTCTCTCTCTCGCTCGCGAACCTTCCATGAGCAAGCTAGTGAGGAAACGAGACACGGCGATTTACTGAGACGAGGTGTGAAAAAGAGTAATATAGACGGAGAGCTAGCACTCGCCGTTTATGAAAGATTGTTTTACTGTATGTATATTGCTAAGACGAGTCGTGCGCCATCTCGCGCTGCTCCGTCTTTCTAATTCTGAGATCGGTGAGCAAAGTGTTTTACTTGTTCATTATTTATCTGTGTTTCATGAATGCCTTGCAAGTAAAATGTTCCAGTGTTTAATGATAATTGTTTAGGAATGTTCTGTAGGAAACTTTGTTCAATTTACTGAAACCCAGTAGTTGAAGCGAATGTGTGAATTGTGATTTTATGAGGAACTTAATATGTCCCATGACACTGTCGTTGACAGGTCAGGGTTTTTTTTGTTTGGTTTTGTTTTTTTTTTTTGTTTCTTTGGTTTGTATCTTCCTGGTGCATTCCAACGGATCCTGAAATTGATGGCGAGCCAACCCCGTTGAAGGACCAAATGACTTTGTTCTGTCCTGCACATCAGAGTGTGGTAGGCCAGATGCAACAAAACAGAAACACACCACGCCATTTTGTACTCGTAGTCCCCCTTCTTCACACACATCCCCCTGGACTCACGGGCGGGTGGTTTTAAGGACTCGTTTTACGGACTCTGTACATTCCATGAATGTGAACAAAAGTGAGTGTGAGCTGTCGGAAATAACCCTCCAGCTGATTAACTGTTGCTATTTGTAAACGAAGTCTGTGAAAATGCAAATAAGTGTTAACATTTACATGCTGATGATTGAAATTGTGGTTCATTGTTGGATGTGAACTGTACTTCCAGAAAGGGTGCACCCAGGTAAGATTTCTTTCTCATCGAGTGATTACTGTGATTTTGCCAAAAGGTATTATTAAGAGAGTACTGGTACCGAAAGGGGATAATTTCATTTGTAAATGTTTTGTATGTTTGTCATAATGTCCTGTTGTTTCTAATTGAGAAGAAAAATACAATTCCGGTTATTTTTCAAAACTCGCGGTTGTCTGAGTCTCATTCAGTTCGCCTCTCCTGTACGTAGCCGAACCTACTGGTCCAAATCATTGAGCTCTTTGGTGCCAAATCCTTTTTTGATCTGGGAGTATTCGAAACACGCACATCAGTGTTACACATTGGTGAAGATGAAAATGTTTGAGTAATTGAGTAATCAATACAGAAATCCTGCTGGAAATTCCTGTTCAATGTCTTTAAACCTTATAAACAAGTTGACCACAGTGTAAAGATTTCCTCAAATGTAACTTAGTCACTGTATATGACTACATTGTTTGCATTTGCCCCTGTGTTAACATGCAAATTTCATTATTTAGATTGGCTATCCGGATAAAGATAATGTGATCAGCTAGAAATAGTGTAGAGGTTAAATCAAGGTTTAGCACCTCTAATATTCTAACACAAAAAGAAAGAAAGAAACACACACAGACACATGCACACAACAGATATTTCCACACAGTGAACAGACTGAGATGATATGACAGAAAAATGAGAGAAAAAAAAGTAGTAGCAGTACAGACAGAACCACAGAGTCAAAAGCACATATACAAAACATTTCTTCCACAGAAAAGCAGCAGAAGCTAGACATACCCACACACACACACACACACACACACACCTGGACATACATAATTGCACACACATACGCACACGCACGCACGCATGCACGCAAAACTCACTGCTCCACAAAATAAAAACCAAACTAGGGTATACCACTGAAAGGAAATAGTGATGCAACGGAGCAATTTCCCTCCATATACATTATATATCTTAATCAAGCATTCTTTATTAAGGGCTATGTTCTTATAATTAGGGATGGGTATTAACCCAAAGCAGCAGATACTATTAGCAAAACCGTAAGACAGAAAAGATGAGTGACTTACACTCAAAATATCAGAGCACTAGCAAAACAAAGAAATGTGGGAATAGTGCAGAGCAAAGACATTGGCTTGAGTTCACGCCAATGGAAAAAAGATTGTTGAGAAGGGGGAAGAAAGTGGCGGAAGAGGAGGGTCTACCTTGTAGGCGACTCTTGGCGGACATTTCTTTCCCAAACCTAAGGGTGGGGACATGTGGAGCAGCATCTGATACATATCGAGGTACTTGATACGGCCACTTCACAGGGTAGGAAATCAAAACATAAATAGAATGCAAACAGAGATGGATGGGAAGTTAGAGAAGGGGAAAATAAATAAAAAGAAATCAACAAAACAGCAGAATAATGGAAAGGAAAAACAGAAATCTGTTGTTAATAGATTTCCTTGAGTGAGATGGAAGGTATATGCCATCCTCGGCCACTGTGTCAGGGCGCAGGGATGGATGCATCGCCATGGAGCTCAGGATTCCTGAGAGGAAACATGGAATGGTAAAGAGTGAGTCAGGGGAGGAGGGGAGAAAAATGGGACAATGTTCAGACCCACACAGGATGCTGATGAAAGGGAAGAGAGATGAGAGCAGTATAATGGGGATGTCTGCCACAGCATGCTTGCAGACATCTCACTGGTACTACAACCAGGGTGTACGGAGACAAAGGTTTCAATGCCAGCCTGAAATCTGCTGTGGTTGCTCATAGCCTAACTTTCACGAGGCAGACATGTACAAAAAAGATCACATTGTTCTTGCTGATTTTGATTTGCCATAACTGAATTGAATTTAAGACTTTTGAAGGCTCAGTTTGTAGAGTAAATTGCAGTCTGCAGTTAAAACATTACAGACAGAAGAAAGTCTTATGGCAGGCAGCATGTTGGGACAGTGCCACGGCTTTGAAAACTTTGTTTCCACTCCAGGATCATCAAAGCCAGACAGTTTGAAGGGGCAAGTGCTAGTGTAAAGGCGATTTCATTGGTGCACAGCCATTCAGTTAAAATTCTCTTGGCATAGAGGTACACAAAGCACCCTAGTGATGGAAATGTCTGGTATTTGCAAACCTTGTATGCTACCCTATTAGGGCAGTTCTTCCCTAAGCCAAGGGGGGGTGAGATAATGCGTAACAAATTGTACATATCCTTATAGGAAATCCGTCCGCTGCGGAAAAGAACAAGCACATAAATAAACAACCGTTCAGGACAGCTTCCAAAATAAAACAAAACAAAACAAAACAATAAACAAAAAAACAAAATCCCAATAATTATCAGAGGGCTGACTGCAAACAACAAGGTACAGGAATGAGGCCTTGTTCAGTCACCGTAGTCACAAACAGGGGAGAGAGGAGTAAGGCTAGAGAGGTTTTTCCTTCACTTTACTGTGCATTCTGTTCTCTGGGGCCAGATGAAGGCTTGAACATACCACGCAGCTGGGTCGTACTCAGCCCAAACCCGGATAAACTCATCGAGGTGATGAGGCCCCAGGATGGACGAGTCTCTGGTCAGATACTCAAAGTTATCCATTATGACTGCCACAAACAGGTTCAGCATCTAGAAGAAAGACATAAGGTAGTTAGACCTGTTGTTTTGAAATATAAAAAATAACAGACATGTATTTTTATGTTTTATGATATTCTAATAAAAGCTAACACTAAATTCTAGGATTTCACAGATGAAATGTTATCTAACTAGACAAGATACTGATGTAAACATGTTGAAATAGTTCTTCACAGTATTATCGATGTTAAGCAAACAAAAACACTTAATTGTAATTGCAAACATGTGCAAACATGCCCACAGTTCCCTTTAGAATATATCTATCTACATTTAAAAACTGCTTCAAAAAAAGCTTAATACCGTTGTTTCGACTGTTTTTAATTCAATAACTTTAATGCCACCTCTATGCATTCTGTGGATTCTGATTTATTCTTGTTTCCATTTTTTAAGAACCTTTTCTTATATTTTGATTATGACTTTTCACTTTCATTGTTTTTATGCTGTCTTAATGTTTTATTACAAATGGAACAGCAGTTTATAATGAAGTTTATAATGCCAAAAACACAGAGGACATACATCTTAACCTCCTAAGACCTGAACTCTTCCACAGCATGTATTTTTAATTTCTCTTTGATATTTGGGTTGATTAGGACCCAATTAATGTAAAAACAAAGAATTACCAGATTTTTTTTTTTTTACCAGTTTTTTTTCTAAGAAAAATGAGAGCCACATATGAGGATATTCGTTTAAAATTTCAGTATAACAGTAGCAGTATAATGTTCTCGTAAGTAGATATCAGGCCCTTGTAGAGCAAAATTGAGTATATGTTGGTCTAAATAACCCTAAATGTGATGTCCACATATGAGGACGCCAGGTCCTAGGAGGGTCAATATTATATTTTAGCAATATAACTGTTGCTACTTTAAAAAAGATATGCTGTATTTTGTATTTTTAAGTGGCTTGAAAACACATTTTTAAGTATCATGTATTGATTACACATACTGGATCTGGCATGTATGTAAAAAATTAAACAGCTGGAATACTGGATGTGTATCTTCTCAGGGAGCAAAAATCCTGTACTAACAAAAACTCATTAACAAGTGTTGATTTATTCATTCATTAAAAATTTGAGGAAATGACCAGTAATGATCATTACTCTGTCCCAAATATATGTGTGATGACTAACTAGCACATGTGTATTTCTGACTAGGTGGCTTAAAGATGGGCAGCTGCGAGGTTTTACAGTAAGTTTTATATTTACTCTGTGTTGTGATCAGCAATTTAGACGTAAATATTATAAAAAAGCAGAAGTAAGAGTCAGTTAAACTCTTTGGCCAATAGTTAAACAATCAAATGTGTCAGCTGCAATGGCGACATTTAGGCTTCAGTACTGACCAGGAAAGAGCAGAGAAAAATGAAAGAGACAAAGTAGAAATAGGCAAAATCGCTGCCACACTCTTTTCCGTGGGTCCCTGATCGCTCATCACATGTACGGTGACTCAAGCATGATAACATGATCTCATGCCAAGCCTCTCCAGTTGCACTCCTGATCCATTATAGAGAGAGAAGAGGAAAGAGAGAAACAGAAATGGTTAGAATAAAGTCATTGACAACACTGTGCATCACCCCAATTCAGCTTCAACAAACTTAAAATTATTGTGAAGCACTTTGATGTATACTAATCTTTTACATGTGCTATTGAAAAACAAATTTTAACTTGACTTGACTTAAAATAACATGGTTGATTTTTGACTATTTTCAGTGAAGGAAGATCAGTCTGATGCTAATATGTCTTGCAGAAAAAAGAACAGTGTGTTTCTTATTAAAGCGCGATATATCGAGATATATATATATATATATATATATATATATATACACACACACACACACACACACACACAAACACACAGTGGCTTGCAAAAGTATTCGGCCCCCTTGAACTTTCCCACATTTTGTCACATTACAGCCACAAACATGAATCAATTTTATTGGAATTCCACGTGAAAGACCAATACAAAGTGGTGTACACGTGAGAAGTGGAACGAAAATCATACATGATTCCAAACATTTTTTACAAATAAATAACTGCAAAGTGGGGTGTGCGTAATTATTCAGCCCCCTTTGGTCTGAGTGTAGTCAGTTGCCCATAGACATTGCCTGATGAGTGCTAATGACTAAATAGAGTCTACCTATGTGTAATCTAATGTCAGTACAAATATAGCTGCTCTGTGACGGCCTCAGAAGTTGTCTAAGAGAAAATTGGGAGCAACAACACCATGAACTCCAAAGAACACACCAGACAGGTCAGGTATAAAGTTATTGAGAAATTTAAAGCAGGCTTTGGCTACAAAATCATTTCCCAAGCCTTGAACATCTCACGGAGCACTGTTCAACCGATCATTCGGAAGCGGAAGGAGTATGGCATGGCACAACTGTAAACCTACCAAGATAAGGCCGTCCACCTAAACTCACAGGACGAGCAAGGAGAGCGCTGATCAAAAATGCAGCTAAGAGGCCCATGGTGTACGAGAGGAACTGACCTGAGAGATAGAGGTCGTGTCCAAATTCATGGGCTGCATCCTCCTGAGGACGCATTTGTAGACCGATTACGTCACAGCGACGCGACAAAGTAGGGCTGCTCAATTAATTGAATTTTAATCACGATTACGATCTGGGCTTTCAACGATCATTAAAAATGACTGAGCCGATTATTAGCCCCTCCCTCATGCTTTACTCTCGCACTGCTCCGTGTGGCAAATCCAGCGCACCTCTCTGCATTTCGAACACGCGTCACAACAATTAAGAGCAGGGGTCCCCAAACCCCGGGCCTTGGACCGGTACCGGTCCGTGAGTCGTTTGGTACTGGGCCGCGAGAGTTGAGGCTCAGGTGTGAAATGTATGGTTTTCAGGGTCAAAGGAGCTTGCAAAGAAAAGCGTCTGGACTTCTTTAAGTTGCTTGAAGACGTTTCACCTCTCATCCGAGAAGCTTCTTCAGTTCTAAGGTCAAATGGTGGAGAGTCCCAGATATAAACCTAGTGGGAGTGACCCCCCACAGAGGGACAAAAGGACCCCCTGATGATCCTCTAATCGCCTGAGCCAAGGTGTGAAATTGGGTGTGGGACCCAATCAGCCAGAGTTTCGGGTGTGTTTATAAATGCCCTGGGTGGTTTTCACACAGCTGAAAAAACATCAAACAGAAAACTGATTAAACAGAAGTGTGAGACGGTCGAGAATTTACGCCAGTGCCCTGTTATATTTTAGATAGCAAGGAGCAGACGGCCGAGTTTATTAAACTCCATCGAGACAGCATCAGAAGGCAAGACCGTCCAATTTCACAGTCGTTTACTTCCGGTCTACCCAACCTACTGAGGACCTGGCCTACGTAGACCGCAAAGGCGGGGTCCTCAGGAGGATGCAGCCCATGAATTTGGACACGACTAGAATCATGGTGAAGTTTGAAACCTGGATCCTCCGTAGCCGGTTACCAAGACTACGTGAGGTACCCTACGTGAAGTAACCTAGATCTACTAGATGTTGTGAATACAGCCTACCTCAACCTTACCTACCTCAAGTGCTTACCTACCTCAACTACCAAGGCTAACCAACTGATCTACACCACGGCAACGGTGATCAGTTAGATGCTTGGCTACAAGCTGAACAGCTACAAGAAGCAGTGCAGACCATGGAGAAGGAGACTAGAGACCAAGATCAAGATAGCATGGAGGGAGGTTAGCCAACTATCAGAGGTGCAGAAATGTGCAATGAAGGTGCCTAAGAAGTACAGCAAGCTGTCCATACCTGAGGCCTTGGAAACTGCCAAGAAACGACTCACAGCCTTGGCCAGCCGCTTGAAGATGTACACCAAATAGATTGAAGGCAGGAGAATAAACCAGCTTTTCTCCACAGAACCAGCCAGGGTGTACTCTCAGTGGCAAGGGAATAATATAAGAACAGCACCACCAAGGCTGGAAACCGAGCAATACTGGAAGGACATATGGGAGAAGGACGCCATCCATAACAGCAATACTCAGCGGATAGTGGATCAAAGAGCAGACCACAGAGACCTCCCTGAACAGGGTTCAGTAACCAGCACAGTGGCAGATATCCAAGAAAGGATCTCCAGTATGAAGAGTTGGACAGCACCAGGCCCTGGGATGGTTCATGCCTACTGGCTGAAGAAGCTGACTGCACTTCACGAGCATCTGGCAGTACAAATGAACCAGCTGCTAGTTGATGAGAGACATCCAGAATGGCTAAATGAAGGCCAGACAGTCCTGATCCCCAAGGACCCCCAGAAGGGAAAAGTCCTATAACAGTAAAGAGTCATAAAGTCTGCGGAGAGGATCATAGGAACAAAACTTCCTTCCATGGACTCTCTGTACACACAACGCTGCTGAAAAAGAGCAGAGAGAATTACCAGGGACCCACACCATCTAGTTCACCCTCTGCTCAGACACAAAAAGTGTATATACATCCTTAGACACAACAGAGCTGAGAGCATCATCACACACAGAACAAGGTTTTTCAACAGCTTTTTCCCCGCAACTGTCAGACTGATGGCAAAACACAAACACTGAATATTCAACATAACACTCAACATACAACAGTCAGACTGATGGCATAACATAAAAAAACACTGAACACTTAAAATAACACAGCACTACCTCACCTCATTTCAATATACAATGGGATAAATCACTGATTAATGTGCAATATACTCACTGAAACAGATCTGTGAAACAGATTTGTGAAAATGTGCAATATTATATGTTCAGTGCTAAGAAGTGTATTACCACCCTCTCTGTACAGTGTGTTTTGTATATAGTAAATACAATGATTGCTCCATTCTTTTCTTTATTTCTATTCTCTTTTTTAGTTGCTTTGTTTTTACTTTGTAAAGAATAATTTGACCTGGAGAGCTATGCACAAGAATTCCAATGTGTATGGACTTTTGGTCCTGTGTGCAAATGGCAAATAAAAATCTTGAATCTTGAATAACAGTACCACATGGAAGCTCCTGTCAGACATCATAGACTGCAAGACTAGACTGACCAACCTGTGCACCTGGATTGACTACAAGAAGGCCTATGATTCAATATCCCACACCTGGATCCTGGAATGCCTAGAACTGTACAAGATCAACAGGACCTGAAGAGCCTTCATCAGGGACTCATGGGGGTGTGGCAAAAAACAATAGAGGCCAACTTCAAGCTGATAGCACAAGTCGCCATCAAGTCCCGTATCTACCCCACTGCTGTTATGCATAGGCCTGAATCCCCTCAAGGAGATCATTAACGAGGCTGGCTACGAATACCGACTACGGAATGAAGCTTGATACAGAATGAAGCTTGTAGCTTAGGAGATTACTTTTATGTCCAGCAGGAAGTCACGTACGCAGAAACACACACACACAGTGCTTAAACTGTTACACTCGCACACGCACTCACGGGTACACGTAGGGCTGCCACAAACGATTATTTTGATAGTCGACTAGTCACCGATTATTTTTGCGATTAGTCGACTAATCAGATCATCATCCACTGGACATAAAACGTACAGCTTATTGCACCAGCAGCATCTGCTCTTATATAACTATCATTAGCTTACAGCTTTAAGTGTTTAAGGTATGTGCTAACTAAAAATAAAGACAAGATGATAGTTTGTTAAATTTTAATGAAGTTTGCAGATTGTTTTGGTGAAGTTTAATAAACTCCTTGCTATCTAAAATATAACAGGACACCGGAGTAAATTCTCGAGCATCTCATACTTCTGATAATCAGCTGTCTGCTTGACGTTTATTCAGCTGTGTAAAAACTTTAATCTCAGCCAAACCGATTTACTCAGGAACAAATAAAATATTGAAAAAAGCCAAACAATAACATTTTAAGTTATCTAAGTGACTCATATATCATGTTTAACCTGAGTAGCGAAAGACGGCGGTGGGTTTGAAGCCGGGAGTGCGGTGTTCTCACGGCGCTAGTGAGCCTAGCCCCCGGCTAGCTATCGAGCTAGTGGGTAACAGATGTCTCCGAAAACGTCGGAGCGCTTTTGAAAATATGTGGTGTCTTGATAAACTGAGCAGATATTTGAGGTTTACACAGCTACATTCTCGTCTGAAAATATGTTCTTCTTCGGGGTTTAACGGCAGCTGGCATCCTTGTACATGCAGTGCTGCCATCTTCTGTTTCAGTCCGTTATTACATTCTTAAATCCTGCTACTTATTCCTGCGTCTTTTGGGATCTTACAAAGCTTCAAACGACGTGTCGACTATTAAATCAGTCGTCGGCGATTTTGATAGTCGACGTAATCGTGACTAGTCGACTAATCGTGGCAGCCCTAGTACACGCACACACAGGCACTCACATGCTCGTGCATACACACAGACACAGAGTTTGCAGCACACCATGGGAGTTTTATGATGGGGTCACTTCTACAAAACTGTGTTTCACAGACAAAGCAGTGAAGATCTGCAGAGGGACACCGGCCTTGTACATCTCCCCTTCTAGAAGATGCATGCTTAAATGAAGATGAATAAAGATGAATAAGGGTTTTGTGAAATGACTACTGAGTTCCGCTGCCATCTCTGGATGCCCGAGGAATAAAAAGCACTGGGGTGAAACTGATTTCGCAACAGTTTTAGTGCTGTGAAACCTGGGGATTCGCTCGAGGCCCAGAGAGGATGAATTGGCAGAGCTGAGATCGTGAAACGAGGCAAACAGAGAGCTAGCTCACATGATTAAAAGGTAAGCACAACCCATTTATTTACGAACCGTGCATATTGTTTAAAGCCTAAATTATCTGTTCGCTAAGTTGAACGTATCGCAGTGTAAATTCACTCAGTAGAATAAAGAGGCGGCTAGGGTCCGTCCCAGCACGACTAAAGCAAGAGACTTTTGCTAAGAACTTCAGGTTGATGTTTAGCGCGTCGTAAGAAAATCTCAGTGCGTTAAAGCAGGAGACGTTTGTTACGGATTAGTAGAATCAGTGTTTCATCCACGGCGGTGTGTGATCCGTCTTAGTCATTAGAAAAAAAGTGGCGGTGTTGTGACCCGTCCCCGTGCGTTATAGCAGGAAACGTGTGTTACTATTAGTTAGAAAGCGGGGTTTAAGGCCTCGATGCCGGCTGAGGGACACGTGTGTTCCGGGCTTGGTTGCTCCCCCTATTCTCGGACACGGGGGTAGGACCTGTGAGGGCAGGAGATCCAGGGTGGTTACCTAGGCACCGGGGATGCCTTAAATAACTAAAGCTAGGTGTTGGATCCTAGTCGCGGTTGATAACCTGCATGAGAGTGGGGGCAAGTTGCTTCGTTAGTGAGAGTACAACTGCTTGGCTCAGCCCACTGATGGGCTGTAGACTGTGTAGACTGTGTAGTGTGTGTAATAGCGCAGTTAGAGTCTGTGTCTTGTCCGAAGTACGGGAGTCAATTAAAGTAACAAAAATAATTTGTGGTGTGTAGAAATCGTGGCAGGAGATCGTGTCACGAATTGTTGCAAACTGTGAATTCAATCCGGTTGTTCAGTGATGACGCGACGAATCCTACTTCCGGGTCTAAAGTAGTCTGCGTTTAATATGGCTTTTGTGTTGTTAACATGTTTAATGTTATGTATTTTCTTCTATTTGATCTCAAAAAGCTCCTAAAACAGTCAGTGATCCCTGTTGACCCCCCTCGGCTTTTATTACCGCTAATCATTTATTTAAGCTCAGTTTTTAAAACCTTAGGATGTAACTACAGCCCAGCCCATGCAGCAGTATATGAATGACTAACCTCGTATTGTGGATGGATTATCTCAGTTGTTCTCCTGGCTGAAGTTTGGTCCTTTTACAGCATCCTGCCATGCGATTACATTTGTTTCTGACCACCGAGAAAACTCACGTTAACTTTTATCGAGTGGAAAAAAAAGTTAGCTTGTTTATATTATGCTAACATAGCTATGTCGCTAGCGGTCACGTAGCACATCATTATATACCAGCTAGCCCAACTTCAGTAACCCTACAAACGTCACTGCTGTTTAGTTTTCTGTCTTCATTTATGCTGGAAGTGATAAGAAAGCTGTACGTTTTAATTTGTTTCCAAAACCCCGCAGTCAGGCCATGCTATATTGTATTTAGATAGAAGCTAGCGAGCTAACTCCCTGCTAACTTCTAACTCCGTTAAATGTCATAAATTCCGTTTTCATGGATGCCTGGATGTTAAACTCAATTGTTACACCTGGTAGAGCAGAACGCTGATCATTTTATTAAAGATGAAAGACTTTAGACGGTTTTTCAACTCTCAGTAATGCCACAGTGATCGTTTGATATATGGACCTGCAGCGGAGTTTAGACCCAGACACGGCTAGTGACATCAGACTGAACAACCGGATAGGGGAGTTGAATTTGGTTTTATTTTTTTCTGGGGAAGAGAAACCGCGTTATCAAGTCCGTGGCGCAGTTTGAATAATTTGTGAGGCAAATGTGGCGCGATCCGAAGATTGTGAGCCTAATTGTCCTAGTTTTGTGAAGTGTGAGTGGACGGCATCTGCTCTGCGTGCTGATCAGGGCGTTGTCCTGAATCAGCAGAGGAACGCAAAAAGTTTGAATGGGACTGCGAGAAGCATGAGGTGTGTGTGAGCCAGCCTCGAGGGGCGGGTTCACAGGTGGAACAAAGGAGGAGTAAAAGGTGTGTGTGTGTGTGTGAGAGAGAGAGAGAGAGAAAGGTGGGGGCGAGTGACCAGCCTGTGAGTGTGTGTGTGAATTCCTTGATGACAAAAAGGGAGGAAAAGTACATTAGTTGATTTTCTGTGAAATAATAATAGTCAAGAAATCAAAGTGATCAAATAGGAGAAAATGAACTAAAATAAATAAATAAAACTAGGCAGCACGGTGGCAAGGTGGTTAGTAGGGGTGCAACGATACACAAAATTCACGGTTCGGTTCGGTTCGATACTTTGGTGTAGAGATGGACCGATCCGATATTACGTATCGGTATCGGTCCGATACGGACCTAAATTACTGGATCGGATATCGGAGAAAAATAAAAAATGTAATCCGATCCATTAAATATCACGAAAGCACCTCACAAAACTTGCAACATGCCGTAACTCACCTCAGAACGTTAGCACGTCGGAGCAGTATGCATCACGTGATAGAGCGGCTGTGGCATGCGGGACCTGTCGGTGGTCTGGATAGCATGTGGAGCTTCGCTAGCTACCCGGCATTTCATCTCCGACAAAGTTATCCCCGAGAGAAGTAAAGCAAGTGTGTAAGTCCATCTCTGAATGTTTGTAAAGCATTCCTGCGTTAAGCTTAACAAGCGATATATGGAGCGACTGCCTCTTCTTGCTGCTACTTCAATCATGAAACTGATCAATGATCAGCTGATCGGCTTTTCTGTCGCGAGTCCGTGTCTCTTGTTTGCTTTTGGCCCACTTTGCACCAGAAAGAGGAAACCAGCGGCTGAACAACAGCAGCACGTTTAAGCTTGATCAGCTGTTGTTAGAATTTATTTAATATTACTTTCTACTCGAGGATCTTTTTCTACGTAGCTGACGCTGGTAGCTGTGCAGGGGCGGATCTAGCAAAGTTTAGCCAGGGGGGCCGATAGGGCATTAACAGGGAAAAGGGGACACAAAGACATACTTTTCTTTCTTATTCTCATTTAAAATGTCTTGTTTTTAATAATTAATTATCTGACACCCAAAGTTTTAATTTGATGTAAAATGAATAGAAGTCAATTACTGTATATAGTAACTATTAAGTCTAATATACCCTAGTAAGCTATAGTACTTCCCTTTGGGAAGGTACCATCTGTGCAGTCTGCAATTTTGTTGAAGAAAGCTGTTGAATCTATTTAATATTTCTTGAAAAATAATTGATTTCTGTGCATTTTTTTTTCACACTGCATCAAATTAAGGTTGATTACGTCGATTAAGCATCATGAGGTGGCGCGTGAGGGGTGGTTCCCTATTTTTTATTTATTTATTTTTGTTGTTGCTGGGAGTTGGAACCCTATTAGTTAGGTTGCTTAATATTTATGCTAAGTACTCTTTAAAATACCAGAATAGGGAGGATGGTGTAGGTTTAAGTTTATTAGATTGATCAGTATTGCTGAACTATGAAATATTCTCTTTTGCATACAGGTATAACAGAATAGCTTTAGTGTAGTTGTTGTTTTAAACTTGAGTATGAACTTATACAAAATGCAGCAAGATATTTAAAAAACAGTTTTGTTGATTAAAAAACACTATATCGGATTCATATCGGTATCGGCAGATATCCAAATTTATGATATCGGTATCGGACATAAAAAAGTGGTATCGTGCCATCTCTACTTTGGTGTCACAGTTCGATATTTTTTCGATACAAAAAAATGTTCATGCCTTTTTAATTTGTCATTTATTAAAATTATAAATATATATTTTAACTCAAAAGTACAGTTTTTAAATTTAACCCTAACCCTTGTGCGCGTTTTTTATTTTGACAGCGAATGCGCACCTGCGGACCACTTATGTGCACCCCTGGTTATTTAGCTCGTCATATTGCAGCCACAGAAATTCTTTTGTCCATGAAACCATAAAGCTGCACTTTCTTTTTGCCTTATAGTCTCATTTGTCATAACTTCTCCGTTTTGTGCTAAGCTTTTCTTTGGCTGTCACTTCTTCACCCCGACCTGTCTTATTTGGCTCAGCAGAACTAAAATATATATACTGCTACTTTTACACACGGACTCACATAAGCTCAGCGATTCTCTGCGCGATCAACCTCTCACATGTTTAAGCTTGCTGCGGGAGATTTCACTTGTCATGTTTGCATAGTAAGCTAACAATTAATAAGACGATGTCAGAGGAATTGGTGCACAAATTATCATCACTCACAGATCAGTGCTGTCATTGCAAAGTGAAAGCAAAAAAACAAGTGCAAATTCAAACGCGATTTCAATATGTCACATATTAACAGTGGCTCACCGATGCCAATGACATAATTACCCAGCTACATTTCTGAAAGAATGCAAAAGCATTGACATATATTTTTCCTACAATAGCCCGACGGGCAGGGCAGAGAGATTTTTGTAGCCCGACTGAAAAAATCGCTAGCTCCGGGACGTCGGGCTAGCGATTTTGCAAGCCCTGTATCTGATTGAGGAATCACTCATCTTTGGAAAAGAGAGTTTATTACAGAGAAATGTCTCTTTCCAAAATAAAAGCTATACTATCCGCTTCTTCTGGGCTATATTCTCAGCAGCATAAGGAGAATCACGTGCTAACAGCTGTCTAAATGACTCTGCTAAAGTTAGTAGCATGCTTGTTGTTTTTGACTTTGCACTAGGATGATGTCGGCGTAAATGTGCAGTCATATTCGTTGTGTTCCCACTAGTGCTTTCAGGTTAATCTCATTGAAATGACCTTAACGCCACAACACGGCAAATCTCCGTTAACGAGCTACCGCCGATCGCCCCGTGCATGGGGCTAGACGGCCAACACGTTAACGAGCTAACTGCGCTAACACACTAGTTAATTAAGCATTGCATGGCACATCCAACATACTGTTTTACTTTAGTCCATGACTCGCTTACCTTCAGGGTCATACGTCACATGAAAACCAAAATAATTCCAAACGCCAGATCTGAATGAGGGTGGGGGAGGTCCATCTTGCAAGGAGAGCTTAACTTCTGTCTCGCTAGCTTGCCCTGCGCTCTTCCTCCTGACTATGCTGTCTGTGTTGAGCGCTCAGTGGATCTGCGCTCGACAGTGCAGCCTAGGCGGAGTAGTCGAACGCAGATTCACTGAGCGCTCAACACAGACAGCATCGTCAGAAGGAAAGTTGATAAAATAAATTACAAATGTTGTATTGTTCGATACATATGCGTACCGAACCGAAAGCACTGTATCGAACGGTTCAATATCGATACGAATATCGTTGCACCCCTAATATATATATATTGAGCAGCTGGATAGCGTAGTGATCGCAAGTTCGATTCCTGCCTGGGGGCGTCCTAAGTCCTAAGGGTCCTAAGGCTAGACCCCCTATGCTAAGCAAGCCTACCGCAGACATGAGCAAGACAGATAAATATGAAGGCATGCCGGCTTGGACGTCGCCCGGATCAACAAGGTCCGCGTCAGGTGTTGAGGAACCAGGGCACCCTGGCTACTGGAACAAGAAGGCATCGGTGGGCAAGAGACGAAAACAGGGCGTTGTTGGAATGCTACTACGCAAGTAACCCCGGCGGAAGGGGCTACATGAATAGGATGAGGGACCTATGGATTCTTCGATACCCAACATCCACAATGACGGCGAAACAACTAGTAGCTCAGTGTTCCAACATTCGAAAGAAGGGACTGCTCTCACAGCTAGAGATTGACGAGGTACAACACAAATGCTACGGCAAGGAGGAGTCAGGACGCCAGGTCAGGGGGGCGATATCATCACCCCCACCCGAGATTGGGTACATAACCCCAAGTGCGATAGGAGAAGGATCGTTGAGTGCGAGAGGAACTGACCTGAAAAATAGGATCATGGCCAAGCTTGAAACCTGGATCCCCCGTAGCCGGTTACCAAGATTACGTGAAGTACCCTCAGAAGGTCTGCTAGATTATGTTAATGCAGCACTACGGGCAATACCTACAACCACGATTACCGACACTAACAAGCTGATCTACAATACGGCAGCAGTGATCAGTGAGATGCTTGGCTACAAGTTGAACAGCGACAAGGGGCAGTACCCTCCATGGAGAAGGAGGCTAGAGGGCAAGATCAAAGTAGCACGGAGGGAGGTTAGCCAACTAACGGAGTTGCAGAAAGGTGCGACAAATAAGGTGCCTAAGAAATACAGCAAGCTGTCCATACCTGAGGCCTTGGAAACTGCCAAGCAAAGACTCACAGCCTTGGCCAGCCACTTGAGGAGGTACACCAGAGAGATAGAAGGCAGGAGAATAAACCAGCTGTTCTCCACAGAACCAGCAAAGGTGTACTCTCAGTGGCAAGGGAACAATAAGAGAACAGCACCACCAAGGCTGGAGACGGAGCAATACTGGAAGAGCATATGGGAGAAGGATGCAACCCATAACGGCAATGCTCAGTGGCTAGAGGATCTGAGGGCAGACCACAGCGACCTC
This sequence comes from Copadichromis virginalis, assembly GCF_057382275.1. Classification (NCBI taxonomy): domain Eukaryota; kingdom Metazoa; phylum Chordata; class Actinopteri; order Cichliformes; family Cichlidae; genus Copadichromis; species Copadichromis virginalis. The sequence goes on from NC_140629.1 coordinate 12,047,899, forward strand.
CCTGAACAGGGTTCAGTAACCATCAAGTAACCAAGAAAGGGTCTCCAGTATGAAGAGTTGGACAGCACCAGGGCCCGACATGGTTCACGCCTACTGGCTGAAGAACCTGACTGCACTCCACGAGCGTCTGGCAGCACAAATGAACCAGCTGCTAGTTAACGAGAGACACCCGGAATGGCTAACTGAAGGCTGGACGGTCCTGATCCCCAAGGACCCCAAGAAGGGACCGGTCCCCTCCAACTACCGACCAATAACCTGCCTCAGTACTACATGGAAGCTCCTGTCAGGCATCATATTGTCACTTCCGGCGCCCCCCGTGTGCGGCAGCCTGTTACAGCAGCTCTGCTCATTCTGAGTTTCTTTCTTTCTTATCTTTTCTTCTCGTAATTTTTTATAACGAACGTATCAGTAATTAGACTCTGCAACCATAACAAATTTCCCACGTGTGGGACTAATAAAGGTTATCTTATATCGGCTAAGATGAACAGGCACATGGGTCAATACATGAGCGGGACACAGAAAGGAATTGGCAAGAATACCAGAGGTGCAAAACACCAGCTACTGGCAGACAGAACAATCAGCCGAGACTGCAAGACCAGACTGACCAACCTGTGCACTGCCTGGATTGATTACAAGAAGGCCTATGACTCAATGCCCCACAGCTGGATACTGGAATGCCTAGAATTGTACAAGATCAATGGGACCCTAAGAGCCTTCATCAGGAACTCAATGGGGATGTGGTGTACAACACTAGAGGCCAACTCCAAGCCCATAGCACAAGTCACCATCAAGTGCGGGATCTACCAAGGAGATGCTCTGTCCCCACTGCTGTTCTGCATAGGCCTGAACCCCCTCAGTGAGATCATTAACAAGACTGGCTACGGATACCGACTACGGAACGGAGCAGTTGTCAGCCACCTCCTGTACATGGATGACATCAAGCTGTATGCCAAGAGTGAACGAGACATCGATTCACTGATCCACATCATCCCGGGAACAACATCGGAGATCTCTGTCCAGAAGAGCGCAGTCCTGGGAACAGCTAAGATACTGCGCAGGACCCTCAAGCTCCCAGGCCTCTGGTAGAGGACCCGAGCTTGAGGGATAAACCGCCCGCAGGGGCGTGCTGGGTGTTTATTTATACTATATATATATATATATATATATATATATATATATATATATATGTGTGTGTGTGTGTGTGTGTGTGTGTATATATATATATATATATATATACACTATACTATACTATACTTTATTACTCTTATGGGCTACAGTTGGTTGCAAATGTGAAGTTTGATTTAACAGATTTGTCTTCCAGGATACAGGCTCCAGGTGGAGCTGGGAGTTAAATAATTCTTCAACTCTCTATCCTGTTTCTGCTGGTGTGCCTCAGGGTTCAGTATTAGGGCCTCTTTTATTCATTATTTACAGTGGGGCAAAAAAGTATTTAGTCAGCCACCGATTGTGCAAGTTCCCCCACCTAAAATGATGACAGAGGTCAGTAATTTGCACCAGAGGTACACTTCAACTGTGAGAGACAGAATGTGAAAATAAAAATCCATGAATCCACATGGTAGGATTTGTAAAGAATTTATTCGTAAATTAGGGTGGAAAATAAGTATTTGGTCACCTCAAACAAGGAAAATCTCTGGCTCTCTCAGACCTGTAACGTCTTCTGTAAGAAGCTTTTCTGTCCCCCACTCGTTACCTGTATGAATGGCACCTGTTTGAACTCATCATCTGTACAAAAGACACCTGTCCACAGCCTCAAACAGTCAGACTCCAAACTCCGCCATGGCCAAGACCAAAGAGCTTTCGAAGGACACCAGGAAAAGTATTGTAGACCTGCACCAGACTGGGAAGAATGAATCTACAATAGGCAAGCAGCTTGGTGTGAAAAAATCAACTGTGGGAGCAATCATCAGAAAATGGAAGACATACAAGACCACTGATAATCTCCCTCGATCTGGGGCTCCACGCAAGATCTCATCCCGTGGGGTCAAAATGATCATGAGAACGGTGAGCAAAGATCCCAGAACCACACGGGGGGACCTGGTGAATGACCTGCAGAGAGCTGGGACCAAAGTAACAAAGGTCACCATCAGTAACACACTACAACGGCAGGGAATCAAATCCCGCAGTGCCAGACGTGTTCCGCTGCTGAAGCCAGTGCATGTCCAGGCCCATCTGAAGTTTGCCAGAGAGCACATGGATGATACAGCAGAGGATTGGGAGAATGTCATGTGGTCAGATGAAACCAAAGTAGAACTTTTTGGTATAAACTCAACTCGTCGTGTTTGGAGGAAGAAGAATACTGAGTTGCATCCCAAGAACACCATACCTACTGTGAAGCATGGGGGTGGAAACATCATGCTATGGGGCTGTTTTTCTGCCAAGGGGACAGGACGACTGATCCGTGTTAAGGACAGAATGAATGGGGCCATGTATCGTGAGATTTTGAGCCAAAACCTCCTTCCATCAGTGAGAACTTTGAAGATGAAACGAGGCTGGGTCTTCCAACATGACAATGATCCAAAACACACCGCCCGGGCAACAAAGGAGTGGCTCCGTAAGAAGCATTTGAAAGTCCTGGAGTGGCCTAGCCAGTCTCCAGACCTCAACCCCATAGAAAATCTGTGGCGGGAGTTGAAAGTCCGTGTTGCTCGGCGACAGCCCCAAAACATCACTGCTCTCGAGAAGATCTGCATGGAGGAATGGGCCAAAATACCAGCTACTGTGTGTGCAAACCTGGTAAAGACCTATAGTAAACGTTTGACCTCTGTTATTGCCAACAAAGGTTATGTTACAAAGTATTGAGTTGTATTTTTGTTATTGACCAAATACTTATTTTCCACCCTGATTTACGAATAAATTCTTTACAAATCCTACCATGTGGATTCATGGATTTTTTTTTCACATTCTGTCTCTCACAGTTGAAGTGTACCTCTGGTGCAAATTACTGACCTCTGTCATCATTTTAGGTGGGGGAACTTGCACAATCGGTGGCTGACTAAATACTTTTTTGCCCCACTGTATGTTTTGGAGTTTGTACGTGTTTTGTCTCTAGGGGCCACCGCATATATTTATATATAAACATATATAAATGAAACCACTTTTTTTTACGTTAGTAATTCCTTTTGTGCATAATTTTATATTATTGTTAATAATAAATTAATTAAAGCAACAAAACAACCTGAAGAGCCGGTTCGGAACCGGCTCTTTTTAGTGAGCCGAACCAAAAGAGCCGGATCTCTAAAAAGAGCCGGAAATCTCATCACTAGCTGGTACACCATCTATCTCATAGGTGTCAAACTCTGGCGGGCCAGAGTTTGACACATTTGGCCCGCGAAGCCATACCAAATTACTATCAGAGCTGGCCTACTGGTATTATACAGCTAATATATATATTGTTTAGTATTAAGCTTTGCTTGTTCCATATTCAATTTTTCAGCAAAACGTGTTTGAGTCCATAAGAAAAGATTCATTCTTATATCTGGAGGAATAAATATATTTCAATAAATATTAACGTTAGTCCGCGACTTTGTTCCAGTTTTGAATTTTGGCCCACTGTGTATTTGAGTTTGACACCCCTGATCTATCTTAACCAAATCCCACAGTTTTTCCATTAACATTGAAAATTATCTTACCCTTCCCTCCCCTCAAGTTAAGAGTTTCGGTGTCATACTTGATAATACTCTTTCATTCCAGTCTCACATTAATTACATAACCCGGTCTGCTTACTTCCATTTACGTAATATTAACCGACTCCATCCCTTCCTTACTCCCCATGCTGCACATCTGTTTAAGCTGGCTTATTCGCTTTAATGCTGATTTTATCTGTTGTCAAGCTCTGTTTTGTCATTTTAACTTATTTTATGTATTTTATGACTACTGTTCCTTTTATTAATTTTGTTTTTTGTAAGGTGACCTTGGGTTTCTGAAAGGCACCCTCAAATAAAATGCATTATTATTATTATTATTATTATTTGGTCCTTCTGAGCCGGAACCCAACACATCGCATCCAACGAGGAGAGGGAGATGATGCCGCCCCACTCTGCTAGCAGCCAGCGTCTGGAACGCCCGACGAAAGCCCTGGTGCTTAAATTTGTCGCCAGGCCAGACAGTTTGTGTCTGAACTCCCCTCGGGTTGGATGGCGATTGACGGGATCCAGAGACTTTTCTGATGAACGAAATCAACACAAACAGTGAGTAGAAAAGGCCTTATGCGTCACCGAGACTGCGCGTGCAGACGCGAGTCCGGGGGAGCGCTAGTTGCGCGGTTTCCCGTGAACCTAAAACAATAGAGAGCGGCTACGTGACCGTGCGGTTTCTCGCAGGTACGGGAGTGCGCCAGCCATGCGGGACGGTCGCAGGCTACTAAAGAAAAGAAACGGTTCCGTAGCTGCGCAGTTTCACGCGAGCATGGGAGTGTGTTGGACTGTGCGTTCAGGACGCAGGTCCATGAGAGCTGTGCGTGCAGATGCAAGCGATAGGCCTATTTTGTGTGTGTGCTTGTGCAGACCAGACGTGGTCTGTTTGAGTGTGGCTGATTGTTGTCTTGTAATGGAGAATAAACTGAGTAAGTCTGCCTTGAAAGGGGATGAAATACACTGCAAAGTATTTATTGGGCAGCACGTAGTGTGTAGATCGTTGAAGAATTAAGTGAAATTGTGCGCAAAGCAGAAGTGAATGTGAATGTGTCTGACGTCATGGTGTGTGTGAAAAGGTACCCAGCTGGGGCAGACATGATGCTGCAGGTCACCTGCCCCATGGACACAAAAGAAAAAAATTGTTGTGTGGATGAAATATGAATGATAACATGAAGAGTGTTTGGTGTTTCTCATCCTGAAACAACTGTAATCCCACTTTCTGTTTTGAAGAAAGGAGGGTTCACAAAAAAAAAAAAAAAACACAGAGAGAGAGAGAGATATGTGTGTTGTTTAAGCAGTGATGAGAATAATGAAAACGTGATGAGAGAGGTACATAAAACACACACAAACAGAAAATGCATTAACCATACTAACCCTACATGCATATACACATACAATGAAACTCATGAAGACCAGGCATCATCTTAAGCATGAGATTCTGTTTGTCATCTTGTCCAAGTCACTAGTAAGATGAAAGTGGTACATAGACTAGTGGACTGAATATTGTTAGTAGGACAGATGGTTGCATCATATAGGGAGAAAACAGAATGCTGATGAGGGGTTTTGCATGAATGAGCTGTGTGAGCTGATTGTTGAGTTTCTGGTGTGTGAAGAAGTTTTAACATGGCACACATTTGGTTACATGAGAAGAAACTTATTATGTGATGAGACAACAGGGTTATGCTGTATGTTGCGTGTGGCTGAATGGATAAATGTTTGAGTTTAAACTGGCTGATGATTTGTCTTTTGTTACTAAGTTGAGTCTGCCAATTAGGTTTGGTATGATTTCCTCCCTGAGATGAAGAACACATGTCATGATTTAACAAGGCCTTTCCTTCCTTTCCTTTCCTTTCTTTTATTCTTTTTATTTTGTTACTTTCACAGTGCACTGAAAGTTTTGTTTGATAATTTTTCTGTCATCTAAGCAGATCTGAACGTTTGAATAGGAAGAACTACACAACATGTTGTTGCGAACGGTTGCAAAGAGAGTTTCTCCAAAATTAAAATGGGCTCAGGAGAAAGTCGCTTATCTGGGACAATTAAGGAAACAAGTCCCTGTCCAAAAGGATTCAGCAAGGCAATCCGATCTAAAATTCTTCTTTTTCTTTTTGAAATGTCGTCGGTTTTGCTGAGGGTAGAAACGAAATGCGATGATAATTTCCTCTATCAGTAAAAGAAAGAATAACTGAGTGAATGAATGAGTGGGAAAAAAAAAGGAAACTGACTGGACTGGTGAAAGCTGACAAGACTTGACTGACTTGACCACTACTTAAGGTTAACCTCCACCTAGACAGGACAAAGGGTGGATGAATCTATGTGTGTTTCTTTTTACAGGAGCAGAAAGATGACGGCAACATCCTAGGTTGCATGAGCTTTGGGCCGTGCCGATTTAACCTTTAAATGCCACTTTCTGTGTCTGTGAATTTACCAGTGGTGTGTTATTCATGGGCTTGTGTTGCTCACAAAAGTCACTGTGAGAAAGTGTGTATACACCTGTGCAGCGCTAACATTTACATTTCTTTTCTACAGCAGAGGGTTAATCATGTGATTTGATCATGTGATTTACAGTATTGACACACAACTTGATGTTTTTCTACAACAGGATTACTGAGTTTTTGTGTGAAGAAAACTGTGGTTACAGGCTATATGTTGGTGATGAAATTACACTGTGTTGTTGGAGAAAATGTGAATGTTACAGGGGAAAAGTGAAAACAGTGTGATACTGTGTTTGACACCAGTGTTACTTCTTTTTACAGCGGAGTATTAACTTTATGACCTTTTACAGCACCTCTGGAATCTGGATGATTGACGCCTGACCACCAGGATGATCCATGTATTTGGCTAATGTTTGTGTTTCCTTTAAGACTGCTTGTAAAGGATTCAGCACAGACGGACAAGTGACAATTGAACAGATGTGCAGTAGTTACAGAATAGTCACCACTATTGGGGCTCATGGTGAGTGACATAATTAAGGAAAGTCACTGATTACAATGTGGAATGACGATGAGATGTTTAATGATTTGGAGCAAATTATGGAAAAAAGTAGGGGTTTAATGAGGTTAGAATAAACCTGCAATGATCCTTGTCTCTGTGATGCTGAATACTTTATTACACTTATGAGTTGCAGTTGGTTGCAAATGTGAGTGGTTTTAACTTAAAGACTTTATCTTCTAGGATACAGGCTCCGGGTGGAGCTGGGAGTTAAACAAGCTAAACATGTAACTGCTGACTAATGTTTTTACACAGGGTTACAGGTTGGAGTATGGCTCCTCCAAGTGGGAAACCATGGAGATTGTTTTAGAGAGAATGTGCAACATTCTTGTGCATGTCTCATTGGGGAGTTGACACATGGCGAGAGCCGTGTGGCACAAGAGGAGTGTCATTTTTTAATTTGCAGGTGTCGTGAGGTAGCATGAGAAGAAGCGAGTAAGGAAGATCGTCCACAAGATGGAAGCTGAGGCCAGGAGAGAGGCTTCAGGGGGATCAGAGATCACCTTCAGCACAGCAGACATCGTGCAGAGACCTGTGCTATTAGGCTTCCAGGAGATTGTCATGCGGAGAGTTTTCACAGCAAAATCTTAAATAAAATGATAGAGATTCGACGTTGATGTTGAGGAAGACAACTACGGTGTACGACGTGCTCTGCCTTAAATCGTCCGCAGCGTTGGAACATGAGGACCTGGAGGATGAAGGGAGCGTGCCAAGCTCCAAAAGTGACAGTGCAGAGGAAGTCCAACGATGGAATTGTGGTTCTGTGTAAAGCACAGATGCTAGGGGACTGGGAAATGGCTGACACCACTTTTCCCAAGGGTGGGAAAAGATTACCTAAAGTGTGTCATTTTGCCATGCAGATTTGATGCACTGCAGAGAAGCTTTATGCGAGGGAGAGATGTAAACAGACGAGACTTTTGTCTACATTTGCATCATGTCAACTTCCCTAAGCTGTTTGAAGTTTTGAGCCATGGATGGACATGACTCAAAAAGGGGGGAGAAGATCATAAACAACTTGATCCAATTTCCTTTTAAAAATCTTTTTCTGCGGTGACAACAGGTCAGGATAAGAGTTGTAAATGCAGATAATTCACCAGTTGACTCTAACCCCCACAGGATGCCTACAGTGAGAAGATTTGGGGTGGTTGATAGGAGTCATAAAGAAGGGTTTTGACCAGGCTACAGCTTTGAAGTTAGCTGAAAGTCACATGGACAAACAATAAAATCAACTGATGTGTTTGAATGCCTATGTCTGTATACGTTTGGATTGTAGTGACATTTGATTTTTGAGAATGTTGATTCTTTTTGTTTGACTGTTGACACTCATTTGTTTACTTGCAGGATGTAGGTTACTGTGTATGAGATCAATTAGAAGCAGGTTAACTGCTTACATGAAATTAACTGTGAACTTTTGCTGCAATAGGAGGTGAATGAGACGTGAGGAGCTGTGTATGAATGAAATCTACACTGACACTGCCAAAAACAAGGGTGCATAAGTTGAAAATTAAGTATACAAGACAAAAAGGGGGGAATGTTAAGTCAAATTGTTGAATGTGTCATTGTGGTTCCTAAATTTGTAAAGTCTTAGTTCAAGCAGTAGGATCAAAGCCATTCCTTTGTCTCTGACCACCTCTCCAGCCACTCTGTGCTGGGTGAGGTTTTATTGCAGATACATCCTATCTGAAATATCTGATTCTTGTGTGGTAAGCTTCCTGCCCTTTTGTGGCTTCACTGTGTTCTTCATGGTGAACCAATACAGAAATGGAACCATATATTGGGTGTGGGGGAGATTACCATTTTATGACTAAGAATGTTGTTAGAAACAGTTGGAAGTGTCAGGTCAAGGAATGTTATTTTACTGCCACTGTGTTATTATTCACATGTACGGTCATTATTTCATCATTACTTCATCATTACTTCATTAGTCTGCATCACTTATCATCAGTTTATCATCAATATTATCATGTATCATTTATCATTTAGTAAATCTGCTAACAGTGTTTGCTGAGTGATCTTGTATTCCTTGTATTCCAGAGGAGTGGCCTAGCCAGTCTCCAGACCTCAACCCCATAGAAAATCTGTGGCGGGAGTTGAAAGTCCGTGTTGCTCGGCGACAGCCCCAAAACATCACTGCTCTCGAGAAGATCTGCATGGAGGAATGGGCCAAAATACCAGCTACTGTGTGTGCAAACCTGGTAAAGACCTATAGTAAACGTTTGACCTCTGTTATTGCCAACAAAGGTTATGTTACAAAGTATTGAGTTGTATTTTTGTTATTGACCAAATACTTATTTTCCACCCTGATTTATGAATAAATTCTTTACAAATCCTACCATGTGGATTCATGGATTTTTTTTTTTCACATTCTGTCTCTCACAGTTGAAGTGTACCTCTGGTGCAAATTACTGACCTCTGTCATCATTTTAAGTGGGGGAACTTGCACAATCAGTGGCTGACTAAATACTTTTTTGCCCCACTGTATGTTAAGGCAAGTTTCTGGTTGAATTGTTCACAGCGCCATGTCTCCATAAACCTGACAAGTGGGCCCTAACTTCTGGCTGAGGACCAGGAATGCTGTTAATAAGGTGGGAACTTAAAATTTGGGTTAGCAAATTTGGGAACGAAAACTGACGGCTTAAGTGGAAAAATGTGCAGGAGTCTGAAACACTGCAAAAGCAACATATGCAAATTCACATACAGAAGCAGAAAATGCATTAACCTTACAAGGACAAGCTCATAATGATTAATGCATAGACATTGATTAAACCTGGCTAAGAACACAAACATACGCAATGAAGAACAGCTTGCTGTTTGTATGAGTGATAGAATGGTGTGAATGTTTAATAAAATACATTTGGGTTTGAAGTTGAGGAATAACTCAAAGAAGCTATATGACAAAGGGAGTGAGTTATGAACAAAGAAAAGTGATTAAAGTAGTTTTAAGCATAGCAGACAGAAGAGGAGTGCAGATTTGGATAGGAAATTTATAGTTTAGTGATTATATGTTGTCGTAAGGGGGTTATGTCTTATGTTGAACCTAGGTATGTTAAAGTGCACAAAGGGGGTGATTGTTGTGTGCAAATTGTGTGGTTTTAACAAGACTTTCGGTGTATTGAGGAGGTGAAATTATGTGAGTTGACCTGGGAGTGTCAGGACTGCGGTGCCAATATTTGTGTGTTTAAGGTTGTTGAGGTTGTGGTGATGGGTTGATTCTGTCAGTGAGGTTCGGGTTGTTGTTGTTTTTGTTTTTAATAGAGGGAGTTTTAGGAAACATGGACATGTCTGAGAGGGGCCCATTATTTTTGTAACAGTGCACTTAGAGAAAACCTGTCAGGTGATTTTGTTTTGTGTTTTCATGAGCTAATAATCAGCTCTCTTTTTTCTCATTTTTGTTCTAAGCAGGCCTGCAACAGTGAATAACAGCGCTGACAAATTCTCGGGAAGAGCAAATATAAGGTGGGCTTTCCAGATTACAACTGGCTGAGGAGAAAGCTACCTGTGGGGATCTGATCAGGTCGTAAGTCCCTGTCTAAAAGGATTGTAGCGATTCAATCCAGTCCAAAACATAAGGAACTATTTTCCTATGGAAAATAAAAAATGAATGAGCTCATTTTGCTGAGGGCGGAAATCTAAATGCGGCGATGGTTTCCACTATCAGCAAAGAAAGAATGGATGAATGAATGAATGAATGGATGAAAGACTGGAAATAAAACAAACGGACTGACTGGTAAAAGCTGACATGACTTGACCACGACTCAAGGTTAACCTCCACCTAGATAGGACAAAAGGGTGGATGAATTTATGTGTGTTTCTTTTTACAGGAGCAGAAAGATGACAGCGACATCTGAGGTTGCATGACGATTTAACTTTTAATGCTACTTTCTGTGTTTGTGAATCTACTAGGGTGGTTGTTCAGGGGTTTGTGTTGGGTTGCTCACAGAGATAACTGTGAGAAAGTGTGTACACACCTGCGCAGCGTTAACATTTGCATTTTCTTCTCTACAGCATGACAGTGCTTGATGTGCTTTGAATATGTGGTTTATAACTGGACAAGTGGTTAATGTTTTCTAATAATGTTTTCCTACTACAGGATTTCTGGGCTTATGTGTGAGGAAACTGTGTTTATAGGTTATGAGTGGGTGATGCTATTAAACTGTGGGGAGACACATCCGGTCTTGAAAACAGTGTGATTCTTTTTACAGGAAATGTTTTTACAGGACCTCTGGAATGTGGATGGCTGACGCCTAACCCGAGATGGTCAAATGTGGTTTGCTAATGTTTGTTTTGCTTTGGTTGAGAGTGCATGCGGAGGATTCAGTAGAAAACAGACAAGTGACATGAGAAAACAAATAAGAGATGCAGTTTCTATGGAACAGTTTAATATGGCGCTTATAGGGATAAAACAAGTGGAGTGACATTGCTTAAGGGAAGTCACTGATTAAATTCGGGATAAAATAAATTGCGGCAATAATAGTGATGTAATGATTTGGGAAATCCTGAACATGATACTTGTCTGTTGTGCTGAATACTTTATCACTTTCATGATCTATAGTTGGTTGTAAATAAGATGTTTGATTTAACAGATTTGTTTTCCAGGATACAGGTTCCAGGTGGAGCTGGGAGTTAAATGAGCTTAACATGTAACTGCTGACTGATGTTTTTACACAAGCTTACAGTTTGGCAGGAGATTGTTTTAGAGAGAATGTGTAACGTTCTTGTATAGGTCTCAGTGGGGAGACCCAGAGGAGGTGAGTATCATAAAGTGTAAAGGTCACTCCTCGGGGACTGGCATGGTGGCCAGAGGAAATCAGGAAGCCGATCGAGCTGCGAAAGAGGCAGCAGGCTATAAAGCACTACGGCAGATGGTACAAATAAGTGTGGAGGAAGAAGTAGGAGTCAACATGTTGGAGGAGGCCAGGAAGGCCCAAGAGGAGGCGGCCCCGGAAGAGAAGGGGGTCTGGAAGAGTCGAGGAGCATGGGAAGAAGGAGATCTCTGGCGAGGACCTGACGGACGACCGGTGTTGACTGCCAACCTAGCGGAACAGAAGATTGCAGAAGCAAATGGGCTTGGCCATGTGGGTGTGGCCCAGATGGAGAGACATCTGTGCCATTGGTGGCATCCCTTTTTGAGGGATATGATTAAGGAAAAAGCTAGGACGTGCCTGATCTGTGGGAGGCACGATCCAAAGCCAGTGATTAAACCAGAGGCAGGTAAGTTCCCCATTCCAGAAAGACCAGGGGAAGAGATTGTCATTGATTTCACTGACATGATCGACGTGGGACCGGGAGGAGTCCGGTATTTGCTGGTAAGTGTGGATGCTCTGACGGGGTGGCCCGAAGCGTGGCCAACAAAGAGGGAGGATGCAAAAAGTGTGATTAAGTATTTAATCAATCATTACATCCCCCGGCATGGTTTTCCCAAAAGAATTAGGTCAGACAATGGAACTCATTTTAAAAATAAAGATTTGGCAGAAGTAGAACAGAAGCTGGGGTTGCAGCACCAATTTGGGACGTTGTATCATCCTCAGTCCCAGGGGAAGGTGGAAAGAATGAATCTAAACCTGAAAAACAAAATAGCTAAAATTTCTGCTCAGACGGGGCTAAATTGGGTTGCAGCCCTGCCAATTGCATTGATGATAATAAGATGCTGTGTTAATCAATCCACAGGTTTCACACCATATGAGCTGTTGACAGGACGACAGTTTCCAGGTCCTTGGACAACAGTCCTGGCGGAAGAGAGTATAAAAAGTAACAGAAAGCATGCGGAATGTTGGAAAGAATTAAAAGCTCTTGTGTTTCACACAACAGGTTGGAGTGGGGGTGAATGCGGTGGACAGGTCCGTCCCCGACGCCAAGGCTGTGTGGCTGAAGGTCATTAAGCGAAAGTGGAGAGATCCGAGGTGGACGGGGCCATTCGAGGTGACGGCTCGTACCACCAGCGCGGTTCGGTTGAAGGGAAAGGGTGAGTCCTGGTTCCATTGGTCTCAATGTGCAGTGGCGGATGAGAGCTTACTCGAAATAAGCTCCACCCAAAGTAACACGGGGGGGAACATAGAGGCAGAATAATCCTCTCCCCCTGTGCAGCGGTTCTCCCCAGCAGTCTACCTGGGGAGACGAAGAAAGAAGAGGAGCGTCACGCGCCAAGCATCAATTCATTCCAGGCTCCTGATAGGCTAGGGCTCTAGTCTAAAATAATTAAGAGATTAAAGGAATCGTAATAGTTTTGTACGTTAATCGCATACTTTTATACTCATAACCTTATACTCTTATCACGAAGTTTAAAGTAAAGGTAAAAAGAGCCTGGGAACAGTGATCATGAAACTGTGGGAAAATTGGAAAATAACGGGGGTGTTGGGGTTGATAAGTGTTATAACGTGTTTATTTGTTTTGGCCTCGCAAGCGAGCCCAAGAGGAGGAGTTGTCAGGTCAAGGAATGTTATTTTACTGTCACTGTGTTATTATTCACATGTACGGTCATTATTTCATCATTACTTCATTAGTCTGCATCACTTATCATCAGTTTATCATCAATATTATCATGTATCATTTATCATTTAGTAAATCTGCTAACGGTGTTTGCTGAGTGATCTTGTATTCCTTGTATTCCAGAGCACGCAGAATAAAACACATTCTAGATATAATACTCTATCATGCATAGCACCAGCATAGCTGTAGGTCCAGGCAGCCCAAGTCAGATAAGGACACCGAACTTTCGTTGGCCTGGACCTACACTCTCACAAAACTGCACACTCGTGTACACAATTGTTTATGCTGCCAAATACCGATGATTGGAAACATCTGGTTTCAAGCCTGGGAAAGTGTTGTTGTTCTGAGAAGAGGTCCAGGAATTGTCTTGACGTCATAATGGCTATAAAGCTTTCTGTAACGAGCAGAGAGGCGAAGACCGTAGTGCTTCCCACACTGTGTAAACTGTGTGTGTTTAATAAATCACTTTTTAGACACCTCCGAGGACTCTGTCTGCACTTGTTTTTCCTTCCAAATCAAAAGAACCTTACAGAGCCTATCTTCACCACATATAGGTGTTTTAATAAAATAATTTGTTGACCCACTATAGACTTTCAGTCGTATGTCTCTTCCTCAAAATTTGAACCGCGACAGAAGTCACGCACACAGAGAGACACATTCTCACACATTCACTCAAACACACACACACACACACACACACTCTCACATGCATACACACACACACATACACACATTCTCACATACACATACACACGTTCTTGCACATGCATATAGATGTTTACACATACACACACATAGTGCCTTGTCTTAGAACCATTGGGGGGGTTTACGGTGGGAGGTGCTTTTGCTGTGGTGTGTATTGTTTGAACTGTTTTCCCAATAAAAGGCAGCAAGCGGAGGCCGGATTTGGGGTCATTTTGTGGTAGGATACGAAGTGCGTTCCTGAGATACTGACGAGGCCTCCCTTGCAAGTAAATTGATTGTCTTGTGTTCTTCATGATGAATAAGTCTCTAAACTAGCGGGGCTTGTGGAAACACAGACCCAACAATAACAAAGAGAGGGAAGGTAGTCAGAAGTAAGGGGGATCGAACTAGGCAACAATGCAGACATAAAGGACCACTACAAATACCTGGGGATCCCACAGGAAAATGGAAACCATGACGAGGCTGCTGGCAAAGCTGCAACCATCAAGTACTTGCAGAGGGTCAGGCAAGTCCTGATGAGTCAGCTGAACGGTAAGAACAAGATCTGGGGTATCAACACTTACGCCCTGCCCATGATTAACCCTGCTGGGACAATAAGCTGGGGAAAGGAGGACATAGAAGGCCACTGACATCAAGACAAGGAAGCTCCTGATCATTCATGGAGGGTTTCAGTCCAAGTCCAGCACCCTGAAGCTGTATGCTAAATGGAAGGAAGGAGGCCGGGAACTGGTGAGTGTTAGCACCACGGTCCAGGATGAGACAACAAATATCAGGAAGATGGCCCCAACAAACCACGTGCTCACGTCTACCATATCAGGCAAGACCCCAGGTGAAGGCTGTGTAAAGATGCCCCTGAGACAATCCTGCACATAACAGCAGGATGCAAGATGGAACGCCATAACCAAGTGCCCGGATGGTTGGACTTTAACAAGGTTCCAAGTAGAGCTTCAACATGCATAAGAAGAAATAGGAGTGAGACAAAACTTTTTTGTGAGCTTGCAATTTATTATGTGCAGTGCAGCGAGGAGCGCTTGGACCTCTACGTTGGAGCAACCAAATAGCCACTCCATAAATGGATGGCGTCAACATATAAGAGCCCCCTCGACACAACAAGACTCAGCTGTACATCTGGAGCTAAAGGATAAAGGACACTACCAATGTTCATACTTTGGACCCAGAGGACAGATGGTTTGAAAACAAGTAAAATAGGCCATCTATGTCCACTGTGAATGACAATCATTGAACAGCCATCTTCAGGCACTATCACATTGACAAACTGCCTGGTGAGATGACAGCAAACCCGATCAGCATTTACAACTGAGTGATAAAACTCTTTGCTTAATGTGCTCATGGACCAATGTATATATTTAAGTTATGTATACCTGAACAGTAGCATGAGAGCCTGAAGGAATGTGCGGAAGTTGTTGTGGTGATTTATAGCTGTATCCTCATTCAGCTCAATGTTGCCAAACACCTAGAGCAGAAACATGGATTCAGGCCACAATATTGTAATGGTAAATTACTGCATGAATATCACATTCTCTGACCGAGTAGCATCACACACCTGCATTCCAATGATGGCGTAGATAAAGAACAGCATGGCAATCAGTAGACAAACATAAGGCAGGGCCTAAAGGCAACAACAGGAAACAAAACGTATTTCATTTTAAATACCCACTCTGAGTTCTTCTAGGCAGTGTAGAAGTGTGTGCAGGAAATTGCTGTATGTGGCTTTGGAAGTGTACAGAAAATGTGAATATCAGGGCTAGTCAAGAATGTGTAAGCATTGTACTGTTTATGAGCACCTTAAAAGACTGAACAAAGGTCCACAGCAAAATGCGGATGGTGTATCCCTGCCTCAGCAGCTTTATGAGTCGAGCAGCTCTAAAGAGCCTCAGAAAGCTCAGGTTGAGCAGCCTGTCCTGTTAGACACAGATAAGATAGGGAGCACTTACCCACCAAATATCATTGCTCAATGTTAAACACACTTATGGAAGTCAGCTGGTTACAAACAATCACATGTGGCAAAAGCATACAAGGTCAATACATTCAATTTCGCTAAATGCTGTTCATCACAGTGCTTTAAGAATTATCACTAAAAGGGGGCACAAAGGTTTTCCAGATGGCTCCATTTACTCATAACCTTAGACAACAGTGCACAGACTGGTTGACAAAGGAGCAAAGGAAGCCTCCTAGTAAACACACCTATGGTACCAATTTTGAAATCTTATGTGACCTTGTTCTCAAGTTATTACATTCACAAGATTTTCAGAAAACTTTCTCTGATCTTGAGGTTAAGGTCACCGGGAGTGAATGGTAAATTGACTGGTTCTTATTTAGCGCTTTTCTACTCTGAGCACTCAAAGTACTTTATACAACTTGTACATTCACCCAAGCACTTTTTTCTAAGCTGGTTCTTATTGCTTACTATCTAACATTCACAGGCATTCATACTCCAATGGATGCATTGGAGAGCAACATGGGGTTAGTATCTTGACCAACGACATTTGGCATGCAGACTGGGATTGAACCGCAAATTTTCCAGTTTGTACGTGACCTCCTCTACCACCGGAGCTACAGCCACCCAGAGTCAAACTTGTCCAAGGTATTTAGTAGATCCACCGATGTTATCAATTCAAAAATCCAAGGTAACGTCCTTTTTATTTATCACATTCACGACATTTTCACTGAGATTCAAACCTGTCTAAGATTTTTAGATACCTAAATGACATCAATTTGAAGCAGAAAATATTTTTTCTCATGGGATCAGTTTCTTGATCATTAATACGCAATTATCATGACCATCAACGACTAGGGATGGACCGATCCGATATTACGTATCGGTCCGATACTGACCTAAATTCCTGAATTGGATATCGGAGAGAAATAAAAAAATGTAATCACATCCATTAAATATCACAAAAGCACCTCACAAAATGAGAGACATGGCATAACTCAGCTCATAACCTTAGGGAGCAGTATGCGCCTCTTCTCTCTCCCTCCCTCTCCTGTTGCTACTTCAATCATGAAACTGATCAATGATCAGCTGATCAGTTTTTCTTTCGCGACTCCCGTCTCTCTTGTTTGTTTTTGGCCCACTTTGCACCAGAAAGAGGAAACCAGGGGCTGAACAACAGCAGCACGTTTAAGCTTGATAAGCTGTTGTTAGAATTGTTAGAATTTATTTAATATTACTTTCTACAACAGGATCCTTTTCTATGTAGCTAATGTAAGTCTAATATATACCCTAGTAAGCTATAGTACTTTTTCCTTTGGTAGGGTACCATCTGTGCAGTCTGCAATTCTGTTGAAGAAAGATGTTGAATCTATTAAATTATTGTATAAAAATAATTGATTTCTGTGTTTTTTGGTTTTGTTTTTTTTACATGTGCATTAAAGTTAATTTAATTGCGCCAATTAAGCAAGTATGGGGTGATTCCCCATACTTGCCAACCTTGAGAACTCAGAATTAGGGAGACATTCAATGGATGTGTGTGTGTGTGTGTGGATATATATACACATATTGCAAAAACTTGAATTTTACAGTGTTTATTTATTTAAAACTATTTATTTAAAGTATGTTACATGTTCTTAGCCTGGATACCATGGCTATCAAGTACTGATGTCCCCTAATATGTTTTTGTGAAGTCTAAAGACAATCCAAAAAATATTGTGGGTAAAATAAAGTTTACTGACTTAAGATGCAGTTTAAATCTTGCTAGAAGTTCATTAGACTGCTAGCAAGATGTAAACTGCAGGTTTATAGGGTTTCTTTTCCCTACATCACCAACATGAAAATGTTTTTATCATAGGACAGTTTTATTTACAGAAACCCACTCACCGTAGTCTAGTGATGTTTTTGGACCATGGCATGCCAACACCATTGACGACAATCAACAACAAATGTGTAGAATGACAGAAAGAGTTGGGAAAGAGAGGCAAGAGAACACAAACAGTCATATTGTACAGCATAAACTGATAACAATCAGCAAATAATCGTATGCAGATACATATACACACATGTGTACAGAGATATACTTATAGTATAGTATAATAAAGATATACTTATAGTAGACTGAAAAGTCTGGAATAAATAAAGAAACTACCCACAAAATATGCAAAAACACTGTAAAATATAACTCAGCCAAATATCACACATTGAAGGTTACTCTCTAATGTGGATTCAGAAAAACACCTGTCCTGTAATTATTGCATCGTATCAAAACATTACTACCTCAAATCCTTTCCTTTTCCCCAGCTATATAGCCTCTGTCACGACTCTGCCATGTGACTGACCACTGGCTAGTTAGCTTGCTTGCTAAGCCCCAGTTAATTTTCTAAACTGCAGTGTTTTTATGTATCCCATGAAATATTTAAGTGAGAGTGAGGTGGGTGGGAAAAAGTGCTCTTACATTGATTTCCGTCACCAGGATGTCAGTAATGCTTCCCAACACTGTCACAAAGTCAAACACGTTCCAAGCATCCTTTAGGTAGTTCTGAAGAAAAAAAGCAAAAAAACAAAAAATAAAATCAGGAGCTGTGCTTTACCTTTAAGAGTATTTAGAGTTGCTTTATAATGACTACCCACCAATGGCCCAAAAGCAATGATCTTGAGAATACATTCCAGAGAGAAGAGAGTGGTGAACACTATGTTGAGGTTCTTTAGCATTACTTCATAGAACTCTGGAGCTCCATAGAACTACAAGAGAAGGGCAAATGAGACGTTAAGGCACATTTTAAGGTGACGAATAACGATTAGCTTAGTGTGTCAGGCTAATGCATTCCTTCTATGTCCATTATATGGAGACTATACCCCATAGTGCTTAAAATATGAAAATCTTGATACAGATGGAAGGAAAGTGGACAATACATGTAGAAAGGCTAATTTATAACATATCCTGTTCTCAAAAACTGACATAACTATAACTCTGGACTCAAGAAATACGTGCTTAAAGGTTTTAAAACATGTGACATCACCGGGTTGGTTAGTTGCTAGTAATAGACTGACACTGTTTGTGTTAGCTAACTACTAACAAAAACAATAACTCAGGGTAAATAAAGGACACTAAAACTAAAAATCAGTTTAAGTGGATCACTTTTGTGCTGCCCTTTGCTGCAACCATGAATTTTAAGTTAAAACTAAGGATACACTATTCACTTTTCTCTGACTGTTAAGCATTCAGTGGCTCTCTGTTGTCTGGCTAGTTGCAGTGAAACAGAAATTCCGCCTACCACACATATTAACCAATTTTTCCTGCAGATATGCTGATGTATTTCCTGATTTTGCTTCAGTAAAAAAAAAAACACAGTTATGTTTGTGATGTGATGTGAATGTATTAATCACTAGTGTAAACTGTTTGGATCTGCTTGGGAAAAGAAAGATTGTTTTATTCCATAAAATACCACTTATCGCATCACCTGATTGTGCTGCTTTGAACACCCTGCTAGATGAGGAAAATAAGAGTTTTTGACTCTAGCTTGTTGGCCCGGTAAACCACCTGTCACCTGAATCAAACGGGCTGTCTTCCACATTGTCCTTATTCAAAACGTTTTTTACAAACCTGAACCTTAAGGCTAACAGGTGGATTTTCCCATGTCAGTGTAGCTAGTCAGACAATGAAGAACTGGGTCTGATGCTAGTTAGCTAACAGAAACTAATTCAGTTAGCTAACTGATTCTACTAATCGCATCTTGGCGAAATCACGTTCTGTACAAGATGCCACTAAATTAAACATGTTCTAAAAACTTTGCGCACATATTTCTTAAAACATCTACAAAAACAGTGCTACATCTATGTTAGTTTTTAAGAGCAGGTCTCAATGGTATAAATTAGAAAAAATTTGAAATTCACACGTAGAAATGAAAGATTCAAGGTGGGGGTAGGGTTTCATCAGGGATTACCTCCGGGCCCCTTTGTGTTTGACTATTATGGGACTATTATCCCTCCAAAACCCCATCCCCTTGGGACTGTGGCTACGTCCACAGTCGCAAGGAACAAGAAACACAGGAACAAGGAACACAGTCCCACAGGAAAACCACCGAGTTTTTTAAATGGACTAACAATGAGGAGGAGTTGTTGCTGCGAGTAACACAAAAGTACAAAGTTGCAAAAGCGAGTGAGAATTAAAGAATTTTAAGAAAAGCTATCTGGAGCATGTACAGACTGATATCAATCTTTAATAGGGCTGTCAAAATTGAGTGCAAACAAAACAACTGCTGTATAATGCCCTCCGCTTTCTCTGTTTAATTGGACACATGACTGCATCATATGACTGACATGCGTCATCGTTTTATAAAGTCTGCGTCCACACTGCGACACGAAAGCAACGTTTTCAAATGTATGCATTTTATAGAGCACTTTCCATGAGTGAAAACGTTGTCTCAGTGTGGACGGGAGGCCAAAACGGAGAGAAAACTATGCGTTTTCAAACAAAAACGCATTAGTGTGGAAGTAGCCTGTGTCACCTCCCAGACCACCAAAACAAAGCACAAATTAGCAAAAAAAGTTTTAAACAAAAATTAAAAGACAGAATAGAATGTACAACTGCAGCAAAGAGTAAAACACTAGATTGTTAAACATTCTCTTCTGTACAGAAACAGTACTGTACAGTCCAGAAAAAGCATTAGTCAAGGTTACAATCTTCTTATGGCCTCAGACAGTGGACAGTGGTCTGTGTTATTTAACAGTCCTATTTTTTGTAAATGGAGAGTCCTCTTCACACACTAAGGTTAATTATGGTGTTCAACAGGGT